>NC_137351.1:17095211-18295211 GCF_965287045.1 Carcharhinus amblyrhynchos | reverse complement strand
CCCAAATGTCAGGAGGTTAGCAGGATAAATATGTGGGGTTGTGGTAATATGGTCTGGGGTGGAATTGTGGTCTGTGCAGACTTGATGAACTGAATGGCCTCCTTCTGCACTGTAGGGGTTCTATGATGGCAGTATACCTGCCACCTTTCTGCCTCCAGAGAATTGAATTCTGCTCAGGAAAGCCCATGGTGACCTTCCCACTTCACCGTCAATTGAGGCGCTTAAGTGTCCTCATTCTGCCGCCACTGGTATTAACCCCCACCCCCACGCTCACCCCCTACCCCCATCACTTACCGTAATGACTTCAGTGGGGCTATTGAGGTTGCCTCCTGGGAAATGAAC
The DNA here is from genome assembly GCF_965287045.1 of Carcharhinus amblyrhynchos. Classification (NCBI taxonomy): domain Eukaryota; kingdom Metazoa; phylum Chordata; class Chondrichthyes; order Carcharhiniformes; family Carcharhinidae; genus Carcharhinus; species Carcharhinus amblyrhynchos. The sequence continues at coordinate 18,294,869 of NC_137351.1, read as the reverse complement.
TCCCAGATTGAGCTCATTATTGTCTACCCAATCAGGGAGTCTTTTCTGTATATATAACTGTGAGTTTCAGATCTCCTGGCACTCCAGCTGTAACACTCTGTAAACTACAATAGAGCTTGTAAATAAAAGGGAATTTGGTGAAGGGACTCTGGCCTCTGCTGACTTATTTCACTTAATTGTGGCCTGGGTCACTTTGCGTTCCAGGAATCCAGTAGGTGTTCTTCCTGCAGCAGCCACAGCCTCCCTATTGGTGCTGCTGAGCACAAGAGTTGCTGGCCTCGGGTTGGGTGGGCAGCTCTCACTAGGTGGAATTTCTACCCCCTCCTCCCCACCTCGTGTTCTCCATTCCAGGGGAAGGCCTTGCCATTGCCAGATTGGTGTGTGGTTCAGCCAGCTTTTCTGAAAAAATGGCAGCACAGGTCTTTTGTTAGCAAGTGAGACCATCGACCCCTCAACAAAACTCCATCCATGAAGGCATTACAGAACAGAAGGGAAGTTTTTTTACGTTATTGAAGTTGTGCTGGATTTGGCTGAATGTTGAGGGCAGCAGCCATCATTTGCCAATACCCAACCACTTTATTGGGTACTAGAGCCAACATTTCACGTCTGGATGGCCCTTCAGTCAAAGGGTCATCCAGATTCGAAACGTTGGCTCTATTCTCTCTCCACAGATGCTGTCAGACCTGCTGAGATTTTCCAGCATTTTCCATTTTCGTTCCAGCATCCACAGTATTTTGCCTTTACTATAGAGTACTGTAGGTGGGGCAAATCTTTGGAAAATGTGTCCTTATAATTGCAGCACTGGTGAAAAGCACAACAGCTGCAGTTGGAGCGTAAACGCACACTTAGGTCATTTACTGTAGACATGTTGTCTTTGAATGAGGTCACCTCCACTTAGCCAAAACGCTCTGGACCTGCACCTTGGGCTGGATCTTGCATCTGGGATCAGGAACCGGACATTGTAAGTGGATTGCCGATGAGAGTTTTTGGTTCCAAGCTGTTTAGTTGCCAGAGGGCACACTTGATATCTGATTCAAGTCAGTGGGTTGGATTCTGAGGCTGAGTGCCCAGTAGAAGGCTCTCCAGCGATGACACATGGGAAGCCCCACTGCCTAAGGTGGGAGCTGTCGGTGTATGTAGAGGAGGGGGGGAGAGAGAGGGTACCTCCATCTTGAGGCACCTGCTGGATGCTTGTTGAAAAAATAGAAAATACTCACAAATGGCGGGACGATCTCACTGAGGGGAATTCCGTCCACAGGGAATACCTCTGGCCACATCTTTGAACATCACAGTAGAGAGACTTTGAGGGGTAGGGGTGGATTTACAAAGTTCATTGGACTGCTGACACCTTCCCTCCTCCAGTGTGTTGCTGGGAAGCTGCCTGCTCTGACTGACCGTATTTCAGACACTGCAGTTTTTTTTTAGTTTTATTTATTAGTCACAAGTAGATTTACAACACTGCAATGAAGTTGCTGTCAAAATCCCCTAGTTGCCACACTCTGGCGCCTGTTCAGGGACACTGAGGGAAAATTTAGCATGGCCAATGCACCTAACCAGCACATCTTTTCAGACTGTGGGAGGAAACTGGAGCATCTGGAGGAAACCCACGCAGACACAGGGAGAACATGCAGACTCTGCACTTTCAGTGACCCACGCCGGAAATTGAACCTGGGTCCCTGATGCTGTGACACAGCAGTGCTAACCAATGTATCACTGTGCCACCATACCTCCCGTGCAGGTTGCCTGTCTACTGACTGGAAAATGGAAATGGAACTTCGTTCAAAAGAGTAAGAGTGAGGCTGCAAATTGTTCGGATCAGCAATGCTGTCTCAGATGTTGCTGGAAGGAGATTCAGTCGTAAGTTTCAGAAAAGAACTAGATAGCTACGTGAAGGGGAAAATACTACAGGATTATTGGGAGATGGTGGCATCATGATAAAGTCACTGGGCTAGTAATCCAGAGCTCCAGGCTAATGATCTGGGACCAGGGTTCAAATCCCACTAGGGCAAATATAATCTGGAATTGAAAGCTGGCCTCACTAATGATGGCCATGAAACTGTTATCCATTGTTGTAAAAACCCGTCTGGTTCACAATGGTTAGCACTGCTGCTGACAGCTCCAGGAATCTGGGTTCGATTCCCGGTTTGGGTCATTGTCTGTGTGGAGTTTGCACATTCGCCCCATGTCTGCGTGGGTTTCTTCTGGCTGCTCTGGTTTCCTCCCACAGTCCAAAGACGTGCGGGTTAGGTTGATTGGCCATGCTAAAATTGCCTCTTAGTGTCCCAGGATGTGTAGGTTAGAGGGATTAGTGGGGTAAATGTGTAGGGTTCTGGGGATAGGGCTTGGGGTGGGATTGTTGTTGGTGCAAACTCGATGGGCCAAATGGCCTCCTTTTGCACTGTGGGGTTCCTACGTTTCTTTAGGGAAGGAAATCTGTCATCCTTATCCGGCCTGGCCTACATATGGCGCCAACAATGTGGTTGACTCTTAGCAACCCCTCTAAACCGACCTAGCAACCCACTGCCTGGGCAATTAGTGAGGGACAACAAACACTGGCCTTGCCAGTGATGCTCACATCTCATGAAAGAAGAAAAAAAAGCTCTCTCACAGAGTTGTCACTGACACAATGCACTGAATGTCCTTCCCCTGTGATTCTGTATCTATTTATTAGTACAACAACCATGCTTTTCTGCTTCTGTTTTCAGCAGGCTGGAATAGCGATGGGGGCGTAGGGAGAATTGAGAGGGAGTCCCAAAATGGGATGTTCCCCCCATCCCCCCTTTCCACGGACACAGGATGGTGTCAGGGGGTAGTGCCGGTGGGGGCTTCCATTGGGGAGTGGAGGTGGGGGGTGGTTCCCTGAGGGTGGAGGTCCTTTGGCAAGAGGGTCCTGTGTCAGTTGGGGGACGGGTGCACTGTGGGTGTTTTTATTTTTATAACTCAGGACGCCTCTTTCGAAAACCTGAGTTGCTGATGGGGGAGAGGGGGTGGGGTGTTGTACAACCCTTCCCTTTTCTTCTCAAAGCATTAATCACTTCTCGCCTTTTCGCTAAGATCAAATGTAGGATCAAGCCAAGATGGGGTCCAATGCCCCATCTTACCAGTTTGGATCTTGTTTGTCTCTTTGATATGGACCATGAATTGGATTCCATTGGATTTTGAATTTGATTTTTGGAGCAAGTAAGGAATGGATATGGGTCTGCCTGGTCCAATCCGAGCATTGGCTTTGTAACTTTAAGGATGGAGTGAAAAACATTTTTCAAAAAAGCACAGTGGGAAAATCGGCAAGGCAGCTGATGGACTTCCCTCTGCTTTTCCCGCTCACGACAACGCTTTGAAAAAAAATCGGAAATATTCTGCCATTGTTTATGGTAAGCAACTTGACACTATCTCATGGCTGAGCCATCTTTTACAACTTATTTCTACCCAATTGAGTTTTATCCCTGTCGTTTTGCACTGATCTGTTCCTTCCACCACTGTTTTAGCCACCTTTTCCCAGAATAATTCTTCTTAAAGACGGATGGTGGAATCAACAGAAAATGCTGGAAAATCTCAGCAGGTCTGAAGGCATCAATAATTCTTCTTACCTATTTCTGCTTTTACCGAATACTTTGGGACGGTTGCTCTGATGAAGGTGCTGTAGAAATATAAATTATTGCTTTTGTTCAGGTAGGATTGAATGTGGAATAACCTAATATTTTTGCTCTCAGGTTTTTCCTCTGTGCTTTTAGGCAAAGAGTTAAAAATGGCTTTGTGCTCACGTACCTGAGAGAGGGATGTCAGATCGATATTTTAACCATTCATTTTGTGCCATCCCATGTTACCATTTCAATGCTCTACCTGCACGGGTTCCTCACTGATTTCAGTCAGGACACTTTGGCCAGAATTTTCTGGCTGTTCACGCCAGCAGGATTTTCCAGTCCTACTGCAGTGAACAGAGATTTGGTTGAGTGCTGAATTCTCCATCCTCGCTGGTGGCAAGGTGTGTGACACTGGAGAATTCCCGCCCTTGTTCTGTTTGTCTTCCCCCTACCCACCTTCCTCTCCCAAAAGACTTTGAATGTTGTTTTTTTTTAGCTGCCAGTCAATATATTGTGGCCAGAATTCTCCAGGCCTCTTATGGACGGGCTGGGAGGCAGGAAGACTGGCAAACTGACCTGGGACTGGGTTGGGGGGGGTGCCTGGGTTATCTTGCTGCCATGCCCATTTTGCCAGCTGCAGGAAAATTAAGGTTCAGACACGTGCTGGAAGGCCAATGTTCCTGATGGTGGTGGAGACAAGTTTGAGGATAATGGGTAAACCTTTTAGGACTGAGGTGAGGAGAAATTTCTTCACCCACAAAGAGGTGAATCTGTGGAGTTCACTACTGCAGGAAGTAATTGAGGCCAATACATTAATCACTTCAAGAAGAAATTAGATATAGCTCTTGGGGATAGAGGGATATGGGGCAGAAGGTGAGATCGAGGTATTGATTTTGATGATCAGCTATTGTCACAATGAATGGCAGAGCAGTCTCAAAGGACGTTAGCACTCATGTCGAGAGGGCTAGAATACAAGAGCAGGGATGTACTTCTGAGGCTGTATAAGGCTCTGATCAGAGCCCATTTGGAATATTGTGAGCAGTTTTGAGCCCCGTATCTAAGGAAAGATCCAGAGGAGGTTCACAATAATGACCCTGGAATGAAGAGCTCGTTGTATGAGGAATGGTTGAGGACTCTGGGTTTGTACTCGTTGGAGTTTAGAAGGATGAGGGAGGATCTTATTGAAACTTACAGGATATTGCAAGGACTGGATAGAGTATACGTGGAAAGGATGTTTCCACTAGTCGGTAAAACTAGAACTAGAGGACACAATCTCAGGTTAAAGGGTCGATCCTTTAAAACAGAGATGAGGAGGAATTTCTTCAGCCAAAGAGTGGTGAATCTGTGGAACTCTTTGCTGCAGAAGGCTGTGGAGGCCAAGTCATAGAGTGTCTTTAAGACAGAGATAGATGGGTTCTTGATTAATAAGGGGATCAGGGGTTTTGGGGAAAAGGCAGGAGAATGGGGATGAGAAAAATATCAGCCATGATTGAATGGCAGAATAGACTCAATGGGCCGAGTGGCTTAATTCTGCTCCTATGTCTTATGGTCTTATGGTTTCTACGTTTTTATGAATCATCTAAGCAACTAATTAAAGGCCATTTCCCGTCTCTATGGACAGTTTTCCCATGTCAGGAGGGCCTACTACCGTGAAGGGAGACTGCCAGATGAAAACTAGCAGCATTCTAACAGTTCTTCGTGGGGGGTGTCTTTGGACAATTCATGGCCCACATAGGGATCCTCTTGCAGCAATAGCACTGCAGGTGCTCAGTAACTCCCCCTTGGCTGCGCAGCATCCCCCGTGTCCCCGACATCATTTACCTGTCTTTAAGGATCCCCAGCCAAGCAGTGCCTTCTTCCAGGAACTGCAATCTCAGGAATGACCACCACTGGTGGCGGCGCTGTTGAGTTACCGGCCCTCTGGGACTGGACACCATCCTTAACGGGATGGTGGCCCCCTCGGAGGCTTCTTAACTAGGCAAAACATAGACCCAAACCAATTCAGAACTGAAAAATGCCTAACCAGCTCATTCATGTATCCATTCCTCTGTTATTCACAGTAACCCCTGCATGGGTTTTCAAAATATAAACTCATGCCTTCTATCCCGAGAGAGAGTTTCTGGCTGAAATATTGCAATGCAGCTTACATTTCAACTATTACAATTGCCTACTGCTTGGGCCTGTTGGCATCTGAGTAACATAAAAAGCACTGTTTAGGCTGATGAAATGGGTCCTCAGTGCTTATTTTCCTGTGAGCTGCTTTCCACTATGTAAACTCAGTATTAGCACAAGCAACCTGTTTCGCTTTCAGGATGTAAATGGACAATCAGGTCTGTCCGCAGAGAGACCAAAATCTTACGCTACAAAGAATACTCAACTTTAATTTATTTTCTGCAAATGAGTGGAGATGGCCAGATTAACTCGCTGATGTCGTTAGAGGCAGTTCTTTTCCAACACTTGACAGAAAAGAACAGCCTTGGTGCCTAAGTGCTCTGGAAGCTGAATTGAAATTTAATTTTGCTGGGTGAATTATGCTTACAGCTCTCTCTCTCTCTCTCTTTATTTCTATCTCTCTCTATCTCCTGCAGCAAAATAAAATGGTACAGATTTAGCTGAGTGGGCTGCATGATGAAGCAAATACAGTAAAAAGTCTGACAACACCAGGTTTAAGTCCAACCGATTTATTTGATAGTAAACTCACTAAATCGGTTGGACTTAAACCTGGTGTTGTCAGACTTTTTACTGTGTTTACCCCAGTCCAACGCTGGCATATCCACATCATGATGAAGCAAATGCCAGATGTGAACAATGCCGTTGACAATGTTCTGATTTGTACCTCAGCTAAAACTACTTACCCTGTTATGAAAATACGGAATGGACGTTTACCCACCGAATGGATAAAAGATACACATAATGCTAAAATCTTTTAGCGCCCTGAGAGCATTGTTACAAGTTGGATGAGTCACACTTTTTGAGGGGAAATGGGATTTTGAGGGGAAATGGGATTTTATTAAGTAGCCCCCACCCAATTTTTACCCTTATAAACCAGTTTGAAACCCAAGTGCAAAATCATTTATCTTTATTTTCTGCGTTTTATGCTGGCTGGCAGTGAGGTGTCCATCTGTTCATTTGAGATTGCACTAAATAGCAAGTGGTCAATGGATATTAACTGACAGGGGTCAAAAGGGCCTCTTGACCCTTTGGGTCCTATTGAAGCAGTTGGAACATGAAGGCGTGATCTACAGCAGGATAAAAATTGCCAAAGCTGACACGGCTTTAATTAGCAACGATAGCAGGAATAAGAAGCGAAATCATTGGCGAGAGACAACAAAGGTATCGAATATAGTAATTTATTACCAGTCAGTGGGTTTTTGCGCAATAGGTTGTTTACCCCTGCCGTGGTCAAAGAAAGCAAAAAGGCACTCTAACACTTAACTGGAAATGGAAGCCCTGCTGCTATCAGAGGTGCTTGGTGCTCAGATGATTGCCTGTGCCATTAGCTTGGTAATGTTTTCTCTATTGTAAACTCAACTCCCCATGTTCTTCCTGTGCATCCGCTGCAAATTGAGGGCTTTTCTGTTCTATTTGTGCTGTCAATCATTGAGCTGCTGTCCACCGGGTGGATTGGATTCTGACTGCCAAAACATTCTCAGCGCTGCCCACGCCTGGGAAGAAAGGAGATAAGCCAGTGTTTGCGTTCTTGCTGCTGCACTTGTCATTAAAGAGGAGGTGTTTTTTTCTCTCTCTCTCCCTTGTTACTACAGTAAGGGACGGAGCCTTTGTAACCCAAGTTCGCATTTAATTTACGGCAGAGCTTACAAACGGAGTGGTGAATCTGTTTGCGGTGCTTGTGGGCAGCAGAGGGAAGGGTCTCCAGGTATCCTTCCTGGGGCAGAGCTTTTCGATTTCCCTTACCCTCGCAGCTGCTTTCACCTTGAAGAATGTACCCGGGAAAAATGTGCCTACCAGTTTAGGGTCGGGAGATGGCACTGACCGGGCGGGGGTCAAACAAACTGTCACACAAACAGAATTTAATTAATTGGAAAAAAAAACATCATTGTATAAGATGGAAAGCTTCAAAAGCACTGAGAAAATAAATAAATGGCAAAAAACAATTGGTTATTTCATTGCAACTGAAAGTTGCAAACTTTGCTTGGTTATGTTTGAGGGAGAAACGTTAGTTTTAGCCATTCAAAGGATGACACCATGGAAATCTACTGACAAATGTCACTGGCAGGTTAAGTATAAATTTTGCCCAGTTTTTTTTTAACCAAAGTGCATTTAATGTAGACTTGAATTATTTTGAATATGCCACTTTATAAACACACGAGGTTACAAACTGACTGGCTTTAGGGCTGTGAGTCACTCTGCAAAAGTTTTCAGCAATACAAATCTCTGCAAAATACCGCAACCCATCTAATTGACTAAAGTTTTCACTAGAAAAGATGCAGCCTGTAAAGCAAGCTGAAATGTGATATTATAGGGAGTGCAATAATGTAGATGCTTGATCTGCTGGGATTTCTACATAATGCACTTGCTTTTCTGAACTTTTGTGTATTATTGTTTCTTAGTGAGTTTGACAAAGGACCCTCAACCTCTACGATAAGAGTTCTTTTTCTTTCTGCATCCATATTTTAGTTTCTTTATACTGGCAGCCTGAGGCACAGAGCCACCAGAGAACCATCTGCCAAGAAAGGAGTAGAAGGACAGGCCAAGCGTGACATCTGGCAGTGCTGGACTCCAGATCCCCTTGAGCTCAATAGAGGTCCATCCTTATGTATTGATTAAACCAATACTTTGGGTGTCCATATGGCTTGGGGAACAAAAACCCGAGGGAAGATTGCCCTTTCCTGAGATAGAGGGTGACCTCACTTTAATGCCTGCATTCTTGTTGTGGACATCAAGGAAGTGGGGGTGGGGGGAGGGGACAGGAGGGGCTGGAGGGGAGGTGGGTGGGGAAAAAAGCCAGGTTGTAAGGAATCTAGTCATTTGCCCGGCTCATAGCACCTACCCTCTGAAACATTTAAGATTTGACAACCCATCTGAGGGTTGACAGACAAATATCAACCCCACCCCTGCTTGAACATTTATCAGTTGGTAAAACATAATTGATTACCAATGCTTATAGAGAGAGAGAGAGGAAGCTTCAGGTGGGAAAACATCCCAGTGGGGGCTATTTATCATTAACAAGTAAAGCTGCATAAACTATAGACAATTTGTATGCAATTCAAAGTGCATATCAAATGCAACTTAATAAATTTGCCATTTACTGATTCATACTGTTTTTTAGTTAATAAAAAGTTAAAGACATTTGCTAATTACAGACTGGTTACCTGTTTTATGTGACATCAATTGAGCAGCTTCTTGTGTACCAGAGCAGTATGCCATTTGGAGATTTGCACCGTTTATCTAGAATGTGCAATTAATTCATTGCCGCTGCATCTATCTATGATACCAGACAGGCGAACACTGGCTCCCGAATCACTATCACACCTTGGACTCTTATAAAATCTTGGTTACTTTTCTAAGATGTACACTTGCAACTTACACATTTAACGCAGTGTACATTCACTGAGACAAACAGATGACAAGTACAATGCCAGCAGTGAATAAATTAGCCTGGTTTTATTTGAGAATCACTAATCTGTAGCAGAAGCTCCTGTAATGATTTGTCCTCTGAAGTGCCTGTTGCAACATGTTCAGAATTGAGTGATTGGTGCAATTGTTGGTGATGTTTAGCACTATACTTAATCTTTGGGATCTTTAGAGTGCAACAGCTTACTCAATCTGCATGTCCATTCAAACCGGTCATGTGGCAGCTCAGCAAAGCCTGCCGGGCCAGGTATATGATTCATATTCTGCCTCTTTACAGGTCACAGGTCTGGGTGTCATGTTGAAAGTGCAAAGTAGTTCCGCAGATGTCTTTTGTGTTTGCGTGGATATAAACTGCAACTTCAATGTGGAAGAAAGTGGGACTCTGATTACTGCAATAGAATCAACTGTTTCTTTGAGAGTTTCTGATATCTCTGAGCCCCAAATCCAAAGTTATCCTTGTTGATTTGTTTTGAGTACTGCACAGCGCTGGCAGAAATACACACATTATATTTCATACTAATTGCATATTTAGGGTTAAAATAACCCATTTTACCAAATAATTTAATGCTTTGAGAAGCAGTTGAGTGCATAATAGCCTTTTTACAATAGCTTTGAATTGACTGGGTAGTTTTTAAGGCTGTACTGCATTACTATAAGTGAGAAGGGGTGCAGAATGTAAAGTATATCTCACCAGAGCCTTGTTACATTGCCTGGCTTAGAACCAGGCTCTGCTCTGGAGGAGAGAGCTCTCTGCTTCTGGCTAGTAAATTATAAATCTGAGAGTGCAGTCAAGAATGTCCATAATCTTAAATCATTAAAAACGGCTTTGCAGTCAGTTTATTAAGTGCCTAGAATGTCCAACTAATCACCCTGAACAGTTTTTATATTTGGCTTAAAACCAGACTGTAGTTTTATTCTATAGCCTATTGCATCTCGAGTAATGTTGAGACCCAGGAGTGATATTGTCCTGACGTTTTTGTATTGGCCTGCTTTTTATCAATCCAAATGTGGCTGATGGCTGGATACCAAGTTGATGGGTCAGTAAACACACTCCTTAATACTCCTAGGTGTATTAGTTTATTTTTACCCGTATTAAAATCATTCACTAAAATTATGTGGAGCTTAACAAATATCACTCATCTAAGTGTGCACAGAAATGTTACTTCATGACTGTGAAAATGCTCTTCCCTGTTTTACTCAAATGTGGTAATAAACCAAGTAGCGTTTTCTCTTTATTGTCACCCAGGGCTTTATATTGTCAAGCTAAGCCAACCAGTTAAATTGCCATTAACTCCACCTTGTGGAACTTGCGATGACCGGGTAAGGAGGGGGAAGCTATCTCCTCTCTGCCAAATTTGCACATTCTCCCCATCGGTTTCCTCTGGATGCTCCAGTTTCCTCCCACAGTCCAAAGATGTGCGGGTTAGGTGGATTGGCCATGCTAAATTGCCCAATATTATCAGGGAGATTAGAAAGTTAAATACATAGTTTTACAGGAATAGGGCCTGGCTAGGATTGCTGTCAGTGCAGGCTTGATGGGAAGAATGACTTCCTTCTGCATTGTGGGGATTCTATTCAACCTCCTTGGTTAGTTTATGTTTTATTCGTGGAGAATATTCCCTTTTCCATTCCGAATGCATTTAAGCTGTATGCAATAAGGAGCCAATCAAACAGGGTTTCTTGAGCAAAGGAAAGACAATTTTATTGATCAGTAAACCTGATAAAAACATGATATGAAGCATCTCACACACACACACACACACATATACACGCGCAGACACACATACATATGCACACAGACACATTTGTCTTTGAGGTGTCCGTAGGTTCTAAAGATTGCAGCTGATTGTGCTTAGCTGGTTTGTAGGATGCGTTCAGATGAGGAAGATATTGCAATTATTATGCGCCTCAGTTCACTGGTACATTTCCAGTAGAGTTGGTTTCTGGATCTGGATGACACACATTTCCAGAAGATACAGAGGATAAGTGAGCAGCCCTCAGCCTGTTTTTTCCACTGAAGATTTTCTTGACATCACTTGTGTCATTTGCAATCTCTTTTAAGTGAGTGGGAGCCTTGCCTTGAAATACTTCACCCATTGTGTATTTTTTCCAGAAAATTTCTCTGTATCTGTGGCAGCCATTGTTTCCATATCAGTACTTTACATTTTTAATGTCTCTTCTATAGAAAGCTATGAGTTCGGATGAGTGTCAGGATTATAGGAAATGTTTCTCTCTTCACATTCCCCTCTGAGGGTGATTTGTTTGTTCTTTGCCTTCACTTTAGAGTGTGGCATTACATTTTTAAACAGTTTGAACAAAGAAAAGTACAGCACAGGAACAGACCCTTCAGCCCTCCAAGCCTGTGCCAATCATTATGCCCTAACTAAATTTAAAAAAAATGTGCCGTTACTCAGTCCGTATCCTTTTATTCCCTCCCTATGTATTCAAGAGGTGGTTGGGGTGAATGGGATCAAAGGTTATGGGGAGAACGCAGGGATTAGGCTATTGAGTTGGATGATCAGCCATGATCATGATGAATGGCGGAACCAGGCTCAAAGGAGCAGGAGGAGGCCATTTGGCCCTATCTTCTATGTTCCTATGTATTCATGTACCCATCCAGGTGCCTCTTAAATGTTGCTAATGTGCCTGCTTCCACCACCTCCTCTGGCAGCGCGTTCCAGGCACCCACCACTCTCTGTGTGAACAAGTTCCCCCACACATTTCCCCTCGCGTCTCTGTCTCAGTTCAGATTGCAAAATTTTCAGTCAGATGAAAGTTTAGAAAAAATGAGGAGCTTGGCCTCATGACAAACTTTATAAATGCCACTTAAATACTTAAGTGAATTCTGTCTCTTGGATAGCACTAATCTTTTAACTGAATTATCTCCTCAAAGAGCTCCAGATCTGTGAAAGATAAACAACTGCTGTGTTCTTCAAATAAATGTTGAAGTGATTAAGCCTCTGCGTGGTACTGGTATTAGAGTAACTGGTCTTTTTTTTTGTTCATTATCCTTCAGACCTGAAGTGTATCTCTGAATTTGCAGAGCTCCTAAAATATTAACCAAGTCCTTTTCCATTTATTTGCATGAGAAGCTGAGGTAATAGATCATCTCAAACATAATTCCTAATGTTTCATAAAACGGTGTAAAATATTTGAAATTTTATTTCTCCGGCGTATCCTTATTTGATTTCAAAATTGGTACAGATGAACAAGGGCATTTGGCCCATCTTGCTTTATCCATCGAGAAGAAGTCTACAGTTTCACCATCACTATGACCATGAGTGAAGCTTTTGCTTCCCTACCCAGGAGTTCATTCCATATATTTATCACTGTTCATATGAAGAACCTCCTGACGTTGTCTTTGAATGGTTTGGAGCTGTGTCCTTGTCCTTCCAACATGGTTCAGTTCATGATACTCTGAAGCTACCTTTCCTAGGCCATTGGTTGGAGTTGGGTGCGGGGAGAGGGAGAGTTTCTGCCCTCATTTTCAGTGGGCAGGGATGACAGCAGGGGCGGAGAATTGAAGGGAGTTCTAAAATGGCTTTTGCACTGCCAGGATTTCCCTGCCTGACTATCCCCACCAGTGGCAAAACAGGGTTTCTGCCCCCACCAGTGATGTAATGGGGTTTCTGCCCCCACCAGGTAACGGGGTTCCCGATCGCATCATGCAATGATGAGAACCCCGTTCGAATTCATTCACATGTAATTCGTGGGTCTCCCCGCTGGAAAACCTCCCTCATGAGAAAGTGATTTCTTGAAAGTTATGCCACCAGGGCTCCTGACAAGTTTTAACAAATGGAGAACTGATGAAGAGTATCCACCAGGGTGGGGGAGGGAGGGGCACAGGTAAATAGAGCCCCCAGATGGGAAAGGGTCAAGTCAAGGGACACTACTGGGGGTGCGAGGTTCCATTGGGGATGTTCGGGGTTTCCCTGGAGAGGGGGTCCCATGTCCATGGAGGGGTGGGTCCCATATCTGGGGTGAGGGAGAGGTTCTGTGTCCATGGAGTGGAATTCTTTTTTTCTCAGTTCAGAAATGGGCACTGTCTGCCCTCCCCCAGCATGACACCATGGGATCCATTGGACAAAGTTTCCTCATAGTTTCCATCAAGCTTTCTGATTCTAGAAATGATTCTTGTCGTTCATCTTGGAAACCATCCCGCAATGGAAATCTCCCTTGTGTCTCAATTGACCAGTTTGTTTAAGTTTATTTATTAGTGTCGCAAGTAGGATTACATTAACAATGCAATGAAGTTGCTGTGAAAATCCCCTGGTCACCATGCTCCGGCACCTGTTCTGGTACACTGAGGGAGGATTTAGCATGGCCAACATACCTAACCAACACATCCTTTAGACTGTGGGAAGAAATTGGAGCACCTGGAGGAAACCCGTGCAGACACGAGGAGAATGTGCAGACTCCACACAGACAGTGACCCAAGCCAGGAATTGAACCCGGGTTCATGTCACTGAGGCAGCAGCCTAATCACTGTGCTACCAAGCTTCAAGCTACTGAATCATGTTGTTTCATTAACTGGAAATAGCAGGAATCCTGCATTCCCTGCAATGTCCCTTTCAGTACTTTTCAGATGCTGACTTAATTCTTAACAATTGCAATTTGCTTCGTACATTTCAGAGAGCGATGTATCCACTCGCTGAGGGTATAAGGAACCCATGCCATTTTAAGATGAAATTGTACCCAATCATGCAGAATTTTGTCAAATGTCTTTTTTGGAAAGACATTTTTGGATATATATTGTTACGTACATTTATACTGCTTTTCATAGTTACCCCCTTAAACCTGAGCAAAATGTTCCTGATACGGTCAGGGTTCCATTCTGCTCCCAGTAAATTGAGGGTGGGTTGAAGTTCCAAGTGCCTTGCCCTGATGAGGTGGGTGAAAAATGGATTCAGGGTCGGTATTCTTAAGTAGACTTCTTTTGGGCTTGAGGTGGATGGGTGTTATGAACGGACACATTACATCAGTAACCCTCTAGCTCATATTGGCAAGTACATCCAGAAAGATGAACTTGCATTTCATGCGACACGGTGGAGCACAATGGTTAGCACTGCTGTCTCACAATGCCAGGGTTCTAGGTTTGATTCCTTGCTTGGATCACTGTCTGTGTGGAGTTTGCACATCACCACGTGTCTACACGGGTTTCCTCCGAGTGCTCCTGTTTCCTACCACGTTGTAAAAGACGTGCTGGTTAGGTGCATTGACTCGAACAAGTGCCAGAGTGTGGCGACTAAGGGAATTTCACAGTAACTTCATTGCAGTGTTAATGTTCCTTGTGACTAACAAATAAACCTTACTTTTACTTTACATTTATATACAGCCTTTCATTACCATCATCCCTCCCAAAGCGATATAGAACTTTTGAATTGTAGTCACTAATTAGACTAATGAAACAGTGGCCAATTTTTACACTGCAGGCTCCAACACACAGCTTTGTCATAATGATGGGGTAACCTATCTCTTGATGTTGACTGGGGGACAAATGCTGGTCACCACACTATGTTTAACTCACTTGCTCATCTTTGAAATAGTGCCTTTTTTTTAATGTCCGCGTCTCAGTTTAAAGTCTCATTCAAAAGATGGCACCTCAGACAAAGCAACATTCCTTCAGTACTGCTCTGGCATTTAAGCCTTGACTTTTATGCTCAAGGTGGTGGGAGAGGTGGAGAGCAGTTAATAAAGCATATAATATTCTGGGCTTTATTAATAGCAGCAGAGAGTACAAGAGCAAAGAGGTTATATCTAACTTACCCAAGACACTCATTAGACCTCAGCTGGAATATCGTGTACAGCTGTGGGTGCCACACTATAGGGAGGATGTGGACACATTGGAGAGACTGCAGAAGAGGCTGACAAGAATGGTTCCAGGGATGAGAAACTTCCATTAAGAGTATAGCATTGACATTAGCCGGGAGTCTTTGCAATCTGTCGTTACTGATATCAGCTGCACACTTGTTTCCTGGTGACAGAAAAATGTAGCATGTTGGGCATTATACGCAATGACCCTTAACATCTGGAATAAAAGCAAGGGCAGGGAAGTATGATGGCGTCAGCAGTGTATTGTTCATTGTGCCCAGCTACCTGGGATTGAATCATCAATAGTGCCTTGGTACTGTAACTCGGTTACAGCATATATGGTGCTTCCTTTTTATACTGGTGCATTCCGATCCACAAATGGAGATGTCCATGGTGTTATTCACTGCCTACAGAGGTATTAGGAAGGGGAGTGCTTTATTCAGGAGAGCCAATGATTCCACCGCTTTATCAACTGGCCAAAGTGAATGTGTGTATGGACAATATATTTACATTTTATTGCTGCTTTGCGCAGACACACTGGATGATTGTAGCCATGTAGTATTCATACTTCTGTTCATAATGATGAGTCCTCCATGAATAGCAAGGGATTCTATATTTAGCCCTTGCCAGTAACACCTATTCAATAGCAAGAGACTGAGTTAGAGCACTGATCAAATAATGTCCATTGCAACCAGCAGGAATATTATTGAGCATGCTAGTGGCATCTTGAAGCAGTGCTTCAGATGCTTGAATAGATTGGAGGCCCCTTGCACTACACATCCACTGCTCCCAAGATTCTCATTATTGTGGCTGCATCTTCTACAGAGTTACCATTACAATGGGGGTCTAAGAGTTGAGTAGGGGGAATGAAAGGACAGAATCAAAGCCGGAAGAGGATGCTGAAATTGACAATATAAAAGCTTCACTTCAGCCTGGAACACTAACATAGCAGATTCTCAAGTGACATACATTTCACTAGGCGCTCGAGCTGTCCTCACCTTTTTGCACCCTGCACCACCCATTCATCAGTAACATGTTTCTCTATCACTCTCAATTCCCACTTATCTTCTCCAAAATGGACAAATCAAGTATACACAGATTACTGGATAAATTGATTTAAATATTAATAATGCTGCTGTCTTAGAGTGGCACAGTGATTAGCACTGCTGCCCCACAGTGCCAGAAACCCAGGTTCAATTCCCAGCTTGGGTTACTGTCTATGCAGACTTCCCCACATGTCTGCATGTTTTTCCTCCGGGTGCTCCAGTTTCCTCCCACAGATCAAAAGACATGCTGGTTAGGTGCATTGGCCATGCTAAATTCTCCTTCAGTGTACTCGAACAGATGCCAGAGTGTGGCGACTAGGGGATTTTCACAGTAACTTCATTGCAGTGTTAATGTAAGTCTACTTGTGACACTAATAAATAAACTTTATGGTGTTTTGGTATCTGGGTAACATCAGTGCAAGATATCTCATGTGGCACTCCAGCTTTTTCCCCTGAAAGCTCAGGAAACTGCAGTCATTGGACAAATGAAGTGAAATATTTTAATCTTCCTCACGTATAGCACAGGTGAACTGTATATTGCTGTCATTGGTATAATAGAATATAAATTGTAATATGTAGGCTCATAGCCCACATCTTCATTGGATGACGGTGGCATAGTGGTCATGTCACTTGACTAGTAATTCGAAGGGCTAGGCTAATGTACTGGAGGACATGGGTTCAAATTGCACCATGGCAACCGGATGGAATCTGAATTCAAGTAATAATCCCGACTCAATAGTCTCAGTAATAGCCGTCATGAAACTACTGTAAAAATCTATCCCTTCAGGGAAAGAAATCTGCAATTCTTAACTGTTCTGGCCTACATATGTCTCCAGAACCCACAGAGATGTGGTCAATCCTTAACTGCCCTCTGAATAGGTGTGGCAAGCTACTCAGTTCAAGGGTAACTAGGGATGGAAAACAAATGATGCCCAAGTCCTGTGAAAGAAAAATAACATAGATAAAAAGAAGTTGCTGAAATCAATAATCTGATATATTTTTACATTTACATTTACCTTTGTAGTGATGGACATTCATTTAGGTGGATGTGAAGAGAAAAACAGTTAAGCTAATGAGGTACATGCTGCATTAGTGGGTGGCAGTGATGTAATGGTATTGTCACTGGACGAATAATCCAGAGACCCAGAGAGGTAATGCTCTGGGGACCCAGGTTCGAACCCCACCATAGCAGATGGTGAAATTTGAATTGAAGAAAAATATGGAATAAAAAGTCTAATGATGACCATGAAACCATTGATGATTGTAACCAATTGACTCTTAAAGGTGCTTGGCGATGTTTTCAATAAATGCTGGCCTAGCCACTGCCACCCAAATCCCACAAAAGAATAAAACAAATGGGTAATTTAACTTTCCAGATCAAACACACTTCATGTTCATCTCAGGAAACTGTGGAACTCGGGTGAAGGAGAAATGTGGTTTAGTTCTTTTCTGTCCAGCTCTAAGCAACATAAACCATTTCGGGGCAGAGAGGAAATCTGAAGATATTACCAATTCTTTAAACACCAAGAATGAACAAGTGATTGGCATTTAGATTCTGGATGTCTCTTTTCAAATTATATTGAGTTGTCAAGCCTCTGAGGAAGAAGATTCTACCATTACGCCACGATATTCCTTTCTACTTCTGAGGAGGGAAAAAAAGACAATCCCATTTCTTCCTACCATTTTGATTTGGCTCATCCTCCTAGCTTAGAAATATTGGAGAGGGGAGAGTGAAGTGGCAGCTTCCAGCAGCTCCTGAACAATTATCACCAATATCACTCCGCATTGATGGATAGGTAGGATGTATAAATCAGTTGGTGCTCTACCAATTCCTTCCCCTTTTCCCTTCCCCCCTCCCCTTTTATATGGAAAATTTTGTGACTTCCATGCCAATGTTTGCCGGTTGTAATCTGACAGACTCCATCCAGATGAGGTGAGCAACTTTGAGTGACAAATAGCCTTGGGGTTTGACCTCGTGACCTTTAAATTGGAAATTGAGCAGATGAACCATCAGAGGTCAATATATTTTTTTTCCCCTGGCTTGCATTATAATAGCCTCTCCTCAAATATTCTCCCGACCATTTCAAAAGTCAAGCATGTATTTTCAACATTCTGTTGTGCTTTACAAAGGGCTAAAATGCCTTTTTTTTTAATTAACGGAAAAGCAATGTTCTGTTTTCAACGGACTTGACTGCTGGATCAGTGAATGATACAATCCGATCTTGAAAGAAACGCAAATTAAAATCTGTTTTAATTATTGACCAGTTGAGCAATAAAATCTGTTGCGAAATGTTTTGAAGAATGACGTTAAAATAAAAATTTCAGGAATTGACGGCGCTGAGCGTAAAGAATTTGACATTCTGCCAAAGGCAAGCCATGGGCATCAATATTTAGCTGTGATAATGAACTGCCAAACTGCATAATCAAGGTAAACTTTTCTTTCTAACGAGCACGGTGTGATCTAAAGTGCAAAATGTTTATGCAGTTGTTAGGTACGCCCTGTTAACTTGGGCTTTCCAACAAGTCTTTTGCCGGCCACCAGTCCACGAGCGACTTTGTTGGCCAAAATAAGGCAGTGCTTAATTATAATCTGAGCTCAGTTTAAAGGTTTTTTACAAGCAATGGCTCGCACGAGCTCAGCAGAGCAGGAAGCTGCTGGCTATTGTCTGAGCATCGCTACAGGGAAGGTGAGCGCATATGTTGAAAAGCTGATGCGGAGCTTACAGCCAGAGCAGCATCTGTGCTGATTGTTAGCTTCCCGCGTGTGATCACAGTGAGGATAAGCCTGGCTGAAGAAATTCAAACCAATTTATGAAAAATAATTAGAACTTGTCTTAGAGCGCAAATGACTTGGGCATTAAAAACACTCAAGTATTAATGTGTTTATATGACATTCCTATATCTGCTGCATTAACTTAAGCATCACCCCATTATCTTAACCAGTTACACTTCAGTTGAAATAACAGACAGATAATAACTGATGAACGTGCCTAGGGTTCCTTTGTAATGTTTCGCTAATAGTCCTTTCCACCTGTCTTCCTTTACCGGCTTTTCTCTCTTCCCTCATTTTTGTGCACCCTCTCCAACGTTTGACTTCTTGCCCAGGCACAATTCTACAGGGTATCTTGCCCAAGTGGCTGTTATTAACCCTTGACATTGAGTGTTTGCATATCACCCCACTGTGAGAAATATCAGAGCTTAAACTCATCTTGTCCTCATGCCACATCCACAAGCGTTCATTTGAAGCAGTGATGGTTAGGTAGCGATTGGGAACAGGAGCACTGGCTGATTATTAAATGTTTTTCAATCCTCACTAATGCAAACCTGTGGCTGAAATTAGTTAATTTCATGCGGATCATAAAACGGTTCTATCAAGGGGGGGGGGGCGGGCACTTCATTTGTTTTAAATTTCTTTCACAAACCATTAAGGTAACTCTGCATGCCTTGTAACCACGTATCATGCCATTGTTTTCCTCCATCTTTTTTCTATTTATGCCTTAGTATTTACTTGTAAACATTTTGGTGGGGTGGCACAGTGGTTAGCACTGCTGCCTCACACCGCCAAGGACCCATGTTTGATTCCTGGCTTGGGCCATCATCTATGCAGAGTCTGCATGTTCTCCCCATGTCTGCGTGGGTTTCCTCCGGGTTTCCTCCCACAATGACATGCTGGTTAGGTGTATTGGCTATGTTAAATTCTCCTTCAGTGTACCCGAACAGGCACTGGAGTGTGGCAACTAGGGAATTTTCATAGTAATGAAATGTATTTATTAGTCACAAGTAGGCTTACATTAACACTGCATTGAAGTTATTGTGAAAATCCCCTAATCGCCACACTCCAGTGCCTGATCGGGTACACTGAGGAAGAATTTAGCATGGACAATACACCTATGTCATTTGGACTGTGGGAGGAAACCGGAGCATCCAGAGGAAACCCAGGCAGACACATAGAACATAGAACACTACAGCACAAACAGGCCCTTCGGCCCACGAGTTGCGCCGATCACATCAACACCTACCAATCTATAGACCTATCTATAACCCCCAATCCCATTAAACCTCATATACTCATCCAGAAGTCTTTTAAAAGACCCCAGCGAGTTCGCCTCCACCACCACTGACGGCAGCCAATTCCATTCACTCACCACCCTCTGAGTGAAAAACTTACCCCTAACATCACTTCTGTACTTCTCTGCCCGCACCTTAAATCTGTGTCCTCTCGTAGCGACCATTTCAACCCGGGGAAATAGCGTCTGAGAATCCACCCTATCTATTCCTCTCAACTTCTATCAGGTCGCCTCTCAACCTTCGTCTCTCCAGGGAAAAGAGTCCCAGCTCACTCAACCTAACTTCATAAGGCATGCCTCCCAGTCCAGGCAACATCCTTGTAAATCTCCTCTGTACCCTTTCAATAGCTTCTATGTCTTTCCTATAGTGAGGCGACCAGAACCGCGCACAGTACTCCAAATGAGGCCTGACAAGGGTCTTATAAAGTTGCAGCATTACCTCCCGACTCCTAAACTCAATCCCTCGATTAATGAAGGCCAGTACACCATACGCCTTCTTGACCACCTCCTCCACCTGCGAGGCCGATTTAAGAGTCCTGTGGACCCGGACCCCAAGATCCCTCTGCTCTTCAACACTACTAAGACTCCTGCCCTTGATAGTGTACTCGTTCATCCCGTTGGTTCTGCCAAAATGGACGACTACACATTTATCCGCGTTGAAGTCCATCTGCCACTTCTCCGCCCAGTCCTGCATCCTATTTATGTCCTGCTGCAACTTTTGACATCCTTCCAGACCATCCACAACACCACCGACCTTCGTGTCATCAGCGAACTTACTTACCCATCCCTCCACTTCCTCATCCAGGTCATTTATGAAAATGACAAACAGCAAGGGTCCTAGAACAGATCCCTGGGGCACTCCACTGGTGACTGACCTCCATTCAGAAAAAGATCCATCCACAACCACTCTCTGCCTTCTGCAGGCAAGCCAGTTCTGGATCCACAAGGCCAAAGGCCCTTGGATCCCATGCCCTCTCACCTTCTCAAGAAGTCTTGCATGAGGGACCTTATCAAACGCCTTGCTGAAGTCCATGTACACCACGTCCACGGCACTTCCTTCGTCAATGTGTTCAGTCACATTATCGAAGAACTCAACTTGGCTCGTAAGGCACGACCTGCCTTTGACAAATCCATGCTGACTATTCCTGATCATGTCAAACCTCTCCAAATGCTTGTAAATCTTGTCCCTCAGAAGCCTCTCCATCAGCTTACCAACCACTGAGGTCAGACTCACCGGTCGGTAATTTCCCGGGCTATCTCTGTTCCCTTTCTTGAAAATAGGAACTACATCCGCAATCCTCCAATCTTCCGGAACCTCTCCCGTCTCCATTGACGACGCAAAGATCATCGCCAGGGGCTCTGCAATCACTTCCCTCGCCTCCCACAGTATCCTGGGGTACATCCCATCTGGTCCCGGCGACTTATCTATCTTGATAGAATTCAAAAGTTCTAACACATCCTCCTCCTTAATATCCACATACTCAATCTTTTCCATCTGCTGCAAATCCGTAGCAGAATCTCCCAGATCAGCTTCCACCGTGAATACTGAGGCAAAGTACTCATTAAGCACCTCTGTCATTTCTTCTGGTTCCACACAGACCTTTCCCCCTTCACCTTTTATAGGTCCTATCCCTTCTCTTCTCATCCTTTTACCTTTCACATATTTATAGAAGGCCTTGGGATTCTCCTTAATCTTACCTGCCAAGGTCTTCTCATGACCCCTTCTGGCTCTCCTAATTTCCCTTTTAAGCACGGGAAGAATGTCCATACAGACAGTAACCCGAGGCCGGGAATCGAACTCAGGTCCCTGGCTCTGTGAGGCAGCAGTGCTAACCACTGTGCCACCTTGCCCCTCTGCAGAATTAACGTAAGGCTACTTGCGACACAAATAAATAAAATTTTAAAAAACCAATAGTCATCATTTTTTGCTTTTAAATTGCAGTCTGCATTTCCAGAACTGACCTTGCAGCCGTTCACCGTGCTGCCTGTGAAAACAAAATGGAGTGATGGCACAATCCACATTTTACTGTTCGACATCAGCGCCATTTGTGATCAGCTCCTCTCGTATCAAGAGAAAGAGCCCAAATCACAAAATATTGTCCAAAGTCATGAGACGTTGAAGAGACTAACCAATATTGAGGGGAAGAAACCACCAATGTCCTTAAAAAGAAACAAGACAACAGCATCCCCGTGTCAGGCAAATGGTTCGGTGAAAGATTTAGTCCGTGAACATCTGTTTTACAGTGAGACTAATACAAGTGGACTTGCGAGGGAAGGTGCCGGAATTAGCAAACAAAAAACTAAACCCAAGGGCACTAAGCGGATTGCAACATCAGCAGCGAAGAAAATGGATGTTAATATGGCCAGAGACACAGCAAAGTTGCTAATTTCCTGCCTCTTTCCCTGGGGTGTGGATAGAGATCTGGATGAACTCTGCATGAAGCATCTGGGCATGTTTGAGCCTCGCTGTCCAGTGTCCTTTGGCCTTTTGTCACAGGATGATTACTTGTCCCTCCTTTTGCCGGGATGGTACCAAGTCAATCGGGACATGACGAAGGACTGTGTATTCTGCAGCAAGGTTTCGAATAAAGTTGTGGAACTCGCAAAGCAAGTCTCAAATGTTACCCAAGCTTACCCTGCCTCTCTGGAGGAGGCCCTGAATGATGAAGCAGATGGACACTTTCAGGCAGAAATGACATCCTATTTGCTATCTGTCATCTTGTTAGTCAACATACAGATGAGAGTGCCTTTTCTGTCCAAAGGAAATGAAACACATTATACAATGAGGTAAGAACAATAGAGTTAACTGCTCTAATACAACAGAAATGTGATTAAATCTTAGCCCTTGACATTTTTGGTGTAGAATATTTACTGTAAACCTGCTAATAGAAGAAACCTTGGTTAGAAAATATTTTGAATTGCCCCTTGCTCATTCTTTTGGAATTTGATCATTACTGTTATGAATATCAATAGTGCCTTAATTCCATAGAATCCCTACTGTACAAAGGCCATTCAGCCCATTGAGTCTGCACCGACCACAATCCCACCCAGGCCCTACCCCCATATCCCTACATATTTTACCCACTAGTCCCTCTAGCCTCCGGACACTAAGGGGCAATTTAAGCATGGCCAATCAACCTAACCCGCACGTCTTTGGACTGTGCGAGGAAACCAGAGCACCTGGAGGAAACCCATGCAGACACGAGGAGAATGTGCAAACTCCACACAGACAGTGACCCAAGCCAGGAATCGAACCCAGGTCCCTGGAGCTGTGAAGCAGCAGTGCTAACCACTGTGCTACCATGCTGCCCCAAAAATAAACTTTAAAATGAGGGCCAATTCAGCATGGCCAATGCACCTAACTGAAATGTCTTTCAAACTGTGGGAGGAAACCCATGCAGACACAGGGAGAACATGCAGACTCTACACACTCAGAGACCCAAGCTGGGAACTGAACCCGACACTGTGACGCTGTGAGGCAGCAGCGCTAATAACTGTGCCACCATGCCACTTAATGGAGATTCCCCTTGGAAAATATCTTTCCCAGTGAATAGAACATACTGACTGTTAATAAGTTCCTTTTCTATTTCCTTAAAATAGAAGAATGCACCATAGTTTCAATAAATGTCATTTTATATTCAATTTTTGTGTCTTTAAGGTTAGTCTGCAGTTTCTTATCAGTAAAATTACTCAAAGTCTTTCTGATATTCAAAAAGATCAGAGAACCTCCATCCAACTTCTTGGATTTTTACAATTTTTCTTTCAAATGTTCATAATACATAAATAGAATTTCTGACAATGTGTTGCATGACTTAATGTATGAAATTTTAATGAATGTAACAATCATTCGATAACAGCATGGTTAAAATTGGAACGTTCTTAATGGGTTTGCTAAAATTGAAACTACTTTGAAAACGCAGTTGGCTTTCCTAAAATGTAGGCCGCAAAATTCCTATCCCGCCCTCAGCAGGCAAAACAGAAAATTCGGTGACCCATTTAAAGGTTCGTTGAGTTTGGATGAAACTTTCCAGTTTTGGGGTGTGTCCATCTTAAAAATCCCGCCCATAATTCTATAAGTACTTTATAATTACCATAAAAGGTTCCCATATCCTGCAGTTTCAGCAGGGAGCCACACTAAATAGGAGAATAGATTCTTGAAGGTGCATACCAGTGTTACTCCCCTAACTCCCTCCTACACTCTCTTCATGGGGGAGTGGGGAGTCATGGGATTGTGGAACTAAGTCTTCAGATTGAGCTTTGTAGGGTTCAGAAGACACTGCTTAAATCCTGGGATGATAATGGTTGGAAATTATTGTTGTGTGTGTCCACATTTTTTCAGTCCACCACAAAGATGAGTATGGGGAGTCAAGAACAAGTATAACCTTAAGGTGAAGGGGTAGGGTGTCAAAGCATGCTAATGTATGATGTCTGTGTTGCCATTATAAAATAAATAAAGGACAAGAATGGCCCATGCAAATGTGTCACATTGCAATGAAGCACCACCTTTCTGGGAATGTGTGGTACGTTTATTTAGGCAGCTTCCATAATTATGAGGATAGGAATTAATGGTGACAAAGTACATGCAGAGACAAGCTATTTCTAATATTTTATTTGGATATCAATTCTGTCGCAAGATCGACCTAATGGCTCAGATCAACTTTCACCTGACAGGCATTTGGTGTCATGTTTCCTGTTCCAAGTGTCATGGTTGACATCACGCTGCACACACAGTTGGTCTGGATGTTAGCGCTGCTGCCTCACAGGACCTGGGTTCAATTCTGGCCCTGGAAGACTGCTGGAGTTTGCACATTCTCCCTGTGTCTGCATGGGCTCCCTCTGGGTGCTCTGGTTTCCTCACACAGCCCCCAGTATCCGGGGGACTAACAGTGTAAATGTGTGGGGTTATGGGGATAGGGCCCGGCTGGGATTGTTGTCGCTACTGGTTCGATAGGCTGAATGGCCGCCTTCTACACTATAGGGATTCTATAATCTCATCTCTGCACAATGAAGGAGTGCATATCGTTTAAAGAGTTTATCAATGTGACATTAAGGTTAAATACACAGCATTGTTTTATCAGATACAATGTAGCTTATTAAACCGATAGCAACAGCTAAGGGAGTTAGTTCCCTGTTTAGCAATCTGCTGATGAGTTTTCTTCCAAATCATGCAAAGTATCTGTAGTGAGCAGGGGGCAATATTTGAAAGAGTTGGTGGCCTAAATACACCTTCCATTTAGATTTTATTCATATTAAATAAAAAAAGAACAATTTATTTTCTTAAATGCCCATCTTTAATTGTACTTGAACTGAGTGGCTTACTAGGCCATTTCAGAGGGCAGTTAAGACCATCACTGTGGGTCTGGATGACAGATTTCCTTCACTAAAGCACGTTAGTGAACCAGATGGATTTTTACAACAATCAATGATAGTTTCATGGTCAACATTACTGAGATTAGCATTTTTAATATTCCGGATTTATTATTTGAATTTGAACTCCACCAGCTGCCGTGATGGGATTTGAACTCTTGTCCCCAGAACATTAGCCTAGATTATTGGGCCAGTGACATTGCCACTCTGCCACCTTTAACTCTCTTTAAAATGACAAAATCCTGAGAAGTAGCTATTAGAAAAAAGTTTATCATCAAGATAGTAAATTGGCTACCTCACAGTAAATAAGAATCTTGCTGATGGTTTAATTTGCCTTTTGACAGTTACTGATATATATCATGATAGTATTATACTTCAAAAGATAGATATTTGGTAAGATAATTGGGGAAGGTAGCGATACACTTACAGCACAATAGGAAGTAACTGGGTGATTTTGGAACATGGTGTAGGTGGGGAGTGCCTTTCACTGGTTCCTTGATTAAGTGTCTTAGAAGAAGAACTGTAAGCACAGGGACAGGCCCTTCGGCCCACCAAGCCTGCACTGACACATGATGCCTTTCTAAATTAAAGACCTTTTGCCTTTATGGTAAATATCCTTTGATTTAAATATGTGAATAAAGTTCCTACCTGTTTCTGATGGGGGTACTAGCTGGACATTCGGAAGTACATACCTTGGTTTATGCAATCAAAATCCTATCCTTTATCTGTGCTATCAATTGGTGTCTGCCTTGTGTGAAGGAATTAACATCTACGGCCTGGATTTTCAGGATGCCAAGTGCTTGACACCCCCACCTCCACCCCCACATTCCCAATCCACCCTGAGAATCAGTGCGTAACCCATCCCTGCTGACCCCAACAGGCAAGCTTTCATTTCATGCTCAACAGAGCGCTGATTGGCAATGGGTGGGACTCCCGTCCCCCCTTGGAGTGGGCACAACCAGAAATTTCCACCGTTGGTCTTCTTAAGAGGGTTTCCATTCTCTACACTTGAAGAATCTGCCTTGGAATTCTCCCCCAGATGATGCTTTCATTTAGACATTTTCATACTCCAGGATTTCAGTCTTCTTCTTCTGATGTTCTTCACACGTGGATCTTCATGTACACTTTTGCTCCGTCTCTCCCACGTGCTGTCAGATACTTGGCACAAAGCTACTGCTCTAAAAACCCATGGCAAGGAGTCACCAACCTTCCCTTGCCCCCTTGGATCTTCTTGCTTCTCTCAAGCTCACTTTGGAACAAGTCTACTGCCTTTGTGCTGTCTCTCTCATCCAGAAACTTTTCTTCTGTTTCTTACTTGGAACTTCATTGAAACAGGATGCCTGTGAAATCATAGAAACCCTACAGTGCAGAAGGAGGCAATTTGGCCCATCGAGTCTGCATCAACAACAATCCCACTGAGGCCTTATCCCCGTAGCTCACTTACTTACCCGGCTACACCCTCTAGTCTAAGCATCCAGGACACTAAGGGGCAATTTAGCATGGCCAATTAACATAACTTGCACATCTTTGGAATGTGGGAGGAAACCAGAGCACCCGAAAGAAAGCTACGCAGACACAGGAAGAACATGCAAACTCCACACAAACAATGACCTGAGCTGGGAATCAAACCCAGGTCCTTGGAGCTGTGAGGCAGCAGTGCTAACCACTGTGTCACTGTGCTGCCAGTGCTTGTCCCTTAACTTGACTGTCTTCTTGGGACCTCTTTTTGGCCCATTCTTTGGGTTTGGATCCTGTTTCTATGTTGTGGGACCACTCCTTGTCCCTCTGCTGTGTCCTACTCCTTTGGACAGTTTCTCCAGAATAGCGCTCCACTCCCAGGCCACCTGACCATCTCGTCACACTGTCTCACTCTTGTTCTTTTTCTTTCTCTCTGCATGGCTGATCATCAAATTCAGTACCCCCCACTTCCCCCTATATGTCTTGATCCCTTTAGCCCCAAGGGCTGTACCTATTTTTTTCTTAGAATCACACAACGCTTTGGCCTCAACTACCTTCTGTGGTAGTGAATTCCACAGATTCGCCAAGCTCTGGAGAAGAAATCTCTCCTCACCTCAATCCTAACAGTAAGAGGTCAGTATGGGAGTAGTTTACAGGGCACCTAAGAGGTGTCACACGGCAGGATAGAGTACACAGGAAGAAATAAATGAGGTGTGTAAGAAAGGTACTGTAGTAATCTACATGTAGATTGGGTAAATCAGATTGGCAAGGATAGCCTAGAATATAAGTTCATAGAGTCTATCTGGGGCAGCTTCTTAGAGCAGTACGTCCTAGAGCCAACCTGGGAGCAGACTATTCTAGATTTGGTAATAAACAAGGAGACAGGATTAATCAATAACCTCATAGTAATGGAGCTTCTAGGCATCAGTGATCATAACATGATCGAATTTCATATTCAGTTAAAAGGGGAGAAGAGTGGCTCTAAGATTGGTGTTTTTAAACCTGAACAAAATAGCGTTGGGCCCTCAGACAGCAATGGTGGCTTTTCCTGCCATGTTTTGCAGCGCTTAATGACAAGCATCTTCCTGCGTGAGTTCCACACCATGGTGCTGGCTGGGCGGCCTGTGATTCACTCACCCCACCATCACCTCAGCACCCTCAGGCTGCCACATTTAAACGCCACCCCACCACACACCAGCCTCACTTTGTAGGTCGCTGAGAAATGATGACTGCCAAAAAATCTGCCCCCCGCCCCCTGTTTTTGAACACCTCCTTGGAGAGACTGCCCAATGCTGTGGAGGTCTAACATGCTATGCTGCACCCGCAGGAAGATAACCAACCAGCAACCTGACAAGCCCAGCCTGGGTGGTCAGTGCTAACGCCCTGCAGAAGAGGATGGACATCCAGTACAGGAAGAGGATGAATAATCCCTTCCATTCTGTTTCAAATTCCAGCATCCGCAGTATTTTGCTTTTATCTTAGAACTAGTGGACTCAGTTTAAGAATGAGAGTTCTACCATTTAAGATGGAGATGAGGAGAATTACTTTTAGAGGGACATTAATCGGTGGCATTCTGTTCACCACAGCACCGTGGAGGCTGTTTCACTGAATTTATTATTCAAGGCTGAGTTAGACAGATTTTCAATAGGCAAAGGGGCCTAAGGTTATGGAGGGGTAGACGGCAAACTGGAGTTGAAATCACAACTAGATCAGCCATGATCTCATTGAATGGTGAAGCAAATTTGAAGGGTTGAATGGCCTATTCCTGCTCTTAAGTGTACAACAAACCACTAGCATTCCTCCAAAGCGATTATTGGAGTAAAATTGCACTGTGGCTTAACACATTTAGAGAACATTCCTTTGCCTTTATTTGAAGAAAAGTGGAAGCGATGGCCTAGTGGTGTTATCGCTATTCTATTAATCTAGGAACTCAGCTAATGTTCTGGGTCCCCAGGTTCAAACCCTGCCATGGCAGGTGGTGGAAATTAAATAAAAGATCTCTGAAATTAAGAATCTACTACTGACCATGAAAAGATTGCAGATTGTCAGAAAAAAAAACATCTGGTTTATTAATGTCCTTTAAGGAAGGAAATCTGCCATCTTTATGTGGTCTGGCCTACATGTGACCCCAGAACCACAACAATATGGTTGACTCTCAACTGCCCCCTGAACAAGGGCAACCAGGGATGGGCAATAAATGCTGGCCCAGCCAGCGACAACCATGTTCTACAAATGAATAATAAAAAAAATTTTGAACAGAAGGGAGTTCACTCCTTTGCAGTAAGGATATGTAGTAACCTTCTGTTAAATCAATTCATAAATTCAACTGCAAAAATCTCTTGGGTTTGTCTTGCTTCTTTGATTTTGGGTTTGGTTTTACGCAACCCTGCATTTGATGAGTTTGGCGTTTGGGATGGGAGAGGATGCTGCTATTTTATGCTCATAATGTATTAGAAGCCTTTATTTGAGATGGTACACATCACCAGTCATCTGCTGTGCACACTTTCCCTCATACTTTTGGTGAAATATATTTCTGCGCATTATATTCACATGCTGACCACATAACTATCTATAGCGCTGTAATGCTCAGAATTCAAAATTACTTCATCAAGCTTATGTACTAATGTACTAATATAACAAATCCCATGTAGAGCAATCTTTACATAAGTCATCATTTATTAATTACTTTTCATCAGCATACTCTTCCAGGTGACTTACTTGCAGTGATGACCCTATATATGTAACAGATTTCATTTATGATCCTGAAAATGCCCACTCCATTGCTTCCAGCTCTTTCTGCAGTTTGTTAACTTTCCTCTGAGTCCACACCCAGATTTAATCAATCAAACACAGTGAGCACTAATAGTAAACAGATACATATAATCAAACTCAGAATAATTGAGCACCTCCTCATCTGTTCCAAATGTGATGACTCTTTCCTGAGTCCCCAGTCATAGGGTTTAATTCATCATGGAATCCTTACAGTGTAGGAGATCATTCAGCTCATCGAGCTTGCACTAACAATTTCACCCAAACCCTATCCCCATAACCCCACATATTTACCTCACTAATCCACTGACATTAAGGGGGCTATTTAGCATGGCCAATCAACCAAACCCGCACATCTTTGGATTGTGGGAAGAAACTGGACGCAAGGAAAATGTGCAAACTGCACACAGCCAGTCACTTGAGGTGGGAATTGAACCCAGGTCCCGGGCACAGTGAGGTAGCAGTGCTAATACTGTGTCTTTGTGCTGCCCATTCATGGCCACTTGTTATCAGGGATCAAGTCACAGAGGTGGGGATCACAGCCAGTACCAATCTTATATGATGTCCATGTGTGGGAATTTCAACCAGAGTCAGTGGGTAATGACCTGGAGAGGGAACCTGGACTGACTTGAATCTCCTTAAGTTGGTCTGCTGAGGCTAACACTGGCTTCCTGACTGAAGGCTCCTGTTTGGGAACAGCTAATTCAACCCGCTCATAGATTTAATCATGTAATTGGTTAATCTGGAAACAAAAGTGTGATTTCAAGGCTTATTATTTATACTGCTTCGTAAACTGGTGCATGCGACAGATGTGGATTACCCTCAAATTAGGCAAAATAGTAACTTCTGCATAAAATCAGATCCCAGAACAGTAAATAATCACCTTTATCTGAATCGTGGCAGTAAATCTGTATGTGCAACTGCAAGCCAGAAGCTTTTAAGAATGACCGATAATTTAATAAATATTTCTAACTTTGAGATAAATGGTTTCCTTTCTGACAAAATTACCTTAAATCGCAATATTACAGAGGAATTTCATATTTAGTTGAAAGCTGCTTTTGAAAGGGCTGAAGCTAAACTAACAAACCAGGCTGCTGTCTTATTGAAGGCTGCTTAAGAATTCTGCAGTGTTTACTATCTGATGGACTCAAAGCTCGAAGGCTGTGTCGGATAATCTGAAAGTAAACAGTACCTCTGTATTTGATCGCAATGTGTAAAGCTGCTGGTGGGGCAAATCGATCTTTGAGTGGCATTGAAAAATTCAGTGATTCTTGTCGGCAAATATTCCACTAAACAGCACCAGTTCCTGTGTTGCTATTCCTTTGCTTACCATTCTTGTATCTGGCATCTGAAACTGCAAGGAATCGCCATGATTGTTGGAAATATCCATTTCTATTCATTGGCTAGGTTTCTTTTTTAAGAAAAAATCAACTGTTCGCACCCGATATTATTTCTTCAATTCTAAAAGTTCAAGTCTTAAGCCATTCACATCAAAAATAAAAATTGTTTTGCACAGATGGGGTAAATATGCCAGACTTCTTGGAGAATAAACTGTGTCCTGCCCCCACCCTGATGATGAAACTCCAATAGTTGTGTTGCCACTTTGTTTAATTGCAAATAAATACAATCAGCGAGGGAAGGTGATGGCTTATGGTATTATCACTAAACTATTAATCGAGAAACTCAGCTGGGGATCTGGGTTCAAATCCCGCTACGGTAGATGGTGCAATTTGAATTCAATAAAAAATATCTGGAATTAAGAATCTACTGATGAAACCAATATTGGAAAAACCCATCTGGTTTATTAACGTCCTTTCAGGAAGGGAATCTGCTGTCATTACCTGGTCTGACCTACATGTGACTCCAGAGCCACAGCAATTTGGTTGACACTCAACTGCCCTTGGGCAACTAGGGATAGACAATAAATGCTGTACAGCCAGCGAAGTCCATGTCCCATGAATGAATTTAAAAAAAGTTGTATTTATTCTAGTAACACGCTAAAATTCTGGAAGTGGGCATCAGGACATTCATTTTAATTTTTTTTTAGATCTGGGCCTTTATCAAAACTCATTCATCATGCTGAGGTCACTTTACTGCATAGCGTTTGTTGAGTTTCAAAAATATCAAAGTGCATGAAATTAGTTGTTGACAAATATCGTTTTTGTGTGCTCTAACATAGCTATTCTGATCTATAGTAGGCCTGAAGCTGCATGGTCATTTTGTTTTTCATATATTTGATTGATTTGAGACTTATTAATGATCAAACATTAAATAATGACGCCAAGATGAGTGCATTCATTGAGGTGTGATCATAAATTCCTTTATAATACATTAATTGATTCACTGGGCGTGCTACATAGAAGAGAGTTGCCGTCTAAATTTGCCGCAGTTAAAAACAGCTTCACGTTCAGCAGTGAAGCACTGGGCTTACAAAAGTCCCATTTTGTTGCCTACTTAACTTGACCATTCTAGACAAGTTGCCCAATTAATCCGTCCATTTAACTGATTGTCTGATTGCGACAATGATTCATTGATTACTCATTCTAAGGTGTTCCCACTCTCAAGTTTATTGAGAAGTCTTTTAAAAACCGATACCGTAATCTGTGCCATTGCAAACTTAACGTGCAGCACAGTCAAGTATCTCCCTTTGCTTTGTGGTAAGTGCTCCCGCTGGCAGCAGTGAGCACGTGAGCAGCAATTCAGAATGATTGTGCAGAGCTGTTGAAGTTAGATGTGGCCCTGCATACTGCCAGTGTGTGTTGGGGGAGGAGAGTTCTACTTAAGGGCAAGGGTTTCAATTGTAACCTGACATATTTTAGAAAATAGACTGCGCTGCCTCATAATACCAATACATTTCCAGAGCCACATTCCCCCACCCACTCCTAAGCTGGTGGGGCCTTTGAATAAAGTAGCCATATAATCTCCACACTTCCTCAGGTCAGGCCCTGACACTTGCGTCAAAGATAAAACTACTTGTTCAATTACACGGCAAAATGTGGAATACATATCATTTTTATTTAGTGTCGGGGGAGACCTTGGAATGTAAAACACTTGTGAAAGGTTGAAAATATTCTATCCAAGCAATACAATCATCGAATTTCTGTTTGAATGAGCTGAGTTCTGCAAAGTTGGTTGTTTTGTAACGTGAACTCTGCAATGTTCAGTTAAATATTCACAGTCGTGGACACGTTGCAGCCATCAAGTACTGAATTCTTTACGGTTGTGCTTGTGGATAGAATGTTTGCAAAACGCAAACATGAAAGTGAAGCTGTCTTTTTGATGTTAAGGTGAAATGGTTTAAGTAGATCTCAGCCTTTTCCTTTGGTAACCAGCGTTTTGTTACTGTTTCCCAGACAGCAGAAAGTAGATTGCCAGCGAGGGAAGGGTGATGCATCCCAGCCAACGATCCCTGCGTTCTCTGGAGAAATGATGCCAAGTAAGTGTTGATTGACAGAAAAGAAATAGGAACCAACTTTCCAGGAGAACGACCCTGAAACTGACGTTTGGAGAGTAAAAGGATGTCTTTGTTTCTCCTCTCTCAGAGGTGTTAACCCCTGATTGGTAGGGGCGGCTCCACAGGGAATGGGTAACCTCTGGTACTTCAGCCAAATAGTGGGTGAAACATAAAGGGCGGATTTACTGACCACGTCTGGTGCAGATGGCATCGATCCCAGAAACTAGTGTGTGGACTTAAAAATTGGTTCCAAACCTGGCGCAAAACAGTTTACAATTGTCCCATTGTAATGGCAGACACTGGATCCTGCCCAAAAAATGGGTGCGAGGCTGATTAGCCATATTTAAAGCAGTGTTTAAACATGCATAACCCATTCAACACCAGATTCTCCCAGCTCCTGGGATCTTTCGACCTTCAGGCAATCAAGTCAAGATAGGCAATAATCACAACTGGCCTCTGCTAGCGAAGATCAGGCACGATGACTACACCGGGGGGGGAGCTCTGAGGCCATTGAAGCCCCTGGATGGTCAGAGGTATGGTTAAGCAGTGCCCACCTGGCAATGCCCACCAGATACCATAGCAGTGCCAGTTAGACACTTTCATTGGCAAGGTAGTGCCAAGGGACTGAGGCCTGAGTGGAGGCTATGGCAGGGGAGCCTGAGTGGGAGCCATTTAAGGGGGAGGCAATGCCGATAGGACAAGGTTGTGTGGTCTATGCAGAGAGGTTCATGCAAGGCGAGTTGTGCAGGGGTGAAGCATAATGGGGGCATGATGGGGCAGGCATGTCAAGGGTCAGGCTGGGACACCTATCGGGAGGACCCCAATGCTGATGACCCATGACAGGGAGGGGGTGGGGAACATGCCGCTATGGTGGGGGGAGGTTCCTGGTGACCTTGGGGGAAGGAAGGGGTCTCCCATTGCACTGTGAGATTGAGCATTCATGTGAAATGGCACCCTAGTGCTATGCAGCTGGGCTCACTGGTGCGTTTAAATTTTTGAAGTTTAAAGTTTATTATTAGTCACAAGTAAGGCTTACGTTAACACTGAACAAAGTTACTGTGGAATTTTCCTAGTTGTCACAGTCCAACGCCTGTTTGGGTCAATGCACCTCACCGACATGTCTTTCAGGCTGTGGGAGGAAACCATAGCACCTGGAGGAAACCCACGCAGACACGGAGAGAATGTGCAGACTCTGCACAGACAGTGACCTAAATCGGGAATCGAACCCGGGTCCTAGGCGCTGTGAGGCAGCAGTGCTAACCACTGTACTTTTACCTTGCATTTAGGCACTATAAGTGTGCCAGGGCAGTGCAAAGGGGGTGGGGCTTACAATGAAGTTACTGTGAAAATCCCCTAGTCACCCCACTCTGGCACCTTTTCAGGTACACTGAGGGAGAATTTAACATGGCCAATGCACCTAACCGACATGTCTTTTGGTCTCTGAGAGGAAACCGGAGCACGTGGAGGAAACCCAAGCAGACATGGGGAGAACGTGCAGACTCTGCATAGACAGCGACCCAAGCTGGGAATCAATCCCAGATCCCTGGCGCTGTGAGGCAGCAGTGCTGGCTGTTGTGCCACCACTCACGTATATATATAATTGCTTTATTATAATTCAAATGACTTCCAAACATTGAAACTTAATTTTCTTCCATTATAGACCGAACCTTTTATCAATCCTTGAGCTTAAGCAAAGAGAAGAACTTAGATATCCTTTCAAACTTGCTCACAAGTTGGCAAGTCCAATCAGTGGAGGTAAGCTACTGCAGTCCACTAGCTGATGGATGTAAATTTGCTGATCATTTTTAGATCCATATTAATGCATATTTCTGGTCAAACGTTCTTGACAGCTGTTAGAAGCAATGCAGGCCATGTTACTATCAGAAGTCCAGAGGATTTTCAGAGCTTTGAGAAAGAAGCCAATCAGTCGCCAACCGGTGATCAAAGCGCAGAATGGCAACAGCGAGTCCCAGACAGTCCTGCAGGCTGAACAAATGGAGTTACAAGAGACACATCAAAATACAAGCACAAGCATGACCAGTAAGTGGAAACCCGTAAGGTTTGAACATCCTCGGTAATATTTGTAACTCTGCACTGCAAGTTCAATATTTTCACATTTTAAGGTAACATTTATGGGTGGCTTTATTTCAACATTTAAATATTGAATTCACTCCAACTAACACGATATTTGCACCATTTTTTCCCTTTTACTTGTTGGCTTTCTATCAAGAGGGGATTGGAGTGATTTTTTTCGCAGTGATGGCGTGGTTCATCTATTTTAAACATGCCTTGCTATGATTACCATAGCCCATGAAGGGGAAAAAGTTGGATTGATCAAAATCTAATCTGTTTATATCAGAGCAAGGCTGGGTGATTGGAACGGTTTGAACAACTTTTAGTTCTATTTTCAAGACTTATACAAATGTACAACACCGAACAAAAAAGGAGGAAAATAATTTATTTAGCACCCAACTGCACCCTTGAAACATATCCAAACTCAAACTTGAACTCAGCAGTGTGCCTCCATA
The DNA here is from genome assembly GCF_965287045.1 of Carcharhinus amblyrhynchos. NCBI lineage: Eukaryota > Metazoa > Chordata > Chondrichthyes > Carcharhiniformes > Carcharhinidae > Carcharhinus > Carcharhinus amblyrhynchos. Next base: position 18,259,193 of record NC_137351.1, on the reverse strand, counting down.
CTGCTTTCAGAAGTTGAGACTTTCCAATTTATTCATAGTTATCATCAGTTAGTAAAACTGCTGGATTGTACAAACTAAGTAGAATCATAGAATCATACAGTGCAAAGGAAGCCATCGAGTCTGCACCGACCACAATCCCACCTAGTCCCTATCCCTGTAAACCCATGCATTTACCCTAGCTAATTCCGCTGACACTAAGGAGCAATTTAGCATGGCTAATCCACCCAACCTGCACATCTTTGGACTATGGGAGGAAACTGGAGCATCTGGAGGAAACCCAATCAGACATAGGGAGAATGTGCAAACTCCACACAGGCAGTGACCCAAGCTGGGAATTGAATTTGGGTCGCTGGCACTGTGAGGCAGCAGAGCTAACCACAATTGCAATGCAACAGACTGAAAAGCTGAAAACAAAAGAGAGAATCCTGAAGTCAACTTGAGTTTTCTGTTAAGTCTATAGGTGAAATCTTCTGATATTTAAGTGCTGGCTCTGGTGAGGAGAGTGATGTGCATTTCCCTGACTGCACAATGGGCTTTACTCCCCAGATAATGCAGCACTTAAAATATAAAATTATGGCAGGGAGTTTGAAGCTGTGACGCTGGTGGGGAGGAAGCTGATAGAATCAGCAAATGCCAGGTGCACAGAGATCGGGGCATCCTTTAAAAAAGCTAAAAATAATACTCCTCCCACCAATGATACGGGGGAACCAACCCCCATCACCCACCACCCCCCACACACAAACCACACAAGCACCGGAGCAAACCACCATCCCCCCCCCCTCCCCAGAAGAGTCCCCTTGGCGTTGGCCCCAGCGCAGCTGCTTGGCATGGCCCTGCTAGGAACAGCGCTGGTTTAGTGTCAGGGGCTGTGCAAGGGTGACACCAGCCAGTCCAAGGGCACTGCCTGGGTATGTTCCTCTCCCCCGGGGAGGGTATACTTACTTGTGCATTACCCAGAAGTTTCCCTTTGACTGCTTCATGTTTTGAAATACCTGTTGTAATCCTCGCTGGGAATTCCAGATGTGGGATGGGGGGAACGTATAGAATCCATTGAATCCCTACAGTGCAGAAGGAGGCTATCTGGGCCATCAAGTCTGTACTGATTCTCCCAAAGAGCATCTTACCCACACCCACCCCATCCTCCATCCTCCAACTGCCACCTACCAGCACCCACCATGATCGATCCACCTGACCTACATGTCTTTGGGCTGTGGAAGGAAACCAGAGTATCCTGAGGAAAGCCACGCAGAAAGCCCGCTAATATATAAAAATTGATTAAATTGTATTGAAATATGAGAGCAGGAACCTTATTATGTCATTGATGATGGTGGGGAAAATCGGAGATGTAATTGGCGAGAATCTCATTGTCCGATTCTCGTGAGATTTTGTGTCCACATCGCCGTTTGTGGGTGTTAAATTGCCCCCTATAACTTTGCACATTCTAAGGTTAAGGATTTGCATAGTGTCAGACAATGTTTAAAAAATTAAAATGAAGAAGCTCATTGAAATTTTGCTCACAATTTGGAGGAGCTAATATTGTTGATACTGATTATTATTGTTCCTCATTCATGGAACGTGGACATTGCTATCGGGGCTGACATTTATTGCCCATCCCTAGCTACCCTTGATGAGTGGTTTGCTAGGCCACTTCAGAGGGCTTTTAAGAGTCAACCACATTGGCGCAGTACAGTGGCACTGTGGTTAACGCTGCTATCTCACAACGCCAGGGACCTGGGTTCAATTCCGGCCTTGGGTGACTCTCTGTATGGAGTTTGTACATTCTCCCCATGTCTGCTTGCGTTTCCTCCAGGTGCTCTGGTTTCCCTGCACAGTCCAAAGATGTGTAGATTAGGCCGATTAGCCATAGTAAAACCACATGGCTGTGGCTCATGTAGGCCAGACCTGGTAAGAATGGCACATTTCCTTTCCTAAAAGACATTAGTGACTGAGGTGGGTTTTTCCGACAGTTGGCAATGGTTTCACGGTCATCAGTAGATTTTTAATTCCGGATATTTTTTACTGAACTCAAATTTCACCATCTGCCGTGGTGGGATTCGAACCCGGGTCCCCAGAACATTAACTGAGTTTCTGCATTAATAGTTTAGCAGTAATACCACTAAGCCATCATCTTCCCAATTATGGGGATAAGGTGGGGAGAAGGCATAGAGATGATACGCTTGTCAGAGAGTGGGTGCAGACTTGATGGACCTTCTTCTGCACTGTATATTCCTTCAGAAGGAACTCTTCAAAATGCAGCTGATGAAAATACAACAAAACTTACTGTAACTTATAAATCAAAGAAAGGGTTTAATAAAGAAACATCATTAGTCCAAACTTGATGCCTTGCCCTCAGCCACTCCAAGCTCTCCCCAATGCTACATACTTCTGTATTTATAGTGAATCAGTTGGTCAGCTGACTATTACATCAGACTGTAATTGGTTCATGGTTTACTAGATCAGCTGACCCTTACATCTTGTTTCCATTGGTCACATTACATCCAATCACCAGTTACATTCTAACACTGTAGGGATTCTATGATGATCTAAGATGCTGTGGATCTCGAGTGCCAGACCAGGTAAAGATGGCAGATTTCCTCCCCTAAAGGACATTAGTGAACCATATGGGTTTTTAAAGATAACTGACAATGGTTTCATGGGTCATAATTAGACTTTTTAATTCCAGATTTTATTGGGTTTAAATTTCACTACTTGCCTTGGTGCGATTCGAACCTAAGTCTGCATGCAGATTATTACCCTCTGTGTTTCTGTCCAGTAACAATCCACTACACCACCACTTTTGGTAATCTGAACCTTCCATAGATAAATGTAAAAGATGCCTTTTCCCAGATCAGTTCAGTTGCTCACTGGTTCGTGTTATCTCGCTGACTGCAATTAGAGTTCTGCACCATAAAGATATCACCTTAAAATGAATACAATGATTTATGGCTTGTGTGGATTGGAGTTCTAGGTTCGATTAAGCTTTTACAGTATTAGGATATTAAAGAAACTCAATTGGATAAGCAGTTTGAACAAGTTCCGTTGACAATGAATATAAATGTTTTACATTCTGGAACGAGGGCATTTATATTGCGAAGCTTAGAAGAGAAGCCATAGTTGTAGCTAATAAATGTAGTAATTGAGTTAACAAAATGCACGCAGAAAGAGCCTGTAATTACACAGTGTTATATGTGAATCAATAGCATCGATATCAAAAGAATAGCAATGGGAGTAATTTGAACTCTTTGTTCATAATCCGTCGCGTGTCTGAGAATCCAAAGATTAATCCTGCTAAAAGAAATAAAATATTTAGAGGCTTCTATTTCAGGTTCATAACACTTCAGCACAGATTGGGTGTTTGGGGATTGCCTTAATGCTGCTGTATCCCCCTCCAAACAGACCTGCTCATCAAATCCACAACATTTAAAATCAACCAAGCAAGGTATTTTCTGATGGACCTGTTAAAAAAGATCAGTCTAAGAACGGAGTTCTCTGGTCGGCTGAGTTTGAATGTGTGAAAGCTGACGAGGGTGACAGTTTCAGCTGGGATGATGCAGCATTCATTTTCAGCCATCAGATTCATTTTGCCGCAAAGCGACACAAGTTTTTTTCCCCCCTTTGCCAATTAGCAAAATGGACAGCCAAAGAATGCACACGCCCTGTCTCTCATCATTATATTGCTCATCATTATATCACTCATCAATATATCTCTCATCATCATATCTCTCAACATCATATCGCTCATCATTATACTCTCATCAATATAACCCCTCATCAATATATCCCTCATCAATATATCTCTCGTCATTGTATCTCATCAATACGTCTCTCATTAATACATCTCTTGTCATTGTATCGCTCATCAATATATCCCTCATCAATATATCCCTCATCAATATATCTCTCGTCATTGTATCTCATCAATACGTCTCTCATTAATACATCTCTTGTCATTGTATCGCTCATCAATATATCCCTCATCAATATATCCCTCATCAATATATCTCTCGTCATTGTATCTCATCAATACACCTCTTTGTCATTGTATCGCTCATCAATATATCTATATAGAGGTATGTGCAGACAGGTTTATTTACATTTGTGTGTGTATAAAAATGATCAAAACACATGATCAACACAAACTTTTATCAGCAGCATTTAGCTTTGGTACAGCACCAACTGCAAAAGCATTTGGTTAGTTTGACTGGACTGGGCTGTCAGCATGTTTTAACCATGCTTCTGATTCCGTGTAAAATGACAAATAGATCTATCCTACTACACCTGAAGTGGGAGCAATGACGAAGACAAGCATGTTTTCCTTTTCTCTCATTTAGATAAAAATCAGTGATTTTTCTTTACGCTTCAAAGTGAAGGCTGTCAGTTCTGGGGAATGGAATACTTCACTCCTTTTGGCATCTAATGTCAGCGTTCGGCAGTCACAGATCAGGTGCAACAGAACCAGCTGCAGTGTAGAGATCCCTCTGCTCTGCCCCAACAATATATCTTAACCTCAACCTCATTAAAACACCCCCTACTGCACTACTTGTGACATTTTCACTTCATACACCAGCCATCCTTCCGACCTTTCTGAGTGAGATTGCCAATTAGAGATGGATTATGGGCAGTTTTGTGCTGTGGGCTTACATCCGCGAGCAACTGAGCTGAAAGTGTCCAAACTCCCTTCTCCTGAGACCCTTACAGACTGCAGAGAAATGAGACTTTCATCCCCATTAGTCTGAGTTGGACTTGAGCCCAGTTCCCAGAGGGAAAGCAACAGTGTGCTAAACCACTGTGCCAACTAATCCTCCCCCCCAACCCCCCTTTTTGTTCCATTGACTGGCACAGTAAATTCAGGCCTAGCTTTGAATCGAGCGACATGAGTAGGCCAGATTACAAACTCTAATTGCACAAGTTCGTTGGCTCCTAGTAGCCATCCCTCTGACCATGTCAGTTGCCTGGTCAAAATTTCTACAGCAAGTAAAAATTTGGTTTTATTCAACTTGCTTCAGAAATTGAACTAAATGCCATGCAAGATCAAATTTGATGGACTTGGGAAAGAGTGATGTGCTAAGTTAAGTGAGATGCTACACGCAGAATTTTCCAGTCCCGCCAGGAATCATAACGGGCAGGATAGGACCGTGCAAAGGTCCGTTGACCTCAGGCTGGAGTTTCCAGTCTTGGGGAGAGCAGGGCTGGAAAATCCCGCCCTACGACTCTCTATGAGTCTGTTCAGTTTTCATAAATGCACTTCCCAGAATGGAACTAAGCCTTCCAGAGCAATGGATGAGTTAACGGGGCTCATCCCCAGTGGCGTTTGAGATAGTTGAAAATGAAAATCGGTTAGGTTCTATAATAAGCAAGAGATCCTTGCTAGAGGCCAGCATGGTGGTGCAGTGGTCACTGTCTGTGTGGAGTTTGTATGTTCTCCCAATGTCTGCGTGGGTTTCCTCTGGGTCCTTCAGTTTCCTCCCACATTCCAAAGATGTGCTGATTACATAGACTGGCCATGTTAAATGCCCCCTTGGTGTCCCATGATGTGTAGGTTAGTGGGATTATGGGGATGGGCAGACCTGGGTGGGATGCTCCGTGATAGTTGGTGCAGACTTGATTGGTCAAGCTGCAGTTGCAATTTTACCAAAAATTTCGGTTCAAGGGGCATCGGGTGATGCACGGTGATAATTATATCCTATTTCAGCAAGTGTTAGTAAGAAATTGTCTGCATTTCTTCAGGTTCTGCTGAACTTTATAGGTCAATGGACCACACTGTGCTTGCTATGCCTCCATTCCGCTGTTTCACATAGTTTCATGTGTTACTTGAAAGAGGGGAATGGGAAGGAAAGGTAACGATGCTGAGGAGGCAGAACCATAATGCCATAGGACAACTCTCTCTGACTACCGTCTCGATCAGATACATGGGGCCAAATTCTCCTAGAGTGTCATCTCTGGTGGGAAAAGTGGTGAGAATTCTACTGCGTGGGTCGACACAATCCAAATCACAATTCACCCACACTTAGTTTTTTTGGAACTTGGGGAGATTCCCACCGGCAAAGAGATGTGCAGGACCGAAAGACACCAGAATGAACGGCTCCTCAGAGATTGGGCTGCCATTTTCAAGTTGGTACTGCCAAGGGGCAGTACCAGGTCACAGCCCAGCCATGTCACTGACCACCCAGGGGCTTCAATGTGTTCTTAATGCCTGATCTCTGTTGGTGGAGGTCAGTAATGATTGCTGCCAGGTTCCCATTGTAAAAAGTCTGACAATACCAGGCTTAAGTCCAACCAGTTTATTTTAATAAATCGGTTGGACTTAAACCTGGTGTTGTCAGACTTTTTACTATGTTTATCCCAGTCCAACACCGGCATATCCACATCAGGTTCCCATTGTGCCAGAGGGTCGGTGAATCCTGGGAGCCAGGTAAATTTGGCTTTAAGCCAAGCCTACACAGGATATCAGTATGCTAATCTGTACCAAAACTAGGATGCCTCCCCATCCTTCTTCAAACCTGTCCTGGTCTCCCTATCTTCAGTGCTGTCGTCTCCTACAAGAGCACAGGCATAAATTGAATAGTTGAACTGGTGAAATTCAGCTGTCAGGATTCTGGCCATTGATATTGAGAAAACAGTAGCATACAATATAGGGGCTGATGTTCGGCCTTCTACCAGTCAAGTTGCTACTAAAGAAGGTTTTGCCAGAAAGTGTCCAGCCTAATGAATAGCCATAAGAACTAGACAAATAATGTAAATCCAGTCAATTTTTTTGTGTGGTATAACACATTACGTTGGGCCAAATGGCCTCTTCTGCACTCTAGGCCTTCAATAATTCTATTGGTGCAGACTCAATGGGCCAAATGGCGTCTTCTGCGCTGTAGAGATTCTATGATACATAATATCATAAGAAATATGAGCAGCAGTAGACCATTTGGCCCCTCAAGCCTGCCCCGTTGTTCAGTAAGATCATGGCTGACCTGATTGTGGCCATAACTCCATCTTATTGCCTGCTCCATTACAGTTTTTCTGAAGAAGAGACATATGAAGCTGAATTTTCCCATCCCACCAACCATGCGAGTCAAAGCAGGCGGGACACTGACCATACGAAGATTGATCTCAGGCGGGATTTTCCAGCACTGGCGCAAGCATGACCAGAAAATCCTACCCTGGACTCCAAATGTTAACTTTGTTTCTCTCTCTACAGATGCTTCCAGACCAGCATTTTCATAACCCTTGACTCTCTTGCAAATCAAAAGTCTGTCTAACTCAACCTTGAACAACATTTTCAGTGGCCCAGCCTCCATTGCTCTCAGGAGTAGTGAATTCCAAAGATTGATGGCCTTCTGAGAGAAGTAATCCCTCCACATCAGTCTTAATGGGAGACCCCTTACTTGAAAACTGTGACCCCTAGTTCTAGGTTTTCTCACAAGGGAAAACATCCTCTCAGTATCTGACCTGTCAACCCCCTCAGGATCATCCATGTTTCAATAAGATCGCTTCTCATCCGTCTAAACTCCAATGGGTACAGGCCCAACTTGCTCAACATTTCCTCACAAAACAACCCCTTCATCCCAAGGACTGGCCTAGTGAGCCTTCTTTAATCCAACTCCATGTATATGCAAGTATATCACTCTTTAAAGAAGGGCAGCACAGTAATTAGCACAGCTCCAGGGACCTGGGTTGGATCTCCAGCTTGGGTCACTCTCTGTGTGGATTTTGCACATTCTCCCCATGCCTGTGTGGGTTTCCTCCAGGTGCGCTGGTTTCCTCCCACAGTAAGAAGTCTCACAACATCAGGTTAAAGTCCAACCAGTTTATTTGATAGTAAACTCACAAGCTTTCGGAAACGCTGTTCCTTCGTTAGATGTGTGGAAAGTTCTGATCAGAGAAGGGCATATGAAGGCACACACAGTTTACTATGGGTGGGTTTACTATCAAATAAACTGACTGGACTTTAACCTGGTGTTGTGAAACTTCTTACTGTGTTTATCCCAGTCCAACGCTGGCTTCTCCATATCATTCCTCTCACAGTCCAAAGATGTACGGGTTAGGTTGATTGGCCTTGGTAAATTGCCCCTTAGTATCCCAGGATGCATCGATTGGAAGGATTAGTAGGGCAAATATGTGGGATTGTGGGGGTAGAGTCTGGGTGGGATTGTTGTTAGTGCAAACTCGATGGGCTGAATGGCCCCTTTCTGCACTGTATAATTCTATGAAAAACTGCACACAGTACACCAGCTGTGGTATCACCAATGCCCTATAAAGTTGCAACAAGACTTCCCTACCTTTATACTCTGTCTCCTGCAATAAACATTCCATTTGCCTTCTTAATTACTTGCTGCACCTGCAGGCTAACTTTATTGATTGTATGAGGAGAGATGGCCAGTGCATTGTACACTCTACTGCCCTTCAAATAGAGTTATGAGATCGTCAACATCTAGCTGAACCAGTGTGCAAGGTCTAGCTTTCATGCCACAAAGTACAGCACCCCCAGCAATGCAATGTTCTCTCAGTACAGCACCGCAATGTTGGTCTACATTATGAGTTCAAGCTCTCTCACACCCCTGGTCCTGCCAACTGAACAAGTCTAAATATATTAGATATGTTATATAAGTCTAATATATTTAGTGGGCAGGTTTAATGATTTATTACACTGAATTGTTTTCACCCTGTAATCTCTCCTCTGTAGCATTGTCGAATTACATAGTTTTGAATTTATTGTATATTTTAGTTACCGTAGAGTCTTCTCCCAGGATGATGGCTCATGAAGAAATATTTCTTCCCAAATCCCACAGGGTCTTTGTTTCCCTTCAGAACATAATATTTTCTCACCACCAGGTAATCCTAAATTTAAAAATCAATTTGCTTGCTGCTGTTGTGGCAAACTGTGCGGTTAGTGAAGTAAGCATTTGAAGGCCAAATCGCCCCAAAAAATAACACTGCCCGAATTGTGCAGCTATGCTTGGGAAATGGGCAAAGTTTTTGTTCAATGATCAGTAAGAGTGGTACAAGTCCCAAATCCAGTTACACACCTGAGTTTTGGTTATTTTTAAGAGCGCTGCATCAAATGGCTCTCAGATTTACAAAAGAGAAGTTACATGATTTAATTGCATCACAGCTGTCAGTTTTGTCAGGAATTGCAGGAAGAGGTTTTATTTCAGTGACTGTTAGAATAATTGCATACTGTGAGAACAATGCTATTTAATTCATCAGAGTGATATGTTAGCTGTTATTGTGGGGAGCTAGCTGGTTCTAAGGACTCATTCTAATTTTGCTAGGAACAGAGGAAGGCCATTCAGCCCGTCAAGCCTGTTTTGCCATTTAATACGATCATGGCTGACACTTCAATGAATTTTTCGCCCCATCCCCATATCAGGGTCTTGATCAATTGGGCCAGTGGGCTGACAAATGGCAGATGGAGTTTAATTTAGACAAATGCGAGGTAATGCATTTTGGTAGATTGAACCGGGCATGACTGACTTGGTTAGCAGTAAGGCATTAGGGAGAGTTACAGAACAAAGAGATCTAGCGGTACATGTTCATAGCTCCTTGAAAGTGAAGTCACAGGTGGACGGAGTGGTAAAGAAGGCATTTGGCATGGTTTCATCAGTCAGAACATTGAATACAGGAGTTGGGATGTCTTGTTAAAGTTATACAAGACATTGGTAAGGCCACACTTGGAATACTGCGTGCAATTCTGGTCACCCTATTGTAGAAAGGATATTATTAAACTAAAAACAGTGCAGAAAAGATTTACTAGGATGCTACCGGGACTTGATGGATTGAGTTATAAGGAGAGGCTGAATAGACTAGGACTTTTTTCTCTGCCACGTAGGAGGCTGAGGGATGACCTTATAGAGGCCTATAAAATAATGACAGGCATAGACAAGGTAGATATTCAATATCTTTTCCCAAAGATAAGGGAGTCTAAAACTAGAGGGCATAGGTTTAAGGTGAGAGGGGAGAGATACAGAAGTGTCCAGAGGGGCAATTTTTTCATACAGAGGGTGGTGAGTGTCTGGAACTAACTGCCAGAGATAGTAGTAGAGGCGGGTACAATTTTATCTTTTAAAAAGCAGTTAAATAGTTACATGAGTATGATGGATGTAGAAGGATATGGGCCAAATGCAGGCAATTGGGATTAGCTTAGGGGTTTTAAAAAAAAAGGGTGGCATGGACAAGTTGGATTGAAGGGCCTGTTTCCATGCTCTAAACCTCTATGACTTTCAGTGGCAACCATCTTATTTTGAAATTGTGCCCCTTGGTTCTAGTCTCTCCAACCAAGGCCAACATTTTATCTGCATCTATCCTTTCTTTCTCTTGACGTATTTTGTAGGTTTAAATGAGAAACCTCATTCTTTGAAACTCTGGAGAATACAGATCCAGTTTACTCAAACTCTCTACGTGGTACAGTCCTGCCATTGAGTTGAGTTTGCTACTTTCAAAATTAAAGGAATAGTGACTATTCCTAAGAGGTGTCACTCACAGGGTTTTTTATTTTAAATGGGTGGCGCGGTGGCACAGTGGTTAGCACATGCTGCCTCACAGCGCCAGGGATCTGGGTTTGATTCCCGGCTTGGGTCACTGTGTGGAATTTGCATGTTCTCCTTGTGTCTGCTTGGGCTTCTTCTGCGTGCTCTGCTTTCCTCCCGCAGTCCAAAGATCTGTGGGTTAGGTGCATTGGCCATGCTGAATTGCCCTTTAGTGTCCTGGCATACAGATTAGTGGGATTAGCAGGGTAAATATGTGGGGTCATGGGGATAGGGCCTGGGTGGGATCATTGTTGGTGCAGACTCGATGGGCCGAATGGCCTCATTCTGCACTGTACGGATTTTGTATCTAACTTTTGTATCTTCTGTAAGAGCATTTGTGTTTCATAAAATATGAAAGATATAAGGAGATGTGAGAAGGAACTGTTTTATGCAGTGATTTACAATGACTTGGAACTAGCTGCTGATAAGATTGGTGGAAGTAGGGAATCAGGATTTCAAAAGGAAATTGAATGGGTGCTCAAGGGAATTTACTTACAGAGCCACACTATGGTGATAGAGTGGGGGAATGAAACTGCTTAATTGCTTGACAGAGCTGGCATCGACTTCCTGGCTGAATGGCCTCCTCCATGCTTCAATGACTATATTTGCCTTGTATCTGTACTGTTGACTTCTCAACCTGCAGCACTTGAACCAAAAATTGGTGATTGCAACGAGCATACTTGTACAATGTACTTAAAAATGTTCCTGAAGTAGTGAAATCAAGCTTTCTTTAAGAATTTGCTCTGTTATCAATGCAGAGATAATAGTGTGCACGGTGTACAAGATGCACTGCAGCAACTCACCAAACCTCCTTCGACAGCACCTTGCAAGCCTGAGATCCTAAGCGCTTTGAAGGATAAGGGCAGCGCAAGAAAGCCCACTGCCACCAAGCTCCCTTCCAAGCCACACACTATCCTGACTTGGAACTATATTCCTTCATGTTACAGGATCAAAATCCTGGAACTCCCTTCCCAGCAGTGCTGGGGATGTACCTACACCAGATGGACTGCAGCAGTTCAAGAAGGTGGTTTACCACAAGCTAGCCAAGAGCAATAAGGGACTGCAAACATCCCACAAAATAAAGAATGATGTTCGATGCTATGTGGAACTAGTTCTTTTATTTTATGCTTATTTTGAAAAAATTATTGTAATATTTCAAGGTGATTCAATGTGGCAAATAACAAACTAAAGAATTTATTGATGAGAAAAGGTCTATACAACAAGACTAATACAGGTCAACTCCTAACAACACCCTGACTCCAACTGCAGCGCTCCAACCCCAGGAATACTCGCCCTCGCTCCTGATTGGCCCAAGTTTGCACCCTCATGCTTCATTGGCTCCATCCCCGTCACATGGTCCACGAAGGCTCATCCCTTAAAGGAGCCATGCTAGCGCACTCATTTTGCTACAGGCAGAAGTTGCATGTACATGTTTGACATAGAGAAAGTGAAAGGGTACGATGATGCATATAGCCCTTAGATTTAATATTTCAATTAAAGATGTTCTTCACAGTCGAGTGCTTTAATAACAACTGTTCTGAAGCAAGGAAAGAACATTTCTAATGCACTTTTCAAATGCCTTTGTTATTTCAAGCCTTTGGTGTACATGTTTGGTAGCAAAACCCTAATGCAACAGAAATCAGATTTTGTCTGTATTTTTAAAACAAAATCAAATTTTCCTGGCGCCACTTCAGCCTTCTTCATTGCTTTTCAAAGGATAAAATTCCAATAGGCTACACCCAAGCAAATATCAGAGAGTGCAGAAAGGCTCTTCAATATTAAATCCAGGCAGCCTGTGAATTCAGTTATGTTTCTTCTCAAAATTTGCATCACATCTGGGGTTTATGCTGGGCAATCACCATCTCCAACAAAAGAGGATCTAATTATCACCTCTTGGCATTCAAAGGTATTACCATCGCTGAGTCCCCCACTATCAACAGCCTGGGGGTTACCGTCAACCAAAAACTGAACTGGACCAGCCATATAAATACTGTGGCTCCAAGAGCAGATCAGAGGCTAGGAATGCTGTGGTGAATAACTCACCTCCTGACTCCCCAAAGTCTGCCCATTCTCTACAAGGCACGAGTAATGCGTGTGATGGAATACTGCCCACTTGCCTGGATGGATGAGGCTGCAACAGCATTCAAGAAACTTGACACCATCCAGGGCAAGGCAGCCTGCTTGATTGCTATCCCTCTACAAACATTCAATCCCTCCACCACAGATGAACAGTGGCAGCAGTGTGTACCATCTACATGATGCACTGCAGGAACTCACTAAGGTTCCTTAGTCGGCACCAAACTTATGACCACTACCAACTAAAAGGATGAGGACAGCAGGTACCTGCGAACCACCACATGGAGATTTCCCTCTAAGCCACTCACCATCCTGACTTGGAAATATATTGTTGGTCCTTCACTGTCACTGGGTCAAAATCCTGGAACTCCCTCTCTTTGAGGTGCATGTACCTACACCTCAGGGACTGCAGTGATTCAAGAAGGCAACTCACCACCCCTTTCTCAAGGGCAAGTAGGGATGGGCAGCACGGTGGTATAGTGGTTAGCACTGCGGCCTCACAGTGCCAGGGACCTGGGTTCAATTCTGGCCTTGGGTAACTGTGTGGAATTTGTATGTTCTCCGAGTGTCTCCATGGGTTTCCTCCGGGTACTCTGGTTTCCTCCCATATTCCAAAGATGGGCAGGTTGGGTGGATTGGCTATGCTAAAATTATCTTTTAGTGTCCAAAGATGTGCAAGTGGATTAGCCATGGTAAATGCACAGGCTTACAGGAATAGGGCAGAGGGTATGCTTTGGATAAGGTGCAAGCTTAATGGGCCGGATAGCCTCTTTCTGCAGGGATCATTTCTTGGCCTTTTGGCTAAACTCAAGTGTAGTTTCGACATGCTGCACTTAGTTGGAGTCATTAGGTTACATTTCAGCTTCATTTGAAGCAATTTTTTCAAGCGGCATCTCGGCCTTTTGGCTAAGATGCAAATAAGATCAAGCCTCGGAGGAGGAGCTACACCTACTCCAATGAGGAACTTCTTCACTCAAAGGGTGGTGAATCTCTGGAATTCTCTGCCCGTTGAAGTGGTGGAGGCTGCCTCGCTAAATATTTTTAAGACGCGGGTTGATGGGTTTTTGATGAGAGAGGGGATTAAGGGTTATGGGGAGAGGGCGGGAATGTGGAACTGAGCCACGACAGATCAGCCATGATCTTATTGAATGGCGGGGCAGGCTCGAAGGGCTAGTTGGCCTACTCCTGCTCCTATTTCTTATGTTCTTATGCTCTTATGTAGATCAATCCCAAGACAGGAGGTGAGAGCCCTGTCTTGTCAGCTTGGATCGGGAATGTCTCAACTTGTTGGGACTCTGAATTGGCTTTAATTTGACTTGATTGGATAAAGTAAAATAAAGTAGGGATTCTACGATTGATTCTATGACAGTAAATACTGGTCTAGCCAGTGATGCCCACATCCCATATATATAAATAATAATAACCTTTCAGTTTTCAACCAACCATTGGTACTTAAACCAATCCTTAAGCTGCATGTCTAAAACCGGAATTGGATAGGTTCTAACTAGGATTACACACAGTTAACGACAGACTTGAGTTATACTGCTATTGCATCAGACTGAACACAGAGACAACAAGAGCACTGTGCACATTTGTTGATAGGTATCCACAAAGCTCCGCACCCCCAGGAAGTTATTTATCATGTTGGTAATGATGGAGGTATATATAATGGAAAAGCCTTAAGGAGGGCATTAACCCCTCTCACTGGTTTGATTGATGTTGAAATTGCTAATTTAGCATTATAAAGTTTTGTTTTATGTTTAATTGTAAGGTTTTGTTTTATTTGTCAACTCTGATAATCAGATCCTTAAGCCTCAATTAGAACAGCCCTTAAAACCTAAACTGAAGAGGGTACAAGCAATCCGCAAGGACCATTCTCTCCGGGACACCCAACACCTCATCCCTGTCCACAGCACCTTCCCGTCAATCGTAGAAGGTGCAACACCTGCCCCTTTACCTCCTCCCTGCTAACTGTGTTAGGTCCTAAACACTCCATCTGGTCTATTGCATCGGAGAGACCAAACGCAGACGGGGTGATCGCTTTGCTGAACACCTTTGATCGACTCGCAAGGAGGACCTGGACCTTCCTGTCACTTGTCACTTCAACACACCTCCCTGCTTTCCTGCCCACCTACTCGTCCTTGGTCTTTTGCAATGTTCCAGCCAATCCCAATGTAAACTGGAGGAACAGCACCTGATCTTCCAATTAGAGACTTCATAGCCTTCCGGACTGAACATTGAGTTCAGCTGCTTCAAAGCGTGAACTCTCCCCTCCAGCACATTTCCATTTATTTTGTCGCTCTCTTTCTTTCCACACCCCCTCCCCCGCACTCCCCCTGCCACCTTTAGGCCAACTGTCACATTCTTCAGGCAGTCCTTCACCAAGCTATGCCTTTGTTTTGCCATTCATGTGTACTGATCACTTAATGGACACTTTCAACACCTTCTCAGCCTTCTGCATGCTCCCTTTGTCCAATTCTGCCACCCCTCCCTACCCTCATAGTATAAATCTCTGCTGACTCTCTTTGCTCTCAGCTTTGATGAAGGGTCATCTAGACTCGAAACTTTGGCTCTACTCTCTCTCCACAGATGCTGTCACACCTGCTGAGTTATGTTAGTGCAACCTATTACCATAATGTAACTCTTTAAACCATAATAATGAAAGAGTGTTGTACCACTTCCAAGGTGAGATGAAGTGGTCAGAGCTGAACTGTGTCCTATATTGGGGTCTGACTAATGCCCTGTATAAGTGAACTTTCTCCACTCCATATTGCAACTGCTTTGAGACACAAGCCAACGCGCCATGAGTTTTCTTGTTTTGTGTGTCAGCTATTTGTGATTTGTGTACATGGCCAACCATATCACTTTGCTGCTCCACAGTTCTTTGCCTCTCGCTATTAATGAAATATTCCGATTGGCCACTTGAGGCAACGGCTGATTTCACATTGCCTGGGCAGCAAGTTGCAACCTTCTACTAAGGTTGCTCATTGAAACGGTGTCAAAGGAAGTATGTGAGAATTAGAATACCTTTAGAATTTAAAACAAGTATTATATGTGGGCATCACTGGCTAGGCCAGCATTTATTGCCCAACCCTAACTGCCCTTGAGAAGGTGGTGGTGAACCGCTGCAGTCCACGAGCGTAGGTGCACCCACAGTGCTGTCAGGGAGGGAGTTTCAGGATTCTGACCCAGCGACAGTGAGGGAACGGCCGATATATTCCCAAGTCAGGATGGTGTGTGACTTGGAAGGGACTCCCAGATGGTGGTGTTCCCACGTATCTGCTGTCTTGGCCCTCTAGATGGTAGAGGTAACGCATTTGGAAAGTGCTGTTAGAAGTCTTGGTGAGCTGCTGTGATGCATCTTGTAGATGACACACACAGCTACCACTAAATTGGTTTTGCAGAGACTGGATGTTGAATTTGGGATTCAGTGATGTTGATGTCATTGGGTGTGAAGGTTAGATTTTCTCTTGTTGGAGATGATCATTGCACAGCACAGTATCTGTCAAAATAAGATGTGGCAGTGCCGGTGTTGGGCTGGGGTGGGCACCGTCAATAGTCTCACAACACCAGGTTAAAGTCCAACAGGTTTATTTGGTAGCATGAGCTTTCGGAGCACTGCTCCAAAAGCTCGTGCTACCAAATAAACTTGATGGACTTTAACCTGGTGTTGTGAAGACCACTTACTGTCAAAATGAGGCACATACAGTCATGCAGTGAGGTTCTATGTGTTGCACTGCTGGCATTATAGGTACTAGTGCCTCTTTCATAATATTCTTTATTCATTTCATGTTACATAAGTAATATTTAGGTGACACCAGTCTTAATTAGGAAGTGCACAAACTCAGTAATCCACAAAACTGCAAATGGTAACTGACCTTAACTGCAACTTCAGCACAGCGTCTGAAATGTAGCAAAACGAATAGACAAATGGAACCACTCCACACACTGCCTGAATATGTGTTCTGCCATAGCCTCTCAAAATAAACATCTGAGTAACTTAGTTGAAGTTATGAAAGACACGAAAAAGTTGGAAGCTGCAATTGTAGCATGTAATATCAATAGAATGAACGGCAGCAGATGAGACTATATTAGGAAACACAGTTAATAATGCAGGTGGGTCCATGAATTTGGAGTGAAGCTGTTATGACCAGGTGAGAAAGGGGTGAACTGGCTCCCCTCTATTTAACCTCCTCATTGGTCACAACAAAGGTTTAAGTTTCTTGTGCATGAGGATATTCCCTTTTCTGAATCTGAATGTATTTAACTGAGCAATTAGGAGTCCATCAAAGAAGGTTTTCTTGAGTCAAAGGAAGAGCAAATGTAACCATTAAACCCAAGAAAAATAATGTCCCTCAGGCTGTAAAGACTTCAGTGAGGCCCATGATGTGGAACTCTTAGAATACAAGCTTCCAGGCAGAAATATCTTGTCCGATCAGGGAGCTCTGCTTGTGTACATGATGTAGAATGATAGGATTACTGGCATTCTGGGTCTATACTTTGTACGAGGCATTATTGGGATGTTGCTGACTATGTAAATTTGATGAAGGGACACCAGCCTTGGAGAAGTTATTTTACAGGCAATCATATGGACAATCACCACACATCAGAAATAAGGGGAGTTTGAGTCCAATTTAAAAAAAAGTGTATATGGTTAATTGCCCTTGTGACATAGATTTTAAAACTCTATGGCTGATTTAGGTTGGCTGGTTTCTAAGATGCGTTCAGTTGTAGAGGATGTTACACTTATTAGAAGACCTCATTTTGCTGCTGGGAATTGGCTTCTCAAATAAGCAACACTCTTATTACAAAAGAGAACAAGTGAGAGAGAGAGAGCAGCTCTCAGCCTTTTTCATCTGCTGAAGACTTTCATGGCACCCCCTATGTCATTCGCAATCGCTCACTAGTGGCTAGTGGACTTGTCTTGAACGACTTTACTCATTTTGTATTTCCAAGAGGTTTTGGATGTGTCTATGGCAGTCATTGGTTCGATATCACAGTTGGGATTCTCCCAAAAAAATTCTAAGTGTCGAATTCGCGTAAAAACTGGAGTAAAATACCATTGACTTTTTTCCCAGTGAGATTTTCAAAATGAATCTCTCACACCCTGAGCACTGTAGCATGCCCTAGCATGAATCATGCAGAAAAATCAGTGAACAAGGCCTATTCCAGCTTGAGAAGCCGGCAGTGAAGTGCTGAGTGTACAACTGCGCATGTGCTGATCTGTCAGCGCCGGCATTAATGCATATGCAGTAGCCCCTCACTGCTGGCTTCACGATCGCTGGTCAGCCTCACAACGCTCACATCGCTGCCCCTCCAAACCTGCCATGGCCCGATTGCAGGCCCCCACCTCCCCATTGGATGTGACCGGGCCAACCTCAAGCTCTTCCTTCCCAGCCCTCATGACAGCCTCAATCTCCTCCCACCTCCTCCATGGCAGTCCCAATTTCGACCCCCCCCCATTTCCACCCCCCCCTCCACTGGCAGTCCTGATTCCCCCACACCAATGGCCCCCTGGGCATTGACACTTTGCCACTGGGCAGTGCCAGGGGACCAGGCTGGCACTGCCAAGCTGGCAATGACCAGGCAGCAACCCCCTTCACCTCCAACCTCTTGAGGGGGGGGGGCCTCAGTGGAGTCGGGCTGCCAGCTCCCCACAAGTGGGGAGCTAGTGTAAACCCTGCTGGAATGAAACACTTCAGATGGGGGCGAAAAGGTAAGCAGGCCCGAGACTTCAACCCCAGCCCCGCTAATTCAATGTGAATTATATTGTAGTGAGTATCTCCATAAATTATACAGCTCTGCCCCAATTTCTGACGCGGAGCAGATGGTGCTGAAAATCCGGCACCTGGAAACTTGCGGAAACCATGGTGTCCGCTGGGAAGCCTGCGAAACAGCCTCTGCTTGAGCCTCCCGGTCTGCTGTGTTGTTAAAGCAATGCTGAGGCGGGTTGGGAAAATCACCCTGCTCCTTCCCTTTGTAATGTCTCTTTCGTGTTTACAGGTTTCAGTGAATACCTGGATTGTAGGAAATATCTCTCTCTTCACACTCCTCTGAGGATGATTTGTTGGTATCTTGGAATATGGCCTTGCATTTCTGAGTTATTTGCTCTGTCCCAGTTCAAATTGCAAAATTTCCAGTCAGTTGAAAGTTGGAAAATCATATTTTGAAAGGTAAAGGGGCCTGGCACCACGACAGGGCCATAGACAGATTAAGTGAGGAGGCCCCTCTATGATAAATGGAGCTTACGCTGGGATTCTCTGGTCTTCCCGGGGTTTTCTAGATGGTGGGAGGTGGCACGCCATTGGTTGGCGGTGGAATCTTCTGGTTCCGCCACGGTCAATGGGATTTTCCATTGATGCCACCCGGACACACGCAGTGGGACTGCACCACACAGGCGGGACCAGCGGATCCCACTGTCCTGAAGAGCCAGAAGAACTTAATGTGGACCAGTGCAAGCACATCTACTTTGGACCCAAGAAAAATAAATTTGAGTAGTTACTAAATACTGAGAAACCAGGATGTAGTTTCTACATTTGCGAAACCAGGAAGTCTGCAGGGAAAAGCTTGTAAATGAGAACAATCAGATAGTTTAATAAACGGTTGACATTTCTCCAAAGGGATTGGGGAAGATGTTATGCTACAGTTGTATCAGAGCATCAGTCAGGCCCATCAGCATAATTATGTTGCTCCAGGACGATACTGGGACTTGTAGGGTGAAATTCTGAGTACAGGTTGGATAAATTTGTCTTGAATTTCCCCGAGTTTAGAAGTTTGAGGGCTGATTTGATTGAAATGTTTAATATGTTAACACAATTTGACAGGGTGGTTATAGGGAAATATGTATTTACGCCAGTGGGGGCAACGAAAACATAGGAAAAATTCATGAGAAATTTGAGCTGCATTCATGAAATCAGGAGGCACTTGTTTCCCCATGCAAAGGCTGGTAGGAATTTTGATCTCCATCCCCAAAAGGCTGTGAATTTTAGGACAATTGGAGCTTTCAGGATAGATTTTTGTTAGGCAAAGGTATCAAGGGATAAGCAAAGGTGTTCCGTTACAGAGGGGCCATGATCTAACCAAATTGCAAAGCCAACCCTAAGGGGATGAATGGTCATTGCTGCTTGCAGCATGTAAGGGGTTGCTGAGGGATCAGTGTTACTAAATGACAGTGACAATACTTGGAAAAGACGGGCTGCATTTTGCTTTTGTTATGGCTGATTTTGATAATCTGTGTTACAAAGGAATAGGAATTGGACCTGTTCAATAATTCACTGAGATCTTGGCTGATCTAACAATCTCCCTCCATATATCCACCTTTGTCCCATCCCTTAGTATCTTTGATTAACAAAATATTTAACAATCTCAGATTTGAAATTAACTATTGGTCGATCATCAGTTGCCAAATGCACCATTAGTGCTTTAATTTTGTTTTGCGCAGTATGGCATTTTTCTCTATAATTACGCAGGCATTTAGTGTGCAATTTCTGAAACCGTAGAATTGATAAGCAGAATAGCGTATGGTGCAAATGTTGTTGGAAGTGGTTTATTGTATTCATAATAGACATGGCAACATTCCAGTAGCATTATTAAGTTGCTTTCAATTGATTTCAAACCCCATGCTTATTAACTATTTGATTAAAAAGCATTTAGTTTTTAGCACCCATTAGATTGGAGTGGCAACAGACAAATGTTAGGATGTTTTAAGTGAACCCTTTTGAACAGTGCTCATTGAGATCTGACATATTTGTTGTGGCCTTTGATTTTGTTGCCCCAGTGGGCAGATCCAGCTGAAGCTTGTTCACCTTGACATGTAGCTGTTGCATATTGAAAAAAATCTACCTTTATTAATTATAGATATCAGTCAAAATATGGTGAAGTGAGCAAGTCTCTTTGATCATCAGCATCTCAAAGGCTCATGTTCAAACAGTGCAGTGTGAACAAAGAACTTGCTGCAGCACACACATCTGGGCTTTTCAGATTTCTTGTGCTTCTGCACATTGAGTTAGAGAATTTACTGTTTTATAAAGACAGGACAATTAGGTAATATCCAGTGTTTGAATTTGCTGCTAAAGTCTCTGCCCCTTCAAGTCTGCACGGTGTAATTGTTTGCAATTCGAAAACAGATGTTTCTGTTGATTAAATGGACTGCTTTTTACACTTGCACCGAAGTCCTAACTGTAATTAAACGAACGCAAACTACAATGATCACTTAGAGATAAATTATTTAATCCAGGAGCTGCGTAATTGGGAATCTATTTACCATTTTCAAGTTTTGTCTGAGGAGCCTTTGGTTTATAAAATTATCTTTGGGGGGATTGGGTGACACGGGCAAGGTTGGCATTTTAACAAAGGTTGGCGCTGCCAGAACACAAATATATTTTGAACACAGTAAAATACAATGTTCAATACATGGCATTAGTGACCAGAATTTTCCAGCTGTTCACACCAGCAGGATCTTCTGGTCCTGCCGACAGCACAGCCCTGCCATGGGTTTTCCTGATGGCGTGGGGTACGGTTGATGGGAAATCCCATTGACAGCGTGCGCAAACGTGCATTGCCTCCCACCACGAGAAACACACGCCACGGGGTGGCTAGAACATCACCTCCAATAAATCAGATGATACTATATTTATTTTTAATATGTGATGTGAAAATGCTGGCGTTGGACGGGGTGGGCACAGTAAGAAATCTCACCACTCCAGGGTTAAAGTCCAACAGATATATTTGGAATCACAAGCTTTCAGAGTGTTGCTCCTTCATCAGGTGAGTTTCTTTAATACGGGCACAGACATGCTGTATCATATAATGCAGCATGTACTATTCTGCTTGTAAACTAAATCTGCGCCCAGTTAAGGGCAGAAAACATAAATACTGCTCAGAAAATACTGCATGACTTTGTACAGAAGTTACAGATGCGGTTAACATCTCGCACCTGATTTTAACTCTGTGCAAGTGGGTAGGTTTTGAGTGAGTGAAAATCCCACCCTCATGCGCCCTGCTGCAATTTGATCAGTGCTGGGGGAGTTGTTGGTTCTGCCTTCTTGACCGTGGGACAATTAAGGACCTTATAATGGCTAATTAATGCAGGCCCACCCTCTCCTCCCTGGGTAATTTTCCCCCTCACCCTGATGATCTCAGCCTCCTGCACCCCTCGATGGATTCTTGGCCCAGACGAGAAAACAAAAATCATTGGTAAAATACACAATATACACAAAACGGGCATGAAAATATTTTTGACTCTGAAACACGTCAATGTAGAAAACATGGCCATGACCCCATTGTTTAAATATCACAAGACTGGCAGCTATGTGATTTCAGGCAACAGTCAGCAATGCAATGTGTTACCACCTGATCTGCTTATTTAAAGTAGACAAAGTTTCAAATCCCAGTTGCCGATTAGGATCATAGAATCCCTACAGTGCAGGAGGAGGCCATTCAGCCCATCACACCTACACAAACTGCAATCCCACCCAGGCCCTATTCCCATAACCCCACATATTTGCCCTGCTAATCCCCCTGACACTAGAGCCAATTTAGCATGGCCAGTCAACCTAATCCGCACAGCTTTGGACATGCTGAATAAAACCAACATATTCCATGGATTTAGATAAACAATATAAATATTACTATGCAAAAGTATAAAAGGGAAATAATCTACAGTGTATATCTTATACTCTAGCTTTCAGAGTTAACATGAGATAAATATGAATTAATGGGCAAATTATGGTTGAGCCCAAGTTAAGTGGCAAATGCAACCAAGACAGAACCCATGAAGCAACCTATTCAGACATTTGTAACCACTCTGCGTCACACAATCTTGTTAAAACTTTGCCTGCCTCACAATGGATTTCAGCTTTTCATTTTGAAGATTGAGCTGCTGGCTGCTGATTTCCCTCAAAAACTGGTTTTTGGTCAATGACTGCTCACCTTCTGGTGGTTCACCCTCTTCTAGGACTACAAAGCTGCACCCCTGACTCTAATTGCCAGCATGTTTCCAACTCTTTTGCAGATTGCGAGCTTTGCTAAGCAGGCACTGCACCCAGGTTTCTCCAAGCTCCAAGCCTCAGTGTACACTGAGCTAAAGATGGCTCCCCTGGACTTCTCTGAGCCCGAATTGCCTAGAGCCTGCTAACAGCTCCCACGTCTTTTTTTTATGAGCTGCAAACCATACAAGATCCAAACTGCAACCAACACCCCCCCAACAAAACACACAGATAAATTAAAACCAAAGAATCTTCTCAAGCTCCATCTATCTCCATGACAACATGTCTTCGAAGGGTTCACTGAATACTTTAAGCTAATTTAACTCTAACTTCCAAAATAAAATATCTGTCTGGATTGCAGATCTTTGTGAGCAGTGTAGACATTACAGGCAGGATTTTACGGCCTTGCTCAGATGAGATCGTAAAATGTCACCCGAGGCTGATGGAAATTTCCACTCTGGGAAGTTCCAAGGTGGGTGAGGTGGTTGGGTTTCGGCCCACATCTCCAGGTCCCTAAGCCCAGCTACTGTTTTATGCCTCCATATCTTTTATTCTGACTCTATTGAACAAATACGGGTAACCTTCTGAACTGCCCTTTCTCTACTGTCTAGTATTTAGTTACTTTGCTGTTACAGCAGCAGAGGAATCCTTATCAGAGCAATCTTTCACTGAATTTTCAATGTTGAGTGAATCTCCATTATGTCGCCAACTGCTCTCACGGAACATTCATCAGGCCCACAACTTGCCAACGTTTCGGCTTAATCAGTTGATACAGTTATGATTAAATTTGCATCCCCAAGTAAAAATGGAGTTGACCATCGCTAGTACATGTCCAATACTGGGGTAAGAGTTTAAATTCAGTGTAGCTGCTCAAAATAAAATCGGTATGCTTGCTGTCTGAGAGAGTTCTGGATCCTGTGTAATGGATGCGTAAAATCTATGGAAGGTCTTTGGCAGTGAATTTCACTTTATGTCTGGATCGTTAATAGTTTGACAAGGGGAAAAGAAACTCAACTGAAGTGTACCGTGCTGAAGGTATTGTTGAATCTTACAACTTGCTGAGTTGCATATAAAGTATTTTGGCCAAGATTGTAGGTTTAAACGGCCAGGCTTTACATCGCTGTTTGAAGCTTGGCTACTTGAGCACTCTGGGGTGTTTAAATGCAACACGTGTGTTTGGGGAAAAAAAACCTTTATCCATAGAATTAAGACAAGTAAGAGGCTGTGAGCTGCAGCACAGATTATCTGTTCATTATGGTGAGTTAAACTAAACAGTATTGTTTAGCAAGTGGGGTTACCAACCACAAAGCACTGCACTCTGTAAAGATGCTTAGCTCCTGCATACTGAGTTAACACTGCTTTCTGCATCAGCCTTCGCCACATTAAATGTTGACTAGGTAAATACCTCAGTGAAGAAATTAAATCCTAACGTGGGGCTGGTTTTCGAGGAATTATTTTCTAATTTTGGCATCATTACTCGACGCAACATGGTTCACAGGATTACTTGAAAATTCCTGCTTCAGCAAATGCAAAAACAACAAAGCATTCTGGATTCGGTGGCCTGAGGGCTTAGTCTGCCTAATCATTTGCTCCAGGCGCTCAGGCAACCAGATGCTACTGGGATATACCTGGACCCCTGATCTGAAGAAGTCATCCAGAGATTGTGCTGCCTGGTATCTCCCTTGCTGTTATCTCTTTATAGATGCTTTTATCTTTAATCCGAGTCTTGAGAGAGCAACATGAAAATCAACCTCCGAGCACTTCTCTTCCATGTTTCATATTGTCCTTTGCCTCTCTCTGTCTCTCTCTCTCTTTCTTTGTCTCCCTCTTTCTCTCTGCCTCTCTGTCTTGAGGCTAAATTCAACAGCTCCTGAAAGCGGGCACGGGGATTAACCCAGGCCCAATGCTTCCGACACAGGCAACGTGCAAACTTTGTGTTGCCTACTAATTAACATGCTTGCAGCACGCACTTGCAGCACGCAGCTAACAGCAAACATGTTATTGACAGGCAGCACATCCCTGCAGGGCACCCAAAATACTGAGAGGGCAGCAGCACTTAAAGCCAGCCTGCACTCCTTCAAGTCAGCCAGTACTGCTTAAAAGCTACTGGGCGGCATGGTAGCACAGTGGTTAGCACTGCTGCTTCACAGCTCCAAGACCTGAGTTCGATTCCCTGCTTGGGTCACTATCTGTGTGGAGTTTGCACATTATCCTCGTGTCTATGTGCGTTTCCTCGGGTTGCTCCGGTTTCCTCCCACAGTCCAAAGATGTGCGGGTTAGGTTGATTAGCCATGCTAAAAATTGCCCCTTAGTGTCCTGAGATGCGCAGGCTAGAGGGATTAGTGGATAAACATGTAGAGATATGGGGGTAGGGCCTGGGTGGGATTGTGGTCGGTGCAGACTCGATGGGTCAAATGGCCTCTTTCTGTACTGTAGGTTTTCTATGATTCTAAAAGGGAGGTGCGCTGTGGCTGGCACAGGTGATAGAAGTCATCATTCTGACATGGAAAAAAGGCACAATAATGGCAAAACATGGCAGAGGGTCGTCTCTGATGTTTTCTGATGTTGCACTTAATCGTGGAGGTGAGGAGGAGGTGAGATTTACACTCTCCGCATAGACCTCAGAGAACCTTTAAGTTTCAGAGGCAGTGGAAGTCACTGCCAGGAATCAATCCCCCAGTATCTGGATGCAGTGCCGCAAAATGTTTAATGATCTCACATGAGTGGTCAAGATCAGTGTAGGAATCTACAACTTTCTTATCCAACTGTGGTATCAGCATCAGAAGCTGCCCAATGCATCATATCCTCATCACTCACCTCTTTATCAATCAGGACCTATGTCTAATGTTTGTAACTTCACCCTCACATGCTAAGCATCGCTGTACATCCCACACCCTCATTGTAAATGCTGCCAGTTGGTTAATTGTGACAGTCACGCCACCAAAATGGCACTCACTGACACACTTTCCATTCTCTGGCTAGGTGGCACACACCTCATCACAACAGGTGCTAACCAGCAGGACATCGGCACAGCAGCACACCCTTACTCCCATGGAGGAGAGCGAACATTGCTGAAGCCATGGCCAGCAGTGGTGATGAAATGATAGTAAATGACTATGGCGCCATATTTAACCCTCCTTTCCATAAACCCTCACTCCTTTATTATATAATTTCTTCTGATTTACAAGTGGGTGGAATCTTACCAAAAAGATAGCAAGATGTCAGGATCTGGCTGAAAACCAGTGTGTTTCAGAAACAGGCAGGTTTTCTCCCCAGATCTTCAGGCACTTTGTTAATAAAAATAGGGGGAGGCATGTTTCATGCTTCATCTTGAGGGGTGGGGCTGGCAAAGCCCTGCCCCAATGATCAAAGCCAGCATCACCCTCTTTCTACCTTCTCCCACCAACCAGTCATCGATAGCCCTTCCCATACCTGACCCTAATCATTGCTGGCCTTGACCCCCTCCCCCCAACCCCCAGATTATTGCTGGCTTCATCCGCCCCCCCAACCCCCCACCCCCCACGATCATAGATAGCATCGGCCCCCTCCTGCCTTCCGATCATCGCCAGCACCACAACAGGATCACATCTGGATGAACTTGTTGTAAGCTGATGTGAAGAAAATGGAGTAAAGGGAGAAGATCTGCCTGGGGGTGGGTGGGGTGGTCTTTCGTTATATTTAAATTTATTGAGATGAATGAAAATCAGACTCTTGTCTGTTTGGGTGTGAACCAGATTATGTTGCTGGCGAGGCATGGCAGAAATGGGAAATCGCGATCTTGCTGGCGGTTTTCACTGGACAATGAGCCCTCGCTAGCGTTCTTGCAAATGGAGCGTGCAGGCTCCAGATCCCACCCACGGTTTTCCAAACAATATCATTGTTCAATCCCATTCTTGGAGCCACCAACTCAGATACTGACACTGTGTATCTTTGAAAGTGTAGCTTAGAGATAGAATAAGTGTGAGTTGAGGCATCGAGCATCAGTGGCCTACAGCCAGCACACGGGACAAATGTAGCTTAGGTACCAGCACTCTGCTGGAGGCCATATTTGCTGAAGAGGAAATCATTCATTATTTTAAAGGTGTGCATGCAATCTCCTTTCAATCTTTTTCCAGCAAAAGAATAAGATCAGTCTTTCCTCATAGATTTAAGCCCCTTAGACCAATAATAAGTCTGGTCACTTTTATCTAATTCCCCAGAGACAGAGAGAGAGAAAAAGAAAGAGAATAGGAGAGAGAAGTAGATGGCACAACATTTGGATGTATAGTACCCTTTTTTGGCTCTACAAGTGGCCCTAAGAGTCCAACATTCCACCCCAACTTCAAAACTTGCATGAACTGTTTTGGATGGTGTTGAGCTGATTAAGTGTTGATACAGCTACACACATCCATATAATTGGTGACTATTACCCCCACAGTCCTCACTTGTGCCTTGTGGACGGGCTTTGGCAAGTCAGGAAGTGAGTTACTGACTTGTTTAAGTTTATTTAGTAGTGATACAAGTAACCTCACATTAACATTGCAGCTAAGTTATTGTGAAAATCCCCGAGTCACCACACTCTGGCGCCTGTTCGGGTACATGGAGGGAGAATTTAGCACGGCCAATGCACCTAACTAGTATGTCTTTCGGATTATGGGAGGAAACTGGAGCACCTGGAGGAAACCCATGCAGACATGGGGAGAACGTGCAAACAGTGACCCAAGCCGGGAATCGAAGCTGGGTCCCTGGTGCTGTGACACAGCAGTGCTAACCAATCTGTCATCGTGTCACCCACCCACTGTGCCACCATGCCGCTCCCTCCCCCTACCCCATAGCCTCAATATTTATGTGGCTGGTACAGGTCAGTTTGTGGTTGCTAGTAGTCCCCAGGATGTCTATGGTGGGGGATTCACTAATGGTAATGCCATTGAACGGCAAGGGCAAATGGTTGGATTCTGTTTTGTTGGAGAGGGTCATTGTCTGACACTTGGGTGGCGTGAATATTACTTGCCACTTATCAGTCTGTTCCTCTCTACTCTTCCATCCCTATATAATTTGAAGAACCTCCATCTAATCATCACGTAATCTTTTATGTTCAAACAAAAACTGCCAGAAAGTACATTAGAAGTAGCAACCGTGAACTGCTACATTCAAAAGCTCACCACATTTCATCATGTCCCTAACAAAAGTTTCATCCATTTCCTCTGTATGCCATATATCAAAGGCTTCACTCTGAATGCTGTTTTGATGTATGCTTCTGATGGGTGAATACAATTTCATGGTGGTAAAGCTTCCACTTAGCTCCAACTCACAGAATTCAATTGATAAGGTTTTACATGGACTGTTACGTTGAGATGTCATGTAGCTTAAAATATCAGAGGACACAATAAATCACCATGGAGCAGAACATAAATGTTGTTTAAGCTTTGTGTAAGGGTCTCAATAGCTAAAGTAAAAAGTACACTTACTTTGTTCAGTCCATGGAACTGATTTAATGGCTTGTTGGCTGGCATATCATGAGCAGTATTTTTATTGGTAATGGATAATGTTCTGTTTAAAATGTATCTGCGGTATGCAGCCAGATTTTTTTCAGTGCACATTTGCCTGGCTTTTATCACGCTGTCTTCCAGGTGGATGCGGACTGCTGGAGGAAGAATGTTATTAAATTGGAAAGGGTGCAAAAGAAGATTTAGAAGGATGTTACTAGGACTGGAAGGCTTGACTTATAAGGAGTTATAAGGATAGGTTGGGACTTTTTCCCCTGGAGTGTAAGAGGATGAGGGCTGACCTTATAGAGGTTTATAAAATCATGAGGGACATTGACAAGGTGAATAGCCAAGTTTTTTTCCCTAGGGTAGGGTGTCCTAAACTAGAGGGCTAGGTTTAAGATGAGAGGGGGGAGATTTAAAAAGGACCCGAGGGGCAACTTTTTCGCACACAGGGCGGTGCCTATATGGGATGAGTTACCAGAGGAAGTGGTAGAGGTAAGTACAATTACAACACTTAAAAGACATTTGCACAGGTATGTGGATGGGAAAGGTTTAGAAGGCCATGGGCCAAACACAGACAAATGAGGCTAGTTCAGTTTAGCAAACCTGGTCGGCATGAGTGAGTTGGGCCGAAGGGTCTGATTCCGTGCTGTACATCTCTATGGCTCCACAATATGTAGACCTGAGCTAAAATTCATAGGCTACCTTTTAATGAATGTTATGCTACAGTAAGGGATAGAGAGCTAACTGAACAGACACTGCAATTGCTGAGTGTCTGTGATTCAGCTTGAAAAGAAAAACCAAGCTATTCAATTATAGATTGTAGATGCATTTTATATCCAGTCATAAATAGATTGCTGTACAGACGATTGAAGAATTTCCCACGTTTGGTCTAAAATTCCAGAATTTGAACAGCCAATCAAATTGATTCTTTCTGGCTAGTCTGTCTGATGGGTAATGCATTTTCGAATCTTTTAAAGGACGCTTTGGTGTATGCTATCTAATCCCATCTATGTTTTAATTCACCATGCTCTCTGTCCAACAATAAATCTGTATTTCAACATATGTATTTCTTGCAGCACACAGTGTAGCAGCTTTTAGTACCATTTAGTCCCAGCATAAGATTGCTGATGCATCACTTGTTTGACGAACGCGGGATGATTGATGACATCCACTGATACCCAGTCCTAAGTGATCGAAAAAATGGAAAGGACGCAATTCACTTAAGGTAGCTTACTATTTCATCAAGCAATCAGTACGATGGGCCAACCCATATGCTCACTGTCACACCACCTGATGTGGGCATAAAGTAAAACAAGTAGCTATGCCGCAGCTCCTTGCAGGCCAATAACAAGGTTGTGCAGAGGCAACTATCCTTTTCCACCTTTTGTTTCCCTTTGTCTATCAGTTATGTATTCCCTCTTGAAATGAAAACAACTGCATCAGTTAAAGACGTAATGGCACAAAATTTTGTTTCATGTATTTAGCCTGGCTATTTCTCCCCTCTTATCCTCTACCCTAGGAGCTGCCGTGCTGGAGTTTGCTTCTGTTTTGAAGACGAGGTTCTGGTAGTCTTCTCGTTCCTTGGCCGTTATTAACATGTGAGCTGGAGAGATAGCATTGAACAATCATTTGATAATTAGTCTGAGCTCACTGCTCTCTCCACTAAGGTCCATATTCACCAACATAACAAGTGGCGCTCATACAGATTCAACCCCTTTCTAGCTCAGTTGGACTGTCATTATTTTTTCTCTCTGTCTCTCTTTATCACAGACGTACTCTACGCACAGACCAAGGATCGAATTCGCAAACTTTCTGATTTGACTGCACCACATCAAACAGAGAGTTTATCCTCTGAATCACTCACAGACATCTCTTTAGTGGATTGACTCTCAGTCATAGAATCATAGGATCTCTACAGTGCAGAAGGAAGCCATGTGGCCTATCAAGTCTGCACCAGCTCTCTGACAAAGAATTTTACCCAGGCCCTCACCCCCGCCCTATCCCCATAACCCTGTGCATTTACTATGGCTAAAATCCACCTAATCTGCACATCTTTGGAGTGTGGGATGAAACCAGAGAACCTGGAGGAAACCCATGCAGACATGGGGAGAATGTGCAAACTCCACACAGACAGTCACCCAAGGCTGGAATTAAACCCGGGTCCCTGGCTCTGTGAGGCAGCAGTGTTAACTACTGTGCCACCCATTTGATAGTGAACTGAATATACTTTTGGGTAACCTTTAATTCATCTTGAAACCATCAATCAAAATTTGTATGTATGTTACGTTTAAGTTTATTTATTTGTATCACAACTAGGCTTACATTAATACTGCAGTGAAGTTACTGTGAAAATCCCCTAGTCACCACACTTTGGCGCCTGTTTAAGTACACTGTGGGAGAATTTAGCATGGCCATCCACTTAACCAGCGCGTGTTTTGGACTGTGGGAGGAAACCAGAGCACCCAGAGGCAACCCATATAGACATGGGGAGAATGTGCAGACTCCACACAGACAGTGACCCAAGCCGGGAATTCAGTGTGGACCCCCGCCCATTGTCTCAGGCAGAGTGGCAGCAGACCCACCATCCCCCTCCAACACCACCATCTCAAGAATAGAGTCGTCACACACTTGGCGCCTACCTCCTCACTAACTGGAGTGCCCGAATTGGACTTCTTTGGAGCATGTCTGTTTTGTGCTGATTCTGGATGGGTGAACGTGGTGGTAAAGGGAGGATTGTCAGTAAAGTTGGGCTTGCAGCCCATTAAGTCAACTTAAATGCATGAAAATGCATTTAACTCTCTGTACAGACAGTGACCCAAACGCGGAATCAAACGCGGCTCCCTGACGCTGTGAAGCAGCAGTGCTAACCACTGTGCCATCATGTCGTCCTAGTGGTTGACGTGGGCCAGTCAAGTGGGCTGCTTTGCCCTTGGTGGTAAAGAGCTTCTCAAGTGTTGTTGGAGCTGCATATCCAGGCAGGTCCATCACACCCCTAAGGTGTGCCTTGTCGGTGATGTTACCTCCATAACATCAACCAACTTTGCCTCTGCTCATCTGCTACTGAAATATTTATCAACAGCTTTGTCACCTAGATTTGCCTATTCTAATGGTCTCTTTGTTAGTGGTCCAGCTTACATAAACTGGAGCTCGTCCAAAGTTCTGTTGCCTGTATCTTCTGACTCACATCAAGCCTTGTTATTCCTAAGCTGGAGGTCTTCCTTTGGTATTCCAATCTGGCAACAGCTCATTAAAAAAATTCTCAGTCTTTTTTTCAAACCTTTTCATGCCTTTTCCTCTTCCTATCTTGATAATCTCCTCCAGCTCTACAACCTCCACATGCTCCTTAGATTCTACACATTTACACATCTTCACTTGAATGGTGCTGGGGCAAGTATTTCAGTGAGTTATATAACTGGAGGGCCTCAAACTAAATAGTGGGGGGAAGGGGATAAAGATGGGGCAGATTTGATAAATAGAGAAGACTCAGCAAGGGAACAAAGTAAGAGTAAGGGAAATGATGATCAGTGTGTGACAGGAAGGGGCAGAGTGCGCCTGCAGATAAAGCTAGAGATTACAAAAGTAGTAAAAAGGCAGAATTAAAGTCTGTGTATCTGAATGCAACATGTGTAACGAAACAGGTGAATTGACAACACAAATAGAAATAACGATGTGTGATCTAATAGCCATTACAGAGACATGGCTGCTAGATGGCAATGACTTGGATCTGAATATTCATAAGGACAGGAAGCTCGGAAATGGTGGAGGGGTAGCTTTGTTAAAGATGACATTGGTACAACAGAGTTAGTTCTGGAGATCAAGATATAGGATTTGTTTGAGTGAAGGTGAGGAATAATTAAGGTGAAATGCCACTTGTGGGAGTGGTTTAGGCCTCCAAACAATGACCACAGTAGAAAATGGGATATACAGGAAGAGAAAAATGGGAAACCGAAAGAGAAAACACTGGAAAACCTCAGCGGGTCCGGCAGCATCTGTAAGGAGAGAAAAGAGCTGACGTTTCAAGTCCAGCTGACCCTTCACCAAAACAGCAAAAAAATGGGGCTTGTGGGAAAGGTACCTCAATAATCATGGGTGATTTTAATCTACATTTCAATTGGAACAATCAGATTGAAAAAGGTGGCCTCAATGATGAGTTCGTAGATTGTTTTTGAGAAAGATTTTTAAAGCAGCACATTTTATAACCAACAAGATAGCAGGATATACGAAATTTGGTATTGTGCAATGAGACAGGACTAATTAATAATTTCATAATGAAGGCACCCCTTGGTATCAGTGATCCTAATGTGATTGAATTTCACGTTCAGTTTAAGAGAAAGAGGAATGGCTCTAAGACTAGTGTTTTGAACTTAAATACAGGCAACTATGAGGGCATGAAAACAGAACTGGTTACAGTGAACTGAGAAATTGGGTTAAGGGGTAGTTCATTAGAGATGCAGTGGCAGAAATTTAAGGAGCTATTTCAGAATACTCAGAAAAGATACATTCCAATGACAAAGAAATACTCTAAGGAAAGGAAACACCATATGTTGGTACCAAAAGAACTTGAAGATATTAGGCAACTCGAGGCCAGTTAGCTTAACATCTGTCATAAGGAAATTGCTGGAATCTGTTATTAAGGAAATATTAGGGTACTTGGAAAATTTCAGTGCAATCAAGCAACACCAACATGGTTTGTGAAAGGGAAATCATGGCTGACGATTAGAGTTTTTTTAAGGATGTAAGAAACAATGCAGATAAAGAGCATGTGCTACTTAGATTTCCAGAAGGCATTTGACAAGATTTGACATCAAATGTTACTGCTCAGAAAAAGCTCACAATGGAAGGAGTATGGTATGAGCAAAGATCGGTTAGCTAACAGGAAATAGCGCAGGCATAAATTGGTCATTTTCAGTTTGGCAGGCTGTGGCAAGCGGAATGCCACAGCGCTCAGTGCTGGAGTCTCAACTGTTTACAATTTATATCAACAACTTGGATGAAGGGACCAAATATATGGTTGCTAAGTGTTCTGATGACATGAAGGTAGGTAGGAAGTTGTGCAAAAGACATAGATAGGTTAAGTGAGTGGGCACAATTTTGGCAGATAGAGTATAATGTGGGACAATGTAAGGGTGTCCACTTTGGCAGGATGAGTGGAAAAGCAATGTACAATTTAAATTGAGAGAGTGCAGAACTCTTGATGTACAGAGGGACCGGGCTTTCCTGGTACTTTTAAATCAGGAAAAATTAGTATGCCAGTATTGCAAGACAAATGGAATATGGTTTATTGGAAGAGAAATGGAATATAAAAGCAGGGAATGATTTTGCTACAGTTATAAAGGGCATTGGTGAGGCAACATTTGGAGTACATTGTGCTGTTTTGGTCTCCTTATTTAAGAAATGATCTATATGTAATAGAAGCAGTTCAGAGAATGTTCACTTGACTGATACCTGGGTTAGGAGGGTTACTTTATGAGGATGGATAGAAAGTCCTGTATCGATTGGAGTTTAAACGATTGATGGGTGATCTTATTAAAATGTTGAGGGTGGATGTTGAAAGAATGTTTCCCATCGTAGGAGAGATTGGAATGAGGAGACAGTTTAAAAATAAGAAGTCTCCCATTTAAGATGGAAATAAGAAGGTCCTCAAGCTTTGGAACTGTCTTCCCCAGTGCATGATGGAGGCAGAGTCAATGAATATTTTTAAGGCAAAGGTAGGTAGATTCTTAATAAACAAGAGAGTCAAAAGTCATTGAGGGTAGATAGAATATGGAGTTGGAAGCATCAATCAAATATTGCCGTGGTCTTATTAAAAGGTGGAGCAAGCTCTATTCCTGCTCCTAATTTGCAAAGCCATGATTTTAATTGTTCAACTATTGGCATGTGCCTTCATTTGAATAGGCCCTAATCTCAGGAATTCCCTCCAAAGACATTCTATCTTTCCACCTCTCTCTCTCTTTAAGATGCTGCTTAAACATACATCTTTAACCATGCTTTGATCATCTGTCCTAAGATTTCCTTATGTACCTCAGTGTCAGATTGTTTGATAATGCTCCTGTGAAGTGCTTTGAGACATTTTAAGATGTTAAGGGTGCCATACAAATGCAAGTTATTGTCGTTATTAATGGTGTCAATCTATCCCTATGAAGGGCATAAAGATTATTTACTTTTTTTTTGCTCGTTCTTGAAAATCATTTTGTCGAGTGACATTTTGTTGAGTTGCTATATTTCAGATGTTCGTAAAATAACCTTGAGATGTTGAAGATGTCAGTAGATCGTAACATTCTGACTGGAAAAAAACTGGTAGGCTGCATCTAAGAAAATAGGATATAGACTTGGCGCAACCTCCATTTATACTGTAATAAAATAGCTGTTCATCCGTCGTCAGAGATTATCATGAAAGACCTTGAGTTCCTTCAGTATATTCTGTAGAAGGCTATCAGACAGTTTTGCATCATCTAATCCCATCAATCAAAACCTTCATCCACCGTTCTACTGCTGAAATCTATGTTTGGTTGTTTTTTTTTCTTTTTTTTGGACAGCTCAATAACTTGTCTGCGGAAGCGCGATGCAGCCACATTACTGAACTGCCCATTTTACCTTTGAACAGAGCATAAGAATGCTCTTGGCATTCCTCTGCTAATTCCAAGCACTTTCAAAGCTGATGTTATAATACTTAAAAATCACTTTTATCCTCCGGAAAGGTGAAGGTTAGAACAGAAGCCCATCATTGTTCATTTTTACGTTTATTCACAACATAGATCTCTTCACCCAACAACCACAGTTTCAGACTGAGGGCGCGATCTTACCGGCTGTTCATGCCGCACTCCCGCTGCAGCGAAGTCGGAGAATTTGACGCCCAGCCAAATTTCCGATCAGTGCAGCGGGTTGGGAAAATCCTGCCGGTGTGAATGGCAGTGACATTCCAGCCACACTCTATTATATCAGAATTCAAGTGAATCACCAGATAATGCCCATCATCTGCCTACAGCTAAATACAATTAATTTACACTTTCAATGAAATGGCGCCTAGACAGAGGATTTATTGTACCGTACCAAATCACCACAAAATTACACCATGCATCAAACTTTGTCATACACAAAGTATTTAACCTCTGACTAACTTCATTGCACACGAAGTAACTAACTTTTGACCTGCTCCGTCCTTCACACAAGTATTCAAAAAGTATCAAAACTTCACAAAATATCCAAATTCATGAATTAAACTGAATGATGCTACCCATGACAAGGCAAACTGGTCAGATTCCCTGCGGATGGATTTTGTTTCAACGTCACAGAATTCCAGATTCAGGATCTTGTTTGTAAGTAATCCTGGGTTGCTGCTGCCAATTTCTCTTTGTCTCTCCTTCTTAAAGAGATCCTGCTGGTACTGCTTTATGCTTCCAGCCACACACTCCAAGGACACACACTAATCAATCACTGTCTTTTGGG
Source organism: Carcharhinus amblyrhynchos (assembly GCF_965287045.1). Lineage (NCBI taxonomy): Eukaryota > Metazoa > Chordata > Chondrichthyes > Carcharhiniformes > Carcharhinidae > Carcharhinus > Carcharhinus amblyrhynchos. Next base: position 18,223,697 of record NC_137351.1, on the reverse strand, counting down.
TCACAAATGCTGAGAGTCGTGCCTCGGTCAGAGGGTTGTAATTCTTCGCAGGAACATGACACATAGGGCTTTGTGTTCTATCACTGTCTGTTCAAGGCATGGCAATGGCCAGTGTCTAATCAATTCCCTATTTGTTCCATAGCTGCACACCCAGTTCTTTGCTGCTCCCACTGTCCTTTGCCTGATGTAGCCCTTTTAACCATTAGGTTTTGCTGGTGACTTTATGACTATCCATAGGGCAATCCATAATTTTGTACAAAAGATCCTTGACCTTTTCTTATTAAAAGGATTTTTTTCCAAATAGAAACACAATGGAATCTTTCAAATAATAAAAGAAAGTGATAGAATAGATGAAGAGAAACCAATCAGGAGACCACATTACCAGGTGGCATAATCTTAAAAATTAGAGGCTGTCTGTTCAGGAACGAAACTGGGACACATCCCTTCATATGGCATGTAGTGGAAATCTAGAAATCTCTTCCCCAAACATCTTGCAGTTGCTGACTCAGTTGAACTTTCCAAGACAGATTATTCTTGGAGAAGTAACAAGAAATATGGAGCAAAGGTGATCTCCTTACTTGTGAAAGGATATACTAGCACAGGATGGGGCACCACAATGGCAGCAGTGGCTAGCACTGCTGCCTCACAGTGCCAGGGACCTGGGTTCGATTCCTGGCTTGGGTCGCTGGCTGTGTGGAGATTACACGTTCTCCCCACATCAGCATGGGTTTCCTCCGGGTGCTCTGGTTTCCTCCCACAGTCTGAAAGACATATTGGTTAGGTGCTAAAATTCTCCCTCAGTGTACTCGAACAGAGGCAGGAATATGGTGACTAGGGAATTTTCACAGTTACTTCACTGCAGTGTTAATGTAAGCCTACTTGTGACACTAATAAATAAACTTTAAAAAAGTTAATAAATAAAATTTAAAAAAAGAGGAGATTCACTAGATTGATTCCGGAGTTGAAAGGGTTGACTTATGAGGAAAGACTAAGTAGAGTGGGACTATACTCATTGGAATTTAGAAGAAATATATGAAATTATGAAGGGAATAGGTTAGATAGAAGCAGGGAGCTTGTTTCCACTGGCAGATGAAACCAGAGCTGGGGGCATAGCCTCAAAATAAGGGGGAAAAAATTTAGGACTGAGTTGAGGAGGAACTGCTTCACACAAAGGGTTGTGAATCTGTGGAATTCCCTACCCAGTTGAAGCAGTTGAGACTACCTCATTGAATGTTTTTAAGGAAAAGATAGATACATTTTTGAATAGTAAAGGAATTAAGGGTTATGGTGAGTGGGCGGGTAAGTGGAGCTGAGTCCACAAAAAGATCAGCCGTGATCTTATTGAATGGCAGAGCAGGCTCGAGGGGTCGATGGCCTACTCCTGCTACTAGTTCTTATGTTCTTTTAAATAGGTTTGAGATACCATTCAGTCATGATCTAAATATATCGTGGAACAGGCTCAAGGGGCTGAATGGGCTTTTCCCGATCCTAAGACCAGCACTTTGAAATGACCAGTTTGGCATACTTGCTGCTCACTACCAGTTTGAAATTAATCTGTCCACATTTATTGTGGAGGTTATTTTAAAGTGAAAGAAATAAAGAAGGGAACTTAAGTTGACAGAGCTCAAACAGAGAAGGTTTACTAGGGTGATTTCAGGTTTGGAGGGACTGCCATTTGAGGAAGTATTAAAAAGATTGGATCTGTATTCATAGAACCTACAGTGCAGAAGGAGGCCATTTGGCCCATTGAGCCTGCACCGACGACAATCCCACCTATCCCCATAATACCACATATTTACCCTCCTAATCCCCCTGACACTAAGAGACAATTTAGCATAGCCAGTCAACCTAACCGCACATCTTTGGACTGTGGGAGGAAACCCACACAGACAGTGACCCAGGGCCAGAATTGAACCCTCTTTGGAGTTCAAAAGAATGAGAAGTGATTTGATTGAAACATAGAAGATTCTTAGGGCGTTAGACAGGGTAAAAGTTGGGAGGATGTTTCCATTCATGGGAAAGCGTAGGACCAGAGGATATAGTCACAGTAAAAGGGAGTACTCATTTAAGGCAGATTTGAGGAAGAATTTATTTTCTTAAAAAAGTTGTGAAACTTTGGAATTCTTTACCCCAGGAAGCTGTGGAGGCCGAGACCTTGAACATTTACAAAGCTGAAATCGATAGGCTTTTAATCAGATGAGAAATTATGGGTTACGGAGATAAGGCAGAAAAGTGAGTGTTAGATCAATCATGATGTTACTAAATGGAGGAGCAGGCTCGAAGGGCTGAATGGCCTACTCCTCCTATTTCTTATGACCTTAGGGTTGTACCTGTGCCAACTCTTTGAACTGTCTATAAGCTTTGAATAAACACAGAGCAGACATAGGTGCTCAGCATTAGGAAAAATAATTGAAAGCATAATCGATGATAAGTTTTGTTATAGTTGGGGAAGTAGTAGGAAGTCGAGGGGATTTAGAGATAGAGCTCTTCATAAAATGTGTATGCAAATGCACTTGTCAAATTATTAGCGAATTATGCAGAGATAAATTTCTCTAAAATATGAGCTTTCATTCTGGTATTCAAAATACACAGTGCTCCAAAAGTGGACAGAGTTTGGCAAATCTCTGGCAAATACTCAGGAAGGTAGCTAGAAGGCTGTGTTATTGGGAGCCTAATCTGTATCCTGGGTATGGTTCAAATAGAAGAGCTCAGAAAGTGAATGCAAATTTGTCCACAAATCGTTGCCAGCATAATAAAGCAGCCACTTTTACCCAATGGAAAATAGTACTCTCTCATAGTCAGTGTGCAAGTTGGCACTGCCATTACTGTCTGCTTTTCAAGTTCTAATGGGAGGGTGTGTGAGTGGAAGGGAGAGGGGGAGGTGGGGGACAAGGTGGGGGGGGCGGTGACAGCGGATAGGCTGGGGGTGCGTGGAGATTGTGTTGAGCTGTATTGGATCAGATTCTCATTAAATCCTTGCCCTTCTATTGGCCATTGACTCTGCTCCGTGGACTATCTGTCAGCGACTGAGGCAGTCAGAGGCTGACACTGTGGGCCCAATTTTAACCCATTCAGCCCCCCACCCCTTCACAGAATTAAAATTGGGCCTTTTCTTACAGAACCGATTCACAGCTTTCATTTACGGGAGTAATTATTCCAAACACTTAGAAACATTTAAATGTTTTGAAGCATTTTAAATTATTTTGGCACACTTTTCGAACTGCGATGTGCATTCTGATCCATTCAGAAGCTTTCAATTCCCGTAATACCCTTAAATAGCTAAAATGTAGTCGGCAACATGGTAAAATATGAATTGTTACGGAGGGAATACTGATCTTTGGTATTCTTTAAAAAGTATGCTTCTAATGGATTTTTAAGTATATAAAACCAGCTTTGAAAGGCCATTAGGGGCTATGGAGCTGAGTGACTAAGAGGTAATGGGAGAAGGGGTGCTAAGTGTATTAGCGCGGATGCTGAGATATTAGTCATCAGCCAGCAGTCCCCGCCCCAATCCTGGAAACACTGAGAGAATAATGCTGGCGATCACTGCACAGGGGGCATTAAGGCTGTACTTTCCTCTTGCAGTCTTACAAAAAGGGTTGTATGGCATTTTTGTCATTGATCTTAATGACCTCCAACAAGCCTCTTAACAGGTATAAATATTTAATAATTCATTCATCCTGCTATGAAATGCATCAAGCTGTACAAAATGGTGAAAAGGATAGAACCAAAGCCTGGCTCGTTGACTGAGACGCAGAGATCCTGTTAGGCTGCACTGTACAAAATGCCTGGGGAGCCTTTGGGAGCAAAGGAGAGAGAGAATACACGAGTCTGCACGCTGAATATATTACACACCTGGAGCAGAATTTTATGTTCCTCCCCCACCACGGAGCAGGGAGTAGTGGAGGGGGAACAGAGTTGTGTACGGCAGCGCCATTACAAACAGCCACATTGCTGTTTGTAATGCTGCTGCCCTCACTTCTCCACAAGTTTTACACATGGGGGAGAGGCATTGTGCATCCGTCCCACCCTGCTGCCAATTGAAACCCATAAGTGGCCAATTAATCAAGACCTAACGACCCCTTGCCACCCCTGCTTCAAGTTTTCCCATGATAGTTGGAAGTCAGCACTAGGTTTGAAGCTTGCCAGGCCTCGGTCCTCAAGTTAGAAATGGGCGGGTGCCTCCTGTATGTTCCCTGGAGTGAAGAGGTTGTCGTATGAGGAACGGCTGAGGACTCTGGGTCTGTACTGTTTGGAGTTTAGAAGGATGGGGGGGAGTCTTATTGAAACTTACAGGATATTGCGAGGCCTGGATAGAGTGGACATGGAGAGAATGTTTCCATTAGTAGGAAAAACTAGAACCAGAAGGCACACCCTCAAGCTAAAGGGATGATCCTTTAATACAGAGATGAGGAGGTATTTCTTCAGCCAGAGAATGGTGAATCTGTGGAACTCTTTGCCGCAGAAGGCTATGGAGGCCAGGTCATTGAGTGTCTTTAAGACAGAGGTAACTAGGTTCTTAATTAATAAGGGGATTAGGGGTTATGGAAAAAAGACAGAAGAATGGGGATGAGAAAAATATCAGCCATAATTGAATGGCGGAACAGACTCAATGGGCTGAGCGGCCTAATTCTGCTCCTATGTCTTATGGTCTTATATGGCTGCTTGGCCTTATTGGACGTTCTCTGCAAGATCTTCCCTTCATGTTTCGAGGTTCCAATCCCCTTCTGGCTTGTGCACCCCAGTCCTCACGTCACTTGCCAAAAATTCCCAACACCCATCCCTTCCCCAACCACCCGCCCCCCCGCCCCCAAGCATCAGGGCCAGCCTGGTTCCTCAATTTACCTCCCCATCCGACAACACTCCAGCAAAGATCACCGTTGGGGACTGACTGCAGCTCCAGCAGTGGCCACCGCACCTGATGGCGTTACTGGGACCAGAGAATTGCTGCCCATTTCATAGGCCAAATGGGGAGGACGTTTTCCCAGCAAATCTTCCCCCAAGATGGGGCAGAAATATTGCCTGAGGCAGATAACTCCCATCTGGGGCATATGGTAACCTACCGGAGTTCGCCAGTGGCGTTCTCACCAGGAACCCTGATGTAATGTAAAATCCTACCCCAACTCACATTGAGCTTAAGCACAGATAATACCTGGGGAAGGAGATTTGGAAAAGAAATTCAATCTTTAAAAAGGACACCCTAGCAAGGAACTGGTATCATCCTGTCTCAAAGAATAGGTAAAGTCACCATAGTCCCAGATGACCATAGGCTGTTTCCCACACTGAGGGGTGAAACAGGGAAGTGATTTAACCCGAGGATCACCACACCTCAGGCAAGGGCCAAGGTTGAGAAGGTGGGGCCTTTATGAATAACCTCAGCTGCTACGGGAATTGTACCTGTGCTATTGGCAAACCAGCAGTCCAGCCAACTGAGCTAAACTGACTCCCCAAAGACTGCTATATGTAGTTGACAAAGTTATGTTTTGATTGTTAAAAGTGTAGCAATCAGATAGAGAATTAATCCATTTCTATACGTCATCAACTAGTAATAATCAGGCTGAAGGTAATGACGGGCGGGCTTAATCCCGACAGTGTAGAAGGAGGCCATTCAGCCTATCGAGCCTGCACCAACAACAATCCCACCCAGGCCCTATCCCCGTAATCCCATGTATTTACCCTGTTAATCCCCCTGACATTAAGGGGCAACTTATCATGGCCAATCCACCTCATCCACACATCTTTGGACTATGGAAGGAAACCCAGAGAAAACCCACACAGACACAGAACGTGCAAACCCCACAGTCAGTGACCCAAGGAATTGAACCCGAGCCCCTGGCACTATGAGGCAGCAGTGCTAACCACTAGGTCACCATGCCGCCCGTGAAGTTAAGTTAAATGTGGGGAAATGTATGTAAGGGGCCCTGCAATTCCACAGAGACTTGAGAATGACATGCCAAGAAAGGTTAAACAAGTTATAGCAGCACTCTACTGCAAATAACATTTGTTTTATATATTACCTATCAACATCCTCACAAAAAAATTAAACAAATATGTAAGAATTCTATTATTGGCCCTCCCCTCCTGCAGTTTTTAGTTGCGTTACTGAATGTACCAAAGCAGTGAATAGACGCTGCAGTAAATGGATGTTGTATTGACTAGAGACAGCCTGTCAGCTAAAGGGTTATTCAGTGAGGTTGCCCTAAAGCAGACTCTTAGAACTCCTTGTCATCCCTTGTCAGGACACAGATGTGTTCTGCCATGATGCTTATTCTTTCATGATATCCAGAAGGACAGTTTTCCCATTTTCCTGTGTGTAAGTAGAGTTGGTACAGATCAGCCGCAATCTAATTGAATGCTGGAGTGGGCTCGAGGGGTTGAATGACCTACTCCTGTTTCTGTCTTTCTGTGTTGGCTTTGCAGTGCAGCATGCAGCTCACCATGATAAATATGAGCCCCTTTCCATGCTGTTGATAGACATCTGCATGTTATTTCTTGCTGAAATTGAGGATTGGGGTCATTGTATTATCAGCCAAAGTTTTAAGGGATAATTTAGTCCTTGATAAGCATGGTGTTGCAGTGGATCACTTGTGCTGCGACTGGTTTAGAATGAATGGATTTATTGGGTTGGCTTGAAGAGCTTGCAGCCTTGATTTGCTCGGCATTGCAAACTCTCTGAACATTGAGGGAATGGAACTCCTTATCCCTGATGTATGTCATTGGAGTAATGGTTCATGTTCCCTAAAGTGGGCACCGTTCGCCACATGGGAAAGTTGTCACTGGATAATTAAAACTATTATTGTCTGAGCAGGTACCATCTAGGATTCCTGGAAAAATGGATTAACTTGACAACCTTTTGGAAAATAAACTCATTTTCTGAATGCTGGGAAATATGTTGATCTGTGAAATACAGTAAAAAGTCTCACAACACCAGGTTAAAGTCCGACAAGTTTATTTGGTAGCAAAAGCCACTAGCTTTCAGAGTGCTTGCCGCACCCGACGAAGGAGCAGCAAGCACTCTGAAAGCTAGTGGCTTTTGCTACCAAATATCCTGTTGGACTTTAACCTGGTGTTGTGAGACTTCTTACTGTGTTTACCCCAATCCAACGCCGGCATCTCCACATCATGGCTACGATCTGTTAAATGCCAGCAAAATCACATATTGGTGGCTGGACTGTGGCGCGGTGGCACGGTGGTTATTACTGCTGCCTCACAGTATCAGGGACCGGGTTTGATTCCCGGTTTGAGTCACTGTTTGTGTTGAGTTTGCACATTCTCCCCGTATCTGCATGGGTTTCCTCCGGGTTCTCCAGTTTCCTCCCACACTCCAAAGGTGTGTAGGTTAGGTGGATTGGCCATGCAAAATTTCCCCTTAGTGCCAGGGACATTAGCAAGGGTAAATGCATGGGGTTATGGGGATGGGTGGAATTGTGGTCAGTTCAGACTCAGTGGGCCGAATGGCCTCCTTCTGCACTGTAGGATTATATTGTATCGATTATATACAGGAATCACCCCAGTATTCCAGAACTTGTGGCTATAATCAATTGAAAGACCACAGACTGAGCAAATAATGTTGCTAAACACCCCTCCAACTCATGCGCAGTAGACCTACAGAGTATTGTCATGGCCCTTGCAGAGCCCAAGTCTCCCGGGTCACCGCTCTGACACGTCCAGTTCATTTATTTGGATGTGTTATCACTTTTCAGAGGCCGAGGCAAGAGTGTCATCAATCTCTTTCTCTCTTGGCACTTCACCCTTGCTTCTTCCATGACCAAGTCCGATTACAATACAACCTTGTCATTTAAATTGACCCTGTTTCAAGGCACACATGATCCTTGTGTTAAACCATGCTGCAAATATTGACATTTTCTGCAGGGGTGAATTTCCTTCCATAGCACATAGAAATTAGCTGTTATTTCAAATCATCGGAATTTACTTCATTATAATCGGCTCAGATAATGACTTTTGTTCAACCAGCTGATTGAATAACGATGGGCAGAATTTTCCCCAAAAAGTTGTTGTAACGATGAGGAAACAGGAGTCCTCTGTGCCAGTCTTTCCGGCGCGCTCAGGATCACAATCTTTTGACGCTCTGTAACTTTTCTGGACAGTTGGGGGAGCTTGGCACCGCTACAGGGGTGGCGGAGCCTAATGCACTGGTGGATTTGGCTTCAGAGCACTCGGAGGCCAGGGTGTCCCAATCCTCCAGTGCATCGGGGTCCTCTCCCCAGCCTCCCCAATGGATATCTAACACGCTCCCCCCTTCATTGGCGGCATTTTCTCCCCCCACACTGACACCTGCACTGCCAGTGTGCCAGGTGGGCACTGCCCATTCATGTCCCTGACCACCTAGGGTCTTCACTGGTTTCCAATCCCCCTAGCGTGGCCATGGCGCCTGGTCTCTGCTAGTGGAGACCAGCAGCGATTTGCACCAGTGAGGTGGTAAGATCGCGCCCTTACACAAATGAGTAAAAGTGATTTAGGATGAGCAACTCTGCTATTTACCACAGGTCCTGCCGTGGTATGTTCAGAAAACCCCCCAACTGTTCAGTAATGCAGGGTAAAGTCAATGAGAGTTTGATTGCAATCTGGAACACATTTTTGATTTTAGGCGTCAGCCTTTTGTTTGGTTCTAATTGCTTTGCATTTGTAATCAGATGCATAGAATCATAGAAGAACCCCTACAGTGCAGGGACAGGCCATTCAGCCCATTGAGTCTGCACAAACCACAATTCCACCCAGGCCCTAGCCCCATACACCTACATATTTTACCTGCTAATCCCTCTAACCTACGCATCCCAGGTCACTAAGGGGCAATTTTAGAATAGCCAATCAACCTAACCCACACATCTTTGGACTTCATCTGCTGTGTGGTCATTGTGCACAAGACCCAAGCCTTTTGAACACTGTGTAGACAGGTGGAGGGAAAGAGACTGCAGACTGCAGACTCAGAAATCACACTATTGTGGTATATGTCTACATCCTTCCTGTACAATGATTCACAGCAGTCAGCCAGATGTGATTAAGGGAAGAATTTTTCATAGAATCCCTACAGTGCAGAAAGAGGCCATTTGGGCATCGAGGCTGCATTGGCAACAATCCCACCCTGTAACACCGCATATTTACCCTGCTAACCTCCCTGATACTAATTTAGAGTGGCCAATCACCCTAATCCGCACATCTTTTGGAATGTGAGGGGAAACCAGAGGAGCTGGAGGAAACCCACGTAGACACGGGGAGAATGTGCATACAGACAGTGACCCAAGGCCGGAATCGAACCTGCTGCTGTGAGGTAGCAGCGCTAACCCTTGTGCCACCGTGCCACCCTTTATTCAATTACAACTGTGATTTCAACAGGAAGAATGTGCCACAGCTGATAGCTTTACTGTCAGATTGGCAAAAAGCATGAAAGTGAGCATTTATATGAGTTGTGTTACATTCCGGGCAGCTCATCTGCTGAAGTAGCTCAGAGGACAACCCTCGTCCCTCTGAACCTGGGAGAAAGCCCTGGGTTCAAGCCTCCCTCCAGAGCTTGGTGGCATTGATAGAAGCTAGTCACTGGTGCACATGTGCCAACGTCTGTTGGTGCCAGTCCTCAGCCTGGGTAAATGAGGGATTGATGGCAGAAAGGGGGCACCTGTCTGTGAAAAACACGCTCACCAAATTCAAATTAAGAATGAAGACTGACATGAAGGTGATCAACCAGTATTTTATCACCCGCCCCTCTGCCCTCCGCCAATGTAACATGTGTAGAAGCTGAAAAGAACTAACCAACAGGGCAGCTCATCCAACAATTTCAATTGCGTTTTAGCAAACCATATTTTCAAGCATTGCTTTAGGTATTAATATGTTGTCTTAGCTAATGTTGTGCTTCCTTGAAAATATATCTGGCATTGCACGCAATTGTAGTTGGATGTCCAACTTGAAGTAAACACTCATTTTTCATTGAATCATACAGTGCAGAAGAGGCTGTTCGGCCCATCAAGTCCACACTGACACATTAGGCCCATTAAATCAGAACTCTTATTTAATGCCATCTTTCCAAAGCTTTTCATTCCATTTCTGTAAGTTTTTCATTCTCCTAAAACCAGTCAAGTAATTATAAGCATCTAGGTGTTGTACTTAAAGGTAAAATACTGGGGATGGTGGAATCTGAAACAAAAATGGAAAAAGCTGGAAAATCTTAGCAGGTCTGACAGCATCGGTGGAGAGAGAATAGAGCCAACATATGGAGTCAGTTTGACCCTTTGTCAGGACTCTGATGAAGGTTCATCTGGACTTGAAATGTTGGCACTGTTCTTTCTCCACAGGTGCAGTCAGACCTGCTGAGATTTTCCAGCATTTTCTGTTTTTGTTGTTGAGAGTCTATCTGGATAACATTAGCATAATTTAAACACTATCAAAATTTACAACCAGAAACTTTGCATGGAATCAATGTTAGAAGCTGTGGTCCCTTAGGGAGCCCCACTGCACACCTTCCTCCAATCTGATAAACAACCCTCACCACTCCTCTCTGTTTGCCAACCTCTCCTCCATGCTGCCATCATCCTTTTTATTCCTTGGGCTGAGTGTAAGGATGAACGCAGCCATTACAGGCTGGACAGTCTAAGATTGAGTGGTGGGAAAGCTTTTAGGCGTGATAATCTGGGGCAAATTTAAACAATCATATGGTCAAGTCTGGATTAATTGAGGAAAGCCAGCGCAAATTTGTTAAAGGCAAGTTATGTTTCATTAACTTGATTGAGTTTTTTGAGAAATGAAAAGAGAGATTCATGAAGGCAATGAAATTGATGTGTTGTGCATGGTCTTCCGAAAGGGATTTGATAAAATGCCAAATTATAAACTTGTCAACAGAATTGATGCCCGTGGCATTTCTACAACAGTAATTATTTAAAGACATGTAAGAGAAATGATTTGGTGTCCCCTTACTCGAAACTTCCCTTCGAATATCCTTGCAGCCCCTCCCCAACCAACCAAGGTGCACCCACCCCCACATCTTTGTAATCTTCTCCAACCTCACAGCTTTCTGAGATCCTTTGTTCCTCTAATTCTGGCCTTTTGTATGTTGCCAGTTATAATTGCTCTACCACTGGTGGCCATCCCCTCAGTTGCCTAGGCCACAGTTTCTGGAAATTCCTGACCCACACCTTTTTGTCTTTCTGCCTTACTTTCCCCCTTTAATTCGCTGCTCAAAACCTACTTCTTCGATCAAGCTTTCGGTCATCTGACCTAAAAGCTCTTTATATGGCTCGGTTTCACGTTTTGTGTTATCGTGCTCCTGTGAACTCCCTGGGACATTTCATTACATTAAAGATGCCGTGTAAATGTAAGTTGTTGGGTAATGGGTCAGTCCTGCTCATAATCACTGTTGTCAAGTTCCTGGAACAAGCAAGGTAACTACTGCAACCCTTTAGAATATATTGCATGATACGTTGATTACGTTTTGACATTTTGCATTGCTTAACACAAGAACACAAGAAATAGAAGCAGGAGTCGGCCACCAGGCTCTTCAAGCCTGCCCCACCATTCAATATGATCATGGCTGATTTGTGCTGGCCTCAACTTCTGTGCCGTTTCCCCATTGCACTTTATTCTTCGATCTATCAAATATTTCTCCATCTTCGTTTTCAATACTTAATGATCCAGCCTCCACCACTCTTGGGGGCAGCAAATTCCAGAGATTCACCACCCTCTGTGAGCAGAAATTTCCATGCACCTCAATTTTAAATGACCAACCCTTTGTCTCGTGGCTGTGTCCTCTTGTTTTAGCCTCTCCCACTATTGAAAACACCTCATCATCTATCCTGTCAAGGCCTCCCAGGATCTGATACGTTTGAATAAAGTCACCTCTCACACTTCTAAACTCCAAGGAGTACAGACCCACACTATTTAGTCTCTCTTGCTAGAACAAACCTCTCATCCCAGGAATTAGCCCAGTTTAAGGTATCATCTAAGCTCTGGTATACAACTACTTGGAGTGAGTAACCTATTTTTTTTTCGGGAATATTCCCTCATAATTTTTGGTCTTAATTTCACTATCCTGAAAATGATTTCCCTGAAGTTGTGCATTTTTGGCAATTTTCCATTAATGTGATTGGACAAATATGAAGCGTAAAGCACAGTGGTCAAAATATGCGCCAAGCATATGGATTTTATGTATTTCATATCGATAATGACTTGTACAGAGAGTAACCAGCCTTCAAAAACAGAACATACTTTCAAAATAATTAAATCAGCTGGCAGTGGAGATTTATTTTTCGTTTGTTCGTGTCAGAAAGCAATTTAACTTTGATCATCAAAAGAGCATGATCTAGAAGTCTGAATGTATGCCACAGAAACCATTCTCTAATTGGGATCTGTAATGCTGCCTGCTGTTAATAAATACTTGCTGTCAAATTGCTATGTTTATCTCAAAGTTGTCAGTAATAGGTTTCCTAATGTGTGCTATTAGCTTTCAACATTAGTCGTGTATTCATAAATTCTTAAAACTTTTATGCAATACTGATTATGAACTTCCTTGCGCCTCCTTCTGTAAGAGTTTTACTGCTATTTATATTCTCTAATGATAAACTGAAGCATTTCTGGAGTGTACTGCCTGATGTACTTGCGGAAGCAGATGCAATAATAACTTTCAAAAGGGAATTGGTTGAATACTCGAGGAAGAGTTTGAAAGACTGTAGGGAAAGGGCAGAGGAGTGGAACTAACAGGTAGCACTTCCAATGAACCAGTACGGGCAAGATGGGCCAAATGGCCACCTCCTATGTTGTAGCATTTCATGATTCTGCAAATTACTGTATCATATTCTTGCTCCACTACAGTGAACTGGGAGCAAATGCTCTAATTGTAATAAAAATCAAAAGTCTGGTGACTGGTGCTTATTGCCTTCCAGTGTGATATAGAATCAATTTCTGATTGTTTTTTGGGCAACAGGTTTGAATGAGGAGACAAATTAGGAGCAGATGTAGGCCACTTGACCCCTCAAGCCTCCATCACCATTCAAGAAGATCATGGTCGTCTGATTGTGACTTCTCCTCCACTTTTCTTCCTACCCCCTATACCCTTAACCTCCCTTGTCAAATCAATAATCTATCCAATTCAGCCTTAAAAATAGTCGGTCTGACTCCACCACTCTGTGGGGAAGAGTTCCACAGACTCATGAGTGTCTGAAAAAAAAATTTCCTCATCTCTGTCTTCCAGTGGAAGATCTTTTATTTTTGACTAAAGGCATCCACCTTGTCAATCCTCCTAGAATTCAGTAAGAAAACCTTTCATTCTTCTAAACTCCAACAGGTAGAGGCCCAGCTTGTTCAACCTTTCTTAAAAATATAACATCCCCACACCGACTCTCAGTTGAGTGAACCCTCTCTGAATTGCTTCTAACACATTTATATCCTTTCTTAAATAAGGAGACCAAAACTGTACACGGTTCTGGTCACCACAATATCAGAGCGATGTCGAAGCTTTGGAGAAAGCACAAAGAAGGTTCACCAGGATGCTGCGTGGTCTTGAGGGTATTGACTAAGAGAAGAGGTTGAATAAACAAGGATTGTTTTCACTGGAAAGACAGAGGCTGAGGGGAGAACTGATAGAGAAGCATAGATAGGGTGGATAGTCAGAGGCTCTTTCCAAGGGTGGAAGTGTCAATTACAAGGGGGCACAGGTTCAAGGTGAGGGGGGAGGAAGTTTAAGGGCAATGTGCTGGGGAAGCTTTTCATGCAGAGAGTGTGGGTGCCTGGAACGTGCTGCCAGAGGATGTGATGGAAGCAGGCACATTAGCAACATTTAAGGGGCATCTGAATGGGTACATGAATAGGGAAGGAATAGAGACACTAAGAGCAGAAAGTTTCTTTTATTTAGGGCATCATGATTGGCACAGGTTTGGACAGCGGAAAGGGCTGTTCCTGTGCTATACTACTCTTTGTTCATTTTTCTTTGTACTCTAGATGTGGTATCACCATACCCTCTACATCTCTGCTTTTATATTCCATTTCCCTTGCAAAAGCAACTTTCCATTTGCCTTCCTAATCACTTGCTGTGCCTGCATTTCTGATTTATGTACCAGGACATGCAGATCCTTCTGTACCTCAGAGTTCTGCAAACTCTGTCCCATTTGCTGTTTTTCTATTCTTCCTGCTGACAAGTTCACATTTCACCACATTTTAACCCATCTGCCAATTGTTTGTCCACTAACTTAATCTGTTAATATTGCTTTGCAGATTCTCTATGCCTTCCTCACAACTTTAGTTCCTACCTATCTTTGTGCCCTCAGCAAATTTAGCAATCAGACATTTGAACCATTCAACCCAGTCACTAACATAGCCCCAGCATTGATCCTTGTGGCATTCCACTAGGTATAGCTTTCCAAAAAGATTTATCCCTAATCGTTTTTGTTAGCTAACCAAACCCCCCATTGATGCTACCTATTTTCTGTAATAACCTTTGATGTGGCACCTTGCCATATGCCTTCTGGAAATCTAAGTACACCACATCCACAAGTTCCTCTTTATCCACATTGCTTATTACTTCCTCAAAGAACAGCAATCAATTAGTTGACAGAAACATACTGACTGTGCCTGATTGCGTTGAGATTTTTGAAGTGCCTCTGTAATCTGTCGTGAACCAATCTGATGTTGCCTGCGAGAGTGTCCCAACTTGAAAGCCTGGCTCATGGTGGTGTATAGTTTTCTTTTGGAATATTGTGAGGAGCCGTGTAAAACCTCAGAGAGGAACCAGTCCAGTGGTTGTATAAACAATTGTTAGAGAATATTTATTAACTTAAAATTCACAACAACAAGGACTAAAATACTCTAAGACACTTAAGTAAATTAATAACTAAAAACATGCGCACAGTATGTAGAAATTACCCCTTGTTCCAAAATATATCTATGATCCCTGAACCCACTAGCTCTTCCTTTTTCCAAACAACATCCAAATTAAAGAACTATAAGTCAATTCCAGTTTATGGATATTACACAATAAGGGCTGATGATCAAGTCTGGGAGAAGTCCTTCCCTGGTCCAGCAAAGATATTTAAAGTTCTTCTATGAAAGTTTCTTACAATGTCTTGACCCATAGCCTAGATGCAACACTATACCATCTCTGAAAAGTAAAAGATATTATATGACCCCTTGGCTGTGAAAAGGGTCCTCGCCTCATGGCTTTGAGTTGTGGATTAGCCTCTGCTTTTGAGAGGGTAATAATTACACTGTTTCCTCTTTTGTCATTTCAAGCTCAAAAGTCAGCTGTCTACATATCTCAAATTCTTTCCTTTTGTGGAGCTTAACATTTCTTTAGCTCTGAATTGCCTAGTCACTTAGGTAAACTGTTTCTGCTTGTGGAACTTAACATTTCTACAGCAGTCATCTAAGTCATCTGTTTCCACTACTGGAAGAATTCACACTTGATCATTTTTAGATGCTCTCTTGTCCTTGAAAGGCTGTGGTCACTTTTAAAGGCCAGCCTGCCCCAGGAAATGCTGGTTGTTACTGTTGCTAGGTAGATTTCTATCTTTCAGACCTTTTTAAAATTCTTGTTGCTGTTGCTAGGTAGATTCCTACCTTTTAGGCATTTTTAATTTCTTGTTACTGTTGCTGCTAGGCAACTCTTTGATAATAGATTACAGCAATTTGCCTATGGCAGATGCTAAGTTAACTAGGTTGTAGTTTCCTGCTTTCTGTCCTGCTCCTATTTTGAATAGAGGAGCTGCCTTCAGTATTTTTCAATCTGATGGGAACTTTCCAGACCCACGTAATTTTGGGAAAATTAAAACCAATGTATTTGGTTTCTCAACAACCACTTCTTTCAAGACCCTAGGATGAAGTTCATCAGGACCTGGGGGCTCGTCAGCTTTTAATTCTAAAGGTTTTCTCAGTAATTTCTCCCCAGTGATTGGATTGTTTAAAGTTCCTCCCATTCATGCACTTATTGATGCTCGCTCATTTCTGGGATATTATTTGCATCATCCACAGTGATGCAAAATACCTGTGAAATTCATCCACCATTTCCTTATTTTTCACTTTTAATTCCCCAGATTCTCTAGAGGGAACCAATGTTCACTTTACTTACTATTTTTCTTTTTCAGTACTTATACAAACTCTTACTGTCTGTTTTTATATTCCTAGCTAATTTTCTCCTTTCTTATTTTCTTTGTAGCCAGTTTTTGCTATCTTTTATGTTCTAACCAGCCACAAGTCTTTGAAAGAATTTACATTTTTGCTTTCGATTTTATACCAATTTGCTAGTTCACTTTAGCCAGCTCTGTGTGTCATTCCCTCATAATTGCCCAATCCATGTAGCCCAGTTCATCATGTAAACTAGCTTCCCATCCATTGTGTCCGTCCACACATCGCGCTATCTTGGAAAAGCAAAAGCAGCCAGCATAATTAAGGACCCCATGCAGCCCAAACATTCTCTCTTCCATTTTCTTCAGTCGGAAAAAAGATATAAAGGTCAGAGATCACGTACCAATCGACTCAAGAACAACTTCTTCCCTGCTGCCATCAGACTTTTGAATGGACCTACCATATATTAAACTGACCTTTTTCTACACCTTAACTATGACTGTAACACTACATTCTGTACTCTCTCCTTTCTTTCTCTATGAATGGTATGCTTTGTCTTATAGCGTGCAAGAAACAATACTTTGCAATCTATACTAATACATGTGACACTTATAAATCAAAATCAAAACACTAGTCTTAGACCCACCATTCTCTCCCTCAAACTGAATGCAAAATTCAATTATGTTATGATCACTGTTATCTAGGGGTGCACATAGTGTGAGCTTATTAATTAATCCTGTCTCATTGCGCATTACCAGATCGAGAATATTGCTCTCTCTGTTGACTCCAGTATGTGCTGCTGGAAGAAATTGTCCCAAAAACAATTAACTCATCTTCATCTTTACCAATCTGATTCTCCCAATCTATTTATTAGTGTCCCAAGTAGGCTTACATTAACATTGCAGTAAAGTTACTATGAAAATCCTCTCATCACCACACTCCGGCGCCTGTTTGGGTACATTGAGGGAGAACTTAGCATGGCCAGCCCATCCAACCAGCACGTCTTTCGGACTGTGGAAGAAAACCAGATCATCTGGAGGAAACCCACGCAGACACGGGGAGAACATGCAGACTACACACAGACAGTGACCCAAGCCAGGAATCGAACCCAGGTCTCTGGTGTTGTGAGGCAGCAGGGCTAACCAACTAGCTTATCGATCATATCCATACATGAACCATATTGACCTGTGGATCTTTCCAATATTAGATCAAATGTGATGAAATTGTTCTGAAATGCTAATTAAACTCCTTGGCTGAAAAATTTCTAATGCACCTAAAAGAATTGAGCTTTTGACAGAGTTAACACATTGTGAAGAATTTCATTTTATCCAAGTTGATAAGTATTCACAGAGTGTATACAGCCACAGATTTATTTTAAGTTTGTTGTTGCACCTACTACTGTTTGGCTTAATGACTCTGCAGTGACGGGATATGGACACATCTTAGATCAGAGACTAGAGAGGAATAGTTCCATGCAGCATTAACTGGTACTTTGCAAAGAGTTTGTGGCTTCTAATTGTGGTATGCAGGCATGACGAGAGTATTTATTAAAAGAGGTTCCTGACAACAGGAGATGCATTTGATCAAATGCAATTATACATAATTGATAATAATTTTGTAGATGGGAAATGTAGCCTGTTAACCCAGGACATGTATAACAATATGATTGAATCTTCCAAACATTTCAATTCCAAACTGGTTTGCTGTTTTTTACTGTTCCCATTAGAAAGTTGCCATTCAATTTAATTTCTTCTGCAGTTACTTTCTTTTTCCATTTTAATTTTTACTTCCTTTTTTCCATCAATTTCCCGCCTGCCTAACTTGCCTCCCCCTGAAGTCACTGCGTAGCATTTTCAACATCAACAAGGGCATAAACCATCTGGGTGACACAGCTGCACATGTCATGGAGGTAACATCACCTACAAGGCACATGTCAGCGGTGTGATGGACCTACCTGGATGTGTAGCTCAAACTACACTCGAGAAGCTCTATACCAGGCAGCCAGTTGACTGGCCCACAAAAACCACTAGGGTGGCATGGTGGCACAGTGGTTAGCACTGCTGCCTCTCAGCGCAGGGACCCCAGTTCGACTCCCGGCTTGGGGTCACTATCTATGCAGAATCTGCATGTTCTCCCTGTGTCTGTGTGGGTTTCCTCCGGGTGCTTCAGTTTCCTCCCACAGTCCAAAAGACATGCTGGTTGGGTGCATTGGCCATGCTAAAATTCTCCCTCAGTGTACCTGAACAGGTGCCGGAGTCTGGCGACTGGATTTTCACAGTAACTTAATTGCAGTGTTAATGTAAGCCTACTCGTGACACTAATAAATAAACCTGTATTCCTTCGGGAGGTCTTTTGGCGCAGTCTGTAGCACCCCTACAGCTGATCCAGGAGCTCCGTATTCGAGTCCCACCCCAGGACCCTATGGCCAAAGTGCGTTCGTAATGAAGCCAACAGGTTGAGTATCAACCTGCAAAATTCTTCTAACAGGAAAGTGACAAGCAGCAAGAGTGGGAGAGACTAGTCAGCAATGCTTGAGATGCAGTGGCACCATTCAACCTATAAGCCTCTGCAGACAGGCAAATATGACAGACAGACAGCGATGAAATTAGATGAAAGTCTGCCTTCTCCACCACTAGTTGCAGGAAGAGAAACAACAATAAATATATTTCTTCGATTGACCCTTATTGTCCATTTATTATCTGTGAGTGTGGACAGTAAGGGACAGGTAAAATAATGGCAGGCCTTCCCCAGAAAAATAGAACCAAGGCGTACAGCCCGTCAACCTGCCCAAGGTGCTCTTCAAGCCTCAGTGTAGACACTGATCACAGAGGAGTAATTGGGTTACTGTGCACAAACTTGTAATATTTCATTGGGCCTCCAATGTCAGTGTAAAAGAGGCAGTTATCACATGAAGACTGGAAAGCCGAAGGGTGAGGGGCAACCTGATAGAGGTCTACAAAATTATGAGAGGCATAGATAGGGTGAATAGTCAGATGCTTTTTCCCAAGATGGAAGGGTCGACTACAAGAGGGCACAGATTTAAGGTGAGGGGTAGTAAGTTTGGGGGAAATGTGCAAGGGAAGTTGTTCTCACAGAGGGTGGAGGATGCCTGGAATGCACTCCAGTGGAGGTGATGAAGCAGGTGAGTTAGCAATGTTCAAGTTGTATCTTGATAGAAACGGGAGGCAAACAGAGGGAAAGAAAGCACGTTTTGGCACAGGCTTGGTGGGCCGAAGGGCCCATTCCTGTGCTGTATTGTTCGTTGTTCTTACAGTGTGACGCATACATGTGGGCAGCTCTCCTTCTGCATTGAGCCCACTTCAAACAGGCTCTAAAGAAGCAGCTTTCTTTCTAGTTATGAAATAAATCAGTGCCCCTGTCCTTCACCTCTGTCTCCTCTGCTGGATGGCACCCGACCACTTACCTAAGGCTTCCTCACTGGCAAAGTGAGTTAAATTCTTTGCCAGTGTCTGTAATGCCTGTGCAGCACTGGTGGCAAGGCCTTCAGACCACACTCTTGGCCTTTGAATATTGGAAGGTCTATCTTTCATGGACACCATTACAGCTGAGTCCATTCCTCTGCTGAAGTAAAATCCATTTCCGTAGACTTCCAGAAAAGCTTGTTGGTTAGAGATTAGAAATGGACTGCTTCATTAAAAATTTTTAAAAAAGCATCACCAACTATTCCAGGACACTGAAGTGATTTGCAGGGTTCCTAACATCTGTCTATACTGAGATAAACGTGTTCATCACTACAGCTTCAGCTTGGGGACTACTTGCTATGTTAACTGGCTGAACTATCAGGGGAACCAGTTTTGTTTGTCTTTCTCTTCCAATTTTCCTCCACACCGACTAGCATCTATAGTTCTGCAGGTGCCAACAACCTTGCAGTATCTTAAACAAATGGCCAATCTTCATGTGTCTTCATACAACTAGGGCGGCACAGTAGCACAGTGGTTAGCACTGCTGCTTCACGCCTCCAGGGACCTGGGTTCAATTCCTGGCTTGGGTCACTGTGTGTGTGGGGTTTTCTCATTCTCCCCGTGTCTGTGTGGGTTTCCTCTGGGTACCCTGGTTTCCTCTCACAGTCCAAAGATGTGCGGGTTAGGTTGATTGGCCATGCTAAAATTGCCCTTTAGTGTCCTGACATGTGTAGGGACATGGGGGGAGGACCTGGGTGGGATTGTGGTCGGTGCAGACTCGATGGGCCAGATTTTCTGCACTGTAGGGTTTCTACGATTCTATGATTGTACAATCAAGGGTGTGCAGTTAAGGTGTTTCTGGGCTCTTATAATGTACATATTTTCCAGCAGGAATGATTCAATAGGCCTCAGGAACAGGATGCCATGGCCTCCTCTGCCTTTTTCCAGTAGAGGATGACAATAGGCACACAACTCTGACCTTGGACAGTTAACTCATTATAGAGCAGTGATGTTGAGTCAAACACTTTGCCACTGACATGACTGGTATCCATACAAGGCACATTATGCCAACAGAATGGGGATTGAACCTCACCTCTCTGTTTAAAAAAATAAAAATAAGAGGCAAAGTTCTCCCAAGCCCCCACCGGTGGGTTTGATGATGGGTGTGGTGGAGAATATGATGTAAGTTTCATGGCATGGATTTACAGTGGTATCTTCTGCAAACACCCACCATAGTGTATTGAGAAATCTGCTAGAGGCCGATGTGAATTTCATTTGCATCCAGATCAGGATGCAGGAGCCTGCAGTCCTGGAGCCCGGAACAACACAGTAGTGGGTTGGGGCTGCATCTCTGCAGGTGGACCTGCCAGATCATAGAATCATAGAATCCCTACAGTGCAGAAGGAGACCATTTGGCCCATCGAGCCTGCACTGACAACAATCCCATCCAGGCCCTGTCCCCGTAAACCCATGTATTTACCCTGGTAGGCCCCTAACACTAAGGGGCAATTTGGCATGGCCAATCCTGCACACCTTTGGACTGTGAGAAGAAACCAGAGCACCCAGAAGAAACCCACACAGACACAAGGAGAATATGTAAACTCCGCACAGAGAGTGACAAAAGGCCAGAATTGAATCCGGGTCTCTGGTGCTGTGAGGTAGCAATGCAAACCACTGTGCCACCCTGATCTGGTGTCCTGGAGGGGGTTCATCTTACGGCCTCAGAATATTCCTGGAGATTCATCTTCGTTCTCAAAAGGTGGGTCACTGATGTAGGGTACCTTTTCAAAAGACACCCAGATGTGCCATCCAGGTCTGTTCTGCTTCTGAATACTCGGGTGTATAATTAAGGAGGCCTGAGCCAGAAGGTTTGCTGTGTTTTCCCATCCACTCGCCGCAGTGGGAAAACATAAGAACATAAGAAATAGGAGCAGGAGTAGGCCATCTAGCCCCGCGAGCCTGCCCCGCCATTCAATAAGATCATGGCTGATCTGTCGTGGCTCAGTTCCACGTTCCCGCCCTCTCCCCATAACCCTTAATCCCCTTGCCTATCAAAAACCCATCGACCCGCGTCTTTAAAATGTTGAGCGAGGCAGCCTCCACCACTTCAACGGCAGAGAATTCCAGAGATTCACCACCCTTTGAGTGAAGAAGTTCCTCCTCAACTCCGTTCTAAACCACCCCCCTTTATCTTGAGGCTGTGCCCTCTAGTCCTACTGTCCTTTCTGAGCGGGAAGAGCCTCTCCACCTCTATCCTATCCATCCCATTCACCATCTTATACGTCTCAATGAGATCTCCCCTCATTCTTCTAAACTCTAACGAGTACAAGCCTAGTTTATTCAGCCTCTCCTCATAGTTCAACCCCCTGAACTCCGGAATCAGCCTAGTAAACCTCCTCTGCACTCCCTCCAAGGCCAAAATATCGTTGCATAAGTGCGGCGACCAAAACTGCACACAGTACTCCAGCTGCGGCCTCACCAGTGCCCTATACAGCTGCAGCAAGACCTCCCTACTTTTATATTCAATCCCCCTCGCTATGAAGGCCAGCATCCCATTTGCCTTCCTGACCGCCTGCTGCACCTGCAGGCTGGGTTTTTGCAACTCATGCACAAGGACCCCGAGGTCCCTCTGCACCGTCGCCTGCTGCAGTTTTTCGCCACGTAAGTAATAGTCCTTCCTACCATTATTCCTACCAAAGTGGACAACCTCACATTTGCCAACATTAAATTCCATTTGCCAGTTCCTGGCCCATTCGCCCAGCCTATCTAGATCCTTCTGCAGACTCTCCACACCCTCTGCACAATTTGCCGTTCCACCAATCTTGATGTCATCAGCAAATTTCAACACCCTGCACTCGGTTCCCTCCTCCAGATCATCTGTATAAATGGTAAATAGCTGAGGCCCCAGCACCGACCCCTGGGGCACTCCACTAGTCACCAACCGCCAATCCGAATAGCACCCATTGACCCCCACTCTCTGCCTCCTATTTGACAGCCAATCCTCTATCCACGCTAACACCCTACCCCCAACTCCATGCCCCCTGACCTTCTGTAATAACCTCTTGTGAGGCACCTTGTCAAACGCCTTCTGAAAATCAAGAAACACTCCACATTCCCTCCCCACCTCAGGACTTAGTCTCAAAACGGAAGAATTCCACACAAGGTAATTAATTAGAGTCCACTGAGCCTTCACTGTAGAAAATTGGTGTAAAGACCCCATGTCTGTGTGGGTTTCCTCCAGATGCTCCGGTTTCTTCCTGCACTTCAATGATCTGCAGGTTAGGTGGATTGGCCATGTTAAATTGACCCATTGTATCAGGGGGATTAGTAGGGTAAATAGATGGGGTTATGAGGATAGGGCCTGGATAGGATTGTGTTGGTGCGGGCTTGATGGGCTGAATGGCCTCCTTGTGCACTCCAAGTATTCTATACAATGATTTGCACAGACAGTCATTCAAGGCAGGAATCGAACCCAGGTCCCTGGCACTGTGAGGCAGCAGTGCTAACCATTGTGCCACTGTGCCACTCCAACTATCCTGCCTACTATGGCCCATCATGAAGAATACAGAGAGAAATCACTTAGAATGAGAAAGCTTCAACATAAAGAATAGGTATAAATGTTCTTCTGTGTTGAAATGTCTACGATTCCATCTGCCAGCTAAGTGTGTTGCTGTTAGAATGATTACATATCTTTACGGCAGTGACTTTAAAATGCAGTATTTAATTGCCAAATTTAATTCCTGCCTTTGCTTTGTTTACTCCTGTAATGGTTCTGCTATTGTTCTGTACAGTTTGTTGCCATTACAAAAGAGGTTTAACATCTTCTGTGGGCATTACAGAGCAAAGTCTTGCTCATTGTTAGATTAGGGTACAGGATGCTTAACCTTGCATTAATCAGAGTTCTAATTGCCATGGGACTGCATGACTGCTATGAAAAATGAAATTACTCAGTCTCTGGTACCAACATCTCACACCTCAATGCCAAAACATTCTAATAAGTCAAACAAGGAGGAAACATTAGTTTTATTTTCGGTAGATGCACAATACTGAATGCACAAGTAAAATACAATTAATAACACAATAATTATTCGCAACCCAGAAAGTATTAAATGGGAACGGTAACTACTTAGCCTCTATTTAAATGCCCACAAAAAAAAAGCCTTGAATGTTTTCTGTTGTACATAAGATACATTTCTGAAAACAGCACAGAATTATCACTGTAACTGTAACTTATTGGGAAGCTCATTAGCTTGGATGTTATTGCCTCAATATCTGCCTTCAGCATCTGGTGAAAGGACGGCTCCTGACCCTGCCAGATTCAAGGTGCAAGGTCAGGAGTTCTCATTTATTATTCAAAATTGCTCCCTGACCTTTTTCCAGCTGGGTCAGAAGATTCAGCATTCTTGTTGGTTGAATTTTTGAACTGACTCCAATAGGCTTTGTCTCTTATTGCCCTTCACTGCAAATGTTTGTTATGTGAGATAGGTCAATCTATTTTGACATTCGCTCTTTTAAGGAACGGTGGCAAACGAGGCTCTTCGATAACATTTACACGTTTTCATAGCTGGGGTGTGTTTCACTTTAATGTTGGGCTTATAAAAACTTCCCATTGACAGAATGAAAAAAAAACAGATTCTCGGGCGATATTGTTGAGAAGTAGCAGACTCTGGCTAAAAGTAATATTTTTTTTTCAAATCTTATCTGCACGTTGCATCACTCTTCCAGCAATGGCTAGTTCAATAGTATTCCCTATGGATCGGATTAATGGAGCAACTGGGAAAAAATGGACATAGCTAGTCCATTTTTCTCCAAACATGATGGAGAGCTGTCCAATAGAGATTACTTATCAGTTGGGGACAGAGAGCTTGATTTAAAGTTGAAGGCAATATTTGGCCATAGATACATAATTGTCAAAGGTGCATTCTCTTTTCTATAACATGGTGAAATAAAAGAGTCGGGTTTACAGTTCTGATTTGCAGAGTTGCAGGGTGATTTAACATGAACATGTTCCACTTTCACAGTTAAGTGAATTTTTAGCTCTTTTCCCTGCTTTATGTCACGAATACGTCCGAAAGTTAATTATTAATGAATTACATCTGATTAATTTAATATGAAACTTCATTTTATTGGACAAACTTAAACTATATTAACATTACTCTAGTTGCAGTTGCATTTGATTATTTTATTATTCAGCTACTTTAAATTACTGGAATTGTCAGTAAAGCAAGTTAAATGTAATTTTTTAAAAACCTGTTTCCCTCAATAACATAAATATCGTCAAACTAACACAGCCGAAACGGAGCAGAAATCATCCTTAGCTGTGATGCTTCAAACATCTGATTCTTCCGCGACTATGGCCATTATAACCGATAACGGGATTGAGCTAGATTTTGGATGTTGCAGATTTTTAGCAGTCTGTAAATAGAATTTGGATGGGATCGCAGAGTCATAGATAACGATCAGAAGATTCTGAATGACTTTGATTATGCTCGCAGTTGGTTAGTATTGATGCACTGAGTCAAGCTTCGAGAAGAAACAAAAAGCCAAAGGTCAGCCTAGGTCTCAACCTTCAAGCAATCTGTAAGAGATGTGACCATGTGTTTCATGACACTCCGGATGATGAATAGGTAAGGCATTATAATTTAATAAAGGTCCTTTAATAATGCTTTGGATAGGATGGTGATGGAAACCAAGCACAGGGACATTTACTTGACATTTTTGAGAAATCATTACTTTTGGAATATCACCAAATGCAACATTAATTACAGTGAATTTATTAACAATATCTCTATTAACAAAAAATAATATTTTTTAACTTGTCACAGGAACAGAAAATAAATGAAAAAAGCACTACCCCTGGCTTTATATTTTAAAATGATGTGAGCACTCTGGTCAAAATGATCTTCTTCACACAGAGAGTAATTAGCAGGAGGGATAGGTTTCCTGGTGTGCTTTTGGAGGTAAAATCTCCACCATCATTGAAGAAATAATTAGTTGCTGTAATACGGGAGGTGGGGTGGAGGGAACTGTGTATTCTTCAAGGAGGAATGAGCCAAAACATCTGATCTGATTTGTGACTCTCCCGTGGGAGGATGCTGGAATCCTAGTTGTCTCTGCTAGTCTCTAACCCAAAATTTGCATTTGCTGGGCTCAGTTGGAATATCTCAAAGAAGGAAGAATGACGTTGGCCCGAAGCAGTTGTTTACTCTTCAGCTAAGTGGCCTGAGCAACTATATTGATTTTCAGGATCCATGGATGTGTCAGAGGTATGGAAATTGCAGTGTCAGTATACTCGATGGGCCAAATTGCTTCTTTCTGCACTGTTGGGGTTCTACAATGACTGTATGATCCTGACTTCAAAGGACAGCAAGGACATAGGAGCATGGGAGACAGAAAGAAGAGGAGTAACTCTTTAACACTCTGTACTATTTTGTGGTGTGAAAGTTCTTGAGTGTCCTGAACTCTCAGAGGCACAGTGGATAGCAGTGCTGCCTCACTGTGAAAGGGACCTGGGTTCAATGCCAGTCTTGGGCGACTGTTTATGTCAAGTTTGCACATTCTCCCTGTGTCTGCGTGGGTTTCCTCCAGGTGCTCCAGTTTCCTCTTACAGTCCAAAGACTTGCAGGTTATGTGGATTGGCCTCGATAAATTGCTCCTTGGTGTCCCAAGTTGTGTAGGTTAGCAGGGGTTAGTGGGGTAAATACATAGGGTATGGGGATAGGACCTGGGTGGGATTCTCTTTCAGAGAGTCGGTGTACACTCGATAAGTCAAACGGCCTCCTCCTGTGCAATAGAGATTCTATGAATTTCTTCTGCTTCAGCATTGAACAGACAGAATGTTCTGCCCCTAAAAGTGCCTCAGCTGTGACATGCCTTCCCTCCTCGTTATTATTTTAATTTATTTTGTGTTCTTTTACGTAAATGATTTCCTCGTGTGTTCTCTTCCATTGACAGATACTTCAAAACCCTGAAAAGCATGCTGAGAATCTTTCTCCTTGTAAGTTCCATATCCTCCTAATCAGATAAAGATTGGTGAAACCCCCTGAGGAAATCCTGTGGTATTGGTGCCCTGGTCCCCAACATACAGCCAATTTTGCATTTGCTTTGAACTTTAATGCTTATCTTTTGGTCAGTCCTTGCTGAGGCCAATACCCCAACACCAAGTGGTACAGTTTGTGTGATCTTGTGCTGCACACAAAATGGGTGAAGTGTTTGTCTAGGTGCCAACCATTACTCTACTTGAATTGTATTTGAAGCATTATACGATGTTCCTGAGTCTTTCAACACATTTTTCATCTGGTTTATTGCCAGATCTGGAGGGTTTTAGGTATGAGGAGAGGTTGGATAAATTTGGATTGTTTTCACTGGCAAAGGCTGAGGGGCAATCTGATAGAAGTCTACAAAATTATGAGAGATTTGGATAGGGTGGATGGTCAGAGGCTTTTTCTCAGGTTGGAAGGGTCAACTAAAAGAGGGCATACATTTAAGGTAAGAGGTGGTAAGTTTAGGGGAGATGTGTGGGAAAAGTTTTTCACGCAGAGGATGATGGGTGCCTGGAACACACTGCCGTGGAGGTGGCAATGTAGAGGTGGAGGTAACAAAGTTCAACATGTGTCTTGATAGACACATGAACGGGAGGCGAAAGAGAAATAGAAGCCATCGGCAGCGGCTTGGTGCCTGTTTCTGTGCTAACTGGCTTAATCTTTCCTCAGGCTGTTGATATGTCTTCTTATTGCAGTGGAGTTGCTTTGTTCCATGTGATGTGGAGTTGGACTCTTTCATTTTCCTTTCTCACGGAACGTCTTCTGTTTTGTCTTACTCTCCTGATTGCTACTTTTAACATTTAAATCCAAATTACGGTATAAAGATTTTTTTAAATAACGAGCTTAATTTCTTTATACAGTAAACAATCATAAACTAATATTTCAATACTAACATTTAATGAAGAAACTGAAATATTTTCATTTGTTCATCACATATCTGCATCACTGGCAAGACATTTATTTGTTGCCCATTTCTAATTGCCCCTGAGAAGGTGGCGAGCCTCTTTCTTGAACCACTGTGGCACAGTGGTTAGCACTGCTGCCTCACAGCACCAGGAACCCAGGTTCAATTCCAGCTTTGGGTGACTCTGTGGAGTTTGCACTTCTTCCTCGTATCTGCGTGTGTTTCCTGTGGGTGCTCCGGTTTCTTTCCACAGTCCAAAGATATGCAAAGATATACCAATTTAGATTGGCCATGCTAAATTGACCCTAAAGTTAGGGGATTAGCAAGGTAAATGTGTTACAGGAATAGGGCCAGGGTGAATCATAGTTGGTACAGACTTGATGGGCTGAATGGCCTCCTTCTCTACTGTAGGGATTCTATGATTCTAGCCACTGCGGTCCATGTAAAGCTGCTGGGAAGGGAGTTCCAGGATTTTGACCCAATGACCGTGAACGAATGATGATTATGCTTTTAAGTCAGGATGGTGCGTGACTTGGAGGGGAACTTGCAGGTGGCGCTGTCCCCTATGGGTCTGCTGCCCTTATCCTTCTATGTGGTAGAGGTCATAGATTTGGAAGGTGCTGTCTGAGGAGGCTTGGCAAATCTCTGCAGTGCATCTTGTAGATAGTATGCACTGCTACCATTCTGTGCCTGTGTTGGAGGGTGTGAAAGTTTAAGGGCTGCAGTCATCCTCACAAGTGGAGAACATTTTATCAGACTCCTAACTTGTACCTTGGTCTCCCATGATTGAACATGGGGATATTTCTGGAGTCACTTCCCCTAGTGGACATGTTTTGGGGTGTAAATTGATGAGTTGCTTGCCACAGAATTCCCAGCCTCCGACATGCTTTTATAGCTGCAATATTTATTGCTACAGTTCACTTGCTGATTAGCGGTAATCCCTAGGATGTTGGTTACATGGGATTCAGCAATGGCAAAACCATAGAATGGAAAGGGGCGATGGTTGGGTTCTCTCTTTTTGAAGATGGTCATTGCATGGCATTTTTTCTTGGAGGAATGTTACTTGCCAGTTATTAGCCCAAACCTGAATGTTATCCAGGTGATGTTGCATGTAGGCACAGACTGCTTCTGTATTTCTGAGGAATTGAGAACACTGTATAATCATCAATGAACATCCCCACTTCTGATCTTAGGCTAGGTGGAGGGTCTTTGATGAAACAGCTGAACAGGGTTTGGCCTACAACACTGCTCTGAGGAAATCTTGCAGCAATGTCCCGGGATTGAGATGATTGACCTTGAAAAGCCACAGCCATTTTCCTTTGTGTTAACTATGACTCAGACCAGTGGCAAATTTTCCCCTTGATTCTCATTAACTTTAGTTTTACTGGGGCTCTATGATGCCACACTCAATCAAATGCTGCCTTGATATCAAGGACAAGCACTCACACATCTCCTCTTCAACTCATCTCATTTGTCCATGCATAGTCCAAGGTTGCTATTAAGGTCTTAAGCTGAGTGGCCCTGGTGGAACCGAAACTGAGCATTGGTGAGCAGATTATAGCTGGGAAAGTGTCACTTGATTGCACTATCAAAGACACTTTTTATAACATTGATGATTGAGAGTAAATTGAGGGGAAATGATTGGCCAGGTTGCATTTGTTTTTTGCGGATAGGACATACCTGGCTAATTTTCCACATTGCTATACTGGAACAGTTTGGGAAGATCTGGATTACAAGTCTTTACGACTATTGCAGGAATGTTGTCGAGGCTTAGAGCCTCTGCAGTATCCAGTATCTTCAGCCATTTCTGGATATTACCTGAAGTGAATCAAATTGGCTGAAGATTGGCATCTGTGATGCTGGAAATCTCAGGAGGAGGCCGAGATGGATCATTCCACTTGTCACTTCTGACTGAAAATGTTTTCAAATGCTTTGGCCTTGTCTTTTGCGCTGATGTGTTGGACACCTGTGATTGAACAAGGGGATATTTATGGAGCCATTTCTACCGGATAGTTATTTAATTGCCCACCGGGGCAGCACAGTGCCACAGTGGTTAGCACAGCTGCCTCACAGTGCCAGGGAGCTGGGTTCAATTCTGGCCTCGGGTGATTGTCTGTGTGGAGTTTGCACATTCTCCGCGTGTCTGCGTGGGTTTCCTCTGTGTTTCCGGTTTCCTCCCGCAGTCCAAAGATGTGCAGGTTAGGTTGGTTGGCCATGCTTAATTTGTGTCAGGGGCATAAGCAGGGTAAATATGAGGGATTACCGGAATGGGGTCCGGATGGGATTATGTTCAATGCAGACTCGATGGGCCAAATGGCCTTCTTCTGCACTGTAGGGATTCTATGATATTTATGGAGCCATTTCTACTGGTTAGTTATTTAATTCTCCACCACCATTCACAACCTGACCCATTGATTGTGGAATTATGTTGCTGCCTATTGCGTGTTTCCAGTGTTTGGCACGCAGGCAATAGTCACATAGCTCTGAGTTGTAGCTTCATCAGATTGGCGGCTCATTTTTTGGAATACCTGGCTCTGCTCCTGGCATGCTGTCCTGCACTCCTCATTAAACCAGGATTAATTCCCAGGCTTGATGGCAATGGTAGAGCGAGGATGTGCTCAGGCAAAAGGTTTTAGATTGTAATTTAATGCAATTCTGCTGCTGATGATGATCTATAGCAACAGTGGTTGTACCGATTGCACAGCATGATGGAGGGTATCCTCAGTGTGAAGGCAGGACTTCACAAGGCATGTTCAGTGGCCACTCCCACCGGTAATGTCATGAACAGATGCATCTGTGACAGTTAGGTTGGTAATGACAATGGTTGGTCAAGGTCGAATGCGTTATTCCTCTTGTTGGTTCTCTCACTTCTTATTGCAGACCTAGTCTAGCGGGTGTGTGCTCAGGACCCAGTGGGCTCAGTCAGTAATGGTCCTACTGAGCCACTCTTGGTGATCAACATTGAAGTCCCTTACCCAGAGTTCATAGTCCACCCATCTTCCAAGAAGTGTTCAACCTGGAGGAGCACTGATTCATTGGCAGAGGAGGGATGGTAGTAGTAATCAGCAGGGGGTTTCATTGTCCAAGTTTGAGCTGATGCCATGAGACTTCGTGGGATCCTGAGTCAATGTTGAGAACTTCTAGGGTAACTCTCCAAACTGTATACCACTGCTGCCATCTCTGCTGGGTCCATCCTGTTGGGACAGGACATACCCAGAGATGGTGATGGAAAAGCCTGGAACATTAGAGGGTAGGGTATGATTCAGTGAGTATGATTGGGTCCTTTGTTTGTCTGTTTTGCCACAAGGCTCCAAGTGTTAGTGAAGGTCTGATCAAATAGACAAGTTGTGTTTTGTAGTTTCTGCTACTGGGCCATTGTGGGTGATCCATCTGGCTTTATTCTTATTTGTCTTTTCTGTTGCACTCCAAAGATGTGCAGGTTAGGTATTGGCCATGCTAAATTGCCCCTTAATGTCCCAAGATGTGTAGGCTGGGGGGATGGCGGGTTAAAAACATGGGGACCATTTCCGAGAGCAGTTAAGAGTCAATTGCATTGAAGAAGAGTCATATTTGACTCAAAACATTAACTCTGTTCCACTCTGCACTGATGTTGCCAAACCTGCTGAATATTTTCCAATACTTCCTGTTCTCATTTAAGATTCAAAGACATTGCAGTGAGTCATAGTTTCAGGTAGGCTAGCCTAGATAAGGACAGCAGATCTCCTCCCCTGAAAGTCATCAGTGAACAAGATGTTCTTTTACAAAGGACACCCCAGTGGTTTCACCATTATCGAGACCAGTGGTGAGATTTTTCCGGAAATTGGCGAGAGCTAATGTGGGCAGGAAAGTGTAGTGCACCTTATTTTGTTTGCGCCAAAAATATTTGCTCGCTGTTTGCCCATTTAGCGCACAAATAATTCCATTTCTTGCTAAAAAGCTAAACTCTCGATAAACGTGAAACAACTTGAAAAATTTTGGCTGTCTGTTTACTTTTTGCCTCTATGTTCAGTCTGAATTCTTATATGTCTACATTGGGGCGAATTTCCCCCTTCCGCCCGTCACAGGCGAGACGAGAGCGGGCGAGAGCATAGGGACCATGGATAGGTCTGTTGACCTCGGGCAGGATTTTCCGATTTCGGGGTGAGCGTGGCTGGAAAGTCCCACCTACGGTTTGTGCCAATGTTTCAATTCAATCACAGAATTATAGGAATCGGGTTGCGTAATCCAGGGAAGTGTGAAAATGGGCCGATGTGGAAGAAGGGTCCAGCGCAACACGATTGAAGGGCAACATCTTGTTCAATTTAAAGATACAAGATTAAGAGATTACACAACCAGCAGTTATGCAGTTTTGTGTTCATTAAGAATGACATGATGAGGATCCAAGCAGCCATTGCTACATTGTCAAGGCGTTTACCTGTTTAATTGGATTCAGAGCTGCTGGTTAGAGCTCAGAAGCAGATAATTCTCTGCTGTTTCAAAGCTTAAAATGACAGACAGGCAAAATGATCATGTTGGGTTTAATCCCAAATTTAATCAAGCAGCAACAGATTTTAAAATGTTTACGGACTGCACGCTGTTCTGGATTCAGACACGTGTTTTCTTAACAGTTGTTAACTAACATGAAGCGACCACTGAACATTCTCGCGAATGTGTTGGAGATAAATTACCTATTTTTAAATGGGTGAAAATATGACAAGAAATTTAAATTAGATGCAGGATTAGGCATGGAAATAATGAATTATTGACGATATTTATATTAGAATGCATCTATTAGAACTGCATACACTCACGTTTACTAAAACCTACATGATTAATAATGTAATATATATGATAGCAATTTAAAATATTGTACTCAGTATAATGGATACTGAAAATGTTCTGATATTAGAAAGAAAGGATATCTTGCCGACCTCTTTAAAGTAACCTTGGGGACACCTTTGCTATAAATCTCCGTCCTTGCTCACAGCTCAGATCCTCCAGTGCCGCTGAAAGGGAGCGGAGTTTTGGCTGGACCGCCAAGCTCTCCATTCTCAGTTCCCTGGGGGGAGAGCACCGACGTGATCGGAGAATCTCGCCCCACCAATGTAGCAGTAAATAAATCCAACATATTATCTAGGTTAAAGTTTATGTCACAAGTAGGCTTACATTAACACTGCAATGAAGTTACTGTGAAAATCCCCCAGCCGCCACTCTCTGCCCGCCACCTGTTCGGGTGCAATGAGGAAGAACTTAGCATGGCCAATGCCCCTAACCAGCACGTCTTTTCGGACTGTGGGGGGAAACCCGAGCACCCAGAGGAAACCCACAAAGACCATGGGTAGAAGGTACAGACTCCGCACAGACGGTGACCCAAGCCGGGAATCGAACCCGGATCCTTGGCGCTGTGAGGCAGCCGTGCTAACCACTGTGCCACTGCGCTGCCTGAAAATTACAAGCTGATCGAATTTTTTATTGTGGACGATAGATCTTATCATACCTTTTCATGCGTGTACAGATATCTTGTTTGTGGGGTGGGTGTGCATTTACTTGATTGTCGACTGCCTGCACTGCAGTAAAACGTGAGGGATGCAACATGGAGAACCAATAGAAGTCCAGGCTAATAATCAGTCAACAATATTTACAATGAGGATGGTATTTGGACAATGTACGTAAATTATTCGCATTAGCAAACTGTGGGATAGGTATTGAAGTGGTCTGTCACCTGTTCGATGAGCGGTGTTGTTTAGGTCCAAGGCTGAACAAATTCTGAAGGTTTGGGTATGTTGTGCTCCTTCTGCACCGGGGGTCTCGGTTTATCCCAGTGACGAGGGGCTGCCGGCAAGGCAGCCGGCACAGTTAATGCTCAGCTGGCTCAGCCAGTCAAGCAAGTCCCAGCTGTGCCGCCTGATGTTTTCTGATTGCACCAGCGTTCAATCTGTGAACTGTTTTCTGGACTTGGATTCATCAAGCCCTGCCGCTTTTTTGAAAAAAAAACCCCTCGTACAGGCAGGCAACCTAGGAGACACCATTATAAGCTGCTGCCAGGGGACCTTCCAGGAGATAAATGGAATCTGTGTGAAGTAAATTAGTGTGAACCAGTCAATCTGTATGTCAGGGTTGAACCATATCTTTACGTAACTAGCTTCTTGGCTGATAAGTCCACTGACTTCTGACAGTCGACCGCAACAGACTTTTGACTGTGTTAGCTTTTTTGCAACAATGCAGCATTAACCAATAACTGTGACTTTTTGATAAACCATCCACCAAGCTTTTACTTTTGCCTTCGTGTTTTTGGGTGCATTTACACTGCGGTTGTTGGACCTGTTATTCAGGTAGCAGACAGTGAAAATTGTTAGGTCTGACTCTAATTTCCACTGTCCTGTTTAAGAGAGAGTCAGTTTATTAGCAAACTATATCCCAAAGATTAGAAAATTAAGTGTTTTGTGTGGGGGAAACCAAAGATCCTTTGTTGTCTAAATGTTTGAATTAGATCAGGTAGGTTTTGTTGGTCGGGATTTTCTGTCTGACCCATTCCACCCCTCCCCCATCCCCCCCCCCCCCCCCCCCCCCACACACACACACCTTGTGACATGTTTTACAAGAGTGAAGGCAGCCTGCTATTGGCCAGAAACGAGATCTTCCACGACCATCAATAGAATTTCCCATTGTTCACACCCTCTGCCGTGGTGTACATGCCGGCAGGAATGGGTGGGAAATCCCGCCCTTTGTGTTCATCGGAGAAATCTTACAGTACAGAAGGAGGCCATTCGACTCATCAAATCTGCACTGACCACAATCCCACGCCAGGCCCTATCCCCACAACCCCACACATTTACCCTCGCCCATCCCTCGAACCTACACATCCTGGGATGCTAAGGGTCAATTTTGCATGGTCAGTCAACCTAACCTGCACATCTTTGGAGTATGGGAGGAAACTGGAGCCACTGGAGCAAACCCGTGCATACTTGGAGACAATGTGCAAACTCCACACAGACAGTGACCTGAGCCGGGAATCGAAGCCAGGTCCCTGGAGCTGTGGAGACAGTAGTGTTAACTACTGTGCCATCGTGCAATCCAAATGTTTGCAAACCAGATTTTGCACCGCGCTCCTTGTCAAACCAGAATGAGCTCAGGCTCATTCCGCCAAGGCGTTAGGTTAAGTCTGGTTTTGTAACCAAGATTTGAGTGCAATAATTGAGGATGACACTCCAATGCATACTGAGGGAGACTTGCACTGTCACAGGTGCCATCCTTCATATGAAATGTTAAAGCGAAGCCCAGTCTGTCTTTTCAGGTCACATGAAAGATCTCATGCTATATATTTCAAAGAACAGTGGGAGAATTAGCCCCAATGTCTTAGCCAATAAATATTATGCTCTCAACATTACAGAAATAGATTATTTGGTTAACATGTTAAGGTCCTGGACCCGAACCCTAATGGATCAAGACTAGACCCTAACAATGTTTTCTATTTTAGCATAAAGGTGAGTAATCCCACACTGAGATTAGGGAACTTTTATCAAAATAAGATTTATCCTTAACACAGTTTCAGTATAATTCAAACAAAGGAAACAGCTTAACCATTAACAGTCGAACAATATTTAAAAAATGAAAGAAAACAACTTCAATTTCTATCTTATCACAGTTTCAGTTCCAAATAAGCAATGTTCTCTTACAGGCTTAAAATTCTACTTAAAATACAGTCTCAAAGCTTTCAGAGAGATTTTGATTTTCAAAGTTGCTTGTAAACCTGTCTTTAAACAAACTCCAGCCAAAACTGAAAGCTGTTTTTCTCTGCTACAAACGTAGCTCCTTCCATTAACCACATTATCACATGTCCGGGTCAATCAACCTAATCAATAACCCCAGGTTAACCCAAAATTATACATCTTCGTGTATAAACAAAAATTCCTTAGCTCGCACCAAAGTAAACACTACGTGGTTAAAATGAGTAATTATCCTGCTTCCCAGTATCTGAGCTATATTCCTTCCAGACTTGCCATCTACCTGCAAAAAAAAAGTTGAACTTTAAAACATTTCCCTTAGAAATAAAGGCCAGAATTTTTTGGCTATTCACGCCCCATGCCATTGCAAGCAAATGACGGAGCATTTGGTGTTCAGCCAAATCACCGTTCATTGCAGCAGGACCAGAGAATTCTGCTGGGGTGAATGGCCAGAAAATTCCAGCACACTATTACCACGATCATCAGTTTGTGAGAGTTTGCTGCACACAAATTGGCTGTCGGGGCGTCGTATTTCCTACATTGCAACAGTGACTGTAATTCAAAAGATTCTCATTGTCTGCAAAACACTTTGGGATGTACTGTTGTTGCAAAAGGCAAATCTTTGATGA
The DNA here is from genome assembly GCF_965287045.1 of Carcharhinus amblyrhynchos. NCBI lineage: Eukaryota > Metazoa > Chordata > Chondrichthyes > Carcharhiniformes > Carcharhinidae > Carcharhinus > Carcharhinus amblyrhynchos. The sequence goes on along the minus strand of NC_137351.1, from coordinate 18,187,937 downwards.
ATATGGTCAGATTAAATTTTATATGGCCATTCAGACCATCGAGTCTGCACCGACTCTGCAAAGAGCATCTTTTCCAGGCCAGCATATCCATGCCAATCCAGTTGACCTGCATATCTTTGGAGTGTAGGAGGAAAGCGGAACTCCCAGAGGAAACCCGCGCAGACCTGGGGAAATGTGCCGACTCCACACAGACAGTCACCCGAGGCTGGAATTGAGCTTGGGTCCCAGGAGCTGTGAGGCAGCAGTGCTATCCACTGTGCCACCATGCTGCCAATAGCAGTGCTAACCATGTGTACCCTTAGAATACCAACCAGCCATTTTGACAGAAGAGAAATATGTGGGTGTCTAGAAGTTAAGTCCACCTTTAAATATTACTATTGTTTAGTAGTCATTTGCAACGTTACAAAAGTACAAATTTAATCTTTAACATCTAAGTTATCTGACTTCTTAAATTAGTTTTATTTCAAAATATTTAATTATACCACTCACATTCTCCCTACTTAATTTTATCCAACTGATATTGTGATCCCTTGAAACACTATTTTTCATACAGTTGGTCTTTCTGTTTTTGACAGCACATCATTTGTGATGCCAAGAATGGTAAGGTGACTATTTTTGTGCTAAACACTTCCATGGCATCATTTCAATAATGAAGCTTAGTCGCAGGGAAGCAAGATTTGCAGAGAGCCCTTTAAACCTGGTGGAACATTGGTCTGATCAAAATTCAGCCACAGCCAATTAAATGATTACATCTGGTCAGCAGGTGTCCTCAGCTCTTTGTTCATTATATTCTATATAGCACGGGCAAGAGTTTGGAAAAACTGAGGGGCTTGTCTGGGGCAGACTGCTTCTCTCGTTTTGATTCAAAAGGAGTGTTGCTCTAACCTGGTTATGAATATATTTTCAGTGTTAGCTGCTTTGTGTGAAAGGGTGCTACACAAAACTACTATTGTGTGTGTGTAATGGCTTCAATCAAGCCATTGAGGTTGGACTATTGGAATATGAGATCCCTAATTACGGAGTCAATTGGTGGGCCAATAAGGGAGTCTCCCTTGGATATAACTGGGAGAGTCAGTTCCTCTGGCACTCTCAAAGGCACATTGCTGACTGACAGTGCTCTGTGTACTGCTGTTGGAATTGTGAATTAAGGGATTGTGGTGAAGGGCCATCTGCCTCCGAAGGCTTAATTCAGTGCGCTGTATCACCATCCAGTCTTTTACATATTTACAGGTGTGACACAGTGGCATAATGTTTGGCACTGCTGTTTCACAGCGCCAAGGAACTGGGTTCAGTTCCGAACTCAGGTGACTGTCTGTGTGGAGTTTGCACATTCTCCCTGTGTCTCCGTGGGCTTCCTCCAGGTGCTACAGTTTCCTCCCACAGTCCAAAGATGTTGGGTTATGTGGATTGGCCATGCTAAATTGCCCTTTAGTGTCAGTGGGTTTAACTAGGGTAAATTCATGGTGTTGTGGGGATAGGGCCTGTATGGGATTGTAGTCGGACCGAATTGATGGACCGAATGGCCTCCTCCTGCACAGTTGGGAATCTATCCTATAATTTTTTTTTAGAGACTATTTTATAATTAATGGAAGCAGCTACAAAGTGTGCATCAATTGCAATAATATTTCCCTGCTACTTATTAATGTATTTCTTGATAAGTGATGAAAGCAGTGATGGGCAGCCAGGGCTAGTGAGTGGGCCACCTGAATGACCCTGAAGATTGAAACCGGGCCTGTTCACTAACCATGACCCCATGAATAAGATCTAATGCATTAAATACATGCCAAATATTTTGTAACGAGTAATAGAATATGCCTAATGATTTATATATTAATAGAACTGTCAGCAACTTCAAATCATAAAAACAAAAGAGATATTTACACCAAGGGAGCGCAAGGCTCTCACGGTCAACACTGTGAGCAATCAGCACGCAACTCACTTCACTTACCTTCGCATTTCACTTCTGTCGTAATAGTAGGGAAAAGCTATGCAGATAAAAATCAATGGAATGTGGCAACCCTGCACTTGGACAGTGGTCAACGAGATGTCCCGTGAGCCACACTCAGAACCCAGATGGGCTGCTGGCTGCCCATCACTGGATTAGCCAGCATAGAAATTCAGTCAGTTTGTTTGCAAAAGTTGAAGAAGCAAATATGCTTCAGATTCAGCATTTATACAACACGATTAGTACAACCTCATAGAATCCTACAGTGTAGAAGAAGGCCATTTGGCCCATCGAATCTGCATTGACAACAATCCCACTCAAGCGCTATCCCCATAACCCCATGTATTTACCCTGCTAATTCCCCTGACATTATGGGGCAATGTAGCATGGCCAACCAACCTAAACTGCACATCTTTGGACAGTGGAAGGAAACCCACACAGACGCAAAGAGAATGTGTGCGGAATTTGCACAAACTAATTTTCCAGTAGATAAGCCATCATTTTCCTTCAGCCAATGATCAGGATGCTGGCACTAATCATAAATATAAGTTAGTCACAAATAAATCCAATGGGGAATTTGTGAGAACCCTCTTTACTTCAGACGAATTAGAGTGTGAAACTTGCTAGTAAAACAAGTAGCTATGGCGAATAGCACAGATGCACAATAGCACATATGAAGGTCAGCTAGGTAAACACGCGAGGGAGAAAGGAATAAAAGTTTATACTGACAGGGTGAGGTGATGTAGCGCTGGAGGAGGTTCATGTGGACCATGAACTGGTTGAGCCCAATGGCCTGTTCATGCTGTGCATTCTGAGAAACAAAGCGATATTTTATTTCATGTGAATTTTTTGTTACTCAGGATGATGGACGTTATGGCAAGGAGAGTGGAACATCCTCCATTTCGATTATGTGGGCCGGAATGTTACCATTGTCCATGCTAGTGGGATTTTCCCATCCCGCTGCCGTGAACGGCGATTTGGCCGAGTGCCAAATTCTCCAATCACACTGCAGCGGGAGTGTGGCATGAACAACCAATAAGGTTGCATCCTCTGCCTCTCCAAGGGGTTAAATGGCTAAATTGTTTTAAGCTAGCGGCACTCCACTTGCTGTAAGCTGCATATTTCCATAAAGAACTATGGAGGGTTGGGGGGGGATGCTCTGGCCTCCTCGCTGTGTGTTTCTCATGGCGGAAGGTGGCACACCATTAGCTAGCAGCGGGATCTTCTGGTCCTGCCGCTGTCAGTGGAATTTCCCAATGACTTTACCCCACACCGCCGAGTAACCTGAGGTGGACTTGTGCCATCAGTAGGACCAGAAGGTCCCGTTGGCGTGAACAGCTGTAAAGTCGTGCCCAGTGTTTATGCTGAACTTCCAATATGCAGGTTTGCAGATGTCTGACCTAACTGAAAGGCCGAATGGGCTTGAGGGGTAGAGTTGCCCATTCCTGTTCCTATGTTCCATATTCTCACCTTCAGTTCTCAAGCAGATAAATATCTTCTTCACTCTCTTTCCTCTTCGGAAATTCTAAACGACAATTTACCAAAATCGTATGGACCATTTATAATTAGGTAGTTAATTCAACTTTTTGGTTCAACAGTCAATGTTCCTAATCCCAATTTCCTCATGTTCTGCTCCTGTAAACTAATTGTCATTGGAATTAGAGATGGCTAATGTAGCATGGCTTGGAAACTTTTTGGGACATTCAAGGCAGAGAGTTGAGTTAAAAGGGATTATGCAGGATAGATGCAGATGTCTACCTGTGTGGGGTTTGCACATTTCCCCTGTGTCTGGGTGGGTTTTCTCCAGGTGCTCCGGTTTCCTCCTGTAGTCCAAAGATGTGCGGTTTAGGTAGATTGGCCATGTTAAATTGTCCCTGAGTGTCAGGGGGATTAGCAGGGTAAATGTGTGGGATTACGGGATTAGGCCTGTGTGGAATTGTGGCCAGTACAGACTCGATGGGCCAAATGGCCTCCTTCTAAACTGTAAGGATTCTATGAAGTTGTTGTCTTTACAGCTATAATAGCAGTCTTGGTAAAGGATATTTTCCATTTACTCTTTCCTATATTGGCCTGAGGAGCTCCTGCCTCTGACTGGTAGGCTCATCAATTACACATTAGTTTGAGGCCCTGCATGCCATTTCCTCACAAACAAGTTTGCAGGACACCCATTCCTAACTGGTTCATTGCTGCCCTATTGCGGTTGTGTTGTAGAATGGCAGAAAGGAAAACGATTTCATGCATTAGCATTTCAGCAGTCATCAAATAGGCTTCTCGGCCATCTGACTGAGATCAAGCATCAGATCAAGCCCAAGATGGGGTGCAGTGCTTTATCGTGTTAGCTTGGATCTTGTTTCCCTCTTGTGGGAATGAGGAATTTGATTCAGTTGGATTTTGAGTTTGGATTTTAAAGCAAGCAAGGAATGGATTGGGGTTTGCCTGGTCCATTCTGAGCATTGACTTTGTAACTTTAAGGATGGAGTTTAAAAAATCAAACAGGTGTTTGGAAGGTGAGTTACTTTATCATTGGCAGGCAGACTATTGTGCGCCCTAGGTCACACATCCCTTCTACCTCTCCATCCCCTCCCATTTCATCCTTGTCAAATGTTGTCGATGGGTTTTTGAGTCTTTTCAAAGTGTGCTTTTCCCTAGAACGTCTGTCCTCCTATTGCCCTTCTCTTGTTTCTAACCTTTTAAAGTTTGAATAATATTAAAATAAGATAAAGTTGCCATTGTTCCAGATGACCATAGGCTGTTCTCCCTTTTGAGTATCGTCACACCTTAGGCAAGGGGAGAGGGTGAGAAGGCGGGGCCGTCATGACTAACCTCAGCCGATATGTGAATTGAACCCGCGCTGTTGGCATCGGTCCAGCCAAATGGCACTTTGCCACTATCACCACCAATGTTTTCCACATGTTCAAATTGGCAGCTGATGCTATGCGTGTTTATGATAATGAACTGGCCTCAAAGTTAGAAACAGTATATTCATTAGTGTCACAAGTAGGTTTACATTAACACTGCAATGAAGTCACAGTGGAAATCCCCTAGTCCCACACTCTAGCATCCGTTCGGGTACATTGAGGGAAAATTTAGCATGGCCAATGCACCTAACCAGCAGGTCTTTCAGACTGTGGGAGGAAACCGGAGCACCTGGAGGAAACCCAAGCCGACACGTGAAGAACGTGCAGACTCTGCACAGACAGTGATCCAGGTCCCTGGTGATATAAGGTAGCATTGCTTACCACTGTGCTTCTGTGCCATCTTTTGTGCCACTGTCCCATCCATTGTGCCTCAGTGCAAGAAGTAGTGGACCTGAATGAACCTTCTTCATGTGAAAAAGATTTCCTTTGACCCTTTTCTGAGCACCTTCCAGCTGCCTGTTTTAAGGACTGATGATGATAGGCTGCCTGGGTGGAGCCTTGTACAGTGTTGAGTTTGGTCATTTATGTCAAAGAAAGTCAATTTCTTCCCTCTGCTGCCATCAGAAGCCTGTGGTCACAGTGGTAGCATGGCCACTTTAAGGAAGTGGTGTTTGTGGGTTAAGGGAACCTCTTAAGGCCTAACAGGGGGAAGCATGTGAACCTTGGTAGGAAGGACTATTACTTACGTGGCGAAAAACTGCAGCAGGCGACGGTGCAGAGGGACCTCGGGGTCCTTGTGCATGAGTCGCAAAAACCCAGCTTGCAGGTGCAGCAGGTGGTCAGGAAGGCGAATGGGATGCTGGCCTTCATAGCGAGGGGGATTGAATATAAAAGTAGGGAGGTCTTGCTGCAGCTGTATAGGGCATTGGTGAGGCCGCAGCTGGAGTACTGTGTGCAGTTTTGGGCGCCGCACCTGCGCAAGGATATTTTGGCCCTGGAGGGAGTGCAGAGGAGGTTTACTAGGCTGATACCGGAGTTGAGGGGATTGAGCTATGAGGAGAGGCTGAATAAACTAGGCTTGTACTCGTTAGAGTTTAGAAGAATGAGGGGAGATCTCATTGAGACGTATAAGATGATGAATGGGATGGATAGGATAGAGGTGGAGAGACTCTTCCCGCTCAAAACAGACAGTAGGACTAGGGGGCACAGCCTCAAGATAAAGGGGAGGCGGTTTAGAACGGAGTTGAGGAGGAACTTCTTCACTCAAAGGGTGGTGAATCTCTGGAATTCTCTGCCCGTTGAAGTGGTGGAGGCTGCCTCGCTAAATATTTTTAAGAAGCGGGTTGATGGGTTCTTGATAAGAGAGGGGATTAAAGGTTATGGGGAGAGGGCGGGAAAGTGGAACTGAGCCACAACAGTTCAGCCATGATCTTATTGAATGGCGGGGCAGGCTTGAAGGGCTAGATGGCCTACTCCTGCTCCTATTTCTTATGTTCTTATGTTCTTATGTTCAACACCTATCAAGTGTTAGGGTGTGGATCCTGGTAGGAAGGAGCCTCTAGTGTGAGCCTGGGAGTCAGTGGAACTGGAATTGCATTGAGATTGTTTATATATAGTTTAATGTTCATTTTACTCAATCACTAGTGTGATTGAAGGCTTCCTTGTTGCGATACCTCGCAGTCACCGACTTCCATACTCGAGCAGCCCTGTTTCTGGCAGTCAGGCTGCTTGCCCGTTTACAGACCCCACCAATTATAGCACATCAGTCGAGCCCTTAGACCTCAAAGAAGCTTGATTCTTGAAAGAAAGACAAAGTTGGGGAATGCTTCCAATGCAAAACATTTGTTGTTGCAATAGTGCAATCTCCCTCGTAGACAGCTCTCGAATCCCATTAACAGATACGCTGGCCGATGAGGAACTGCGACTGCTTTAGTAGGGGTTGGGCTTTTTGGAAATTCGCTGCGTTGGAATCACAAATGAACCCGATTATCAATTGGAAGCGACCTACTTAGTGGAATCTGTATCAGGAATGCTGCGTGCCATGTGCTCAAGCAAGATTCCTCAGCCTGGCAGCATCTAGCCAGTCTCCAGAGATAACGACACCACCTGCCCCGCCCCCAGAAGTCTCTAGCCAGTCTCCAGAGATAACTCCCCCCAACCCCCACCCCCCTCCCCACACCACCAACATGTCGAACCTAACACCAACAGACCAAGCTCGCAGTGCAGGAATATGGTAGATATCCACAGGTTGAAAATTGATTAAGAATTGCCCCAACGAGGAGATTTTTATACTCTGACTTACTGTTGCTTTATTTTGAAATGACTTCTTTAAATAGCCGAAACGATTCAATTAGTTGTTTATCTGCATTTTAATACACTCGAGTGGTAGATCCCATTTAAAATTGACTCTGAAGAGATCGAGTACATTGTTTTCCTCGTGCAGATTCATTTTAATTCACTGTGGTGTCGTTTGTCACCATTAATGTCAGGCTGGTGAAGCAAACTCTGTTTCTGCGTCAGTGTAATGGTAACTGATCATTTAAAAGTGAAGTTATAAGTTTTTAGTTGCAAATCTATGTCTGTCCACATGATAGAATAGAGGGCGGCTATGTGAACCATTTGAGAGAGATAAAATGATATTATAAAATACTCGTCAAGTTACCGCAGTCACTGAAAATGATAACCCACCAATAGAATATTAAATAACTGTCTTTTTTTTTGTTCTGCCAGATGGAAATTCAGATTCTGTCTCGAGGATTTTCCACCATGGTCACCTTTATTCTATAAGTATTTTTGTTATGTCCTTGTTATAATTTGGCCAAGGCCAGTCTTCTGTCACCAAATACCCTTCAGTGATGACATGGCTTATAGCATGCAAGTCAAATACCCAGGGATACATTTTCTATAATAATTTACTAATCTCAGGAAGGACTTAGGAGTTGGTGCTTTTTAGAAGGCCTTCACCTTCTCCTCTGCTCTGTGTGAACCTTTGTTGTCTATCCGATAGCCTGAGTAGGTCACTTCAGTCACTTGAAATATGCACTTTTCCCTCTTCAAACATCTTCCAGCTGTTGAGAATCTCTGCAAGACCTCCTCTAAATTTGCCAAGTGTTCTTGTTCCAAAGCTCCTGTGATCAGGATGCCATCCAAGTATCCAGCCATTCTGGGTAGCTGTTCGAGTATGTTCTGTGTAACTCTTTGGAATATGGCGCATGCCAACGAGACCCCAAAGGTCAAGCGAGTATACTTGTATAGTCCCTTGTGTGTGTTGATTGTCACATATTTTCAGAAAGAGTTGACCAATTCAAGTTGGAGTGAGGTGTGGCTCTTTCCTGCTTCGGAGAATGTCTGGCCACCTGTAAACTTAACACTCAGGTCTTCGATTCAGGGCATTACAGTTCCTCTCCAGTTTGGAAACCTGACTGACTGTTAGTTTATAGTCCCCACAAAGATAGACCGATTTCTTTGGCTTAAGGACAGGGACCACATGAACAGCCCATTCTGCAAATTGCACCGACGTTATTATGCCTAAACCTCCAAGGTGCCTTAGTTCAGGCTTCATCTTCTCCAACAGGAGTATGGGACCGGTCTTGCTCTGAAATATTTAGCTGTAGCATCAGGATCAAAGTAGATCTTACCTTTGACTCCTTAAATTTTTCCTAGTGCTTCTTGGAAAATTCCAGTGTGTCCACTGATAACTTCGTACGGTCTCCCACAACCAGCCTAAGATCTCCAACCAGTTCAGCCTGGTCTGCTGGAGCCGGTCTCTCCCCATAAGTTTTTACTCCTCATCTCCAATGCAGTAATTCCGCCAAGGCCAGTCTTCCATCAGCAGAAACCCTTTAATGATAACACAAGAAAGAACTGCACTGTCGCCGATTGTTGGAAAAATCCATCTGGATCACTAATGTCATTTAGGGAGGGAAACCTACCGTCCTTACCCAGTCTGGCCTACATCTGACTCCAGAGCCACAGCAATGTGGTTGACTCTCAACTGCTTTGGGCAACCAGGGATGGGCAATAAATGCTGGCCAGCCAGCGACGCCCATGCCCTATGAATGAGTAAAAAAAGACTCATGGCTAACAGCATGTAAGTCAATACCTGTGGACCAAATGATTACTTGGTGCAGGTTGAAGCAATGGGTTTTAACCCCCCAGCTGCTCACTTCCCAGTGGGCACGCCTCCACTCGCTCAATAAGGGAGCTTGTACCCCACAAAACTCGTGGGGAGATCTATTGATGATCACTTCATGGTAATCTTAACAGTTCCCAATCAAAGGTCTTTTAGTCCATTGCATTGTACCACGTTCATTTTTGCGATAACTGTAGATAGTTCTTTACTAACTCTGGTTTGATAATGATATTTGTCTTGTAGTTATCAATGTTCTGTATATTTACTAATGGGTGTATGGCCCTCGTATAGAAAGCAGTTTTCAGGGTTTACCTGAAGGGATTCGATGTCCTGAGCACAGTTGGCAGGAGGGTATCTCATTCACTAACAGTGTGTCAGAGATTTTCCAATATTCAGTGTCACTGAGTAAGGTGCAGTGCTGCAGTGCAGAATCAAAAACAAGTCACAAGCTCTCGGAATTTAAATTTAGGACAATGGGAAAGCTGCCAATGCATTGTTGATCTGCGATATGCTCTGTAGTCATGGAGGAAGAATCAACAATGCACAGTCTAAAATGAATAACTTCATAGGTTTTCCACACATAGACAGGTGTGTTATTAATATAATGGCACCATTGCGGTGGTCTTTACTATGGTACAGAAACTGGTATTCGTAGCATCCACAATACTTGAGAAGCTTTCTTCCGTCCTGTATTGCTGCAGAGTATTAATCGCAAATATAAAGAACATGCTAACAATTTCACTGCAAGTGACAAACAAAGGTGGCAGGATCTTACAGCCCCCTACCAATGTGTTTGAAGGCTGTGGGGGGGAGCTTGTAAAATGCCTTTATGCCACATTACTGGGTGCCCCCACCCATTTTATGGGAATGGGGGAGGCACCAGGCAGCTGGCCCTCCTTGGAGCCTATTGAGGTCCTTAAGTGGACAATTCACCCTGCTCCCACCACTACTTTAACCATGGCGGGATAAGGCCCATCCTATGTGCATGCCCAACAGCTTTTGCAAGATGTGTTGATGTCGGCCACAAGTGGTTGGGGCGAATGGGGTTGGGGAGTTGGGGGGAAGCCTCCTTTCAGGCATGCCGGTGCCCATCAGAAGCATTTCCCCAAGATCATTCTACTCCTCTCACAATTTTAACCCTTTTCCACTTGCCGCTCAAACCTGCCCTCCTCCTTACACCCTTCACTGACACCCAAGCCTATCTAAATTCAGACCTCCTTAAACTCCTCTTCTCATCTGGTTCAGTAATGTCGTTCAGGGAAGGAAATCTGTCGTCCTTACCTGGTCTGGCCTACATATGAGTCCAGAGTCACAGCAATGTGATCGACTCTCGACTGCCTTCTTAACAAGGGCAACTAGGGATGGGCAATAAACGCTGGCCAGCCAGTGACGGACGTGTACCACGAATGAGTCACAAAAAAACCCCAACCTTGGCCTCAACAATAAGTGCTTTCCATTTCTGAACTAAAGCACACATTGTAGTGGCCGTTCACCACCACCTTCCCTGCCATGGGTAAAATGCCAATGACAACAGGAAGGTGATGGGCATGTCACCCCCACCCTCCCGCTCAATTGTTCGGCCCCCTCCAAACCTCTCCCTGAGGCCCATAAAATCAAGGGGATGCAATGGCCTAGTGGCATTGTCATTAGATTAGGTGGCACTGCTGTGACGGATGTGCTGCCATCTCTCCGACTGGTGACGGGATCTCGTTCCTGAAAGGGATAGATGTACGTCCACCAGGCAGTTAATTGCCTGCTCTATGTAGAACTTGGTGGGCCTACCCAGGATTGACCATGGCAGGAATAACCCATGACATTTCAGCCAGTTGACGGGACCACTGCCTCATAAAATCCTAACCCATGATTCTTATTTTGTCCTTCAAACAGGATTTACACATGACAACATTAGAGTGACCAACGTATAAGATTTTTTTTCCTTAAATAGCACTCATTGCTCAAGCCCTGTACTGAAACACAGCCCTGTACTGAACAGGGCAGCACAATGGGTAGCACTGCTGCCTTTTAGCACCAGGGATCCGTGTTCAGTTCCAGCCTGAGGTCAATGTCTGTGTGGAGTTTGCTCATTCTCCCCATGTCTGCATGGGTTCCTCCCGGTACTCTGGTTTCCTCCCAAAATGTGAAGGTTAGATGGAATAGTCATGCTAAATTTCCTGTTAGTGTCCCAAGTGTGTGTGTGTTAGGGAGATTAGCGAGGTAAATCTATGAGGTTACGGGTTTAGAGACTGAGTACGATGCTCTGTCAGAGAGTTGGTGTGCGCTTGATGGGCCGAATGGCCTCCTTCAGTACTTTAGGGATTCTATATTTCTAAGCAGACCAGTAGAGTGCACAGTAATACCCAAGAAACTCAATCTGGAGCTGATAGGGAGCTGCATCTCATGACACACAATTGCTTATGGTTTAGTTCATCCCCATTCCCTTTAGAATGCTTGGAAAAAAGAACTGAAGGAAAGAATTGTTCTGGATTCCATACATAGCGACATCATGATTGTATTCAAAAGGAATGTATATATCATGTCACTACACTAAATAATCTAAATTCCTTCTTCATAAAGTATGTGGAAAATTGTAAGAAAAGAGTTCCATTAGTTTATGCTTGCTGTTTGAGAAAATGCCTTTTCTTTCTGTGATGATAATGATCTAGCCAAGGTTCTGCTTCTGTTTCTTATCACTGTCCTGGATCACATCAGCTCATCATCAGAATATATTATTCAATCACTTCCAAGTTGGATCAACTGATCGAACGCTTCCATCAAATTTCAGACATGTATGTGATGCAATGTGGCCATTATGAATGTCTGTAAAATTAATAACCAAGGCATAATCACGTTGGAATCCTGTGTCATGACTGTGCTGAGTCAAACTAAACTACAGCAAACTATGGCACGGTGGCACAGTGGTTAGCACTGCTGCCTCACAGCGCCAAGGACCCGGGTTCCATTCCCGGCTTGAGTCACTGTCTGTGCGGAGTTTACGCATTCTCCCCATATCTGTGTGGGTTTCTTCCGGGTGCTGTAGTCCTCCCACAGTCTGAAAGAGGTACTGGTTAGGTGCATTGACCCGGACAGGCACCGCGGTGTGGCGGCTAGGGGAATTTCACAGTAGCTACATTGCAGTGTTAATGTAAGCCCTACTTGTGATGAATAAATAAACTTAACAGTGACAATGGGCAAAATTTTACGACTCTCTCCCACCAATGGAATTTTCCATTCCCGCCCAAACCAATGGGATTTTGAATGGCCAGAGGCATTTAACGGCCAGATATTTTACGCAGCGTTCCTAGATTAGCATTAAAATTAATAGGCCAGGATTTTCCAGCAACGGAGGCAGATTATGTTGGCCACCAGCAGGATTTAATGATCCCTCTGGGATCTCTGACGCTTTGTCCAGCTCGCCCGCAGGGGAATGCACCTTGAGGGGTCACCTCTGGCAGGGCCAGAAGATCCTGCACGTGGCAGCGGCTGGAAAATCCCATCCGTAGGGCGGGATTTTACGGCCTCACTCGTTCCGAAACCGTAAAATTCCGCCCGAGCTTTATGGACCTTTCTATTGTTCGCCCTTCGCCCGCTACAATTCTCTGACAGGCAGGACGATAAAATTCTGGCCATAATCTCTAAAAGAAAGAGATGGTTGCAATAGTATCAATACAAACACAAACATATTCCTAATTCAATCCCAGTCTGCTATGTTTCCTCTGTGGAAAAGCCCATTGTCCATCAATACTTGATTTGATTCTGGCTGAGAATATTTTAGAAAAGCACCAGCCCCTATCTCAGCCCACATTCCTCAGAATTAAAACTGCTCATTGGTAAAGAATGAATATTTTCTTTTTGATGGAGGTGGGGAGTAGTTTCAGTGTTTTATCTTTTTTATCGGGGCATAGCAGCGTCAGACAATGTGGCCACACACAGTGGCAGCAACACAGACCTGGCAAAGCACCAAGAATCTGAGGATGTGCCTTTGACAGTCCAGGTGAAAGCCATTCAAAGATGAATGTGAAATGTAAGGTGACACATATGACATGAGGTTACAAGACTGCAGAAGCAGAGAGCACCTTGACAATCTTATTTTCTTGTGACTGCAGCGAAGTACAGCACTCACTTCGTGGCTCAGATGTTTATGTATAACTCTTCTGCCCTTTCTGGAACATTCTCTCTCTGCGATTCTCCAATTTCCACTCACTCTGCATTCAGTTTGCATTTTCAATGTGGTAAATTCATGGCCGTCTCAGGTTTCTCTGTATGCCAAGTCGTGTGCCATACGTAGCCAATATATGTGTGTCTCTAATATGTACAATATATGTTATAGCCTACATTTTTGATTCAGCCTCTCTAAGACCTGTCACCTAGGTATGAAATTTCAAAATCTTGCAGCTACCTCTGACAGGGGGACAGCTGCACAGAGTCTCCTGATCTCTCCCACAGGAGAAGGGCTGAGATTTAATTTTCAGTGAAAGGGTGCAGTTTTGAGATCTCATGTCAGGTCCCCCAGGTCACCTCCGGACCCAGATTGGACCCACGGCAGCGGGATTGTCTTTCAGCGTGATCCACTCATCCCTGGTTTCTCTCGGAGTTTGACGGCTGTGTCTTTGGTCGCTGACTTTCAACGCGTTTGCCCGTTCCTTCATCGAGAGCTGCATGACTTTGACGGGAGAAAGCAGAGAGGAGAGAGTGTGGAGTCCTTTTCTTTAAAACAAAAAACATAATCCTTCATTTTATACATCACAATGATTTTGAAAGGCGGGGAATAGAAGGTCTGTTTAATGCCTCATGTTTGGACCCATCATGTTCTGAACTGATGCCAAAAGAGAATTAATGTTTTTTCTTCTTGTGAGTAGCCATTCCTATATCTAAATATGTCTTGCCTTGTAAGACTAAAAGCCTCCTGAGATTTCACTGCTGGTCTCATTGGCTTCCACAGAGAATATGTGGCTTTGTTACCATGGATACATCGTATTTCTTCAAGAATTGTTGGTATTGATCAGTCGACAAGCGTGAGGGACCAGGCATGTGTGAAGCATGAAGGGGGTGGGGGGGAGCAGCGTGGATGACCAGAGGTTGGATATTAGCTAATGGCAAACACTGGCGCAGAAAGAAAGAGACCCCCCCACTCTTTTTTTTATTTGCTTTCTGAACTTTTGTGCTGGCTGCATTGTGCTTTTCACGGAGAGCCAAAAGAAACTTGTTAGTCGCTTGTCATGTCAGATCTCCAGTGTTTCTCTTGACACAGCTGTCAGCATTCCAGCTCGCAGTCTCGGGGTGTATGCGGCCAAGAGACCCGTGCCATGAATTATTTATCGCAGTGCCCTCAGCTTGCAATTCTGTTGCAAGAAATTAAGATAACTTGGGAAGGGGATGGCAGTCAGACCAAAAGTGGACCAGGCTGTCTTTATTTGGGGGGGGAGGGGTGGGGGGAAATTTAGTTGAAGAATACAGCGCAGGTCTTCAAATCTGCATTCAGTTCCACTGCACTTGATGGGGTGCTTGCATATTTTCAAACATATTCCCAGCTGGGACATGCAGGGCTCACCTTCACCTTGCAGGGGTTTTTTTGCAGAAGCCTTGTGGAATTCTCCAAAATCGTGACTTTCAAAAAAATTTGCAGACCTTTCTAAACTCATGCCCTGTTGCACCAGATCGATCAGAGGTGAGATATAAATTGCACTAAAACCCTGCATTTGGCAAAGTCTGAGCCAGGTGTATATATATATATATATATTTTTTTTCTGTCTGACAAGATCTTACACAGTGGCAAAAATGATGCATTGTGACAGTATCGAGCCAGAAGTAATGCAGATAAATGAAATAAAATAGAAGTCAATGGCATTCCACCCCACCATCAATAATGTTCAGAAATATTACCGGACAGGGAGTGGGGGCAGGGGTAAATTCTTTAGACTTTCAGCAAGTAGTATAGAGGATTTATACATGCATATCCTTTTGGAACATTACCAAAGTTGTAATTTTTTGCAGAGTTTACAGAAATCAAACTAGCACATTCAATTATGCCCCGCACACACACACACAGTCTCATTCTCACTCACTCACACATACACACACACACTCTCATTCACTTAGACATGCACATACACTCTCACTCTCATTCTCACTCAGACATGCACACACACACACTTGCTCAGACACATACACACACACTTTCAGACATACACACGTACACTCTCACTCACTCAGACACACACCCACATGCACACACAAGCTCAGAGACACACTCTCACTCACTCGGACATGCACACACACACACACACACTCAGACGCGTATACAGACGCACGCACTGTCACTTACTCAGACATACACATACGCACACTCATTCATTCGGACACGCACACACACAGATGTGCACACACACATACACACTCGCTCAGATGCACACACTCTCATTTGCTTGGGCATGCACATGTACACACACTCCCTCACTCTCTCTCACTCACACACACACACACACACTCACTTGGATACGCGCACACACTCTCACTCGCTCGGATACACACATATACTCTCACTCACTTGGGCACACACTCGTTTGGACACATGCACGCACACTCGCTCAGACACACATACAGCTTAAAGCTAATGATTTTCCTGAATAGTTATCTGTAGATGTGTAATGAAAATAAGCCAACACTTCACTGATGTTGAAGTGCTTTGGTGTGTCTGGGATGATGAGAGGCATGATGTCAATGTGTGTCTTTCTTTACATGAGATTTTGTGATGGTCACTTTAGCATAAAGAGCTCAAGCTACAAAAGGTGGCAGAAAACTCATTTCAAATAGCTTTTCCTTTGATTGCACACCATAACAGTGTCTTTAAATTGACCCTAAGACGTAGAAGCAGAAGCAGGCCATTTGGCCCATCGAGTCTGCTTGGCCTTTCATTGAGATCGTGACTGATCTGATATGATAATCCTCAGCTCCACTTTCCCACCTTATCCCCACAACCCTGGATTCCCTTACTGATTAAAAATCTGTCTGTCTCAGCCTTGGACATAGTTAACAGCCCAGCCTCAACAGCCCGGTGTGGTAAAGAATTCCACATATTCCCTACCCTCCGAGAGAAGAATTTCTTCCTCATCTCAGTGTTAAATGGGCCACTCCTTACTCTGAGATTATTCTCACTGGTCCTAAACTGTCCCACCAGGGGAAACAACCTCTCAGCATCTATCCCATCAAATCCCCTGAGAATCTTATATGTCTCAGTTAGGTCACCCCTCATTCTTCTAAGCTCCACTAAGTACAGGCCCAACCTACTCAAGTTCTCTTCATAAGAAAATCCCTCCATAAATGGGATCAACCAAGTGAACCTTCTCTGGACTGCCTCCAATGCCAGAATATCTTCCCTTAGATAAGGAGGCCAAAGCTGCTCATTGTGTTCCAGGTGGGGTCTAACAAGTGCTTGTAGATTTTAGCAAGACTTCCCTATTTTTAAACTTCATTCCCTTTGAAATAAAGGCCATTTGTCTTCCCTGCTGAACTTGCATACTAGCTTTTTGTGATTTATGCTAATGTTCTTATAACGATAATACTATGAAGAATGAATATTTGCTTATAAAGTATACCATTTTGAATGAAATATGCGCACAAGCTCCAAAGCAAAATGATAACCAAAGCACAGATGTAACGTTTGCTGTTTGCAATTTAGTGTGCACAGGTAGTCAAAGAAAGAAACTGGTGAATTTCTGATTGAGGTCAAGCTATGAAGGGACTGCAGCACAAGGGGAAAATAATTAAAACTTCCAGAGCAACATGGTTGTTGTACAATTGGTAGAAAGGACAGTTTGGGATTCTTCAGATTGTACAGATTGGGGTGGCATGGTGGTTAGCGGTGCTGCCTCACAGCGCCAGGAACCTGGGTTCAATTCCCAACACGGATCACTGTCTGTGTGAAGTCTGCACATTCTCCCCATGTCTGCCTGGGTTTCCTCTGGGTGCTGCGGTTTCCTCCCACACTCTAAAGATGCATAGATTAGGTGGATTGGCCAAGGCACGGTGGTACAATGGTTAGCACTGCTGCTCCACAGTGCCAGGGACCCTGGTTTGAGTCCCACTTCGGGTCACAGTCTGTATGGAGTTTGCACATTCTCCTTGTGTTTGCGTGGGATTCCTCCAGGTGCTCTGGTTTCCTGTCATAGTCTGAAAGATATGCTGATTAGATGCATTGGCCGTGCTAAATTCTCCCTCAGTGTAGCCAAACAGGCACCACAGTGTGGCAATTAGGGGATTTTCACAGTAACTTCATTGCAGTGTTAATGTAAGCCTACTTGTGGCGCCACTAATAAATAAGCTTTAAAAAGATGTGAGGATGAACAAACATTCTGG
The DNA here is from genome assembly GCF_965287045.1 of Carcharhinus amblyrhynchos. NCBI lineage: Eukaryota > Metazoa > Chordata > Chondrichthyes > Carcharhiniformes > Carcharhinidae > Carcharhinus > Carcharhinus amblyrhynchos. The sequence continues at coordinate 18,170,650 of NC_137351.1, read as the reverse complement.
GGTTTGCATGAGATCTTTGGGGGTCAGGAAATATTCACATAAAACTTTTCCAGTGGATTCAATCAGTGGGTACAGTCCAAAATGCGGCACTAAAAAGTCAGGAATAGGAAGAGGCCAACAAAAATACAAATTGTAAGTGAACCATTGGAGGGTGAACTTGATGGAGGCTAAGTAGCATTTTCACAATCCTGCTCTTGCATTAAGAAAATTCAGCTGGAGAAATGTGCACATCTGGCCTTGCAACAATAACACATTTCTTTCAGCGCTCCCCTTCAAACTGTTTCTTTTTGTGACTTTCCATGTCGCACCTTCTCGAGGATTACCCTTTAGAGAGTATCTTTGCCATAAACACTGTGTGAAATTCAACATCGTTTCATGGGCCTAAAACTGGTGCATCTTGGTGCGATATTTGGGGACCAAGGTTGGCAAAGAGGAGGAAAATCCAAAGTCAAGCGAGGCATAGGTGCCAAGAAAAGAGGTTAATCTCGCAAACTCTTAGAAAAACGTAGAAACTAGAAGTAGGAGTAGGCCATTTGGTCCTTTGCGCCTGCTCCGCCATTCACCTTGATCATGGCTGATATCAAATTCAACATCCCGATCCTCCCCTTTCCCATCATATCCCTTGATCCCTTCAGCCCTAAGAGCTCTCTCTAATTTCTTCTTGAAATCACACAACGTTTTGGTCTCAACTATTGAAACATAACAAGTGGGGACTTGTCCGGGATTTCAACCAGGGACCTCGCTCATATTCATTTAGTGAAATTCCCCAAGTGAAAATCATATCTCCAGACCAATGAGTTGGTTGCTCTTAAACAGCTAAGAGATCGAAAGCCTGATTTAGGACATTCTGTAGAACCCAATGGGAAAAAAACAGTTTGGACCAGTATTGTTATTTCTCAGTTTTACTGTTTTCTCCTTGGGGCAGACATCAGGCCCATACCGAATGGCTGTTCAGGATTCTGAAGCGGATACTGTGGTCTAGGCAGCGTCCACTAACTAACAGTAATTTTCATCTGTTAGCCTTTAATCTTAAAAATCTTCCTGTAGAAGCAGAAGGAGCAGGTGTTTGACCCAAACCCCCCTCCCCCCAAATCCGCCCCCGTGGTTTTTCACCCTTGCCCACTTCAAACTCCTCTCCTGGGCCTTATCCTCGTGCCACAGCAAGCAGCTTGAAACTTGGGCTCCTGAGCTGCGCCAGCTGTCCGTGGTATTCCTGTGAACATCAGCTGCGAATGGCGCTCTAGGCCCCATTTCGGGCTGGCCCACTAGCTGCCCATCCACAGCCCACACAACAGGCCAACGGGGGGGGGATTCTCCGCCCCGTCGTTTCCAACAACCCATACAGACTCGATTGTTCCCGCCACAAATCTGCAGTCGGAAAAGGCGGCGATGATTGTTGGGCCTGTCATGACCAGCTTTGCAAACAGTTGCTTGGTCATCACTGGAATTTGTCATTCAGCGACATATAGAATTAATGTTCATCAAGACCGGAATACCAATGGCAGCTGAAATCCCAGTACAGTTATGACGGCTGGTGATAGATTCTCCTGTTGTCATGGTGCTCTACTTGTGGGCTTTGCCTGCCCCTGGGGGTGAGTTTACAATTGGAAAATCGCACCTGCACTGCTTGCGATTTTCTGGCTGTCTTCTCTGCTGGGATTCCAGAATCGTAAATTATTCCTGGTATCTTGACCTGCCTGTGGAAATAGAAAACCAGCAGTTGTGAGGAGGAAGTTAAAGTTTAATTAAACACGCCGCACTGAAATATGTGGAGGAGGTTTAGCATTAACAACATCTAATTCACTAAAGAGTGAATTTGACAAGCTCGCACTCCCAGCGGACGCAATTGGAGCAAGTGCCGGGGACAGGGCTGCAACATTAAAGCATTGATTCTTTAGCCCACGCCCCCACTGGATGAGGATTTCTCTGGGATCACCGGATAAATCCTCCAAGAATAAAAACCACGTGACGTCACTTTATATTCCAAATAATAAATTACATGTGACAGGTATGATTTCTTTAAAAATATATATAATCTGGGAGCGGGTTTCTTCTGTTTTGAGAAATTATGTCACCCAAATGATCAAATTTGGTGATTTTTGAGGTTATATTTTTCACCAGCAATATTCTGTCATCTTACACTCTTTCCACTTAAATAATGAGTAAAAAAGCCTTATAGGTTTAACGTGAATTTTTTTTTTTCAAATTGGAGAAGGCTTGAACAATTAAAATCAAACTGGGGCTGAATTGTGCCAATCAGGATCAGGGCCCAGCATTGGTCAGGAATGCAGGGTCAGCATGCACAGGAGGCTGGCAGGACTTCCTGCTCAATTTTCAAGGCAGCCCATCTACCAGAGCGGCCGCCCCAATTGGAATTTTTGGCGGCTCAGGACCCTGGGTGGCACAGTGGTTAGCACTGCTGTCTCACAGTGTCAGGGACCCGCGTTCAATTCCCAACTTGGGTCACTGTCTCTACAGAGTCAGTACGTTCTCCCCGTGCCTGCATGGGTTTCCTCCAGGTGCTCCCTGTTTCCCCCCACAGTTCAAAGGTGTGCAGGTTAGCTGGATCGGGTCGTGCTAAATTGCCCCTAAGTGCCAGGTGGATTAGCGAAGTGAATAGGTGGATAATGGAGGTAGAGCCTGGGTGGGATTGTTGTCGATGTAGGCATGATGGGCCAAATGACCTCCTTCTGCACTGTAGTAATGCTATCGTTCTCAGCAATATCACCAGGAACATAGAAGCTAGAAGCAGAGTAGGCCTTTCGAGCCTGCTCCACCATTCATTATCATCATGGCTGATCATGGAATTCAATTTCCTGATCCCCCCTTCCCCCATATCCTGTCATCCCTTTAATCCCATGAGCTATATCTAATTTCTTCATGAAATCAGACAACTTTTTTCCTCAACTGCTTTCTGTGGTAGTGAATTCCACACATTCACCACTCTGGCTGAAGAAATTTCTCCTCTCCTCCATTCTAAAAGGTTTACCCTCAAACTATAACCTCTAGTTCTGCACCCCCCTCACCATTGGAAACACGCTTTCTGAATCTACCTGTCTAACCCTGTTAGAATTTTATAAGTTTCTATGCAATCCCCTCTCACTCTTCTAAACTCCAGTGAATATAATCCTAACTGACTTAATCTCTCCTGTTATGACAGACCTGCCATCCAGGAATCAGCCTGGTTAACCTTTGCTGTACTCCCTCTATAGCAAGGACATCCTTCTTCAGATAAGGAGACCAAAACTGTGCACAGTACACCAGCTGTGGCCTCACCAACTCCCTATACAATTGCTGCAAAACATCCTGATCCCTATACTCAAAACGGTGGCCTTCATTGAGGCAAGCAGGGGCCTTAAAGCCTACAGCAGGTAGGCCAAGAAAATGCAAGCGGACCCCCCTCCAAATAGGGCTGCACAGGCTACCTTACCTGTCCATGGCCCCCCACATTCTGTTAACCCCCCCTGCCTGCCACTGGAAGGCTGTCTCCATATAGCAGATTTCTCATGTGGCTGGTTTTGGGGGGGGAGAGGGGTGTGGTGTTTGAGGGTGGTTGGATCCACACAGGGAATCGTACCAACAGTTACATAGAATGACCTTCAACTGGAACTTTATTCATGGACATTATCTGCTCCCAATACCGATGGTGGGACAGATTCGGGGGAGCTGATTCTGAGGCAGCTCCCCATCATTTTATTTGGGCCACCCCCACGTCCCTTCCCGCCTTCTGGGGACCGGTGAAGTTGTGCCTGAGGTGTAGGTTGATGAGTGGGAAGAAAAGCTGCATTTACTTTAGGTGGTTTCCTTCAAACAACCTGTTCTACATTAAATCAAGGACTAAAACTCACTGCAAATTCATCAGATCAGTGTAAAAAGTAATTGTTCAATAGCAGCAACTTTGTATTTATGTAACGTTCTTAACACAGAGTGACCCCCCCAAAGTACAGAAGCATCACCAAATAAAGATTTACCACTAAGCTACACAAAAGAGATATGTGGGCAGTTGAAAATGAAAGAGGTTATTTTTAAGGAGTGCCTTAAAGGAGCAAAGCGAAGTTTAGAGTGATAATTCTAGAGCTTGGAACACTGGCAAAGGGAGGCACAGCAGCCAATGATGGAGTGATTAAAATTGGGAATGGTCAAGAGGCCAGTATCGCACAAGTGTTGAGATCACTGAGGGTTATGGGGGCCGGAAGGGTTGCAGAAATAACTCAGGTACTCCTAATTTAAATATAATCACCCATAACGCAATAGAATCAATTGGTTTGTGGGTGGAAAGGGTCCGTACCAAAAAAGTTAGTAATTTGCCACAGATTTTTTTTTATTCATTTAGAGACACGGGCGTCGCTGGCTGGCCAGCATTTATTGCCCATCCCTAGTTGTCAACTGAGTGGCTTGCTTGGCCATTTCAGAGGGCAGTTGAGAGTGCTGTGGTTTTGGAGTCACATGTAGGCCAGACCAGGTAAGGACGGCAGATTCCCTTCCCTATAGGACATTAGTGAGCCAGATAGGTTTTTCCGACAATTGACAATAGTTGCATGATCATCAGTAGATTCTTAATTCCAGATATTTTTCATTGAATTCAAATCCCACCACCTGCCGTGGCAGGATTCGAACCCAGGTCCCCAGACCATTAGCTGAGTTTCTGAATTAATAACCTAGCGATCATGCCAGTAAGCCATCGCCTCCCCATGAGAGCCTGACTCTGAAAGAGTCAAGTGGTGTCTAGAAAATTCATATTGTAATGAAGGCATTTTGTTGGTCAGGGTAGACAGGCATTTACTCTACATCTGACTATTCTGTTCCCAGTCATATCTGATGCAAGTACCATGCCCACAAATATGGACATATATTCCATTAACTTCATCATCAACACCTCTCTTCTAATCAGTGTAATAATTTAGATGCAAGAAATAAAAAAGAAGTTTTTCTAAAGTGCACATTTTCAAATCAACAACTTATTTGGGAATTGAGATTAAAGATTGTTAAGTATGAATTTTTCAGGGGGAGACGATGGAGTGCTGATGTCACTGGTAATCCAAAGAGTTAAAATCCCATGGGATATAAAACTAGTCTCAGTAACAGCGACCAGGACATCTATCATTGATTGCAGTGAAAACCCATCTGGTTCACCAATGTCCCTTTAGGGAAGGAAATCTGCCGTCTTTACACTGTCTGGCCTGCAAGTGAGTCCAGACTCACAGCAATGTGGTTGACTCTCAACTGCCTCTCAACAAGAGCAACTAGGGATGGGCAATAAATGCTGGCCAGCCAGCGACACCCATGGCCCATGAATGAATACAAGAAAAGAATCACGACAATGTGGCTAACTCCTAACTGCCCTCTGAAATGGTGTGGCTAAGCTACTCAGTACAAGGACTGTTGGAATGCACAACAAATGCTGGCCTTGCCAGCAATACCCATGTCCCATGAAAGAGGAAAGGGGAAAGCTAATATTTGTGTGTTCTGACCTGCCTTTAAAATACAGGAGAATACACATCCGATATTATATTGGTGGACAGATAAATATGCATGAGTTTAATCATTATTATGTGATTTCTGCAGGTCGTTTGCGAGAGTGGCCTATGTCCAGGATCTGTTTTTGCAAAGTCTGCTGAACTAACCAAGCGAATTCTACGGAGCTCCACAACTGATGACTTTTGTGCCCCGTATCATCGACCACGATAAAAAATAGAACCGATGATATTCTCCAGCAGTTTGGGCTGTTAATAGCAGACAGGAGTCTTGATGAGGTACAGTAATGAGTAAGGATTTTAAAATGGGAAGAAAATAATTATACCCAACAGTAACATGGGTCAAATCCCACCACTATATAAAACTAGTCTCAGTAATAGTGCCTAGTATGCCTATCATTGATTGCAGTAAAACCCCACCTGGTCAACTCTTACAGAAGGAAATCTGCCAACCTTACCTGGTCTGACCTACATGCAAGTCCAGACTCTCAGCAATGTGGTTGTGGACAGCACGGTGACACAGTGGCTAGCTGCCTCACAACACCAGGGACACAGGTTCAATTCCTGGCTTGGATCACTGTATGTGCTGAGTCTGCACGTTCTCCCACATCTGCGTGTGTTTCCTCCAGGTTCCTCCCACAGTTCGAAAGACATGCAAGTTAGGTGCATTGGTCATGCTAAATTCTCCCTCAGTGTACAGGCATCAGAGTGTGGTGACTAGGGGATTTTCACAGTAACTTCATTGCAGTGTTAATGTAAGCCTACTTGTGACACTAATAATTATACTTAAACTTAACATAAAAAGAACTGAGGATTTTCAGGCAATTCTTGGACTTGTGGCTTGGCTTCTCTTCTGTAGTTGTGCTTATAGTAGGTGGATAACCTGGCAGGCTATTTATTCATAGCAAACATTATACATCTATGGACCTATGAAACCTAATTAGAAACATCTAAAGTATTATTGATTTGTTTGTAATCTTATGTTTTATATCACTAAAATGAAGTCAAAGCTGTAGGCAATATGAACCTCCAAATGTACAAAGAAAGATTTGCATTTAAATAGCATCTTTCATGATCTGAGGACATCTCCATGTATTTTTCTGCCAATTAAGCATTTTCTGAAGTGGAGCCACGGTTGTGATGTAAGAGAAGTGACAGCCAATACGCACACAACTAGCTCAATAAAACACCAATATGATAATTACCGGATAATGGTCAGATCTCCAACCTCGTCCGCAGCTGGGATTTCTAGTCTCACTGCTGTGAATGAGTTTTGGCTAAGCGCCAAACTCTCTGTTCTAGCTGGCAGCAGTGGTTGGGTAAATGAATCATAGAATTCTTACAGTGCAGAAGGAGGCCATTCGGCGCATTGTATCTGCACTGGCTCATGACAGAGCATCTTATCCAGGTTCAGCACTACCCTACCCCCATAACCCCTCAGATTTAAAGAACAAAGAACAAAATCAGCCCGGGAAACAGGCCCTTCGGCCCAACGAGCCCGCGCCGCCATCTCAACACCACCAGTCCACCTCTCTACTCATGACCCCTATCTAATGTTTTATGGCCATCCAGATTGAGGGAGACTGATTTAGGGACAATTTATTCCTGCCAATCAGCCTAACAGCACATCTTTGGGGTGTGGGAGGAAACCGGAGCACCCGGAGAAAACCCACGCAAGCACAGGGAGAATGCGCAAACTCCCACAGACACCGGCCCAAATCCATGTGTCTGCACAGCAATCAGCGATAGTCACTGAGCTGTCGTCTTGCCCAGTATCTTATCCAGTTTAGGCACACACTAACGACATGAAGCACTAGGCCAATCTCGAACAACCAAGAGCAGCCCCAGTACGACCCATCGCGTGTATGCCCCTCGTTGGACACGAGGTGGACCGACTTAAAACCTGTGAATGAAAGAGAGAAAAAAACGTTATCATACTATACCCATTTACATTACCATGGACGCCCCAATGCTAATGACCCTTATTTAAAAGGTTCTCCTATATCCACCCATCTCCAACTCAGTCATATGCCTGTCTAAGTAACTCTTAAAGGACTCTAGCGTGTTTGCCTCCACCACCTTACTTGGCAGAGCATTCCATACCCCCACTACCCTCTGTGTGAAAAACCTCCCTCTAATATCTGTGTTGTACCGCTCCCCCCTCACCTTAAGTCCATGGCCCCTTGTCCTACGTGTCTCTATTATAGGAAATAATATTTTAATAATAATAAATAATATTTACCTTGCTAACCCCCAACCTACATATCTTTGGATAATTTAGCATGGTCATTCCACCTAACCTACATAAATTTGGGCTGTGGGGGGAACCAGACAGACGCAGGGAGAATGTGCAAACTCCACACAGACAGTGACCCAAGGCTGTGAGGCAGCCGTGCTAACCACTGTGCCCCCATGGATTGTTGAGATCAGAGAATGATATTGGAGAATCCTGGCTATTAAGCTTTTCATGATTCAGAATGAGGGATACATACCAGGAATAATTCCATGCCTTTGAAATACCTCCACCTGAGAGTGCAGACGGGGGGCCTCAGTTCAATGTCTCATCTGAAAAACAGCACTAATGACAGCACAGCACTCCCCCAATACTTGACTGGAGTGTCAGCCTAGGTTCTTGTGTTGAGAACTTCAACCTTCTGACTTTTGACATGGGGAAAATTAACTCAAGTTTAGAGGAAGAAAAATTAACTCAGCTTAAACTACTTTACACACAAGAAGCAGAATATCTGGAACAGATATGGAGGAAGATGGGGTATGGAGAGAAACGGGGGTGGATAATGTTGTCAAAATCAAGAGGAAGCCTCAATAAGTAGCATTGAAAGTAGTTGGTGGACTATTGTTTCTTTTTCAACTGTAGGCTGCTGAGTTGTATTGCAGTCATCTCTTGAAGCATAGAAACACAGAGCAGGAGTAGGCCATTTAGTCCTTCAAGGCTGCAGCGCTATTCAGTGTGATCATGGCTGACCCTCTATCTCAATGCTATATTCCTGCTTTCTCCCCTTACCCCTTGATACCAATAAAATCTGAAAAGAATCTGTCTTTTTCTTGAACACATTCAGTGACTTGTCCTCTACAGTCATGTTTTGGTAGACAATTCCACAGGTTCACTGACCTTTGAGTGAAGATATTTTTGCTCATCCTAAATGGTCTACCCCGTATCCTGAGATTGTGTCCCCTGGTTCTGGATTCCCCATGATGTGGAGATGCCAGTGTTGGACTGGGGTAAACACAGTAAAAAGTCTCACAACACCAGGTTAAAGTCCAACAGGTTTATTTGATAGTAAATCCTCAAACTTTCAGGGTTTGCCCCTTCATCAGGTGAGTAGAGAGTTCTGGTCTCAAACAGAGCATATAAAGGCACACACAGTTTACAGAATACTGATTAGAATGCAAATCTTTACAGCTAATCAATTCTTAAAGGTGCAGACAATGTGAGTGGAGATAGCATTAAGCATAGGTTGAAGAGATGTGTATTGTCTCCAGACAGGACAGTAAGTGAGATGTTGCAAGCCCAAGCAACTCATGGGGGTTACAGATAGTGTGACATGAACCCAAGATCCCGGTTGAGGCCGTCCTTGTGTGCAGAACTTGGCTATCAGTTTCTGTTCAGCGACTCTCGCTATCGTATGTCGTGAAGGCCGCCTTGGAGAACGTTTACCTGAAATCAGAGGCCGAATGCCTGTGACCACTGAAGTGCTGCCAACAGGAAGGGAACAGTCTTGCCTGGTGATTGTCGAGCAGTATTCATTCATCCGTTGTTGTAGCATCTGCATGGTCTCCCCAATGTACCATGCCTTGGGACATCCTTTCTTGCAGCGTATTAGGTAGACAATGTTGGCCGAGTTGCAAGTGTATGTACCAGTGTTTACCTGGTGGATGGTGTTCTCATGTGAGATGATGGCATCCGTGTCAATGATTCGGCATGTCTACCTGATTGTCTACCTGATACGCTGCAAGAAAGGATGTCCCGAGGTGTGGTACATTGGGGAGACCATGCAGACACTACGACATCAGATGAATGAACATCGCTCAACAATCACCAGGCAAGACTATTCCCTTCTTGTTGGCGAGCACTTCAGTGGTCACGGGCATTCGGCTTCTGATCTTAGGGTAAACATTTTCCAAGGTGGCCTTCACGACATACGACAGTGAGAGTCGCTGAGCAGAAACTGATAGCCAAGTTCTGCACACATGAGGACGGCCTCAACCGGGATCTTGGGTTCATGTCACACTATCTGTAACCCTCATGACTTGCCTGGACTTGCAACATCTTACTTACTGTCCTGTCTGGAGATAATACTCTTTAACCTATGCTTAATACTATCTCCACTCACATTGTCTGCACCTTTAAGACTTGATTAGCTGTAAAGACTCGCATTCTAATCAGTATTCTGTAAACTGTGTGTGCCTTTATACGCTCTGTTTGAGACCAGAACTGTCCACTCACCCGGCGAAGGGGCAAATCCTGAAAGCTTGTGGGTTTACTATCAAATAAACTTGTTGGACTTTAACCTGGTGTTGTGAGACTTCTGGATTCCTCAACCAGGGAAAACATCCTCCCTGCATCTGCTCTGTCCAGCCCCATTGGAATTTTTATGTGTTTCCATCAGATCTCCTCTCATCCTCCCAAACTTCAATCTCTCCTCATGGGAGTGTTCCGCCAACCCCCAGGCTGCTAAACTTTGCTTTATTCTTAAACAAAACATAAATAATGCAGCTCAGCAGAAGGTTGAACTGGAGCAGGTGATTTGTTATATTGTTATTATGGTGTCAAGAAATGATGACAAAACAATTGGACAGTAGAACCCATACAATAGGCAAAGAATATTGACATATCTTTCTCTTGAAAGTAAACTAAATACACAGCAGACTGATATCAACAGAGGCATAAGGGAAGAGAGCTCTATGGGTTTAGTAGTTTATTGTACTTTGTCATGTAATTTTAGCTTCCTCACATTTATCCTTTTTGTTAGCTAATTAATTAGAGAAATATCTCTAAACAAATTCTAGCCCCTGAATTGATTTGTGTTAGCTTTATTTTGCATATCAAAGACTATCTAAAGGCATTACTTATTTAAAATTCTATCTTTGCTTTCATTTCACTGGAAAGTTTAAATTTTTCATTACCTAATATTGCAATATTAATAGCTCCGAGTAACAAGTAATAGAGCTTCAGTGCTAAAACAAGAGGAACCTCGTCTATTTTGCTGCTCTTGTTTCTGTTAAAGATGTACTTGTATCTCAACACATGTTGGATCATGAAATGTTGGAATCATTTAATGCTGGTCCTTTCCCATTGTGTTAAAATAAATGATATACATGCTTACTTTTAAAATAATATTGTTTTTTTTCTGTGGGAGTGACAATGCCCTCCATTCAGAAGTTTGAGGCATGGGCACTTAGATAACAAAACATTCACAGATTTTGTTTTGAAACATGTCTGTGCCCCTCAATCCACACATCTTGATCAAGAACAAGGAAAACACATTAGCAATGAAGATAGAGAGGGAAAGTAATCAGTGACGAACATGTTGTAGATCATTTACTTCTGCACATTGTACAGGGGGACTGGGACATTGTAAAATGTGACTAAGCATGATGGTATATTGAGGTGAAGGACATGTTTGAGTGATCGCTGCACTACCAGTGAAATATAAAATGGACGCAAGTTATACACTAAAACAATAAGTGGGTGGGATTTTCCAGCCCTCCCCACCGGCGGGATCTTATGGCTCTGGCGAAGATGACCCTCATCCCGCCCACCGCCCGATGTCAGGTTCCCCAATGGCAGGACATGTGTGAGCCTCGCAAAACAGTGTAGGCATTGGTGGGACAGGAAGGTCCTGTGCAAACAATCTCTGGCACAGGAAAATCCCACCCAGCGTATCTGATTACGTGATTGCAGATATGTAAGTTGACAACAATGAATACCCTAATCAACAAAATATTCCAAATGTCAATGTAAATCAAACTTATAAATGTACAATGAGAGAAAAAAAGATCAATTATATTAGCAAACTGCAGTCCAAGGTGTCAGGTAATCCAAATTTAAAATAATTGGGTATGAATATTTTTTGATATAGTAGTAGATGTACTAAATGATGATGTTTGAAGTTGCAATAACCTATTTTATTAAGTGTAATATTTTGCAATGAGGTTTCATGTGAACCTTGAAAACCATTTGCATCCAGAGGTTTCTACAAGATCTCCTCTAGGCCAGGTTCCCAGAATATTCACTGAGTTTCTGGATTAACAGTCCAACAATAATACCACTAGGCCATCACCTCCTTCCCACCAGGAGATTTAGGGAATGGGATTGGTTGAGTGTCCCCTGTTGCTGCTAACTGGATCCAGAAAACCCAAGTGGAGTGGAATGATTGTCAAAGGATGCTGGAAGTTTTGACCACACACGGTGGGGAGAGGTATCACTTTTCTAGAGAGCTGGGGTAAAGTTGAGACTGTTCCTTCAATACTATGTATCTGCTTGAAGCATGGTGTAAGGCACATTAGTTAAGGCGAAATGTACCTTTTTCTTTCATTTGTCATGTAAGTTAACTGTTATTTAATGTTTGATCCATCTTGCTTTCAATTTAAGACCATAAGTATTTTAGGCTATTTGGCCCATTGAGTCTGCTCCGCCATTCAATCATGGTTGATGGCATTCTCCTGCCTTCTTCCCATAACCCTTGATCCCCTTATTGATCAAGAATCTGTATATATTTGTCTTAAAGATACTCAGTGTCCTGACCTCTACAGCCCTCTATGGCAACGAGTTACACAGATTCACCACCTCATCTCAGTTTTAAAGGAGCGTCCCTTCACTCTGAGGTTGTGTGCTTGAGTTCTAGTCTCTCAGAAACATTCTCTCAGCATCCACTCTATCTAGGCCTCTCAGTATTCTATAAGTTTCAATTAGAGTCCCCTCATCCTTCTAAATTCCATCAAGTATTGATCCAGTCTCATATGATAAACCCTTCATTCCTGGGATCATTCTTGGGAATCTCCTCTGGACCCCCTCCAAGGCCAGTACGTTCTTCCCGAGGTATGGGGCCCAAAACTCCTCACAACACTTTCAATGTTTGTTTGTTGGAGTGAACATCTTAAAAAGTAACATCTTGTACATCTGTTTCTTTCCATTGGCATCATGCAGATTCCTATCTTTGAAGAAGTTACCTGTCTCTGCAGGGACTGTAACACGCTTAAAATCAGGTTTTATTTCAATTAAAATATATAGGAGGGGGAAATAGAGAAGGAAAATGAAATGGCAAGTCTTTTCCTGCACAACAATATATTGTCACAATAGTGGAATAAATAATTATAGAGTAGATATGCTCTGAACATGTATTTTATCTTTGTGTATTCAATGCTCCCTCTAATGTTTCTTTGTTGTGTTCTTTGGGATCCTTTGTATGGTTTGCATTAGTTAAACAACTTCATTTTAAGGTATTTATTCCTATGTAACTAACTTTGCTAAGCTTTAAAGCTAACTTAACCACATTTTATAACTCAGCTGGCAGTTCAGGCTTGAGCTTAGAAATTCATAGAATCACAACAGTGCAGAAAGAGGCCATTTGACCCATCATGTCTGCACCAACCAGAATCCTACCCAGGCTGTATCCTCATAACCCCATGCATTTACCCTAGCTCGTCCTCCTGACACTAAGAGGCAATTCTGCATGGCCAATCCAGCTAACCCACGCATCTTTGGACTGTGGGAGGAAACCGGAGCACCCGGAGGAAACCCACACAGGCTCGGGGAGAACATGCAAACTCCACACAGACAGTGACCCAAGCCGGGAATCGAACCCAGGTCCTTGGTGCTATTGACTACATTTGAAAATGCGATATTAGCAGAAGTGGGCTTTGTCATAAACAAGCCTTTCATGGTCACATAGCTGCCAATTATTTATGAAAGTTGAAGACTATATGTGCCCAGCAGTTTCATAACACAGATAAGAACTCATATATTGTGGTAATAGCTATATGCATTTAGTTGAATCCTGTGCAAGTTCAAGATCAAGAATCAGAACCAACTTTCGTCTCTCTCTTTCTCTCTCTCTTTCTCTTCAGTAAATCAGTCTCTTTCTTTTCTGTAGTTTTTAATTTTAAATGATGCTCAATGAAAGAAGTTCCACTGCGGACCAGTTTTGTCTACCTCTATTCTAAAAGAAGAACTGTCCCTACATGTGTGTTTCTGGGTTTGCATGGTACATGCAAGATTTTTGCATACGTACACATCTTAAAGTAAATATTCTGCATAGTCTGTTTGTTGAACTGTATTGTATGTTGTAGATGGCTATGCATCCACACAGTTTAGCTTTCAAAACCATCTAACACCCAAATCCCAGCTCGAAAATTAGTTGGGATTTGAGCTTTTGCTATACCTAAAGCAAAAGGTTAGATTATTGTAAATACATTTTTACTCTTCCTGCAGCCTGTTACTGATAAGAAATTTCCAGAATCCAGAGTTGACCCCTGACACAGCACGTAGCTTCTTATCTACACATCGAAGACAGGATTCTAACTCTGACAATGTTTATCAAATCCTTTGAATTCAAGATGTGCTGCCCACATTTTAGAGTCAAAAGTAATTACCTATAAGTCAACAACTCCATAAGATTGAAGTAATTTTTATCCTTTCCAACCACAATAGATATTTTGGACAACTTAAGTCTTCACTGCATCACTGCTGAATAAGCAGCAGTAGGATTTGACTGGCAGGCAATGATATGACTTTCACTGCGTATACTTGGGTGAATATAGAGCATCCTATTCAGGATGTTACCAACTGTGGTTATCTGCACGGCCAGGGAGCAAATAACTTTCTTTTCTGAATCGAGCAGACAAAATCACCACCAAAAGGAATAGAGAAGCTTCAGAACACCAATATTTAAAAATGCAATGTTACATCACAAATTTCAGATGGTATCTTTTGCAATCATAAGGCTGAATTTTAAAACGGTTGCAGGAACCTAGTTTACAAGATTATGAGGGGCACGGACTGGATAGTCAGAAGCTGTTGTTTCCCAGGGTGGAAGAGTCAATTACTAAGGGGCATAGGTTTAAGGTGCAAGGGGCAAAGTTTAAAGGAGATGTACGAGGCAATTTTTATTTACACAGAGGGTGGTGGGTGCCTGGAACTCGCTGCCGGGGGAGGGAATGGAAGCAGATACGATAGTGAGTTTTAAGGGGCAAATACATGACAAATACATGAATAGGATGGGAATGGAGGCATATGGTCTCCGACAGGGTAGGGGGCAGCATGGTCGGTGCAGGCTTGGAGGGCCGAAGGGCCTGTTCCTGTTCTGTAACTTCCTTTATTCTTTGTTCTTTGAACAGGAGCCAGAGCAGGCAGGATTTGAAAAGTATGATCCCAGAGCTGTTAAATTTTGAATGGGCTGACAAGGTGGTGGTGATGGGGACGGGTGGGGAGGAGGGGATAGTTGGGGGGAGGAGGGCATGGGAAACATTGTCATCATCTCTCATTAAGAGGCCTTACATTTCTGTAATTGAGTTGTTAAAATGTTTTTCCAGCAAGTTTGAACAGACTTGTGTGTGTCTGTGCATAGCTTTCTGAATTGCCACGGGGCCCAGGTAAATCACTTGGTATTATCACTTGGATAGTTGTGGTAGGATTAAACTCAACCATTTATATATTTATAAATGAAAATGAAGCCAAATGTTAAAATATTGAACAAAATACTCACATTTTAATGATTTTATATTTGTTCAAAGCAACTAAGAGTAGCAAGGCAAGGAATCTTGGAATCCTATAGTGCAGAAGGAGACCATTTGGCCCATCGAATTTGCGCCGACCATAATCTCATCCAGGCCTTATCCCCATGCATTTACTCTTACTAGTCCCCTGACGCTAAAGGTCAATTTAACATGGCCAATCCACTAATCTGCACACCTTTAGACTGTGGAAGGAAACCGGAGCACCCGGAGGAAGACATGGGGAGAATGTGCAAACTCCAGACAGATAGTGATCCAAGCCGGGAATCGAATCTGGGTCCCTGGTGCTGTGAGGCAGTAGTGCTGACCACTGTGCCACCATGGTGCCCAAGGAACAACTGAATCATGCAGCAGGACTTTACGGCCTCGCTCAAGGGAGACCTGAAATTCCTGCCCAAGATTAATGGACATTTCCATTGTCTATTCCTCGCCCGCTCCGATTCCAAGGCGGTCAGGGGAGGGGGGGGGGGTAGAATTCCAATGATGGTTTTCTTAGATGATTTAGCAATAATTACATTGCTACAAGAGTTCAGCTCTTCCACTGTTTGATACTCAGTGTGAATCACTTAGGCTTCCTGTTATTTAAGTGTGTCTGTTATTGAACTGTTGCAATGCATAGGAGTCAATTCACTGATCCTGAGCTCCCACGGGGAAGCAATGACTAAAGGCGGCACAGTTCGCAATATGACTGCAGTTCTGAAGGACTGATTTCCTGAGCCTTCAAACTCATCACCACACTGGGAGTTTGGGGTCAATGAATTTGCCCTATGCTGTGATGTAGCACCTGCATTTGGTACAAATATCTGTTAACTATTTATAGCAAAAGTGTAAATATGTGTCTTACACTCATGATTTAGCCAACAAATAGAATCATAGCATACCTACAGTGCAGAAGAGGCCATTTGGCCCATCAAGTCTGCAAAGATCCTGATGGAGTATCTTACCCAGCTCTCTCTCTTGCCGTACCACCGTAACCCCACACATTGACCATGGCTAATCCATCTAATCTACACACCTTGACACACTGAGGGGCAATTTAGCATGGCCAGTCCAACTAACCCACACATCTTGGGACACTAAAGGGCAATTTAACATGGCCAATCCACCTAACCTTCACACTTTGACACACTGAGGAGCAATTTAGCATGGCCAGTCCGCCTAACCCACAGACTAAGGGGCAATTTAACCTGGCCAATCCACCTAACCTACACACCTTGACACACTGAGGGACAATTCAGCTTGGCCATTTGATCTAACCTGCACACCTGTGGACTGTGGGAGGAAACCAGAGCACCCGGAGGAAATGCATGCAGACATGGGGAGAATGTGCAAACTCCTCACAGACAATCACCCAAAGCCAGAATCAAACCTGGGTCCCTAGCGCTACGAGGCAGCAGTGCTAACTACTGTGCCACCGTGCTGCCTATAAGAGCTCATTTTTCACCTGGTGTACATTAACTAATGTTGGTAGAATCCATGTAATTCTGTTATTTCGTTTCACAACTCATTTCACTGCTTCAAATAATTCTGACTTAGAATGGGTTCATTCCCATACAAAATTGCTTATTTCAATATCATTCAGCTTGGTTTAATTGTAATCAGTGTGACAATAACTGTTCTTTTGTAAACTGTATGCAATGAATTATATCACATTTATAACTGTTTGAGGCTCAGCCCTGTTGCCCTGGTGACCTAGGGAGGAATTACATTGTGATGAACGTGCTGACATGAAATTCTTCTCTTCTCTATCTGAACAAATGGGTTAATACTTCCCTTAACTAACAGACCCAGGACTTCATGTGTTTTTTTTCATAAATACCTGTGTGATTACAAGGCTAAATGTTGTGCCAAGATGAATAGAAGGAAGAATTCAGTAAAATTTACTGCTACAGAATAGTGTAGATTAGCAATAATAGAGATTAATTCACTGTAGAAAGTCTATGAATTGTAACTAACAGTGCAGAAAGGCAAGGGGACATAAATATGTTGATTTTCACTGAAGATGGATGAAGTTTTTTTTGTTAATTCTTGGGACATGGGCATCGCTGGCTGACCCACATTTATTGCCCATCCCTAGTTGCCCGAGGGGCAGTTGAGAGTCAACCACATTGCTGTGGCTCTGGAATCACATGTAGGCCAGACCAGGTAAGGATGGCAGATTTCTTTCCCTAAAGGACATCAGTGAACCAGGTAGGTTTTCCCGACAAGCGATAATGGTTTCATGGTCATCAGTAGATTCTTAATTCCAGATATCTTTTATTGAATTCAGATTCCACCATCTGCCGTGAAGGGATTTGAACCTGAGTCCCCAGAACATAAGCTGAGTTTCTGGATCAATAGTCTGGAGATAATACCACTAGACCATCACCATGGCCAGGAAACAAGGCAAACTCTCTTCTTTGTTGAATAGTGACATAGACTCTTTCACATTCACGTGAGAAGGCAGATGAAGCTTCAGCTTACTGAATATCTGAAAGGTAGCACCTCTGATAGAGCAGCATTCCCTTCCCAGTGTCAGTCTAAGATTACTTCCTCAAGTTTCTGAAGAGGGGTTGGAACCAAAGCTCTTACGATGAAACGGGATTCGAAACCAGGTACCCAGAATATTGGCTAAATTTCTGGATTAATAATCCAGCAATAATACCACTGGGCTATCACCTATTTTTTTAAATTCATTCATGGGACATGGCATCACTTGTTGGCCAGGGTTTGTTGCCCATCCCTTGTTCAGAGAGCAGTTGAGAGTCAACCTCATTGCTGTGGCTCTGGAGTCACATGTAGGCCAAACCAGGTAAGGACACAAATTTCCTTCCCTAAAGGACATTAATGAACCAGATAGGTTTTTCTGACACTCAACAATTGTTTCAAGGTCATAAGTAGATTTGTAATTCCAGGTATTTTTTATTGAATTCAAATTCCGCCATCTGCCATGGTGGAATTCGAACCCACATCCCCAGAACGTTAGCTGAGTCTCTGGATTAATAGTCAAGTGATAATACCTCGAGGCCATCGTCTCTACCATTGTCTATTGTTAAACAATGAAGAAATATCTACATGAAGACTGAAGTTAAAACTGAAGATAAACTGCATAAAATGGTGAGATTGGAAAGAAGTTTGGAGTATCTTATGCGAGTTCACTATGGATTGATGTATGTAGTGGAACCTGGAGAAACAAGTACACTAGTCATCATTTCATTCTGTGAGCAATCCTCTATTAATTGTTCTCTGATGTAGCCCTGCATCTCGTCTCTCACCTATTGACAAGGCACACATTTCACGAAGTAGCAATAATGGGTTATGGTCATGTTTTTGCATTCAATCTCTCATTGATTTGAGAACATGTTACACTCAGTAGCGAGGTCAAGACGGAGCATTTATCCAGTCACTCACTGACCCAGCTGTGCACGTTATACGCAGAACCACCGACTGGTGCAACTGTTCAATTCCATTCACTCACCGAACCTTACAAAACAATATAGCTTCAGTCTCGTATTTTCCTTACTGTATAGCATAACCCCAGAGCAATATGTTTGATCTTAGTGATTTATTTCAGCTCTGGTTTTCTGAAAAGCTGGGACATGTTGGGAACATAGACTCGTCAGACTGTGGAATCAGGCGCTAGCAAACAAAGCAGCGAGCCTAGACATTTTCCCAGTTGTCCTTTCAATATTCTGGAGTGGGCATTTTTCAGAATGAAAACAGTACAGCTAAAGACTGCTGTTTGGGGCAATGCTTCACATTGTATCAGTGTCATTTTTCAAAACTTTGTTGCCTTTGACAAATGTGTTTACGTGTCATGGGAATGCATTGTTAAAATGGATTCTTTTCTCCCGAAATTATATTTCTTTACTTCTTTAAGTCCTCCCATGGCATACACATTCTCCCCACCACCACCCCCCCCAAAACACACAAGGTAAGCAACCTATCTGTCTGAGGTTTCTGCTACTGCCTTTGTAAATGGCCGTTAAGAGAGGAGAGAATGCAGCAAGAATTGACTCATTCTTTTTGATTTTTCACTCCTGCCCTTTGGGAAGGCACCTCGACTCCTAATAGCACAGCTAAGGCTAGAAACGTAGGCATCTGGGGATTTTCAAACAGAGATAAATACATCAATTGTTGTAGAATAATTGATGTTAACCCATGAACACAATATTAATGCACACTCTTACTCTGGATATATTAGGGTTGCAGAAGATTTTAAATATTTCTCTGGTAATTTTGATATTGTTATTTTTTAAAAATTGTTTTCATGTCCTTATAACTTCATTTTGTTCCTTAATATAGAATCCGAGTTATATTGGAATATAGACTTTCCCCCTGGAGATAGACAAGAGGCAGATTACTGTGAATCAGTGGCAGCTACAATGCCTTATCCTTGTTCTGAGGAAGTAAGATTAAGTATAGGAGTCACGATTGAGGAGGGATGTCAGGTGAGAACACACAAGGGGTAATGCAGAGAAAAAGAGGGAAAGAAACAGTGCACAAACATGAAAGGAGAGGGAACAAAGTCTGGGATACAACACAGGTGGAGAGTAAAGAATGTATGTATGTCAGATATTGTGTGGTACAGGGCTGAGGGGATTTGAAGAGTAAGAAATGGAACAGAGATTGGGAGAGTGAACACTATGCATATATTAGCTTCGACCTTCTTTTTCTCTTCTTACTTTCTCTCTCTCTGCTTTACATACACTTTCTCTCATTTTTCTCCACCTTGTCCCATGTCCTTTCTGAGCTGATCTTCTCCATAAATCCTCCCTCCTTCTCCCTTAGGCTCCATTCCGACCAAACTGCTGACAATTCAACTTCCCTTCCTGACATTCGTGTTGGCTGATGATGGAAACAGTTCCCTCTCCTCGGGGAAATCTCTTTCGCAAACTTCTACATCACTTCCCTCCTCGCAAATTCTGTCTTCAGCCCCCCCCTTTCCTTTCCAAGGTGTTGTCCAACCTTTGCCCTCTGCATTCCCTGCCCAGCTTGCCCACAACTCTGTGTCTGATTCTCCACCAATCAGGTTTTCGGCTGTCCCAGAGCATCAGAACAACCAAGCTAACAAATTTTGCTCACTATGAATTTGGCAGTGATGAATAATCCCTCCTTGTCTTCCTCTAGCCCTCTGCAGCCTTTGGCACAGTTTGTTACACTGTGCTGCTCTAATGTCACTCGCCTGCTGTCCAGTTCTTTGGCTTACCTTGGCTTAGTTCCAGTCTGGTTATAATTTGAGCATTTCTAGCAATGCCTTCTCTTCACCAGCAGTTTCCTTCCTTGGCCCCCTCTTCTTCCTCAGCTACGTACCCCACTCTTGCATTACTCTACCCACTCTAACTACAAACACAGGGTCAGTTTCTATGGGCAAAATTTCATGCCACCCAGGCGGGCACACATTTAACCCAGAAGACAGTGAAATCACGTGTGAAGACTTTGGATGTGAATCCCACCATCTCCAGGTGGTGGTGTTCACATGTATCTGCTGCTCTTATCCTTCTAGATATAAGTAGTAGTGGGTTTAGAACGTGCTGCCTAAGGAGCCTTGGTGAGTTCCTGCAGTGCATTTTGTAGATGGTACTCATGGCTGCCACTGATCATCTGTGGTGAAGGGAGTGCATGTTTATGGAAGGTGTAGCAATCAAATGGGCTGATTTGTCCTGATTGGTGTTGAACTCCTTGAGTGTTGTTGGAGCTGCACTCATCCAGGCAAGTGGGGATTGTTCCACTACACTCCTGACGTGCCTTGTAGATGGTGGACAAGCTTTGGTGAATACTTGCTGCAAGTTCCTAGCCTTTGGCTTGCTCTGGTAGCCACAGTATTTATATGTTTCATCCAGTTCTGGTCAATGGTAACACCCAGGATGTTGATAGTAGAGTTTTCAGTGATGGTAAAGTCACTGAATGTCAAGGGGTAATGGTTGGTTAGCTGGAGATGGTCATTGCCCTGCACTTGTGTGGCATGAATGTTACTCGCCAATTGTCAATCCAAGCTTAGATATTGTCCAAGTCTTGCTGCATTTGGGCATGGACCGGGCATGAATACATTCGGATGTGATCCTTGACTAAGTGTTGGCAGGCTGTCTAATGTTTGAAGATGATAGCTTTGCACTCAGTTGATATTAACAGGTGTGAATCCAGAAAAGCAACACTTGATGACTTTTTATTTTTAATTTAGAAAGACTGGAGCCAACTGTAACACTATGCTGGATCAGATGATAGCTCTTACCCACATCAACCCCTTTGTTTTCATTTTATTTAATTTTTTACTGTTCTCCACCTTTTATTTTTTCATTGTCTTTCTTCCCCCTACTCTTTCCCACTATTTTATTTCCCCTTTCTTTAACTTTTCTCCCTCTTTGCTTCCCCTTTCCCCCTTTTTCTAAATTTTACCTCCCTCCCACTCATCTCTCCCTCTCCCCACATCTTCATCTGTCACAGTTTACCCTCTGATTTCAGCTTCTCTGCCAATTGGCCATTCACACCCTTTATTCTCTCCATGGACTGCCATTTGCAGCCTTTTCCCCTGGTTTCTGTGGCTATGACTCATCTTTCATTCCCTCCCCCTGCAGTATAAATAACTCCCAGTTTTGTTGCCTTTTAGCTTTGATAAAGGGTCATCAGGACTCAGAACATCAGCTCTCTTCTCCTTACAGATGCTGCCAGACCTGCTGAGATTATCCAGGATTTTCTCTTTTGTAGCTCCATGCTTCTGCCCAGGCTGCACAGATTGTCACCCTCAATCCCAAGGGATTACCTAAGAAGAAGAACATTTAGGGTGACTTCTCCGAGGGTTGATGAGTTGATGCATAACTTTTGAGTGGCTCATTTAAAAACACTGTGTAATATCGAGCCTCTTCCTTACAGTTCATTAGATCTGTGTTGACTTCTATTTCTATTGGATTAGTGAGGTGCAGCAGGATATATGTTTTATGTATTAAGGAGTCCAGGTAAATTGAGCACAGTGCACATTCTGAAAAAACTCTTTGCTCCTACACCTTTGAGTAAAAATGTATCTTAATGTCTTTTCATAAATGACAAAAACATACACAACAATGACAAGGGTATTGAATTGTAATTATCCAGTGTGCTGCAGACAAAATCGGTCCAAATATTCCAATTATGGACCAGAACTTACCCTACATTTTAGCACTATCATGAAGTATTGAATTAGGAATAAAATAACCCTGGTGGGAGGTAGCAATGGATTATTTGTCCTTTTAAATTGCTGCTCTGTAAAATATCCATTGGATTGGAAAATAGAGTCTGTAACATCTTTATTCAAAAGCTGAGGGAGACAACAGCAGGAAACTGCAGGCCATTTAGCTTAACATCTGTCAAATTTTAGAAGCTATTATTAAAAATGGAGGTTACTTAAAAAAAAATTAGGGTAATTGATCAAAGTCAACATGGTTTTGTGAAAGGGCAGCCATGTTTAACCAATGTATTAGAGCTCTTAGAAGAAGTAACATATACCATGGATAAAGGGGAACTAGTGGATGTAGTTTAATGCAGACAAGTGTGAGGTATTGCACTTTGGAAGGACAAACCAAGTTAGAACATACAAGGTAAATGGTAGGACACTGAAGAGTGCAGTAGAACAGAGGGATCTGGGAATAAGATATATAATCCCCTAAAAGTGGCATCACAGGTAGATAGGGTCATAAAGAGTGCTTTTGGCACATTGGCCTTTATAAATCAAAGTATTGAGTATAAGAGTTGAAATGTTATGGTGAGGTTGTATGAGACATTGGTGAGGCCAAATTTAGAGTATTGTGTGCAGTTTTGGTCACCTAATTACTGGAAGTATATTAATAAGGTTGAAAGAGTGCAGAGAAGGTTTACAAGGATGATTCCAGAACTTGGAAACTGAGTTACAGAGAAAGGTTGAGTAGGTTAAGACTTTATTCCCTGGAGCGTAGAAGAATGAGGGGAGATTTGATAGAGGTGTATAAAATTATGATGGGTATAGATAGAGTGAATGCAAGCAGGCTTTTTCCACTGAGCCTAGGGTAGAAAAAAACTAAAGGACATGGGTTAAGGGTGAAGGGGGAAAGTTTAAAGGGAATATTAGGGGGGGGATTCTTCACACAGAGAGTGGCGGGAGTGTGGAATGAGCTGCCAGATGAAGTGGTGAAAGTGGGCTCACTTTTAACATTTAAGAAAAACTTGGACAGGTACATGGATGAGAGGGGTGTGGAGGGATAGGTCAGTGGGACTAGGCAGAAAAATGGTTTGGCACAGTCAAGAAGGGCCAAAAGGCCTGTTTCTGTGCTGTAATGGTCTATGGTTCTACTGTATTTACATATCCAGAAGACATTTGGTAAATTGCCACTTCAAAGGTTATTTCAGAAAATTAAAGCTCATGGTATAGTGGGTAATATATTGGCATGGATTGAAAATTAGCAAGCTAACAGAAAACAGAGTGTTTGTATAAATGGATCTTTATCGAGCTTGCAAAATTTAACAGGTGGTGTGCCACAGGAATCAGAGCTGGAACCACAATTTTTTACATGTTATGTAAATGACTTGGGTGAAAGGTATGGTACCGTTGCTAAATTTGCTGATTATGCAAAGATGGGTAGGATAGGAAGATTTAAAGAGGCCACAAAGATATAGGTTAAATGAGTGGGCAAAGATCTGGCAAATTAAGTGTAATGTGGGCAAGTGGGAAACTGTCAATTGGCAGGAAGAATGATAAAGAAACATATCACCTAAATGGTGAGAGATTGCAGAGCTCTGAGTTGCAGAGGGCATTTCAGAGGACAGTTAAGAGTCAACCACACTGATACACATCTGGAGTCACGTTTAGGCCTGACCAGGCAAGGACAGCAGATTTCCTTCCCTAAAGGACATTAGTGAACCAGATTTATTTTAAGACAATTGACAATGGCTTCATTGTCATCATTAGAATTTTCATTCCAGATTTTTATTGAATTTAAATTCTACCATGGTGGGATTTGGACCCGGTCCACCAGACCATCACTCTGGGTTTCTGGATTGCCAACCCAGTGACAATACTACTATGCCACTGCCTCCCCAGTTTGGTTTAAGAAGCCTTGCAACAGTCCTTTGTTAACTTGGTGTAGAATATTTGTGGAAGTACTTGATGCAAAGAAGATCTCTGGAAACATTCACAGCAGAGTGGTCAAAGGGGTATTCAAAACAGGTGATTGTGGGACTGGGGTCTAGATCAGGACCAGGTTGGAAAGCAGTGTGGTTGTGTCTTCAACTTATGTACATCTATTCCTTAAGTTAGATTGGTGTTAGTCAGTAACAGAGTAATGAGGGTGACTGGTCCTCTCAATTACCGTGGAGGCTTTTTTTGATAAGTTTATTGAAAATTTTCTTATATTTTACATAGCAAATAAATACAGATGCAGATCCACACAGTGCTCGCGTGCACATTCCAACGCAACTGAGCACAGGGCTCCCCGTGACCAGGGGACAAGTCCCGGTACCCAACCCATCCAATTGCACCGGGAATGATGGTAATAATATAAACATAAAAAGGCAGAGGAACGCCACTGGAAAACCAACTGAGCGCCCAAACAGCCCAGGCTACAAACTAATGGGTTGAGAAAAGAAAGAGAGACAGTGAAAGAGAGAGAAGAGAATGAGAGGGAAAAGAAAAAAGTTCTGCTGTTGGTCCCCACACCTTGGCAGGGTGGGCAGGTGTACTCATGTAAAAGGCCAGGGCGCATCCACCAATCGAGAGGGGTGTTGTGTGCGAGCACCTGGGGTCCTGGGGCCATTGGGTATCTACTAGTGTGGAGCTATTAAGCAGATAAAAGGCTGTCAATGGGCCCAGTTAGTGTATCTTTGTTTGGCTACAATATGGCGGATCACTCGAAATGTAACAACTTGCATTTGATAATCTTACAGCATTGTCAGCTGAATAGCATCGTAGAGAGAACTTGCGAGGTGTGGAATACATGAAAAAGATTTCTGACTGTTTTTAATCCGGGTACTCTGCTGCAATTTCCTACTTTTTAAGAGGAAAAATCAGAAGAACAGATTTCAAATTGACCACCATCATGTGTCAATAATGAAAAAAAAAATCACCTTTCTGGAATGGATTAATCAAAATACACCCAGTAAACTATTATCATAGGATCCCTACAGTACAGAAGAGGGGGTGGGGGGGGGGACACTCAGCACATGGAACCTGCACTGACATCAATTCCACCCAGGTCCTATCCCCATAATTCCACATTTTCACTCTGCTAATCCCCCTACCACCAAGTGGCAATTTGGCATGGCCAGTCAACCTAAACCGCACATCTTTGGACTGTGGGAGGAACCTGGAGCACCCGGAGGAAATCCACGCAGACAATGCGTAAACTCCCACACAGACGGTGACCCAAAGTTGGAATCAAACTGGGTCCCTGGCGCTGTGAGGCAGCAGCGCTAACCACTGTGCCACCCGTGCGGCCCATATCGGGACCCTAACCCGTCTGATGTAATTAGGGTTGACATGAGCTGATACATTGTGAGGTTGTCCATATACTATTTCAAATGGTGGCTGAACTGATTGTGTCAGCCTGTTCTGTCAGAGGATATGTGTGTGATAAGGGCTGCGCAACCCCAACCTGTGGTTATGCTAGCTGGTGTGGCCACACTTGTACTGCCTGTGTATCAGCTTTGCCCTGAATTGTTAGACACTTGAAAGATGAAAGGTATTGGTTGGATAAACCGAAGCAAACCATTTCCTGCAATCATCAGGAATGTCATCTGAGCTGTATCATGGTAAAGTTGATCAATATTTGGGTATTTAAATATGTTACAGACTGAATCTGATATTCTGGATGTTTAACTGCATAAACAGATCAATCCACCTGCATTGATCTCCATTGATATTTGGTGGCTTTCAAATACAATTAGACCCATTATTCTTGCCATAGAAAGCATTTGAAATAAGCAATTGACTGCTGTTTATAATTTAAACAGCTGCTAAAAAGATTTAATAGATTAAGAAGCTGTTTAGCCCTTGAATTGTCAAGGGAAAATATCCATTGGGCACAGATGCCAGGTTGAAAGTCAAACGGTTTTCTGTGATGCATTCACTTGGCACATTTCCTGCTGTACAATTTCAGCAACATTAAAGCTCTTTAATTTGAAGCATTTAACTGATAGAGCAATAGAATATTCAAGTGTAAATCATGTAACAATAGATCGTTGCTACAGTGTGTGATAGAAAATAGTACGGGACCAAAAATTGGCATTGGTTCTTCTGAGCAAGAGATGAGTTGGTCATCAAACTTGATGCTGCATTTTAAATATTAGGGTGGCACAGCGGTTAGCACTGCTGCCTCACAGTGCCAGGGACCTGGGTTCGAGCCTGGCTTGGGTCACTGTCAGTGCAGAGTCTGCACGTCCTCCCCGTGCCCAATCCATCACGCAAACCAGCCTCCCATCCATTGATTCTGTCTACACTCACCGCTGCTTCGGAAAAGCAGCCAGTATAATTGAGAACCCCATGCACCCTGGACATACTTACTTCCCTTGAGAAAAAGATACAAAATTCTGAGGTCACGTACCAACTGACTCAAGAACAGCTTCTTCCCTGCTGCCGTCAGACTTTTGAATGGACTTACCTCACACTAAGTTGATCTTTCTCTACACCCTAACTAATACTGTAACACTACATTCTGAACCCCCTCCTTTCCTTCTCTATGTACGGTATGCTTAGTCTGTAAAAGAACACAGGAAACAAGACTTTTCACTGCACACTAATACATGTGACAATAATAAATCAAATCAAAATCAAGTCTTTGTGGATTTCCTCCCACAATCCAAAAGATGTGCTGGATGATATGACCACTGTACTTAACCGTAACTGCATCCTGAAACCTAAATCAAGCATGATCTTACCAACATGAGAACTTGTTTGGTAGCTTTACATTTGTATATGAAAGTAACATCAGTAGATGAATATCATGGTGATGATGCCTCCTGAGTGAATTGCTGTGATATCCCCATATGTGATATTGAGCTTTTTTATTTGACTAAATACAATTTCAGCAATGTTAAAGCTCTTTAATTTGAGGCATTTAACTCATAGAGCAATAGAATATTCAGGTGTAGATTGTGTAACAATAGATCATTGCTACAGCGTGTGATAGAAAGTAGGTGCTCCATTTTCCATCGCACAGAGAGTGCGGTCAACCGCCACAAGATTCCAAAGTTAGTTTCATTCATGGTACAGTTCCCGAGGAACCGGTGCACGTCTGAAATAATAACGATGATTGTTTGTGTCTGAAATTGCCATCTATTGCCTTAGACTGGGAAATGCACAGGACATCAAAGGAGCAAAGAAAAGTACGTTTTTCTTGTGTCCGATAGGAAGTGTTGGAACTGTCAGCAAAAACTCTTCAAAAATGGTGTAGCCATCCATCGGAAACACATTAATAACTCATAGCAACAATGCAAAGTATGTGTGAAGCGATACAACATTGTCCGTATAGACACTGAGACATACACTGGAATTCTACAGCCCCACCTACCATGGAAATCAGAGCAAGCAAGGGACAGGCAATGGGAAGTTCCATTGACCTCAGCAGGATTTTCTGGTCTCGGGCTGAGTGAGTATAGTGTTGGTTGTTCTTTCTCCTCTCATTTATATGTTTGCTTCATTCTCCTAGTACATTGTAACCTTTGCTAAATAGAATCCAAAAATCGAGAATAAACTAAACTGGATTAAATGTGGTCTGGGCACAGACATGAAGTAGAAGCACTGCACGATTATTGCATCTTTGCTGCCTTCTGATTTTTACCCTTCAGAAGTACTCCAGAGTAACAAAAGGAGATGGGGCTGCTAATGCATCCTTTTCCAATATTCAGCATATCACTGTTTCTCCTAAAAGCTCAATTAAAAATCTTCTTTAAGATCATGAAAATTCATGAGCAGGTACAGAAAACAATCTAAAAGGCTCATGCTGTCCTGTGTACCTAGAAGAATCGAATACAAGCAGATGGAAGTCGTGCTTCAGCCCTCCTAACAAAGCCCCAGTTAGATCAGCAAGCATTCTCACAACACCAGCTTAAAGTCAAACAGATTTAATTGGTATCGCAAGCTTTTGGAGCACTGCTCCTTCATCAGTTGAGTATCAAATAAACCTGTTGGACTTTAACCTGGTGTTGTGAGATTTCTTACTGTGCCCACCCCAGTCCAATGCCGGCATTTCCATATCCTGGTTTGATCAAACGTGGAGTATTAGGAGTAGCTCTGGGTACAGCACC
Source organism: Carcharhinus amblyrhynchos (assembly GCF_965287045.1). Taxonomy (NCBI): domain Eukaryota; kingdom Metazoa; phylum Chordata; class Chondrichthyes; order Carcharhiniformes; family Carcharhinidae; genus Carcharhinus; species Carcharhinus amblyrhynchos. Next base: position 18,142,199 of record NC_137351.1, on the reverse strand, counting down.
AAAGAAAGGATTTATTGGCCTTGGAGATAGTGCAGTGTATTTACTAAAATGATACCTGTGGACTCCAAGGGTTAGGTTATATGGTTGAATTATGGGGTGGCACAATGGTTAGCACTGCTATCTTATAGCACCAGGACCTGGATTCAATTCCAGTCTCGGGTCACTGTCTGTGTGGAGTTTGTACATTCTCCCCATGTCTGCCTGGGTTTCCTCTGGGTGCTCCAGTTTCCTTCCACAGTCCAGAGATGTGTGAATTAGGTTGATTGGCCATACTAAATTCCTTCTTACTGTCCCAAATGCTTAATTTGGAGGACTAGCGCGGTAAATATGTGGGATTACGGGGATGGGGTGGGCCTGGGTAAAATGCTTTGTTGGAGGGTTGGTGCCACATTATGGGCTGAATGGCCTCCTTTTGCATTGTAGAGATTCTATGTAAGGAATGACTTGATTGAGGTTTTCCAGACATTAAAGCAAACAGATAGGGTGCATTGGGAGAAACCTGCTTCCTTCGGTTGAGGAGTCCAGGATTAGAGGGCATAGTCAAAAACTTAGAGTTTATTTATGAGTGTCACAAGTAGCCTTACATTCACACTGCAATGAAGTTACTGTGAAAATCCTCTAGTCGCCACACTCCGGCACCTGTTCAGGTACACAGAGGGAGACTTTAGCATGGCCAATGTTCGGTCTTTTGGACTGTAAATAGGGGGATTAGTGGGGAAAATATGTTGGGTTACGGAGATAGAGCCTCAATAAGATGCTCTGTTGGAGATCTGGTGCAGACTCAATGGGTTGAATGGCTTCCTTCTGCACTGTAGGGATTCTGTGATACACACAACGGATGGTTGGGATCTGGAATGCACTGCCTGGAAGTCTGGTGGTGGCAGGTTCAATTAAAGCATTCAAGAGGGCATTTGCTGATTACTTGAATGGAAACGACGTGCAGGGAAACGGGAAAAGGCAGGGAAATGGCACCAAGTCATGACGTTCACTTGGAGACTCTGAGTAGACACGATGTGCCAAATGGCTTCCTGTCCATTAACAATTCTGTGACGACGCACAATGGACATTAGTTATACCGCCCACCCTCTGCATTGACACCTACACGCTGATGCAGTTTGGATTTTAATTTTTGATGCAGCTAGCTTTTATGGAATGCCTTAAATATAAATCAGAGATGTTTTTGAAGTAAAATACTTGAAACAATGGTACCTTTCCGATGTGACAGTATAGTGCCTATGTCAAGAACTGCTACTCCAGCCTAGATAGTCTCTAATCAGGGTAAACACTCACTCAGTCAAAGTGGTTACTGATTAACCTAAAGAAACAAGTTCAATTCAGCTGGGGCTTGACTGATTACCAAAATGGGCCAAACTTTCCCTTAAGTTTATTTAATTGAAGGCCAGTGATAAGAACAAATTCCCTTCAGCCCGGGTACATTGTTGGGAAAAAATAATTAAACCAAAACCAGCGGCAAATATTTATTGACGTCACAATATTTGACAAGCAACGTCAACGGTAAGGCAATCTGATTCAGATAAGAATTTGTGACATTATTGTTTAATATCTGAATGCAAGCATTGGCTTAGACCGGAGAAAATATGAAGAATGTAAATCTGTAATCTTGGCTTTACCTTATCGACTGGATTGTAGATTTAAGATTATACGCACAATGGGGTATTCACTCAGCTGTCAAGATGTACATTGTCCCAGTTGTAGGGGCTTTCTGAAAACAGTTAAAACCTTTGCTCCTGTGCAAATCTGAACTACTTTGCGCTGTTTAATTCACAATGTCTCAAGGTCTGATGCTACAAGAGGCAGTTGTTGTTCTTACTGCAGAATTCATTGAAGATTTGGTGACTTCAATTCCTTAATAAAATAATCTGGTCTTGAAAGCTTGTCTCCGTAACGATGCCAGCAAACTATCTTCAATTGTTGTAAAAACCCGTTTGGTTCAATGCCCTGTAGAGGAGAAAATTTGCCATCCTTAACTTATCGAGTTCATGTGACTCAGACCTTCTGGGGTTTACTCTTAACTGCTGTCTGAAATGGGTAAGCAAGTTTTCCCAAACCATTCAGTCTTCCCAAACCACTCAGTCTTCCCAAACCACTACACCAAATTCAAAATTGGTTGGATCATCTGATTTCGGCACCAGAAACAACCACCTCACACCCAGCACCTGTCAACATCGCAAAGTTCTCCTTACTAATGTCTGGGGGCTTTTGTTAAAATTGGGAAATCAGCCCCACAAATCAATCAAGCAGCAGCCTGATAGTCGTTCTCATGGAATCATATCTTGCAGTCAATGTCCTAGATGCCACCGTCACCATCCCTGGATATGTTCTGTCCCGCCAACAGAACAGGGCCGCCATAGGGTGATGACACTGACAAACTTTCCTCAGTTGGTGAATCTTGTACTCCTCCATGTTAAACACCACTTGGAGGAAGCCCTGAGGGTAGCAAGGGTGCAGAGTGTTCTGTTGTCAGAGGACCTCAATGTCCATCACGAGTGGTTTGATATCACCACTGCTGATACAGCCAGACAGGAGGAATGATCTGTCAGACGGTGTCACAGCTGGTGAAGAGGGAACCAACAAGATGGAAAAACCAACCAGAACGATCAACACTCAGCTGTTATGAAGTTGAAGTCTTGTCTTTGAGGCCGCTTTGAAGACTTGTCTCAAATAGAACCGAAAGCAATCTGTTGATCTAACTATAGCGTGCAGAGATCAACAGAATGGTGCCTAAAAGATATAAATTCTCCTGTGGCTTCACCAGCAGGTTCAACAGTGAGTGGGGCTGGGGGTAGGATTTGGCGGGAGTACAGAAATCGGTTTCATGCCAGCATGAATTTCATGTGGTGTCTCCTGCTGGTAGCCACCATGGTAGATGGGGAAACTGCTGGAGGCGGACGTGAAACTCATCTGAATCCTTTTGATGGGTTGTGGTTGAAGGCTGGCTAGGAATCTTCATCTGATTCTCCATGAATTGGGGGGAAAGATGCCAGTCTAGAATATGTTTGGGACAAAGTGGTGTTCAGACATTGGGACACGTTCGTGGGTGTTTGCTGATAGAAGCAAGCTGTTCATTTCTGGGGACAGACAATGGAAATTGTAGCTTTGCTTTGGTGTAGACTGCATCGCGCTGACTTAAGAGACCTAACAAGAGATAATAGTCCGCTATTACAATTCAAACAGTGAAAATACTGAATTCATCGTTCACCCCACTGAATGCAGGTGGGGCTCTACTCAGTTTGGGTTTCAAGAGGAAAAAACAGCTCGAAGATTTGCCTTAACTTGCAACTAGTTGAAGATACCTACAGTGGTCCTCACAGAACATTGTGGCAGAAAGCATTAAACAGAATTAGCTTGTAAAGCTGTGGTAACACAGTTGGGTAGCTGTTGACAACCCAAACAAGGAGCAGAGCTATCCACGGTTGTGAAAGTCTTTAAAGCAATGGTGAAGAGTCATGTAGCTGAAAAGCAAATTGAAGGATGCCCCATAGAATCTTACCTTGGAGGATAGCTGAAACACTGTGAGAACTTAAAGTGAATTCCAAGGGCTGTGGCATACTATTGTATTGATCCCTTAAGAAGATGAATGAACTTTTAAGATTGTTGTAACGTATACGAAGATTCTTGTGAGGAAGTAAAAAGTAAAACTGAGTTCATAATGTATGTGGTTGTAAACTATATTGTTAAGATAATAACCCTTACTATATTTAATTATTTTTGATGTACCATCAAGTTTGTTTTTTGGCTAAAAACTTGAAATCTTGTGAAGCAGTTGTGTTGGTTGATTGCTGCCTTGGTGTTGAGGATAGTCAGTCTCACTCTGTTTTCTGAATTGAGCTCTTTTGCCCATGCTTGGACCAAGGCTGAAATGAGGTCAGGAGGTGAGTGGCCCCACTGGAACCAAACTGAGCCCCAGTGAGCAGGTTACTGCTGAGCTTGATAGCGCTGTGAATGACATGTTCCATCACATTGTCGATGGTCGAGAGTAGACAGACAGGTTGGCCAGGTTGGATTTGTCCTGTGTTTTGTGCTATTTTCCACATTGTCGGATAGATGCCAGTGTTGTTGCTGTTCTGGAACAGCTTGGCTTAGGGGCATGGCTAGTTCTGAAGCACAAGTCTTCAGTAATATAACTGAGATATTGTAAGGGTCTTTAGTCTTTCCAGTATTCAATGTCTTAAACTATTTCTTGATATGATGTGAAATTTATTGAATTAGCTAAAGACTGGTAATTGTGGGGGTGGGACTTAGCACTGCCAGAACAATTTAATACAACTGCACTCCCTCCGACTTGTTTGTTTTGCTGTATGATTCCGTGCCTTTATTCTGTGTCCCTCCCTCTGCCAAGTAGTTTAAACTCCTCCCAACAGCACGAGCAAAACATCCCACAAGGACGTTAGTCCCATTCTGGTTCAGCTGTGGACTGTCCCGCTTGAACAGATCCCACCTTGCTCAGAAATGATCCCAGTGATGCAGGAATCTAAAACCCTCCCTCCGGCACTAACTCTTAAGCCATGCATTCATCTGCATTATCCTCCCATACCTGTGCTCACTATCATGTGGCACTGAGAGTAATCCCGAGAACACAACCTGTGAGGTCTTGCTTTTTAGCCTATTGCCTAACTCCCTGAAATCTTGGTGCAAGACCTCATCCTTCTTTCTATCTATGTCATTGGTGCAAACATGATCTCTAGCTTATCACCCTCCCCTTTCAGAATGCCCTGCAGTTGTTCAATGACTTCCCATGACTCTAGCATGAGGAAGACAACTTTCCATCCTGGAGTCAGATTGACGGCCACAGTAGCTCTATCTGTACCCCTGACTATAGAATCCCCTATTACTATTGCCCTGCCTCTCCCCACCCTGCCTCCCCAACTGCCCCTTCCTTTTTCAGATAGGCTGCTTATGGTGCCAGAAGCTTTGCTCTGTTTGCCCTCCCTGGTGGAACCAGCATCTTCATCAACCTCCAGAATGGAATGTCGATTTGTGAGTGAGACCTCAGGGGACTCCTGAACTACCTTCCTACATCTCTTGGACTGCCTGGTAGTCACCCATTCCCTTCCTTCCTCAAGTCCCCTCAGCTGCAAGGCGATCATTCCTTAAATGAGTTATCCACTATGCTCCCAGACTTGCGGATGCTCCTCAGTCTCCTGTTCCAGTCGCAATCCCAGCTCTGAAACTTGGACCTCCAGAAGCTACAGCTGGACACACTTTCCTACACACCTTCTGGCAATGTGGTTGACTCTCAACTGTCCTCCAAGGGCAACTAAGGATGGGCAATAAATTCTGGCAAGCCAACGATGCTATATCCCACAAATAAATTTTAAAAACAGCTCCACATCCTTGCCCATTGCAATGTTTCCAGCCTCACCCCTGTCCTTCCTGCCTTCTGTATAAATATCGGGAACTTTGAAAGTTAAAAAACAGCCTCATCATCTTCAACTGGATTTGGTTGAATTCTGCAAAATACTTTGTTCACTCAGAATAACACTCTGAAGCGCAGTCAAATTTGGTTTTACGAACTTTGGACATTGATGAAAAAGATAATGTTTTCTTCCTAGGGAAAGAAGGCTTGTATCAAAATGAAGGCTGAAAGCTTATCATCCAGTTCCCAGTAGCTCCACATCAGAGGTCACACTATTCAGAATTACCAACAGGAATTGGGATCAAGGTGATTGATATTCGCATTGCCTTCAGGAAGTCTACTCGTTTTCCTTATATCGGTGAGTGGAAGTTCATTGTGTTCTCCAGTTTGCCAAGTTTGTCAAATACAGCTTGACTAATAATACCTCTGCCTGGTTATCCCAGGAACTTACTTGAAGCAAGCCTAGCCCTGGCTAAGTTCAGTTTTTGGCAAACCACATTTTAGTACTGTATTCAAGATGGTGCATTCTGTAGTTATGTATGTGAGGCTTTATAAGATGTTTAAATTGTCTCTGTTTAATCCAAGGTAAGATGGAGTAGTGCAAAGAGTTTTGTGATCCCCTACCAGTGTCAGGCCCATGTGACCTGGTTGCCATGGGGGCAGAGGCCCAGGTCAAACTTATTCAAGGTCAAGTGGCCAGATTATCACTTGAACACAAAGGGAGAGGCTGCAGTTCTTGCTGACATGCTTACTGACAACTCAGAGGGCCTGGGTTTCACTGCCAAGACATCTAGCTTAAGTCAAGAAATTTCCCAAACTTGGCAGGCCTGCCTTGGTAGAATGTGACCCATCAGACCCAATTTTCACTCAATGGTTAGGGGGTGGCCATGTTGCGATAGAGCCAGCCCCATTGCCCCTGGATGAGAGAAAACCATAGGTGCAGCTGATTGCCAAGACAGGTTGTTAAAAGGCATGCTTTGGTTCTCTGGGACATAGTACAAGTTGTGCCATTAAAGCTTTGGCCGCCTGGCCTTCATCCTTCATGCTCCATCAACCACCACCACACACTCATCATACACTCCATGTCTCCATGTCAACTCAATGCCATCCTATGCCCCCAATAATCCTAAGACCCCTACATCCACCATGTCAACTCACTGCCAACTCATAGCAATCCCACCACCCTTGGTCTTTATACCCTCCATGCCTGGTCATTCAGTATTCACCATGGGTAAAACTCAGGAGCCATGTTGAGATGAAATAAAATAAAATTCTCAAAATGTAAATCAACCTTTGCTATAACTAAAAAGCCTCCCAGTGATGAAAGCCCACTCAATCCTTATACTTCTTAAATTGTATAATATTGTATAAACAAATATTCTGTATAAAAGACAGTTAATCTCTTACTAGCTTCTTTGAGCTGTCAATCCGACTGTGAATTTAGACCCATCCGCACTTTCCTGTTGAGATAAATGAGCTTTTGGAAATCAGACAAGCATTCATGATAAAAAGGATAGCTAACAGCAAACAGCTATTAGAGTTACTTGAAGAGCAGGACTTCTCTACCTGTCAGTGACATTGGTAACTAGTTTTAAATTTAGACAGCCGAGAATTTAAATAACGTCATAACACGGCAGTCATAAAAACTTTAATCACCCTTCAAGAGGCTTTATGTTGACTCCAAATATCTGTGATTAAGGCCCTCAAAACAGGTAAAATAGGCTCTGTTTGAACTCAACCATCCCCCCCCCACCCCACCCCACCCCCGCCTTATCTCTCTGGGAAAAATAGGGTCTATTAGAAATGGGGCGAGACTTTTGCATCCAGGTTTACGAGTCTCTGAGTGAAGAGATGTCCCCTCATCTCAATCCTAAATGGTCTACCCCCTATCCTGAGATTATGTTCCCTGGTTCTAGATTCCCCAACCAAGGAAAACATCTTCCCCCCCTGCATCTAGTTTGACCATCCCTGTGAGAATGTTGTACGTTTCAATCAGACCTTCTATGATACTTCAAAACTCTAGTGAATGCAGGCCCAGTTGAACCAACCTTTCCGCGTAGGACAGTCCTGCCAATTCCATTATCAGCCTAGTGAACCTCTGCTACACTCCCTCTATGGTGATTATGTCTTTTCTTAGGCAGGGGAGACCAAAACTGCATGCAGTACTCTAGGTGTGGTCTCATCAAGGTGGTGTATAACTGCAGTAAGACATCCCTTCTTCTGAACTCAAATCGTCTTATAATGATGGCCAACATAACATTTGCCTTCCAAATTGCTTGCTGAATCTCCCTCTCCACTTTCATTGACTGGTGTACATGGATACCCAGGTCTCTTTGTACATCCACACTTCCCAATATATCACTATTCAAAAAAATACTCTTCCTTTCCATTTTTTACACTGAAGTGTATAACTTCACATTTAGTTATATTGTACTGCCGTGTGTTTTCCCACTCACTCAATTTGTAAAGTAAAAATTTATTTATTTGTTAGTCATGAGTAGGCTTACATTCACACTGCAATGAAGTTACTCTGAAAATCCCCTGGTTGCCACACTCCAGCACCTGTTCGGGTACACTAAAGGAGAATTTAGCATGACCAATCCATCTAACCTGCACATCTTTGGACTGTGGGAGGAAACTGGAGCACTCAGAGGAAACCCATGCAGACATGAAGAGAATGTGCAAACTCTTCAGAGACAGTGACCCAAGCCAAGAATTGAACCCACCTGCCTGGCACTGTGAGGCAGCAGTGCTAACCACTGTGCCACCATGCCACCCATGTCTAAATAACCTTGAAACCTCCTTGCACCCTTCTCACAACTCACAATTCTGTCCAGTTTTGTGTCATCAGCAAACTTGGAAATTTACATTTGGGTTCACTCATCCAGGTCATTTATATATATCGTGAACAGCTGGGCCTAGGCACTGATCGCTGCAGTACCCCACTGGTTACCACCCGAGGAAGAGTTTCTCTGAATGTTGTCTATATAGAATTCCTGAAGGTACTTGAGAAGGTTCTGCACAAGAGACTATTAATGAAAATAAAAGTTCACAGCACTGATGTTAACCTTGTGATTATAAGTTGGTATTTGGCTAGAAGAGCAGAGACAGTAAAAGTGATAATTCAAACATACTCTGGAGGTACTTGATCAACTGGAAATGAAAATATCAGTTTTGGATCTATTGAAGTTTTTAAGACAGAAGTTTTTATTAAGCAAGGACTGTAAGAGAAGATAAATTGATTTGAGGTACAAATCAATAATGATGTTATTCAAAGGGTTGGAAGGGCTGACTGGTCTATTCCCATTCCTTTGTGAGTTCACTGTTGTTTTGCAATCTGACGCAACATGGTGGCCACTTGATCTCTTTTTAATTGTGTTGATTGATCGATAAATGTTGTCAAGAACACCAGGATAACTCTTCCGCTCTTGGAACAGCGACCTCTTTCACATCCTCCTGAGCAAACAAACAGAGCCACGATTTAACATCTGACGGACAATTTTGCATCTTCTGGCTCGGTACGCTGAAGCTCAAGATTCTGCATGAAGCAATTCCCAGATGCTCCTATCCTGGATTCCCCTTGGTGAGAGGTGAGGTCTAAATGGGAACTCTCCGTGGTGCTGAATATGGATGCTCAAACTCAGCACGTCCCCCAACACAATATTTTTCTGGCTGTATGGATCAGGTTTCGTGGGGTGGTTCTTCACATTGAATGTATTAATCTTACCCAAGAAAATACCATTTACTATCCATGGCGATAATCAAACCAGTATGTTTTCTTTCACCAAAAAAGCTGATGGATTAAATACTTACTAATCATGTTGATATGTTTGCTTCCTTGTACCTAACTTACAAGAATAGTGAGTTAATGAGAAAGTTGGCTTTCGCCAATAACTCAAACACAATGTAAATCTTTGAAAAGCACAGGAGATGCTGGTTATGCTAATAATAACAACACTTACATAAACATTAGGCCACAATAAAACGCTCAACAGTGACTTGATATGACATTTCTCTGCAAATTATTTTGAACGGAGGTGAGAAGCAATGCTGTCATACAAGGGAAGTTTGTGTCCGGTAATATTGCTCTCAGTAATTTCAGTAACCAGTTGTATATCCCAGAACTCTCCCACTGTGAAATAGAATTGGAAAAAAAGCACTTAAAATTAACAAATGAGATTTCATTTCCAAAATATAGTTTAGAAAAAGTATAAGTTAAAACACTAGCAGCTGACCGAATGTAGATCATGTCTTAGTTATCTTTTAAATCACGATAATGTTTCCGCATGCCTTTCTGTTCAGACTAAGTGTTCTTTTCTCTATAATATTAATTCAATAAATTGGGACAGAGAAAATGTCATAACATTGTTGTGTTTGTGTTTGGTGGCACATAAACAGAACAAGAGCAAATGGCCAATTTTGTTAAGATCGGGTACATTCCATCAAGAATTGCAGTTTACTTGAACTCTTGATACTGTGTGAAAAATAATTAATTCTGGATGATGATAACATTGGGAGTTTATTCACGAATGTGCTAATATTTTCTTTATGATGTAGTGTGGAGTTTAAATCATTTTGAACATCTGATCACTATTCAGGAAGAAGCATCCTGTCTCAGATCTATTCCTGTAATATTGAATGGAAGACTATTATTTCAAACTATGTTGCATTACAAAAGATCCCATAAATGTGTGCGTTACTTAGCAAGTGACAAAACACACACATTATCTTTGCTACAAGATTACACTTTTAGGCCATGATCAGATTCAACAAATGACGGACAACTATCACAAGACAGGACTGGAAGACCATCTTTTTTGTCCAAATTTGCTTTTATGTTTTGGCTGCTAATGTCTTACTAATGCATACTCATGCTGAAAAGATCCAAAGGTGGGGCATAAACAGTGCTAAGTGGCATGCAGTGATGGGCAGATAACCATTAACACTCTGGCAGCGAGGTCAGATTTGATGCTTCCTTTTGTTTGCAAGGCTAAATTAAGATGCAGCCACGGCGCTCTCCCTATTACCTCTCCCTAAGCAGCCTCCTGAGCCATCACACGCTGGTCGCATTTTGTCCACTATTAGCTACCCATTAACAAGTTGATGAGAAAGGAGTTTCAGTGGTTTTACAAATGCTGAAGCGTTTTCCAGGAAGCAGCAGTTTCTACCCTAGTTTCACGGACACATTAGTCTGTCAGTGGACAAGCTTTAAAAGGATTCTCTCTGAAGACAGTTCAAAAACCTTTTGCATAGCTTTTCTTTTTATTAATATTGCAAACATGTTTCAAAAGAAGGGAGTTATCTTGCTCCCTTTTCAGGCGCTGGTATTACCAACCATTTTACTTGTACTTTGCTATTATTATCTCTTTGATAGCTGTGACATGTTGATCATATATGGCAGTGAGAAAATTGATTTCCCTCAGCAGAAACGCATCCAATTTTCCAAGGGCCATAATTTTATGTCCACAACAAAATAAAAGGGTCATTTTCCGGAGGATGAGGGGGATTGAAATCTTTGATAAAAACTCAGTAAATGTAGCATTTTTGATTGTAGTGACTTCAGCTTTCACAAATGCCTGGTCTGTCTGGACTGTTAAGAAAAGAACAGCTTGTGATATATTGACCAGTGGGGAAAAAAGGTTCACTTTGACAGAATAAAAGTATGCATTAGCACGCTGGCAGATAAGGTTAGACTGTAAATTGGAGGCAGTACACTTTAAAGGGGTGCTGTCCCTTTTATAAACCAATTTCGAAATCGTCAAAATAAAACTATATTTCCTGCTGATACCCCTAACTTCCCCACATTGTTGATCAATGTAAAATTTAACCCTAAAGATGACAGGTTGCTTTAAATATTGCAAAGCACCGTAAGGAATTAGAACAAGGCAATTAGAGCTCTTCATAAAATTATAGGTATTAATGATACTTCTTTAAATAATTACTATTTTTTACTATCAATATTGGTCTCTCTTCCCTGTTGAAAGATTAACCAAAATCTAACAAACCATTTTTTTAGAGTTTATTTACTTGTGTCACAAATAGGCTTTCATTAACATTGCAATGAAGGCCAATACACCTAACCAGTGTGTCTTTCAGACTGTGGGAGGAAACCAGAGTATCTGGAGGAAATCCATGCAGATACGGAGAGAACATGCAAACTCCACACAGCCGCCCAAGGCTGGAATTGAACCCGGGTCCCTGGCACAATAAGGCAGCAGTTTATAAGTTTATTTTATTAGTGTCCCAAGTAGGGTTACATTAGCACTGCAATGAAGTCACTGTGAAAATCACCTAGTTGCCACACTCTGGCGCCTGTTCGGGTACACTAAGGGAGAATTCAGCACAGTCAATGCATCTAACCAGCATGTCTTTCAGACTGTGGGAGGAAACTGGAGTACCTGGAGGAAACCCCTGCAGATGCAAGGAGAACGTGCAAACTCTACACAGACAGTCACCCGAGGCCAGAATTGAACCCGGGTCCCTGACGCTGTGAGGCAACAATGCTAACCACTGTGCCACCGTGCCGCTCCATGAGCTATGTTCAAATTTAATTTGTATTCAATTGCTGTTTAAATTTCAAGTAATTTAAATACCTATCTCTTCCTACTATTAAAAAGAACAGTTTTGGTTGGTCTGTCTATATGGGTGGAGATGTGCATTTGTTTTAACGATTGGGAAAGCCTGCATGTGTGCATTCAAACTGTCAGTTTAGCATTTTCCTTGCATAAGTTTGGTTTAGAGTAGCTACATTTAATAGATAAGGACACTAGATGCAATTGACTTAATCTGGTTAGAATCCAGCTGATGTCTGCTCATCAGAAGTCTAGCTTGCAATAGGCATGTAAAAATAGTTGACCAAAAGATCAGTGATCCAATAGATTGACTCCGGGACCCTTGCAATTGCATGGTTAACGTCTTCCTAATCTTGGCCCAGTGCAGAATGGTTAGGGCTTCACACCAATGCTGAACTTGTGTTGTTTAAATCATGTTTTAAAGCCCAAAGTGACTCTGACAGGAATCAGAGTGAAACTTTGTCCTCCAAACTGCCCAGTTTCCCTTTGCTCTGATCTCAGTTCCTGTCCTCACCCTGGATTCGGGCTGCATTATAGTCCAGCTGCTCTGTTGTAGAGAATGAAATTACGTTGTGCCGATGGTACAGTTGTAATGCACTCTTAAAAAAAACATACAAAAGTTAATAAGATGGCTCAATGCTTAGCACTGCTGTTTCATAGCGTCAGGGACCCGGGTTGGATTCCAGGCTCAGGTGACTGTGTGGAGTTTGCACATTCTCCTCATGTCTGCATGGATTTCCTCCAGGTACTCTGGTTTCCTCCCACAATCCACAGATGTGCAGGTTAGGTGGATTGGCCAGACTAAATTGCCCCTTAATGTCCAAAGGTGTGTAGATTAGGTGGACTGACCATGGTGAATGCCATGGTAAATGGGGATACAGCGGAGGGGAGGGCCCTGGTGGTCTGCTCTTTCAGAGTCAGTGCAGATTCGATAGGCTGAATGGCCTCTTTCTGCACTGTAGCGATTCTATGGTTCTATTCTATGAACTTCTGAAAAGAAATTGATAAGATCTAAAATATCACTCCCTTCTTTTAACTGCAGCCAATGACTGTACGTTCTTAATTTAGATGTTCCTTCCCATTTTGTATTACTGGGATTAGCTTGGTTTTTACAGACAGAGATGCGACGCACAATTTTCCTAACGTTTAGCAGCTGAGTGTGCTCTCTGCTCACTGCAAAACTATATTTGTTGGATGGTGCATGCATCCCTCCAGAGCGCATGAATCACTGGGCTGGATTGCATTCTTCATAACTCTCTCCATCCAGCAGAGAGTGATGCGTCCTCACCTGCCCTGATAGATGGATACATTAGGAGCGATCGTCCTTATAAAATAGGATGTGCGGCAGTTTGTTTTTGCTGCTGCGCGAGCTGGCTCTCAAAATTCCTTTTAGGCTTCTTCTTTTACATTTAATTCCTCAACTTGTACAGTCGGACTTTTTTTTCTCAATTGCAGCTAAAGCAGAAAGCTAAAGGTCTCTATTAGTGTCTCTTCCTGTCTTGTCTGTCTTATCACCCTGCCTCCAAAAGGTCAATCAGGTCTGGAAGCATGAGACGCATTACAGCTAATCAAATGCATGAAGGGTCACTACCATTATGCTAGCTGGATTAAAGCTACTGAATGAGAAGGGAAGTGGATATGGATACATCTCTCTGTTATGCGCCGCAGCAGCCTAAGTTGTCAAAATGCACTTGTCTTCACATTAAAAGCAGTCCAGGACTTTCAAGGGGAGAAACCCTCGGGGCAAAGTACAAAATCAGAGGCAGGGGTCAGGACCTTGACTATTGATCTGGCCTCTATAACTTCCACATCTCGCTCAGGCCTGCGCAGGAAAGCTGCTGGAGTATATTAGAGCAGAAATCCATAAACAGGGGCCATGTTCAACCAAGCACAGGAAGAAACTAAATTAAATGTTAAAAAACAATCTGGGGCTGGAGTTTGAGACAATTCATCATGATCCAAGGTGTCAGGCAGGTGGGATGACCAAGGATCTTCAACCAATAGACACCACGACAGAAAATGGATAGACCTCCGCTGACTCATTTGTCAGGTCCTGAGCAGTTAAGATCTGGACAGGTGACAAAATTTCTAACCAAGGTCAGTTAGGTTTAACTTCAGAAAAGGAGTATTTATCTTCCTAAGAGCTGTATTTCAAAATAGAAACCACACTTTAGTATGCTTTATGCTTGGAACACGAATAAACTACTAGTTAATAGGTCTTATTTAAACTGCTTCCTCTTTAGTTCCTTAGGAGGGTTCAGACACAGAGGCCAAAAACCTTTCGAAGGAAAATTGCCTCTGAAAGTGTGAAGAGAACACTAGAAGTCATCTGTAGTAATTTTGATAATGGCCCGGAAACAGCTGCTTGTATTGTCCAATAATGATGGTAAATGTCATCTTGAGAAACATTACTGTCAAGCGGAGAGAATGGTCCATTCTTGAATATCTATTGGCAGAATATTCACTTGTAGGGTTTTAGATTGACTTGAGCTGCTTCTTCATAATCCGTCGATACTGACAGCAAGGCACACACGTGCACTCGCATTCAGATATGCTGAAACTCAAGGGGCCGGATTTTACAGGCTTGCTCATTCCGAAACCGTAAGATCCCACCCGAGGTTGATGGATCTTCCCACTGTCCGCCCCCTTGCCCGCTCCGATTCCTGAGGCAGGCAGGGCGGTAAAATTCCGGCCCATCAAAGGGGCGTATGCAGGGTGCGCTGTCCACACGTTGCAAAACAAAGAAATCTCATTCCACAGGTCGGCCTAAATCGGGGTTATGAAAGTGCACAGCATTGCATCCACAAAGGGATATTACAATGCCGACTAGAGATGGCCAGGGTCTTTCAAATCATTTGCACCGCTCGGTGCTTTCATGAAATAGCACCAGTTCTCTCAAAGGCTCCTAAGAAATCAGTTTAAATGTTACAATGTGATTTTGCAAATTATTGAACAGAGATGGATGATTATGTCAGTAAAATGACTGTCATTTTCCTTTAATTTACTTAGTGGCATATTTACTGCAAGGCATGGCAAGGCTAAGTAAAGGAAATGGTCTACTTAACCATTTATTTTGTTAGTTTTGAAACTGGCAATAGCTACAGCTGATACACTTGGAAACCGGCTTGTGAAAGAAACTATTTTTGTGTCATTTTATCTTCGGAAAGCTGCTTTGTGTGCGGGCTTTTCCTCAGTGATCTCATGTCGGTTTTCCATCCGTCTTTTTTGGACCTGTTTTCCTTTTGTTACTGTAAATGTACGCTGATAGCACATTGTGCAAACTGTAAAGTCCAGCAGACAGTTAGAGCAGCAAAGTGGGCAAAACAACCAATGGTCACCGTGGAAAATTGTGTCTCTGTCAGGAATTAGACTGGCAGGATTAATCATCAAGTGACCCTTTCATCACTGCTCTTATACAATGAGGGGCAAAACAATTTTAAGCCTTTCTGTGAGGTTTAAACAAATATGTTTTGTAGAAATCCACTTTGTATAACTCAAAACTTGAGCCTAGAATTTGGCAGACTTTGTACCTATTCATCAGGCACAAAAAAGGCGCCTATAGCATCAAATATGGTGGACAGCCGTCATGTGACCAAAGCTTATCGCCTGTCATAATGGATTGAAGCTCACCCTAGTCATCCATGGCACATGCCAGAAAAAATAAATTGCTGATTTAAATATTTAAATAATAGTATTCTGCTTGTTAACATCGAACACAGAACAGTACAGCACAGGAGCAGGCCCTTCAGCCTACAGTGTTGTGTCGAACATGACACCAAATTAAACTAATTCCTTTTGCCTGCTCTTGGTCCATATTGTGTGACTCTTTTAAGATAAGAAATTCCTGCAATCACTCGCCATGTAATCAATGTGTCCAGCAACTCAGCGATGACCCATCACACATCCACTGTATTTAGATTAATTGCTTTTTTTTTGTTGAATCTGTTGGTTGACTTCTGGTTGAATTTAGACTTATTTCCTGCCTAGTTCTGACTTCCAAGAAGAGTTTTTTTCTGGTACTGTGTGACGGCCTTCAAAACAGTTTCACTGCAGTTCAGGATGGGTTGGCAGGGCTGGCTTTACGATTGGCGGTCGAAGGGAAGAATTTAATAGTGCAGAGGTGGCCATTTGGCCCATTGAATCTGCACCAACTCTCTGACAGGGTACCTTACCCTCTCCCCCACCCCATCCCTGTAATCCCATACGGTTCACATGGCTAATCCACCTAACTACACATCTTGGGACACTAAGGGGCAATTTAGCATGACCAATCCACCCACCCTACACATCTTTGGATTATCGGAGCACCCGAAGGAAACCCACACAGACATGGGGAGAATGTGCGGACTCCAGACAGACAGTCACCAAAGGCTGGAATCAGACCTGGGTCCCTGGTGCTGTGATGCAGCAGTGCCACCAAGGGAGGGAAAGTTTTGCAAAATGCATGTTGGATTCTCTACCCAAAATGTGACCACCTTTTACTGGAGGTAGAGACTGGCATTAGCTAATCAACTGCTAACAGTGGGTAGTTAATTATCAGAAATTAGGTTCCACTGAGGGACAAATTGATGATGTTGCCCGTATCTTATCAGTAATTGGAGCTGGACAAACCCACTGCTGAATCTGAGCAGGTGTCTGGAGGTGCCCGGTGACTAGCAAGTCCTCCCATACTACCCCTGGCCCACCTACCTCCCCCAGATCCACAGCTGCCAAAGGTCTGCTGCTGCGGAGGGCTTTCCCTGCCAGACTGTTAGCCTGGCACTGTGGTCACAGTTTATTTATAAGCATTTAAACGTCTTCAGAGGGCACTTCCATTTTGAGGTACCATTATGGTCCTCCACCTACAGGGGCAGTTCCCATCTCTTCTGGTAGGACTGCTACCACGCCACCCAAATTCTCAGTGCTTCCATCCACCCTTCTGACTGATCAGCTGGATCACTAACAGATTGTGCAGGCACCCAGAAGCCATTGAGACCAGGACCCAGAGATGTAGCCATATTTACAAATGAAGATGGTAAAGTTCCACCCAACAGGATCAGGGTGTGGGGAAGGGAGGATGAAAATACTTTATGGGATACCATTTGAGATCTTTGAGAACCATTTCTCGACCCTAGTTTCAGTGAGGAGAAAACCCTCAGGCGTCTTTGCTTCACAAAGGAACCTGTTACCGAGCTATTGGACATGGACAACATTGGCTGTAGCTGTCAAGGTCACCTTGGCCTCAGTTTTTATGTAACAGTTTCCTTCCAGTCTGCTGCAGGTAACACCTCAGTTTTCAGTCATCACTGTATCATAAGAACATAAGAAATAGGAGCAGGAGTAGGCCATCTAGCCCTTCGGGCCTGCCCCGCCATTCAATAAGATCACAGCTGATCTGAAGTGGATCAGTTCCACTTACCTGCCTGCTTCCCATAACCCTTAATTCACTGGAGTTCGTCAAGGCTCCCTGTGCTAGGAGGAAGAGCTCTGTCTCATTTCCCATGGATAGATCAAAGCAGGGTGACTGAGCGCAAGATTTCACCTAAATTGCCCAACTGCTGTGGAATATGTCCACATTGTCTTACATGCTCCTTGTCATAACCTCATCCCCTGTCAATTCATACCATCCTGAGACTCTTCAAATGCTTCTGAGATAACACATCAAAACATAATGACCTATTCTGAAACAATAACTGCAGCAGACATGAACTAATCGAGCTTCTCTGGAAATATGCATCTAGTGCATTACGTTAAGGACCTCTTACCAAATAGGAGCGAGAACATGAGACAATGCTGTATTGAACAGAGGCTGTTTGAAGCGGTGGGCGCTCTCTGTCTGTCTCACTCTCTCTTGGAAGTGGAACACTGGTTTTCAAAGTAACCATTCTGAGAAATCTACTGTGAATTGAGATATTTTTCAGAATAAAATGTGGAAATCTGCTCCATGCCAATACACCCAGGGAGAAAGCTGAACAAGACCATTGCAATGTGGAATCACTGCATCAAGACCAGTCGATGAACAGCTAATATTTGCCCCTTTGTTTTATTTTTCATGAAACTGGAAAAAAATCCAAGAACTACCTTCTTAATCTGCCATCTGAATTGGTGTGTGTGTGTGTTAGTTTGAAAAGTGGTTGGTGCAAACTCCTGGAGTGGATTCATTGTTGAAAGTGGAGTGAAAAGGGTTGCTTGTAAAGTCTGAACTGGAGATTTAAAATGCAAACAGCTAAGTGAAAGTATGACTACCAGAGAAGCTTTTAAAGCAAGTTTTTGGGAGCAGAGTTTAGAAACTCTCATGTGACAATCACATGAGGGATTCTAAGGAGAAATTCACAGACACTAACTTGGGTTCAGCTTGGAGAGTGTATTGCACCACAGTCAACCTGTGTGCTTTAAAACAGGACTTTGTGTGAATGAGACCATTGTAGCTTGCAATGTACTTAGCCATCCATGTTAATCTTAAAACCTGTGTGTATTTGTAAGCTAAGGGGAAAGTGAAGGCGTACTGTGGTCATTTTTTTCATATATAATAAATGTTTTTTTCTTGTTGTTAAAACTAAATTAGCAGTTCTGTGACTCTGTTTCTCCATGTTTGATTAAGAAAAGGTAAAACGGTCTTTTTAGCCAGGTTTCATTTTGGGATCTTCACATTCAATTAGACTATCATCTGGGATTGTAACATGCTGTTGAAGTGTTATTTCTGTAATATAGCAATAACCATTACATTACAAGCAGACCACACGTGACACTGTTCACAGTGAGTTAGAGGATCCACAGTAAAGTTGCCCCGAAACATATGTAGCCCTGGAAAAACGAGGAATTAAAAAAGATGTTGAACACTACTTCAGAAAAAGGTATGTTGGAAATATCAGTCATGACAAAGCAATGCACTGAGTTGGAAAGAAGTCAACAAGAAAATAAACAGTTGAAAGAACAGCTGATCGTCTTTCAAAATCAAAGACAAAAAGAGCACATAACGCTTCAGCTGCAGGAAGAAATGAAGACTGTCTTGAAGAGCAGAATAGAGGAACAGCCAAAAACATTGCGAAGACTCTGAAAAATTACAAGAATACTCAATGAAGTATTGGAGTCACAAATGAAATGAAAACCTGGCGAAAGACTTGCATACACTGCAGTGGTCACTTTGGTCGCAGTTTGTTCCTCTGGGAAATTATGAAGGAAAGCAAAATTAATTTAATGTCACTCTGAAAGAACTGGAGAGCAAGTTTGCAGAGAAAAATCAGCAAATGTTCAATATTCCAGGAGAAAGCTAAAGGGTGTGAGAAAGAGATGGCATAGCTGAAGATCA
Organism: Carcharhinus amblyrhynchos; assembly: GCF_965287045.1. Taxonomy (NCBI): domain Eukaryota; kingdom Metazoa; phylum Chordata; class Chondrichthyes; order Carcharhiniformes; family Carcharhinidae; genus Carcharhinus; species Carcharhinus amblyrhynchos. The sequence continues at coordinate 18,122,962 of NC_137351.1, read as the reverse complement.
AAGAACTAGAAGGAAAAGAACTCAATGCTTCAAACCTAGTGAGGACCGTTGCACTGTTGTAAAATGAGATGGTTGAAATGAAAATCAAGAATCTAGAGTGGCAAGAAAAGCTAAATTATAGAATCCCTATTGTGCAGAAAGCGACCATTCAGCCCATTGAGTCTGCACTGACTCTCCAGCAGAGCATCTTACCCAGAGACTATCCCCGAAACCACATATTTATTCCACTAATCCCCCTAACACATCTTGGGACTCTAAGGAACAACTTACATGGCCAATCCACCAAACCTACACATCTTTGGAGTGTGGGATTTTATCCGTTATCCAAACCGGACAAAGTCCATGATTTTCGATCCAATCTGAAGAACGTTAAGAGGGGATGGGCAGATGGAAGAGCAAATCCAGACTTTAACAGCAGAAAAGGAAAATTCTAAAAACAGATTGAAAATCTAATGAGCGAATTGAACGGGTCTAAGGAGCAGTCAATGAAAAAAAAACTCCAAAAAGAATTGAGCTCTCTGGTGCGTTTGTCCAAACTTTATTTATTTATTAGTCACAAGTAGGGTTACATTCACACTGCAGTGAAGTTACTATGAAAATCTCCTAGTTGCCACACTCAAGCATCTGTTCGGGTACACTAAGGGAGAATTTAGCATGACCAATGCACCTAACCAGCACATCTTTCGGACTGTGGGAGGAAACCTGCGCAGACAGAGGGAAAACATGCAAACTCTGCACAGACAGTCACACAAACCAGAAATCGAACCCGAGTCTGAATGCTGTGAGGCAGCAATGCTAACCATTGTGCCACCGTGCTGCCCAGGGGTAATCAGAGGGATAGTGTCAAATATTGAAGTGCAAGGCCTCTCAGAAGATGGCCTTGCCTTATCATTTCTAAATCTACAATAATATTGTTTTCCTATGAATTAATCATTTGAGTCCCCAAACATCAGTAAAATTATGCTCTTTAAGTGACAAATATAAGTGTCAGTTGAAATTTTATGTGGTATTTTTAATCATTAGTTTATTGGCATCGCTAGAATTACATTTGACATGATGGCACAGTGTTTGGCACCGCTGCCTCAGGGATCCAGGTTCGATTCATTTTGGAAATGAAAGGACAGTAGGACTAGGGGGCACAGCGTCAAGATAAAGGAGGGGTGGTTTAGAACGGAGTTGAGGAGGAACTTCTTCACTCAAAGGGTGGTGAATCTGTGGAATTCTCTGCCCGTTGAAGTGGTGGAGGCTGCCTCGCTAAATATTTTTAAGACGCGGGTTGATGGGTTTTTGATAAGCGAGGGGATTAAGGGTTATGGGGAGAGGGCGGGAATGTGGAACTGAGCCACGACAGATCAGCCATGATCTTATTGAATGGCGGGGCAGGCTCGAAGGGCTAGATGGCCTACTCCTGCTCCTATCTCTTATGTTCTTATGTTCTTATGATTCTGGCCTCAGGTCATTGTCTGTGTTGAATCTGCACATTCTCCCTGTGTTTCCTCTGGGTACTCCGGTCTCCTCCCACAGCCCAAAGATGTGCAGGTTAGGTGCAGTGGCCATGTTAAATTGCCCCTAAATGTCCCAAGATGCGTAGTTTAGAATTTTTTATTCATTCACGAGGTCAATGGGCATTGCTGGCTGCACCAGCTTTTATTGTCCTCCTTAACTGCCCTCCATTTCAGAGGCAATTGAGAGTCAATCATATTGCTGTGGATCTGTGGATGTAGGCCAGATGGGTAAGGACAGTGGGAATAAGCTTGACAGTTCTTCCGATCTTGATCTTGTAATTTTTGAGGAACAGTACCCTCAGGTGTTCTGGTTGATTTTATCATTTTGGCATTAAAATTGTAGAACTCTGTTTTGAGACCTGATTGCCCAGGGCACAATTTCAAAATCTGAAGATGACTTGAACTGTGAGGAGAATAGTGATAGACTTCAAGACAATATAGCGAGGGTGGTGGAATGGAGAGGCAGATGGTAGATGGAATTTAGTGTAGATAATTGTGAAGTGATACATTTTGGTCAGAAAGGAAAAGCCCATCAGATGTGTGGCAGGAATACCTGGCGGCCTTCACTTGCGCATGTGGAAAAGGATGATGATTCTGAATTTGGAGAAGGAATTTTGACTTGAAGAAAGTCACATGGGTGAGACAGCCCTGTTTGTTACCCACTTTTAAAAACACCAGCAGAGGCTGTTCTGTGACAGATATCTTTAGTGTTAGGATCCCTGAGCAGAAACCCCAAAGTGTTTCATGAAGCCCAATCAGACCCCAACAGTTATCTTCATTTTTTCCATTAGTGGGAGTAAAAGGTGTTTCACTCCAGATGTGATTTTAATGATTCATTAGAAAGCCTTTATCAAAACAAACTTTATTTTACAAGACAGTTTAACTATAATGAATTAGCTTAACTTTTACCAATTGAGATACTCAAACATGGCAAGATCCAATTCTTAATTGCTCATCTATCTCTATTAGTTCCAATTTAAGCATTATTACTTTTATAGACTTAAACTCCTCCTCTAAATCAGTTAGCTAACAACACAAGCTTAGGTGTTTTTACTTGTTAACAGTCCTAAAAACCTTTGAACACATCTGGAGAGTGAGTGATGAAGAGAGGGAGACCAAGAGACACCTGCCTTCTGACAGCTGCAAAACAGCAGCTTCCAGAGAGAGAGACAGAGACAGAACCGTTTCTGGCTTCTTTCAGAACCAAGCATAAACTGCCTGTTTTATCCTCTAACCTTAGCTCCTCTCCTTCATATGACTCTGTCTCTGTCAATCGACTGAATCAAAATCCTTCTCTGAAACCCCAAGGGGAAAAAAGCCAAAAAAAAGCATTAAATCACTTTAAAACAAATATCTCATTATCTAAAACCAATTATTCTCCTGCATTCACAGCATAGAACTGCCTGGTGCAAACAAATTGGCACCGTGTAAACACAGCTGAATCTTAAACATACCCCTCACAAGAAGCATGATATAAATACATTTCTTCAAGGCATGGTATTGTCACATCAGTACCACCATCAGAGCCCTTGAAACAACTGCAAGACAACAATGCAACCAAGATAATGTACAGCTGTACCTTGAAAGTGGGAGAAGGACTTTCTCCTCAACTTGTCGTTCATCTAAGAGCTGTCCCAATGGACATTCAACTCCAAGAAGCCTTGCAGCTTACCAAGAATCGACTGTTTTTACGAGACCTACACTCTAACTGAAACATTAATTCATCTAAGGAACTAGTGGCCTGCTACGAAAGAGACTGAAATATTTAAAGATTGTAATTGTATTTTCTTCTTCATCGGTATCCAGTGATCGCGCTTGTAAAAGTTGGAGTTTAAACATTTGGGGCATTTGTGTGCTAATAATCTCCTTTTTAAAAAATTCACAGTAAGCTTGCTGCTGCATTTGGGATAAACCACTAACCTCACACATAAAAACATTTTGATCATAGACAACAATAAACATAGGCCAGAACTTTCTGGGTGTTCACGCTGGTGCAATTTTCCAGTCCCGCCGATGGTACAGCATCCACCCCCCCACCCCCACCCCTGACAATTAGGAAGGCATTCAATGGGCAATCCTGTTAACAATAACAGGACCAGAATATCCCACTGCCTCCTGCCACCGTGAAACATGCAATGGGTTGCATGGTAAATCTGCCCATAAACTCCGTCCCTGACACAAGCCAGATGCAAGATTTTAATCATTCATTCTCTCAAGTCCAAATTTTCATGTCAGATTTTATGCTTCAGTAATACAGCACAAAAAAGTCTCAAAGTTATTTATTAGTGTCACAAGTAGGCTTACATTAACAGTGCAATGAAGTTGGTGTGAAAATCTCTGAGGAGCCACACTCCAGCGCCTGTTTGGGTACGCTGAGGGAGAATTTAGCATGGCCAATGCACCTAACCAGCACGTCTTTCAGACTGTGGGAGGAAACCAGAGCACCCAGACAAAACCTACGCAGACATGGGGAGAATGTGCAGACTCCACACTGACAATGAATCAAGCCAGGAATCAAACCCGGGTACCTGGTTCTCTGAGTGCTAACTGCAATGCCACATGGTCAAAAAGTCCTTTTTCTTGAGACTTTAAAGTATTAAGTTTAAAATATTAAGCAGGTAAAATTATATTAATTTCAATATACTGTGCGATCTGGACCATCAATTTTCGTACTGCTTTACGTGTCAAATTTTCTTAAGGGGAACATCAACCAAGCTGATAATATTGACCTCTTTCCCTGCCGCTTGTACAGCGGGCCATCTGCGGAACGGTATGGACTGACAAGGAAGTCAAACTTCATGGTGTTTTCCATCAGGTTAAGAAAGGACGAGAACAAAGAGTTCCTTCCCAAGGATGAATCCATTGTCTCAGCAGAGGATTATTTAGGTTATTCATGGCTGGCCCGTGCTGCCCCAGCTGAGGCCTCGGCCTTTGCTTTGACTCGTCCACGCACCTATTATCTTTCTCCATTAAAGTGTGATAAACCAGCTGGCTAAAAGAAAAGGGAGGTCAGACGCGGAGCAATGCTACCACCAACCTCTCGTTACAAAGCTGGGCTGCTGGGCAAAAAAAAATCTTTTTTTTTTAATTAGCTGTCCGCATCCTGGGTTTGACCGCGCAACCCTAGCTAACCCGATCATTGCCCTGAAGGAGCTCGGTCCGGTCCAGCCAACCCAAGCCAAGCCAAATCAAGCCATGCAACGCAACCCACTGAGTCAGACTGGGTGCCACTTCATTGCTGCACCCAGCTGATCAATAAACTAAAGCTCAATGATGTATCGACTCAGAATACAAGTGCGGAATGTGGGATGTAGTTTATACAACAAGAACCTCCAGGAGGTAATGTTAATCCTTGACTCTTCTGACTGCAGAAGCATCAAGAAATCTTGATCTTTTGATCTGACGAGTTGTTTCTAATCTTGAGGGAAAAGGCATTGTGCTACTTTTGTTACGGCTATTCTTTTGTTAAGGCGCAGCCACTGACAGGTTGCCCTTATGCTGCAGCTGGTCTAGATTTCTTTTTTGTCACGTTAGTTGAGGGGGGGGGGTGCGGAAATCAAAGCTGAATCTCAAAATCACGATGCGTCCTCGTCACCGAGAAATTACTGTAATGGGAGCCACGCTCGCGTGCGCCTCTCCCCAGCAACATTTCGCAGAGAGGCAGGAAATGTTTAAGCCTGTCATATGCCATTACAACACTGTCAAAAGTAGCTTTCCGAATCGCCATTCATAAAGAACCAATTACCAGCGCTTAACTTATTCAGTTTCGCCACTGTATTTAATTGACATTGGGATGACCCAAGGAACAGCTGTCAGCCTTATTTGCAAAAGCCTGTAAAAAATGTGTGAGGCTTTAGAAGCTGCAACAGAAGCAGAATGAATGTGGGAGTGCTACCCACTGCTCTCTAATAAGATTACCGTATTGTTTGCAAGGGCTCTCGAAAGCTCCATCCCTCTCGAAGCGTGATATGTATAATTGGTTCTAATTGATTGCATTAGCTGCCTGTTATATGAAATTAATTTTGGAACATATGCCCTTATTTATGCCATTGTTGTTTCACAGTAGATTAACTCCTAACGCTTTTTAATCGCATGACACTCATTTTAATTACACCCTTTCTGTCAATATAAATGACACTTTTAACATCTCACTCACTCCCCCTCCCCTCAATCCCCACTCACCCCCTCCCCCCCCCCCCCCCCACCCTCCCCCCTCAGCCCTAACATGGAAAAATTATCATGGATCCCTGTTTATTATGAGGCAGTAATACTGTATGTGCCCACAGGGAGTTGACAGCTTCTGCACGTTTGTCAGTCTAACTGCCTGCTCATTTAAATAGCCGTTTGTTACTGAGGTTATTCAAGCTGATAGCACAGTATCAACCAAAGGCCTTTCCTTAAAAAAAATCATAATACAAGCATTGTAGCTCAGTGGGAGACAACGAGCAGAAATGGCTCAGTTTGGCACTTTCGTCATTGGAAATACATTAATGTTCTGGGGACCCGTATTCGAATCCCCCCATGGTGGAACTTGAATTCAATTTAAAAAATCAGGAATTAAGAATCTACTGATGGCCATGAAACCATTGTTGGGAAAACCCATCCGGTTCACTAATGTCCTTTAGAGAAGGAAATCTGCCGTCCTTACCTGGTCTGGCCTGTACGTGACGCCAGAGTCACAGCAATGTGGTTGACTCTCAACTACCCTCAGGCAACTAAGGATGGGCAATAATTGCTGGCCCAGCCAATGATGCCCATACCCCACAAACAAATAATATAAAATGTTTAATTCACGCATATTAGGTTTGGACATTAAATTTCTTTTCTTATTTGGGCTTAGCTGTAAACAATGTACTTTTATCACAAAATAATTAAACCACCCTTCTCTTTTAATCCATTCGATGTGTTTTATGCCTATCCAAGCCATTGACATCAGATGGACAAATTCTCATACCTTTTGCAGACTGTTTCACAATCCACCAATCCCAGGCCCTGTAAAAACATAGGCTGGCGTGAAGCAAATCCACCCTCCCACTGTAACAATTGTGCAATGCAGTCTAAAGTTTATTTATTAGTGTCATGAGTAGGCTTACATTAACACTGCGGTGAAGTTACTATGAAAATCCCCTGGTCGCCATACTCCGGTGACTGTTTGGGCACACTAAAGGTGAATTTAGCATGGCCAATAACCCACACGTCATTCGGGAGGAAACTGGAGCACCCGGAGGAAACCCACGCAGGCATGGGGAGAATGTGCAGATTCCATATAGACAGTGGTCCAAGCCAGGATTCAAACTCAGGTCCCTGAGGCAGCAGTGCTAACCATTGTGCTATCTTGCTGCAGTGAGTTTAATTACCCAAATGAACATTCGGACAATAGTAACATAAAGGGCAGAGAGGGGCAAACATTCCTAGATTGTGTTCGGGAACATTTTCTACAGCAGTTATGTCTCCGATCAAATAAGAAAGGATGCACTGTTGGACCTGGTTCTTGTAAATGAGGTTGGCTAACAAGTGTGAGGGAGGGAACAATTAGGAGACCATGATCATTCTACCATAAGGTTTAGGACGATGATAGAAAAGGGAAATAGGCAATTCAGAATTAAAGTCAATAACTAGGGGAGAGCCAACTTCAAGGATGGAGCTGGGCCGGTTAGACTGGATTGGCGGGAAAAACTGTATCTGAACAATGGGCTACCTTCGAAACAGGAATGGTCCGGACACAGTCAGGGCATGTTCCTTCAGAAATAGAAATAGAAATAGAAATTCTACAGTACAGAAAGAGGCCATTAGGCCCATCGAGTCTGTACCGACCACAACCTCATTCAGGCCCTACCCCCATATCCCTACGTATTTTACCCACCAATCCGTCTATCCTAAGCATCGCAGAACACTAAGGGGCAATTTATCATGGCCAATCAACCTAACCCACACATCTTTGGACTGTGGGAGAAAACTGGAGCACCTGGAGAAAACCCATGCAGACACGAGAAGAACGTGCAACCTCCACACAGACAGTGACCCAAACCAGGAGCCAAACCCAGGTACCTGGAGCTGTGAAGTAGCAGTGCTAACCACTGTGCTCCTGTGCCATGCCTTTCAAAAGTGAAAAGTAAGACAAACAAATCCAAAGCTCCCTGGATGAAGAACAAGGTAGAAATTAAGACAAGGAAGATAAAGTATGTGTGATAGGCGTCGGGTAGGAAACTCAACTGAGAGCCAAGAGGAATACAGAAGGTTCAGAGGACAGGTGAAAGAGCCCGATAGAGAAGAAAAGACTGGCAGCCAACATAAAGGGGAATCTCAAAGTCTTCTATAGGCATAGTGAAAGGGTGCTAAAAGAAGGAGTAGGGCCGATTAGGGATCTAAGAGGGAATTTACGCATCCATCTTTACCATGGAGGTAGATGCTACCCAGGATATGATTTGATTTGATTCATTATTATCACATGTGAAGATACAGTGAAAAGTATTGTTTCTTGCGTGTGGTACAGACAAAACATACTGTTCATATAGTACATAGGGAAGAAAGAAAGGAGAGGGTGCAGAGTGTAGTGTTACAGTCATAGCTAGGATATAGAGAAAGATCAGCTTAATATTTAAATAGAACATTATTAGAGAGTTTAGAAGAGCGTACAGTTTTAAGAGCATAGAACGAGAGTAAAAGATAGAATTATAGAGAGTATGCTGGGATCAGCTGGCAAGAATTCACTTCACTCCAGCGCCAAACTTGAATTTTTTTTGTGTCAGATGTGGATGGTCTGCCCCTAAAAGGGTTTAAAATTGATAAGGAGGAAGGGTAGAATAGATTGTCAGTGCTGAAAGTTGACAAGGCACTGGGACAGGATGAGACCTTTCCCAGGATATTGAAGGAAGGGAGAATGTATATTGTGGGGCTGCTGGCTATAATCTTCCAGTCTTCCCTAGACTCAAGGGAGATTCCAGAGAGCTGGAGAGTTGAAAATATTACACCCTTATTCAATAATGTTTGTAATGATAGCCCCACCAGTTATGGGCCAGTTAATTTAACAACAATAGTGAGCAAGCTTCTAGAAACAATTATTTGGGATAGAACTGGGAAAAATACACATGGAAAAATGTGGGTTGATTAGGGTGAGCCTGTATGGATTTCTAAAGGGGAAATCGTGTTTCACTAACTTGCTGGAGTTTTTGAGGGAGTAACAGAAAGGGTCGATGAGGAAATTGCAGTTAATGTGGTGTACATAGACTTTCAAAAGGCATTTGATACAGTGCCACACAACTGACTTGCGAGAAACGTTGCAGCTCATGGAATTAAAGGGACAGGAGCAATGTGGATACAAAATTGGCCGAATAATAGGAAGAGACATGGTCAATGAAAATTTTTCTAGGCTGGAGGTAGGTTTATAGTGAAGTTCCCCAGAGGCTGGTATCTTTTCCTGACCTATATTAAGGATCTAGACCTTGGTGTACAATTTCAAAGTTTATAGATGACACGAAACTTGTAAACTGTGAAAAGAACAGTGAAGAATTTCAAAAGAATATAGACAAGTTGGTGGAGTGGGCAGAGAGGTGGCAGATGAATTCAATGCGGAGAAATGTGAAGCCATGCATTTTAGCAATATAAAGTAAGCGGTAAAATTCGAGAGGGGTGTAGAAGCAGAGGAACCTGAGTGTGTACGTGCATACATCATTAAAAGTGTCAGGACAAATGGAGAGAGAGTTAATAAAACATATGGTATTCTGGGCTTTATTGATAGGCAGATAGCACAAAGAGTGAGAAGGTAATGCTGAATTTATACAAGACATTAGTTAGACCTCAGCTGGAACATTGTGTATAGTTCTGGGTGCCACACTATAGGAAGGATGTGAACACTTTGGAAAGGTTGCGGAAGAGATTTACAAGAATGGTTCCAGAGACGAGAAACTTCAGCTATGAGGATAGATTGGAGAGGTTGGGACTTTTCTCCTCGAAAATAAGGGGCTGGATTCTCTGGCCAGGATCTCCCCAAAGCCGGAAAATCTCGCCCAAAGTCAACAGAGCTTTGCATGGTCCGTGTCCCAGGTGCCAAAATTCCTGTGGCGGGCCAGGCAGGAAAATTCCACAATGGGAAGCTCAGATGAAATTTGATAGAGGTGTTCAAAACCACGAGGGGGCTGGATAGAGTAGATTTGGAGAAACTGTTCCCACTAGTAAAAGGATTAAGAATGAGAAGGCACAGATTTAAACTGATTTATACAAAAAACAAATGTAATGTGAGGAAAACCTTTTCACATCGTGAGTGAACGCACCTACCTAGAAGTGTGATGGAGACAGGTTCAATCAAGGTATTCAGTTTAGTTCAGTTTATTTATTAGTGTCACAAGTAGGCTTACATTAACACTGCAATGAAGTTACTATGAAAATCCCCTATTCGCCACACTCCGGTGCCTGTTCAGATACACCGAGGGAGAATTTAGCATGGTCAATGGACCTGACCTGCAAGTCTTTTGGACTGTGGGAGGAAACTGGAGCATCCGGAGGAAACTCACGTAGACTCGAGGAGAACATGCAGACTTCACAAAGACAGTGACCCAAGGTGGGAATTGAACCTGGGTCCCTGGCATTGTGAGGCAGCAGTGCCACCATGCCACCCCTATTCTGGGAACGGATGTGAAGGTTTCTGAAAGGGGGCAGAAATAATTCATGTGAATGTTAACAAGGATGAGACTCAAGAGGGCATGAGATGTTTACTTGAATTGAAACGATGAGCAGGGGTATGGGGAAGAGGCAGCAGAATGGCATTAAATCATGATGGAAAGTCAGTGCTGACATGATGGGCTAAATGGCCTCTTTCTGCACTGTAACTATTCCGTAATTCTGTAATATTGTGATTCTGAGTTGTAATGACCAGCCAATGAAAAGCAACGTTTTTAGCTCTGATTAGCTGAGCTTGCTTGTTGTCATCACTTGGTGTGTTTACCTGTGGTGGAAAACATTTGGTAGAAACAGGATACGTGAAGAAACTATTTAATAAAGGGACCAAACCCAACTTTTATGAATGTTGCAAGTTTGTAAGCCTCTTTGCTTTCATTACCACATTTCCTACATCAGTCGTCTTTGTCGATGTTCTGGCTGCGACTATCAACTTAATCTTAATTGATGGCAGATTCAGGGCAGTTTAGTAACGCCGTTTTGTGTGCACTGGAACCTCATTTCACTTAGGATCCTTACAGCTGACAGAGTAGACTTTCATCTTATCACTGTAGGCGAGCATTGAGCACATATCACAGAGATGAAAGGACTGCCGGCACTAACTAGTCCATCATAAACAAAAAAAGCTTTCATTACCATCTTGGAGCTTGTGATGAGCAGGAGAGAAAGGTTCGGAACGGCAATGGCCATAGTTGTGAGAACAAATTAGAAAATGTAATAAATGGGGAGAGCTTTTAGCTTAATGGGGAGAGAGTACCACCTTTCAGATGAAGAGGAAAGCCTTTTTTTCAGATTCCATGAACAATACATGCTACTTCAAGGTGCTACTTGCTGAGATCTTCCTTTAGGGAGGAAGTTACCAGATAAATCTTTTCTGATATTTTCTTTGGACAGAACTCTTTGATAGCTCTGAGTTTTTGGGAATCACAATTCTGAGATGTGCACAGACCTTCGATTCTACAACTGGAAAATCATTTTTAAATAAAAAGAGGTCAATTATATTCCTGTTTCTGTCCCGTTTGTCCAAATCACTGGGTCTGCACACAAAAACCTAACACTTGAATGATTTGCAGCTTATTGTAAATCCAAGCCATTTTGATCAAATTTTAAACATTCCGGAGCACTAAGATTATGCATTTTGTCTTCTCGGACTATCTAAGGATTGTGAGTAAAACTACAACATGCAAAATAACCAGTTTTTGATATCCTTTTCTTTAAAATGAACAAATTATTTTCCTGGAACATTAATGTCCAATGTGGCTGCTAACCTACTGGGACCTGCCTTTGTTCAATGGGGCCATACTGGGCTGAGCAGGTCGGGTCAACGGAGAGTTTGGTTTTGGTTTTGACCCCAGCCAATATTTTGAACAACAAAAATATGTACGGCACAATGGAAGAGTGCTCCACCCAGAGCAGCTTGCCGAAGCTCACATTTTATACTGAATATCGACAGCTTCACAGGCAAAACAGCTGATTACAGGATCCCAAGTAGCATTTCAGGAATCTCAGTTTAGAATTATAGAATCTCAACAGTACAGAAGGAGGTCATTCGGCCCATCAAGTCTGTACTGACCACAATCCCACCCAGGCCCTATTCCCGCAACCCCATGCAGTTAACCTGCCAATCCCCTGACACTGAGGGTCAATTTAGGATGGCCAATCAACCTAACCCGTACATCTTTGTATTGTGGGAGGAAACCGGAGCACCCAGAGAAAGCCCATGCAGACATGGGGAGAATGTGCAAACCCGACACAGACAGTGACCCGAGGCTGAAATTGAACCTGGGACACTGATGCTGTGAGGCAGCAGTGCTAACCAGTGTGCCACCAACTATCATTATGGAGAAAAATAGTCAAGTTGAAAGTGCAGCCAAATTCCCCTCCATTTCGATTTTCAAGTTTGCTGACGACACCACCATTGTGGGTCGGATCTCAAACAATGACAAGACGGATTACAGGAATGAGATGGAGAACCTGATGAACTGGTGCGGCAACAATAATCTCTCCCTCAATGTCAACAAAACGAAGGAGGTTGTCATTGACTTTAGGAAGCGTAAAGGAGAACACGCCCCTGTCTACATCAATGGGGATGAAGTAAAAAGGGTCGAGAGCTTCAAGTTTTTAAATGCCAGATCACTATAAACCTGTCCTGGTCCCCCCAGCCCCCCCAACCCCACCCCACCCCACCCCCCCCCTCCCCGCCCATGCCGACTCTGTAGTTAAGACAGCCCACCGATGCCTCCACTTTCTCAGAAGACTCAGGAAATTTAGCATGTCAGTTACAACTCTCACTAACTTTTACAGATGCACCATAGAAAGCATCCTTTCTGGTTGTATCACAGCTTGGGTTTGGCTCCTGCTCTGCCCAAGACCACAAGGAACTACAAAAGGCCATGAAGGTAGCCCAATCCATCACGCAAACCAACCTCCCAGCCATTGACTCTATCTACACTTCTTGCTGCCTCGCAAAGCAGCCAGCATAATTAAAGACCCCATGCACCCCAGACATTCTCTCTTCCACCTTCTTCCTTCGGGAAAAAGATACAAAAGTCTGAGGTTACATACCAACTGACTCAAGAACAGTTTCTTCCCTGCTGCTGTCAGATTTCTGAATGGACCTACCTTGCATTAAGTTGATCTTTCTCTACACCCTCGCTGTGACTGTAACACTACACTCTGCACACTGTCGTTTCCTTCTCTGTGAACAATATGTTTTGTCTGTATAGCGTGCAAGAAACAATATTTTCACTGTATGTTAATACTCGTGACAATAATAAATCAAATCAAAGATATTCCCAGTATCGCTAATAATCGTTCTTGATACTATTCAGACTAACCCTATCCCAAAATAAAATGTTAATATTTCAATATTGTTCCATTTGGACAGGGACTGCTTTGGTATCTGAGACGTTGCGAGTGGCGCTGAACATTGTGCAGTCGTCAGCAAACATTCCTACTTCTGACCTAATGATGGATGGAAGGCCATTGATGAAGCAGCTGAAGATGGTTGGGCCTAAGACACTACCCTGAAGGACTGCTGCAGTAATGCTCTGAGTAGTAATTGCAAGAATTGGCAAACACCAGTTAGTATAATGAACTGTAATGATTTATTTACGAGCAGATAAATATACAGAGTACTTTCACGATGTTAACACTTCCAGCTCTAGAATCTACTCTGGCTGAAAAAGCCCACACTCTGCACTCTTCCCCTTCTCGTTCCCCAGTGGGCAATCGGATCATGTGACCCTCTTGGTATATGCGATTTAAAGGAGCCAGCAATTTCATCCCTGGGGTTGAGCTAATTGACCTGCAAGCACCATAACCACTTCCTTGGTACCAGGTACCAATGGAATGTTTCCCCCCAATTGCCATTGATGCCAGATTTGCTAGGGCTCCACACTTGGTCAAATGCTGTCTTGATGTCAGGGGCAGTCACCCTCACTTCACCTCTAGAGTTTAACTTTTTTGTCCATGTTTGAACCAAGGCTGTAATGAGGTCAGGAGCTCAGTGACCCTGGCAGAACCCAAACTAAGTGTTAGTGAGCAGGTTATTGCTGAGTAAGTGCCGCTTGATAGTATTGTTAATGACCCCTTCCATCACTTTACTGATGATCTAGAGTGGACTGATGGGGCGGTAATTGGCTGGGTTGGATTTGTCCTGATTCTTGTGGACAGGACATACCCGGGCAACTTTCTACATTGCCGGGTAGATGCCCGTGTTGTAGCTGTACTGGAACAGCTTGGCTAGGGGCATGGATAGCTCTGGAGCAAAGAACTTGGTGATATAAAAGACCCCATGGCACCACTTCGAAGACGAGCAGGGATGTCCTTGGTGTCCATGCCAATATTTATCCCTCAATCAACATGACAAGAAAACAGCTTAGCTGGTCATTATCACATTGCTGTCGGTGGGAGTTTGCTGGCTGTATATTGACTGCTGTGTTCTCTACGTTACAACTCCAAAAAGCATTTAATTGAGTGTAAAGTGCTTTGAGACATCCGGCAGTCGTGAAAAGCACGACACAAATGCAAGTCGTTTTTTTCTCAGTTATCTAAAATGCAAAAGTGACTGACTCCTGAGATGTTCCCCGTGGCATGAGCACTGAGATTCGTGGCATTGCTAGTGTTGCATTGCAGATGATTAACTGCCTCCCACACCACCCTCCCCTCCTGCTCTTGTGATAAACGTGCCAGCTCCACAAATGCTCTTGGGTCGAGAACACTTGTACACTGTACCTGGGGATTACTTAAAAGGTCTCCAATTCCAGGTCTTTCCTCGAGTAAAATGCTCATTGTTTTGGTCTAATTGTGTGGCTGCGAGATGTCGCATGTGTTCATTAATCACATGACAGTGGTAAACCACAGGAAAATCCTTTGACTGCAGCTCATTTACTGACTCCTGAAGGGTCAAGAAGCCTCCGATCAGCAGTAAAATGTGCAAAAGTAGTCTGACACTTCCCACTGACACAACATCACTTTTAAGGCTGTTTTCTTCCTTCTTATCACAAGGGAAGCAGATCTTCCATGGATACAGATACATATTGAGAGCGATATTCAATATATTACCTAATAATTTGAGGTGTTTTTATGCAGGGTAAGGTGCTTATTAATCCAAATGACCACTTTCAAGTGTTCAAGTTGAGATAAGTACGTGTTGAGTGTGCCTCGCAAGACCGTAGAATCATTTTAAATTCAAAATCTATTCCATGTTCGGGAGATAAAATCTCAACCTGGATTTTTTTTTTGCTATTGCAACTGAAAATCTAATTTATAATCCACCGTGACCTCTCCAACATCCCCAAGAGCTTTACTACCTCGTGGGAGATAAAGGACAATGTCCCCTTGCTAACCTTCATCAGTCCAGTGTTAAAAGCAATATGCATCAAAACACCTTCTTCAAAATTACAAACAAAACGCCTTTCACTCTAATTACACACAATGGTGAAGACACCCAAGTGCGTTAAAACTGCCACAAGAATAGTGGGCAGCGGAATGTTAGACTAAATATGAATTTTTTTTTTGGTTAAAGATTAGAAAGCAAGACTTTTTTTTTCCCACAAGTACTTTTTCCACACAGTTACATCTGCAAAATATGGATGGTATTCCTTTTTAGACAGGACTTTTAAAAACATTTTCTATGTTAAATGTCAGTTTATTTCTTATTCGATGAGTAAAGATTCCCCGTTCCCCACCCTCTGCCTTATTCTGAATGCAGGTTTCTCCCCAGCCTCCAATGGTGTGTTCATCGATGCTTTTATGTTGTTTCCACTCAGCTGCTGCCCAGTGCACACTCCACTGACCTTGACATCACTGCTCTTTCTTCGCATTCTCCAATCTTTCCTCTGCACCTTTGTTGTCGCCTGCCTCTTTAGAGTTGATGTGATTTCTATTGAACTTGTTCGTATCTAAGATTTTTAAATGGAATTGAGAAATAGGTTCTATCCTTTCGTCAAATCACAAAATACACTGACAAATTTTCTCTTTCAGATTGGCGCGATGTTTGCCTAGTTAAAGGGAGAGAAGACCTTGGAATTTTTTTTTTAATTTATAAAATATTCATTGTCTGTTCTTTTTTTAAGGATGGAATGATGTCTGGATGATGCAAAAACAAAAGAAGAAAACATGATTTTATTTGTGAAACACAGTGCGGTCTACAATCGAATGAATGCAGGTTGTTTTGATTTGATTTTTAAACAATGGTTTTTGAAATTCCTGATACAGAGAAGGGAGGATGACTTCCACTTAGGGTTCAGGAATTTGGGGCCAAGTCCCAGTTATCCAAAGAATCCCTATAGTGCAGATGGAAGCCATTTGGCCCGTCGAGTCTCCACTGACTCATCCCCAGGCACACCACGCCTGCCCTATCCTCTTAACCCTGTTCATTTAACATGGCCAATCCACCTAATCTACACATCTTTAGATGCTGCAGGGCATTTAACATGGCCAATCCACCTAACCTGCACATTATGATATGCTGCAGGGCATTTAACATGGCCAATCCACCTAATCTACACATCTTTAGATGCTGCAGGGCATTTAACATGGCCAATCCACCTAACCTGCACATTATGATATGCTGCGGGGCATTTAACATGGCCAATCCACCTAACCTGCACATCTTTGTGGGAGGAATTCGGAGCACTTGGAGGAAGCCTACGCAGACATGAAGGGAACATACAAATTCCACACAGACAGTCACCCAAATTAAACCCAGTTCCCTGGCGCTATGAGGTAGCAGTGCTAACCTTTGTTAGCATGCCAGGATTCTACTCCTTCTGCTCTGGTCCTTTAAATTTCAGTGGAAAGGGACAACCTTTTGCCCACCTCTCACCATGTCAAGCTGAGGGTCTCCCAGACTTTACTAAATTTCCATTCTTCCTGCCCTCTATGAGCCAAACAAACCAGAACCAGAATGAAAATCCTTCTCAACAGTCATGATTTCTGACTGAAAAATGATGATTGACAGAATGTATAACTAATTTCCCTCTGTATGGGTTTAACAGCAATAAAATTATTAACAGTTCATTGCAAATTGTACAGTAAAAGCATCAAATCATCCAAAGATTTACTCAGTCATGAAGGAGATAAATTACTTTTCCCAACAAATATGTTTGATCCATTCAGAATACTATATGATGGTGCTGATGCCTTTATTGGGTCTCTCCGTTCAGCATTGAGAGCAACAAGGGATTGCTGTAGTTTTCCAGCTGACAGTCAGAGTGTGGGTCACTGTGGAGCAGGTGTAATGTCTGCACCCCGACTATGCCAATTATAGAATCATAGAATCCCTACAGTGCAGAAGGAGGCCGTTCGGCCCATTGAGCCTGCACCAACAACAATCCCACTCATGCCCCACATATTTACCCTGCTAATCCCCCAACACTAAAGGGCAATTTAGCACGGTCAATCAATCTAACCAGCATATCTTTGGAGCGTGGGAGGAAACCGGAGCAACCAGAGGAAAACCCACGCAGACACGGGGAGAACATGCAAACTCCACACAGACAGTGAGAAGAGACCCGAACTGAACCATGGTCCCTAACGCTGTGAGAAAGTGCCACTATGCCATGGGGAATTTGGGATGGAGTCTCTAAGTTGGAGACAGGTGTGGTAGGGCATCTGTTCTTGTCTCTAGATTTAATGCACTTACACTTGTCTGCATCAAACTAAATTGGGGATCTGAAGTGATTCACTCACGGTTATTGAACTAACATTTTGTGCAAGAATTTAAGTTGTGAAATTCACTATAGTTCATTTTCTTACTCTTTCATGGAACGTGAGCATCACTGGCAGGGCTAGCATTTGTTGTTCACCCCTAATGGTCCTTGGTGTTGGTAAATGCTTTCCTGAACCACTGCTGTTCGTGCCAGGCATCTACAGTGCTGTCAGGGAGGAAGACCCAGGATTTTGACCCGGTGACTGTAAAGGAACAGGTGATGATGCTCCAAGTCAAGATGCTGAGTAACTTGGAGTGGATCATGCAGATGGCGATGTATTTCTTTTTCGAGGTGGTAGTGGTTACTGAGTTGGGAAGGTGCTGTGGCAATTTACTGCAGAGAATTTTATATAAGGTACAGAGCACTACCGCTGGATATCTGAGGTGGAGGAAAATTTGAATAGATAGGTGTTTGATGGCTGGCACAGACCCGAGGAGCCAAGAGCCTCTTTCCATGCTGTAAAACCCAATGATGCTAAGTGAATGTTTAAGGTGGTGGACATGGTATCAGCCAGGCAGACTGCTATGTCCTGGATTGTCTCACATTCCCTGAGTGTTGTTGGAGCTGCTGTCATCCAGGTAAGTGCAGAATATTCCATATCACTCTTGCCTTGTGTCTTGTACGTGATGGACAGGCTTTGGGAGTAAGGAGGTGAGTTATGGCAGGAGAATTCTGAGCCTCTGATCTGCTGTTGTAACCACAGTATTTCACTGGAGTTGGTCCAGTTAAGTTTTTAATCAAGGGTATCTCCCAGGATGTTGATAGTGAGGCATTCAGCAATGGCAATGCTATTGAATATCAAGGAGAGTTGGTTAAATTTTTTCTTTGATTTGATTTGATTTATTATTGTCAAATGTATTAGCATAGAGTGAAAAGTATTGTTTCTTGCATAGTATACAGACAAAACATACCATTCATAGAGAAGGAAATGAGAGAGTGCAGAATGTAGTGTTACAGTCAAAGCGAGGGTGTAGAGAAAGATCAACTTAGTGCAAGGTAAATCCATTCAAAATCTGACAGCAGCAGGGAAGAAGCTGTCCTTGAGTCAGTTGGTACATGACCTCAAATTTTTGTATCTTTTTCCCGACGAAAGAGGATGGGAGAGAGAATGTCTGTGGTTATGCTGGCTGCTTTGCCGAGGCAGCGGGAAGTATAGACAGAGTCAATGGATGGGAGGCTGGTTTGCGTGACGGATTGTAGTCTTGAACAGAGCAGGAGCCATACCAAGCTGTGAAACATCCTGAAAGAATGCTTTCTATGGTGTACCTGTAAAAGTTGGTGAGAGTCGTTGCTGACATGCCAAATTTCTTTAATTGTTCCTTATTGGACATAATAATTTGCTGGCACTTAAATGGTGAGTAACGTTCATGCCACTTATTAGTCCTCAGCGTTGAGCCTGTTTAGCCAAAAGAATCTTCAGGTTCTATCTGATACTAATGCAAGATGTTGCTTTACTGTCCAAATAAATCCAACTTAAAGTGATGAAGGATCTGAGGGAGAAGTGAAACAAATCCGAGTGAAAAGGAAGCTAGACTGTTAATCCAGAAGTTCTGGGGACCTGACTCCAAATCCCGCCATGGCAGGTGGTGGAAATTGAATTTAATAAAAAATATCTGGATTGAAGAAGAATCTACTGATGACCATGAAACCATTATCAATTGTCAGAAAAACCCATTTTGTTCGATAATGTGCTTTAGGGAAGGAAATCTGCTGTCCTCACCTGGTCTGGCCTATATGTGACTCCAGAGCCACAGCAATGTGGTTGACTCTCAACTGCCCTTGGAAATGGCCTCCCGAGTCACTCAGTTTCAAGGGCACCTAGATTTGGGCAATGAATGTTGCCCCAGCCAGCGATGCATATGTCCCACAAGCGAATGACAAAAAAAGAAAAATTAGGTGCTGTGAGACATCAGAATTTAAGATCTGACTGAATCAGTTGCTGAAACTATGGAGGAAGTTGTAATCAGTGTTGCTATGTGGTGGCATTCTAGGCATCGTCAAGAGACTTCAGATTTTGTTAGGAAGAACATAAATTTATTGAATAAGAGAAATAAAGTACAGGGGCTTGCAGTCCTAGGCTGCCCTGAAGCACCAGCCCTGAATGTCCTGGTCCTTACATGCTTACCATACAGCTTTCACATGTATCCTGTCCAAGAAGACTCCATCCCCTCTCGTGATCACTCCTTCTCCTCCCATTGGTCCTTCAAGTCAGGTGACCCTCTTCTGCTGTCCTAGAACATAGAACATAGAACATAGAACATTACAGCGCAGAACAGGCCCTTCGGCCCACGATGTTGCGCCGACCAGTTACAAAACAATGACCCACTAACCTAAACCAATCCCTTCTCGTCCATAAACCTATCCACGGATCTCTTAAACGCCCCCAAACTAGGCGCATTTACAACTGCAGCAGGCAGGGCATTCCAATCCCTCACCACCCTCTGGGTAAAGAACCTACCCCTGACATCCGTCCTATAACTACCACCCCTTAATTTAAAGCCATGCCCCCTCATGCTAGATTTCTCCATCAGAGGAAAAAGGCTATTACTATCCACCCTATCTAAACCTCTAATCATCTTATATGTTTCAATAAGATCCCCTCTTAGCCACCTTCTTTCCAGCGAAAACAACCCCAAATCCCTCAGCCTCTCGTCATAGGACCTCCCCTCCATACCAGGCAACATCCTGGTAAACCTCCTCTGCACCCTCTCCAAAGCCTCCACATCCTTCCTGTAATGTGGGGACCAGAACTGCACACAGTACTCCAAGTGCGGCCGCACCAGAGTTGTGTACAGTTGCAACATGACGCTGCGACTCCTAAATTCAATCCCCCTGTCTTAAACAGACAGACATCACAATTGGTACAAGGGCAGTACCTTCCTGCAGCAAGGGAAAACATCTCAAAGTCTCTTAGCTGATGCCAAAAAGCCTTTTGAAGTAGAAGCTTCGCCGAATAAGTTAAAAATCCGTTACTGCTGCTGTGACGCACAACTAGGTAAGAACAGATGTTGACCCTTCTTAAGAGAACGAGTTCTGCCTTCCCGCCACACAACAAACAAATGTGTTTCTTCAGTAATATGTGAAGTAATCGTGTTACTAAATGATACTCTTGAAAAGCTGGACATGATGACAAGGACAAATGCTCATCCTTAATTAGTTTATTTCATCCTTGAACCCTCAGACATTCCAGAAAATTCCATTACCTCAGGGTCAGCAAGGCTTTGCGATTTCAGCTCAGCCTGTGGCACAGGAATAAACAAAATGCAATAATTAACAGCATTTCTGTAATATTAGCCATACAATAAAACAAGGACCTCAATTCTGAACAGAATTAAGTTTACCCTGACCTCCATTTCCTCCTTTATTGTTGCCCAATGCATTTGGTACTTTCTCTTAGTTTGTTAATCATCCCATCCCTGTGTGAGCAAGGATATTAAATTTAGCACTTAACTCACAGCCAGGATTAGAGGTAAACAGCCCCGATCCCATATCATCCAAACATGGATAATATTGAGCAAAAATAGAATTCTGTTGGATTCAGGGCTCGGGTAAATTCTGCTCGATATCAGATGACGAAGAGGTCAGCGAGGTTTTTTTTTGTTGAGTTGGAGGGGGAAATGCTGGCGCTCTCTATTTTGTATAATCCAGTCCAAAAGATTACAGTTCAAGAGAAAGAAACGGTGAGCGAGATTTTGTGATAAAAACATTTGTTAATCCTTAAAATGCTGACAAGTGCAGAGAGAGAGAGATCCAAGTGTCTGTAGGTTGACTGCTTTCCGTTTGTTTTTCACAAACTGAATTGATATGACTGCAATAAAACTACTTAAATATCAGAGCTGATGTGATAATATTCAAACTGTGTAATGGGCGGTATGGTAGCACAGTGGTTAGCACTGCTGCCTCACAGTGCCAGGGACTTGGGTTCAATTCTCAGCTGGGGATCACTGTCTGGCTAGAGTTTGCATGTTCTCCCCATGTCTGTGTGGGTTTCCTTCGCATGCTGTCCCACAGTCCGCTGGCTAGGTGCATTGATCTGAACAGGTGCCAGAGTGTGGTGAGTAGGGGAATTTCACAGTAAATTCATTGCACTGTTAACATAAGCCTTACATGTGATTAATAAATAATTAGTTTAATAAATTAATAGTTACGTCGATTCATTTGTTAGAATTATATTGAAACTGTGTTAGTAAATAAAGTTTGTCTTACTATAAAAGTAATTTGCAACTTGTGTAGTGGGCAGCATGGTAGCACAGTGGTTAGCACTGTTGCTTCACAGCGCCAGGGACCTGGGTTCGATTCCCGGCTCAAGGCACTGTCTGTGTGGAGTTTGCACATTCTCCTCATGTCTGTGTGGGTTTCCTCCAGGTACTCCAGTTTCCTCCCACAATTCAAAGATGTGCGGGTTAGGTTGATTGGCCATCCTAAAAGAAATAGCCCCTTAGTGTCCTGAGGTGCGTAGGTTAGAGGGATTAGTGGGTAAAATATTAGGGATATGGGGGTAGGGCCTGGGTGGGATTGTGTTTGGTGCTGACTCGATGGGCCAAAGGGCTTCTTTCTGCATGGTAGGGTTCAATGATTCTATGAAAAGGATACCTAATTTGTCAGTGGAATCATCCCAGGAAGGAAATATCCTTCCCTCACAGTTATGCCAAAATAGAAAAATTGTTAGGGTCCAGTCTGGCTTCATAATGGAACTTGGGGTTCTGGTCCAGGACCCTAACACATGATACTACATTGATAAACTGTTGCTTACTGAACACTCAGATAATCATACCAGTTTTAAACTGCCCTGATTACTGGAGTTAGTGAAAGCTTGAAATACTAAAGCCTGGTATTTCTTTGGAAATTAGACAATGACCTCCTGGGAAAAAAAGGTGGCACAGATTATTAACCATACACACCATCTTAACTCCACAATCATACAAGCTCGTTTTGTCCAAGAGAAGTGGCTTGTGCAAATGACTGAACATGTGCACTTTCTCAATCATTGATAGAAGGAACAAAAGTGATTGTTTTTCAATTAGCTCGTTTTATAACCTGTACAAAAAAACTATCAAATTATTTAAGGGTTTCTACACAAATCTAATTGCTCAGGTAGAGTCTTGTTTGTCTGATATGGAGACATCTACCTGTGAGGACATAATTAATTGCAGGATCCAGGCACTCACTCTACTGCAATAGATGCCCAATAAACATCATCTAGTAATGCAGCTGAGGTGATTGCCTCAGTAGTGTTGCAACGCTGCTCGAGCTGATAGAGATCTGTCAGGTTCAAGGTGAGAGGGGGTGAGTTTAGGAGTGATGAGCTGGGTACGTTTTTTTATGATGTGGGTATGCCGGCGTTGGACTGGCGTAAACACAGTAAAAAGTCTGACAACACCAGGTTTTAGTCCAACCTATTTATTTGATAATATTCTCACTAGCTTTCGAGGGGACAGCCTCTTCGTCAGGTGAACTCTCCATTCACCTGACGAAGAGGCTGTCCCCTCGAAAGCTAGTGAGAATATTATCAAATAAATAGGTTGGACTAAAACCTGGTGTTGTCAGACTTTTTACTACGTTTTTTTTACACAGACGGTGATGGATACCTGGAATGCGCTGCCAGTGAGGTGGTGAAAGCAGGCATGTTAACAATGTTCAAGGTGTATCTTGATAGACACATGAACAGGAGGCAAACAGAAGGAAAGAACACCTATCAGTGCAGGCTTGGTGAGCCCAAGAGCTCGTTCCTGTGCTGCATTGTTCCTTGTTCTTCTTAATCAAAGATAAGGCTGATTCCAATATCACTTAAAGAGATATACCGGGTTTTAATTACTTTGTATAAATGCTTATGTTGTTAGAATCCTAATTTCTTAAAGAAAATGATTCAGAAAGTGCCCATGTTCAGTCATTTGCGCAAGCCACTTCTCTGGAACAAAATGAATGATAGCTTGTATGATTGTGGAGATAGGATGGTGCGTATGGTTAATAATCTATGCCAGCTTTTCTCCCAGGAGGTTATTGTTTAATTGCCAAAGAAATACCAAACTTTAGTATTGAGGGCACAGCTCCTTGAGGTTTTGGCTGAAATTCTCCGATGTCGAATAGCCCACTACTGCTGCCAGAGAGAATGGAGAATTTGGCACTCAGCAGAGGCTCCATTCACTGCAGCAGGACAGGAGAATCCCAGCCGCGGGTGAGGCTGGAGAATTCCAGCCATTATGTAAAATTTGCAGCACATAAACAAGCTAAACAGTGTGTGGGAATGTTCATGATGCCTTCAAACCTCCTCCCATTCTATTTATTTCACCTCACCTCATCAATATATCCTTCTATTCCATTCACCTTTGTATACTTATCTAGCTTCTCCTTTAATGCATCTATTTATTCACCTCAACCACTCCACGTGGTACCGGACTTGATTGTCTCTCCAGATAGTGAAGGAAAATACTGGGCACAATTTCAAAACTCTGTCAAATGCCTGCCTCCATATTCAGGGTTAGAATGGAAAAAGTTAACCAGGGCTTTTTGCCCCTGATTGCTATCCATGTAACCTCAGTGGATATAGGTGCTTTCATTTCTCTTCACCTTGTCTGCCTTGTGCACTGCTGTCATCTGTTTCCATAGTGAGGTTTTTCCTGGAACAGATCATTAACCTTTCACCAAAGGCTTATAGCTTGAGGGAGCACCACTCCACATCAAGCATGGCTGGTCAGGGCTCTCTCCTGCTCTTACCGCCAGCCATTGACCTGTTGGAAGGATTTTGCAGGATCATACTCAACTCTGTTGGCCACGTTATAAACACACCCTCCTTAGTCATTAGGTCCTGGGATGGGACTCGAACCTACAGCTTCTGTCTCAGAGGCAGGGACACTGCGCCATTGTGACTTGAGACCTCCTGGATGGGCGTTGCAGCAACACAAATTTAAAATGCCGTCACTATTTTGAGAAATAATAATGCTCCAATGTAGTGTAATTATTAATAAGTTAATAAGATAATAAGAGCCAAGTTAAGATATTAAAAATAGGAAATGCTGAGAATACCTAGCACACGGTGGTACAGTGGTTAGCACTGCTGCCTCACAACGCCAAGGACCCGGGTTTGATTCCCAGTCTGTGTGCAGTCTGCAGGTTCTCCCCATGTCTGCGTGAGTTTTCTCTGGCTGCTCCAGTTTCCCCCACAGTCTGAAAGTTGTGCTGGTTAGGTGCATTGGCCATGCTAAATTCTCCTTCAGTGTACCTGAACAGACACCGGAGTGTGGCAACAAAGGGATTTTCATAGTAACTTCATTACAGCGTTAATGTAAGCTTACTTGTGACACTAATAAATAAACTTGTCTTTAGGTTTGGTTGAGTTTTGAAGAAAGGTCATCGACCTGAAACGTTAACGTTCGTTCTCTGTTCACAGATATGGAGATGCTTTTATTTCAGATTAACAGTATAAGCAGCATTTTGCTTTTGTACAAGTGTGAGTAGCGTCTGCTGTGTTTTTATGTCTCGTCCTATACATCTGGTCTTTGGATAAGAAGAGAGGTCCATTTGATCATAATGCAAATGAAAATTGATTCCCAGTTGAACAGGGTATAGACCAAAGATGTTATTGTCTTCCTCGGAGAATCGAAGGAAAGAAAGTGGTTAATATAAACTGAAATATTAATACCTGTATTGGTATTGTTTAAAATGTATTCTCATTGCATTAATACCTTGACACTATACCTGAATTGAGAGAAGAATGGAGCAGCTGATAATATTGATTTGAATACATATTCCTCCTGATGTTCTTTGCAGGTAAGTTGTAAAATGCATTCTTGAGGGACTTGCTGCTTTTCCACAAACAGTGTAAGGAATTCTCCATCTTACATCTCTCATGGGATCAAGAGATATAGGTTTTAGACATCGAGATTTTGTGGGACATGAGGATAAAAGGTGAGGATAAAGTTCTGTAATTTCCTTAAATCGAATAAAAGCTCAGGCTAGAGTTACAAAGGAGGAATTTTGTGCTTGAGCTCTTTGCTCAGCTTTGAGTCAGACTATAACCAACAACCAGAGACTAGCAGAACATTGCCATTTTGTTAGAGTAATCTTGACTAATACAGTGCATTTCTGGTCTTCGTGCTTCTTTCAGAGAGCAGTAGGAACTGGAGCATCAGATCTCACTGACATTGGCCCTAGCTTAGCTCTACTTCCTCACATGGGACACATCACACTCATCTGGTCACAGTGCAGAGGACATTCCATATTGGGAGCATGAGACCTGAGCTGCAACTCAATAAGATCATGGTCATTCTATATCTTAGTTCCATTTCATAGAATCATAGAATCCCTACAGTGCAGAAGGAGGCCATTTGGCCCATAGATCCTGCACTGATAACAATCCCATCCAGACCCTATCCCCATAACACCACATGTTTACCCTGCTAGTCCCCTTGACAGTAAACGGCAATCACCTAACCCGCACATCTTTGGAGCGTGGGAGGAAACTGGAGCAGCTGAAGGAAACCCATGCAGACACGGGAAGAATGTGCAAACTCCACATAGACAGTGACCCAAGGCTGGAATTGAACCTGGGTCCCTGGCACTGTGAGGCAGCAGTGCTATCCACTGTGCCACCGTGTGTATTTATTCACCTTCATTTCACAATCTTTACTTTCCTCACAACACGCCATCAATTTTTGTTTGAAGTTTTCAACTGAGCTAGACTCCGGAGGAGAAACTTCTAGATTTTCACTCCTCTGAAGGAGTGTTTGTCGGCATCGCCTGCAAGGCCCCACTATAATTTTAAGGTTGTCCCTTTTTTTAAACAACAGATTTTTTTTTTCTTCAACCATCCTATCAAATCCCTCAGTCATCACAATGATACCATGTTGACATGGCACGTTGACAGTGTTTAGCCCTGCTGCCTCACATCGACAGGGACCTGGGCTCAATTCTAGCCTTGGGTCACAGTCTGTGTGGTGTTTGCACATTCTCCCTGTGACTGCGTGGGTTTCCTCCAGGTGCTCCGGTTTCCTCCCACAGCCCAAAGATGTGTGGGTTAGGTTGATTGGCCATGCTAAATTAACCTTAGTGTCAGGAGGATTAGCAGGGTAAATATGAGGTTAAGAGAATAGGTTCTGGGTGGGATTGCATTCAGTGCAGATTCGATGGAACAAATGGTCTCCTTCTGCACTGTAGGGATTCTATGATTCTATGTGGTTCCATGCAGTAAATGAGAACCATCATATTATAGGATGATTAACGTCAACCTTTAGTGACATAGATGTCCATTTAGGACAAGGTGTCTTGTTTTTCCATTTATAACCAAGGCTCAGCATTGTTCACCTCCTCAAAAGGCAATTTAAAGCCTGAAAAGCAACGCACAAGCCTGAAACCTCTGAGGATTTGAAGTGGAGAAGATGGTGGAACCTGCCTCACCCACCTAACCTACCAATCAGATTCCAAACCCTGGGGTCAAGGCTATTAACATGGTGAAGGTGAGTACATCACTGGCATCCACTCTGAGCTTTCTGTGCCTCTGATGGCACAGCGGAGACTTGACAAGGTCCAGAAAAAATTCCCGAAGCTTCCTCTGCTCTCAAAGGAGCAAATGTGCATCTTTGGAAAGATCTCCCTTTATCGCATTTTTCCAAGTAAAGGTTTTGCAGGCCTCAGCAGAATTCCCAGGATAGCTTGGGAATCTCTCCCTGCCCCATTCCTGCTCCATTGGCCCAGCCATTCCCTCTTACACCCCTGCCCAACACTGATGTTGAAAATGCACTGTTATCTCCAATACTGAAATGTAAACAATAAACCACAAGAAAGGTGTGGAATTCATCTTCTCCCCAACCTCCGCCCCTTCCACAACCACCAATACGACGCCCCCCCCCTCAAATTCCTGACAGTCGGTGGCGCAAATTCCGGTTTCAACCCTAACGAAGCTTGAGTGCTCCGAATGTGCTGCCCTCTCTTCTCTTCAGGCTTAAGTGTGAGAATTATGGATCAAGTGTATTAAATGTCACAAGCTGCATTCTTGTTGGCACAGTGGAGCAGGGTGAGTCTGTGAGTGACGTTCCGAAATGAAGACTTGCGTTTCTGCTTCAATCTGAAATGTCTTCAATATTTCCTTACTGACGCAAATAAAATGTCGGCAATTAAACTGTGAAACATAAATAATCAGGTAGTTAATTATTTTTTTCAGACAAAAGCATGCCTTTCGTATGCGATTATTGAATAAAGATTACCTCGTTTATATTTGAGCTGAACTCCAGGAAATATCCTATTTCACCCCCCAACCCCCCCCCCCCAAAGTGACCGAGCGATATTGATTTCTTCCTGTGCTAATCTAGACTTCCATTCCCTCTCACTCTTCATAAATCTTCACAGCTATGGGACAGCCAATAGTATAGGGGCATTCTATTCAGCTGGCTAATCCTCTCAGTACGCTGTAGGCTGTTGCCACATTCGGTGACACGCCTGCAGTGGACACCAGAACGGCTGAGCATTCCACAAAACATTTAAAATATTTAAAATCGTCAATCTGTTGTTTAAAAAAATCACACGATGTTACACAATGTTCGTGCTTTGTGCATTTGTAATCAGGAATCCTATTTCTGTCAGGTAACCATGGTGAAGCATCCTGCTGGTACAATTTGCTATATTAATTCTCATTCTCTGCAGGTCAAAGGTCTCAAGCCAAACTGCATTGCCAAGTGACAAAGGTCATCTGGATCAGGGTGAATAACTGAACCTTCAGAAAAGACATTTCCGGTACAGCATTCTGCTAGAAATAAGTAACTTTACTATTCCAAACACACTTTGATATTCATAGCACCCTTACACTGATAATTTTAAAAACAGAATTCATCGAATAGCGCTAGCTGGAATCTTACCACTGTTCATACTGGTGAGATTTTCCCATCCCGCTGCAGTAAACTGAGGTTTGGCTGGCTGCCAAATTCTCCAACCTCGTTGCAGTGGGAGCATGGTGTGAATGGCAGGTAAGACAGTGCTTCCATTTGATGGCTATGTAACCAACTTCATAGAATCCATAGAATCCATAGAATCCCTACAGTGCAGAAGGAGGCCATTCAACCCATCGAGTCTGTACCAACCACAATCCCACCCAGGCCCTATTCCCGTAACCCCTCATATTTACCCTGCTAATCCCCCAGCACTAGGGTTAATTTAGAATGGCCAGTCAACCTAACCTCTTTAGACTGTGGGAGGAAACTAGAGCACCCGGAGGAAACCCATGCAGAGAAAGTCCATACAGACTCGTGACCCAGGCTAGAATTGAACCCAGGTCACTGATGCTCTGAGGCAGCAGTGCTAACTACTGTGCCATGACTTGGGTAATTAACTCCTGTTTGCATGAATTTGTAAATATATACATTAAATCTAATTTTGCATTATCCTTGCCATTGGCCTTATAACTTGGCAAGTGATGGCTGGAAAGGGGCTTTTGCCATGTTATTGGTAAAGTAAAGATAAGAGTGATTCCAAGGAATGTATCAGCCAGAGGTGCAAAGTTTAGGTTTGTAACTACTTGTAGAAATGGGCTTCAGCAAAGCTGAATAAGAGATAGATACTTCAGGTAGCACATCCTCCCCTGCAAATCTTCAAAGAATAAGCATGAGGGGATACAGTGTCAGCACAGAATTGACCTGGGATCACCTGTCAGGGGAGAAAGCTATAGGCAATTGTTGAGAACTCCCTGTGGTGCGTCATAAATAAGTTATCATAGTGCTGTGGATGTATGTAAAGGTGAGAAAACATGGTCTGCTTTCATGAACACCTTCTTATAACAGGCATCCTGCATCAGCCACTGGTTTTATTTAACCCTTTAACACGTTAGTTGTATTCTGCTAACCCTTTTGGAGCTCTTGTTTAGTCAGGCAAAGTTTAAGGTCAACAGAAATTGTGTACATCGCATTTTTCATTTCTCTTTTGAGTTACATTTCTTTGGTGGCTGTAATGGTAAACTAACGACAGACATACAGTGCACAGGGGGAATCTCTTCTGTCTTTATGGAACTCTCATTCTGCAAAACTAAAATGTGTGTGAATTCTACTTAAAGATGAAATCACATTTATTGAAGAATCTGTGAAGAATGAGCTGAAGAAAGTGAATGGGTGAGGAGAGGGTAGGGGTAATGTCAAGGTTTTTATGCATAACTTGACTTACATATAATAACAGAATGCTACTTGTTAATGCACGATGAAATATCTGAGTGATACCTGCAGCTAATGACTCTTGGAAAGTGAGTAAAGTCATCATCACATGGTATGGATTTTCTGACCTTTCCCAACATCAATGTTTCACTGTGAAAATCTCTGTCCTGTTGCACTGCAATTTTTTTTGTCATGATGGAGGATATCATTAGACTAACCAATAGCCATGATGCCTTGGACAGCTGTCACAATTTGTATTACAATCAAGCCCTGACAGAATTCACTGTCTCCAATTTGAAGGATGTGTCTTGGAGAGTTGTATTCAAACAGTTTGTGATCCTGATGAACAGATGCCAACATTAAAATATCCAGGGCTGGAAATCAACTTCTGTGAGGCAGCACAGTGGCAGTAGGGGTGGCACAGTGGCACAGTGGTTAGCAGCACTGCCTCACAGTGCTAGGGACCCAGGTTCAATTCTGGCTTGGGACACAGGCTGTGCCAAGTCTGTACATTCTCCCCATGTCTGTGTGGGCTTCCTCCCCAGGCTCTGGTGTTCTCCTCCAGTCCAAAGATGTGCAGGTTAGGTGGATGGGCCATGCTGAACTGTCCCTAAGTGTCGGGGAACTAGAAGGGTGAATATGTGTGGTTATGGGCCTGGCGTGGGATTGTTGTTGGTGCAGGATCAATGGGCTGAATGGCCTCCTTCTGCATTGTAAGGAGTCTATGATTCTTTTGTCATTTTTACTATGTTGGCAGTGGGTGAAAGTGGCCTCAAAGAACTGGGCAAATCCAGTATTGGCCTCCTGGTGAGGGATCTTCCTTCTCTCCCTTCCTCTCCAGAAAGGACAGCGTTCAGCTTGAGTACAGTTATGTAGCAACCCACCAATATGTGTTACCTCATTCAAGTAACCATTTTTCCTCTTGGTGTTGGGATAGTGGCCCTGGTTTTCAGTGCACTTTCTCCCATCGTGCTGCCTGTGCAACTTGGGTGGATCTATGGCGGGACCTACGCTTCAGGTGAAGTTACAGCGGAGCTGCAACCGAAAGCACAAGGAAATTTGAGGCACCACAGTGGCACAGTGATTAGCACTACTGCCTCAGAGTGCCAGGGACCTTGGTTCAATTCCAGCTTCGGGTCACTGTCTGTGTGGAGTTTGCAAGTTCTCCCCATGTGTGTGTGGGTTTCCTCCGGGTGCTCTGGTTTCTCCCTACAGTCCAAAGATGTGTGGGTTAGGTTGATTGGCTATGCTAAATTGACCCTTAGTGTCAGGGGGTGTTAGCAAGGTAATGTGTGTGGTTATGGGAATAGGGCCTGAGTGGGATTGTGGTCAGTACAGACTTGACTGCCCAAATGGCTGCCTTCTGTACTGTAGGGATTCTATGATTCTATGAAATTCAGAGCTAGTTGATGACAGAGACCAGACACTGTCCTCCTTTGCTGAAATTACACAGGCGAATGAGACAGGCAAAACTCGGGTCCAAGAGTTGGTGAGGACCTTGGCATGCTCGGTCCTGGTTGTTTCCAGAAGTTTTCTCACTGAAGATCTCTCTGCCCCCTTACAAGGTAAATTGGGAGTGTTCCAGAGTAGAGACAAGTTGTAGGACATCCACCCTCCCTCGATCAGGATCTAAACATGTATTTGACAGCCACTACACTTAGGAGACGTGTAGTGCCCTCCAGAAAGGTACATGTGGACTTCACCTTTGGGCTCTATCCCAAGCAGGAGAGAGCCTGGACAATCCTCATCACCAGCACAAGTAGGAAGCTCCGGCACCTGGGAACTGTAAAGTGTGACGGGAGTGACAATTAATGTGAAAATTAATTATTTTCGCTCCATCATCCGGCATGGTCCAGGTGTTGACCCTGAGATTGTGACCCAATAAATTTTGGATCCTTTGCTTCTCTTCCTTTAAGGAGGCAACCCCATTACACTTTACAGCAAAATATAGAACATAAGACAACAGCCGGAAAATGCTGTTAAACCCATTGAGCATGTTCTGTTGTTTAAGTTGCACCGATATTTAGTGGAAAAGTAGTTTGAAACACTCTGGTAGCTTACAGAAGGAGTTCTGTTCATGAATGTTCACATGAATATATAGGCTCCACTCCCCCCACTGGCCACATACCCCCACCCCAGGTAGTTTTTAAACTCAGTTTTACATGGCACTGAAGTTATAAGGCACAGTGTCAGATCAAACAGTCAGAGGTGCCTTCCCCAAGATGGTCTCATGCTACTTCTCTTCTGTGCCAGTCAGGGTGAACCAGATGATGTTGGCAGTGCTGAAACTGTGAGAATGTGGCTGCATCCTGAGCTCAAAGTTCCAGAGACATCTTGGAGTGTTTTGCCTTCCTTCTGACCTGACGACTTTTACAAATGCACCATAGAAAGCATTCTTTCCTGATGTATCACAGCTTGGTATGGTTCCTGCTCTGCCTAAGACCACAAAAAACAAAATGTTGCAAATGTAGCCCAATCCATTATGCAAACCAGCCTCCCATCCATTGATTCTGGCTACGCTTCCCGCTGCCTCGACAAAGCAGCCAGCATAATTAAGGACCCCACATACCCTGGACATTCTCTCTTCCACCTCCTTCCATCCGGAAAAAAATACAAAAGCCTGAGGTCACATACCAACTGACTCAAGAACAGCTTCTTGCCTGCTGCCATCAGTCTTTTGAATGGATATACCTCGCATTAAGTTTATCTTTCTGTACACCTTAGCTATGACTATAACACTACATTCTGCACTCTCTCATTTCCTTCTCTATGAACGGTATGCTTTGCCTGTATAGCGCGCAAGAAACAATACTTTTCATTGTATACTATACATGTGACAATAATAAATCAAATCCAATTGTATCCCTGCTTCGCTTTAGAACAATGAAACCAAATTGTTATACGTTCTATTTAATGGGAGGCTACTTCAGAAGTTGGAGTCCTTGACATCCAGTGTAATTATTTACTTAGAATGAGATTCTCGTCTCCCCAGGCAATTACCATATTCCCTTGTTCATTGTTCCTGGTGAAGAATGAGGGAACTTCCACTTCACTAATTATTTATTTCCTGGAGTATTAGTCACAGAATCAACATTCACCAGGGCAGAGATTGCCATGTATTGATTATCTACAATAGGGAATGAGTCAAAGGGGATGTGAACTTAAAAACCCAGAAAGTAGTGGAAGTTGTCTCAGCTGCTATTGGAATACACAGACCATCAATACTTCACGGCTCTAAGCTTCATTTTGTCTTGCTGTTAATTTGTAAGCGGCCCACCTTAAAGTAGGGACTGTAGATTAGGAGATCGTGGAATGAATATTTTGCACCATGTGGTTGACAGCATTGTCCCACGGATTGGCCAGAAAGCATCAAAAATATTAGCTCAACGAAGGTATAAGTTGCAATTAATGGTGTGATCTTGTCACAACCTGTCAGCAAAAGAAGAGGACTGTGATTATCTCAAACTATAAAGGATAAATTGGCTGTTTAAGACGTCAGTACTCTTGAAAAAGCATCAGACATCAGAAAAGGGCGCACAATTTCCCCAAAATGAGAGGAAGAGCATTATTGCCACTGGAGTTTTATCAGATGGTATATCTGATGTAGTAAGCTTTATTTCAACTGAGTAACCATACATAAAATGATTCATTTGTGTTTTGAAGGGTCCCCGCATCTTGGACTGTCATCATTCCCAGGCAAGGTAGACATTTTATTATTCATTTGTGAGACTTGGATGTCACTGGCTGGCCAGCATTTATTGCCCATCCCTAGTTGCCTTTTAGAAGAAGCCTTTTTGAATTGCTGCAGTCCACGTTCTGTGGGTTGACCCACAATGTCATTAGGGAGGGAATTCCAGGATTTTAACCCAGCGACTGTGAAGGAATGGCGATATACTTCCAAGACAGGATGGTGAGTGACTTGAAGGGGAACTTGCAAATTCACCTCACCTGCTCATCTTTGGAATGTGGGAGGCACCCAGAAGAAACCCACGCAGACACGGGCAGAATGTGCAGATTCCGCACAGATAGTGACCCAAGCTGGGAATTGAACCTGGGTCCCTGGCACTGTGAGGCTAACTACTGTGCCACTGTGCAGCCCCCCGTGACGATTCAGTGCAGTGAAGATTCCCTCGCGATACTTCTAATTATGAAGTTCCAAGATTTTGACCCAGTGACAATGAAAGAATACTCGTGTACATCCAAGCCAGAAGAGTGTGTATTGGAGAGGTTGGTATTTCCATGTTATTGTTATTTTAGATGGAGAGTTGGGAGTTACTGCCAAAGACACCTTGATGCAATTGCTGTAATACTTCTTGTAAATCAAAGGCATTGTACCAACAGTGTACCCGGGGCGGATGAGGTACCAATCAATTGGACTGCTTTGACCTGGATGATGTTGATGTTGAACCAATCAATTGGACTGCTTTGACCTGGATGATGTTGAACTTACTCTTTACTTGCCTGGAAGGGTTTAGCTGTACCCTTCCAGGCAAGTAAAGAATATTCCATCACACTCTTAGTTTGTACCAAGGTGTTGGGTAGACTTTGAGGCATCAGGAGGTGTCTCACCATTGAGCACACAATGTCTGATCTGATCTAGTAGCCATGGCATTTATGTATTGGATGTCGTTCAGTTTCTGATCATTGGTAAACCTGAAGATGCTTATCATGGAGGAATTGAATCATCCTTAGAATGTTAATAGGAAGTGTTTGGGCTCACTCTTATTTCAGAGATGGCCTTTTCCTGCCAGCTGTATCACACAAGTGTTATTTCTCAATTATCAACATCAACAAGGTCTTCCTGCCTGCAGGCATGGTCCATATATTCATCTAAGGAATGGGTGGCATGGTGGCACAGTGGTTAGTACCGCTGCCTCAAAGTGCCAGCGATCTGGGTTTGATTCCTGGTTTGGATCACTGTCTGTGTGGAATTTGCAGATTCTTCCCTGTGTCTGCGTGGGTTTCCTCCAACTGTTCCGGTTTCCTCCCATTCTCCAAAGATGTGCGGGTTAGGCTGATTAGCCATGCTAAATTGCCCTTTTAGTGTCAGGGGGACTAACAGGGTAAATGTGTAGGGTATGGGGATAGCCCCTGTGTGGGATTGTGGTCAGTGCAGCCTCAATGGGCTGAATGGCTTCCTTCTGCATTGTCTATGGTTCTATGTTCAGCCATGGTAAATACACAGGGTTAGGGGGATAGGGCAGACGGGACATTTTCAGAGAGTTGATGCAGACTCAATGAGCCAGATGGCCTCTTTCTGCATGGAGGGATTCCATGGTTCTATTGTTTAATACCTTCTTTCAGACAATTAAGGAAAGGAAAATTGTTCACTCTTTTGTACAGATGCGCTCTTCAGAAACATCAAGCTTTGCTCAAGAGGCAGCCAGCATTTTCTCTGTAGGACTTACTCATTTATATACCTTATTCCATTGATCGCATGTCTGAAAGATATCATTGAAAGACTTGAGATGTGCTTTAATAGTACATCCCATTGGCTGGCCAGTTACCAGCGACCTTATTCAGTCAATATCCATAACAAATTAATTTGTGGTATTCAGTCGGGTGTAGCAGAAGAAAGTCTGGTCAGTTACGATGGAAAGATTGTTATATGCAAACGTTTTTATGACTCTTAAGTATACACTTTAATTGCAACATCAGTGAGATTGATACTCTGAAGCCTGTACTGCATTACCTTATTTAATTGTGCTTTCATTTGTTTTGTACATTATTTTATCAGTAATATTTGATTATGTTCCAATGAATGTGTGGATTTTCAAGAGCTGTGTATTCTTCATTTGACCTGATCTATTTTATTACAATTTATTGCCAATTCTATTGCCAGGGTTCTAATCAGAATTTGAATTGCATTTTGATCTTATTCATTGTTCATAAAATGATCTTTTTCTTTTCTCTATCAGCTTTGAAAAGAGGAAGTTATGGTTTTGTTTTAATTCATTCATGGGATGTGGCCATCGCTGGCTGGGCCAGCTTTTATTGTCCACCCCTAACTGCCCTTACTAAGCTATTACAAAGGGCATTTAAGAGTCAACCACATTGCTATGAATCTAGAGTCACATGTAAGGATGATAGATTTTCTTCCCTGAAGGACATTAGTGAACCAGATAGGTTTTTACGACAATCATCATCATTAGACATTTTTTGATTCCAGATTTTTATTAAATTCGAATTTCACCACAGATTCCATAGAATCCCTATAGTGCAGAAAGAGGCCATTCAGCCCACTGGGGATGCACCAACCCTCCAAAAGAGCATCCTACCTAGAACTTCCCCTCTGCCCTATCTCCCATATCCCATGCGTTTACCACAGCTAATCCATCTAATTTATCCATCTTTGGACACTAAGGGGCAATTTAGCCATCTGCCATGGTGGGATTTAAACTCATCCCATTAGCCTGGGTCTCTAGATTACTAGTCCAGTGAAAATATCACTGCGCCATCACCACCTCAGGAAATCCATGGTGGCGTTTATTTTGGAAATGCGAAAACAATCTAATACTAAGATCATTGATAGACGGCTATAAGACAGTATGTGCAGAAATCACAGAGAATTTTAATGGTGTTTGCTCTATGAACGGTGCTAGTTGCTGCATTAACAAAC
This sequence comes from Carcharhinus amblyrhynchos, assembly GCF_965287045.1. NCBI lineage: Eukaryota > Metazoa > Chordata > Chondrichthyes > Carcharhiniformes > Carcharhinidae > Carcharhinus > Carcharhinus amblyrhynchos. Next base: position 18,086,820 of record NC_137351.1, on the reverse strand, counting down.
ATACACCTGCCTTTTGAAAGTAAAAAGTTATTCAGTTAAGTTCTGTGCTATCATGACAACAGTTTTCTCTAATGCATTACAGAACACCTTTCCCCTGTTGGATGTGTGATCTCAGGGAGCACATCTGCACTGCAGATTCTTTGTAAAATCTTAGACAGTTCACAAACCAAACTGAGGTTAGTGAAGATCAAAAGGAAACCTCCAATGGAGGGAATCAGACCTCAGACACATGAAGCTCAAGCACTCGTTGAAGACCCGTCATTTCAAACCCAGGTCTTCAATGTAAGGGCTCCTCAGTCCAGCCAGCCGCAGCTGCTTCAGCAATAACCTTCCTGCCATCATAATGTCTGTTAGCACAGAGCAGAGAAGGTTTATTTCACACTAAATTCGCATTTCTGAATTCCATAACTGTGATGATTTCAGCCAGGCTAATAAAATTGGCTTAGAATCGTAGAAACCCTACAGTGCAGAAAGAAGCCATTTGGCCCATCAAGTCTGCGCTGACCACAATCCCACCCTATCCCCATGTCCCTACATATTTACCCACTAATCCCTCTAACCTACACATCTCAGGACACCAAGAAGCAATTTTAGCACAGCCAATCAACCTAACCCACACATCTTTGGACTGTGGGAGAAAACTAGAGCACCTGGAGGAAACCCACGCAGACACGAGGAGAATGTCCTTTTTTTTAAACTCCTAAATTAATCCCAATTTTGGCCTACATCCCTCACTACTCATCGTAACCATGTAACCATCTAAATACTTTTTAAAAGACAATATTGTACCTGCCTCTACTACTACCTCTGGCAGCTTGTTCCAGACACTCACCACCTCTGTATAAAAAAATTGCCCCTTTGGACACTTTTGTATCTCCCCTCTCACCTTAAACCTATGCCCTCTAGTTTTAGACTCCCCTACCCTTGGGAAAAGATATTGACTATCTACCTTGTCTATGCTCCTCATTATTTTATAGACTTCTATAAGGTCGCCCCTAAGCCTCCTATGCTCCAGAGAAAGAAGTCTCAGTCTATTCAGCCTCTCTTTATAACTCAATCCATTATTGGAATAAATTATCAAGGAAGAACTAAACAATGAATGGTGGTAAGAATGAAGTGGATGTATTTTAAGAGTGGATTGAAGGTTAGGTGGATAAGTGATGCTAAATAATGAAATGGGGAAAAAAGGCCTTTATTCACTTATATTATTTAGCATCATAATATCTAAAGAATTAGGTCAAGTTACCCTAATCCTCATTATTCAGCTATTGGGATGAGTAAAATAATTTACTTTCGCGAATGATATTTTTCAACATTTTAGAATTTGTTTTTGCAGTTTGATTCCAAGTGATCTAGAGCAGTAATCCAGCAAATATTTATAAATGTAAAGTAATTGATACCCAAGTGTAAGATTGCTCTGGATTACAGTAACTGGATCAAAGAATTTGTAGCGTATAGAAATTATCTGGAGGAAAATGTGAGTGACCTAATTAGTATGTTTGCAGATGACATGAAGTTTGGTGGAGTTGCTGATTGTGCTAGAGATTGTCAGAGGATACAACAAGATGTAGATAGATTGGAAACTTGGGCACAGAAATAGCAGCTGGAGTTTAATCTGGATAAATTGCAAGGTGGTGCATTTTGGAGGATCAAATTTGGGTGTGAATTACACTGTAAATGTCAGAACTCTTAGGAACATTAACATTCAGAGGGATCTGGGCATGAAGGTCCGCTGTTCCCTAAAAGTAGAGCACAGGTGGCCAAGACGATTAAGAAGCCATTTGGTATGTTTGACTTCATTGGCCAAAGCATTGAGATCAGGAGTTGGTAAATCACGTTGCACTATATAAAACCTTGGTTAGGCCTCATTTGGAGTATTGTGTGCAGTTCAGGTCGCCACATCACCAGAAGGACATGGAAGCTTTGGCGAGAGTGCAAAGAAGGTTCACCAGGATGTTGCCAGATCTCAAGGCCATTGGTCATGAAGAGAGGTTGAATAAACTAGGATTGTTTTCACTGGAAAGATGGAGGCTGAGGGGAGACCTGATAGAGGTCTACAAAATTATGAGAGGTATAGACAGGTTGGATAGTCAAAGGCTTTTTCCCAAGGGACACATGTTCAAGCTGAGAGGAGGGACATTTAAGGGAGGTGTGTGGGGGATATTTTTTCACACAGAGAGTGGTGGGTGCCTTGAACGGGCTGCCAGAAGAGGTGATGAAAGCAGGCACATTAGCAACATTTAAGAGGTCTTGATGGATACATGAATAGGGAGGGAAGAGAGAGATACGGTCAAAGTAAGGGCAGAAGGTCTTTTTTTTTCGTTAGGGCATCATGATTGGCTCAGGCTTGGAGGGCCAAAGGGCCTGTTCCTGTGTTTTCTTTGTTCTTTGTTCTTGGGTCCTACAGTAGCTCAAGCATTGTCTGTGCCATCTCGTGTATGCCATCAGTGTATGGCAGCAGTTACCAGGGTAGATTGATGATGAGATGACCAAATCTGTACAATGTAAGTTCAAGGATGACTATGAACATTCTTTAAAGCTTTGGCACGACTGCATGCAATATTGATTTTGGCTGTGGTTACCATACCCATGAAAGATGAAGCAGAAAGGATTCAGGCTGTAACGAGGGTATGTGGTTTCAGATCATTGAGCTATGAAGGAAGCTCAATCTCATTCTCATTGGAAATGAAGATTGAGTGGATAAGAATCAAGTTTTCAAAATCATGATCTATAGTGTGGATATGAGAAGGCAGTTGGTACAGGATGGAGGTAATCATAGGTTTCAAAGAGCCCAGAGTTAGATAGAATATAAGGAATGGCTTTTCAGCAGTAGAATTGCTCATTTATGGGCAGGGCTACCAGCTGGGACAGTGAATGTTAATTTTGAAGCATTTAGAATAAGGCAAGTTATATCCTCGCATCTCCTGGATCAAGAGAGAATAATTGGATATAGTTTTTGAACAAGATGACAATGCTCTCAGTTCAAGTTGAAAAAGGACTTAAATAATGGGTCTAGGTGTATGATGCAGAGTGTAATTTTATCTTTCTGTGATCTTTGCTTTTTGTAATTGCAGCTTGAGGAAGGTAATTGGGTGCAAAGACTCAGCAGCGCTCTAACTTTCAATGATCTGGTCTTATTGTTATTGCTTTCTAATCAGCCAGGAGTGTTTTATTTTTCCTTCACTAAGTTCCTATACATTTTCTCCATTTTTCCAACGTGTCAGGATGTGGCAGAAAGGATCTGAGTTTCATCAGGACTTCTACGCAAGTAAGGAACCTTTAAAAAATATCTGCTTGAAATCACATTTTCACGTCAAAACATGTCTCAAGTGATTTTTTTTAACTAAAGGATGTTGAGCAAACTCTTCGAGAGCTATTTGTAAGGTTAATTATTTTTTACTTCCCTACCTATGTTCATTTATTAGATACCCCTAAAATATTCGGTTTGACTAAGCGTTAGAGTAGTGGAATTTTTGTTTGTATTTGAATAAATATTACAACAATTTTAAGTAACAATACTGAACACAGAAAGAAGTCATAAAGTGGACCTCTCAGATTACAGTGAATAATTTGTCCTCACTTTTCTATTGGATTGGATTTATTCATTTATAACCTGTTTGAATGCTTCAATCATCCAGTAAAAGCCATTTCAATTTTGGGTTATAGTTTCTTATTCCACTTGAATACTGAAATTACACTGTTGTTGTACAATAATTTAATGTATTCCTGTCAAGCTTCTCTGGCTGTTAATTTGGTGTTCACCTGTTTGATTTTGGGCAGCACACTGCTGCCTCATAGCGCCAGAGACCTGGGGCCAATTCCTGGCTTGGGTCACTGTCCATGTGGACTCAGCATGTTCTCCCCGTGTCTGCATGGATTTCCTCTGGTTGCTCCAGTTTCCTCCTACAGTCCAAAAGACAAGGTGGATTGGGCATGCTAAATTCTCCCCCGGTATACACGAACAGGTGCCGGAGTGTGGTGACTAGGGGATTTTCACAGTAACTTCATTGCAGTGTTTAATGTAAGCCTATTTGTGACACTAATGGATTAAAAAAAATAAGTTGGCTAATGGTTTGACAGAGAAAAGGATTTGATGCAAACATGTCAAGTTAATACTCATAACGTCATCCAGTGCAATCTCCAGCCTTTTGTTGCTAACTCCTCTACCCACGAGCGGCCGTCAACAAGGTAGATTTGTCTGGGGAATCTTCCATTTGGGCGTTATGTTCTTATGTTCTCTCTCTTCCTTTAAGATGTTCCTTAAAACCTCTTTGGCCACGCTTTTGATCACCTCTACCAATTTTTGGCGTGGAGGCAAATTTTTGTTTAGTGATGTTTCTGTTGAGAGGTTTAGGATGTTTTCACCATGGTGAATGTCCTATATTACAATATTGCAACAGAAACTAGAGTTCAAAAGCACTTCATTGGCTTTCAAATGCTTTGGGTTGTCCTGGGGTCATGTAAAGCATATAGACACGTGTGGTTTCATCACCAAATGTATGTTGTTGCTGGGTAAGGTTATGAGAGAGGAAGGAAAAGCTAAGTTAGGCTTGAGTGGAGTATTAAGAACTGGTTAGCTTAAATAGTCTGTTCAGTGCTGAATATTCTACATCATTCTGCAGATACAGTAGAAGAAGCACTAAAGATTCTAATTGTTACAACTGCACAGACACTTGTAGCAAACAAGCCAAAAATTAACAACATGGGCAACATGGTGACAGAATGGTTAGCACTATTACCTTACAGTGTCAGGGACCTGGATTCAGTTATCGACTTTGGTCACTGTGAGGAGTCTGCACGTTCTCCCCGTGTCTGCGTGAGTTTCCTCCAGGTGCTCCAGTTTCCTCCCACAATCCAAAAGATGCACTGGTCAGATGCATTGTCATGCTAAATTCTCCCCCAGTGTACTCAAACAGGCATCAGAGTGTGGCGACTCGGGCATTTTCACAGTAACTTAGCTGCTGCATTAATATAAATTTACATGTTACACTAATAAATAAAGAGTTATAAGATAATCATTAAAATCCAAGTTACAGGAGGACATATTAGTGGTATGTTCTCATACATAAAGATTTGTTTTTATTAAAGAACCCAAAATAATTTGGCATTATGAAAATACTGTATTGGTCTGTCAAGTTCTGTGTTAGCACATCAGCTTTTATAGGCTAGTGACATATTTTCTTCAAGATTACCTTTATTATTAAGGTCTTATTTCTGCTTATATTTAATTTGTAATTGACTTTTCAAAGAAATTATCCTTTTCAAATGGATTTCAACAAAAGGGCGGCACAGTAGCACAGTGGTTAGCACCACTTTTCACAGTTCCAGGGACCTGGATTCGATTCCCGGCTTGGGTCCCTGTCTGTGTGGAGTTTGCACATTCACCTTGTGTCTGCTTGGGTTTCCTCTGGGTGCTCCGGTTTCCTCCCACGGTCCAAAGATGTGCGGATTAGGATGATTGGCCATGCTAAAATTGTCCCTTAGTGCCCTGAGATGCGGAGGTTAGAGGGGTTAGCGGGTAAACGTGTAGGGATGTGGGAGTAGGGTCTGGGTGGGGTTGTGGCTGGTGCAGACTCGATAGGCCCAGATGGCCTCTTTCTGCACTGTGAGGTTTCTGTGATTCTGTGAACACGACATGAACTTGTGAAGTAAGTAAGGGATGTTAGAAATATTAAGGGAATGGGATGTTAGAAATAAAAAGTGCAGATGATGGTTTGATAAGGTTAAAGCTGCTTTTTGATAAGTCACCAATGTTGTCCATTGAGGCTGAAGCATAAATTTCTGAAACAGTCCGAATTGCATTAACTGGACCAGCCCAAGCTTTGCAAAGAGAAATAGAGTAAAATAAAATCTGTAATCTACACCAAACTGAATCTTGGTCATCAATGAAAGATCTCACTTTCTGAGACCACCAAAAATGGCAAAAGCATTGATTCAGGACAAGTCAGCAAAGCAATGCTTGTTAAATAACTCACAGCCACTGTTTACAATTGCCAAGAGCGTGGACATTATATACCTCGGAGTCCTTGAAGCACTGAAGGCAAACAGTGGCATTAGTAAAATACACTGCATCCTCTGTTTCCAGAATCACAGGCATTATATACTTTCACTTTTGGACAATTGATTTTGTGAGCATGTAAGTGTGTTCATGCATAAGGGAATGGGTGATGATATATGCGTGTCGATTGTTAGCATACTTGAACATTTACTGGTAAGATTTCAGCCACTTTGCAATTTGTAATCTCGTAATTTTTTTTATTCAATCGTGGGACATGGACATCACTGGAAGGCCAGCATTTATTGCCCATCCCTACTCACCTGTGAGAAAGCGGTGGTGAACTGCCTTCTTGAAATGCTATTGTCCATGTACCGTGGGTTGACCCACAATGTCGTTAGGGAGGGAATTCCAGGATTTTGACCCAGCGACTGCGAAGGAATGGTGATATATTTCCAAGTCAGGTTGGTGAGTGACTTGGAGGAGAACTTGCAGGTGGTGGTGTTCCCATTTATCTGCTGCCCTTGTACTTCTAGATGGAAGTGGCTGTGGGTTTGGAAGGTGCTGTCTAAAGATGTTTGGTGAACTTCTGCAGCGCGGAGGGAGTGGATGTTTGTGGATGGAGTGCCAATCAAGCGGGCTGCTTTGTCCTGGGTGCTGTCAAGTTTCTTGAGTGTTGTTGGAGCTGCACCCATCCAGGCAAGTTGGGGAGTATTCCATCACACTCCTGGCTTGCGCCTTGTAGATGTAAATATGTGTGGTTTAGGAGATAAAAGCAAGTTATGAATTGACCGGATAAGGATCTGAAATTTATTCCCTTGTACCAAGAGGGAACAGAAAATTGGAATGCTGATTCCTGTGCTTTCCTGCCTTGTCAGCTACCAGAGGTGAATGTAAAAGATCTCAGAACTCCCAGTCAGGGCAAAGGAATTCTCTCAGCGTCCTGGTTAGTATTTGTGCCCCAACCAGTGTAAAATCTTAACTATGTTGTGGGTTTTTCACAGAAAGAAAAGACTTGGTTGGCACTCTTAGATTCAAATTAACATGGCAGGTTTTATTGAAGAGCTGCTCATTGCTCCGCATCAGGATACAAAACTGGAAGTAAAATAGCAGCCACAGCACCCTAACGACATCACCATCAAATCACATGATCAGCTCTTAAAGCAACCTGCAGTCTTTTTAAATATAAAACAACTAGTACTACCAGCAAAAACAGATTTACAGTCCCTTATGTCACCACTATTTGTCTCAATATTCTTGGTGCAAATTAGCTACCACATTCATCTTGTTAATTTCAGTGACCACGCTTAGTGGGGGTCAACGGGTGCTATTCGGATTGGCGGATGGTGACTAGTGGAGTGCCCCAGGGGTCGGTGCTGGGGCCTCAGCTTTTTACCATTTATATAGATGATCTGGAGGAGGGAACCGAGTGTAGGGTGTCGAAATTTGCTGATGACACCAAGATTGGGGGAACGGCAAATTGTGCGGAGGGTGTGGAGAGTCTGCAGAAGGATCTAGATAGGCTGGGCGAATGGGCCAGGAAATGGCAAATGGAATTTAATGTTGGCAAGTGTGAGGTGGTCCACTTTGGTAGGAATAATGGTAGGAAGGACTATTACTTACGTGGTGAAAAACTGCAGCATGCGACGGTGCAGAGGGACCTCAGGGTCCTTGTGCATGAGTCGCAAAAACCCAGCTTGCAGGTGCAGCAGGTGGTCAGGAAGGCGAATGGGATGCTGGCCTTCATAGCGAGGGGGATTGAATATAAAAGCAGGGAGGTCTTGCTGCAGCTGTATAGGGCATTGGTGAGGCCACAGCTGGAGTACTGTGTGCAGTTTTGGGCGCCGCACCTGCGCAAGGATATTTTGGCCTTGGAGGGAGTGCAGAGGAGGTTTACTAGGCTGATACCGGAGTTGAGGGGGTTGAGCTATGAGGAGAGGCTGAATAAACTGGGCTTGTACTCGTTAGAGTTTAGGAGAATGAGGGGAGATCTCATTGAGACGAAGAAGATGATGAATGGGATGGATAGGATAGAGGTGGAGAGACTCTTCCCGCTCAAAAAAGACAGTAGGACTAGGGGGCACAGCCTCAAAATAAAGGGGGGGCGGTTTAGAACGGAGTTGAGGAGGAACTTCTTCACTCAAAGGGTGGTGAATCTCTGGAATTCTCTGTCCGTTGAAGTGGTGGAGGCTGCCTCGCTAAATATTTTTAAGACGCGGGTTGATGGGTTTTTGATAAGAGAGGGGATTAAGGGTTATGGGGAGAGGGTGGGAAAGTGGAACTGAGCCATGACAGATCAGCCATGATCTTATTGAATGGCGGGGCAGGCTCGAAGGGCTAGATGGCCTACTCCTGCTCCTATTTCTTATGTTCTTATGAATCAGTAATGAAATATTGCAGGGAAATTCTTGGTGTACGAAAGGTATATATACATAGCATCCCTGAGCTTAATGTTCATGTTAAAATAATAGGCACATTGATCAAAAATGTTTACTTGCACATACAATAATACTGCAGGCCAGGTTATACCTTATAATAACAACACTTTCATCATTTAAATTTTGCTCAGATTTCATGAATACAGATAAAGGCAAAATACTGTGGATGCTGGAATCTGAAACAAAGTCAGAAAATGCTGGAGAAACTCAGCAGGTCTGACAGCACCTGTGGAGAGAGAATAGAGCCAACATTTTGAGTCTGGACAACCTTTTGTCAGAGCTCTGATAAAAGGTCATCCTGAATTGAAACGTTGGCTCTATTCTCTCTCCACAGATGCTGTCAGCTCTGCTGAGTTTCGCCAGCATTTTCTGTTTTTGTTATGAATACTTAAAATGGCTTAAGCATGAATTCTAATTCAACAGGACATTTGCAACCCAGTTTCAATACTATATTTACTTTTACACCCATGTCTTTTCAAAATGTGCTGGAACATCTCTCCACTAACATGTATAGAAGGAGGGAAAATCCTCAATACGTCTGATCATAATTAAATTACAATATTAACTCAACTGTCAATAGAACATTATTATACTACCCGACTCAGCTGATCTGGTCCATATATACTACCATGCCTCAACTAAAAAGTCCTTCAGCTCCGTCATTTCCTCTTTAAACTCTCCAACTTTCTATCATTCTCCTACTTTAATACACTCCTTAAAGCAAATCTCAGTCCAGTATTTTCGTTACCTTTCCTAATGTCTCCCTCTGTACATGGGTCGAAGTGAAATGTTGTTTGGATGCTATCCTGCGAGTTCCTCAAGGCACCTTATTACTTTAAGGGTGAGATATATTTTATTTATTCATGGGACATGGGTGTCGCTGGCTGGCCAGCATTTACTTCCCATCCACAGCTGCCTGAAGGCAGTTGAGAGTCAACCAGATTGCTGTGGTTCTGGAGTCACTTGTCGGCCAGGTAAGGACATCAGATTTCCTTCCCTAAAAGACATTGGTGAACTAGATAGATTTTTCCGACAATGGACATTGGTTTTATGGTCATTCTTAATTCCAGATATTTTTTATTGAATTCAAATTCCACCATCTACTGTGGCAGGATTCAAACCCAGGTCCCCAGAACATTAGCTGGGTTTCTGGATTAATAGTCTAACAATAATACCACTAGGCCCCTAACATTGTTGTTGCATTTGAACACCTCCAATTGTAATTTTATCCACCGAAATGGACAGATGTAATCTAGGATATACTTGTGTTGGTGAAAAGATCGAGGATATGTTTCGCTTTCCATCGGAATGTATTTACTTTTCCATCACAATTAAATTATTTATTTCCCATGCGAACGCGAGTAGTTTTCACATTGTGCTAAGATCTGAAAAGATTCCCATGACAAATGAGTAGAAATCTCTTGCCGAGTGATCTTAAAAATCACAAGTTGAGTTACTGTCATGAAAAACAGCTGCAGCACATCAAGAGATCTCTCTCACAGAGACCCGAGCAGACTGGATGACTATGTCATATCATGGACAGCAGGGTGACGCAGAGGTTAGCACTGCTGCCTCACAGAGCCAGGGACACGGGTTCGATCCCCAGCTTGGGCCACTGTCTGTGTGGAGTCTGCATGTTCTCCCCGTGTCTGCGTGGATTTCCTTCGGGTGCTCCTGTTTCCTCCCACCATCCTAAGATGTGCGGGTTAGGCGGATTGAACATAAGAACATAAGAAATAGGAGCAGGAGTAGGCCATCTAGCCCTTAGAGCCTGCCCCGCCATTCAATAAGATCATGGCTGATCTGTCGTGGCTCAGTTCCACCTTCCCGCCCTCTCCCCATAACCCTTAATCCCCTCTCTTATCAAAAACCCGTCAGGGGAAGAGCTAGAGTAAATCATGGGGTTATGGGGATAGGGTCTGGGTGGCATTGTGGTCAGTGCAGACTCGATGGGCCAAATGGCTTCCTTCTGCACTGTAGGATTCTATGATTATTCCAATTGTTTCGCTCTCCTGAAACATGATGGCACATAAAATGTCACCCTGCTTTGTTTTTTTATAATTGAAAATGTCATGAAAGAATATTTGTAAGACCTCCTGGAGAGTATGAATGATTATTTAAGACACTCCTTAAAGCAAATCTCAGTCCAGCATTTTGACTACCTTTCCTAATACTTCCCTCTTTATGTGGCTCAATGTGAAATGTTGTTTGCATATTATCCTGCAAGTTCCTTAAGGCACCTTACTACAATATATAATTTATTTTATTTATCCTTGGGACATGGGTATTGCTGGCTGGAGAATATGAATGGGTATGATATGTGTGTTTTTAACTTCCCAGTGGTTGGAAGGTGTAACAAGGGTTTATGCTTCCGATCTGTTGGGGTTTTAATGAGGATGCAGGAAATTCAAAACGGATTTCTGCCAAGCTTCAGCAAAACGTCGACACCTCATCAACCCAACATGGACATGGGGAGAGCAAGATCCTGCCCTGATGTTGGAAAACCACTTGTTTTTACATCTGCCATATCTCACGCTTTCACCCACCACAAATCCCAATGGATACAGTGGTGTAAATGATTCCGCCTCAAATTTCAGTTAGACTGGCTGATTCACATTATGGATGGATCATTGAGAAATCCATGGACTCTGTCTCAGTCGCATCTGTCATTTATTACGTAGTGTGGTGCACTCAACCACAGTTTGCTTGTTAACTCCCATGTACCTCACATTAACCTGAATGATGGAATACAAAGATAGATATTGTCAACTGTCTTATCTTTCTGACAATGTTTCATTGTTTGTTCAAAACTTGTGGAAGTTTTTGGCTTTATTCACTGAGTCAGTGTCTTGAGTATCAAACTTTGTCTACTTTAAGCAAAACATTACTGGCCCCAGCTAAATCTTACCAAAAAAACTTGGGGGGTGGGATTTTACGGCCTCGCTCAAGCAAGAGTGGAAATTCCCACCCGAGGCCAACGGACATTTCCGTTGTCCGCCCCTAGACCGCTCCGATTCTGTGGTGGGCGGCGTGGTCATATTCTGACGGCGGGGGGGCTCTGGCCTCAAATCATAACAATTATGTTTATTAATACCACATCTAAACAGTTGCAAAGAAAGCACATTGCTCTTAGGTATTGACTGGAGTTCTCCAATCTTGCTCGCAGCTGGAATTCTCCAGTCCCGCTGCAGTGAATGAGTGCCAAATTCTCCAATCTCACTGGCAGTGGGAGTGGGGTGTAGGGGGTGAGAGAGTTCTGGCCTTGGTGTTCCAACCTCGAAAATCTAACATACGACTGACTTATATCAGTGGTACTTCATTATCTATATCTTACATGAGCATATCAGCTCTGTAAACCTTTTCCACTACAGGAATGGAGTCCCAGTTGGTCAGATAAGTCAAAGATGGCAGTTTTTCTTTACAGAGCATTTGTGGACCATCTGATTTTCCCAAAAAATCCAACAATACACTTGTGATTAGAGCTGTGTTAGAGGTGTAACAATATGTAACCAAGCCATTAATTCCTAGAAGTGGCATTACAGAAGAAATTGCTCGTACTAAAATGTGTACATCTTTCATACCTGTTGGTATAAATCAAAACACAAATTGACCATTGTTGGATAATTTTTACCCATTCGGAATGTACAACAAATCAAACTTCCTGTACTTGCTGAGTTTCGTTTCCTAGCAACAAGCATATCCAGACAGCCTTGAAACCCTAAGGACGAGGTCAAGGAGAATGGTCAGCTTAATACCTCCTTTGATTGAAAGGCGCTGGCTCTGGAAAATATGTAATGCATCTTCAGGTTTACAGACTGTTGCAGAGAAAAGACAAACCCCTCTGTAGCAGCTTCAGAAAAAGGTCAATTTGAATAAATGACAGATACATGCAACAGTACTGATAATAAAAGCTCACCACACTAATATCTAATATATCTCCCCATCATTTATAAATCACATCTTCAATCTCATCACATTTTGGTTTGCTTTCGGGAATGATTGTGCTGCAATCTCGAATGCCGATGACATTGAGAAGTAAATGTGTTCTAAAAATGACATTGCTGCTTCCCAGCACTTTATAAGATGCCCCATTTTACGATGGCACATTGGTTAACACTTTTGTTTCACAGCGCCAGGGACCCGAGTTCAATCCTGGCCTCGGATGTCTGTGCGGAGGCTGCATGCTCTCCCCATGTCTGCGTGGGTTTCCTCCAGCTGCTCCAGTTTCCTCCCACAGTCCAAAGATGTGCAAATTAGGTTGATTGGCCATCCTAAATTGCCCCTTAGAGTCAGGGTGATTAGCAAGGTAAATGTGTAGGGTATCGGGGATAGAACCACTGTGGGATTGTTGGTAGTGCAGGCTCGATGGACCAAATGGCCTCCTTCTGCGCTGTGGGGATTCTATGAACATTTTTCTTCATCATTTGGATGACTGTGAGCGACGTAGCTCGCTCTCTTAATTGGCCAAAGTAAGCTGTGCTAGTGGCTGAATTTTTTCCATGGCATCTTTTAACAGACTCAACAGTAAAACCAACAACTTGCAAAATCATTTTTTGTAAAAGTGGAGAACCGCACCGCACCACAGTCCGGCAGTAACTTAACAAAAGTGAGCTGGATTCCCTGCGTCCCACATTCAGAAAACCCATCAATATATTCTTGTTCTGCACCATTTCAACGCAGTCATTACCCATTTAAAATAAACAAGTCAGCAAGCTATTAAAGTAATGTCGACAGTCATTTGTGCAAAGCATTAACGGTTGTATTAAAATAGCACACAGAAGAAATGGAATCCAAAGCAGCTGATGTTCCAGACTAAGTGCCTTCATGGGAATGAAAGATTGAAAATTGACTACCTGAAGATTTGGTGACATACCATCTTGGTGGCCTAAAGGCTACAAAGACTTGACGGTTTCACCCAAAAAGCAAAAAGCCAGAACATCTTTTGGGATTGACTGATTTATGATTCTCAACACAAACAACTGCATTTTTAACATCTACACCTAGGTGGCAGGTTGACTATTGCTGCATCTGGAAATTGCTCAATTGCTGAATAATATTTAATATACAGGAACACGTTTGCGCTATGACTACCACAGTGAATCAAATCAGCAAACAAATACACATTCAGACACATTTTACAAAATATTAGCGAATGTGTTAGTATTTATAGCGTGCCACATGGAAGCAACAGCACTGCACTGTCATGCAATGTGTTTATTTACAATGAAGATGAACCCTGACAGGATCTATTGAGTGAAAGGCAATCTAATGGCCTTATTTTCATTTGTAGGTTCTTTTTGACCTTCATTGCAAATAGAGGGCAGTCAGAATTCCTGGTTTTGTAATGCTTTAAAATTAGTTCTGCTTGTCTGAAAAGCTTAGCTTTCCAGCTCCTTTGGACAGCTCCAATGCAACTGGTATGAAAGCCCATTTGTGCCCAAATAGACAGGCTTACAAACTCAGAGATCGTGCGCACTTCACGGTTCTCCGACTATCTGCGGAGATTTAAACAAGTAGCTGCTTATTTAGTTGGAGGTTAGTGCATTCCCTGCCCTCACCTGCCAACCACCCACTCCCGCTCCAATCGTCACCCCCCCACCCTCAACCTCCATGATGAATCACAGAACAGTATCTATCTGCAGTGTAAACACTACCAACTGGTTCAGCAAATCCGAAGGAAGAAATATTGAAACCTCAGGAAAAAATGAAATGGGAAAATATGCCCCACCAAGCAGTTCCTTTCTCCACTGTGTACCCTAACATGGAATCTCCAAATGTCTAAATGTATAGAGTCAAAAGCCAACGCTTTTGAATTTATTTAATTTGCGCATGTTAGCTTGGATTTGAGCACAGCCGCTCCTATGTATTTAGAACATGCCTTTTGTTTACTCGTTCTCAAGGTGTGGACTCCGCTGTCCATTCATTGTCCATCTATAATTGTCCTTGTAAAGATGGTGGTCAACTGAGAGGCCTTTTCAGTTGAGTCAACCGCAGAGCTCTGACTCTGCAGTTGTATAAAGGCCAGGCCAGGTAAGAATTCTTTCCCTAAAGGACTCCAGTGAATCTGATATGTTTTTAACTACAATACAGTTGTTTCAAGGGCTTATATTTTACACAATCCTGCCCCCCTGCCCCCACCCCATGATGCGTTACATGGATGGAATTCCCTTCACAGCATCCCATTCACCCTAGCCTGGGCACAATTTCATAACAGCGCAGTCAGGACTTCAACAGGAGGCCCATCCTAGCCCCAACTCCTGAGTCAAAGGCAGGGATGCAACCCACTGCATCACAAGACCTCCCGCCATTTTAGCTACAGATTCCTTTAGTAATGGTCAGAACAAAAAAGGCAAAAATGGTTAACTGGCCCAGCCAGTTAGCTCCTTCAAAAAGCAGCTGGATAAACATCTGGTTTGGAAAAATGGAGCAGATTATAGGAATACATATGAACTAAGGTGATCCAATATTGCCTGGGACATAGTGACCCAGCTCCAGCTGTTGGGATTGGGGCAACTGGAAAGGGTGGGGGCACAGAGATTGATGTGGTCTGATGAGGAGGTAGATCAGGATTGAATATGGAGGAGAAAGGATGAGTATTATAATGTTTTCCTTGATTATACTTCGGAGGTCAGAATAGACTTTTGAATGGACCTACCTCATAAATTGATCTTTCTTTACACCCTAGCTATGACTGTAACACTACACTCTGCACCTTCTCCCTTCTTTCTCTATAAACGGGATGCTTTGTCTGTATAGCGCACAAGAAAGAATACTTTTCACTGCATACTTTTCACATGTGACAATAATAAATCAAATCAAATCAAAAATCTATTCAGAATTTCAGGAGAGTAAGTGGGTGGTGTAGCATCCATGAAGGAGTATATTGTGTATGGACAAATGCAGAGAAGATTTGATGGGCCAGATGGTTCTTTCCCATTTCATTTTTAAAACTAAACAAAATAATTTTCCTGCTTTTTTAGAATTTTCACTATAATCTTTGTGACTGGAGCCTTTAATGTCTTAGATCGCTGCAGCATTGCTTGTGTCATACTATAGAGAGGGTTTTCATTGGTGAAACATTATCAAAGGTTACGCTGTAGAAAAAATGCTACAATGAGGAGGTTGGTTTCAGTGAAAGGGTTAACATTCGGTCGGCTGGTCTGTGCTGCAGAAGTCTGAACTAATTCTGTTACACATAAAATTCTTATTGTCAAAAAGTCACTGGCTTTATCAGCCCATTACCTCAGCTATAGCCCAATGACAGCGATGACCATCTGGTAACATTCTTAAATTATCTAATCGAGCTACACATCAAGATCCACTCAGTGTGAAGCAGTTTCCTCTGGAGTTCAACGCGGATTAAAATTCCAATATGGATCACATTGTAATGACTCACAAATTAGAGTTTAAATAATCTCGATACAGCACAAGTAGATCCAATGATGCTTTACTTCCTCACTCAGGTCAAAACCATGATGCTGTGTCCATCTGTGCAAAGTGACCTTGCGTATTGTTAGAAGATCCATTATTATCATTATATACACTTCAGAGAAGTGGCAATTTTAGGGATGGATGCTGTAATGCTGCCACTTAAGATACAGAGTGCATGCATTACTGACCTAATAAGTTAATGGTATTTGTTACTGTGGAAGCTGTTGAGAATCTAGACTTTATTGACCGAATACAAAATTATATAAATTAAGTGTGTCAACAGCGGATATCACACGTATCATAACAGTTCCATTCCAGTATTTTTACCACATCACTTAATGTTAATGTTTTCTTTCTCCAGAAAAAAAGTACAGCGACCAGCAAAGAAGGGCGGGATTTTCTGGCCTCGCTCGCCCCGAAACCAGAAAATCCCTTCCGAGATCCACAGACCTTTGCGTTGTCCGCCCCCTCGCCCGCTCCGATTCCCGTGGCAAGCGGGATGGTAAAATTCGCCCTCAAGTGTTTTTGTTTATCTGCCAGATTCTGTAAAGCGCTAAGATAAACCATTTACTGTATTTGTTGACCACCACAGCCCAAGTGTGCATGGACCTCGATAACTTAACGAAGTAATTTCTATTTTCATTTTACCACCATCCTGAGAGTATTAATGGAGAATTTCACACGCTATGTATAAGCACTGTTAAACGGCTTGATGTAATACAAAGTAATTAAGGGAACAAGGGGCCAACAGACCTGAGTCATACTGCTGGCACCTTGCCACTTCAGAGTGTCTGGTGAAAGCAATGGTCCTCATATGCACACAAGCATTCTTACGATCCGCTGTTGTTGAAATGCTGATTACATTTTAACATAGGCCAAGGAAGAGTGTGCTAAACATGAAATATAGAAACTATTTCAAGTTTCTTTTTCACCATTGGTTAGAGCAACAGTTGAGCCACTTTCCCAATGTTCTCTGTTGTGCTGTAAAGTGTCAGCCATGGCTCAGTACTTCTGCCTCTGTTTAACATCTTGTGAATCTGAACCACCAAATCTCTCAGCTCTTCTACGCTGCTTAACGTTTTCCAATTCAAATTATACTTGTTACCTTTCGTTATAATCAAACTCCACAACTTCAAATTTGCCATTTTGCTCATTCTATTATCGATATCTCCTTGCATACGAACATACGTACAAATTATGAGCAGGAGTAGGCCTTTCGGCCCTTCACATTTGCTCCGCCTTTCACAGCACTGTGGCACAGTGGTTAGCACTGCTGCTTCATAGCACCAGGGATCTGGGTTCAATTCCGGCCTCGGATCACTATCTCTGTGAAGTTTGCACATTCTCCCCTTGTCTGCGTGGGTTTCTTCCGGGTGCTCCAGTTTCTTCCTACGGTCCAAAGATGTGCGGGTTAGGTTGATTGGCCATGATAAATTGCCCTTAGCATCAGGAGGACTAACAGGGTAAATATGCGGTGTTACGGGGATAGTGCCTGGGTGGGATTGTTGTTGGTGCAGGCTCGGTGGGCTGAATGGCCTCCTTCTACACTGTAAGGATTCTGTGATTCTATATACAACAGACATCCAGCACGCTTTATACTCTAAAAGATGCGAAAGTTAACGGACATCTTTTGTAATCAAGGCTGGTCTCGTGTAAGTACTTCATTGAGCATCCAGTCACTTTTGATGATAGTCTGATTAATTCTCAGGGAATCTATTTCCATCTCCCCCAAACGATGAGAGGTGTCAAATTTGCTGCTTTTTCTCAAAAGGAAACCAACAGTGGAATTTTATGATCCCTCTGCCTGTGGGATTTTCCAATCTCGCTGAAGTCAATGGACTTTCGAACAGGATGCTGCATTTACAGCCTCACCTCCACCAACAAATTCCATTTCAAGTCAGTGCATTGCTGTGAGGGAGCAGAGTTAACCACTGTACCACCATGCCACCCCTAAATTGCAAAGAGCTCCCTGTCAGGGAATTGAACCCTGGTCTCCCGCATGACAGGCAGGGATACTAACCACTATACTAATGAGGAAATGATGCTTTGGACTAATGTATGCATTGCACACTTGTTGCAGACACTTTCAGAGCAACAACTGAGCTGTGATCAGATGTGTTACTGCGCCGTGACGAGATGTTGTTCCCCCCAACTGAAGCCAACAATTGGGGCTTCCCCCACGCTGAAGTTCCAATTATCCAATAGATGTTAATACGTCCTAAAGCAATGTTCTACAAATATTTTTTGCTGGCAAACCGCTTTTACCCAATGGCCATCCCCCGAAACCAGGGGAGGGAATTAGTGCCAATTTTATTGATAGTGCTTTGAAATGTTCAGCACTGACATCTAGCTCTTTCTACAACTTTACTCTGAGTCCACACCCAGGTTCAAACAATCAAATACAGGGATTTAATTTACCTAGAGAGAAAATGGAAAAAGAAAAGATCAGTCGATCTTCTGGGACCATTTTTGGTGACCCATTTTTCCACATCCTGCAACCCACCTGCAGGTCACGATCTCCACTTTGAAAAACATTGTACTGAAATCATGGGATCCCTATTGTGCAGAAGCAGGCCATTTAGCCCATTGAGTTTGCGCCAACTCTCTCAGATAGAGCAAGACTGGAGACGGGATTTTCTGACCACGGGATTTTCTGGCCACGCTCACCCCAAGATGGGAAATTCCTGTCCAAGGTTAACGGACGTTTGGATAGTCCATCCCCGCTTTCAATGATTCCCACGGCTGGTGGGATGGGAAAACTCCATGTCCCATCCCCTTAATCCCATGTGTTTATGTCACTAATCCTCCAGTCCACACATGTTGGGACACTAAGGGGCAATTTAGCATGGCCAATCCACCTGTACATCTTTGGACAGGATAGCACGACTACCCACAAAATTAATTCAATGTAAGTAGCACTCAGCTATCACACTCCATATTGTGTTATATTTTATTTAAATTGTAAATGTATTTTTCTTTTGTTTAAATAGTTATTTGAACTGAAAAATGTCCATGTTATGAATTATACCCAATCAGCTTTTATTTGGTCATTGGGCAGTCTTTAAATCACAGAATGCTATTAAAATAACTGATCCAATTTTTAACTGCAGTGCAAAATATGTCTTGACTGCGTGTCATTACAACCAATCATAATTTACTGTGGCTCCACTCACTTCCTCTGAATAAAAGGTGTTGCTATGGGAACCCACTTGGGCCGTGGCTATGAATGCCTTATTGTGGGATACGTGGAGCATTCTTTCAACTTAAACTTCTCAATCACGATTCTTTCCGATAAGCTGATGACTGTACGGTGCTGCTCTCTGCATTTGCTCCGCACTGGAAGCTTCATCAACATTGCTTCCAATTTCCAGCCTTCACCCAGCTGTATGTGATCCATCTCTGGCTTTCCCTTGATTTCTGAATCTCTTTTCCTGATGACAGGCTGTCAATACCTATCAGAAGGCCACCGGCTCCCAAAGCCGCCTTGATTAGACTTCCTTCCGCCCAGCTTCCTGTCGGGGCACTTTCTCCACCTCTGTCACATCTGTTCTAATGATGCCATGTCTCACACAAATGCTTCTGATATGTCTTTCCTTATCCTCAAATGAGGTTTCCCCCCTCAATTTGGCCCTCGACTGCGTCCATCCCATTTCCCATACTTCTGTCTCTACGTGTCACCCCTCCTTCCAGAACCACGATGGTTCACGATGGCAATGGCAGCACAGTGGCAGCATGGTGGCATTGTGGTTAGCACTGCTGCCTCTCAGCTCCAGGGAGTCAAGTTCAACTCCGGCCTTGGGGGTCACTGTTTGTGTGGAGTCTGCATGTCCTCCCAGTGTCTGCGTGGGTTTCCTCCAGGTGCTCCGGTTTCCTCCCACAGTCCAAAGATGTGCAGATTAGGTTGACTGGCTAAGCTAAATTAGTGTCAGGGGATTATGGGGGTTATGGAGATGGGGGCTGAGTGGGATTATTGTTGGTGCAGTCACGATGGGCTGAATGGCCTCCTTCCGCGCTGTAGAGATTCTATGATTCTATAATGACTGGGTTTCCCTTGTCCTCACCATCCACTCCACCAGCCTCCACACTTAAAGGATTATCTACTGTCATTTCCACTATTCCAGTGTGATACCACCCTGGGATTGTCAACCCTCTGGGATTGCCCTAATATCCCCAGGGGTTGAAGCAGAATTTCCTAAGCAATGCTGCGAGTGACTCAGGAGAAAGATTATACAGGCGTTTAAAAAAATCACTGATGGTATTTTTTCATTTTCTTTGGATAACTTTGTTAGTTTTTGAAACGTTAGGACTGAGACCGTGCCTGGTTAGGACTTTGGGACAGGGGTTCTGTGGTAATATTTCCGGGAATATGTCCAACCAGAGTCAGCAACCTTATACCACCATCAGCCCACCCTTCTCAGTATTCTGAAGCGCTCATCTCCTTGATACCCTGCTCCATTCTTCAATCACCCTCAGCCCTGTCTCCCTTTCCGACCTTTCCATTCAGCCGCAAAAGATGAAACATCTGCTTCCACCTTGTCCTTTCCTGCTTACAGGGCCCCAATCACTTGTTCCGGGCAAAACAGCAATATTTTTAAATTTACCGTACTGACTTCACTGTCACGATGCTGTCTCCTCTACACTGGGGAGAGCAAACTGGTGACAGCTTTGCTGATTATCTTCGTTCAGTCCATTGTGTGAGCCTGAGGTTCGGCCATCTTAATTCTCCACTCTCCTCCTACTCACGTCATCCTCTCCTCCTACTCACACCACTCTCTCTTCCTGCTCACATCTCCCTCTCCTCCTGTTCACATCTCCCTCTCCTCCTGCTCACATCACTCTCTCCTCCTGCTCACACCACTCTCTCCTCCTGCCTACATCTCCCTCTCCTCCTGCTCACACCACTCTCTCCTCCTGCTCACATCACTCTCTCCTCCTGCTCACATCTCCCTCTCCTCCTGCTCACACCACTCTCTCCTCCTGCTCACATCTCCCTCTCCTCCTGTTCACATCTCCCTCTCCTCCTGCTCACATCACTCTCTCCTCCTGCTCACACCACTCTCTCCTCCTGCCTACATCTCCCTCTCCTCCTGCTCACACCACTCTCTCCTCCTGCCTACATCTCCCTCTCCTCCTGCTCACACCACTCTCCCCTCCTGCTCACACCACTCTCTCCTCCTGCTCACATCACTCTCTCCTCCTGCTCACATCACTCTCTCCTCCTGCTCACATCTCCCTCTCCTCCTGTTCACATCTCCCTCTCCTCCTGCTCACATCACTCTCTCCTCCTGCTCACACCACTCTCTCCTCCTGCCTACATCTCCCTCTCCTCCTGCTCACACCACTCTCTCCTCCTGCCTACATCTCCCTCTCCTCCTGCTCACACCACTCTCCCCTCCTGCTCACACCACTCTCTCCTCCTGCTCACATCACTCTCTCCTCCTGCTCACACCACTCTCTCCTCCTGCTCACACCACTCTCTCCTCCTGCTCACATCTCCCTTTCCTCCTGTTCACATCACTGTCTCCTCACCTTCCTAAGCTGATCCAATAAAGATCGACAGAAGCACAAGGAACAGCACGTCATCTTTCAGTTAGGCCCTTTACGATTTTGGGGAGTCAACATACATTTCCCGTGCTGTGTGGTTCGTTGTTCTTTGTTCAATGACTTTAGATGACAGACAGGAGGTGTACATAATGCCTCTGCTGTTGCTACTTTTAATTCCTTGAGATGTGTCTTCATTTTTATTTATCCTAATACCACCCCATATCTGCCCACCTGTCATCAGTTAATATTCCTACTCTCTATCCTGTCACAAACCTTCCCCTTTGTTCTCTACCTTACCCACTCCTCCTCCCCCACTTTCCCCACCTCTGTGCTTCTTATAAAAGCCACTAAATCTGTAACTTCTTACAGTTCTGATGAAAAACCATCAACATTATTAACTTTGTCTCTGGTCTGAATTTTCTGATTCTCCCTCACCCCAACGGGTTTATAGGTGTGGGGGGGATGTGGGGGGGTGAAATTTCCTGAACCTCCTTCCAGGTTTCTGTCTGCCTCAACCTCTCAGTGGTTTTATATTTTATATTTAGGACAGGTAAGGCCTTCACTGCAAAGCCCACCCTTGCCTTGACTGAGGCCCTTAAATCACTAATTGGTAGCCACTTAGGGTCATTTGCTATCCAGTTTCAATGTTTAGGCTGGCGAAGAGGATTGAGGTTCCATGGGGGAAGGTCAGAAATGCTCCAAGTTCGATCCAAGGTGGGAAAGTTGGGAGTGTTTCCATCAGAAGCAACTTCTGAGTGGGGGTGTCCCTCACTCCTTAAGATATCTCTGGACTTCTGGATATCCCCCACCCCCTCATCCTCCCCAGGACCCTGACCCACTCACCCTCTCCATTCACTACACTGCAGCCCTGCCCTGGGACCCCTGACACTTACCTTTTGCTCCAATTCCTGGGCATGGTGTCAGGCCTATTGGTGCACTTCTTCTTCAGTCAACTGCAGAGTTGTTGCCACAGGGGCTAGAGAGCTGCCAGCCAATCACATTAGCCGGCAACTGTCTCAGGTAGGACCTTCCCCCAGTGTGAGGGGCAGAAGTCCCTCTGATGCCAATCAATGCTGATTAGAATGTAAATTCTCAGTGGAATAGCCAAGGTCAACGGGGATGTTTTCCCCGAAGATTCTTCAGATAGTGGGAGGCAAGCCCACACCATCCTGAAAATCTCTCTCATCTTCTTTCACTCTCCCTCTCTCACTTTGTCTCTCTCTTACTCTCCCTCTCTCTCCTTTTCTTGCTCTGTCTCTCTTACTCACTCTCTCATTCTCTCTCTTATTCCTTCTCTTACTTTCTCACTCTCTCTCTTACTCATTCTCTCACTCTTTCTCTCTTTTACTTTCTCTCTCACTCACTCTCTTTTTCTCTCTCTCTCTCTCTCTCTCTCACCCTCTTACACTGTCTCTTACTTTCTCACTTTCTTATTCTCTCTATTTCACTTTCTCTTGCTCTCTTCCTCTCTCTTGTTCTCTCTCTCTCTCTCTCACACAAACTCTCTCACTCTCTAACACACACTCTCTTTCTAACACTCTCTCTCATTCACTCTCACTTTCTCTCTCTCTCACTCTCTCTAACACTCTCTCCCTCTCTCTCTCTAACACTCTCTCATTCATTCTCTCTCTCTAACACTCTCTCATTCATTCTCTCTCTCTAACACTCTCTCATTCATTCTCTCTCTCTAACACTCTCTCTCACTCACTCTCATTCTTCCCACTCTCTCCACAGGTATTGCTTGCCCTGAGTACTTACAGCATTTTCTGTTTCAACGCCAGATTTCCAGCACTTGCAGCATTTTGATTTTGTTTGATATTTAATACGAACTTCACCAGATAAACACATGAAACATGAGGCTTGGACGCTGCCTTGGTCACTTTGGAAGAAACTTTCTGCAGTAATTCTAGACTCGGTGGGGTGGTATGGGGTGGATATGGGGGGGGTGGGGGGGGGGGGGGGTAGTGGGGAGTGGGGGAGATTGGGTTAGTGAAATCAAAATGTAGGTTTTAACCAAAACTGCGCAATATTTTTGTGACACATCGATCTCCCACAGCGTGGCACAGGGCTGGTTTTAGGTGCTTGTATTTGGCATCAATAACTTCAAAATAGGTGCTCTCTGTGATACAAAACTCCAGCCATGTTGGTGCATTTGAAAGGAGAGAGAGGTTACACCCTTCTCAAAGTTTAGTTGGAAGAAGCATGGTCTACATTCTCACCTTCATCAGTGATTGAGGAAGCAAAACAATATGTTTTTATCTGGCTGACTGAAGTGGGTTGAGAGAGGACACATTGAGTTTTCAGTGTGTAACTGGAGCAGGTGAGGAGTGCTGGCGTCCTTCAGTCTGTATTTGGAGAGGGTGTGTGTTGGGGGTGTGGGGTGTGGGAGCCCATGGGGTAAATTTCATTGTTCATTGCTTGATTTCATTTCTCAGGAAATGAAGGAGAGAATATTGTTTTGCTTCATAATATGCACCGATTATTGTTCAAGTCTATTCATTTGAAGAGTAATGAAATGAATGAGCAAACAAGCGCAGCTGACTCGAAATGTTTCAGATCCAGTCTTGACAGCCAACTATTAATGGAGAAAAATCAATTCTGCATTACATAATCTGTCATTATCCCTGACCCTCTGAGTGTGAGCGTGATTACTAAGGCTGAATCAGAACAAAAATATAGTGTAGGGGTAGGAGTTGAGGGTTTTAACTGCGCAGTGGGTAATGTTAGACAGAGCATGTCTGTGAAGTTGCAATGTCCTATCAACTAACCCCTCTCCAGTGACAGAAACAATAAGGTTGGAGGCGCGGTGGCACAGTGGTCAGCGTTGTTGTCTCACAGCACCAGGGACCCGGGTTTGATTCCTGGCTTGAGTCACTGTCAGTATGGAGTTTGCACATTCTTCCCATGTCTGTGTGTTTCCTCTGACAGACCAAAGATGTGCAAGTTAGGTCATGTTAATTTTTCCCTCAATATACTCGAACAGACACCAGAGTGTGGCGACTAGGGGCTTTTCACAGTAACTTCATTACAGTGTGAATGTAAGCCTACTTGTGACTAATAAATAAACTTTTAAATTACTTTAATGTACATAGCACCTTAAACAATGGAAATATGATAACCCGCATGACTTGTATGGGGAACCACTGACTGACCTCCCTGTAGGAACCGTTTCATACAAGATCCCTGGGGATTGATAATTAACCAACCAGATGGAGCTCATATACTGAGCCTTGTATAAAGCAAGACCTTGAGTGGGTCCATTGTTCCACTTGTCCTGTTTGGGGCCCGTTGTGTTCACCACAGGCTTGTGGCTTTGCTTTATTTTGTGCAATTAAGCAGTGTTCCTTTACAGCCAGCTCCTGGAGTTATTACAGGAAACATCCCAAGGCACTTAAAGGGAGACAAAAATGAATAACTAACAATCGATGTAGGATTGGACACTCCGCCATAGAGAAGAGAGAGGTACTGAAAACTTTCATTGAAAAGGTAGATTTTGAGGTAAGTTTAAGTTTGTTTATTAGTGTCACAAGTAGGCTTACATTAACACTGCAATGAAGTTACTGTGAAAATCCCCTAGTCGCCACGGTCCGGCACCTGTTCGTGTACACTGAGGGAGAATTTAGCATGGCCAATGCACTTAACCAGCACGTCTTTCTGACTGTGGGAGGAAACCAGAGCACCTGGAAGAAACCCATGCAGACATGGGGAGAACATGCAGATCCAAGTCTGTGACCCAAGCCAGGAATCGAACCTGGGTCCCTGACACTAACTGTGCCACAATTCCTAAAGGAGAGAGAAGGGGTGCGCCAAAGAACATGGCCTTAGCAGCAGATAAACATATTTTGCATTCCAAGGTATAATATTCTTATCCTTATGAAACTGCAGAAGTTCCAGCTTACTCACAGAGTATCGGCTATGATAAGGAAACATCAACATACTGAAAACCACAAACGAAGTGCAAAACGATAAATTATCTTCATGAACTGCTAAAACAACATTCATCATATCCTGTGTATAAACGGCTTTACATCAAGAGTTGAACTTATTTCAAAAGTTACAAGCAGACTGATGCATATGAATGTCACTCTGGAATAATTATGACACAGACTCGCTAAGTTTATAGCTTTAACAGACCCTATGAGAAAGAGGCACTGAAGGTTTTATTACTGACACCATTAGTTAAGTTCCATCAGCTCTGGCTCAATTGCAGGCTATAATAAATGAAAATTGCCTATGGATTTCTTGGGTGAATGAAATATGTTATGGAAATGTAAACTCAACATGTTTGATGTGTTTATTTTAAACAGTTTAACTGTTCCATGAAATGACAGAGGGAGAGAGAGAGAGAGACTTAACACAAACAGGTTAAGTGCTTGCTGTTAACAATTGCAATTTCTCAGGTTATCTATGAGAAACCAATAGTATTTTGTCCTGGTTAGTTCAGTTTTTACTCTTTCTAACTCGAACAACATGAAGAGTGTACGGATGGAGCGTTTGCTCCATAAACCAACTGCTCACATGAAAACATCACATTACAATAAAACGTACCTTGTGGTTGGATGCTATAACATGTGCAGTCAGTCAATCATTGCACTTATTTTAAAGCTGATCTTGTGGCTATTTAAGTACACTGCTTCCTAAATTTCACGCAACCAATTATATTCAGAATCCTTGACGTACCTCAACCTTTTTTTTAAACAGTTGTATTTAATTAACCTCACAAGATCACCTGAGCATTTCCAGCTTTCTGTTTTCCTTTCAGGTTTCTGGCATCTGCAGTATTTTGCCTTTGTATCAGAGTTTTATGATCAGCCTATCTCTCCCACATCACTCTGGTGGGTAATAGGAAACAGGGACAAGCCTGGTTTTACCAGTTGGTCTCGTAAAAGACCAAAACAGGAATTCTCCCACTCCACCCGCCACTGGAATTTTAGCGGACTATGTGAAATTTAACGGTTGTGGACAATGTGAAATCCCATTGACAGTCGGGCGAGAATTTTCAGCTTTTAGACCAGCGCAGCTGGGGAATTCCACCCCATCGCAATGCCAGTGACACCAAGGACTCCATTAAAAGTAAAGTTTATTTATTAGGCAAAGTACTTTAACATTAACGCTGCAATGAAGTTACTATGAAAATCCCCTAGTCACCACACTCCAGCACCTGTTCAGATACATGGAGGGAGAATTTAGTATGGCCAATTCACCTCATTTTCACATCTTTTGGAGTATGGGAGGAAACCCATGCAGACATGGGGAGAATGTGTAAACTCCACTCAGACAGTGACCCAAGCCGAGAATCAAACTTGGCTCCCTGGTGCTGTGAAGCAACAGTGCTAACTACTGTGCCACCATGCCACCCTAAGAGATTCAATGGTGATTATCACTAGACTATTAATCCAGAAACTCAGGTAATGTTCTGGGGGCCTGGGTTCAAATCCCACCATGGTGAAATTTCAATTCAATAAAAAAAACTGGAATTAAGAATCTACTGATGACCATGAAACCATTATCTATTGTCGGAAAAACCCATCTGGTTCAATAATGTCATTTTGGGAAAGAAATCTGCTGTCCGTACCTGGACTGGCCTACACATGACTCCAGAGCCACAGCAATATGGTTGACTCTCAACTGCCCTCTGAAATAGCCCAGCAACTAGGGATGGGCAGTAAATGCTGGCCAGCTAGTGACATCTATGTCCCATGAATGAATTGAAAAAAAGAAATCCAGGCCCAGGTTTTCACCCTGATGGAAAGTTTCTAAGCCATGGTGAAAATGGCAGAAGTGGTTGAAGATTGTAAATCCTGCCCCCATATGTAGCTGTTCCCATTTTTGCAGGGGCTGGAATGGGAGTGGGATGTGTTTCATGACCATACACTTTACAGAGGCAACTGACCATTTAAGTCATTAACTGCCTCCACTGAAGAGGATTTTTGGTAGACCAGGAGTAATGGTCTACCAAAACCATTGGAACCCGATTCAGCTTGGCAAGATCAGGGATGAACTTTGTAGATTCATGTGGACCTGCCTTTGGAGAGTTAAGGTACATGTCTGGACCTGGTCCCAAAACAAGACATAAGGTACCCTTTGGAATTGTTATACGTAGGCATGCACCATTATCAAACTCACTAGAAATGTCAACAGACCTGTTAAGTTCAACCGTCAGAACACTGAAGCACCTGTCAAAGGGATCTGTCAAAAGTAACTGCCAATGGAAGCTGTCAAATTGTCAAGACATTAAAAGGTCCTGCCCTTTAAACATTAAACAAAAAAGTTTGTAGTGTTTAAGAATGTGAATGGGGGTATAAGGGACCATATGGGATGGATAAAGGAATACAGGTTGGCATGAAGCCTACGGGGGTGGGGAGAGGGGGGGCGGTGGGGTATAGAGTGTGGGTACTGGAATGTAGGTTGACATAGACAGGCAATGGGGAGTGTGTGAGTGTGGGAGATGGGGGGTAAGCACTGGAGGGTTGGTTTTTCTGTTTTATTGTTGGTTGTCAAACTATGGCACTCTGGAAGAGTGTACTAGTAGCCAGGCCTTCTGGCCAGACAACCTCCTCACCCCACCAGCTTTTACAGTCATTCCAGAGGTGGCAGGCCCAACTCCATTTAGCCCCAAATCCTAGAATAAAAATATCAAACTCTAGTCTACTCTTTTCTAGTTTGGATTCACAGAGCCCTGAAATGTTGTAACTCCGTGCTTCCCACATAGGGGCAACAATCCAGGTCCCAGTTTCTAAGCTTGGAAGGGACCTGTTACATTATTGGAAGCTGCTACACCAGAAGCAATAGGACAGACTAACCGCCAAATGGGCACATGTGCCTGGGGCAAACAAGAACAACAGGAGATAGGAATGACCCAGCCATTCCTGGGGTGGCACGGTAGCATAATGGCTATCCCTGCTGCCCCACACCACCATTCAAAATTACAAATCCGCTAAGAGAAATAGAAAAGCTCCCAAAAATGAGGAGGACTTTTACCTAATGAAGATAATATTTCTTATGCATACTATGAACCATTTTGATGCCATTGACTGATTGGGAGTTACCTCCTGGGGCAAGCAGAAGACTGAGACATTGGGTCCAATTTAATAATTTGCTTAACATTTTCTAGCCAGCACTCTCTGGAACGTCTATTCCTCATACCGTTCATGTTTATTGTCCTTGATCCCTTGTTGCTAACTGATACCAACTCAGCTGTAGGGAATTGTGACATGTGAAATGTTGCATAATACATGGCAACGCTGAAGTGATGGATTGTGTGCCTCAAACTCTGAATTCTGGTGCAGACTTAGATGGATGTTCAGCGTGCAGCATCATAAGACAAGATGGAGCTTCTTTGCTTGTGAGAACTCCCCTGGTAGTTCTAAGAGTAAATGAGCCACCTGACATGGTACAGAGCCCTGCCGACCAAGAACAACCCCAGTTCAGTCACTGCTCCTAATCTCAGAACGAGGGCTGGTAGATATGGGATAATTGGTTCCGCACCCCTTATGTACAGAGGCAGAAAATCAGCTCCAAATTGTAATCCGGTGATTCTTGATGGAAATTCCAAGTATCTGGACAGCAAATTAGGAGAAGGATGTGGTCCTTTAATGCAAGAGGAATTGAACATAAAAGTAAGGATGTTATGCTTCAGTTAGTGCAGTAAGAAGTCTCACAACACCAGATTAAAGTCCAACAGCTTTTAGCTGTTCGAGGCATTAGCTTTTGGAGCACTTACTTCTACTTGAGTCTCTCCTGACGAAGGAGCAGCAAGCACTCCAAAAGCTAGTGGCTTTTGCTACCAAATAAACCAGTTGGACTTTGACCTGGTGTTGTGAGACTTCTTACTGTGTTTACCCCAGTCCAATGCCGGCATCTCCACACCCTGCTTCAGTTATACAGGGAATTGGTGAGACCACATTGCACCATTACAGTGCAGAAGGAGGCCATTTGGCCCATCGAGTCTGCACAGACCACAATCCCATCCAGACCTCATCCCCATAACCCACTTATTTATGCTGCTAGTCCCCCTGTCGCTAAGGGGCAATTTACTATGGCTAATCAACCTAATCCACATATCTTTGGACTGTAGGAGGAAACCGGAGCACTCAGGGGAAAAAGATTGTGCAAACTCCAGACAGAAAGTCACCTGATTCTGGAATTGAACCTGGATCCTTGGCGCTGTGAGGCATCAGTGCTAACCACTGTGTTGTCAGAATGCCCCACCATGAGTATGCAATTTTGGTTTACTTATTTAAAGAAGGAGGTAAATGCTTTCGAGGTGGTTTAGAGAAGTGTTACTAGATTCAAACCTGGTATTGCGAACCACACTGATGTTATCTGCGAGACTGTTCCAACTCGAAACATCGGTTTGTGGTGGTGTGTGTTTTTGTTTTTGGAATGGTGTGAGAAGTCATGTGAAACTCACAGTGAGAATAACCAACCCAGTTATCATGTCGCAATTTGTAAAGACTATTTATTAAACTAAAGAAAAGACAAATGCACGTGAAATAGCTATCATACTCAAAGACAATTAAATATTAAACACACAGTTTGTAAAGAAATTACTCCCTGATCTGAGATATATCTGTGATTTCTGAACTTCTTATTCCCCAACAACATCCAAATTTAATAAATCTGTAAGTCAGATCCAGCTTATAGTTACCACAAAATACAAAGTAGACAATTGAGTCTGGGAAATGTCTATTCCTGGTCCAGCAAATATATTTTAAATGCCTTTGCGGAGGCTCCTGCACTACCCTGGTTCTAAAACTTCTTAGATATCTTTCTGGTCTTTGATGTTATAATATCTGCCTGCTTCTGCAAGTGCTGATGGGCGATTATACCCTTGTTCCTCTTTGATTCTCTCCTCTATGTAATTGGGCTGTCTGTGTCTCCTACATTCCTTGGCTCTTGAAATTAGCATCTGTATATCTCCACTTATCTCTCAATCATCTAGATAAGTTGTTTTCAGAGATTATAGCTATTAACACCCAATCCTACCTAGATGCCTGCTAATCTTGTTATTGGGAAAGTCCCATCTCACCATCCCCTCTGAATGTTAGGTATTGCTGTTGCTAGGCAGGTCTCTTCTACTTGTTGCTGGGCAGGTCACATCCTAGCAATCTTTGTTAAATTATTTTTCCTGCTGTTACTGCACAGATCCATGATACTTGGAATGAGTGTGTTATTTTATGAGGAAACGTTGGATAGGCTGGGCTTGTTTGCATTGGAGTTTAAAAAAGTGAGGGGTGACTTGATTGAAGTCTATAAGATCCTGAGTGGTTTTGGCAAGGCGGACGTGGAGAAGATGTTTCTTCTTGTGGGTGAGTCATGAACAAAGGGGCATTGTTTTAAAATTAGGGATTGCCCTTACAGGACAGAGATGAGGAGAAATGTTTTCTCTCAGAGGGTTGTGCGAGTTTGGAACTCTCTGCCTCAGAAGGCTATGGAGGGGGGCTGTCATCGAATGTTTTTAAGACAGAAGTAGATAGATTCTTGCTAGTGAAGAGAATCAAAGAGTATTGGGGGTAGATGGAAATGTGGAGGTCAAAATGCAAACAGATCAGGCATGATCTTATTAAGTAGAGCAAACTTGAGGGGCCGAACAGCCTACTTCCATTACTATTTCTTATGTTCGCCAATGATTGCTGCTTAGGTTTATGAATGAAGAATGGACTCTTGGATGAAGACAATCAGTACTCCTAGAATTACATCTCGATGTAATTTGACATCTCCAGGCAATAGGGAGAACAGAATGGGAAAGACAGAGAACAAAATAATATTTGAAAAACTTTTCATCCCTCATGAGAGAGGTATAAAAGATCAGTTCAAATCTCAAGCCAGTATAGGACAGATTCTCTGGTTAGAAGCTGTAGGCAAGGATCAATGGTTCAGAAAAGACTGATTATGGAACTGATAGACAGAAATTTGGGACAATTTCCCTTTCTGGTCCTTCCTTTAAGAATGACCTAGAATGCCCGATTGGGAAATCAGCTTTGCATCATTCCATTTACCTACCATTGTTTGTACAGTGCAGCCAATGCTTCCTTGATAATTCCCAAATTAACAGCGGTAATAAATTTAATCTCGGAGCAGAGGAAATTCTAAATGATATTGTCCATCTCATTTGCCATCTACCATCTTGGGGAAATGATAATGCAGTTGTTGACTTGCCAAAGCAATTGATCACGATCAATAAATCCAGAAATGACAATGAAAAATAGCAGTGGTGCGGTGTTTTTGGAACCATAGATTATTTGTTTTTTCTCTTGAAGTTTGTAAGCTTCTCCCCCAGTTGACAGTGAATACTAGGGAAGTTGCAGCTTTCAAAACAGATCACTAAGTTTTGTCAGGTCAAGGTATCAAGTGATAGGGAGAACATAAGAACATAAGAACATAAGAAATAGGAGCAGGAGTAGGCCATCTAGCCCTTCGAGCCTGCCCCGCCATTCAATAAGATCATGGCTGATCTGTTGTGGCTCAGTTCCACTTTCCTGCCCTCTCCCCATAACCCTTAATCCCCTCTCTTATCAAGAACCCATCAACCCGCTTCTTAAAAATATTTAGCGAGGCAGCCTCCACCACTTCAACGGGCAGAGAATTCCAGAGATTCACCACCCTTTGAGTGAAGAAGTTCCTCCTCAACTCCATTCTAAACCGCCTCCCCTTTATCTTGAGGCTGTGCCCCCTAGTCCTACTGTCTTTTTTGAGCGGGAAGAGTCTCTCCACCTCTATCCTATCCATCCCATTCATCATCTTATACGTCTCAATGAGATCTCCCCTCATTCTTCTAAACTCTAACGAGTACAAGCCTAGTTTATTCAGCCTCTCCTCATAGCTCAATCCCCTCAACTCCGGTATCAGCCTAGTAAACCTCCTCTGCACTCCCTCCAGGGCCAAAATATCCTTGCGCAGGTGCGGCGCCCAAAACTGCACACAGTACTCCAGCTGCAGCCTCACCAATGCCCTATACAGCTGCAGCAAGACCTCCCTACTTTTATATTCAATCCCCCTCGCTATGAAGGCCAGCATCCCATTTGCCTTCCTGACCACCTGCTGCACCTGCAAGCTGGGTTTTTGCGACTCATGCACAAGGACCCCGAGGTCCCTCTGCACCGTCGCCTGCTGCAGTTTTTCGCCACGTAAGTAATAGTCCTTCCTACCATTCTTCCTACCAAAGTGGACCACCTCACACTTGCCAACATTAAATTCCATTTGCCATTTCCTGGCCCATTCGCCCAGCCTATCTAGACCCTTCTGCAGACTCTCCACACCCTCCGCACAATTTGCCTTTCCCCCAATCTTGGTGTCATCAGCAAATTTCGACACCCTGCACTCGGTTCCCTCCTCCAGATCATCTATATAAATGGTAAATAGCTGAGGCCCCAGCACCGACCCCTGGGGCACCCCACTAGTCACCAACCGCCAATCCGAATAGCACCCATTGACCCCCACTCTCTGCCTCCTATTTGACAACCAATCCTCTATCCACGCTAACACCCTACCCCCAACTCCATGTCCCCTGACCTTCTGCAATAACCTCTTGTGAGGTACCTTGTCAAACGCCTTCTGAAAATCCAGAAAGACCACATCCACCGGCTCTCCTCTATCCACTGCCCTAGACACATCCTCATAGAACTCCAGTAAATTTGTCAGACACGACTTCCCTTTAATGAAACCGTGTTGCGTCCGCCCTATCAAGCAATTCCCTTCAAGATGCCTTGCAATTTCCTCCTTAATGACGGATTCTAACATTTTACCTACCACAGACGTTAAACTAACCGGCCTATAATTCCCTGCCTTTTGCCTGGCACCCTTCTTAAACAACGGCGTAACATTAGCCGTTTTCCAATCTTCCGGCACTTCCCCGGAATCCAGCGACGTCTGGAAAATAACCACCAAGGCATCCACTATAACCTCCGCCATTTCTTTCAGAACCCTTGGATGCATTCCATCCGGTCCTGGGGACTTGTCCACAATCAGCCCCTCCAGTCTGTCGAGCACCACCTCTCTAGTAACAGTAATGTCATTAAGACCCTCCATTCCTACCACCTTTCCATCGCTAACACCCGGCAAATTATTCACGTCCTCCTCCGTGAAGACAGAAACAAAAAAGTTATTCAAGACCTTAGCCATATCCCCATCCCCTACCACTAGCTCCCCTTTCTCATCCTCTAAAGGACCAACGTTCACCCTAGCCAGCCTCTTCCTTTTTATATATTTATAAAAACTCTTGCTATCCTTTTTTATATTAAGTGCTAGCCCAGCCTCATAGCTTCTCCTACCCTCCTTTATCAACTTCTTTGTCAATCTTTGTTGACATTTAAACCTTTCCCAATCCTCTTCTCGCCCACTACGCTTAGCTACTCTAAATTCCTCCGCTTTTAATTTAACACTTTCCTTCACCTCCTTCGTTATCCACGGCTTATTACCTCTCTTCCTACTGTCCTTTTTAACCATCGGAATAAATTTCTGCTGAGCACCAAGAAAGATCTCCTTAAAGATCCTCCACTGCTCCTCAGCAGACCTACCTTCCAACGCACTCCCCCAGTCCACATTCGCCAATTCTTCTCTCATCCTACCATACTCCCCTCTATTCAAACAAAGGACACGTGTCCGGGAACCCACTTTCTCCTCCTCCATCTGCACCAGAAACTCCACCATACAATGATCACTCTCTCCAAGAGGATCCTTCACCGCAAGGTCCCTAATTCTACCCGCCTCATTACATAGCACCAGATCCAAGATAGCTCGCTCCCTCGTCGGCTCCAACACACACTGTTCAAGGAAATTATCCCAGCAGCATTCCAAGAACTCCTCCTCGAGCCCACCTCGTCCAACATGGGTCGACCAATCAATATGCAGATTGAAATCTCCCATAACTACTGCCGTCCCATTCCTGCACGCCGCACTTATTTGTGTGTTAACAGCCCGCCCCACCTCCAGATCATTATTCGGGGGCCTATAGACGACACCCACCAGCGTCTTCCTCCCTTTGCTGTTCCTAATCTCCACCCACAACGATTCCACGTTCTGCTCTTTGGCTCCGATATCATCCCTTGCTACCACCTTGATACTATCCTTAATCAGCAGAGCTACGCCACCCCCTCTTTCCTCCTGCCTATCCTTCCTAAACACTTGATAGCCCTGTACATTCATCACCCAGTCCCTGTCACCTTGCAGCCACGTCTCTGTAATGGCCACCAGATCGTATCCATTTGTGTCGATCTGCGCCACCAGCTCATCCACTTTATTCCGAATGCTAGCAACAGTGGCTAAATCGTGATGAACTACAAATATGCCATGAATGGTAGAGTGGAATTGAAGGACTGAATGGTCTCCTTCTGTTGCTATATTCCAAATGTTCACCACGTGTAACATATCAAATTACTTGTATTGTATCTAAAGTGTTATTTTCCGAAAGAAAATGTAATCTGTCTTAACATTGTATCTATTCTTGTCTTGGTCCAAATGCACAGTTAGTGAAACTAATCAGTTGAGCAATCATTTAAAAATGAAGAGAAACAACTTTACTTTCTAACTTATCACAGCTTCAGTTCCAAATAAGCAACATTATCTTCCAGATGTAAAATTCCACTTTAAAAACTGTTAGCAACCATAAATGTACTTGCTATAATGAGTGTAGACACTCTTGAAGCTGTGAGGGATTTAGGTCAGAATCTTACCATTGTTCATGTTGGCAGATTTTCCCATCCTGCCATAGTGATTGGAAATTTGGCTGGTCTAAGGCTAAAATTATTTGAAGTGATTTGTCTGATGATGGTAGGTGTTTATAGCCATGTAGTGTTTAGTCAGGAAAGAGCTAATGGATTTTTGTTTTGGGGTTTTTGATGAGGTTGATCGACAGGGTCATGTAATAATGTGATTAATGAGAGGAGCTAGGTTTGAAGCAGAGAAATGGCTTTCAATTCTGGTTGGGCTTTGCTAAAAGATAGAGGTCAGTAAATTGTTCTAAAACTCAAAATCTCTCTGGCTCATGGCTTCAAGACTGTCTACACCCCTTATTGCAAGTATATTTATAGTTGCGAACTACATTAAAAGTGTAATTTTAAGTCTGTAAGAGAATGTTGCTTATTTGGAACTGAAGCAATGATAAGTTAGAAAGTAAAATTGTTTCCCTTCATTTTTTTAACTATTGTTTGACTATTGAGAATTAAGTTGTTTCATTTTATTAAGAGTTAAACTGCGTTATTCTATAAAGTTTGTTATACTATGAAAGATCCTTCATTTGTCAGTGAAATTACACTGAAATGAATCATCCTATCCTTATATTTATGCCAAAATAGAAAAAAATCATTAGGGTCTAATCCTGTGTCCTAATAAAGTTGGGGTTCTGGTCCAGGACCCTAACATTTTTAAAAGAAGCAAATGTGATGTGACAAAATTGCATTCACATGAGTGTTTGGGGTCTGGATTGCACTGCCTGGAAGTGTGGGGGAGGCAGGTTCAATCAAGGTAGTGAATAGAAATGATGTGCAGGGATGTGGGGAAAAGGAAGGAGAAATACATTAGGTCATGATGCTCATAATCCAGGGCATCACGATGACTGTAACAATTCTGTGATTCTGTGAATTCACCGTATACATGATTCAGTTATTTTACTACATTTATTTTTGTTAAAGAGAGAGTGGAGTGACAAAATCTTTTTGGCAAAATGGAAAAAAAAGATGCTTATGTAATTAGGTGAGTCCTGATTTTGCCACCCATTTGCCTGTTAACTAAACAATAAAGGGGCTAATTTCTGTGTCAAGTCATTGTCTTACACTGGTCTCAACCACCATCTAAAGATTAGATCAGGCTCATCCTTTCACCCTCTCATCAGCAATGGAACAAGGAAATACCCAACATGAACAGCTAAGAAAGTAGAAAACATTTTCTCCTGGAACGAAGGGCTGTTGAGCTGTTTCCAGATATTGGCTGGAATTCTCCAATTTTGTTCACCCCACCACTGCTGCCAGTGAGAATGGAGAATTTGGCTCTCAGCCAAATCTCCATTCACTGCAGCGGGACTGGAGAACCCCAGCTGCGGGCAAGCTCAGAGGATTCTGACCACTATCTGGTGTGACAGAGACTGGTTAACTTTCATTTGTCATTCAACCTTGGTAAGTGCGATATAGTGTCTGAGATTCTCCTAGTATGTTGCGCTGTTTGGATAGCCTTCAGAGAGACTGGAGTCTGGCCAATTGTGAGTTTCTGAGGCCCTTATTTTTGCATAACCAGCTCCCATTCCCCCCTCCCCCACTCCTCTCACCAGGAGAGGTTCCCACAAGTGGGGTATACAACTGTTCCTCACCAACAGGGAACAGGTGTACTCACCCAGAGGCCATTGAGTCCTCTCTAGAGGTTGCCCTTTGGGCAGTGCCAGTGTCAATGCACACTGGCATTGCCCATCAGGTGCCAGGCAGTATAAAAGGGATGCAGCCAGACTGGGTGAAAGTTCCGGTGCCAATCTACAATGGGATTGGCAGGGGAGGGAGTGAGAGGGTGATCAGGCTGGTCATCAGGGGGATTGGGGTCTGGTAGGCCAGTGACTGGGGGGCAGGGAGTTTGGTAGGCCAGTGATTGGGGAAGTTTGGCAGGCCAGCAATTGGTGAGGGGAGGCCCTGGGAAGATATTGGAAAGCCAGCGATCGGGAGGCTGGCAAGGAGGGGATCAGGGTGCATGTCCCCACTGAGAGATCGATGCTTGCACAGTGGCCCATGCCAATTCAGGCCTCTCCAGTGAGAATAGGCCTCATCCCCCCATTTCTCAGCATGAATCTCTCCGAGGCACTCTGTATATCACAATGTTGGAGACTTGTTCAGGTAAGTACGTCCAAAAAAAAGACTGGAAAATCTCCCATTTTTCTGCGTATTGGGCATTTAGTTTTTTGTTTGGGGGATTCCTGGCCAAAACATTTTAATGAAAGTAATAAAAAAAGCCACATACTCCTCAAAAAAGTGTCTTACATTTATACTGCAATGCAGTTACTGAAAATCCCCTGGTCGCCACATTCCAGCGCCTGTTCAGGTACACTGAGGGAGAATTTAGCATGACCAATGCAGCTAACCAGTGCATCTTTCAGACTGTGGGCGGAAACCGGAGGAAACCCATGCAGACACAGGGAGAATGTGCAGACTCCGCACAGACAGTGACCCAAGCCAGGAATCGAACCCTGACACTGTGAGAAAGCATTACTGTTACTAATAAATTCACTGAGGAATACAGGAGAAAATGTGTTAATCAGAGAGGGGATTAGAATGTGGATATCATCTGAATATCATTAGAAATAGCGATGTGTTCATGTACACTTAGGGGTTCTGAGTTGCTGTGGCAACATGTACATTTTTACATGCATGTTGCAGTCTGAAGCTATGGATGATGATGATAGAGGGTCCAGCTTTCCTTCTATCATAGGGCTGACCAAGAATCTCGCCTGCTTTTACCACTTGCCAGTGTAAGATTGATACAGTGGATTTATTAGTGACAGTAATGCTGTCTCACAGTGTCGCAGTTCGATTCCCGGCTTGTGTCACTGTCTGTGCGGAGTCTGCACGTTCTCCCTGTGTCTGCATGGGTTTCCTCTGGGTGCTCCAGTTTCCTCTCACAGTCTAAAAGACACACTGGTTAGCTGCATTGGTCATGCTAAATTCTCCCTCAGTGTACCCAAACAGGCGCCGGAGTGTGGCGACTAGGGGATTTTCAGTAACTGCTTTGCAGTATAAATGTAAGCCTACTTATGACACTAAGGCATAAACTTCAAAACCTTAGTTTGGTTTCACATGTAAATGGAAACATCTTCTCTACATGTACCCTGTCAAACCCTTGACTGTGTTATGAATGGTTTCTTGGTTCAGAGGTAGGGACGCTACCCATGGTTCCTTGGTTCAGAGGTAGGGACGCCACTTATGGTTCCTTGGTTCAGAGGTAGGGACGCTACCCGTGGTTCCTTGGTTCAGAGGTAGGGACGCTACCCATGGTGCCACAAGATCCATCTGCTATCATAGGGAATGATAGCAAATAGCGTGGATAGAGTTAAGGAGAAGTTAGATAAGCATTTGAAGGAGAAACAATTAGAGAATTAAGTTGATGATACTAGTTGAAGAGGGGTGGGAGGAGGCTTGAGTACAGCATAAACAACGGGACCAATTTACTGAGCAGAGTCATCCATTTCTTTGGTATAATTATTTGGCAACATTTTGCGTTGGCCAGCTCTTGAGGTGTTCCAAACAATAGTATTTCCTCAACAACTATCATATGTGGGAATTTGCTCTTTATTCCCCACACAAAGTTATTGCATGAAAAAGTAATTTATTCTAAGTTTCTGGGAGGTGTGATAAGGTGCTTAAAAAATGTAGAGTTTGTTTGTGCAACGTTTGTGATTACCAGCATCAGAAACTCAGACGACAATGTTTGGAGATGTTTTTCAAACTCATTACTTAGGTGGTTAATAAAATAATGTTGTTGAGGGAGTGGAAGGGCAAAATTGCAATCGGCACAGACAAACAGAACTTGAAAAATGCTCAAAGCAAGTTGTTTTATTTCTGAATGGTTATGGTTGTTATTTATAACATCAGTTCTGAGTATCACTTGTAGCAGTTTCTTGCAAAATTCCCTGTAACTGTGAACTCTTCAATCACTTCCCACACATTGCCCTGAAAATCCATTGTATTTCTCACCAGAAGACTTTATTTATTAGTGATATAAGTCGGCTTACGATCACACTGCAATAAAGTTACTGTGAAAATCCCCTAGTCGCCACACTCCGGTGCCTGTTCGGGTAAACTGAGGGAGGATTTAGCATGGTCAGTGCACTTAACCAACATGTTTTTTAGATTGTAGGAGGAGACCAGAGCACCTGGAGGAAACCCACGCAGACACGGGGGAGAACGTGCAAACTCCGCACAGACAGTGACCCAAGGCTGGAATCAAACCTGGGTCCCTGGCATTGTGAGGCAGCACTGTGCCACCATTGTCATGACCTGAATATTCTTTTTTTTTGTCAAAATCATAGTGATTTTCCTGCTGCACTACTGCTCCACACCACTCCCAGAAAATATTTCACGGGGATTAGAGATTGTGAAACACATACTTCCTGGATATTAGCAATGATCAATTTAACCACCAGACTGGACGTACCTGCAATAGGAATTTACACAGCCTGAATCATTAATCCAGGAGTGCAATGGTCAATCATTGGCCAAGCATTTCTAGGTGACTGTTGAAAACATCTCGGTTCCCAGGTCCCTTCCTGTGCATGCTGGTGATAACACAAACTTGTCTTTCCTTGGAAGGGCTTGAACATATGAAGTTATCTTGAAAGCGAGCCAATAATAAGGTTAGTCTAGGTTCAAATATTGTGATAGACTGCCTTAAAATGCAGTTCAAATTAAAATAAAAATAGTCAGACACCTAAAGCTAAAATAAATCCTACTGCATGTAATTCAGTTCCCAGATGAGAGAGACTAAAGGAGCAACAAAAAGATGTTTCAAAAATATAATATAATGTTTACAGTATATTAAATGTAATATAATATACATTATATATTGGTGTATATTAATGGTTAATATACATTAATATATGTTATATATTTACATATTGTATTATATGTAATATATAACATGGATGGCTAAGTCCAATGTTGTGGTAGCATAGTCTGCAATAATACAGTTTGCTGATGACACCCCCATTTGTGGGTCGGATCTCAAACAATGATGAGACACAGAGAGAGATAGAGAACCTGGTGAGCGAAAACAATAATCTCTCCCTCAATGTCAACAAAGCGAAGGAGATAGTCATCGACTTCATGAAGTATAGTGGAGAGCATGCCCTGGTCTACACCAGTGGGAATGAAAGAGAAATGGTCGAAAGCTTCAAGTTTTTTTTGTGTCCGGATCACAACCTAACCTGGTCCCCCTGTGCCAACACTATAGTTAAGCCCACCAATGCCTCTACTTTCTTAGAAGGCGAAGGAAATTTTTCATGTCTGCTACAACTCTCACCATCGTCTATAGATGCACCACAGAAAACATTCTTTCTAGTTGGATCACGGCTTGATATGGCTCCTGCTCTGTCCAAGACCACAAAAAACTACAAAGGGTCAAGAATGAAGCCCAATCCATCAAGGACCCCACCCACCCCACAGATATTCTCTTCTACTTTCTTCTGTCGGGAAAAAGTTAGAAAAGTCTGAGATCACGTACCAACCCTGACGGATTGGGACCACTGCGCATATGCAGAGTTCCAGAATTGTCAAACTCCAGCATGAATAGGCCCCATCGCCCGGGTTTTTAGTGATATTCATGACTGAGTGCACAGAGTGGGGAGATTCAGGTGAGAAACTGAACTGACATAATAGTCAGGATTTCGAATAGTTTCCCACCAATTCAGCACTTTTTGGAGAATCACCCCCAATATTTTTCACTGTACACTAATACATGACAGTAATAAATCAAATCAAACCAGCCTCCCATCCATTGACACTGTCTACATTTCCCGCTGCCTCGGAAGGACAGCCAGCATAATCAAGGACCCCACCCACCCCACAGATATTCTCTTCTATTTTCTTCTGTCAGGAAAAAGATACAAAAGCCTGAGATCACGTACCAACCCTGACTCAAAAACAGCTTTGTGCCTGCTGCCATCAGACTTCTGAATGGGCCTACCTTGCGCTAAATTGATCTTGCTCCACACCCTTCTGCACCCTCTCCTTTCCTTCTATAACACTATATTCTGCACCCTCTCCTTTCCTTCTATAACACTATATTCTGCACCCTCTCCTTTCCTTCTCTATGAATGGTATGCTTTGTCTGTAAAGCACACAAGAAACAATGGCCACGAATCTCCTATTGCGACCCACAACTTTTCTGGCGGGTCAAAGTGGGAGATGCGAGTCGCCAGCCTTGTTCCGGGATTTGTGCGTGCGCCGGGAACACGTGCATCTTCCAGAGCCAGCGAACAGTCGCTGGTCAGGCCATGCTGGAAACCGGCAGGAAGGCAGGTAAGCAATTTGAATTTTTTTAAAATGATGTTAAATATGATTAGCAGGTCATTATCGGGAACTTTCAGGTTGCGATCGAATCTCCCACCTCGCTCGGAGTACTTCATTCCTGTGGGATTCAGACTAGCTCCCCTTTTTCGGGGAACTAGTGGGAGACCCTGCCAGAATGAAGGGGGGCAATCGGAGCCAACAGAGGGTCGGATGGTGGGGGTGATGCCCCCTGGACATGGGTGCCCTGGCAGTGCCCAAAGTGCCATGCCAAGGGTGTACCTTGTCACTGTCTATTGGGCATCAGGCAATGTCAAGGGGGTGTACTGTAGGCGGGGCCTGGGGTAATTAGTGGGGGTCCCAATGCCACTCTGCAGACAGGATTGATCTGGGATAGTGGGAGGGCAATGATTGGGGCAGGCTAAGGTGGTCTGCCAAGGGAGGACCTGCATCCCAAGGGAGGTCTGACTGGTGGGGGTGGGGGGGGGGGGGCATGTCAGCAGGGGGCAGTGGGGGGTTCAGCCGCGATGGGGATGGTGGGGGGAATTGTCACTTCTGGGGGGGTGGTGGTGGAGTGGGCTGTGCATTGGGGCCTTTCGAAACAGGTGGAGTCAGGGCTAGCCTGAGTATTGTTGTGGGGGCCACAATCGGGCCGTGGGGGGGTGCAGCTGGAGGGTCCCAGGCTGCCCAGTGATTGGGCTGTCCAGCAAATGGGGAGTCTGACAGATTGGGACCACTGCGCATATGCAGAGTTCCAGAACTGTCAAACTCCAGCATGAATAGGCCCCATCCCCCTGGGTTTTGAATGATATTCATGACTGGGTGCACAGAGTGGGGAGATTCAGGTGAGAAGCTGAACTGACATAATAGTCGGGATTTCGAATAGTTTCCCACCAATTCAGCACTTTTCAGAGAATCACCCCCAATATTTTTCACTGTACACTAATACATGACAATAATAAATCAAATCAAATCAGTGGGGCATGGAGTTTGTGGCAGCATTAATTTCTGAACTTTTAGATAGACATACAAATAGGGAATGGGAGGTTGATGTAACAGGAGGGGCATTATTGTGAAATATCAATGTGTTACTTTAATTCTCTGCCAAATATTTTCTATTTTATCTTCTACTAGTACTGCCCAGTTCTTCTGGCTCTATTCCCTACTCCTTTTTCACGTTCCCGATCCTTTCTCTCCTGATAAAAATGCAGCACAGTAAATCTGCTAGACGATTTTATCAGTGGAGCACTTACTAACCCTCTGAAGTTTATGCCAGGGTTTATAACACCACAATAGATAAAATGCCCAGGTTGCAAGTGGCTGCCGTACTATCAGGGTTACATAGTGGGATATGCCTTCCTTGATGGAGGTTGCAATGAAGGGTATATCCCAGAGGAACATCTTTCTATATCACTGACCTGCAGTGATTTACAGCTGTTTTATTACAAATATTTATAGAGGGAATAAGTCACCTCGATAGAAACATCGAAAAGGACAGATTTCAAAACAGAAGCTTCAAAATATCCAATAAGCGTGGTACTCTTACGTAAATGTTGAAATACAGAAACTAACTATTTTACTGGATATTAAGATTGTGATACCATGA
Source organism: Carcharhinus amblyrhynchos (assembly GCF_965287045.1). Lineage (NCBI taxonomy): Eukaryota > Metazoa > Chordata > Chondrichthyes > Carcharhiniformes > Carcharhinidae > Carcharhinus > Carcharhinus amblyrhynchos. The sequence continues at coordinate 18,043,830 of NC_137351.1, read as the reverse complement.
CTCGTATCCCTATTAGACTAACATAAAGGCAACCTTATTCCTATGGCTCTCACACTGCACCAATAAGGGCATAAAACACTCATGTCAAAGTTTAAACTTTAAAGAGTAACCACCGGTGACACATTTAGGGCTGTGTTAGAAATGTCTAAAACATTGCAATGTTCAGGTTGTTCACCGAGTATTTGAGAAGAAATGTTCATAGAGAATCCCTACAGTGCAGAAGGAGGCCATTCAACCCATCGAGTCTACACCAACCGCAATCCTACACATGCATTTACCCTAACTAGTCCCTCTGACACTATGGGACAATTTAGCACAGCCAATTCACCTAACCTTTTCCTTAAAATGACCTTCTGAATCTAAACCAGAGAGCTGACAACTCAATCCAAGAAGATGAAACCATGGAGTGGAAACATTGTAAACTATGATGCTGTAGGTGACAACACAAGAAATGTCTGGGGACAAGACTCATGAAATCAATAACCAGCATGGGGAGACAGCAAGGAAATCTATCAGATTCGGAGCTCAGGTGGCATGCTGGCACAGTGGTTAGCACTGCTGCCTCACAGTGCCAACAACCTGGATTCAATTCCAGGCTTGGGTCACTGTCTGTCTGGAGTTTGCGCATTCTCCCCATGTCTGTGTGGGTTTTCTCCAGATGCTCTGGTTTCCTCTCACTGTCTGAAAGATGTGCTGGTTTAAGTGCATTGGCCATACTAAATTTTCCCTCAGTGTACCCGAACGTGCACCAGAGTTTTACAACTGGGGGATTTTCACAGTAACTTCATTGCAGTGTTAATGTAAGCCTACTTGTGACACTAATAAATAAGCTTTATAGTTAAAATGATAGAACACAAATTCCAGGAAATAATAATGGGCGCGACCTTACTGGCCTTTCACACCACCCTCTTGCTGCAGCAATGATGGGAAATCCCACTGGCCTGAATGGCCGTAGAATTCGGGCCAATAAGTCTGCATTGAGTTTAAAAATTGGCAAGTCATGTTGCAGCTTTATAGAAGCTTAGTTAGCCTCACTTGGAATATAGTGTTCATTTCTGGTCGCCACACTACCAGAAGGATGTGGAGGCTTAGGAGAAGGTACAGAAAAGATTTACCAGGATGTTGCCCGGCATGGAGGGCATTAGCTATGAGGAGAGGTTGGAGAAACTTGGTTTGTTCTCATTGGAGCAACAGAGGTTGAGGAGAGATCTGATAGAAGTCTACAAGATTATGAGAGGCATGGACAGAGTGGATAATCAAAAGCTTTTTGCCAGGGTGGAAGAGTAAATTACTAGGGGGCATAGGTTTAAGGTGCGAGGTGCAATGTTTAAAGCAGATGTACAAGGCAGCTTTTTTACACAGAGAGTGGTGGGTGCCTGGAACTCGTTGTCAGGGGAGGTAGTGGAAGTGGATACGGTAGTGACTTTTAAGAGACATCTTGACAAGTACATAAATAGGATGGGAATAGAGTGATATGGTCCCCAGAAGGGTAGAGGGTTTTAGTTAAGTCATTGTCGGTGCAGACATGGAGAGCCGAAAAGCAAATTCCTGTGCTGTAATTTTCTTTGTTCTTTGTATTCTTTGTAAATCTCGACTCTTGTGTCTAATTCTGGTCATCACATCGTAGTGCGTTAGAGACAATGCAGAGGCTTTTGAGCTAGCAGGAGAAATTGGACAGCCTGCAAGTACTTATGAGGAGTGGGGGTCTTGGGGAGATATTTTGGATCAACTATCCAATTTTCCTTCGATTTAATCTGATAATGGGCTGCTATTTCACTGTGGTTTGCTTTACTCCTAGATTGTAGTTGAATGTCCTGCTCATTGTTCAAGTTAAGGGAACATATAAGCTGAAGACCCAGAAATATGTTTAAAATATCAATAAATTCTAAGCTCATGCTTAGAAGAGATGAGTACTGAGATGGTATAAAATTAATGACTTTACACAGACTAGTAAACGTGCAGAATGAAGGCAATAAAGTCCAATAGTATGGAAACTTTACAGAATTGAATGAATATTTGATGAATGGGTGATGGAGATAGATGGGTTCATGAATCTAGCCAGATAGGTTGTGTTTTTCTATTGCCCTAGGAATGGTAATAACATTTATAAGTGATGTATTAACAGGAGGATTGGCATGTCCAAAATGGTTTACACAAGAGGGTGGAGGGATTGCTGAAGGCGTTGCCCTGTGGTGGTTAGAGAAGAGCGAGGATAGGTATTCTCTGCTGGGTCACAGATTGGGCCGTGTTGTGAGGACTGAAACCCTCAGACAAATCACCAGAAGACCAGATCTCCCGGAAATGGAAATCAGACAGCTGACAGAATAAGACAGAGGTGGAAAATCTCAGGCATGTCACATTGCAACAACTGGTTGAGATGGAAAAATTCAGTTGGAGAACAAAATGGCCTCTGCAGCTGTATCACGTATGAACATAGAATCATGGAATCCCTACAGTGCAGAAGGAGGCCGTTCAGCCCATCGAGTATTTAGTGCGGCACCGACCACAAGCCCACCCAGGCCCTATCCCCGTAATTCCATGTAAGTGCTAACAAATGAACTAAAGTCTAAAGTTTATTTATTAGTGTCACAAGTTGACTTACATGAACACTGCAACAAAGTTACTGTGGAAATCCTCTAGTGGCCACACTCCAATGCCTGTTCAGATACACTGAGGGAGAATTTAGCATGGCCAATGCATCTAACCAGCATGTCTTTTGTACTGTGGGAGCAAACCAGAGCACCCAGGGGAAACCCACGCAGACATGGGGAGAACGTGCAAACTCCACACAGTGACCCAATCTGGGAATTGAACCCGGGACCCTGGCGTTGTGAGGCAGCAGTGCTAACCACTATGTCACCAGAAGAGCAGGCGTAGGCCATTCGGCCCCTTCAGCCTGTTCTGCCATTCAATAAAATCATAAATAATCTGACTTACAGCTTCAGCCCCACATTCCTGCCTACTGATAACCTTTCACCCCCTTGTTACTCAAAAATGTATCTAGCTCTGCTTTATAAATATTCAAAGACCCTGCTTCCACTGCCTTTTGAGGAAGAGAGTTCCAAAGACTCAGCAACCTTGGTGAGAAAACATTTCTCCTCATCTCCATCTTCAATGGGTGACCCTTTCTTAAACAGTGACACTTTGTTCTAGATTGTCTGACAAGAGGAAATATCTTCTCCATCCTGTCAATACTCCTTAGATGTTTCAATCAAGTCAGCACAATGGCACAGTGGTTTGATGGCATGGTGGCACAGTGGGTGGGTGGCATGGTAGCACAGTGGTTCGCACTGCTGCCTCACAGCTCCAGGTACCTGGGTTTGATCTCCAGCTTGGGTCACTGTGTGGAGTGTGCACATTCTCCCTGTGTCTGCGTGGGTTTCCTCTGGGCCCTCCAGTTTCCTCCCACAGCCCAAAGATGTGCATGTTAGGTTGATTGGCTATGCCAAATTGACATTAGTGTCAGGGGGTTAGCAGGGTAAATATGTGGGGTTACGGGAATAGGGCCTGGGTGGGATTGTGGTCGGTGTAGACTCAATGGGCTAAATGGCCTCCTTCTGCACTGTAGGGATTCTATTAAAAAAAAGTCACTCCTTACCCTTCTAAACTCTAGTGAATATAAATCTAGATGGAATTCTCCAGTCCCGCACACTCTGCTATTTCAGCCAGTGAGGATGGAGAACTCCAAATCTCCACTCACAGCAGCAGAAGCAGAGAGTCCCAGCCTTGGGTGAAGTCAGAGAATTCCAGCCCTAGCCTTTCCAACCTTTCCTCATGAGATAACCCACCCATTTCTGGAATTAGTCTAATAAGCTTTTCTTAAATAATGAGACCAATACTGTACGTAAAATGCCAGAGATGCTCTCACCAATGCCCTGTGCAATTGAAGAACGACCTCCCTTCTTTTGTAATACATTCCCCCCAGCAACGAAGAGCAACATTCAATTAACTTTACTAATTACTTGCTGTACCTGTGTATCAGCCTTTTGTAATTCATGCACTAGGACACCCAGATCCCTCTGTACTTCAGAGCTCTGCAATCTCTCACCTTTTAGATAATAAGCTCCTCCTCATTCTCCATGCTTAAAAGGATACTTTCACATATGCCACATTATAATCCATTTGCCAGATTTTTGGCCACTCACCTAACCTGTGTCCCTTTGTGGCCTCCTTACAACCTCTTCAATGTTTACTTTGCTACCTATTTCTGTGTCATCAGCAAATTTAGAAATCATTCCCTCAGTCCCCTCATCCAAGTCATTTATAAAAGTTGAACAAAGTTGAAGCCCCAGACTGATCCATGTGACACACCACATGCTGCCAACCAGAAATAAGCCCATTTCATGGGATCATAAAACCTCTACAGTGCAGAGGAAGGCCATTTGGCCCATCTTGTCTGTGCCCACAAGAACCCTACGCTGGCACTATCCCTATAACCTCATGAGTTTACCCTCCTAGTCCTCCTGACACTAAAGGGGCAATTGAGCATGGCCAATCAACCTAATCTGACACTTCTGGACTGTGGGGGGAAACCAGAGTACTTAGACAAAACCCACACAGATACAGAGAGAATGTGCAGACTCCACACAGACAGTCACCCAAGGCTGAATTGAAGCTGGGTCCCTGGCATTGAGAGGCAGCAGTGCTAACCACTGTGCCACCATGCTGCCCATTTATGCCAACTTTGTTTCCTGTTAGCCAATCTTCAATCCAAGTCAATCTGTTACTCCCTACATTCAGTTTTTATTTTCCGCAATAATGTTTGGGGTTGCACTTATTAAATGCCTTCTGGAAATACAGTACATCCACAGGTTCTCCTTTATCCACAGCACATGTGACTCCTTCAAAAAAAACTCCAATAAATTGGTTAAACCTAATTTCATTTTCACAAAACCAAGCTGATTGCCCTGAATTTTTGATTCTTGAATCTTGATCTGTAGCTATTGCGCCTTCATTGAAATATGTGACAGAGTAACATTAGGGGTAAGATTTGTTACGCTCAGATACATTGCAATATCATTTGTGAAGATTCCTTCTGCTTGCTGCCCTTTGTGATCTGGTAAATAGAGTTTAGATGTGTGCCTTTATAATTTCACCAGAGAAAACCTTCAGGGATGCTTCTGCATTGCAACTGGATAGATTCTTGTTACATGTCACCGCGAGGTATTAAGATCTATTCGTCCTCTTTGTTGAACAGAAATGCACACAACTGGTTGCAAAGTGAAGGGCAGGATTGAAATAGCAAATAATTGAATTTCAGAAGGGTAATCATGAGAATGATTTACCATGGAAGAGGGGAGAGGGGAAGGAACCATCCAGATGATCATCATTTACAGTAATTACAATGGTTCTTAACATACCACAACATGTGGTGAGGGATGGGAAAGGTAAGCTTTGGTCAATGCTTTGTGGCTTGTGGTTTATCATAAGGTAGTTGCCAATTGTGACAAAGCAGGTCAAGAGATTAATAGCATGAAATTAGACTTTTGGAATGCATATAATTTGCTGCAAATGAAATTTTTCCCTCAGCACGGTGAATCACATCATTGAACTGCTCCTAAGTGCAAAATGTCTTCAGATCCGGGCAATTAATTAGCATTAATATGACACTCAGTGTTTTCGGAACAGGCATAATTCTGCATATATAACTCGATGTTCACTCCGTCAACCAATGGCTTGATTGAAGTGCATCGGCCCAGCTTCAGAAATCTACTCCAGTCTATTTTGGTGCATTCCGAGACAAGTCCAATCCAATATTGTCCACTTTGGTATTAATTTGTCTTTTCAGCTATTTCAACAAGAGAATAGAGTCTGTGCCCTCTGCTGCTACTGAGCTCAGACCCATCCGTCATTTTATTGAGCTGCTGGGAACAATATCCCAGGGTTCTTTGCTCATAGATTGGTATCCTTTGTGACCACAAGACTGAATCTAGAAAATTCTATAGATTTTTTTTCCTCTCATCCGTATCCATTGAGAGTATATATAATGCTTGGGTCATTTTGCCAAAATATTGGCAGTAAACAAACAGTCCCATTAAATGACAGAGGTCCATGGAGCATTTTGCTCTAACAGACAGGAATTTATCCACTTTTTTAAAAGTGGATAATTTTTTTAAAAAAATATATAAAAGTTCAAGTGGCACAGCATTTGCACATTTTCTGATCACTCACTGATCTTCCTCCCTCTCTCGTACATTATTATCCACCTCACTGAGGCAGTGTAAATATATAAACTCACAGAAACGAGGACTCCCCCCCACTCCACTCAAGCCTGTGTACAATCCCAGTCTCAGTAATGCAGACACTGAATTACTAAGAGGCAGCAGCAGGCAGCAGTTCTTAATTCTATCTATTGGTATTTCCTGCCTGCCCTCAAGGGAGACGGGCTAAACCCTGGACATTCAGACCAAGAAAATTGCTCTGGCCTTGGCTGGACTAATAGAAGTCAAAACTTCAATCAGACGCTTATTAGTTACTGTGCAGACATGGTACGCGGCACCTGTATTGGCAGCAAATTCGTACAGCGGTGGCTTTTAAAGCTGTACTCAACAATACTCCCCCCCCTCCGCCCTTTTCTCTTGGCTCAATATGAGGTCAGCCCACAGGTCATTGATCAGGATGAAGACAAAAATCTAACTTTTGTGTAAATTGAATGCACATCAGATAGCGAGGGAAAGAAACATTGGCTGCTGATTGATAATTAAAAAGAAGTTCCATTTTAGTTTCTTTCAATCTCCTCTTATCACTGATTTCATTTTCTGGATTTCTAATATCGCACAGGATGTTTTCCTTCCAGGTGGTTTTATGTTATTCCAAGATCGCTTCGAGGGTTATTTCCTCTGAGTCAGGAATTCCTTTTGTTTTGTACAAAGCAATGCATTCAGCGAGTGATCTTCCTGTAACTTGTGTTTTCATTTCTAGTAATGATTTCTAGTACTCTGCCATTTGTGTAATAGCACATATATCCTCTTCTCTCCCGACCTTCATCTGTGAAGCCTGGTCACTTTTCAGCGTCCTTGTTAAGTGTTAACCTTTCTGTCATTCCTTATTTTCAGTCTGATTGCTGCCCGGGCAATAATTCTGCCAGTTTCCCTCTGACCTCCTGCCTCTGAACAGTTTTTATAAAGTGACTGGATGGCAGATGTGTCTGTTAAGCTGATTGGTAATTCTGCTAATTGAACCTTGCTTATTCTTTGACAACACTTCTCCCGGCCAGAAGGCCATGTGGCTGTTTGCATACAGAGCAGGTATCCGATTTCTCCCAGTCAGTAACAAGGATTCAGAGACTCGTGCCGACTGATCCTCAGCCCCTCGCTCTCACTGAATGGCTTGCATATGCAAAACTCCAGCACGTTTGCCTAGGTTCTGACGGGACGTGCCAGAATTTCATGCGATGTGCGCTGGCTGCAATTTGATGATTTATTATTGATTCACTCGCAGCTTGTCAATCTGGGGAGAGCAGTGGAACCAGCGTTGATAGACAGGAAGAGGATTGGACACTGGCTGTCCAACTAGGAAAGCTCATCTCGAAAATGAACTTAGATGAGATTGTGCAGGAGGGTAAGAATAATTGATGGTTGTTTCAGTGAAGTGGGGAGGTTAAAAAAGGAAAACCCATGTGCATTCATCCTGGGGTTATGCCCAGACACAGCACTTTATGAACCCACACTTTATTAGATTTCCACATCGTCCACTTGCTGTGAGCTCCCCCCCCCCCGCGTCCGATCCGCTAACGCTCAGAAATAACTGATGTTCTCCTTCAATGTGGTGCACTTTACAAGCAATAATTATTGCTGTAATTGGCCCCTTCTCAGGATTTTAGTCAATAGAAAAAGAGTCACTGACAGTCAGCTGAAATTGAAAACAAAAGCAAGGTAAAGTGAGTGAGTCATTGCTGACACTTCCTGGGGTTTGACTCCTTGCTGTTGAACACCTGGGTGGCACAGTGGTTAGCACTGCTGTCTCACAGCGCCAGGGACCCAGATTCGATTCCTGCCTCAAGTGACTGTCTGGCCGCAATTGTACTGTCCCGCCCGCCACGGGAATCGGAGCGGGCGAGGGGCCATGGAAAGGTTCATCGATCTCGGGTGGGGATTTTACGGTTTCAGGAAGCGTGAGGCCACAAAATCTTCCTGGCTTGGGTCACTGTCTGGGTGAAGTTTGCACATTCTCCCCGTGTCTGCATGGGTTTCCTCCAGTTTCCTCCCACAATCCAAAGATGTGCAGGTTTAGTGGATTGGTCATACTAAATTGTCTCTTAGTGCCAGGGGGATTAGCTAGAGTAAATGTATGGGGTTATGAGGATAAGGCCTAGGTGGGATTATGGTTGGTGCAGACTGGATGGGCCAAATAACCTCCTTCTGCACTGTAGGATTCTGTCATTCTATGAAAATCCCACCCTCTGTGTAGAGTTTGCAGGAGTTGTTTTAGTGATGGTTGTTTTAGTGAACCCATGTGGGTTTCCTCTGGGCGCTCTGGTTTCCTTCCACAGTCCAAGGACTGGCAAGTGTCAGGGGGACTAGCAGGGTAAATATGTGCGGTTACGGGGATAGGATCTGGGTGGGGTTGTTGTTGGTGCAGGCTCGACGGGCCAAATGGCCTATTTCTGCACTGTAGAGATTTCTATGATAACACGGTTACTATCCAGAACCCATTTTTGAGTTGGGGGGAGGGGGGAGCAGTACAGTATAGAAGCACTCACGGCCTCTCTCCATTGCTCAATACATTTCCAATGCTTTGCCGGGACAGAATAAATCTCATTACTTCAGTCTCCCTAGTTTAAGTCACGATAAGTGGAGATGGCAGCGAGAAGATATGAGAGCTCACGTGTGTTTTACCGCACACTTGACCAGTAGATGTTTGAATGTGCAGGATGGGATGTTATTGCAGGCTCTTGACGAAGCCTTAAGACAAGAGGATTTGATTAAAAGGAACAAAACACATGCCACTGTGAATGAAGTCTATCACATCTCGCAGTAAAGCATTCCCAGTGTGTGCACCTGCTTCTCTCTCCTGATGACAGTGTTGGTGCATTTTTTTTTCCAATTACCTCAGGATTCGACACCACGCGCTGCATGCTGGGATGTGTGTGCCCTGAGTGAAGATTTAATTGTGTTCTGTATTTCACTCTACCTTTGGCCTGCAGTTGTTACGGGTTTTATATTTAATCTGCCTGTTCTCTGCACAGTAATCCGATGATAAAAGAACAGAAGGGTTTCTTATAAAAGCTACAGCCACCCTTTCACTGCTATTTGGAATATTGAGTTTTATGCGAGCACAAGGCGAAAAAGGGTGATATGAAATCATAGCTATCAAGGAATAGCCACCGAAAATTTCCGTTCACCTTCTCTGGAGTCACCGGATTCCCCGGAGCCGCTGAGAGTGAATGGAGTTTTGGCTGGAATGTCAAATTCTCTGTCCGGAATGTTACCACCGAAATGTTCACGCCAACGGGATCTTTCCATCCCGCTGCAGTGAACGGAGATTTAGCTGGGTGCCAATTTCTCTGATTCCCGCTGCAGTGGGGGTGTGGCATGCTGAGCCAGTAAGATGGCACCCACCGTTCTCACTTGTAGCAAAGCGAGCACGGGCAAGTTCAGAGAATTCTACCCAGACACTTGCATTATTAAGTATGAAGAAAAAGTGAGCTTAGTAAAATAGTAATTGCAACATTCTTATATTTTGATTTGCATGTTGAGGGACTCCAATTCTATGAAGTACACAACGCCATGTTCATTTCCCCCCATCCCTGCCCTCACCGTTTCCCTTGTTTAGTGTTACCAACCCCCCCCCCGGATTGGCCTGGATCTCCAGGAAATGGCATTCAAATTCCCAGGACACTGCTGTGTGGAATGCTGGAGAGATATTATCGGGACATTAATACAGGGTTGTCAGTTTTGTCATTTTCTATGAACCAAGGAACCAACTATTTGCCAGGAGTAAAAACGTTGTAAATGGCAGCAACAAAAAGGTTGTGTAGTTTACAGTCAAATATCATCCAATTGGGTATTGAATCTTTTTGCTTTCCAGTTGACAAAGGAATGCTGTGGATACATTGGCTAGCTATTGGTTGGAATCTTCCTGACTGTATAACTCATCAGGAATGGCAGATGGAGTTTAATTTAGATAAATGCAAAATGATGCATTTTGGTAGATCGAGTCAGCTCAGGACTTACTCAGTTAATGATAGGGCGTTGGAGAGCACTATAGAACAAAGAGATCTAGGGGTACAGGTTCATAGCTCCTTGAAAGTGGAGTCACCGGTGGACAGAGTGGTAAGGAAGGTATTCGGCATGCTTGGTTTCATTGGTCAGAACGTTGAGTACAGGCATTGGGACATCTTTGAAGTTGTACAAGGCATTGATGAGGCCACACTTGGAATACTGTGTACAGTTCTGGTCACCGTATTATAGAAAGGATATTATTAAATGAGAAAGAGTGCAGAAGAAATTTACTAGGGTGCTACTGGGACCTGATGGTTTGAGTTATTAGGAGAGGCTGGACAGACTGGAACTTTTTTCTCTGGAGGTAGAAGGCTTAAGGGTGGTCTTATAGAGGTCTATAAAATAATGAGGGGCATAGATCAGTAAGATAGTCAATGCCTTTTCCCAAAGGTATGGGAGTCTAAACCTTGAGGGCATAAGTTTAAGGTAAGAGAGGAGGGATACAAAAGGTCCAGAGGGGCAATTTTCTCTCAGAAGATGGTGAATGTCTGGAACAAGCTGCCAGAGGTAATAGTAGAGGTGGGTAAAATTTTGTCTTTTATAAAGCGTTTAGACAGTTACATGGGTAAAATGGATATTAGAGGGATATGGGCCAAACACGGGCAATTGGAATCAATTTAGGGATTAAAAAAAGGGTGACATGGACAAGTTGGCGGAAGGGCCTGTTTCCATGTTGTAAACCTCTATGACTCTATGAAGAATGAACATGCTTTGTGGTGTAGAGCTACCAGTACAGAGTTCAATGGGACAATTAAATCCTGCAGAATGAATGAGAAATATACTCCAAATTACTTTCTTATCAAAGTACATAAGACTACATTAAATGGAACAGTTATATAACCTTATGTATGAGTCAGATTAATAATATTTAATTAATATGATTCTAAGCACAATACTTTCAAAGAAATGGTTTTTAATTCTGAAGACATCTGAAAAGATAGTCAAAGTTGGCAGAGATGAAATCTTAGAATGAATGGATACTAGAGAGATTATGTTTTACAATGTTTCGTAGAATCATCTACAGTGCAGAAGGAGGCCATTCAACTCACTGAGCCTGCACCAACAACAATCCCACCTAGGCCCTGCCCTTGGAACCCCATGTATTTACCCTGTTAATTCCCCCTGACACTAAAAGGCAATTTAGCATGGCCAATGCACCTAACCAGCACATCTTTTGGACAGTAGGGGCACTACCACTGCAGCACAAAGCCTCCATATTGTATGCCTACTGAAGGAAAGTAGCACACATCAATTTCATGCATTTTACGTCCTCAGAAAATCCAATGTCCTTCATAACTAAAAAAAATTACTGTTGAAATGTAGTCATGCTGGTTTTATACACAAGCAATGCAGCTGATTTGCAGACCAGCAAGGACTTGGAGTCCCTGCAGAACCACAGAACCCCTACAGTGCAGACAGAGCCTATTCGGCCCATCAAGTCTGTACCAACTCCCTGAAAGTCCATCCCACCCATGCTCACAACCCCCACCCTATCCATGCAGTCCCACACATTTTACCGTGGCTAATCCACATAACCTACATTCATTTGGACACTATGTGGTAATTTAACATAGCCAATCTACCTAACATACACATTTTTGGACTATGGGAGGAAACCAGGGCACCTGGAGGAAACCCACGCAGACATGGGGAGAACATGTAAACGCCACACAGACAGTCACCCAAGGCCAGAACTGAGCCTGGGTCCCTGACACTCTGAGGCAGCAATGCTAACTAGTGAATGATTCATTTCTGGTGTTGCCCGAGACTTTGCTTTAGCCCAGCAAACTTGGAGAGTTCCCTGCTCTTCCCTGAATGGCACCACACCATTTTTAATCTTTGCGATCTTTAAGACAGTGATATTTATTTAACATCTCATTCAAAAGTAAGTGCCTCTGACAATGTAACACTTCCTCAGCACCGCACTGGAGAGCCAGCCAAGATTATAAACCCAAATCTGGAGTAGAACTTGAGCCCTCCTGCTTCAAGCAAGAGCACTGTCAACTGAGCCTTGCCACCACATCACAATATATTGCTTTACCTGGCATTTTAAATGCACGGGATCCACAAAGGAGAGTACCTTCCCAATCTAAATGATTCCAGTTAATATATTGTTAGAGTGACTCATACTGTGAAATGGTACACCATTATTTTTGGAACAGGTGCCTAGAAATAGCATTCCAAACATGAATCCTGTTGATTAAATAGTATGGTAAGAACTCTCACAACACCAGGTTAAAGTCCAATGGTTTTTGTTAGTAGCAAAAGCCACCGAATTGGCTACCAAGTAAACCTGTTGGACTTTAACCTGGTCTTGTGAGACTTCTTACTGTGTTTACCCCAGTCCAATGCCAGCATCTCCACATCATGATTATATAGTATACCATCCAATAACTTTACTGTGAAAATAGTACACAATGACTTTAGCATAATAAATCCTTATATTAAAGAGCAGGATTCTGGCACTGTAAGGAAGGAAATGGGTGCAAAAAAATTGTTCCATCTTGAGTTCTTACCAGTTAACAAAGGCTATAGCTATACACTATAACTCACTAAAAAGGGTAATTTATTTAACTAGATTTAAAAATTCAGATACATTGCTCCTTCCCAACCCCCACACTGTGCATTTTCCTGTCACTCTGTTTGGCCCATTTCTGTATCATCAGTACAAATCTGATTATTCCTTACAGAACCAATCGAGCAATATTCTAGCTAGATGGAACGGCTTGTCATGATTGTTGCAAAGGTTACTATGTATGCTTTAGTTATAAGGTGGCTGACAGGCGCACGCTTAATAACACTGGAGAGCCCTTCTTGAGCAGTCTTTTTCCTTATTTTTAGCTCAATTGTTTTATTAATCATATATCAAGACAAAGAGTTACAATACCAAAGACTGAATATACGTGTGGTCTGACTGCTAATAATCATGTTAGAGACAGCGCTGTAATCGTTACAAATTATTGTGATAGATCACAAGTGGCCCATATTTGATTATTGGTTCAGTGATCAATATTTTTCTCGTTCTTCTCTTTCACTTGCCCTTTACTTTCGCCTCTCCCCCCACCCCCCTCACCATGTCATAGCCACTATCTCGTGTTTAACCCCATAAGCTGTGAGTGATGTTCGTTTCTTTCTCTCTCTCTCTCTGTTATTGGTGGCGCCATTTACAAAGTGGAGAGTGAATGCGATGCAAAAGCTTTAAAGCGCTTAATTTCTGCAAGTTTGGCCAGGCGGTCAAAGTCCGGCTGATGGTGCTGGGACATCTTGTGTAGCCACAAGATTCTGTAACTCTGCCAACCAGTAAGGAACCCAGGTGGATCTTTCCCATTTGTTGGCCTCAGCAGGTCACCTGGCAAGCTCACTTTCCAACTGTGACCGACATGACCCCGTGCCATAATGGTGGGTCTTGGTACAAAATAAAAGCGCTGAGTAAGTTCATAATTACCCTTGGTGAGCTTTGCAATGGATGAGTTAGTGTATATTTAAAAAACTCCTTTTTGCACAAAGACATTTTCCCCCAGTCTGCAGATGTCATTCATAACAATGCAAAAGGGGCAATCAATCGACAAGTAGTACCTTTTAATGAATGTTTTTATCTATATACTTTTTAGATTTGATTTGGTTTATTATTGTGACATGTATTGGGACACAATGAGAAGTATTGTTTCTTGCATACTAGACAGACAAAATATACTATTCATAGAGTACATAGGGGAGAAGGAAAGGAGGGGGTGCAGAATATTATGTTATAGTCATAGCTAGAGTGTAGCGAAAGATCAATTTAATATATGGTAGGTCCATTCAAAAGTCTGATGGCAGCAGGGAAGAAGCTGCTTTTGAGTTGGTTGGTACGTGATCTCAGACTTTTGTATCTTTTTCCCCATGAAAGAAGGTGGGAGAGAGAATATCCAGGATGTGTACAGTCCTTGATTATGCTGGCCACTTTTCCGAGGCAACAGGAAGTGTAGACAGTGTCGATATACATGTGTAAAGTGAAACCAGTATATCAAACTTATATCTGATGTAATTACAAAATGTTACCTTGCAATAATCAAAAGTCTGATAATGCTAGGAATTAATGTACTTCTGAAACCAGGAACTTAGCTGGTAAACAAGTGACTTTCAGTGAGGTTCATCGGTGAAGATGAGTTGGAATCTGAACTGATGATTTCTTTAAGGTTAAGTTTATTTATTAGTGTCACAAGTAGGCTTACATTAACACTGCTATGAAGTTACTGTGAAAATTCCCTAGTCGCCACACTCCGGTGCCTGTTCGGATACATGGAGGAAGAATTGAGCATGGCCAATGCACCTAACCAGCATGTCTTTAAGATTGTGGAAAGAAACAGAGCATCCGGAGGAAAGCTAAGCAGATGCAGGGTGAACATGCAGATTCCACACAGACAGTGAACCAAGCCAAGAATTGAACACAGGCCCCTGGTGCTATGAGGCAACAGTGCTAACCACTGTGCCACTGTGGTGATTAGGAAGTTATCATCGATAGTTGTAAAAACCCGTCTGGTTCACTAATGTCCTGAGGAAAGGAAATCTGCCATCCTTACCTGGTCTGGCCTACATGTGACCCTGGACCCAAAGCCCTCTGAAATGGCCTGGCAAACCACTCAGTTCAAGGGCAATTCGGAGTGGGCAACAAATGCTAGCCTTGCCAGCCATGCTGAATTAAAAAGTAATGGCTGGGATTCTCCAGTCCCACTGCTGTGAATGGAGATTTGGCTGAGCGCCAAATTCTCACTCACAGCAGTGGCAGGGTGATCGGAGAATTCCAGCCAATGTGCATGTCAACATTGCATGAGAATTTAATTGGCTATTCTCCTCTCCCACTGTGAAACAGCCTTCTGACACTCACTGCCTAAACCTTCACATACTTTAGTTTAGAGTTTGTTTATTAGTGTCACAAGTAGGTTTATATTAACACTACAATGAAGTTACTGTGAAAATCCCCTAGTTGCCACACTCCGACACCTGTTTGGATACACTGAGGGAGAATTTAGCATGGCCAATACACCTAATCAGCACATCTTTCAGACTGTGGGAGGAAACTGGAGCACCTGGAGGAAACCCACGCAGACATGGGGAAAACGTACAGTCTCCACACAAACAGTCACCCTACTCGGGAATTGAATCTGGCTCCTGGTGCTGTGAGGCAGCAGTGCTAATCACTGTGCCACCGTGCCACCCCTAGTGAGGGATTACTGATACCTGTGTGACCACATCTGTGCTGGGCCTTTGCCTTAAGGGGAATTAAGGGAGAAAACTGGGAAAAATGAGACTTGCCGCATTAGTTATAGGAAAACGAAACTTAAATGTAACAGGCCAATATCACTATGACCTTAAAGAAAACATCAATCACCATTGTCTCAAAGGTGATAGCACGACAGTACCATACATGAGATTCTAGTAGAGGTTAATGGATATTTTCTTCTGTCTTTTAATACAGCATGTGTGAAAACATTGCCGTCCGGTGAGTGTTAATTCCTAATAGAAACCTTAGCTTTATTTTTTGCTTATTATTGATTTTGCCATTAATGTTCTGTCCTCAAAAATAATGTGATTTGGTGGTTTTAATTCTACGTTATGTTTCCATCCCACTGCACTGCATTTTGACTGCCTGCTCCCATTTTGTCCACCAACTGATGTGTATGTGGGTTCTAAGGTCATGGCCCTTCCTTATCATGACAACACCCAGCCTCATGAATATATTTCAGCAGAGCTGAATTATTGAAATTGGATAGCAGACCCAAAAAAAGGGAAGTCTGTACAAATCCCTGGGAAAGTAGGCCAAATAGGTGTTAAAGGGTAAGTTCTTCTTTGCTACTGGTTTTAAAACGCCTACTCACATGTACTTCTGGAGTCTCTTCACTGAGTAGTTATGCATTACAAATGTTTTGCTTTATTTTTCAAACACTTCTCACCATCGTAAGCCCATGGTGTGCATTGTTCTATGGACACTGACAGACCTTTGGTACCTAATCCCAAGTGGTCGTTTTTCTTGTCTGAATGTATAGTCAGTGTCAGCAGGCAGTTTGACTATAGGGTAGATCAGAACTGAGATTAATCTGTTCCTCACCAGGCATTCACTAAGCTACCGTCACTGGACAGCGGTCTGGAGTGGGAGCAATGTTGATTTTTCTCTGCACTAGTTTAAGATATTTAAGAAAGCATTTCCTTTTGGGAAACCCTAGTTTGAAATTGCTGACAATTCAGATTGCTTGATAATATCTTTATTTTGAATGGTACTAGAAGCGGATGCGGCCCAGTGTCTAATTTTGCTTTATAACATCCCTGTGAAGCACCTTGGATTGTTTTATTTTGTGTCAAAGATGCTGTAGAAAAAAGATTTTTTATGCTCCTTGTATTTACATAGATACCTTTTTAAAACTGTCATAGAATTATAGAAGATAGGAGCAGGAGGAGGCCATTTGGCCCTTTGAGCGTAGCTCCGCCATTCATCACAATCATGGCTGACCGTCCATCTCAATAGCCTCATCCTGCTTCCTCCCCATAATCTTTGATCCTTGACTTGGAACGGTATCGCTGTTTCTTCACTGGTGCTGGGTCAACATCCAGGAACAGCCCCCCAGACAGCGCTACTGGTATAGTTAAACCACGTGGAGTGCAGCTGCTCAGGAAGAGATGAGCAATGAATGCTGGGATTGCCAGCAAAGCTGACATCCCATTGTAGGCTGCCATGCTTCACACACTTAACACATTTCTTCTCTGGGCAGACTTCTTTCCTGATCTTTCCATTCTGACTTATTTCGATTGTTGGAGCGTTTTCTTCAAGCACTATCAAGTTAATTCATGCCAGTTTATGCATGTTACAGCGCGAGCTCATTGGGCAAAGGGCCTGTTTCCCGGGCTGTCTTTGTTCTTTGTTCTATTAACACTGCTGCTTCACAACTCCAGAGCCCCGGGTTCAATTCCAGCCTTGGATGATTGTCTGTGTGGAGCCTGCACACTCTCCCTATCAAATTCCTATGCTATACGCTTTTTAACCTGCATTGCCTCCTTCCTTCAGAGTCACTCACTAATTCCCCACACACCCTGAACATACTGTCTTCCATCTTCTTCCTTCAGGAAAAAGCTACAAAAGTCTGAAATCATGTAACAACCGACTCAAGAGCAGCTTCTTCCCTGCTGCCATCAGAGTTTTGAATGGACCTACATTGCATTAAATTGATATTTCTCCACATCCTAGTTATGACTGTAACATTATATTCTGCACTCCTTCTCTATGAATGGTATGTTTTGTCTGTATAGCGCACAGGAAACAATACTTTTCATTGTACACTAATACATGTGGCAATAATAAATCAAATCTAATCTCTGTGTAGTTAAGCAGCATTGAATGTGCTGTGGGATCTCAATGAGGTGCAACAAAGGGATTGGGAGTGAGAGAGATTCAGACTCAATGATTGGCGATGGTTATTCCTTCCCTTTACAATTCTGTCACTTCCTCACAAGTAAAGGACTTGCACTATAAATAGCGACAAGGTTAAAGCTGAACATACACACCTACTTTTCAAAGTCGCTCTTGGCCATAAAGACCTATTGTTTATTGAGGTCATTGGTACAAATACTTAACAATCCCACTCATGTTAAATAGATGATATATTGCACAAATTTCAACAGTAAAATATTGCCTTTAATTTTAATTGGCAAAAACCCTGCTGTTAACTAACAATACATAGATTTGGTTACACTTCAGGATGTTTTGAACCTGATCTTCCTTTTCTCTTTCTCCTTCACTGGCAGAGTTACCAATTGGCCTCTGTTTCCCCTGCATCAGGGGAGGCGATGGAGGCGATAAAGAATATCCATGGACTATTAATCCTGAAAGTTCAACTAATAAACAAACAACAAAGAACAAAGAACAACCCAGCACGGGAAACAGGCCCTTCGGCCCAACGAGCCCGCGCCGCCGCATCGCCCTACACCTATCCTACCCTGCATGTCTACGAATGGGACCCTACTCAGTCAGATTCAGGGAAGAAATAGTGTCAATTTGGTGGAAACCAATTAGCCTAAGAGCACATCTTTGGGGTGTGGGAGGAAACCGGAGCGCCCGGAGGAAACCCACGCAACCACAGGGAGAATGCGCAAACTCCCACAGACACAGGCCCAAATCCATGTATCTGCACAGCTAGCAGTGCTAGTCACTGAGCTGTTGTGGAGCCCGTCTATCGGTCCAGGATCAAGCACACACACCGACATGAAGTACTAGGCCACTCCTGGACTTCCAAGAGCAGCCCACGCACAACCCGCCGTGTGCATGCCCCTCGCTTGACACGAGGTGGACCTCCACCTGTGGAATAAAGACAAAACATATTAGTTATACAGCCTGCCCTTCCGGTGTCTCCCGAGGTTTACCCTATTTAATAGCCCCTACCATATCCCTCCATTCCCGTTTCACTCATATGCCTATCTAACTGCATCTTAAACGAGTCCAACGTGCCTGCCTCCACCACCCTACTCGGTAGCGCATTCCAGACCCCCACAACTCTCTGTGTAAAGAACCTTCCTCTTACCTCCAAATTATACCTCCCCCCCCTCACCCTTAATTGATGACCTCTTGTGTTCGTACCCAGTCTAGGGAGCAGTCTCTCACTATTAACTCTATCTATTCCCTTCAGTATCTTATATACCTCTATCATGTCCCCTCTCAATCTCCTTCTTTCCAAGGAGAATAGCCCCAGTCTCTTCAGTCTCTCCTCGTAACCCAGTCCCCCCATGCCAGGCAACATCCTGGTAAACCTCCTCTGCACCCTTTCCAGAGACTCCACGTCCTTCCGGTAATAAGGTGACCAGAACTGGACGCAGTACTCCAAATGCGGTCTAACCAACGTTCTGTATAACTGAAGCATTAGACGGCAGCTTTTATACTCTAAGCCCCTTCCTATAAAGGCTAACATCCCATAAGCCTTCCTAACAACGTTCTCCACTTGTGACACAACCTTCATGGATTTGTGGACCTGCACTCCCAGGTCTCTCTGTACATCTATACTCCTAATCGGCCTACCTTTTATCACATAACTCCTCTCTGCATTATTCCTTCCAAAATGCATCACCTCGCATTTGTCAGGATTAAATGCCATCTGCCACCTATCTGCCCACTGCACCAACCTATCTATATCCTGTTGTATCACCTGACAATCCAGTTCTGTACCCGCCAACCCTGCCATCTTGGTGTCATCAGCAAACTTGCTGATCACACCACCTACTCCCTCTTCTAAGTCATTTATGTAGACTACAAAGAGGAGAGGTCCCAGTACCGAGCCCTGCGGCACACCACTGGTCACTGGCCTCCAGCCCGACAAGGTACCCTCCACAACTACCCTCTGTCTTCTATTTCCCAACCAGTTTTCAATCCACCTAACTGCCTGGCCTCGTATCCCATGCGCCTTAACCTTTTCTACCAGCCTACCGTGAGGGACTTTGTCAAACGCCTTACTGAAATCCATGTAGATGACTAATGTCCTGGGGAACCAGGTTCGAATCCCGAAATGGTAGATGGCGGAATTTAAATTCAATTAAAAAAAGTCGGGAATTAAGAATCGACTGATGACCATGAAACGATTGTCAGGAAAATCTATCTTTTTCACTAATGCCCTTCAGGGAAGGAAATCTGCCTTCCTTACCTAGTCTGGTCTGTATGTGACTCCAGATCCACAGCAATGTGGTCAGCTCTCAACTGCAACTAGGGATGGGCAATAAATGCCAGCCAGCATTATGCCACAAATCAATAAAAAAAATCAATCTCCAGGACACTGCTATGTAAAGCCTTGGAGAAATATCATAAAAAAAGATAGTTCTCTTTGTCATTTCCTTTGAACATTTCTCTTTATCAGATATGAAAACATCGAAAATGGGGGTTAAAAAGGCTGATGGGTTAAAGTCAAGCATTATCCAATTGGATTACGAATCTTTTTGCATTCCAATTGGCGCAGGAAGATTATACGTCACAAGGATGGATGTGTTGGCTGACAAATGCCTGGAACATGAGAGCAAGTCCTATGATGAAATCTCCAGAAATATATTTAATCACAACTTGCAGCCCTATCTCCCAGGGGTGTTAGTTCTCCTTGGTGCAGTATTAACAGGGAGTTGGCCACCCTCCACCCTCCCTCATTCACCAAAATGTCTCCTCCTGTGCCTGCCCAAACAATGTCAGCAACCATGGTGGGAGATCAAGGGGTGAGGGAGAAAATCATGGGGTGCCTAATGTTCGCTAATCTTCGATTGCTGTTTGTCGGGGATAGCAAGGGATTATATTTCAGTTTGCAGATTTTCTTTCCCATCACCTCACCCACACCTAAGGAAGGAGAAACCGTGCCTTTTGATTTGTAGGACAGTGTCTCCCCTGTCACCACAGTGCTGGCTTTATCCAGCTACTTTTCTTCTGTTGACAAGTTCAGAATCCAAACACTGGGCTGCATCCATACTCACAAGACACCAAACCCAGGGTGTCTCTCAGGATGTGGCCTCCCCTGCCACCCAGCTAAAGTGTGCTTGGGAATGAGGGTAGTGCATTGATTAAAGCTAAAACCAGCCCCAGGACAGGAAGAGGAAGAAAAAGAAGGCCTTATAAGCCATTTCTCCAAGAAATACAATCTTGTACCCAATATACTCCAGTCTCTTCAGCTTGGCACCCTTTACTGCAATCTCAAAAGATGTTACAGGTGAAGTTGTGTCTGCTAACAAGTTATATTTGACTTGATTTGATTTGATTTGATTTATTATTGTCACAGGCATTAGTATACAGTGAAAAGTATTTTTTTTTGCGTGCTGTACAGACAAAGCATGCTGTACATAGAGAAGGAAAATGAGAGAGTGCATAATGTAGTGTTACATAGCGAGGGTGTAGAGAAAGATCAATTTAATGCAAGGTAAGTCCTTTCAAAAGCCTGATGGCAGCAGGGAAGAAGCTGTTCCTAAGTCAGTTGGTGCGTGATCTCAGACTTTTGATTCTTTTTCCCGAAGGAAGAAGGTGGAAGAGAAAATGTCCGGGGTGCTTGGGGTCTTTAATTATGCTGGCTGCCTTACCAAGGCGTTGGGATGTGTAGACAGAGTCAATGGATGGGAGGCTGGTTTGCGTGATGGACTGGTCTACATTCATGATCTTTTGTACTTCCTTGTGGTCTTGGGCAGAGCAGGAGCCGTACCAATCTGTGATACAACCGGAAAGAATGTTTTCTATGGTGCACCTGTGAAAGTTGGTGAGAGTCGCGGCTGACATTGGCTAAATTACGCACAATGTGTTGTCCTCTGCCTATGGTTTTTTTTGGAATTCAGCCACCAGCGCTCCCCCCCTCCCCTCCCCACCTCCCATTTGACTTTCTGGTATTTTCACTGCTGTTTCCCTTGCCTGAACATAGGGGGAGACATCTACAAGCTCTGGCTTTCTCAAGGTCATACTGTTTGCTTGATCTCAGTCTAAATAACAAGCTCAAAAATTGCATAATCCTCAATTTGGGCCCCACTTAGCCAGAGACATCCTTAGCCTGTGAAACTCTCCCAAAATTTAAAAAACACACACACACACACACACACAATGTTGCTTCACTCCTCTGGTGGCAGATTTGAAAGAATTCAAATTCATCTCTGCAGCAGCTGTGGATTTCGTCCTGATGCTGCTGTTTCTGGGTTTTGGCAGTGGGGGGAAGGTGTGCGGGGGGTGGGGAGGACGGGAGGGGAGTGTAACTTATTTTCCCAAAGCTGTAATTTCAATGCATGCATTTTTTTAAAAAAAACAGCAAAGTGTGGGCTCGAAAGCCCAGTGTCCGAAGCTGCAGGTCCCCAGGAGGAGGGACAAGGAGGATTTGCTTCTGGTCAGCAGTGACAGGAGGAACAATAGAACAGACTGGGCAGTGTGGCCTTGCTCTGCTGGGTGGGGTCCAGCCCAAATGGCAATCGCAAGCCGTGACAAAGGGCACCATGCCATTGTCAGAGGCTGAATTATGCCTGTGGTCTGAGTGAATTACATGACGTGACCATGCGTTAGCAGCTGGCAAGACCACAGTTAAACCGAGAAATTAACTTTAAATGTAGTGGGGGTGGGGTGGGGGGGGGAGGGTGGTGGGAGTGCAATCAAAATTATAAAGTGTTTCTTCAAATCTTAGCCTATTTAAGATGTCCCTAGTATTAAGTGGCGTGTGTGTGTATATTTGTGTGTGTGATGTGTGTATATATGTGTGTGTATGTGAGTGTGTATCTGTATGTGTGTGTGTATGTGTGTGTGTTTATATGTGTGTCTGTGAGTGTTTGTGTGCAGTGTATGTGTGTGTGTGTGTGAGAGAGTGTGTGTATCTGTATGTGTGTGTGTGTGTATTTGTGTGCATGCGAGTATGTATGTGAGAGAGAGTGTGTGAGAGAGTGTGTGTATGAGTGTTTGTGTGTGCGTGAGAGAGAGAGTGTGTGAGAGGGAGAGTGTGTGGGAGGGAGAATGTGTGTGTATCTGTATGAGTGTGTTTGTGTGTGTGGGGGTGTGTGACTGTGTGTGAGTGTATCTATGTGTGTGAGAGAGAGTATGTGAGGGTGTGTGAGTGTATCTATGTGTGTGAGAGACAGTATGTGAGGGTGTGTGAGTGTATCTATGTGTGTGAGAGAGAGTATGTGAGGGTGTGTGAGTGTATCTATGTGTTCCGAGAGACAGTATGTGAGGGTGTGTGAGTGTATCTATGTGTGTGAGAGAGAGTATGTGAGGGTGTGTGAGTGTATCTATGTGTGTGAGAGAGAGTATCTGAGGGTGTGTGAGTGTATCTGTGTGTGTGAGAGAGAGTATGTGAGGGTGTGTGAGTGTATCTATGTGTGTGAGAGAGAGTATGTGAGGGTGTGTGAGTGTATCTATGTGTGTGAGAGAGAGTATGTGAGGGTGTGTGAGTGTATCTATGTGTGTGAGAGAGAGTATGTGAGGGTGTGTGAGTGTATCTATGCGTGTGAGAGAGAGTATGTGAGGGTGTGTGAGTGTATCTATGTGTGTGAGAGAGAGTATGTGAGGGTGTGTGAGTGTATCTATGTGTGTGAGAGAGAGTATGTGAGGGTGTGTGAGTGTATCTATGTGTGTGAGAGAGAGTATGTGAGGGTGTGTGAGTGTATCTATGTGTGTGAGAGAGAGTATGTGAGGGTGTGTGAGTGTATCTATGTGTGTGAGAGACAGTATGTGAGGGTGTGTGAGTGTATCTATGTGTGTGAGAGAGAGTATGTGAGGGTGTGTGAGTGTATCTATGTGTGTGAGAGAGAGTATGTGAGGGTGTGTGAGTGTATCTATGTGTGTGAGAGACAGTATGTGAGGGTGTGTGAGTGCATTCAGTTGCTGGCTGTAAAGGGAAAGCTTTTCACATTTGGAGGGCGCATGCTCGAGGTTACATTTTTGAATCATGTTCTTTAAATGATTGCATGCTGCGAGAGCAGGTATTGATCGGTGAGTGAGTGAGTTCCAGCCTGGCTCTGTGCAGCAGCAGAGGTGGAAGCGTGCTCCCAATGCCGGCACTGGCATTGTTTCATAATTCAGCAACTCATCAATCAAGAGAATAGTAATCAGAATAAGTACATGGCAAGCAGGATGCTTTTTATAAAGTTACAGACTGCGATTCTGTTAGCTACTAGGGAAATTAGAACAATATAAAGCAGATTAACAACTGTACCTTTGGGAACCTGAGGCAGTTGAAGGTGTTTGTCTCATCTCATTGCTGGTGAATAATACTGACTGACTGTCCATTATACACAAGGTAATGTGTAGCCAATCCCTGCAGCTGGCAAGGACCATTGAGCACTCAACCCTGACTATGCAGATTAGATTATAATGTTTCCCACGCTCCTGACACCTTTTCTCCTCCCCACAAGGTGCTTGTTCCATGCTGATACACAGGCTCCAGTCCCTCACTCAAGTTGACTGCTCTTTGTCAATCAGAACAGCTAGTCATAGTCCCAGATGACCATAGGCTGCTCTCTCTTTGGAGAATGGGGTGGGGGAGGGGGGAACATCACACCCATGTCCAATTCTGTCCTCAAATGCACCATTTCCAATGCAAATTGCTGAGTGGGAACTCCCCTGATTGCGGGGAAGAGCCAATTTTCAACCCCCCGTCTTTGATCTAGCCCATGGATAATACCACCTCTTCTCATTCCTCTGTCAAACTGACTCTGCACAACCAGGCAGAGCAGGCAATGCTTTTAATCTGAACAATTATTAAGAATTTTGGAAATTAGGGCCTTCACTCTCATAACCATGAACAGTAGTGAAGACAAACTCTTTGACCCAACTTTGATCATTTGCCCTCATATTTTCTTCTGTGCCTCAGTGTCAAATGTGGTTCTAAAAAGCTGAGAAACAACACCTTGGATGCTTTAGAGACGTAGAGCTTTATAGTGCAGAAGGAAGCCCTTCAGTCCATCATGTCTACACCTGCCATCAAGCACCCTATCTATCCTAATGTTCAAAATCTAATTTCACCTACCTGTTCTTTCCCCAAAGGTAGGGAAGTCTAAAACTAGAAGGTATAGGTTTAAGGTAAGGGGGGAGAGATACAAAAGTGTTTAGTGGGGCAGCTTTTTCACCCAGAGGGTGGTGAGTGTCTGGAACAAGCTGCCAGAGGTAGTAGTAGAGGCGGGTATAATTTTGTCTTTTAAATGCATTTAGACACTTACATGAGTAAGATGGGTATAGAGGGATATGGGCCGAACGTGGGCAATTGGGACTAGCTTAGTGGTAAAAACTGGCCGGCAAGGACAAGTTGAGCCAAAGGGCCTGTTTCCATGCTGTAAACCCCTATGACTTTATAGGCGGAATTTTACTGGCACGTCCGCCCAAGGCTTGTACGATCACACCCGAGGTCAGCAGAGAATGCCGTTCTCCGAGCCTCACCTGTCCTCGGAATCAGGGCGTGCGTGTGGTAAAATTTCAGCCTATGACTCTAATCCCATTTTCCAGCACTTTGTCCGTAGCCTTGAAAGGTAAAATATAAATGTTTGATGTTATAAGAGCAGTCATTGTCAATGGAACAAGTGTTCTAATCCAGCAAAATATTTTGAAATAAGGTTAGTTAATTCGGGACAACTTGTTATATACAATATAGGACAACTGTTAGCCTTATTCAAGCAATTTGCCAAAATGTTGTGGGACAAAAACTACAAGAGTGTTTTAATTCAGCGAGGGCGACAGAATCATAGATTCTCTGCAACGCAGAAGGAGGCTATTCGGCCCGTCGAGCCTGCACCAACAACAATCCCACACAGGCCCTATCCCTGTAACCCCACGTTTTTACCCTGGTGGTCGCCTTGACATGAAGAGGCAATTTTAGCATGGCCAATCTACCTATCCTGCACATCTTTGGACTGTGGGAAAAGCCCTGGACACCCAGAGGAAACCCAGGCGCAGAGAACGTGCAAACTCTACAAATGCAGTCATCCAAGGTTGGAGCTTAACTCGGGTCCCTGGCGCCATGAGACAGCAGTGCTAACCCACCATGCCACCGTGATGCCCTAAAGAAGAAATCTTTTGCATGAGATGTGACATTATTGCAGTATATTGCACTGGTATTAGGCATAAAGACATTGTACTTCTCATAGAATCATAGAAACCCTACAAGTGCTGCAAGAGGCCATTTGGCCCATCGAGTCTGCACCGCCCACAGTTCCACCCAAGTGCTACCCCCATATCCCTACACATTTACCTGCTAATCCTGCTAACCTACACATCTCAGGACATTAAGGGACAATTTTTAGCATGGCCAATCAATCTAACCCGCATGTCTTTGTACTGTGGGAGGAAACCAGAGCATCTGGAGGAAACCCATGCAGACATGGGGAGAATGTGCAAACTCCACACAGATGGTGACCCAAGCAGCATTGGTAACCACTGTGCTACTGTGCCACCCCATTGTTAATTTTCCTGCATAATAATAATTCTAAACTATAACTCAATGGAGCACTCTTTGTATTCAGTTTACCAACCACTTTGATAAATTAAGAAGGATATAGCAGCAATGGAGACCAGAGAGATAACTAAACATTAAAATGGTACATCTGAGTCCTGCAGCTGCAGATTTCAAATTTCTTGCTTGTTTTTCAAATGTGTAATACATTTTTTAAAAATCCTGTTCTTAAAAATATGTTCTTTCATTTCTCTCATGGCTTCTTCCCAGATCTGCCCTTCTCTACCCAGCCCCTTGTCTGTGTTCCCCTGGCTCCACCCCTGATTCCAGCCTTGTGCTCAGTTGACACTTGCTGAGCACAGACCTGTGCGTAACACTGATGTTGTGGCAACCATTCAGCAGCTGCTCCCTCTCTCAGTCGGACCACAATGTCATCCCTCACAGATTTTTAGATTCTATTTTTTGTGTGAATTATTAGATGCAGCCAGAAGTTGCCAATCAATAGCAAAATGGTATTTTACATTCCTTACTCTGGGACATGTTTTCAGTCCAGCTCTTAATACATGACTTATTTGAGACTATTACAGATCTGATGATGGACAGGGGCAACTGCGTGTCAAGTACTGTAAGAATTCAATAAAAAAAATGAAGTTGAAGAAAGTGAGACCAAAAATAGAAATAAAATGGGAGTTTTTACTATCCGGGCCCACTATGGGACGCAAAACGGGCGAGGGGAGGACCGCGCAAAGGTCCATTGATCTTGGGCGGGATTCTCCAGTTTTGGGTCCAGCGCAGCTGGAGAATCCCACCCTACATCTCCAGTGGGATTCTGCCGGGAGCTACCAGAGAATTACAGCAATCCGGTGACATGAGGCCACCATCACTTTGGGATTTTTCCACTGGTGTTGCCAGGAGTGGAATCTCAGCATGTTGTTTCAATGGAAGTATTCTCAGGGTGGATGTGAAGGTGGGTGAAGAGTGAGGATGGAGTGATGGCAGAGTTAGAGAGGGATGGGGTCCTCTGCGCTGGGAGTTCTCACTGACTTGGCTATGCAGGAGCCTGCTGCTTGATTGAAGGCAACATCATGGTGTTGTATCCTCCCCACAGCCTCCCCAACCTGAGGATTGTATGGAATTATTTATTTAATTACTCTCTTGGAACTTTGAGTATCACTGAAGATTAGTGTCTTGCACTGATCCGGACAAATGCAAGAAAACCAAATTTTTAAGAGAGTGACAATTCATACTGCACATGAAAAGAGTGCTGATTGGTTGACAAGTCAACTCTGGTCAATGTGTTGCCATGGAGAATGCACCGGGGAACTATTGCCTCCCAAGCAAAAGCAAAAGATACTGGAAAATCTCAGTGGGTCTGCCAGCATCTGTGGGGAGAGAATTGAGCCAACATTTCGAATCTAGATGACCCTTCGTACAAAGGGTCATCTAGACTCAAAACGTTGACTCTATTCTCTCCCCACAGATCCTGTCAGACCCGCTGAGATTTTTCAGCATTTTCTGTTTTTGTTTCAGATTCCAGCTCCCGCAGTATTTTGTTTTTATTGTTTCCCAAACTTGTGTTTCTTTCAAAAAAGTACAATGCCTGGACATGTTCTTTTTGGCTGCAGAGGAGGGGTCCTGCATATAAATACTTTGTGGCTTCTAGCATGTGTAAGTGAGCCACACTGCGAGCATGACTGATAACTAAGATGGGTGGAAGAGCGAAGTGTGCAGAGGATGCTGAAAGTCTACAAAGGAATATAAATAGTCGAAGTGAGTGGGCTGGCAAGTAGAGTATAATGTTGGTAAATGTGATCTCATCCATTTTGGTAGGAATAACAGCAAAATGGACTATTATTTAAATAGTAAAAAATTGCAGCATGCTGCTGTGCAGAGGGACCTGGGTGACCTTGTGCAGGAATCTCAAGGATTTGGTTTGCAGGAGCAGCAGGTAATTAAGAAAGCAAATGGAATTTTGTCCTTCATTGCTAGAGGGATGGAGGTTAAAAACAGTGAGGCTATGTTACAGCTGTATAAGGTGCTGGTGAGGCCACACCTGGAGTACTGTGTACAGTTCTGGTCTCTTTACTTGAGAAAGGATATACTGGCACTGGAGAGGTGCAGAGGAGATGCACTAGGTTGATTCTGGAGTTGACAGGATTGGCTTATGAGGAGAGACTGAGTAGGCTGAGGCTATACTCATTGGAATTCAGAAGAATGAGGGGAGATCTTATAGAAACCAGAAATATGGGGCATAGCCTCAAAATAAGGGGGAGCAGATTTAGGACTGAGTTGAGGAGGAACTTCTTCACACAAAGAGTTGCAAATCTGTAGAATTCCCTGCCCAGTGAAGCAGTTGAGGCTACCTCATTGAATGTTTTTAAGGCAAGGATAGATAAATTTTTGAACAGTAAAGGAATTAAGGGTTATGGTGAGCGGGTGGGTAAGTGGAGCTGAGTCCACAAAAAGATTAGCCATAATCTTATTGAATGGCGGAGCAGCTCAAGGGGCCAGATGGCCTACATCTCACTCTTAGTTCTTATGTTCTTATAATCCTAAATTGATTCTTTGTATAATTTTTAGCACAATCAAGATTTAGTGTGATGAGGGGGTGTCTGTGACATCAAAAACATGGGCTTCCATGTGGGTTCGAGAGAACTCCAGCTCCTCTGAACACCAGAAACAAAAATTAAAATGAGTTTTAAAAATTACCTTTGGGGGTCCTTTCCGACCCCAGTCCATTTTGTTGCTGAAACCTAAGGGCAAACTTGCCTCTGCTTCCTGGTCAGGCCACGAGGTAAAAATTGCAGCCAACTCCCAGCTGAGCAGATTGAAATCCTGGAAGTCGAACATCCCCAACATCTCTACGACCTGGATGATTTTGTCTGCCCTCCCTTCCAGTTTCTTCCAGAGTGGTAGGGTTAGGTTCTTGAGAGGGTCAGGGTCAAAAATATTACAACAAAGCTCTTCATTTGCTGACTTTTTAAGACGTAGTAGTATGCAATCCGGGAGGTAGAATTTGTGAATAATGGCAGATTTGTGACATTTGCTAAATTAACACAAGCTCCAACATTTTACTCATGAACCAGACAAACATGACAGAAAGATTGCTTTGGCTTGCATCTTCATGAACAATATATCAGAATAGCTGTCTTGCCATTAGGGATGTATGTTATATCATGCCTAAGCACAGGAATATGACAATCATCCAAGATACTTGTTTTATTTGTCCGTATAGTACAGGCGGAGATGAATGGTGGCAGATTGCTGGAAACTGAGTTTAATTCCCTCAGTTTGCTGAGTTTCCAACCTCACTCACTTCACCTGATGAAGGAGCAGCACTCCGAAAGCTCATGATTCCAAATAAACAGATTGGACTTTAACCTGGTGTTGTGAGACTTCTTACCACACCTGTAGGGAAGCATTGAGTCAATGCTCCCTCTGATGGCAAAGGGGAAATTATGTTAATTTTATTGATTGTGCAGCTTGAGGTGCAATTAAAAGAACAGAATTTATTTTTGGAATATTACACTGGACCCTGCCGCCTGTTATCATTGGGTTCATTATTAATGGAAACCTTTGAAAAAGACAACGATAGTGACTTTTAAGGGGCGTCTGGACAAATACACAAATAGGATGGGAATAGAGGGATATGGTCCCCAGAAGGGCAGAGGGTTTTAGTTCAGTCAGACAGCATGGTCAGTGCAGGCTCGGAGGGCCAAAGGGACTATTCCTGTGCTGTAATTTTCTTTGTTCTTTGTACCAATCTGCAGAGAACCATGAAGGGATCTTTGTTAATTCTGCAGCAACTTGGCAGAGAGTTTTATTTTCAATTAAATCTCTGCTGTTGTCATCTATTTCCATCAAACATCCTTCATCAGCTTTTTCCTTCTTTGCTCTTTGGACACATGCGCATCCAGATTTGCTTCTTGGTCTGTGTTGAGGTAATGGGGAGCTGGTAATGTAGTGGTAATGCCACTGGACTAGTAATCCGGGGCCCCAGGGCAATTCTCTGGGAACATCATGGCAGCTGGTGGAATTTGAATTCAATTAATATAGTCTGGAATTATAATTATAATATGGTGACCATGACAACTATCATTGACCAGAGGTGGGTGAAGGAACATTTCATAGAATCCCCACAGTGCAGATTGAGGTCATTGAGTCTCCATCAACTCTCAGACAGAGCATTCAACCTATCCCCACAGCCTGACTTATCTACCCCGCTAACCCCCCTAACGCACACATCTTGAGACATTAAGAGGCAATTTAGCATGGCCAATCCACCTAACATGCACATCTTTGGACTGTGGGAGGTAACCGGAGCACCCAGAGGAAACCCATGCAGGCACAGGGAAACCTCCACACAGTCACCCAAAGCTGGAATCGAATCTGGGTCTCTGGCACTGTGTGGCAGCAATGTTAACCACCACATGCCCTGTAATTTGGATCATTAACTCCACTGCACCAAGTCCTACTCAAAACATTGCCCTAACCAGCCATTCCAATCAAGTGTAAATTTGGGATGGTCTTTGCCAATGACACCCGCATCACATGAATAAAGGAAAAGACACTTAGTTATCATAGGGAGGAGGAGGGGTTACAATTGTTCTCAGTACCCCTGGCTCTAGGCAGAAAAAGCAACTGGCTGTCCCTGAGCTGGAGAGTGAAAGTGGACCATTGTGAGTGGAAGACAAGACTGAGCTTGACAGTGATGTCCCCATGTTTGGGCAAAACTAACTTAAAGCTGACCCAAGTGGAGGCTGGTTCTCAAGATTTGGCCATCAGAACCACAAGTGGTCTATGAGGGTGTTCACTGTTCCAAGCCATAAGTCAGGGATGCACAACATCATTGCCAAGAATCAAAGCCAGAACCCTCACCCACACCGCTCATATCACATCACACAACCAGGCTGGTTCCCACATGTGTGTCTTGGCATGAGCAAAAAAGATGTAGATTTAGAAGCAGGACTTACGTTACTGCTACAACACTTTGTAACACTTGTGGAGCTGAAAATGAAGAGGAGGAACACACAGCTCGACACTGAGGCATCAACTCTCCAGTTTGAGAATTATAAAATCCTATGATGCAGAAGGAGGCCATTTGGCCCATCAAGTCTGCATTTACCACGATCCCACTCAATCCCAATATCCATAACCCATACATTTATCCTAGCTAGTGCCACTGACACTAAGAGGCAATTTAGTATCACCAATCCACCTAGCCTGCACATCTTTGAACTATGGGAAGAAACCAGAGCACCCGGGGTAAACCCATGCAGACACAGGGAGAACATGCAAACTCCGCACAGATAGTCACCCAAGCGGGAATCAAACCCAGATCCCTGGCGCTGTGAGGCAGCAGTGCCAACCACTTTGCCACCATGCTGCCCATTTGAAACCAGACATAACCTCATTGGGTCACCCATCAAAAGCAGTGTCATTCTTCCTATTAATTCAGACAGGTTGTGGCATGTGAAAGTGGGCAGGGTAGAACCGGCAGATGGTCTTTTGCACCGCCCACGTGGCCTTTGAATGAAAAGGTTTGAGAATCACTGCTGCCAGAAAGGAGGGGAAGGAGTTGGAGGCATACAAAGAAGCTGCACAAAGAAGGGGGCAATATTATTACTAAAGCTTAATAACTGTTAGCACTTTAAGGAGACATTAAGTTGATCTGTCATCGGTGGATTCATTGCCGTTACAGTCAGCGACGATTTAAAATTTTCATCACACATGGGAACCATTGACATCTGTGTCCACACAACAGTCCAACTGGAACAGGACTGATTTACGCAGCAGCGGTGATTGGCAGCTGAACTGGCATTTGAGTTTCTCCTTTGATTTGCACAGTAAGAAGAGCCATTCTGAGTGGCAGACTTTTCATTGCGTCAGTTGGCACCAGTGTTGGCATTTTCAGTGGAAGAATCTCAGTGCTTTGATTGTTGTACAAAAAGTTCAGATTAGACAGTGGAAAACAATCAGATCCTGATTACTGACACAGTGTCCCCTCGAATAGAGTTCGGCACTTGAAGACTTGCCTTTGCCGTTAATGGAAAATGTGCATAAATGTTGGCCGCTTGAAATTTATTGAGGTTCAGTTTGTCATAGGCGCACAGCTTTCTGTCAAGACGCGGGCAACTTTTGACAGTTGCTAAACAAGGGATTTGCAACTGAGAATTAAATCATGATTCACATTTTGACAAAAGAAGTCGCACTTTTCTTTTCCTCCGATTGAAGTGTCATCCTTTTGCTCCCTTTGAAGATGAAATGTTCAAATGAAATTTGACAGTGTTGAAAAAGCAGGATGCCTGGTCCATCGTAAATCAGGTAGAAACAGTTGAAGTCATGTGGAATATTGTGGATGAACTGTGTCCACAGTGCCATCTTTGCCTCAGGTCGGAATTTTGATCCTGTACACTTTCATATCTTGCGGTGTGGAAATTCTATTAGCTGAATAGCTGGTGGAGCATTTTGGCTGGAGTTAAACTTGTCCCATCTCTCAGGAACATGGTGACATCCCATAAATTTCCTCTCTTCTGTTTTTCTATTTTGTTATATTGCTAATTCCTGCCTCCGTAGGTAACTCCTTTTTAACTTGATCCCTTACTTTGATTCCCTCGACAAGGGAGACTGATTTATCAAATGAGACTATGCTAATCTCCAATTTGTATTGTCCGCAATTAGCACTGTCGGAAGGCAATGCCTGTGGTAAAATGCACAACCTACCATTCTTTGTCCCTCCTCTCCCTATCTCCCCATAACTCCCAACTTCACCAATCTAGAGTGGCACAGTGGTTAGCACTGCTGCCTCACAGCACTAGGTTTGATTCCCAGCTTGGGTCACTGTCTGTGTGGATTCTGCACGTTGTCTGCGTGGGTTTCCTCCCATAGTCCAAAAGACTTGCTGGTTAAGTTCATTGGCTAAATTCTTCCTCCGTGCACCTGAATAGGTACCGGGGTGAGGCAACTAGAGGATTTTCACAGTAACTTAATGTAAGCCTAATTGCAATTAATGTAAGCCTACTTGTGACACTAATAAATAAGCTTAAAAACTTAAACTATTAGAGTTGGTATAATAAAACAGAAATGCAGGAAAAGAACAGCAGGTCTGGCAGCATCTGTGGACAGAGAGAGACAGAGTTAACATCTCAAGTCCATATGACTTTTCCTCAGAGTTAAAAAGTGGTAGAAATATGATAGATTCCAGGCAGTTTAAGAAGGGACAGTGGAGGTTGTACAAGATTGAAGGTGAGGGTTGGGTGGGAGCTCAGAGATATTTGATAAAGATGTCATAGGCATAAGACAAAGAGAGTGTTAATGGTTGTGTTAAAGACTAAAGAAGGTACTAATATAGAGGTATAGAGGTAAGGTAGCAGAACAAGGGTTAAGTGCGCTGTGAAAGCAAAACTTAAAAATAGGGGACAGAGGGCCCTGTGTGTGTGGTGTGGGGTGCATTGGGACAAAATTTTGGATAAGGAAAGGGGTCAAGTGGAGGAAACATTAACCCATGGACAATGTCAGTCCTCCTAGGTTTTTCCAGCATTTCATTCCAGATTTCCACCATCTGCAGTATTTTGCTTTTATATAAGCACTGGCACCTGCCTGGGCCACAAACTTGTGAATTCCCTGCCTAAACATCTTTGCTCTATACTCGCTGTCCTGTCACTCCTTCCAGCAAATCTCTTTAATCAAACTTCTGCTTACCTGCCTTGATGAATCTTTATGTGGCTCCATGTCAGATTTTGTGCCATAACACCTTGGGTCATTGTTAACGGCATGGGCGCTATATGAGTGCAGGCGATTGCCATTGTTATTCAGCTCACGAATCTTGGAAAAAGGAGAGGCTAAATCAGTTCTGGAGGAACCAAACCCAGGACACTTAGACCCTCAAACCTACGCTCAGCTAAATAAGAACGAAAATAGCTGGTGCTCAACTTAAAGAAGACA
The DNA here is from genome assembly GCF_965287045.1 of Carcharhinus amblyrhynchos. Lineage (NCBI taxonomy): Eukaryota > Metazoa > Chordata > Chondrichthyes > Carcharhiniformes > Carcharhinidae > Carcharhinus > Carcharhinus amblyrhynchos. The sequence goes on along the minus strand of NC_137351.1, from coordinate 18,009,770 downwards.
TCAGAATGTTCCAACCTATGATTTAAACTTAATGAAAGCAATGGCATCTGCCAGGCAATGCTAAATAATCACTAAGCTTGTACCTCCAGTGGTGGAAGCCAATACTCTCAGATACCATGCAGTTAGCTGCACCAAGAATGATGTTCTGTTTCACTAATCAAAATGACATATTAACACCAATATGCAGTGCGCACTGAAGAATCAACTTTCTACCTCATCATACCCAACTAGACTTGCTATTATTAAAGATTGATGAATATTCTCTTCCCAATTCACTGCCACTGGCACTGTTTCCTAGTACATCAACATTTTGAAAAATAATATTAAAAATGTATTATTTTTACATATCACGTTGCAAGGGCAACAGGGAAAATTTAGAAAACTGGTTTAGGTAGGAATAAAAAGATTACTTTTTCTTGTTCACACATATTTATTCCACCTTGGTGCTTTTTATACTTCAGGGCAGCATGATGGCACAGTGATTAGCATTGCTGCCACACAGCTCCAGGGATCCAGGTTCAATTCCGACTGTGTGGAGTTTGCACATTCTCCACGTGTCTGCGTGGGCTTCCTCTGGGCACTCTGGTTTCCTCCCACATTCCAAAGATATGCTGGTTATGTGGATTGGCCATGCTAAATTGCCCCTTAATATCCCAGATGTGCAGGTTAGATGGATTAGACATGGTAACTGTGTGAAGTTATGGGGATGGGGCGGGGAAGAAGGCCTGGGTAAGATACTCTGTCAAAGAGTCTGTGCAGATTCAATGGGCCAAATGGCCTCCTGCTGCACTGTAGGGATTATTGGTTGTGAGGTAACCTAAGGTAAGACAGTAAACAGTTGGCATTTTATGCCCTTGACATCCTGCTTGTCTTTAAAAAATATCTTTGAAAGTTCAATTTGGGTAGCTAACTGCAAAATGAGAAATTCTGATACGTTAAGTTAGAAAGAGATATTAATTGATTCCTTGCTATACCATGATGCGTGGTCATACTTTTAGCACTGCAAGATCATAGATCAATCCTGCCTGGGAGTTCATAGAATCCCTACAGTGCTCCATCAGGCCTGCACTGACCACACTCCCACCCTGGCCCTATCATAACCACACATATTTACTCTGCTAATCCACCTGACACTAAGGAGCGATTTAGCACGGCCAATCAACTGAACCTGAACATCTTCAGACTGTGGGAGGAAACCCACACTGACACAAGGAGCACGTGCGGACTCCACACAGACAGTGACCTGAGGCTGGAATTGAACCCGGGTCCCTGGCACTCCGAGGCAGCAGTGATAACCACAGTGCCACTATGCCGCCCATTGATGTGCAGAATATGAAATAACAAAGTACTTATTAAATAGATTTCAAACTGGTAATGGAAGGGTACCACATGTACTTGCGAGATGCTAATACTTTATGAAGCCCCTTAACATACAGAAGCATCTCAGATGTGTAGGATTTATTGAGTACAGTGGCTTCTCGTGTGGACATGTTATTCCACTCCACGATGATGAGGAATAAAATAACTTGCTAACATATTCCTTTCTTGGTGGTATTTTAATGATTAAGTTATGCACAGAGAATGTTTTGTAACGGAAGTGTTGACTTAAACCTGTGGATGTCACAGATATTGATGGAAACCAATCCTGGGATGCGTGGATTTTCACAGCACACAGCAAGCTTTTGTATTCGCACAGGGGGATCTGTTCAAATTTGAATCCCACCAGCTAGTTTGTGTGTAATTTGAGGAATGTGAGTTTAAGTGTCTTTATTCCTCTTTAACTATTATGAATCGCCTTTATTACCGCAATGACAGGTACTTCTCAGCCCATTCAGAAAATGATATCATGGCTGATGTGTTCCATGCAATCTGCCCTCCGCCTTCATCGTTCTTTAAAACCTGAATGATGATAAATGTACAAAGTGCATTTTTTGAAGCTATTATCTGGCAGAAAACATGTTGCCGCGCTGGAAGGCACAAAGAGAAATCAATACTCCAAGGGTCAATTACAACATCTGAGCCACGTGATTTCCCGGCAAAATTACCCTTTTTGTTAAATCAAAAATTCATACAGTACCTACAAAATGAATCTGCATTTACACAGGCCAATCAAACGGCCGTGATTGGGTGACTATAATAGTTAACCTCTGTCTTTGCTGGAACCAAGAGCATTTTAAGTGCAGCTCTGCAACAGCAAAAGAAATTCTCTCCCGCCCCCCCCCCCCCCCACCATTTCCCCATACAGAAATCACAATCTCACAATTTTATTGTTTCAATCATGAGACACGCAAATAGCATCTAACATGGTGAAATTCTACCCTTTCTCCCAGCTTTTTAATCTCTCTTCCCCCCCCCGCCCCCTCCAGTTTCTGTAGTGCGATTGATACATTTATTGACTGATCACCTCATATGCATCCTTATAATGAATGTGTGTGACGTATGTGGGGAGGGGGGGCCGATAAATTCTCTTCTTGCCGGCAGAGACATGGCCATATTTGAGATTTCTGAATCTGCTTCACCATTTTTTCTTTACAATAAATGCCAGTTCGCAGAGCTCTTTCGTGCACAAGTGCCACTGACAAATCATCTCATTTTGCGGCAGTGACCATCTTACATATTCACTGGCAGAATTAATTTGCCTGCAAGGTACTCTCGGCAAATCTCCAGGTACATTTTTGCCCCCACCCCTTTTAAAGTGTGTCCAAATCAACTTCAAAAACTAGGGAGGAATTCATCAGATGAAATCTAAAAAAAACTGACCATGGTTCTAAATTGGGAAAGTGATGGTGATTCAGAGCTCTTGTAAATAGTTGCAAATCCCAGTGCAATGTTTTCAATTTGAATAAAGGTAGCTCTAATCTCCTTCGTCTTTATGGAAAATCATATGAAGAGTGGGGCAGAGACTGCTTAAATGGCTCAGAAAGATACAGAGCAAGTGACTGCGTTTTATTTATTGTGGTGCGTAATCTAATTATCTCTCAAAGCTGATTATTTCATTTATCTTTGTAAAACTGACTTCAAAGACTTGCCTTAATTAAGCAGATCACCAATTAGCCGCTGTTTTATAGGCAGTTTAAACGTCTATGTACAAATAACACTCAGTCTGATTGTAATCGGTTGGTGACCAGAGCACTGTAGTAAGGGGTTTCTGTGATTTACTGCATTGTTTAGCTAAGGCTGAAAACTCAGAGAGTGGAAGCCTTCACCGAAGGAACTCTTAAGTGCTGGAGCTGTGTATGAATCTTTGTCATGACACACGGGCTGATAACTGAGTGTGGCTTGATTACAGCACTGGCCTAATTTCAGCAAATTTCTGTTTGCCGCTTGTACTACAGTGCAAAATCTATTGCCTTTTTTTTCCCTGGGAGCATTTTGTGATTTGTTAGTATGTGTAGTAAAGGTCGACTTCTCAAACAAAAAAAAGGAAGACCTGAGGCAAGGGTTCATTCATATTCTGCGAGTTAATCATGCTTAGCTCCTGTATTGCAGGACAGAATGAGTTAAGTCCCATGTGGAGGATGGCTAAGAGATACTCCGGGGAGAGGAGCCTTATGTCCACGGTTTACAATTGCACAACTGTGTACATTGACTCTAATGGGTAACATTTAAAAGTACTCATGATCATCCCTTTAAAAAATGTACTTAAACTTAACAGCAGCTATGTAAGTAAATGTCTCCGGCGTTCGGCTTTCATGGTGGTGTTTAACCAATGTCTGGGAACCATATAAAAATTAATAGAATTGAGAAAAAAGGAAGATCTGTAACTCAGAATGGATGCGCCTAATCCATTCCTAAACATGCAATCAAACATCTCTGCTGTTCAAAAACAAGTAAGAAGTCTCACAACGCCAGGTTAAAGTCCAACAGGTTTATTTGGTAGCAGAAGCCACTAGCTTTCAAAAACAAACCACTGTAAAACAAACGTTCAAAAACAAACCACTGTAAAAACAAAAGAGATTTACATTTATTTGGTTTTAATTCTTTGGACAAAGTAGAACTTTACACATAGGGAGAATTCCACAAGCTGGTCAGGACTAAAGATTGTCGAAGTCCCATCCTTTCGCTCTTCATTCTCATTAAGATGCGTTCTGATCAGCTTCGGCTGATTACAGGAACTGTTTTAAATGTGCGCTCACTCCGCAATACAACTCAGTGTGTCATCTACTCGCTGCCGAGCTGTATGTACTCTTTTTTAATAAAGCGTTAACTGTTTTGAACTTAACAAATCAAAAAGTGTTTGCTGTGACAAAAAAAATTCCAATATATAAAAGAAACCAGGACATGAAGACCGTTCTGTATGTATCATTTGAAATTTCTTCAGCGAGCTTACTGATCTGAACAAAATTTCTCCGCCTTTCTTCTGTCATTCAAAAACTTTGTTCAAAATTGAAGCTGCAAATTCAGGTGCAATTTAATCAGGAAATTGAAAAAAAAGGGTATCCCACAATCTGGGGAAAATTTTCCCTCTTCCAGCGCATTTTTCTGCCTCGTCGGATGGCTTCTGACATTTATGACAGATGTTTTTGTCTAATCATTTTGATAAATAATTAAATTGCATCAGCTTTTCAAGCTGAGAGAGACGAGGGCATTTTTTTTCTCTGATTGCTGCTTCCCTCCTGGTGTTTGTGTGATATTCCCCACACAAAAGGTGATCAGGCTCCGTGCAAAATATAAATGTGGGGAAGAGTGGGGGTGGGGGATGGACCCCGTGGAATGGACAGAACGGTGGCCTAAAGGACTGTCATCTCTTAGTGCCAGAGGTTAGAAGGTTGATGCACAATAGTTCCAAAGGAAGAGGACGCTACTGACCTCATGGCATGAAAATGTCCACTCAGAACTGTAATGTGAGAGAAAAGGTCACATATTAGCTCCTAAAAGACTTTTTCGTCCTTTCTGAGGTTGGCTTTTAAGGAATAGTCAAAGCACAACAATGTGTGACAGCCAGCATCAAATTGCTTTTAAAAAAGATCAGAATGATATGGAAAGAAAATGAAACTCGATACAATATAGTGGTCCCAGATTTAAAATGTGACGGAAATAGATGCTTTAAAGTTTATTTATTAGTGTCACAAGTCGGCTTACATTAACACTGCAATGAAGTTACTGTGAAAATCCCCTAGTCGCCACACTTTGGCGCCTTTTTGGGTACACTGAGAGAAAATTTAGCACGGCAGCACACCTAACTAGCACATCTTTAGGATTGTGAGAGGAAACCAGAGCACCCAGAGGAAACCCACGCAGACATGGGGAGAAGTTGTAGACTCTGCATAGACAGTGACCCAAGCCAAGCACTGAACCCAGGTCCCTGCAGCTGTGAGGTGGCAGTGTTACCACTGTGCCACCATACCATCTCATGTTTTCCCATGGGGGAGAGAGGCAAGAACTGTGGGACTCAGTTTAAAAATAAGGAGTCTCCCATTTAAAGCAGAGAGAAAAAGAAATGTTTTTCTCTCAAGGGGTTCTTGTTCTTTGGAGCGGTAGATAAATTCTTAACTAACAAAGGAGTCAAAGTTTATCGGGGGGGGGGGGGCTCGTAGATGGAAATGTGGCATTGAGGCCACAATGAGATCAGCCATGATCTTACAGAATGGCGGAGCAGGCTCAAGGGACTGAATGGACTATATGTGCTCCTAATCTGTTTCTACATTCATAGCAAGAGAACGTAGAATTTATGATATAGCCTCATATTATCCCTTTCTTAACAGCTGATCCAGCAAGTGGGTGGCACAGTGGCACAGTGGTTAGACTCACGCCCTCAGAGCACCAGAGACCCAGAGTCAATTCCAGCCTTGGGTGATAGTGTGGAGTTTGCACATTCTCCCCATGTCTGTGTGGGTTTCCTCTGAGTGCTTCGGTATGCTCTCAGAGTCCAGAGAAGTGCGGGTTAGTTGGATTGGCCATGCTAAATTGATCCTTAGTATCAGGAAGATTAGCAGGGTAAATACATGGGGTTACAGGGGTAGGGTGGGATTGTTTTTGGTGCAGGCTTGATGGGCTGAGTGGCGTCCTTCTGCACTATAGGGATTCTATAACATTCACTCCTCCCACAATGAACGCACAGTGGAAGCAGTGTTTACCACAAACACTATAGGAACTCATCAAAGCTCCTTAGGTAGCACCTTCTGGGAGACTAGCAGGGCAAATACGTGGGTTTACGGAGATAGGGCCTGGTGAGATCGTTGTTGGTGCAGGCTTGATAGGCCGAATGGCCTCCTTCTGCCCTGTGGGGATTCTATGTTATTTTTCTAATTTGTGGCCTAGTTTTGTTATCACTGAGATAAAGTCATTCCTGAAGTCTGTGTAGCTTTAATCAGTGTAATATCAATGCTTATTCCAGCATTGGTCACAGCGCACAGGCTGGAACAAGACAGCCCTGGGAGACAATAAATTCCTTGGACCCACAGTCTGGCATTTGTACTTCAATGAAATTGTCATCACATATCTGCTCATGGAGGAATCTGACCAACAAGATCCAGCTTGGCAGGCAAAGCAATAGCATAAAGAAATATAAAAATCAAATAGAACTTTGTATGCCACAGAAGACTTCAGTTATGTAGAGAAACAACAAGGCTGGGACTGATCTGCATAGAGCAGAGCAGTTTAAACAGGTTTAATAGGGGTGTTCAAAATTACGAGGCGTTTTGATGGCACGGCTAGAGATAAAATATTATTTATTGGCGAGTTTGGTCAATAACTAGAGGGCACAGATTTAATATCAGTAATAACCAGATGGGAGATGAGAATTCTTTAGTTATTAAAATCTGGAATGCACCATCTGCAAAGGTGGTTGAAGCTGATTCTAAAGTAACTTTCATATAGGAATTGGAGGTGTAATTTAAACAAAGAAAATGCGCAGCACTTCAGGGAGAGAGATGAGGAACAGTATTAAATGGAGGTGATGGGGGTCTTGCCCAACAGCTGGAAGGCTAGAAAGACCTCCCTCCCCACCTCTTTTAGGGAAGATCCACCAAATTAGTAATTAGTGAAGACAAATATAGGTCTCTTACAGTCCAGACAGGATAATTTATAACAGAAGGCAAGGAAATGGCAGAACAATGAAACAACTACTTTAGTTCCATCTTCTCAGAGGAAGACACAAATAGCTTTCCAGAAATACAAAGGAATCAAGGGTCTAGTGAGAAGAAGGAACTGAAGGAAATTAGTATTACTAGTGCTGGAGAAATTAGTGGGACTGAAAGCAGACAACTCCCCAGGAGTAATCTACATCCCAGATACTAAAGGAGGTTGCCTTGGAAATAGTGGATGCATTGGTTATCATCTTCAATAATTCTGTAGATTCTGGAACAGTCCTGGCAGATTGGAGGGTGGCAAATGTAACTCCACTATTTAAAAGAAAGAGGGAAGGAGGAAACAGAGGACTACTGACTGTTCAGCCTAACATCAGTAATAGGGAAAATGCTAGTCTATTATAAAGGATGTGATAACAGGGATTAGACAGAGTCAGTATGAAATTATAAAGGGGAACTTACTTTTGACAAACCTACTGAAGTTTTTGGAGGGAGCAACTAGTTGAATAGATGAACCAGTGGATGTGGTGTATTTGGATTTTCAGATAAGGGCCCACATAAGAGGATAGTGTGCAAAATTAAAGTGCATGGGGTTGGGCGTAATATATTGGCATGGATTGAGAATTGTTTAGCAGATAGAAAACAGAGAATAAGAATAAATGGCAGGTTGTGACTAGTGGGTTCTGTACTTGGGCCCCAGCTATCCACAATATAAATCAATGATTTAGATGAAGGACCCCAACTGTACTATTTCCAAGTTCGCTGACAACGCAAAAGTCGGTGAGTATGTGAGTGTTGAGGAGGTCAGGTTGACTGAAGGTTGGCATGGCCAGCCAGACTCTACATTTTCACAGCAGCCTTGAGCAATGCAGGGTATGCCAGATAATTCCACCCCTCCCTCAGAACATTCCCTGCAGGGATTATATTGCTATTGTATTGAAGATTTGACTTTGCAAGCCAATGAGAGAATAAACACAACACACATGTGAAGTTCTACAGTTCCATTGCCAATGTGGACCACATGACCAGCATCATATTTTGTGGGAAACATTGATGTGAATAGGTTCACTGAACTAAATAAAGCAGGTTATGTGTTTGGGACCACCTCTCTGGGTTCTTCCAGTATAGCTGAACTCTCAGACTATTGATTTGACATCCAGTATTGGATGAGCAAGGAATTACGCCAATTAAATAGCGGAAAGATTGAAGACAATGGCTGGGATGTTTTGCGTACTCCGCAGTTTGTTTTGCCCCAGCAGAGATGGCTCACCATTGGCCATCAGTGGGATCTTCCAGTCCTGCCGCTTTCAACAGGGTTTCCCATTGTTCACACCCTCCACCATCACAAAGTCCTTGGCAGGGGGATTGCCATTGACGGGAGTGGAAAATCCTGCTGGTGGGAACGGATGGAAAACCCCACCCATTTGTTTTGGGTTCCTGCTCCAATTATGTTTCCAGCTACTGTCTTCATCCATTTCCCTGGCAATTGTCTGGGCTTAAGCCAATCTGTTCTCAGCCTTGGTGTCACATTTGACTCCAAGATGAGTTTATGACCTCATTTCCATGCCCAGCCCCATGACATCAACCCCTGTCTCAGCTCATCAGTTGCTGAAACTCTCATTTATGCCATCACTGCCTATGGATTTGCCTATTGTAATGCAGTCCTGGGTGCTGTCCCACATTCTACACTCTGTAAGCGTGAGGTCTTCCAAAACACTGCTGCCATGTCTTCACTTGTTGAAAATCCTATTTCTCCATCACTGCCGTGTTCACTTGACCGACATCGATCCTGGTCTGGATTTGAAAATTCTCATCCTTGTTTTCAATTCATCCATGGCCTCAATCCTCCCTATCTCTGTAACGTCCCCCAGTCCTTCAACCCTCTGAAATGTCTATGCTGCTCTCTTGGGCATCCCCAATTTTAATCACTCTGCCATAAGTGGCCACACCTTCAGTTGTCTCATCTCAAAGCTCTGCAATACTTTCCCCACAGCTTCCATCCTCTTTACCTCACTTTCCTTTGAAACGGTCCTAAAACCTATCTCTGACAAACCTTCGGTTATCTGGCCCTGTATCACTTGCCATGGGACATTTTATGATCCACATCACCATCTTCATAGAATCATAAAATCCCTGTAATGCAGAAGGAGGCCATTTGGGCCATCAAGCCTGCACCAACAACATGCCCTACCCTGTAACTCCACATGTTTAAATTACTAATCCCCCTGATACTAAAGGGCAATTGTGCATGGCCATTCAACCTAACTTGGACAGTGGGAGAAAACTGGAGCACCCAGAGGAAACCCACAGAGACACGGGGAGAACGTGTAAACTCCACACCAACAGTTACCCGAGGCCAGAATTGAACCTGGGTGCCTGGTGCTGTGAGGCGACAATCTTAAATATCAGAAAACAAAGAAAGTTAAATATTTGGTCAATGCAGACTTGATGGGCCGAATGGCCTTCTTCTGCACTGTAGGTTTTCTATTCTATAATTTGCGCACTAATGCCCTTTTGAATCCTTTCTTTTATTTTTGTTGTCCAGAAGTGGAGGCCCATTAATATTAGAGCAAAACAATTTCTGCTTCAGCACCAGTTTCTCATTAGGGGTTAACTACAATGGTTGGAAATGCCCCCTAGGCCGTTGCTGCTCCTTCAACATAACTTTAGTAGAGGATGTTGGACAAAAATCAAAATGGCAGAGTGTTTGGGAAAATTCATCCCTAGAGTAACATTTTCTTCATTCAACTTGTCCAAAAAAAGCCTGACTGAACTTAATGTCTGAAGAGAAGCCATTTCTTTAAAGCTTTCCAATCCCTGCCCAGCCACGCCATGACCTCGTTATTGGAGATTGCCAGTTAGAATGAAGAATCAACATTTTGACATGTCCATGAGGAACTGGGTCACAACTGTTCAAATAATTTCATGTTGGAACCTTATAGCTGAGAGGGAGATAAGGATAAAAGAGACACAAACATTGTGTGTGACTAAATAAAGGAACAAGGAATTTTAATGATCATTATATAAGATTTATGTCATTTTTTGTACTTGCTGCCACCAATATGTGGCATGGTGGTAGGGGTGGCACAATGGTTTGCACTTCTGCCTCACAGTGCCTGGGACCTTGATTCGATTCCCGGCTTGGGTCATTTTGTGGAGTTTGTACGATCTCCCCGTGTCTGCTTGGGCTTCCTCCCACAGTCCAAAGATATGCGGGTTAGGTGCATTGGCTATGCTAAATTGTCCCTCAATGTCAGGGGACTGGCCAGGGTAAATGCATGGAGTTACAGGGATAGTGCCTGGGTGGGTTTGTGGTCAGTGCAGACTTGATGGGCCAAACGGCCTCCTCTGCACTATAGATATTCTATGATTCTATGATGTGCAGGTTTGAAAGTAGAAGATCATCATCACATTTGCTCTGTGTTAACTGTGGTAAATCTCTAGCCCCATTCAAATTCATTTATTATCCCAACTCACCATGACAGCCCCAACAACTGCCATCTCCTGGGGGTGAGGGGCTGAGAGGGGGACCATTTCAACCCAAATCAAGGTGGTCAGATTGGAGCTGCCAACATCAGTTGGGGTATTAAGCTGGCAGTAGATGGGTGAGATCAAGACTGCACGATGGAATGAAGTTAGGCCAGTCACCAAGGGTTGCCAACTTATGTGTCAGGTTAATAAAGGGGAGAGCGTCCTCCTTATATAAAAGTAAGATTCTGGAAATCTGGATAAAAACATGAAGTGCTCTGAAGAAAAGTCATATTCAACTTGAAACGGTAACTCTGTTTCTCTCTCCGCAGATGCTGCCAGACCTGTTGCATTTTCCCATCAGTTTCTGTGTATATTTCATCCTCTTTATACTAGCTGCCTCTATCAGTTCTCCATTCACATTTTGCCTTCTGCTCTTCCTTCATTAAACTAAATCACAGGTATAATTGCAAGTAATGGCGAGAATCTCCATATTCAGCACACCCGTGCAAAACTTATGAGTCAGTTCTCATTCCTCTAGAACAAAGGCTAAACAATCTGTTGGAACATTGCTGCGAATGAAGTGTGAGCAACATGGGAGAAAGACAGAGAAAAGGTAAAGTGTGTGTGAGCTGCTCATTTAACCCTCGTTGCCCTTTTTATTTGTGTGCTTACTCAGCAAATTTATCTTGAAATGATGAAAGGAAAATTACTTTAAAAAGGAAATGATTTAAAATGGAATGTAGGTTTCAATGTGGTGATATGGATTTTCATGACTGATTTTCTTCTCTTGTTTATGCCTCTCACGTGGGAGGCTGCAGCAGTCAACCCTCATTATGGCAGATTCTCTTAGGCCTCTCGTTCTAACAAACATACCCCAGCCTCCGGCTGAAAACATTTGCTTGAGTAGTTCTGACTTGGCATCAGCAGTATCTACTGCAGCTGACTACTTCAGCAGTCGCCACGAGCCAGCAACAGGCAGTAAATGAGCTCGAATTAACAACTGAAAGGAACATTAATCCACAGTGGCACCGTGGTTAGCACTGCTGCCTCAAAGCGCCAGGGGTCTGGGTTCGATTCCTGGCTTGGGTCACTGTTTGTGTGGAGCCTGCATGTTCTCCTCATGTCTGTATGGGTTTCCTCCAGGTGCTCAGGTTTCCTCCCACAGTTCAAAGACAGGCAGGTTAGGTGAATTGGCCACGCTAAATTCTCTCTCAGTGTACCTGAACAGTGTGGCAACTAAGGGATTTTCACAGCGACTTCATTGCAAGTGTGAATGTAAGCCTACTGGTGACTAATAAATAAACTTTACATGTAAGACTTGCTCTGGATATGTGTGGATTACATTCAAATGGTTTACTTTTCTATATCGTTCTCGTGTTTTAAAGTAATAACAGCCATTTCTTTGCTGATTCAGAATAACGTGTGTCTAGTGTAATGGCCCTGTCCATTGATGCACTGGGAAAATGTACTACTAATGTTGAAAACCCAATTGTGACTAAACATAATTAACAGAATTAAAAGCTGATTATCTGAAAATGTATGGAATTCATAATAAGATGGATGAATTGAAAGCACATATAGAAATAAGTGAATATGAAATGATAGCTATTCCGGAGATACAGTTGCTGGAGTAACCACAGCTGGAGCCTGAACATGCATGGGGATTTGCCTTTTCGAAAAGACAGGAAGTAAGGAACATTAGGTCATAGAATCCCTACAGTGCCGAAGGAGGCCATTCGGCCCATTGAACTTGCACCAACCACAATCCCACCTCGGCCCTATCCCTGCAACCCCATACACTTAACCTAGCTAGACCCCCTGACACTAAGGGGCAATTTGGCATGGTCAATCCACCTACCCTCCACATCTTTGGACTGTGTGAGGAAACCAGAGCACCCAGAGGAAACCCACGCAGACACAGGGAGAATGTGCAAACTCCACACAGACAGTGACCCAAGCCATGAATCGAACCTGGGCCCCTGGCACTGTGAGGCAGCAGTGCCTGCCACTGAGCCACCCTTTAGGGGGGCGGTTCTTTTAGGAAAGGAGATTAGTATTGCAGTGAGGATTGGGTATGGTTCTGAGAAACAAGATGTAGAATCAGTTTGGGTGGGAATAAGAAATAGCTGAGGAAAGGAGTTATGTTGGGAATGGCTTGTAATCCCACTGATAGTAGCTACACTGTAGAGCAGGGTATATAAAAAAATAATGGGGCCTTGTAATAAAGGTATTGCAATAATCATGGGAGATTAAAATGTTCATGTTGATTCAACAAATTAAATTGACAAATGTAACCAAGACGATGAATTCATGGGGTATATTTAGGACAGTTCCTTAGAACAATACATTCTGAACCAGAGAACAGGCTATTTTAGAATTGGTAATGTATAATATTACAGAATTAGTTAATGATCTCATAATAAAGAATCCCCTAGGTAAGGGTGAATATAACAAGATAGAATTTCGCATTCAGTTTGAGGGTAAGAAATGTGGTTCTGAAACTAGTTTCTTAAACTTAAAGGCAATTAACATAGGAGCATAGGAATTAGGAGCGAGAGTAGGCAATTCAGCCCTTTGAACCCGCTCCACCATTCTATATGATCACTGGGACTCATCTCCATCTTATCCTAACTCCATTTCGCTGCCTTTTCTTCATAACCTGTTTATTGATTCTGCATCCACTGCACTCTGGGGCCGTGAGTTCCAGAGATTTACAATCCTCTGTGCGAAGAATCTTTGCCTTATCTCTGTCTTGAACCTCCCCCCTCTTACTCTACAACTATGACACCTTGTCTTAGACTGTTTTAGAAGGAGGAACACTTAGTTAACATTTGCTTTATCAATCCCATTAAGTATTGTATATACCTCAATCAAATCTCCTTTCTTTCTTCTGTATTAAAGTGAGTTCAAGCTCAAGCTCCTCAACTGCTCCTCATACAACAATCCCTTCAAACCTGGAATCAATCTAATGAACCTCTTCCGAACTGCCTCCAGTGCCACCACATCCTTTCTCAAAGAAGCAGACCAAAACTGAATGAAATACTCAAGTGTGGTCTCACCAATGTCTTATAAAATTGTAACAAAACTTCACTACTTTAATACTCTAGACGCCTTGCAATAAATGCCAAGATTCCATTTGACTTCCTTATAACATTCTGCACCGGCATACACAATTCCTGAGAGTCAAGAGAGGAAGTTAGAATTTATTTATTCATTCATAGGATGTAGGTGTCACTGGCTGGGCTAGCATTCATTGCCCATCCCTAATTACCCTTGAGAAAGTAGCATGCCAGGAAGGGTATGCCAGGCAGTAAGTACTATGCCAGGACTTTTGACCAGCAACAGTGAAGGAACAGCAATATAGTGGTTAGCACTGCTGCTTCACAGCGCCAGAGACCCAGGTTAGATTCCTGGCTTGGGTCATTGTTTGTGTGGAGTTTGCACATTCTCCCCATGTCTGCATGGGTTTCCTCAGGGTGCTCCAGCTTCCTCCCACAATCCAAAGATGTATAGTTAGGTGCTTTGGCCATGCTAAATTCTCCTTCCGTGTACCTGAACAAGCGCTGGAGTGTGGTGTCTAGAGGATTTTCACAGTAACTTCATTACAGTGTTAATGTAAGCCTATTTGTGACTAATAAACAAACTTTAACTTTATAGTTCCAAGTCAGGGCAATGGAGGAAACTTACAGGTAGTGGTGTTCCTATGCACCTGCTGCCTTTGTCCTTCTAGGTGGTAGAGGTTGCAGGTTTGGTAGGTGCTGTTGAAAGAGCCTTGGTGAGTTGTAGCAGTGCATCTTGTAGATGGTATGCCCTGCTGCCACTGTGCATCCTCGGTGGGGGGAGTGAATATTTAAAGTGGTGGATGGAGTGCCAATCAAGTGGGCTATTTTGACCTGGATGGTGTCAAGTTTCTTGAGTGTTGTCGGAGCTGCACTCATCCAGGCAAATGGAAAGTATTCTATCACACTCTTGACTTGTGCCTTGTAGGTGATGAACAAACATTGAGGAGTCAGAAGGTGAGTAACTCACCACAGAATTCTTAGCCTGTGAACTGATCTTGCAGCCACTGTATTTATATGGTTCAATTTCTGGTCAATGGTAACCTCAAGATGTTGATAGTGGGAGATTCAGTGATGGTAATGCCATTGAATGTCAAGGGGAGGTGATTATATTCTCTTTTATTGGAGATGGATATTGCTTAACACCTGTAGTGATGTGAATGTTGACTAAAGTGAAACAGGAAAATAGTTTAAAAGGTAAAATGGTAGGAAAGCAGTGGCAGACATTTAAGGAAATATCTCATAACTCTCAACAAAGATATTTTCCATTGAGAAAGAAGAGCTTTCCATGAAGGATATTTCATCCATGATTAACTAAGAAAGTTAAGGATGGCATTAAATTGAAAGAAAAGGTGTACAATGCCAAAAGGACTAGTGGTAGGCCACAGATTGGGAATATTTTAAAAGGCAACAAAGTATTGCCACAAGAAGGGAGAAGTTGGTGTATGAGAGAAAACTGACAAGAAATATGAAAACAGACTTTAAAAGCTTCTACAAATATATAAAGGAAGGGAGTAGCTAAAGTAAATATTGATCCCTTAGAGAGTGAGACTGGGAAATTAATAATGGAAAACAAAGAAATGGCAGAGATTCACAGTAGAAGATATAAAAAGAATAGTAGAAAAAGAGGCAAAAATGAGGAAGGAACTTAAGACAATGACAATGACTAGAGAAAGAGTATTAGGAAAACTAATGGGATAAAGGCTGATGAGTCTCCTGGACCTGGTGCCATGTACCTTTGTGTCTTAAAAGAAATGGCAACAGTGATAGTAAATGCATTGGTTAGAATCTTCCAAAATTCCTTACATTCTAGAAAGGTACCAGATATTGGAAAACTGCAAATGTAATGCCACGATTCAAGAAAGGATAGAAAACAGAAAACCAAAGGTCAGTTAGTCTAACATCTGTCACTGGGAAAATGTTAGAATCCATTATTAAGAAGGAAATCATAATCGAATCAAGCAGAGTCAGCATGGTTTCGTAAAAGTGAATTCAGTGTTTGACAAATTTATTGGAGTTCTTTGAAGCCACCACCCACCTTTCAGAGCTGCCAGCCAATCAGGGAGCTGGAAGTTCAGCAGTCTTGGCAGCATCACTGATAAATTTGACCACTGGCAACATATAAGGAAGAAGAGGTGCCTCCACATTGAAGAACTCTTGAAGGTAAGATGAGTTATTTTATATCGAGCCAGGGCAAGTCAAGCGGGCACAGCAATCGGGGCACCTGCATTCTGTCATGCCATGGTAGTGGGGGCTGGCATTACCACCTATGGAACCCTTCCGTACATCATGGAATGAGAATAAAGAAAGACCTTCTCCTACTTGGGAACCCACTGCTAGGTCTTCCCATGTGGTGATAGCCCTTCTCAACAACAGTAACATGCACGCAGTTGTGAGAAGTGGCCAGTAATTGGTCAGTTAATTGGCTTCTCTCTTCCAGGCAGCCACGCTGCTGAAATTCCTGATGTGGAGATGCCAGCGTTGGACTGGGGTAAACACCGTAAGAAGTCTCACAACACCAGATTAAAGTCCAACAGGTTTATTTGGTAGTGAATGCCGCTAGCTTTCAGAGTTTGCCCCTTTGTCAGGTGAGTCATTACATTAACACTATAATAAAGTTACTGTGAAAATCCTCTAGTCGCCACATTCCAGCGCCTGTTCGGGTACACTGAGGGAGAATTTAGCATGATCAATGCACTTAACCAGCACATTTTTCGGACAGCGGGAGAAAACCGGAGCATCCGGAGAAAACCCATGCAGACACGGGAGGGGGGGGAGGAATGTGTAGACTCTGCACAGACAGTGACCCAAGAATCGACCCCAGTTCCCTGGTGCAGTGAGATAGCAGCTAACCACTGTGCCACCATGTCACCCACTGAATTTATTGATGAAAAGCAAAATTGACAGCCGTTTAGGAAGCATTATAGACTGGAAAGTACAAGGTTGAACTTTATAGTGTCAAAACTGCAGGAAGAGTGTTCCTAATAGTGTTACACATCCACATGGATAGTTTTCATCATAAATGTGGAGATAGACATTTATAATTGAAAAGTTTGCCAGAGGTATGACAGCAGGAAGTAGGATTTTATGGACAGGAAGTGCTCACAGACAGAAGATTTGTAACAGTTGATAGATAATTACATGTTGCCATTACTCAGTTGAATCTCTGTCTGTTACCAGCAGGATAAACTTATTACATCCACTCTTAATTGTTTGCCGATGTAATGAGCAGTTGTACGACAGAATTGTTGTCAGAGAAGCTTAAGTTGTTGATGCATGATATTTGTTTCAGAGCCCAGGAGTGAGTATATTCACCTGAAGAGACATGAATCAATATTACCAAGGACTGCCTTAAACCGTAAGCATTCGGTTCTCTGGGTTGAGGCACGCACATGGTCACACGGGAAACTGGCCTCTGCGATAAAAAAGAAAGAAAGACTCCCATTTACAAAGCACCTTGCACAAACTCAGGGCATTCCAAAGTGCTCCACGACCAATGAAGTTCTTTTCTAGCATATTCACTGTTATAATGTCAGCAAGGCGAATGGCAAGCTTCCATGATCAGTGATAATGACCAGATGACCAGGCGGGAAGATAAATATTGGCCAGGATACTGGGGATACCTCCCCCACTCTTCTTCAAAAAAGTACCATGGGATATTTTATGTCTATCTCAAAGGGCAGACAAGGCCTCAGTTCAATCCTTCATCTGAAAGGCATAAGGGGTCCTCGGGGATAACAAATTAATGAACAACCAAAATGCATTTGAGATATGCACAGACTGAAACACTTGTGGCCCCGTGAACAAGAGGATTGATCTCACTAAGCCTTTCTTTACCTCCTTTTTCTCTAAGCAGAACACAATTAAACTAGAATATAATTTTGTGGTGTGGATTTTTTTTTCTTCTGTGAACAACTATTAGGCTGTCTCTTTTGCTGGGATCTTTCTCTCTCACCAGGGGCAGGAGTCAACAGCCCCGCTTCACCATATTTACTGAACTAAAGAAAACAACTTTGAATAGATAAAATGTGGGTGAACCTCCCTCGCCTTATCTGTGGAGAGAGTTTGCCCAGTGCCAAGAGCCAATAAATAACCTTGTCTCAGCACTGAGGCTGGAAAGCCCCTTTTGCACAATATTGAAATCCTCAGCACAGCAAACAGTTCCAGACATGGGACACTGCACGAATTGGGGGAAATGTTTCAAGTTCACACAGCTGGCAAGGAACTTAACCTATTGGCAAATCATAACAGAAAATTAGGTGCACACGAGATATCCTTCCCACAGCAACAAGTTAGAAAACCACTCTTAAAATGCCCATGGCCCTATAATTAGGCACTTTGAATTTGAGAATGGGAAGTGGTTATTGTGTGTGAGCACATACCAGTGTGAATGTCCTCCCCGGGCCGATGTCCCCAGCATCGAGGCACTGGTCACGCTTGGCCAGCTGTGATGGGTGGGCCACATTGTCCACATGCCCAACATGAGGCTTAAACAAATGCTCTACTCTGAGCTCCACAACGGCAAGCGATCACTAGGAGAACAGAGGAAATGTTACAAGGACAATCTGAAAATCTCCATAAGTAAATGCAATATCCCTATTGACATAAGACCATAAGATCATAAGACATAGGAGCAGAATTAAACCACTCGGCCCATCGAGTCTGCTCCGCCATTCAATCATGGTGATTTTTTTCGAAGGAGTAACCAAGAAGGTAGAAGAGGGCAATGCAGTTGATGTTGTCTACATGGACTTTAGCAAGGCTTTTGACAAGGTACCACATGGTAGGTTGTTGCATAAGGTTAAATCTCATGGGATCCAGGGTGAGCTGGCCAAATGGATACAAAATTGGCTTGACGACAGAAGACCAGAGGTTGTAGAGGGTTGTTTTTCAAACTGGAGGCCTTTGATCAGCGGTATGTTTACGGATTGATGCTGGATCTGCCGTTATTTGTCATTTATATCGATTTGGATGAGAATTTATTCGCCATGGTTAGTAGGTTTGCAAATGACACTAGGATTGGTGGCTGAGTGGACAGTAAAGGAAGTTATCTAGGATTGCAATGGGTTCTTGATCAATTGGGTCAGTGGGCTGACAAATGGCAGATGGAGTTTAATTTAGACAGATGCGAAGTGATACATTTTGGTAGATTGAACCAGGCAGGACTTATTCAGTTAATGGTAGGGCTTTGGGGAGAGTTATAGAACGAAGAAATCTGTGGGTATAGGATCATAGTTCCTTGAAAGTGGAGTCACGGGTGAACAGAATGGTGAAGAAGCCATTCAGCATGCTTGGTTTCATTGATCAGAATACAGGAGTTGGGACGACTTGTTGAAGTTGTACAAGACATTGGTAAGGCCATACTTGGAATACTGTACAGCTCTGGTCACCCTATTATAGAAATGATATTACTAAACTAGAAAGAATGCAGAAAAGATTTACTACGATGCTACCAGGACGTGGTGGTTTGAATTATAACGAGAGGCTAGATAGACTGGGACTTTTTTTTGGAGCGCAGAAGGCTTAGGGGTGATTTTATAGATGTCTGTAAAATATTGAAGGGCATAGATCAATATCTTTTCCCAAAGGTAGGGGAGTCTAAAACTAGAGGGCATAGGTTTAAGGTGAGAGGGAGAGATACAAAAGGGTCCAGAGGGGCAATTTTCTCACCCAGAGGGTGGTGAGTTTCTGGAACAAGCTGCCAGAGGTAGTAGTAGAGGCAGGTACAATTTTGTCTTTTAAAAAGCATTTACTTAGTTACATGGGTAAGATGGGTATAGAGGAATAAGGGCCAAATGCAGGCAATTGGGACTAGCTTAAGGGTTAAAAAAAGGGCGGCATGGACAAGTTGGGCTGAAGGTCTGTTTCCATGCTGTAAATCGTATGAATCTATGACTCATGCTCCAGGGATATGACTTCAAATCCTACCATGGCAGTGGGGGAAATTAACTGAATTAATAAATTTGGAATAAAAACACCAATGTGAATAAAGATGATCATGAAACTACTGATTGTCATAAACACCCATGTGGTTCACTTGTGTCCTTTAGGGAAGGAAATCTACTGTTCATACGCAGTCTGGTGTGTGTTTGACACCAGACCATGGCTGACTCTGAACCGGCCAAGAAATGACCAAGCAAGACACTTATATCAAACTGCTACAGAAGAATGAATGTTCAAGAAGGTGTCTCACTGCCGCTTTCTCAAGGGCAATTCAGGTGGGTAATAAATGCTAGTACTGCCAGCACTACTCATGTCTCATGAATGAATAAAACGAAACTGAACCAGGCTGTTTGTAATCCAGGCTGAATTTCTGACCCCCTGTATCCTTTCCAACAGAAAGATCATTAACTTCACCTCCATCACAGAATCATAGAATCCTGCAGTGCAGAAGGAGACCATTCAGCCCATCGAGTCTGCACCAACCACAATTCCAGTCCCTATCCCCATAACACCATGCATTTACTATATCTAGTCCCCCTGACACTAAGTGGCAATTTAATATGGTCTATCCACCCAACCAGCACATCATTGGACTGTGGGAGGAAACTGGAGCACCCGGAGGAAACCCAAGCAGACACGGGCAAAATGTGCAAGCTCCATACAGACAGCAACCCAAGCCGGGAATCAAACCCTGGTCTCTGGTGCTGTGAGGCAGAAGTTTAACCACTCAATGTTGTATGTTATGCAATGTTATGTTGTATAGAGTTAGACCCCGTTTGGAACATGCTTCCGTTCTGTGTACCACACTTCAGAAAGGATGTGCTGACTTTGAAATTTAAAATTTTATTGATTAGTGTCAGAAGCAGGCTTACATTAACACTGCAATGAAGTTACTGTGAAAAATCCCCAAGTCGCCACACTCTGCCGTTTGTTCAGGTTACACTGAGGGAGAATTTAGTATGGCCAATGCACCTAATCAACATGTCTTTTGGACCATTATACTGCCTAATTCCCACCATTGCCTTGGGTCTCCTGCTGGTGAAACTTTCATCTTTGCTTTGTTACCTCCAGACTCATCTATTCACTGTCATATCCTCGTCCTCCATAACCTCAGTTCATCTGACAACACTAGCTCACACCAAGTCCCATTCATCCATCAACTCTGTTTATGTTGTGTCCTGATCCACCCCCATGACCCAAAATTGGAATGACCTTCCTTGATTTCAAATCCCTCCATCTTTTCCTTTTTCTGCAATGTTCTCCAGTCCTTTGAGACTGCTTCACTCCTCCCATTCTGCCCTCTTGTGTATCCTTGATTTCTTTCAACTTTTCACTGGCTGATGGCCATACTTCATCTATGGTCGCTCGAATACCCTCCTTAAACCTCTTTGTCTCTCTCTCTCCTCCTTCAAGACACACATTTACCTCTCTACACGGATGGCACGGTGGCACAGTGGTTAACACTGCTGCTTCACAACATCAGGGACTAGGTTCGATTCCCAGTTTGAGTCACCGTCTGTGCGGAGTTTGCACATTCTCCCTGTATCTGAGTGGGTTTTTTCTGATTGCTCCTGTTTCCTCCCACAGGTCCGAAAGACGTGCTGGTTACGTGCAATGACCATGTTAAATTCTCCCTCAGTGTACCTGATCAGATGCCAGAGTGTGGCGACTAGGGGATTTTCACAATAACATCACTGCAGTGTTGATGTAAGCCTAATTATGACACTAATAAATAAACTTTAAGACTAACCAGGCTTTTGGTCACCAATCCTAAAATCTGCTTCTTTTGCTCAGTGTCAATTACCCTTTGTTTGATGATGCTTTCATGAAATGTGTGGGGACATTTTGTTACATTAAAGGGGTTACTTTGATTATATCCCAGCGCAGCACTCTGCCCATGTATAATTATTCCACAGAACTCTCTATACAGAATTACACCCAACACAGAAGTCTACACATGTTGGACTGTACCTGAAACAGAGCTCTGTTCCTAGCCAGTAAGTTCTTCAAGTTTTTAGAGGCAACAAGTTTAAAATAGAGAAAACTTCTGTTCACAAGTTTATAACCCTTGAAAATCACTCCCACACTTTTAATACCAGACTACTACCACACTGCTGTTGTATTGATTGTATATGGTGACAAACCAAAGTACTGTAAGTTAACCTCACTTGGGTGGATGAGGGCGGGAAGAATGGAAATATTCTGATATTTACAACAGATGACCAGCATTATGCTAACAACCTTTGTATTGAGACACAATAAAAGAAATGTTGCAGTGAAATTGCAGCATTTGTACTTCCCAAATATTTTACCTGGAAGCTTAATGGAACCATGCCTCTCAATCTGAATAGGGCATGATTTGAAATAATTTTTCTTATTCTTTTGTGTTGCTGGCAGGGCCAATCTTTGTTGCTGAACCCTAATGGTCACTGGGAAGGTTATGATGAGTCACTGCCTTGAAACACTGCAGTCCACCTGGTCCATCCATAGCTCTGTTAGGAAGAGAGTTTCAGGATTTTGACCCAACTTCAGTGAAGGAACAGCAATAGCGTTTCAAGTCAGGATTGTGTGACATAGAGGAGAACTTGCAGGGAGTGGTGTTCTAGGCATCTGCTGCCCTTGTCTTTCTAGGTGGTAGAGGTCGCAGGTTTGGAAGGGGCCTTAGCAAATGGCTGCAGTGTATGGATGATACACACTATTGCCAATGTGCATTAGGGGTGGAGGGAGTGAATGTGAAGGTGGGGTGCCAATCAAACAGAGTGTCAACATGTCCCACATAAACTAGTTAACTAGCTTTCATATTCAAATAAATTTAGTTTGAATTTCTTGAACTACTGATCTGAACTGGATTCACTGACTCATTCTTGCTAAATCAGAACATTTGGTAGCTTTAAAAGTCCAAAGCACATGACATGTTGTATGCTGCAACTCTGTAAGTAGAAATCAGACTATTTATACAACCCTGGTCCAGATCATTTGTAAATGGTTTAGAAGTTGTAATCAGTGCCAGATATTTAGAATTGCCACATTCTGTCACATCAAAGCCCATGACAATGAATAGAGGGGGGAAGGTGACTTGAGTTCTGATAGTTGCTTTTTTGCTACATTTGGGGAAAGTGGGTTTCATAGTTTAAATTTTTGCTGGGCTTGATTTGCCATTTTTGTAGTTTCCAGATTGCCCATCTCAAAATCAAACCATCTGGTCCATATCGGTGGCAACTCCATGAACATTGTGACATTGGACATCCATGAAGCAATCTGTTTACATTGTCTATCCAATCATTTAGAATGAGGGAAAGGTACAAATTAGGTCAAAAAACAGTGTAAAAGTACAAATCTATTTTTATGACATTTATTCTCAGGATATGGGCATTTTTGTCAAGGGCAACATTTGTTGCCCATCCTAAGTGTTTTTGAGTGTGATGATGGACTGCATTCTTCAACTTCTGCAGTCCACACAGTGAAGATACTTTCACATTGCTTTTAGGGATCCAGGAGTTTGACCCAGTGCCTATGAAGGAACAGTGACATATATCCAAGTCAGGATAGTGTGTTTCTTGCAAGGAAACTTGGGGTAATGGTGTTGTGTGTACCCCTGATCTTGTCCTTCTAGGTGATGGACGTCTCATGTTTGCTGTGTGCTGCCAGAGAAGTCTTGGTAGCTTGCTGTAGGGCATCCTGTAGATGATACACACTGCAGTCAGGTGTACACCAGTATTATACTCCAGTAAATATTTAATCTGGTTGATGTGGTACCAATCAAATGGATTGCTTTGTCTTCGAGAATGTTGAGCTTCTTGAGCCCAAAATACAAGATGGAAAGAGGTCAGACTGACATATTGGTTGTTCGCAAGATTCAAATAATGTCCTATTCTCTCTCACTCAAATCCCACAACTGTGCCCTGTAAAATATCTATCCCAGTCCATCCTGAAGTAGACAACATTTTTTTTACTACCTTCCCTAGTGACAGACTTCAATAACCAAAGAGAATTATCCAAAGAGAATTATTTCAGCCAAAGTGTTTCTCTTTGTACAATTCTCTTTGTAATTTTTGTTTCGGCAACGGGTACAGACACAGACGTTGTAATTTTCAGTTTCAGTGCGGTAGCTTACAGTTACTGCATCGCAGTTGAGGAGAGTGAGCTATTGACTTGTGACAATCTATATCTGCATTGAAATTGTGAGCTTTAGATTAATGTGGAGCTGAAAGCCCAACTGAGCCTCTTTGCTGCCAGCCTGTCTGTGTAATTGCACCAACCACAAAGGGCAAAACAGATGTGAGCAAGTTCAATCGTCAATACTGTACACTCTACAATTCACACCTACAGGAAAAGGGGTGTTGTTTTAGTGAAGACACCTTAGTGAAGGCAACCGAGGTATCTCCGCGGCCAGTACAGTGTTTGTGTAACCACAGACCACAGTCATGTTGTCAACATCAGGCTGACTGTATGGTAGCAATATGACAGAAGGGACATGTTAGCCAGACCTGTTTCAGGTCAATGCTGTGTGTGTTTTCTGTTTTCATTCTCGACCTGTCTGGGGTTGGGAACAGTACTTGTGGTTTGGAAAATGAAACCTGATTTAAAGTAGCTGTTGCGTTTTGATCTCATCTGGAACATATATATCTATCTTTCATGTCACTTTTGAGTATTGCTGCACATTCTCCTAAAACAAAATGCTTACATTATATGGAAATAAAGTAACTGTAAGATTGCCGTTTTTACTTCGTGTCTTGTTTCCAAGACCAACTGTGAATTTCATTTTTTGATATATTTGTACAAAATAATGCCTTGGTGATGTTTGAAAGAACAGATTTATGTTTAAACATTGCTTTTGTGGCCCTCGCCCCCACTCCCCCGCCCCCCCCCCCCCACCCTGTTATCTAAATGTTAGTGGTGCTTATATTCTCTCCCCTTCAGCCCAATTCCTCGAAAAGTCACAGATGCTATGAATTTGCAAAATTGTCTTGCGGTTTGAACCGGGAGAGGGGAATCACTGGGCGTCACAGTCACGACCCTTGTTATATTTTGCTTTTCCAAAAACATACGTGCAGAAAACCAGTGTTTTTTTTAATATCTCGCTTAGCTAATCAGGGCACTGTCTCTCTCATTGCCGTGCTGAATATGTCACTGGTTCCCTTTGAGCTATGTCCATGTTCTGTTTATATGCTACAGTGAGTGACCTTGGATGACATTCCTTGCAAACTTTGATTGACAGTGTACTGGCGACCAGAATTACATATGTCCGTTGTCCTATAGAGATGTCCCAAGTACCTTTCCAGCAACTTCCTTACAATGTTTCCCTTCTCGCTCAATCATAGTTCTGCTTTTCTAATTTGCTTTAGCAATAATTTGCTGAATATCTATTTTTTCCGCAGTTCTGGCACACCTTGTGTGTTTCCAAAGCTGTAGCAGGTAACTCAGTCCCGAATGAATGAATTAGCACCGGTGAGTACAATTAGTCAGAACTGCTGCCGACACATTTTTGGGTTGCCTGGATGAAGCAATGAGTTAAGCTTAGGAACTTGCACCTTTCACCCTTAGAGAGGTAGGCTGAGGAACTTTCACCTTAACTCCCTGAGCCAACGTACAGATAAAAAAAAATCAATGCTGTAAATCGATAGGAAAATATTTTTAGCTTCTAACTTGCCCATTTTTTTGACGAGGCCAAAGAGGCTGAGGGAAGAGCCATAGAAGATAAAAGACAAAAAGGGGGTGTTTTGTTTAAAGACCACAGGTTTATCACACAACATATCTTAAGTCTTCAGAATGGCCAGTGTTCACCTTGAATGTGATCTGACTGACACCCCTTCATTTTTGCTACACCTCTATTTAGCACCTAGTGTAATCCACATTCATATTTTCAGTTCAGTGTTGAAGGTATGTTACATTTTCAATTATGTGCTTTAAAAAGTCTAATATAAAGGGCAGAGCATTCTATTCAATACATTTTATACAACAAATTGATACACAAGAGTTGAGGAAATCAAGGAAATTGATGCTTTTTTAACTAATCACTCCTCAATAATTACAGAATTCGTGTAACTAAAGATATCTGATAGGAATGACGGTGAAATCACTTTTAAATTGGAAATTATTATAAAATTTAAAATGTAAAAAATATTATAAAAAATTATAAAATTCGGTCCTGAAGATCATCTCATCCCCATTTTAACTAATGTTGGGCAACGACTAATTTGTTTTCGTTTTAGTCCCACTGTTGTCTCCACTGTAATGAACTGGCCCAGTGGGTGCCACCGGGGCAGCTGTCAGAGCCTGTGCCCATCCAACCAGTGGTAAAGCGGAGCTGGAATCAAACCCAGGGAAATGGAGTCAAACTGGGCCAAGGTGCACGCTGGCCTTCGCTGTGCAGCCGAGATTTATTAGGGAGAACCATAGATTTGAAGCTTTTGTTAGACCAGTGGCCACAGATCTCATCTCAAGGTGATAGTCACCTCTGGCCTTTGTACAGACTGCAAACCTACTGTCCATCTATCTTAAAAGTGGCTTGACACCGGCTTCTCTCCCCATTTTACAGCCAACGAACATTTCCTATTGATTTATTGATTTCTGTCTGCCGCTGGAAGGAGCTCAGAGCAGACTATATGTGCTCTCGTAGTCTCCCTGCATAGATTTTTTTTCTCTTTTTTTTCTTTTATCCCAGCCGTGTTAGTAGTCTGTGGTGAGGCACGAATTAAACCATGCGGGAGCCCAATTTGCTAGCAGTGAAAATATGATTGTGCGCCAGGCTCCAGATGGAAAATCAGCCTCTTGTGCTCCAATTTCTCCTTAAAGCCTCTCTGCTCTTTAATTTCTGCAGACAAAAAAAACCCGGGCCATCTCCAAGGCCAGGGAATCTATCATGTTAGGATTTTACCTTTAAAAAAATAAGCGTAACTGTCCTTTCAAAGTGATATTGATTTAAACTGCTCGCTTTTTTTAAAAAAGATGTGCCTTGTTTTTTGAGTGTTCAAAAAAAATGTATCCCTGACCTTAGGGCTGCTCAGGAGAAAGGGGGGGGGCGAATACTCCCTGTTTTAAAATAAATGTTTTGACCTCCAGTAATTGGTCAGAATGCTAACGTAGTGTAGAGGCGGTCACTGCATGCATTAATTCTCCACACTCCAGTTCATGCAGAAGGGAATTAGAAATACAGCATTAGATTTAGCCAGGGAGCAGATACAATATTATCAGGCAAGTCCCGCCCACCGGTTTTCACAGTAACTTCATTGCAGCGTTAATGTAAGCCTATTTGTGACACTAATAATAAACAAAAGGTATAAGCCAAGCTATAAGTTTAATCGAAAGCTCACGAAATTTACCAGCACCGGGAACCATAAACTGAGGGGACAAAAATAACCCAGTCTGTGTTGCACAAAGGAAGTGTAAAAATAGTGGGTGCCGTTTGAAAGGGCATCATTTCCAATGAATTCTAAAAGTGTCACACGGAGTATTGATCGATCAGTCCTGCCGGCAGTGTGGTCAGGCAAAGTGCTGTTCCTGTGATCCCATTTTCAAGGGCTCACAGACACCTTTTCGTTCTCAGGCAAATGGCGTCAGTGCACAAGAAGAGACTTGGGGCACCGTTGCCTGCCTGTCTGAGCATTAAAATGTTGCTAGCTGCCGGCATATCATTCCTGTCGCAGGCTGGGATTTGCTGCTTTTATTACAAGTAAATTCGAGCAATCTAGGGGCCTGCTGTGGTTTTCAGCACAAACCTTGCACGTTTTCTTTCTGCAAGTAAATACCTTGACTATCTTTGTTTCAGAACCTAGCATTCTATACCCCCATCATTCGCCTTTTACTAGTTACTTACTGTTTCCTGTCCATTAGTTTTTGGCCAGTAGAACCTCTGTCATTATAGAATATTCCTATTTGATTTTCTTCATGTAGTAATGACTTTAAGCTTTTGACGCTGATTCACTTTAGATAGTAATATGTGGTCATTAGTGTGTATCATCTGTCACCTCTGGGTGATAATTAGAAGTAGAAAGTCAATAACAATAATGCATAACAGTTTTTCACAGAGATTTAAACGAGCCGTAATATGTACATCTATTGATAAGCTTACAATGTGCCATGGGTTAATAATCTTCACATTTGTTTCCTCGTAACATTTTCCACCCCTTAATTCCTGTTCCTGCAAATGTGAATTTGGGCCAGAAGATTTGTGCACTTTCTCAAACTCAGATTCCTGCATTTGGGAAGATTTGGATGCACTCGACGTCAGCAGAAGCTCTCTGACACCTTATTAAGAGCCTCTTAGCTAACAGAATGATGTGATTTCCATCTCCTCCACTTGAGAGCATCTCTCCAACCTAAACTCTGGCCTGCAACAGCACCCTGGGATTAATGTAATGTTGTTCACTTTGTACTGAAAGAACATATTCAAATCTTAATTCCAAGGCAGGCACCTTTGAGAGGCCATGAATTTCTGCCACAATCTGCAGCTGGCAAAAAAAAGTTAATAAACAGTTCATGTTGCCTATTATCATAAGAAAATGCACCGCCTGACGTCAAAATAAGATATATTGAAACATTCAATCTGTCTTGTACATACTAACAAAAATAATCTTGGTGTTGCTGGATTAACAGCACCCATCACCTGATTAGCACATCAAAGACATGCTGCGCTCGAAGGGTTAAAACACTGAAATTTAGCAAGTGTTAATGCTAAATAGAAGATGATTTTAACTCTCTATTTGACCATTCTCAGCCCAACTTGGGGTTTCTTTTTGTTCAGAAGGCTTAATGTTTAGCTCATGTTCATTTTCCAGCTGTACGGACATTCAAATCTTGAGGTTGGACGTGTGGACAATTTGATGTCTTTATCAAGCTGGCTGGGAATTAAAAAGCACAGGACCAGGGCCTGTGCTACAAAGTCCCTGCTCCAGATTTCTGAGCATCTGCCGCAGTGTCTAGTTAGCTGCCCACAAAAAGGTCCTACTGGGAAGGGATGCAGCTGGCCAGAGGCAGACTGTTCGGTCAGGTTTGATTGTTTGACCTGTCCAGAGCAGACTCTCGGGACCCCAGACACTCTGCAAATTAGAGTCAGCCTGGTCTGGAGATCAGTCATCACCTGACACTATCTCAGATTTATCTCTCGAAGCTTCTTCCCGCCCCCCAAAAAAACTGTCTTGGAGGTTTAATTTTTAAAAATATCTCTAGAAGTGAAGAGTAATCACCAATCCAATTTAGATAGTGGTATGATAACAACGCGGAAAATGAATTGAAAGTTAACCATTCTCCTTAATATTTTTTTCTTAATAGGCCCCTCATGCTACAGTTGTACCTCCAACAAAAAGTGGTTTGATAAGGTAAATTTACTAATACTTAATGGTGATATTATGCCGGGAAAAATGAAGAGGCAAAATGATTCAATTTTGAATTTTGGCTAATTATATTTATAAGTATACAATATCATACTTTTCCAAATGAATAATCGTGGAACAGCCACTGAAAATAAGTTGGAGATAGAAGTGAACTTATTTGTAAGTCTATGTTCCTATGGATGATAGTAGTGAGAAAGTGAATCCTGTGATATGTTTAGCCGCTGCTTTGGGCCCAGCTAATTGATGATATTCTGTAAAGATTTCACCGGGGTTTGTGACTGAAACCATCGCACATTTTATTCCTGTGCATTGTGTACATTACACTTCCAGAGCATCAGGGGAAAAAAATCAATACTAATTATGTGCAGGCTTTGACAATTATTCTTTGCATTTAGTTTAATGAACAAAAACGTCTCCGTGTGCCGAATTCCTACATGGGTCCCAAATTGAATGAAGTTTACCCCCAAACAAAACATGATATCCTTTCAAATCCATATCACCACTGCCCTGGTTTGTGAAAACTTTTGCTTCATTCGTGAAATTGATTCTTTTTTTGCCGTTGCTAATTTTGTGTCGAAGGACACCCAAGTTGGTTTCTCCCCGTTTTCTGCTGCAAACGTAACGTGGAAGTGCAGTACTTAAAAATCAATCCGTGTCAGCAGATGTGGCCAAGCGCTGTGAGGGTTAAATGCAAAACTATTTATCCACAGTTTTATGAATGATCGCCCGTTGTAACATGTGTGGGAGAGGAAGTTGGAGACACTTAAGTGGAAAGTGCATGATGTCTTGTCATCTGCAATGTGTGTCTGATGGGTCGAGCTACTATTATATGAGAATTGTATTGAAAAGTATTTTAGCTAATCGTGAATAAACGTGCACTTGACACATATTTCCAGTTGGGGGAAAGATATCTGAGCTGCTGGAGCAATTAGTTGCGAAAGTAGTGGGAGTGGGTATAAATGCAGAGAGCATCCACACTTGATTACTCTAATGAAATGTCCATTGATTCGGATAGATTAATGTGAATGAGCAGCAGCTGAGGAGTGGCTAATACTCCTAGGTTGGCTGCTAAGGAGAGGGACCAAGAGAAGGTGGGAAGAAAATTGATAAGACTGGCGGAAATATCTAGGAGGTGGTGGAAGAATCCTAGCAATGATAGTGGTGGTGAAATGGGTGCAGATAATTGCTTGCCAAGTGTTGATTTTTTTTGCTGCAAAGCAGAATTAATTCTCTTAACGTCGGCCTGCCTTCTAGATTGATACAGTGTATCTTAAAAAGAGAACATGCAATGCTGAGTGAAACAGTTTCATCTTATCAATGAAACTATAGTTAGTAAAATTATCCTGCCCTAATGTGCAGTTTGCCTAAGGTGTTAGAAATATGGATGCAGTATAAATGCAGTGAATATATATATAATTAACAGGAATCGTCTCTACTTCCTAATATCTTGTTTATAATTAAAATTTTGAAAGCAAAACCTTTACAATGATGCAAAATAAACTGAAATAACAATCTGAAAGGGTTGACCCAAATAGCATCCACAAACACAGGATGGCATCAGACTGGAAAGTCCACAATTAGTTTATTTATTAGTGTCACAAGTAGGCTTACATTAACAATGAAGCTACTGTGAAAATCACCTAGTCGTCACACTCTGGTGCCTGTTCAGGTACGCTGAGG
The DNA here is from genome assembly GCF_965287045.1 of Carcharhinus amblyrhynchos. Classification (NCBI taxonomy): domain Eukaryota; kingdom Metazoa; phylum Chordata; class Chondrichthyes; order Carcharhiniformes; family Carcharhinidae; genus Carcharhinus; species Carcharhinus amblyrhynchos. The sequence continues at coordinate 17,979,257 of NC_137351.1, read as the reverse complement.
GAGAATTTGAGCATAGCCAATACACCTAACCAGCACATCTTTTGGACTGTGGGAGGAAACTGGATCACCTGGAGGAAACCCATGCAGACATGGGGAGAATGTGCAAACTCCACACAGACAGGAGTGGCATGGTGGCACAGTTGTTAGCACTGCTGCCTCACAGCACCAGGGACCCAGGTTCAATTCCAACCTCAGGTCTCTGCCTGTGTGGTGTTGGCACATTCTCTCTGTGTCTGCATGGGTTTCCTCCAGGCACCACATTGTTCAAGGATGTGCGGGTTAGGTGAATTGGCCATGCTAAATTGACCCTAGTGTCAGGGGGATTAGCCAGGTAAATATGTGTGGTTACGGGAATAAGGCCTGGTTGGGATTCTGGTCAGTACGGGCTCAATGGGCCAAATGGCCTCCTTTTGCACAGTAGGGATTTTATGACAATGACCCAAGTTGGGTGTTGAACTCAGGTCCCTGGCACTGTGAGGCAACAGTGTTAACCACTGTGCCACTGTGCCGTCCACTATAGGCTCCCCAGAGGCTTTATTTTCCATTCTGAGAATGGTTGGAGTCAGAGAAAGCCATGGGGTCTATTTTTAAATAACCTTCCTCTTGTTTCTAACCAATAAATACAATGTAGTTTCATGTGATAGCTTTTGGGAATCAGGGTGTGTTTATATTGATGGTTGGCACCCTGTGGCCTGGGGGGGCGGGGGGCACTTGCGGCTAAGCTGGGTTTGGAGTGTGGCCCATGAGACATTCTGTTGACTGTTGCCCATGTGCAGGGTTGCACATTCCACTGATTTCCATCTGCATAATTTTTTTCTACTGGTACGACTGAAGTAATACGCATATAAAGCAAGGGCAAGTGAAGTGATTGCACACAACATTGACTGTGAGAGCCATAGAACCATAGAAAATTACAGCTCAGAAACAGGCCTTTTGGCCCTTCTTGTCTGTGCCGAACCATTTTTTGCCTACTCCCACTGACCTGCACTTGAACCATATCCCTCCACACCCGTCTCATCCACGAACCCATCCAAGTTTTTCTTAAATGTTAAAAGTGACCCCGCATTTACCACTTTATCCGGCAGCTCATTCCACACTCCCACTACTCTCTCTGTGAAGAATGTCCCCCTAATATTCCCTTTAAACTTTTCTCCTTTCACCCTTAACCCATGCCCTCTGGTTTTTTTCTCCTCTAGCCTCAGTGGAAAAAGCCTGCTTCCATTCACTTTATCTATACCCATCAAAATCTTATACACCTCTATCAAATCTCCCCTCGTTCTTCTACACTCCAGGGAATAAAGTCTTAACCTATTCAGTCTCTCTCTGTAATGTGTTCGTTCTGCATCCAAAGTGGAAATATTTCTTTTGTTTTTACCATTTGAAGTTGATGAGAGTTCTATTGATGAGTAAGCATTTTCTATGACTCCTTATTAAATATTTGGTGTGCATTAAATGTATTTAATCTGATTCATAGGATCACAGTTACTGAACAAACCTGGTTTCAATCTTGTGGCCTACCACGATGAAGGAGGGCCACTCTCGTTTGCCATTCACTGGATTATACTAAGCTTTTCCTTAGGTAGATTGACAAGGTGGTGTCAAGGTCATTATGGGAATGTGTTAAGCAAGGACGGTGGAGTGAGTGAGCTGGATTGGCAACTTCACATTCTGAGCTCTCTCATCTCTGGATTTAAAACAATAGAGGTGGGATCAGAGAGTTAAGCACTTATTAGATTTGTTTGAAACATTTGTTTGAAGGTATTTTGGCACAGATATTGATTTATTTTTGTTAAACAAACCAAACAACAGAATGACCAGAATTTTTTTTATTCATTCGTGGGACCTGGGCATTGCTGGCTGGCCAACATTTATTGTCCATCCCTAATTGCCCTTACTTAGTTAGTTGCTAAGCCATTTAAGAGTGCAATTGCAAGTCAACCACATTGCTGTGGCTCTGGAATCACATGTAGATCACACCAGGTAAGGATGGCAGACTTCCTTCCCTAAAGGACCAGATAGGTTTTTCTGATAATTAACAATGGTTTCATGGTTGTCAGTAGATCCCTAATTTCAGATTTTTTTTATTGAATTCAAATTCCATCATCTTCTGTGAACATTAACTGAAATTCTGGATTAATAGTCTAGCGATAATACTACTCGGCCATTGCCTCCCCAGTTGAAGATGAGCTAATCATTCATACTCCCACATTGTACAGTGGATACAGTATATGCAGTGGTTACAATATATGCTGTGGATAATGTACATTGGCTAGAGTACCTGCAACAATAGAGGGATTGTAATATTGTGATAAACTGCAATAGTGATTCACTAACCGTTTATGCAATATTCAGAACTAGACATAACAATGTAAACTATGTTCCCCAACACATTGAGCCATCTTTCATTTTCCCTTTTGTTTTACATTGCTGGGCTTCTGTGTTCATGTTTTGACTTGCACCAATTCGCATTAATACTGCGAATCGCCCTTGTAGTTACAGAGGGATGTCCATGTAGCTTCATCTTGCTCTGACTTGAAAAGAGAGCAAACATGTTTTGGCCTTACTGAGCTGCTAACACACATGTCCTCCCCACACCCTCCATGCAGTTGAAATTCAACTTTCTGTTACACTTCCGCCATTCCATTTCAAATTGTCACATTTTCCATGGACACGCACCAACTTTTGTCAATGGGGCAAGTCAGTCTTGTTCAGACCTTGGGTGTAGACAATTCTGGGATTTTACGACCAGCTACCAATCTACAGGGAACAATGACCCATTAATCGGCCTTGGGACATGCCTAATTACAGCAATTGAACTTAATGGCCTGAAAGAGACAGGGTTCAACAAACCACAGACAAGATACCTTTCACTGCAATAGAAAGAATACTATTCTTTAATAGCAGCGTATCTTCGGACTTTGAGCATTGCCACAGGAGGTTACCTATGCATTGTGGTGGGTGTCGCAAGAACTCGATGGTCAACTAATCAAAGCGACTTGCTTTAAAATTAACCTGGTTGTACTGTAACACAAACATGATCCATAAATATAATTCTCCATTAGATTGAAGTTAATCTAACATGATTAAGATCAATATGAAGGCAGTTTCTTGTTTATTGCTTACAGTATTTCAAATACAGAAAGAGTTCAAATCTGATGTAAGAATTTACATTTTAAAAAATGGCCACACTAATATAAAACAGTATTTTTGTTGCAATATAGCAATATTTTCCATTTTTGGAAGATGTCTCCTAGCAATAAGCAAACAAAATGGTTTCCATCATGGCACAGAATCCTTGAGCAGGATTTTCCCATGACCCCAGCATCGATACAATGCACTTTCTAGCAACAAGACCGGTTGCTGATTGGCTGCCTCCAGACATGCCATCCAACGCAGGTTGGCTTCTGATGTTGCTAGCCCAATCAGAGGACAGGAGGTTCTGGGACCATAGCTCCACAGGGAGAGGTGGGCACTGCTAAGGCAAGTTGGGAATCGAGGGGGCACCTAGTCAGGAAGGTGGTGATGTAGCGATATTGTCCCTGGACTAGTAATCCAGGGTAATTCTTTATGGACCCGGGTTCAAATCCCACCGTGGCAGATGGAGAAATTTAAAATCAATTAAAATCTGGAATTAAAAGCCATTGTTGTAAAAACCCATTTGGTTCACTAATGTCTTTTCAGGAAGGAAATCTATGGCCTTTACCTTGTCTAACCTACATGTGACTCCAGAGCCAAAGCAATCAGTTCAAGACGCAACTAGGGATGGGTACTAAGTGCTGGTCCAGCCAACAGCACCCACATAATGAATTAAAAAGACATTAATGACACAACCTTACCTGCCGCTCGCACCACGCTCCCACTGCAGCGAGGTCAGATTGTTGGAAGGGAAGCCAAATCTCTGATAATTGCAGCGGGGCGGGAAATTCCCGCTGGTGTGAACGATGATAAGATTCCCTCCTAAGTATAAAATTAAAATTAGAGGTGCCTCCACGTCGACATGAAGCCCCCCAGCACCAACCACCGATGCCTTCCCCCACACCCCCTTCCCTGGATGGCTGTAAGGATGCTCTCTCCACAGAGCTTCTGGCCTCTCCATTCACTAAAAGAAGGGGTGAGGGCACTCTGCCATGGACAAAATGTCACTGTGCTGGAAAAGTTATCCCTAATCGGGGCCTTAATTATTCAAGTTGGCTGTCTGCCTCCATTCAGCAGGCAGCTGAGGCGTATCTGGTCCCAAAGTGGAGCAAACCTCCCTGGAGGCTGGAAGTGTCAGGGAGTTACCCTGCTGCAAAGTGCTGCCATTCCTCTGAACACCCACCTCCCAGGTCACTACCCCAAACCTGAGGAAAATCCTACCTCTAGACTCAGCGCCAACGCCAGACTAAACATCTGAGAATTGTGGTCGCTTCAAGAAAAGATGATTTGAGTTTAGCAGGAGGGATAGCCACCATGAAGACAGAGAGGCTGGTAATTGTACGATGTGGGAGTTGTGTTTTGGTTGATAATTTTCACTTTGTAATCAGTGACCTATCTTTTTTTTTACAGATCAACACCTCACATCTTTCAAACAATATTGCTTTTGTTCTTGCTTTTTGAAATATTGTCCAAATGTTTTTGTTTTCCGGCAAATTGCCCCACATCTCATTACTGCCGAATGTCCTACATGTTCTGGCTTTCCATGTCTGATTATAATGTGTTATTAGCTGCATCCTTTAGCAAAGCTGACTATTGCTGAGCTGGAGTTTTGTCCCTGCCATTTCCTGCTCTTGCTCTGTGCTGACCATATTGGCCAGAGGCTGCCCTTAGTTTATAGTTTGTCATTGATTTTTCTCTGGATTCTGACAGAATCATAGATCCATGGCAAACGAAGAAATGTTTTCTCTGCTATGAAATGTCTTTAATTTAGGCTGGAGTAAATCAAAGTCCATCTTGAACATCTCACAGCTCATGGAGCAGAGGGGTGACAGGCTTCAGCCCAAGATCGCTTGTAAAAATGACTATGGTTTTCTTTTAATGTTGTGCACTAAATAGACCGACCGTGCAATTTAATCAAAAATAAAAATGTAATTCTGTCCCATCCCTCCCACTCAAATTCTCGTGTGAAAAATCTGCAGGTATTGTCTATCAGCTTCCAATTCACTCCATTATTTTAGTTTTGCTCATAATGGAAGTTCCTACAATGGCAGAGCCTTTATCAGGAGACAGGAGTATGAAAGAGAAAGGCAAAGGCAGCAGTTCCTACAACACTAACATCTTTAGGAAAAAAAGGTACTTTCAAAGACATTAAAGACAGCAGACTGTCATGTTTAAATTGAGACTTTGAGGCACTAATAGTAATTAACTACTTTCTTAGTAAAGAAAAATCTTAAATGCCTATTTACTTGATAGTCCCCTAGGGTGTCTTTGTTTTTGAAGGGGGAGAAAAAATCTTAGCTGCAAAATAAGCAGGCGATTCTAATCAATAAAACCAGAGGAGTGTATTGATTACTGCGACTACATTCTCTATTTGTTAACCCTTTCACTTTTGCAGGCGCTGTATTATTACAAGTTGAAACTTCCCAGTAGACCAAATGGGTTGTCTGTTTTAGCTAATGGCTCCAAAGGTAATCTTGATGCTTCTGGAAAATGCAACCTGAACCATTTATTTTCACAAACATTATAGATCCAGATGAAATTGCATGGTGGAATATGTCCACAAAAATTACAGGGTACTGTAATAGCTTTTCTGACATTGTATGAAATCTGCGAGGCAGCCATGTTGTGCATGGCAGGACAGAACAAGAGCAGCATTTTCCACACACAATGATAATGCATTTTAAAAAAGGAACTCCTGTAAACGTTCAGAAATAATTTTCAAACCAACGCTCGGCAACATACACTTTTTAAATCAATACTTCGTTTTTAAAATTATGATTGCATATAATGCTGGATCCAGTGCAAGTGTTGTGAATACTATAGCTGCTTGCAATATTATTTAGTTTCTGACTTCGAGATATATCTTGTAACACAATTTTCAAAATTGATTTCCAAGATCCTTTAAGTCTAATAAAATTATGACTAAATTTGATTCTTATTGATAAATCTTCAATACATCATCAAATAAAAAGATCGGGCATGAAAACCTGTTAACTATCATGATTTTTTAATGATGTTTTAGTATATTTTACATTTGCTGTGGTCTCCTCTGCATTGCCTCAAACTGTTTGTCGTCATGCTCGCACAGTACGTAAATTTATTTCTCGGCTGCGGATAAACACTTTCCAGGAAAGAGCAAATCATATCAGAAAATAAGTATCAGATGACAGCTTTCATTCATAAATCTTCAGTTTGCGAATCTAGTTTAAAATAATGTTTAAGATGATCGCAATGGAGTTGACTAATTGGAAACGTCCGTCCTGATTCCCTTCTCTTGGTCATCAGCGTTCCTGAAGGAGCGAAGCAAGACTTCACCTCACATACAAAAAAAAGCACCATCTTTGATTTCTTTTAATTTTTCAAATTTTGTCAGCGTTCTTCGGCACATATGTTCATTGCATTCCATGTTTCTTTCGCCCTTTCTGCGTTCCTTTTTAAACAAGGTGTCATCTGTAAAGTGGAATTCATTTGTGAAGCATAGAAAAAGAAAGAAAAATCCTTTGTTTGTCACCGTTTAAGAAAAATAAATAAACCTGATGCCAATTAGACCTCATATTTGAGATATTACTGCTCTTGTGTAACCTTTGGTTAAATAAATCAGCTTGCAGTGTTTTTTAAAATCCAAACAGATAATTAAGTGAAGGAGAAAAAGTAGTTTATTACACGTATAATTCTTTATAGGATATATCCTTAGAAGTAAATAACACAAGGAAGATGATCAATAATGAAACTAATTTAGGAATTAAAAATGTCAATTTAACCTTCATTGAAAGCTGCTTTAAAGGCACTTTTAGGCAAAGAATAAGGTGCAGTCTTAGACTAAAAGATCATTCCCATTGTAATGTTTATGCCTTGTATTATTGTGATCAATTTTAAAAGGAAGGGAATGCATTGTAAAAGTAAATATATATTTTTTGTAGCATTAGCTATTATTGTGGCAGAAAAACATGTCATTAAAACTGAATTTGTACCCACACACTCATTGCCAAATGCCCCATCTGGTAACATTTCCACGTTCTGTGCGAAGGAAATCAATACTAATAATCTGTGTGGGCCTCACAGGGTGTACGTTTTTCATCACAGGTTATCCTGGATTTCTTTCTCTATCTTTGTACTGACATGAGTTTTTGCTTTCTGTTTACCCGCATTTAGTCTCACTCTTAAAGACCACAGGGGAGATTAAAAAGTGTATTTTGCTTAATCTTAAATTCTAATCGGTATTCAATTAAATCATCGGCCCTCACCGTTCCCAAATAGGGGCAGCTTATGATTGGTGTCATGTGCACAGAATTACATCCTTTGCTCGAATAGATGTGTAAAGTTATTTATGGGAGAAATTGGGAGCAAGATAAGAGCAAATTGGTGCAATGGAAATCCTTGGGTTTGTGACAAAAAATCCACACAATTCTAATTCTCGGTGGTCATGGAGAATTGAAATTTATGGCTGTTTTTATTTTAATTCATTCATGGGAAATTTTGCTTGTTGAGAATTTAAACAGTGCAGTGAGCTGAAGTCCCTTATATTAGAATCCTTATGGTGCAGAAAGAGGCCATTCGGCCCATCGAGTCTACGCTGACTATTACTTGAAAGAGTATTGCTTGAAACATTGTGATCTTTGAACGATTTTAAACTTTTTTTTGTCCATTTAATGAGACATCGACCGTAAAGGCATATTGCAGAACTTGTTTAACAAACATTATTCAAGAGGAGCTTTTTGCCTAAGATGCAGTGTAAAAGCCACATTTGATGAATGATTGCCTTGAACTTTTATGCTAATCAGTGTTGGTGCTAGGGTTGCTTAAAAGCATAGGTATCCTGAAGAGAAGCTGTCATGTGAGGGAACCACCACACAGTGGAAGGAGGGACTCTGTTTACGTACTTACTAGCAATTACAACGAGGTCTAGTTTAACCCTTCAAGACTGGCATAAATAATTCAGAACCAAGAGACTCATTCACACTGAAGTAAAAACCTTGTACGCAGAATGCTCTGTGTCGATTGTTTCAAGAAAATAATTCTACAGCGATGCTTCTCAGTTTTAATATGTTGCCAGAGAAGGCAAGTGTGTGTTTTTATTAATCTACATCACGGTGGCAACGTACAAATAAAGCAATAAATGTCAGATTTATTGATTTTTAAAGAGAAGTTTTGATAAATGATTATCATTGCCACATATTTCATTATACAGAGCAAGTTTGTGTTTAGTGAGATTTTTTTTAACTCCGCCATTGGCCTGTTATGAAAAGTTCAGGTGCGATTAGTAAACCCGCCTCCAAAAGGAACCATGTTCCTGTGGAGGAACATTGCCTCTGAACCTGAGCATTGTGACCATGAATTACCTCTAAGAACAGATGAAAGTTTTGTAGATGTCAGCCATGGCTTAGCCTCGAAATTTGAGTCCGTAACCTAGGCTCGCACTTGAGTGCAGTAAAGGGAGTGCTGCATTGGCCAAGGTGCCATCTTTCAGAACAGGGATAAAATTCAGGCCCAAATTGGCACCACAGGTAATCCTTCAAGATCCCACGGTCACCAACTCAAAGAGGAGCAGGAATGGCCTCCTTGGCATCTAGGCCAATTTTTAAACCTCAATCAACATCGGTAAAACAAACTGACTTGGTCACTGGGGAGACAATGACCTAGTGGTATTATCATGAGACTATTAATCCAGAAACTCAGCTAATGTTCTGCGGATACTGAAATTTGAATTCAATAAAAAATATCTGGAATTAAGAATCTACTGAAGATCATGAAGCCAGTGTCAATCGTTGGAAAAAATACATCTAATTCACTAATGTCTCTTAGGGAAGGAAATCTGCCATCCTTACTTTGGTCTGGCCTACGTGTGACTCCAGATCCAGTGTTATGTGGTGACTCTCAACTGCCCTTGTGCAACTAAGAATGGGCATCAAATGCTGACCAGCCACTGATGCCCATGTCCCACACATGTTTTTTCTGGGACCTTGCAAATTGTCTGCCACATTTCCCCAAGTTACAATGTGAGCACACTTCCAAGATGTTTCATTTGCTGTAAAGTCTTTTGGGGTGTCCTCTGGCTTTGAGGGACACTGGAAGTTCTTACTTTACCTTTTAGGCAAAGCCACTTTGTGCTAAGACTTGTACCATCCTGATGGAAGTGCTGAGGCTAAGCCAGTACATTTCTACTGTGGGCAGAACTCCAGATTGACTCTGATTGTGAAGGAGCTAATTGTGCCACTTAACAATAATTTTCTCCAGTAACATTTCTCACCAAGGACTTCAGTGTTCATCCAAGGATAACACAACAACTTTCCAAGTACCTAACTGGGAGTCCTAATGTGACAAAAAAAGATGGCAGGTCAAGGAGAAGGATCATTGGGAAAAAGAGCATGAAAAGTGTCAACACTCTGATGTTGCTGCTATTTAGAGGCAAAAGGGCTTGATGTTACTGGGCATGTTTTCAGTGGTGGCAGGGGGGGCGGTGGGGAGAACACTTAAAATATGTCAGGTACCTGGCCTACTACCTTCCAACCCACCCCTGAACCAGTCCCCATGATACATGAGGTAGCTAAGGTGCCCTGTCGCCCACTCCCCTTCGGCGTACTGAGATTCTTAAGTGGCCAATTAGTGCTCACTTAAGGCTTGCAATCCTCCCACGCTGTCATAATACCCTGGGTAGTGGCAGGTGGGTGAAAATGGGAAGGCATTTGTGAAACAACTTTGGTGAAAAGGCAGGTTGAAAGGGGGGTATATCATTTGGCAGGAAGACCTGTGTGCATAGGGGACACACCCCCATGATATTACACCCCCCTCCCCCTCTGTGCCTCTTCACTTGATCACAAAAACCATCCTTCTCACCCTTATGATACCCTATTCCGTGCCCCCTGCTGCCACCCTAAGAACCTGGAATTTTTCTGGGCTTGGTGTCCTTCTCGATCTCCATGGGCCTCCTTGCAATCCCAGCAGTGTCCACTACTGAGCCCTGGCACTGCTGGAGCTACCAGCCAGTCTGACCATCCCGGGACGAGGCTCCCTTCCACTGAGAGGCAGAAGTCTGACCCTCAGGATTTTCCATTCCCCGAGTACCTCCCACAGCGTGTTTGGCGGAGGTGGAGGTGGCCTGCTGTTGGCTGGCAGAGGGATTTTCCAGTCCCGCTGCTGTCAATGGTTTTTTTTCGTTGTTTGCACTCTCTGTCACTGGGGAACCTATGGCATGGGGGGAGGTGGGGGGGGGGGGGAGTTTGCCATTGGCAGAACCAATCGGAACACCTTAGTAGGATACTGCTGATTAAGGAAAACTCGAATCTTATATCAAGGCATGTTATTACAGTAAAATAAATATGGACATAAATGAAATGAAAAGTTGACGCTGCAGTTAAGAGGAGATAACTTATTTCTCCTAAGCTCCAATAGTACGTCTACCACTGCAGACTGAAACAGCTGATTATTCCCTGTCGTTTAATTTAGAGTAATTGCTGCTCTGTGTACATTGTGCTGTTGTTACAAGTAAATTGTAAACAGTAGCTACTGACTCCAGAGCAAATGAATCCCCAATATGTCACTCAACAAAAGATGTGGCTGTAACTGGAGTGAATTCAGAGTTGTGTTCTGAAACAGAGCTTAAAACCCATCCAGGGCTCCCCCCCACCGCCACCCCCGCTCCCCTCACCAGCTCAGCAGGAATGGACAAAGGGTCTATTGGAGACTTTTTTTTCCCCAAAACATCTGCCTTTCATCCTTTTTTAATATCCTTGCACATCCTCAGATCTGGGGTCACCTTAAAGCATTTGGTTGTTAAGTATCATATGCATGAGACTGGCAACCTTGGCACAAAACGGCAAAGTTATTGATTAACAGCATAAGATAATCATACCCTTAAATTGCACCACATTTAAATGACAAAGCATTTTGCAGCTTTTTAAGCTTTCAAAAGTTCAAAAGGGCACCATAACACTTCCTGGTGGACCATGATCTCTGATGCAACATATAGTTTATGGCTCTGTCAGTGTTATTAATTTGATATAAAAGTATCATCTTTTATAGTGACCTTCTCATGATTAAATGCTTCTCTGTGGTCTCAGGTACCTCCTTTTCTTGCTCCTTTTTTTTTTGCTGCTTGCTGCAACTGTGCCACTGGCAGTAACGAGCCAGAATAATCAAGATTGGTGCAAGATTCCTTGGAGATAAAGTTAGCCCTTAGCTCCAGCAGCACTCATGGTGAGGCCAGAATAAAGCCCGTGCCATTGAAGGAGGGTGAGGTTCCGTGATTGAACTACAGTGGACTGCAATTTGCTTGTGTCTGCCCTTGTTCAGAGCAAGGGAGCTGGTTCAATATGTCAGGGTTCAAGTTAGAAACTCCAAAGTGTTTTATGAAACCCGCCTGATTCATAATTTTTGCATCTTGAATTTGGCTAAGATAAGCTGCTATGTTCCACTTCAGGTGTGATTCAAAAGACTCACCAGGGAGCTTTTATCAAACAAAGTTTACTTAGGAATATGCTTAACATGTACAGCCAGAAAATAACTTCTAACAATTACAACCAAAAACAAAACAACCACAATAATGTATAACCCTTAATGAATATATATATAAGCTTTCCCGATCAAACCAACTTCTATAAACAACACCTTAAACAGATTCAATACAGCATAGACCAAAGCTCACATAATACTGGGATTGAGGCCGTTAGTTTGAATTCTGCAGTGAAATGCTCTTGAGACTTAGAACAGTTTGCAGACAAGACAGCTTCCCCAAACACCACAGAGATTCAGGTCTAGCCTCCAACAACATTTGATTTTCACCCTTTAGAAAAACAAGATCTTGTTTTCAGCTAACCAACAGGATTTTCAAAAGCAACAGGGAGAGAGGGAAAACCCTTCTTTTTAGTTTGCTGTCCCTTCTAAAACTAAAAACTCAAGCCTGCAACTCTGAACTGAAACTGAAATTGAAATTCCTGTCACCTGACCTGCTCGTAACTTCATCACCTACGGCTGTGAGCATGAATTTTTTTAAAAAACTCTTAAAGGTACACTAACACCACAAGTCCCAGTAGCCTGCAGAGTACTATTCTCAGCTGATCACAAAGTAACATTCAGCAAAAATGATTTATTAGCATACAGTGAAAAGTATTGTTTCTTGCACACTATACAGACAAAGCATACTTCATAGAGAAGGAAATGAGACAGTGCAGCATGTAGTGTTACAGTTGTAGCTAGGGTGTAGAGAAAGATCACCTTAATGCAGGGTATGTCCATCCAAAAGCCTGATGGCAGCAGGGAAGAAACTGTTCTTAAGTCAGTTGTTATGTGACCTCAGACTTTGCATCTTTTTCCTGATGGAAGATGATGGAAGAGAGAATGTCTGGGGTATGTGGGGTCCTTAATTATGCTGGCTGATTTGCCGAGGCAGTGGAAGTGTAGACAAAGAATGGATGGGTGACTGGCTTGCATGATGGATTGAGCTACATTCACAACTTTTTGTAGGTCTTGGACAGAGCAGGAGCCATACCAAGCTGTGATACAACCAGAAAGAATGCTTTCTATGGTGTATCTGTAAACATTGGTGAGAGTTGTAGCTGACATGCCAGATTTCCTTAGTTTCCTGAGAAAGTAGAGGCATTGGTGGGCTTCTTAACTGTAGAACAACTAGATGGTGATCTGGACACCTAAAAACTTGAAGCTCTTGACCATTTAAGGGGAGGCAATGATGCAGTGGTATTATTACTAGACTATTAATCCAGAAACTCAGCTAATGTTCTGGGAACCCAAGTTCAAATCCCACCAAGGCAGATGGTGAAATTTGAATTCAATTAAAACGAAATCTGGAATAAATAATCTACTGATGACCATGAAACCATTGTTGATGGAGAAACCCATCTAATTCACTAATGTCTTTTAGGGAAGGAAATCTACCGTCCTCACCCAGTCTGGCCGACATGTGACTCTAGAGCCACAGCAACGTGGTTGACTCTCAACTGCCCTTGGGTAACTAGAAATGGGCAATAAATGCTGGCCAGCTAGCAATGCCCATGACCCACGAATGAATAAAAAAAAATTCTACTTTGTCCCCAAAACAGTTGGATACAAACAATTATTTGTGTCTATCCAGTGCTTAAAGTAGCTTGAGGAATAAACATGGTGGTTTCCAATGTGTAGAGGTTCTACAGAGATGAAAGCCACAGTTGGCATTTCACCAACACTTGCTGAAATGCTTCTGCAATATAAATACATCAAGAGACAGGTTAATTAGAAAGGTTGAATGTAGACACAACTTTACAGGTCAAAGATGCAAGAGCATGCTAAAACTGTAATCCAATTACTCCAACTATTAAATGTCACAATTCAAAGTAACAACCGCTTTATGAAAGGGTAGGTTTACTATTGCATTTAAACTAAATCGTGCTCCAGTGTGCTCTTAGGGTATTAAGAAGTGCAGAATTAAAATTAAATGCTCATGGAAATATCTCTCTGAACAATTCACAATGTCTTCTGAGTGTGGATACAGGATTCACTGGCAGGTCAGTCAATTTTTGATCAGTCTATTTGTATCTGGCTGTGGGTGAAGCTGAGAAGGTAACATTTCTTGTTTATTCCTAGTTTGCCTGGGATGCTGACTGGCAGGTAGGGGTTGGGGAAGGTACTGCCACACTCATTATATTCACAGTGCTCCCAATTGGGAGCTGGGCAATTTCAGGATTTTGATCCAGCAATATTGAAGCAATGGCAGCAGATAACCAAATCAGGAGGGTGGAGGGGAACCGCTGATGAGGGCATTCCTGTGATATTACTGCTCTTCCCCTTCAAGATGGTCAAGGTTTCAGGACCAGGGCATGTTAAAGAAACAACCTGATGAGTTGCTGCCTTGCACTGCTTAGATGGTAGATATTGCCAACCATTGTATTCCAGCGATGAAGACGATAGAAGTTTAAATTCAATGGCAGAGGTACTGATCAAATAGATGGATTAATCCTGAATGCTTTTGTGCTTCGGCAGTAGTATTGCAGACTCGCTCCTCCTGGCAAGTGATGAATATTCTATTGTGTTTTTGACTTGAACTAAAATATGAGCCATTTGTCACAGCTTACCGAAGCTCTGTCCAGATCTTACGCCCATGCTGTGGTGTGGCTGGTCCAATTATCCTTCTAGCATAGGTGATCTCCAGGATAATGTCAATAGGTTTATCCACTATAGTGATGCTGGATCATTGCTTCACACCAATCCTATGAATAATGCTACATAAGAACCAGGAGCAGTAGTAGGCTATCTGGCCCCTTGAGCCTGCTCCGCCATTCAATAAGATCATGGCTTTCCACTTACCCACCCGCTCCACTCAGAGAATATTCCAATGGTTCTAAACAACTAACATAAACTTAATTTTCTGACTTTATAAAATTAAAACCATTTTCAATATCTATCTTATAAGAACATAAGAACTAGGAACAGGAGTAGGCCATCTGGCCCCTCAAGCCTATCCTCCATTCAATAAGACCATAGCTGATCTTTTTGTGGACTCAGCTCCACTTACCCGCACGCTCACCATAACCCTTAATTCCGTTACTGTTCAAAAATTTATCTATCCTTGCCTTAAGAAACATTCAATGAGGTAGCCTCAACTGCTTCAGTGGGTAGGGAATTCCACAGATTCACAACCCTTTGGGTGAAGAAGTTCTTCCTAAACTCAGTCCTAAATCTGCTCCCTCTTATTTTGAGGTCAAGCCCCCTAGTTCTAGTTTCACCTGCCAATGGTGTCTGGTGTTTGTCAGAACCAGCCTGGGTGTCATCCAGATCCTGTTGTGGGCTAACTTCAGCTGCTTCATTATCAGAGCCGCTGTGAATGGGGCTGAACACTGTGCAACCATCAAAAAGCCTCTTGAACCTTTTGGCAAGAGGGTAGGCCATTGGTGAAGGAGATGATGGTGGAATAGGCTGGTGGGATTACCCCGAGGAGCTCCCTGAGCAATGTTCTTGTTCTGCAATAAGCGGCCGTTGACAACCCCAACCAATTTGCTTTATGTCAAGTATGACCCAAGTCGAGGAGGGTGCCGCCTCCCCCCAATTCTGCCCTAACTGATCCAATTCTCCCTTAATTTTTCATTGAGTGTGCCCCACCTCTTCCCTGACATTCAGCTCTTACTGTAAGAAATAGGAACATGTGTAGGCCATTCAGCCCTTCGAGCCTGCTCTGCCATATTATAAGATTTAACACTCACAAAGTCCACTTGCCTAACTTATCTCCGTAACCTTAATCCCCCGGCTGATTAAAAATCTATCCATCTCAGCATTGTAAATGTTGTAGGACTTGAGCTCCACAGCTTCCTGGGGTAAAAAATTCCACCACTCTGAAGGGAGAAATCCTTCCTCAAATCCATGTTTTATGACTCCTCTGCCCTCTGGCCTTACACCCTCCCATAAATGGAAATATCCCCCAATGTTTACCTTGCCTAACCCCCTAAGAAGCTTTTATGTTTCAATCACATCACTTCTCATTTTTCTGAACTCCAAGGAGCACAAACCCAACCTTTTTAATCTTTCCTCACACGGCAGTCCCTTCGAATCCAGGATTATCCCAGTAAACCTCCTCTGTACTGCCTCCAACAATAGTATATCCTCCTTTAAATAAGGGCACTAAACCCATACGTGGTATTCTAAATGTGGCCTCACTAGTACCTCGTACTGCTGCAGCAACGCCTCTGAAATAAAAGCCAACATTCTATTTGACTTCTGCTTCCTACTTGTTTTGCTTTCTTTACATTTCCAATCAAGGCCACTGTCAACAAGAATGGAGAATTTGATGCTCAGCCAAATCTCATTGCAGCAGGGAATCCAATGTTTGCAGTAAAAGTTTCCTTGCATATCAAATTGTATTGTCCTTAAACATTAGATCCATATGGGTCTCTGTTTACCAAAGGCTCTGTGTTTCCCTGCCTAGCCCCGGTGACTCTTATCCATCATAAAGACATCAGCAAGCACAGAATCATACAGCGCAGAAGAGGCCCTTCAGCCTGTCGAGTCTGCACTGACACATGAGAATCACCTAATCTACCTATCTAATCCCGTTTACCAGCATTTGGCCTATAACCTTCAATATGAACAGTAATGCTATGATATGTAAAGATAAGTTCTGGGAGAATATTTATTTGTAACGAGTCACCTTCTCTTTCAGAGAAATGGAATGGGATTCTATCTATCACCTTCCAGTTGAATATAGCTTTATAGTTTATTTTGCTAATATCACCTTGTGTTAATGCTAATTTTGAATCCGTCAGGATTTAATTACTGATATTGCTCAAAGAAATGACCTATGTATCCAAATAAATGAGTTATGTGCCATGGAATTTCTGTTGCAAACTCTATTGTTGTTCTCTGCAATTTTAGAGCTTGGTCTATGTGTATTTTGTTGTATAATTTAAATTAGCACACTCACCTGTGATTCAGAATCTCCCAAGGAAAATATCAATTGCGCATTGTTTCATGTTCTCTGCACACTGGCACCACTTCCAAGTTCTGCCAGGTATATGTCCATTCTGTAATGCCTTGCATCAGAGCCTCCATACCTGTGACAAACAGTTTTTGCGAGTTAAAATAGTTCCAGTAAAAACCAGGACCTCAGAAACAGACACTGTGGACATAGCAATGTAGGCAAGCTAAGTCAGGATCATTCTTGCGATGTTGCTCTGGAGTGTATAATGAGTATTCCCATTCCAGTTCACTGTCAGAAGATTTTCCAGCAAATATAAACCCTATTTGATTCGCTGTGTAGCATTTCACAAAATAACAATTGTTCGTCTGGTTAATTCTGTAGCTAATACTTTGAAGTTCAAGTTAACGAAGGGTCACAGGCACATTACAGTTGATCTTTCCTGATAATGTTCTCCCAATTACAGACTCTATAAGGTTATTTTCCATATTGGTTCTGTATCAAAGGGAGATGGTGGCATAGTGCTAATGTCATAATCATAGAGGTCTACAGCAAAGAAAAAGGCCCTTCAGCCCATCGCGTCTGTACTGGTCAAAGTCAATACACCCAACTATTTTAATTCCATTTTCCAGCACTTGGTCCATAGTCTTGTATGCCTTGGCATCGCAGGTGTACATCTAAACATTTCTTAAATTTCTTTTTTTATTCATTCATGGGACATAGGCGTCGCTGGCTGGCCAGCATTTATTGCCCATCCCTAGTTGTCTGAGGGCAGCTGAGAGTTAACCACACAGAGTCACATGTAGGCCAGACCGGGTAAGGATGGCAGATTTCCTTCCCTAAAGGACATTAGTGGACCAGATGGGTTTTTCCGACAATCAACACTGGTTTCATGGTCATCAACAAATTCTTAATTCCAGATATTTTTTATTGAATTCAAATTCAATCCCACTGTGGCAGGATTTGAACCCAAGTCCCCAACACATTAGCTGAGTTTCTAGATTATTAGTCTAGCAATAATACACTAGGCCATCGCCTTACCCCGGATCTCTGCTTCCATCACCCTTTCAGAGAACGAGTTCTATACTCCCAACACCCTCTGAAAAGGTTTTTCTCACATCCCCTCTAAAACTCCTGCCCCTTACATTAAATCTAAGCTTGGTCATTGATCCTTCCATCAAGGGGAATCTGGACTAGTAATTTAGTGACCCAGGCTATGCCTCAAAGGATATCAGTTCAAATCCCACCATGGCAGCTGTGAAATTTATGCTCAATTAATAAAATCTGGAATGAAAGCTAGTCTCAGAAATGACGGCCACGAAACTATCATCGATTGTCGTAAAAACTCATCTGGTTCACACTGTCCTTAAGGGAAGGAAATCATAGAAACCCTACAGCGCAGAAGGAGGCCATTTGGCCCACTGTGTCTGCACCGACCACAAACTCCCCCCACCCCGAGGGCCCTATTCTCATCACCCCTCACATTTATCCTGCCAATCGTCCTGACATAAGGGTTAATTTAGCATGGCCAGTCAACCTAACCCGCACATCTTTGGACTGTGGGAGGAAACTGGAGCACCCGGAGGAAACCCACACAGACACAGGGAGAATGTGCAAACTCCAGACAGGTAGTGACCTGAGGCCAGAATTGAAACCAGGTCCCTGGCACTGAGGCAGCAGTGCTAACCACTGTGCCACTGTAAATAAAATCTGCTGTCCTTACCCGTCTGGCCGTCATGTGACTCCAGACTCATGGCAATGTGGTTGGCTCTTCAATGCCTTCTGAAATGGCTTAGCAAGCCACTCAGTTCCAGGGCAATTAGGGGTGGGCAACAAATGCATAGCCTTGCCTATCATGTTCTCATCCCAGCAAAAATTAAAAAAAGCAAATGGAAAATCTTGTAATTTCTCTGAAATTAATTCTTCCGACATTAATCCATTTAAATATGCAAATTGAAAACTAATTTTAGATGCCTTAATTGTTCTGTCCTACATAAGGGATGAATTGAATCTCCAGCTATATATAAGGATGGCAACATTTAAAAAGCAATGGCATAGTATAGATACAATAGCAACATTTAAAAAGCATTTGGATAAGTACATGGATGAGAAAGGATTAGAGAGATATGGGCCAAATGTGGGCAACTGGGACTAGTAGGAGGGCACCATGGACTGGTTGGGCCGAAGGGCCTGTTTCTGTGTTATATTGCTCTGTGACTCTGTGCACAGTGCTATGGAAGGTTCTTTGATTGATACCGGGTTGATTTGAGATCTGAATGTTGTTTAGCTTAGCCTCTGGTTTTCCTCCTCCTCATTGATAGTATTTTTGATTTTGAAGGGAGGGCTCAAGTGGGATGACGGGGCAAAGCAATATTTCTTCATTACATCTGTCAAGAACCAAATCATGCAGCTGCAGGAATTGATAGAATCAGTGTGTAATAGCTGGCAGTAATTCTACAGCTGTTGAAACAAACCAAGGAATCTTCTTAGGAATAGCACTGCAAAGATTGATTCCCTCAGTTTCTCATGCACTGAACTGAATATCCTCTTCAGAGTGTGTCAGATTGGGAGGGGGGGTGGAATAAATAGGGGTAATTCTGCAGAAATTTTCTCTAATATACATGAAGTGAATATTGTATGGCGCAGGAGGGAATCGATCCCGGAAGACAAGACTATGAGAGGGTGAAATTTGTTCTGTGCCTGAGGTATGAAGAGGCTGGTAGGAAACTGGCACTCAATCTTTCACCACAACCAACCTTCTTTCTACTGAAGTTCACAATGATAGCTCAGTCTCTTTTTGAAGACTCCTTTCCTGGTCTTACTCTCACCTTGGTTTAAGATTAAAAGTGTTGACAATATTTGTAAACAAAAGGAGATAAAAACTGGCCAAGTGAAAATCTAGCTACCCATTTTGCACTGCTGGAATAGATTAGTTTCACCCCTTTTTGTTTATTTCCCCTCAATATTTTCAATTCGAGTCCTGGCAGAGCCATGGAATGGAACACCTTCTACAATGCTCAACAAATGTGCCTTAACTGTGGCCCCAAACCCAGTGTGCCTTAACTGTGGCCCCAGCCCCAGTGGCTTCCATGTACTTTGCAGCATGTCAGTCCATTGTGCAGTTTTACAGTAATCTTTCTTGTTACACTTTATCCAGTAACAAGAAAGATTAGCACTAAGTGTGTAGGATTTTAAACCTTTCTGAGTTATAGCCAGGTTGATCTCACCAGGTGATTTGGCAACATTGCTGCCCTGAACGCCACAACAAGAGAATGTTTGTAACAGCTTGAACAGGATTCATCTGTTCTAATTGTTTGGTGTTTGTGGTGATAGCAACTCAAGGTAATAGAACATTTCATGTAACACAGAAACCGTTCTACCATCTGACTAGAGGGTAGAAAACGCAGGTGTCCTGGGAGCAGAGATGACTAGGCTATACATCCACCTGCAATCTGTCCAGATCTCTGCACTCTTAACCTCATTTTTGGCAGCACAATGGTTAGCACTGCTGCCTCACAACGCTAGGGACCCGGTTTAATTCTGGCCTTGGGTGACTGTGGGGAGCCTGCACATTTTCCTCGTGTCTGCATAGGTTTCCTCTGGGTGCTTCGGTTTCCTCCCACAATCCAAAGATGTGCTGGCTAGGTTGATTGGCCATACTAAATTGCCCCTTGGTGTCAGGGGATTAGCAGGGTAAATAAGTGGGGTTATGGGGATAGGGCCTGGGTGGGATTGTGATCAGTGCAGACTCAATGGGCCAAATGGCCTCTTTCAGCACTGTAGGGATTCTATGAAAGCGTCACGTCTTCACTCTGAAAAAAATCACCATTAAAGAAACAGGTCATATTTTGGTATCGTATATCGTCTACATGTCCATGAAATGTTGGCAGCTGTGAATTGTTGGTGTTCAAATTGTGTTAGGCTCTCTGTGAGTGCAGTTCACACTCTCAGATAACACCCAGAATCACCTAAAACTATTGGGGTGAGACTTCCTGTTTCGCAAACTCTAGAGTGCACAAGGCCGGAGGCCCTAATTAGCCATGCTTCCCTGACCTCCCGGTTGCAGTTTATCATGGAGCACTCCAGTGCATTCACCCTTGGTGACTGAAATGAACTTGTCATATGGAGATTCATGGCTGGAGTTATTTTCACAGCTACAGGTAATGCAGTGGGTATCAAAGAAGGTGATTCCAAGGCAGAATGTAACAGATGATAGGTTGTCAGCGTGGGCTTGCCAGAGCTGAGGTGAAAACAACACTGGCACTGCTGCCCAGTCTGTGCCACCTTGTTACTTCTTGTTTTTGGATGCCTAGCCAAAGATTCGCTGGATCAATGTGTCCCTTGTGTACCTGGCCCCCGAATGTTCGTATCGTTCACCTCAAAGTCCTCACCTCGTGTGATTCCAGGCTCAGATTCATCACTGGAATCATCCTCCCTGGCCTGTGATCCTGCTCACTCGCTTCAGTCTCCACTGGGCCTCCTCTTTTCAGAGTTAGATTGTGCAGAGCGCAGCATGTGATAACTATGTGGGAGATACACTATGGCAGATCATTCACATCAGTCAAGGCATCAGAAGCACATTTTGAGCAGTCAGATGGTCCTTTCCACCACCACTCTTGGTGTATCTCCTGGTGTATCTCTCCTCTGCCTCAGCTCTTGAGTAACGGAGGGAAGTCATCAGCCACCAAGAGGTCACCCAGGAGCCATTCATCCAATCCTGTAGGAGCCAGAAACAGCCTTGGTACCTGACAGTGGCACAGGATGAATGAATCGTGTGAACTCGCTGGGTGACGGGCACAAATTTGTAGAACCTGTGGCTTGGGTCACAGGCAATCTGTACATTCATCCCTTCCTGCTGGTGCCCTGACAGACACCATTGGCTAGGCATCCAAAAAATGGAAGCTGAGTCAATCCAATGACAATGTCCCACTCAGAATAAAATTTTCCTAAAGAGCACAATCCAGAAACGTTGCAGCACACAAAGCCCTCAGCTTACAAAGCTGTGCAACATCTGGCCAATGTACAAAGCTGTTCAACATCTGGCCAATGTACAAAGCTGTTCAACATCTGGCCAATGTACAAAGCTGAGTCGAGAGCACCCTGGATGTGAGCAAACCCAGCCGTCACCATGAACCCTCATGCTCTCTCCGTTGGGCCACCCCCATCTGTCCGGTAGTTGAAGAAAGTGTAGCCAAGTCTGAAGACAGCATTGGTTACTCGCCTGACACGACTGTGTGTGACTGATTGACAGGTGCCACACAGATCTCCCACTGAGTCCTGAAATGAACCAGATCTGTAGAAGTTGAGGCCCCTCTGACCTTGAACGCCACTGGCACGGAGTGACCCCCATGCCTTTGGAAGCGATTTTGGGACTTATCATGTCACAAGTTGATATCATTGTGTCCTTGGAATCGTGGATCCTTTTGTGGTACTGGACCCTGGACATCAGGAGGTAGTTGGTGTGCTACACATACTAGCTTCAGGATAGTGGTATCTTCAGCATCCGCTCTTGCTTTGGTCTCTCACCTTGGCTCTGCACCAAATGAGCCCATGTCTCTCCTCTTACAGTTATCTGTCTGCACACACCTTGCTTCCTCTGCCTCTTGCCCCTCTCTTCCTTATCAAACGGGGTGCCATCAGCAGAGTATGCTATCCCCACTGGAGCAGATGCAGAGGACCAGTGCCTTCCAAATGATGGGATAAATGAAGGAATCACATGTAGGATGATGCTGGGAAATGCTCCCAGCATCTTCTCATGAGATCTTGCACAACTCTGTCATGCGTCCAGCCCAGACATATAAAAATCAGGCCGTGGATTTAAGATAAGGTAGGAAATGTCTGGTTAAAGCCGTTTCCTCATGTCTGCTCATGGACAGTTTTAATTTATATCATAGCTGTTCAATTGTTTTTTTATTCATTCCCGGGCATCGCTGGATGGTCAGCATTTATTGCCCATCCCTAGTTTCTCACAGAGAACAGTTGCAAGTCAATCACTTTGCTGTGGGTCTGGAATCATATGTAGGCCAGACCAGATAAAGGCAGCAGATTTCCTTCCCTAAAGGACTTTGTTGAACCAGATGGATTTTTCCGACAACCATTTCATGGTCATCAATAGATTCTTAATTCCAGATATTTTCTTTTTAATTAAATTCATATTCCGCCATCTGCTGTGGTGGGATTCAAACCCAAGTGCCCAGAACATTCGTTGATTTTCTGAATTAATAGTCTAGCGGTTATTCCACTGGGCCACCACCTTCCACATGGGGAATGCAGTTGGCCAGTCATGCCACAGAAGAATCCGCACCATAGTACATGATTTGATTTGATTTATTATTGTCACATGTATTAGTATACAGTGAAAAATATTGCTTCTTGCATGCTACACAGACAAGGCATACTGTTTATAGAGAAGGAAAGGAGGGAGTGTAGGATGTAGTGTTACAGTCATAGAGAAAGATCAACTTAGTGCGAGGTAGGTCCATTCAAAAGTCTGTTGGCAGCAGGGAAGAAGCCGATCTTGAGTTGATTGGTACATGACCTCAGACTTCTGTATCTTTTTCCCGACGGATGAAGGTGGAAGAAAGTATGTCCAGGGTGTGTGGGGCCCTTGATTATGCTTTTCCTGAGGCAGCGGGGCAGGTGTAGACAGAGTCAATGGATGTGGTAAACATACAGTCACATGACTACTATATACATGACTGGAGAGAGCACTTCCTCACTTGTGTTAAAATCTGCTGGTCTTTCTTAAACATTAAGATCTCATCAGTAGTTTATTGTCCCCTGTGTGGGTTTACATGGTGCTGTATTTATCTCGAAGACACCACTGAGGCCAGAACTCAAACATGGTCTGTACATTTATTTTCCAAACAAGAATTGAATATGGCCCATTACATAAGTATCTAACAATAGTGACCTCTGCGCTATATGAAGTAACTCAATTCATTTTTAAACCCAGAAGCAGCTGTAGTGAGATAAAATGGCTTTTTGAATAAGATGTATTACTGAACAGATAACATTCATCTCACTGTATTCACTGACAGTCAGTAGAAAATACCAGTGTGATTGCAGCCCCGATATCACACTTGGATTTGAAAGACTCTTGTTGATTTAAGTTTTATAATGACTGTACATGGCTTCCGCAGCCTTCAAATCACGCTAGTGTGGCCCCTTTTACATCGTCCAAAGTATTTATATCTGCGTAGCCAAATAGGTTAAGAAGTTTTATACATTTCTGAAATAGGAATGATTATTTGTAGCGTTAGCCTGTACAGACACCAACCCACTTCTAGCACATTCTTCCTGCTTGAATCGGGGGACAGACAATGAAGACAATTTTAATGGTGATGTTTGCTAGTGAGTTACTGCCTCCATTAAAATATGGGGCAGAGAATGTCACACAAACATATGAAGCTCACAAGACAGTCATTTCTAGGTTTGCTCTCTTTGTTTAATGCCTTACAGATTCAATTTATCAGGTGATTGTGCAAACTGTCAGACAATAAATGAATGTAGAAAGGGCAATAGATATTCTGCCTGTCATTTTGTACTAAGTGTGACATAAAATACACAAATTTAAGAAAATTCATTGTGGAAAATTGATAAGCACGTGGAAGTAGCTCATGAAAAATAAACACACTGGTTCCCTGTATTCTGTGGTGTTGCACTGTGAGCTACCCTTATGTTTTGTGCACTTTTAGTCTCCATTAAGCTACAAAACCTTAAAGAATAGTATTAAAGGCCTTTTGTGGTCCAATCGAAGGTGTGGATACTCAAGCCACAAACAGCGGCTGCTTAATGGAATCAGACATTCTGATAAACACACACTTCGAAGTAGTTCATGAAAATAAACACACTGATCACTTCAACGTGACAGATATAGAATGAAACCAGCCTTAAGGGCGCCTGTATAGAGCGACTACCTGTCTATAGTGACAATATATGGTGACAGTCTCACCAGTTTATTAATTATTCAGTTTCGGACCTGCATTAGGAAGCCACCTGTCTATAAAAGCCACCTGAAGTCAGTCCCAGAGGTGGTCATTATAGACAGTTTTTGCTGTACTGTCAGCGCAAGATCAATTTGCTCAACCACAAAAGTGTGATAACATATTGACTCCCCGCAGCAGCAACAAAGCCGGGAGAGTCCTCTTTGGAGCAAGACCAAAGAACCTTCCATTCATTGGCAGCAATGAACTTCATTTATAGGACAGCAAGTAATACTGATCTCGAACCATTTTCCAAAAGATTGACTGTGCTAACTAGCTGTTAATAGTTGTGCAATAACAATCAAAAACATACTGGTTGTAAGGGCTGTAAGAAGTGTAATCGCTAAGATGGAAACTGGCGCCATACAATAAAGGATGCAAACAATTCTATACAGTGTGATCACGACAGCAAGTTTAGCATTATAAGGCTGATCTTATCTGATTATAATGTTATTTTCGGGACCTAAGTTTCCAACTTGATAAGTAGTAGTGATTACAGTGTTGCTTGTCATTCTCATCTCCAATACCTACCATTGTCCTTAGCACTTGCAGTGCATTGAGGTTTCAGATGCGCTGGTGGTATTTACAGCTGTCAGTATGGGCCCCTGTCACAAACAGGGAACATACCATTAAGAGATCACCCTGCTTTGTCTAACATGTCAGTGATGTGATTCGAGTTTTCCAAATAATCTGCCAAATTACAGTTTCAGTTTCTACCCATTAGAGTTGTGGTTGTGGCTAGAGTAAAAGGGTGTTTGGGACTGTGAGGGTTAATGTGGGACTGGGGAAACAGCACCACCACCATCATGAATCAGAGAGTCACATGATGGTAGTAGTGAGTCCAGTCGAGGTCAGCATGTAGATAGCATCTAGTCAGTTTTTTTTCATTCGTTCGTGGGATATGGGCACCACTGGCTGGGCCAATCTATTGCCCATCCCTAGTCGTTCCTGAACTGAGTGACTTGCTAGGCCATTTCAAAGGGCAATTGGGAAAGGGGGAATCAGGATATTGAATTTGATGATCAGCCATGATCAAGATGGATGGTGGAGCAGGCTTGAAGGGCCGAACAGCCTACTCCTGCTTTTAGTTTCCATGTTTCTAAAGATGCACTTTGGGACTTCCCACTGGAATTCTGTACATAAGAATTACAAGGCAATTCCCCAGGGAGTTCAAACTTTCCACTGGGCAATTTAATCTCAGTTTTCAGATGATTCTGATTGTTTTGCAAATAGTTACCCAGGAAGAGTTAAAAGAATTACAAGTACTTCTAAATCCTGGATAACTAACCTCCTGACCCCCACTAGGCCTCCCAACTACCTCGCTCTCCCCCTGTCCCAACTCCTCCGACTGCTCCCAAACCTACTACTACACCACTAACCCTCCAAATACCCTCCTGACACCCCTTGGGGAACCCCCAACCATCCCCATTTCCTCAACTATCCGCTGACCCCTCCACCCACTTACCTGACACAATTACCTTCTCCCTGGCTTCTCAAAATGGCTGTACCTTTGAACTGCTTTATGGCAGCTAATACCATAAAAAAAGGATGTGTCTTCCTTTCCTCCGACTCAATTCCCCTGGACTGAAGACCCTCAGGAGCCCACTGCACCTTTCTCACCCAGCCTGAGTAAGAAGGTCGGTTGAGAAGTGTACGACTGCATTTTAGGGTGAGTAAGTAGGAGTACAGTGGCAATACAATTGTGATTGACACGCCATGTAAATTATGGTCCCTTGTCTCCATCTTAAACTCACCCCTAATAGGCTGTAAATTCATAATGTACAGCACAGTTCATGTGACAGGGGAAGGGGAAAGAATCCAGTTCTTGAATTAAGGCCACACTGAATTTTTGTACCGTGTATCAGTCTTTGAAAAAAAATCAGATCAATAATTCAATCTACATTTCTTCCATGCTGCTGGTAGATGTTTGATTAACAAATCCTGGGGATAGTGTCACTAGCATGAATGTCATTAATGTGTATTGTAGGCTGGTGCCAGAGGGCGGCACTACAGCTCCAGGGACTTGGGTTCGATTCCCGGCTTGGGTCACTGTCTGTGTGGAGTTTGCACATTCTCCTCGTGTCTGTGTGAGTTTCCTCCGGGTGCTACGGTTTCCTCCCACAGTCCGAAGATGTGTGGGTTAGGTTGATTGACCATGCTAAAAATTGCCCCTTAGAGTCCTGAAATGCGTAGATTAGAGGGATTAGCGGGTAAATATGTGGGGATATGGGGCTGGGGCCTGGGTGGGATTGCGGTCGGTGCAGACTCGATAGGCCAAATGGCCTCTTTTTGCACTGTAAGGTTTCTATGATTCTATGAAGTCAGAATGGTAAGGTTGTGTTAGCTACAGAGTTGAATTGTTTTGTAAACGTAGTGATTTCTTTATAGTCATTTTCCTAATATCTGTTGATTGCTCTGTGATTAATTGTCCTGAGAGAATCAGCATTGGGTCTCCAATTTCACCACAGTCACTCTGTCTACCTCATGCTGATGTAATGAAAGAAAGACAAAACCTACATTTATACAGCACCTTTCACATTTTCCCAAATCACATTACTGCCAGTTAACGTTGGCTGTAAACCTTTGAGTTGTAGTCACTGGTGTACATTGACAATCTAATCCAGTGGCAGAGTAGCCTTGATGGGCCAAATGGTCTACTCCTGCTCATAATAGGAGCGATCTTATTGGCTCATCATACCAGTCAATCAGTGTGGCAAGCCAGTAAGATCATGAGACAGGCAAAAAAAAACAGGTTCACGCTCGGTTTCATGCCCCACGCCATGTCACCAGCACTGGATTGCCGGCGTGATCAGCCTCATGCCCGGGAATATTTAAATATGCATGATCTGGTTTTAATAATATTAGTGAGCCCAGGATGCAATCGTCCTGGCTCACTGCCTTAACGGCCTTGCAGGTGAATGTTTTCACTGGTGAAGTTCACTATTGATCCCCAGCAACGAGGGCCAGATGTGATGGTCTTGCTGGTGGAACTAGAGACCATTGAGGCCTCCTGGCTGGTTGGGGGCAGGGGGCAGTGCTCAACAGGCAGCTTGGCACTGCCAGCTTCGCAGTCTTGCAATGCTAATGGGGAACCCTGGCACTGCATACTGAGCACTGGGCAATGCCAAGGACTGAGGTCTAAGGGGAGGGGTGAGGCCTTAAGGAAGGGGCAGGGCTTGAAGGAGAGGTAGTGCCTGGGGAGCTGTGCATGCGGCAATTGGGAATCATTGGGTTGGCAATCAACCGCTGGAGGGCTGGGGGGCGTGAAAGGGGACAGTGATTGACCGGAGGTGGATGAATGGGAGCATGGGGGCCGTGATGAATAGGGGCATGAACGGGGGCTGCAATCGGCCAGGGGACACTGTGGTCCGGGGGTGGGAGGGAGGAGGAGTGTCAGAATCTCAGTGCACTAATAGTGTACAGTTTACACACTGCACCGGGAGATCATGTGCAATGGCACACTCTAGCAGCCACCAGCCAGCTTCCCGCCAAGAAGAGACTCCATCCACTCCCCCTATTGCGCGAATCACACTTTGCCTCATACTTTTCACTAAGTGGCATAAGATACGAATTTTTCTCTCGCTGAAAAAGGTGATTCTCTCCCATTTTCATGCTCATTTAAGGCTCAAGATTATTTTTGGTAAGATCTGATTATTTTGTTGCTAAGCAAATTTTACCGTGAGCAGGATTTGTGGGTTGAAATTGCCAGGACAAGATCGTGTTATGGGCTTGTAATGAATCAATAACCTGTCTTACGCTACATATAATTCTCAAGAATCTTTTCCATTGATTTCAATCTTGTCCTTTTATTTACTTATCTATTATCCCACTCTATGTTGGTGCTTTCATGAGTTTTTTGAGGTATTGAAATGTTGTAATAAAGTTGCGTTGCATAGTAGATATTGAAAATAAGTTGTAGTGAAAAGCAGCAATCAGCAGAGTCTTTGGACTTACTGATCCATTCAGTTTTTGTCTTCTTAAAGGTTGTGCCACACAGACACACCTGAGGGCTCCAATTCCATTTTCGTTGCCTAAGAGTCATTTGATCTTTCTATCCTGTGAGGTTACTGACAAAATAAAATCCAATTACATTCCTTGTATGAAATAAGTATATTGAATAACACCATGCACCCAAGTAGGAGAAAGACCTTGCACAGTTTATCTGGATTGCAAGCATTGAGTCCTTCCCCCAAACACGAATTTTGTTGTCACTGCATTTAAAGTTTTAAAGTTTATTCATTCATGTCACAAGTAGGCTTACATTAACACTGCAATGAAGTTACTGTGAAAATCCCCTAGTGGCCACACTCCGGTGCCTGTTTGAGTACACTGAGGGAGAATTTAGCAGGGCTAATGCACTTAATCAACATAATTTTCGGACAGTGGGAGGAAACCAGAGCATCCGGAGGAAACCCGCGTAATCACAGGGAGAACATGCAAACTCCGCACAGACAATGACCCAAGCCGGGAATCAAACCCTGGTCCCTGGCACTGTGAGGCAGCAGTGCTAACCACTGTGCCACTGTGCTGCCCCATTTATTTATATGAATTTATATAGTACAATGTGGGGAATATGGTAATGAGGGCTGACGTAGTAACCAAATCAGTGTTATCATCTGCACAGTGTTATAAATAACCAATGGGATATTTTCTGTCAAATTAGCAACAGCGTATGTTAAAGTAAAACTTGTACTGTCTTGTTGGATTAATAGTTACAGTGGGATTACCTGTAGGACATACACAGATCAAATGGTATTATATTGTTACTAGTCTTAGTATCTATGACCCATGCTGCATTTATATCGGGTGATATCCGTAACCGGATACGAATGATGGGCTTTATCATTTTACTAGAAACTTTCTGTGATTGTTTGGTGAATTGATTGGTAAATCTTGAAAGGGGAAAAGGTACCATGCATGGTGAAAGAGGGAGGGAGAGACTCAGAAACAGGAGAAGCACCAAGACCCAGGATTCTTCTCCCTGGTCTTGGTGATGTTCTACCTTTCCGCACCCAGTCATCACCCAAATGCAAGACGCTTGGCCATCAGTCAAACTGCCACCTTCCCCATTTCGGATACTGATCCTTACTGTTAGCTGGGGAGTTTAAAGAAATACACAGGCCGGAATTCTCCAACCTCACCCACCACTGCAATTGTAGCAGGTGGGCTGTGGACAATTTGAGACCAAATATTGGCATCACAGTGGCACAGTGGTTAGCACTGCTGCCCCACAGCGCAAGGGACCAGGGTTCGATTCACGGCTTGGGTCACTGTCTGTGCGGAGTCTGCACGTTCTCCCAGTGTCTGCATGGATTTCCTCCGGGTGCTCCGGTTTCCTCCCACAATCTGAAAGACGTGCTGGTTAGGTGCATTGGCCATGCTAAATTTTCCCTCAGTGTACCTGAACAGGTGCCAGGGTGTGGTGACTAGGGGATTTTCACAGGAACTTCATTGCAGTGTTAATGTAAGCCTACTTCTGATACTAATAAATAAAATAAATGTCTGATGAAACCAATTCAGGTACTGCACATTTAATGGCATTTAGGACAATTGTTGTGTGGGATGTCTGATTGTGTGTTATCAGTCTGGATCGTGACTTGAACTTTTTGGCACTTTCCCTTTTCCTCTTCATTTTGTTGTCATTGGGTCTGAAGATACTGGGATCCTTCCCACACTCTCTGCTGCTGTCTGGTTGAGAGCAAGGTGACAGTTTCCCAAGATGTCAATGTTTCATTTTCTCACATTGGCTTTAGGCAGGTCCTTGAAGTGTTTTTTTTCTTCTCTGGAGCTTCTGCCTCAGCTGAGCTGGGAGAAGAGGCCTGCTTTGGAAGCCTAGAGCGATCAACCCAACAAAGATGATGGTCGATAATCATCGTCTCGATGCTCGTGGTGTCTGGCCTGTGAGAAGACACATCTGTCCAAGTCTGAGATCACCTACCAACCAACCCAGAAACAGCTTCTTCCCTGCTGCCATCAGACTTTTGAATGGACTGACCTCACAATAAGTTGATCTTTCTCTATACCTTAGCTATGACCAAAGGACTACATTCTGCATTCTCCCCTTTTGTTCTCTATGAACAGTATGCATTGTCTGCATAGTGCACAAAAAATAATACTTTTTGTTGTATACTAGTACATGTGACAATAATAAATCAAAAACTTAACATATAAAATCTTCCACGGACAGCATTGGTAGTATATTCAAGTCTTTGAGGTGCCTATTAGCCTGAATCTAGTGTCAGGGCTCAGAATGATCAGCAACTCAATAGAGAGCGATTAGAACGCTTCAGTCCCTCATTCTAATGACATTATATAATTGTAGTTTTAATATATATAACACGAAATAACTCCTCAAAGGCCAGTATCCTTTCACCAGACTCCCTTTATTTACAAAGTCTATTCCACTCCTAAGAGTGCTTTAGGTACAAAGTCAGTATCCAGAGTGCCAGTAGGTCTGACACTCCTCATTATATACGCAGGTGAGACTCCCTGACTCAGTCAGGGAGCTCATACTCCAAGAGACTCATGCATGGGGCTCACTGAGGTCATTACAATATGTATGAAGAATATACTAATAAAAAGTTGTCCTTATCACTACTCTATAGCAAAGAAGAGTTTTGAATTATAAAAGGGCAAATTACTGCTGAGCAATTCTTATTTTACCAGCAGAATTGGTGATGATAAATTTAATTCTACAACAGTTGATGTAATGCTGAAGTCTGTTCAATGACCCTTTTGTATAAAGTCAAATCACCCTGGCTTCTCAGCAGTCCAATCGCAGCAATTCACCTGATGGACACTTTATGCCTTTAATACCATCTGCAAAAAAAAGACTATTCGACATTAAATAACTTCATCCTTGCTCACATCAAAGTAGCAAAATTTGCGCAGGAGAAAAAGTAATAAACATCTGGAAAATCATTTGATGTAGGCTCTTTTGCCACCTTAGGTTAACTTGCAGAAACAATTGCTCAAATGGGAGATAATTAAATGTAATTTATAACAAGTGCACCCAGTGTTGTGCCGTATGCTAACAGACCACAATAATTAAAAGAACATATGGTAAAATTGCTGCAAACATTTTGAAATAAATCTTTCTATTTGTATTGTTTTTACCTAAACATTCAATTAAAAGATCCTCGCCCTCATGTTGGGAAAATGAGAAGTATGTTCGTTCCAACTTCTTTTTTGTTCAGAAGACAGGAAAGTCTTGAAAAATTAACCTGGGAAAATTTGCCTGTTATCTAATTTTGTTTGAAGTTGTGATCTGTGGAGTTTTCAATGCTGTAAACATTGACTCTGTCTACACTTCCTGCTGCCTCGGAACAGCAGCTAGCGTAATCAAAGACTCCACGTACCCCGGACATTCTCTCTTCCACCTTCTTCCATTGAGAAAAAGATACGGAAGTCTGAGATCATGTACCAACTGACTCAAAAACAGCTTCTTCCCTGCTGCCATTAGACTTTTGAATGGACCTACCTCACACTAAGTTGATCTTTCTCTAGCCCTAACTGTGATTGTAACTCTATATTCTGCATTCCTTCTCTATGTACGATGTGCTTTGTATATGCAGCGTGCAAGAAACAATACTTTTCACTGTATACTAATACATTTGATTAATTAATATACTAATACATTTGATTAATTAAATCAAATCAAAGGTGAATGGTTCAGTGAACCATAAACCTGGACTCGAAACGCGGGTTGATGGGTTTTTGATAAGCGAGGGGATTAAGGGTTATGGGGAGAGGGCGGGAATGTGGAACTGAGCCACGACAGATCAGCCATGATCTTATTGAATGGCGGAGCAGACTCGAAGGGCTAGATGGCCTAATCCTGCTCCTATTTCTTATGTTCTTATGTCCCCACAGATGCTGTCAGACCTACTGCAATTTTCCAGCATTTCCTGTTTTTGTTTCACATTCCAGCATCTGCAGTATTTTGCTTTTGCCTTAATGGTTCATGAAGCCTGCCTCATCATTCCAGCTATTCGAGGTGTGTTTTCACACCCTTGTCTGAAGTCCATCGCCTAATATGCACAGCAGGTGACTGCAAGCAAACTAGATATGGAACACAGCAGCTTGAGAATCCAAGTACGGAATGTAATGATTTTGTTACAACGTGCCAGCCTTAACCTTTTGTCTTCCCAAAGTCCAATTTTACAAATTGGATATTAACTGAGTACAACACTGTAAGGAAAAGCAGACCTGATATGATCTACCAATTTGTGAATGTCTGTATTCAGTGTTAACTTTGCATAGAATCCTAATTTCATTAGGGATCTATCTGCAGCAAAAGACTCCTGATTGAATTATAGTGTAATTATGAAGCAGTTTTTGTGTGCTGGCAGACTGGGCAGCTCGCCACATTGTTCCAAACTCTATCGTTTGATGCACTCACTAAGAAGCTTGACATCATTGCCAATCACCACCCTCCCCAGTACACTCTCCATAAAACATTTCACCCAACTGACAGATTGGACGAGTCTCCCTCGTAAAATCACAAGTCTGTAATAAAAAATTTGAAATAAAGAAACAACTATTTCCATAGTGACTACATTACCTTCCTATGGACAGTCAATGGATTTCACACAAGGTATATTAATTAACACCAAGAGACAGAACCTGTACAAACAACGTTAAGGTCACTATTTCAAAATGTTTGCAGCAATTTTACCATATGTTCTTTTAATTATCGTGGTCTGTTAGCATACGGCACAACACTGGGTGCACTTGTTATAAATTACATTTAATTATCTCCCATTTGAGCAGTTGTTTCCACAAGTTAACCTAAGGTGGCAAAAGAGCCTACATCAAATCATTTTCCAGATGTTTATTTTCTTTTCTTCTGCGCAAATTTTGCTACTTTGCTGTGAGTAAGGATGAAGTTATTTAATGTCGAATAGTCTCTTTTTTTTTGCAGATGGTATTAAAGGCATAAAGTGTCCATCAGGTGAATTGCTGCGATTGGGCTGCTGAGAAGCCAGGGTGATTTGACTTTGTACAAAAGGGTCATTGAACAGAAGGTCAGGCAGCTGGGCATTTCCATTTGAAAGATGCGATCAAAAGGCCAAGAGGCAGTTGATCCAGCAGCCGTAGCAAACAAGATTTTCTCCCATTATTTATGATTTTTTTTATATACTAAAATAGTTTATGGGCTTACACTGGAAGGTCTTACATTCATTTCCCCTGAACAAAACTGGACTAATGGGAAAAGATTTTGGTTATAGAGAACGAAGGAGCTTTGAGTAATGAGGAGCCGTTTGGTGACCAGTTATCAGCAGACAGGCAGCAGGGCAATAAATCATTACTGGGACTCTCCACTTCAGCAGAAGACAATTGCGGAAGGTTATTACAAATTATTTCTTATCACGTCTCAAATGACAGGCCTCAGCTTCCACAAATACTTAAAATTACTGTGTACCTGTTCGCCACGCACAATGCTATGTCTAGCCTTGCTTTGATTTAATTTCAGTTCAATGATTTTGTACATGATCTTAAATTTTAACACTGTAGTCAGCAACACTCTTAAAATATAGCATTGATTTTTTTTTAGATGACATTATGATTTATAAATTAAAAATACTTCTGGCCATTTGTTACTAAAAACTCGGCCCACAATATTTATATTTATTGACAATTCAAATCTCACATCCTTTCCAATTCATATGTTTTCTTTCAAAAGGTGTTCTACGCACCAGTTTACCTTTTTAAATGACTGCTGCACTATTCCCTGTTTTTTGAATAGATGCACTATTAATTGCAGACTTAAGCGGAATGTGCCAATTGCCGAAAGGACGATTCTGTAGTTAGGCCTCTGCAGGCCGGAGATCTATTTGTCCCGTCGCCCCAGTCATTTAAACCTTTCCCATGTTGACAGCTTTGAAAAGACAGATATGTAAAGATGATGCGTCACCGTCACGACCTGTTACTGATGAGTTTACTGCAGCCAGCCCAGTATTCGCATCAACATGTGTCAAGCGGTGACAGAGCTACATCACAGTAACTCTGGCACTTTAATTTGGTGTCAGCTATTAGTGTACACTGTGATGCCTCCGCCACTGAATGCTTGTGCCAGTAAGATTAAATACTATCACTGATTACCACTGTAATTCCCAGCAATGCCTCGAATTTAAAATTCTCCTCCCTCTGTTCAAATCCCTCAATGGCTTTGCCGCAACCGATCTCTCTAACTTCCTGCAGTCCTGCAATTCTCTGAGATATCTTGGCTCTCCCAATTCTGGTCTCCAATCACCCTGTCACTGGCAACTCTGACTTCAGCAGACTTGAAGTTCTGAATTTCCCTCCCCAGACCTCACCTCAGGGGTGGCATGGTGGCATAGTGGTTAGCAATGCTGCCTCTCAGCACCTGGGACCCTGGTTCAATTCCCGGCTTGGGTCACTGTGCGGACTCTCCCTTTCTTCCCGTGTCTGCATGGGTTTCCTCTGGGTGCTCCAGTATCCTCCCACAGTCCAAAAGACGTGCTGGTTAGGTGCATTGGCCATGCTAAATTCTCCCTCAGTGAACAGGTGCCATAATGTGGCGACGAGGGGATTTTCACAGCAACTTTATTGCAGTGTTATTGTAAACCTACTTATGACACTGGTATATACACTAAACTAAGAAACCCTTCTCTTTTCTTCTTTTGAACCTTCTTGAAAACCAATCTCTTGGATGGACCTTTGCTCATGTGTCCTAATATATCCTTACACAGCTCACAATCCTGTGAAGCACCTTAGGTTGTTACTGTGTTAAAGGTGATATATTAATGCAGGCTGTTGTTGCCTTTTTTTAAAAAATGGGCATCTGCCAACAGCAGTCTTAATATCAATATTTCTACATTGAAATAGTGAACCGAGGTTCACGGTCTTTGCCTGACAAATATAAAGCATAATAGTGATTCAAGACAAACTCATTGTGCGGGAAATCTGCAGACATATTTCTCTGTAATCCGTGTTGAAGGAGACAGTGGTCAGTAGATTAGGTTCCAGTCTGTGAGGGTACAGAAACATACAGATTCCACATTTTTGTATATCTTTCCTTCTGCTGCCTGAAGTTAGATAAGAAAATCTATTAATCATTATTCATCATTCTGCTGGTCAATAGCCCATTGGTTTAGAATACCAGCAGGAATTTTCTAGATTACCAGAAAACTGCAGCCAATGATGCATTTTGGAAAGTGGCGTGTGTGATATATCAATTACCATTGCATTTGAGCAAATGTACTTTACAACCTGGCAGTGATTAGCAATAGAGGCTGAAATCCTGCCACACATAGACCAAAGGCAGCTACAATAGGAGTGGCAGAAGACAATAAACAGTGCAAAAACTCTACACGTACTTGATGTTTCACTGTCCTTGAGTTAAGTTAAGCTGAAATTTTGAGTTCTCTGCAAATGCATTTCTTATTTTGTTGAATAATCAATAGTGTTACAATTCAGACTGAAAACGTTGTATTAAGTTGATTATGTTCACTAGTGAAGGACGAAATGTGCTATTTTGTTTAACGTTTATTTATTAAGGACACAAGTTGGCTTACATTAACACTGCAATGAAGTTACTGTGAAAATCCCCAAGTTGCCACATTCTCGTGCCTGTTCGGGTACATTGAGGAAGAATTTCTCGGAAAAGGTAACAGTGCAATGGAACTTTGAGGGTTACATTAAAAGGATCTGGCATAGATTTCCTTTGAATTTGGAAACATAAGGGTTAGTTAAAAAAAAGAATTTGAGAATGTTATTACAGAGAAAATATTTCCCTTGATTGGGCAAAGTCGAGAATGGGACATAATCTGAAAATTAGAAATTGGCCATTCAAGAGCTGTGGTCAGGCCACACGTGGAGTAGAACATAGAAACATAGAACACAGAAAAACTACAGCACAAACAGGCCCTTCAGCCCACAAGTTGCACCGATGATATCCCTACCTACTAGGCTTACCTGTAACCCTCAATTCAATTAAGTTCCATGTACTCATCCAGAAGTGTCTTAAAAGACCCTATCGAATTTGCCTCCACCACCACCGACGGCAGCCGATTCCACTCACCCGCTACCCCCTGAGTGAAAAACTTACCCCTGACATCTCCTCTGTACCTAGTCCCCAGCACCTTAAACCTGTGTCCTCTCGTAGCAACCATCCCAGTCCTGGGAAAAAGCCTCTGAGAATCCACCTGATCTATACCTCTCAATACCTTATACACTTCTATCAGGTCACCTCTCATCCTTCGTCTCTCTAAGGAGAAAAGACCGAGCTCCCTCAACCTATCCTCATAAGGCATGCCACCCAATCCAGACAACATCTTTGTAAATCCCCTCTGCACCCTTTCAATGACTTCCACATCCCTGCTGTAATGAGGCGACCAGAACTGAGCACAGTACTTCAAAAGGGGTCTGACCAGTAATGTGAGCAGCACTGGGCAGCACACCTTAGAAAGGATTTATTGACTATTGAGGGAATATGGGTTTTAGCAAGGCCTTTGACAAGGTCCTGCATAGTAAGAAGTCTCACAACACCAAGTTAAAGTCCAACAGGTTTATTTGGTAGCAAAAGCTACTAGCTTTTGGGCCTTTGACCCTTTGTCAGGTGAGTGGAGAGTTCTGATCACAAATAGGGGATATAAAGACACACACTCAGTTTGACTTTACATGCCCTGTTTGTGGTCAGAACTCTCCACTCACCTGATGAAGGGTCAGAGGCCCAAAAACTAGTGGCTTTTGCAACCAAATAAACCTGTTCAGCTTTAACCTGGTTTGTGAGACTTCTTACTGTGTTTACCCCAGTCCAATGCTGGCATCTCCACATCAAGGTCCTGCATGGCAGGCTAATCTGGAAGGTTAGGTCACATGGGATCCAGGGAGAGCTTGTTAATTGGATTCAAAGTTGGCTCAATTGGAGGAAGCAGAACATAATGCTCGAAGATTGATCCCGGGCTGATATGGTAATGTATGGCAATGGCATTATATTACATCATTGGTGGGGGTGGGGACAATGGGAAACCCCGGCAGCATGAAATCCATTTGGGAACTCCCATTGGATTCTCCACCCCCACTGACTCCCCCACCCACCGAAAACAGAAGCAGGGAATCCCAGCCATAATGTTTTGTTTGATAAGGATATTCAGAGATATGAGGCAAAATTGGATAAATTGAGCTTAGATGCAGAATAATTATGATCTAATTAAATAGTGGAGCAATCTAAGGGTTGAATGGCCCACTTCTGTTCCGAAAACCCCAATGATGAGTACATGGGATTTAATGGGATTTAGGGTAATAGATAGGCCTGGCAGGTAGGGATATGATCAGCGCAACTTGTGGGCCGAAGGGTCTGGTGTGCTGTAGTGTTCTATGTTCTATGTTCCTTATTAGCAAATTACATCTAATGCACATCAAACTTGAATCTAATCAATATTTTAGTTGATTTATTACTGTCACAAGTCGGCTTACATTAACACTACAATGAAGTTACTGTGAAAATCCTCGAGTCACCACACTCCAGCTCCTGTTCGGGTATACTGAGAGAGAATTTAGCATGGCCAATGCACCTAACCAGCACGTCTTTCGGATTGTGGGAGGAAACCAGAGCACCCAGAGGAAACCCACGCAGACATGGGGAGAACGCGCAAACTCCACACAGTCACCCAAGCCAGGAATCGAACCTGGGTCCCTGGCACTGCAAGGCAGCAGTGCTAGCCATTGTGCCACTGTGCCATTCCTATGTTCCATAAGCTTCTAATTATAGAAACAAATTATAGTCTCATCACCTCTTCTCAATCACTAGCAGATTTCCCATGGCAAAGAGCATGATAGGTTGAAGGTTATGTTATTTAAGATGGATAGGAACATTATACCATGTAACCCACAATATATGATTCTATGTTTAAAATGTTACTGTTTACAGTCATGTGTGTCCTTCTAAAGCTATGAGATATAGTTGCTGCGTTCCTTCAGGTCAATTAAAGGATCTCTGCAGATGCTAGGGTCAATTAGACATCAGGCTGACATTTTTTAAACACATATTTCAGTGTGCCACTGAAATGTGATAGGTTTAAATAATGATTAGATCCACCATATAGCATATATTTCACCGGTAGATTGAGATCTGTGAGCAGAGACTAATTGATGTGCTTAATGATATATCCATGGAACTGCTATCATCTCATCAGGAGTGGTGTAATCAGGCAAACTGTCTGTCCGTTCACATAATCCACCTGACACTGAACTACTTGGTGAAGTCCAACTGGTGCATCAGTGGGCTCTGACCTTGCAGTCCCAAAAGCAAATACTGCACCTACTCATTTAGTAGAAAGGAGTCAATCTTATCTATACCATGTAAATTGTAACTTGTTCAAATTTAATTCCATTGTTCAAATCTCACTCCAGGATTGCAAATGAGTAAAAACCAGCCTTCAGAACATTGTATTGTACCCACGAACTACCTCAAAATCTCAACTTTTAGAATCAGACATTTAATAATTTTAATGATTTTTGATACACAAAGATGGGTTTTACCAATCATGAGAAATCTCATGGAAAATTGACAGTAATTATAAATGTCTGCATGGAAACTGCTTACCCCAAGATAGATTCTTCCTCCTTTTACCTTAATTTTGTAAAACTAGGAGAAACAATTAATAAAGGAAAACAATTTGAAGAATGAAACAAGTATCTTAATAAGAATTTCAGCAGCTCTGCTCTCAGATACAGCAATAGCATAGCGTAAGGAATAGCACAACACTTCTCTGCAAATTCCAATGCTTTTTAGACTTCTGCACAAGTCTTTGGGATAATTGTCTTCAAAATCATTTATTTTTATCACATAGTCTGTATTGTCTATAAATCTTACCCTGCAAAAAAGGCATTGATTTTCCCTATAGACGTTTAGAAATCTTATAAGTATTGAATAGTTTATCCAATTGAAACCCGACTCCAATTTGTTAATGGCCTTTATAATGCTTAATGTAAGGTATCATTGTCTTGTGATAGATTATATAAGTTTAAACATTCAAACTTTTGCACTCAGTAGCATAAGTCAAGTGGTTAAATGTATAGCAGTTTGATGTGATAGCTGGTCACAATGCCTTTACTGAATTGAATGAAGCACTGATTATAAAAGATGACAGAATATGTTCCATTAATTACTTTTGGATGTCATGTTGTGCATTAAGTTAGTTTATCAGGGGAACCTCATTAAGTAGGAACCCTTTTAGAAATTACTATTAATTTTAATAAATTAACTTGTATCTTTTTATCATAGACTCGGAATTGAAATGTTTACTGATTGCACTAGATTAAGCAATTGGTTTAACAGCAATTGATACCTTCTGTGACCAAGGACAACACTTTTCTGGTGCTGTGATTTCCCATCCCACCAATCAGTGTCCCAGGGAAAGGATCCCAGCTGATACCAAATGCCTCACGGTCATTTAATGTTCGACTTGGCATTAATTGTGTAAGGGCAAGACTTCCACCCCCATCAAAAGAGGAAGTCAGGCCCTCCAGCCAATTGAATGTCCAACAGCCCAGTAGCACCAGGTTCCAGTGATGGGCACTGCTGGGATTACCACCAGTCCCTGAAGAAGAGATGCTAACAGCAGCTGGACTAAAGCTAAGTTTGGAGTATCAGCAGTGCCTGGTTAGCAGACAGACCCCAGCAAGAGGAGTGAGAAGGGTTGGGAGGTTCAGTTTGAGGGGCGTCGGGAGGTGGTTAAAGAGGATTTGACCTAGGGGTGGTGTGTCTGATGGGCACAGGAGACCTCTATAGGTGGTACATCCCCTCTTTGCCCAACACCAGTCTGAGCAGATAAAGCCACCATTGCTTAGCCAGGGGTAAATTAGGGGCAGAATGAGGCACTTATTTGACTATGAATTGTCCACTTAAAGGCTCCAAGAGGCCCAAGGGTAGGTGGGCCATCTGATGCCTCCGTCGTCCCTCAGAAATGGAAGACAGGTCAGGGCGGGTCCGGAGGCCGTAGACAGCTCACAGTTCTGTATTTTATGAATCCTCCTGTTGTTAGACCTTCTGGGGGTGTCAGTAAAATGCCACCCCAAAAGAATTCCAGCTTCAACTCTGTGGAAACAAAATTAATTTTCCAGTTAAACTGAAACAGTTCTCCAAGGTGCCCCTTCAAGCTATGCCCTGAATATTTGCCAATTTAAAATATATCAAAGATGGAGTGAGTACAGCGAAGGTTTACCAGCCTGATTCCTGGGATGTCAGGTCTGTCATATGAGGAGGGACTAAGTTGATTAGGATTATATTCACTGGAGTTTAGAAGGATGAGAGGGGATCTCATTGAAACTTATAAAATTCTAACAGGGTTGGACAGAGTAGATTCAGAAAGAATTTTCCCAATATTGGGTGGTCCAGGACTAGGGGTCGTAGTGTGAGGATAAGGGGTACCTTTTAGAACTGACGTGAGGAGAAATTTATCCATCCAGTGGTGAATATATGGAATATCACAGAAAGTGGTTGAGGCCAAAACATCCAATTTCAAGAAGAAATTAGATATAGTTCTTGTGGCTAAAGGAATCAAGGGGGGAATCCGGATATTGAATTCAACGATCAGCCATGGCTTGAAGGGCTGAATGGTCTACTCCTGTTTCTAGTTTCTATGTTTCTGTGTCAAACTTGCTACTAACCTTTTCAACTGGTTGTTTTTAAAGATCTTATTGGCAAGACTCCATGAGTATCACAATTCTGTGTGCCATAATCAGTAATACTGCTTGTAATCAGAAATACATTATTGCACAATGTATTTCTTTTAAATTGTCAGATGTAAGGGAAAATTAATAAAACTCAATACACGTAAAGGCCTAAGTGTTAAATAGCCACCATGTTGTGCAGTATAGTTAAGTGCAAAAATGTAGAATTTTGCATTCAGAATTAACTTCTATTGATACATCACAAACTGAAAATTAATCAGTTATCCTAAAAATAATGAGTGTGTTTTATGTTCCATTTGTTTGTTTGAATTTTGTGCGCCTTTGAATGCTTATTTTGTGCCATTAATTGATGTATAAATCAATTTGCATGGCATTAAAAGGCTTCAGTCACCCCGGGTTATTGTTGTAGTACCACAATGACAACCAGAATGCCTACAGCATGTAACAGAATATATCCAAGATATCAAGTGCAATGAAATGGATTATAACGTATCGAGACAGGTTTACACAAACACAGTTGCAACAGTGAAGATAAGTTATTGCTGTCAAGTCCAAACAAGTAAATGTAATTGTATATGTTGTACTTGCTACTTTTTACAGTGGAATCTACAGTAGGCCAGTATGAATGGACACACATTATTAATAACATGCACTCTAAAAACAAACTTGATAAATCATTTTTGAAAGCTTTTGACTGTCTACACACAGAGTTAATGGAAACCTGAGAAAGGACACATAAATGCACTTTTGGTGGATCTGAATTCTCATTCTTTGCCGCACTTTACTAGATTCTTAGCATGAAAAATTGACTGTAAGTTTAAATGTATAAAGGAAACCCAAAGACAGGTCAGAGGTTGTAGCATGTTTTGCTAATAAGGCTAATGACTGTCATCAGAAAGCTGTTAGCTTGTGGATCTTTGAGCCCAGTTTGCAATGAGCCATATTTGTATCTGAGGTAAACTGAAATATATGTATATAATATATATAAAAACACCCCTCTTCATTTTCTGGTGTGGTGTATATATATATTATGTGTATAGCATATATACATTCCTTTCCCCATCATTATCTCCAGTTTTACAGAATTTACACTAATACACCTCTTAATTTACAGGTAGACAGCGCAGTCATTAGATTTCATGATAGATACAATAATGTTCATAATGGTATACCATAACCATACAGTTTCAGTGTTTATACCTTTATGCACATGATGAATCTGAATGAAATGTTTTGCCCTATGCCTTGACAATACTGAAAATGGTTTTAAAATATTAATTTTATTGAAACTGTTTTACATTTCTTTCTTTGGGACATCAAGGAGGGCAGTCACAATCTCCTAAAGTAAATAATATTTCAGCCCATTTTCCTTAAACTAAATGATTTTATGTGATCAACATTTTCACCAATATTGCGGTTAATTATTTAATTTTAACTGAAACCACCCAAAAGTTCCTATCTCAGTTTGTGCTGTGAGATTTTCAACATGGCAGCCTCCGCAGAGAAGTACGAGGTAGGTCTCATTGCGCTGTGGGGAATACTGAAGCATCATCCACACTTACAATAGATTCAATTAAGCAGACTCTTCCATTCAAAACATAACATTTATCCTGTTTTGTTCCTTTAACTATAATAAAATCTTGATGTAATTGTTATTAATGGCTGTACAATTTATTTGGCTGTTAACTCCAGGAAATATTTGGATAGCTCTAACTGTAGAATAACATCCATCTTCAGCTAGCAACTCTGAAAAAAATCCCTGAAGTCAGCATCTAGGTTGAACACTCTTAAAAGCTAAACCTGTTATGCAACCTTTGGCTTTCCATTGGTAAAATATTATAAGAATGTGGTTATAAATTCATCCTGATAAGCAAATTATTGTGAATATGTTTTTAATAACCAATGAAGAATAACTGCAAACAGTGTGTAGGAAACTTTATTTAATGTTTCCTGTTGTGCAACCGAAATTTCACCTTTTTAATGTAAGCAGAACTGTCCCATCCACTCAAACATTAAAAGGAAACCAATGATCTGGATAATGCTAAGCATTTTCTCTGAGTGATCTATAATGCAGACCAAGCATTGTAACATAGATTGCCAGTCCTACATCACAGGAAGCAAAGCATTGTTCTCAAACCTGCAGTATGACTATGTCATTGCTTTCAGTCATGGGATTTAGTGGGAGCTGTTACCTGTATGAATGAATAGTTACACGTTTCAACGTGGGGGGGGGGGAAGGGGTATCATAAATTGCTACACTGGAGGCATTGATAATTTTTAATGCCATCTGCTGCAAGTGCAGAACTACTTTTAATCAAAATGATTGTGATTTGAAATACTGATTAAGCTAAGTTGCTGTTACCCTACCAAAATGAATTATCCAGCAAATTGAAAGAAGCGGCATAAATAATATGGAAAGGTACCAACGCAGTACTTTAAAAATGAATTATCAGATAACTCAAATTAAATGACATTGAATTAAGCATAGAAAGTATTATTGGAGCGCTGAAACTTTTTTATTACCTCGATGACTAACTGTAAAATTATCTTCTCTCTGTCCCTGGAATGGGTCAAATAATTTAGAATGAGAGAGGGGTAAACAGCAACATTTGACACATCGGGAAAGTAGCTTCTAATTGTTCGCTTCCTTTATAGCTAATGTGCTAAAATAATATTTCTCTTGGGTACACATATGTATTTTTCTTTACAAAGTGGCCTTATTTCATGTTGTTTTTCCCCTGAACCAAAGGGTTATTTTGCTCTCAAAAAAAAACTATTTTTAATGTGTGTTGGTGTTCGTCTTTGTACAGAAATTGAGAACGGGAAATGTATTCGCTTCATTGGCTATTCCAATAAAACTATCTAAATATGATGCGTGGGGGGTGTTTGTCATTTGTGTCTGAACTAAGAACTGGGTTTAAGCGTTCGGTTCTGACTCTAATTCGACGCCAGAACTGGATCTTTTGTGAATTGTCGAAGCTGTCCAAGTTTAAATGCAATGGTGCTTAAAAGAAACCCGCATTATCATTCTAACAATCTTGAGAATTGGATGTGAAAGACTATCGAATCAGGATGGATTTTGTGACAAGGAAACTAGCAGAGACCCTCCACGTGACCTGAAATAATTTCTGCTGATTTTTCAATATCTCCAACTATTAAGCGCTGAATAACATCCGGCAAATTCCCCAACAAACGTGTGTGGTTCGGACTATTAACGGTTGAACGCTTCGCCACTTGAAGAGTGGGGATGGGAAATGGGAAAGGGAAGCTCCTTTTCCTGAGATCTAAGAGGTGGATGGTGATTAAAATGGTCAAATTCGTCTGCCATTCGATCATGGTGTAGATTTTTTCTACTAAAGATCCGTTCCTCACCCCCTGCTGTGTTTATGTTAGTCCAGTTTAGGCGAAAATCAGGACATTCCTGCAAGTGGGCGAATGTAGATTAACGCTAGCTGCGGATTACAAGTGTTTCAGGAGAAGCCCAGTTATACCTGCTCCAATAGGGACGCTAGTTAAATATTTGTAGTGGGCAAATTAGCATAGAGAAAGCTCAGTTTGTTCTGGTCTTATAAGTGAAAGCATTCGGCAACTGATTAAACATATTTTCTATAGTCTTGTGGGCACACTTTGAGAGATAGAGAATATTTATGTTTTTAAATGTTTGCAATCCAAACATTAATTTGCCCCCATGGTTCCAAACTGTGAAATAAAAATTATCCTCGCTATTAAAGGCACTAATTCCCATACTGCATATGTGGAGTTATTGGGAAGAAGGGAACCTGAGAATCTAATCATAAATGGGCG
Source organism: Carcharhinus amblyrhynchos (assembly GCF_965287045.1). Lineage (NCBI taxonomy): Eukaryota > Metazoa > Chordata > Chondrichthyes > Carcharhiniformes > Carcharhinidae > Carcharhinus > Carcharhinus amblyrhynchos. The sequence goes on along the minus strand of NC_137351.1, from coordinate 17,934,278 downwards.
GGGGGAGCTGTGATGAAGATGATGCGATAGTAAATTTCACTGCTTACTGCCAGATCAATGAGTCACTTTCGGGTCAGTTTCATTAATTGCCGATGATTTCGCTACAGCAAATCCCTGTAGCTAAGAGACTATTTCAATGAAATTTACAAAGAAATGGACAAAAAAAGAAAAAGGGGGGTTGCACTAATCCACTACCGTCTCCAGAAGAGTTGAATTAACTTTAAACGTGACATTGGGGGGTGGGGGGGGGAGAGAAAGAGCGAGAAAGTGAATCTCCATCTCTGTAATCTATTGTTTGCCAAAAAAAATACGATGGTCTAACGATACCGACATCTTTAGATCGAAACCTGGGCAATGCCTCCCCAGAGTACTGGATGCAAGCTTTACATAGGCAAATCTCCTCCACAGTCCACATTCTGCAAAGTGCCAGGCGTTTAACATTTGAACTTTCTCGCCTTTCTCTGGCACCAGTGGGTTTGGCCTGGGGTCGCTGACCCTCCTGGTTACAGATCAGCTGCTTTAAAACGTTAATTGAATGACAGATGGTCAGCCTAGTCCAGCTATAAGCTTCAACTGGCTGCAGTTAGACCCTAAGATCATCAGGGAGGGGGAGAGAGAGAGCAAAAAGCACCTCGAAGATCACTCTCGGAGTAATCCGCCTCTCCTTGCAATCCTCCATCAATGGCTGTTTGCCTTAGGTTCTGAATTTATTAGATTCCATCATTATTTGAGATTTGTAAAATATACAAAACGGTTAGTTAAGGTGTAGCCCGAATGATTTGGTGTTATTAGCTAAAACGACCACTGGGTCTGTTAGAGTGAATAAGAGCGTCTGGCGATTTAAAAAAATGATCACTGTTCCTCCTGACCATGTAGACAAGAGCCTTCTGTAAGAAAACTGCTCTCTGCCTAAGCGCTGGGTAAAGTGGAGGGAGCAATCCATGGATATTCAAATGTCAAAATGGGACGAATACATACATGCTAAAGCTTGAAAGAGATTTGCACCGTTTTATTCGTGGAGTGGCCATCTATCCCTGCAGTACATTTTCCCAGAATGTGATATTCTGGCCAGCACGCCAACAATTTGATTGGGGAAATGCAGGACTGAGGCGGATTAATAGCCGCGGCTGCCTTTTTTTTGTTATCAGGGCGTATAAATTTTGGCCTTTTTTTTACCCCCCCCTCCAAAAAAGAAATGCTCATTTGCCTAGCTTGTTTTGAACAGGAAACCCGGATATAAAGCGCCCGCATATCTCCATGAGCGGCTGAGTTTGCTTATGAATGATCAGGGGACCAGGGCAAATGCAATTGTAAAGAAGGTGGTGGGCGGATCAATAAAAGCATCATTTTAGGGCGAGATCCAATCCCCCAATCCCCTCCCCCCCACACCCCATCCCTTGGCCGTGGGTTTCCACTCAAAATAAAACCCATTTCCATTTTTAATTCTGAACAGAATCACCCACTCTGTCCACATCCCCAACAGCCCTCGGAGGCACAGCCCTTGTGTTAGCATTGCCGCCCCAGTCTCACCGATAGTGCTTCTGGGGTTGTTTCAAAGGAGGGTCAGCGAGGGGCAATTTTAACCTATAGCAGTCCGTGCGTTAAGGCAATCAAAACCATCTCTCTTTCTTTTTCCTTTCGGATTGGAAAGGTTGGCCCAGGTACAGCTGACGTAAAGGCAGTGGGGGTTACATATACACTCGCCCCAGATAAATCGGGAACAACACAAAAAAAAACCACAGCAAGATAGCTGTTTCTCAACCCATTGATTGCATTTATTGATTGGTCAGTTTAGATTTGGAGATTGGCGGGGGGAGGGGTGGAGTGGGGAGGCGGGGGAAGGTCTAAAATTCAGAACTAGGAGCCTAAATGCTTGCCTTCTCTGTCTGCAAGCATTTCGCCTGTTCTAATGCATAAAACCACTGCTTACAACCCCATCAAATAAAGAGCAGCAGAATAATAATTGTGTTAAGCGGACTGATCAACCTAATACTGAATGGAGGGGCGTTAGGAGGGAGGGGGGTTGGTGGTTGTAGTCATGTGGACAACTCTGCCTGTGTGTGTGTTTTTTTTTAATTAACAGGAATTTAAACCCCTGCATCAGTTGGGTAGATATATCTGGACTAATACAGAGATAGCTGACATCAACTTCCGTCGGTGGGCAGCCTCAGATCGAACCTTTCGATTGTAACTGAACCAATTTGCATACTGATCCCCTTTCATAGGCATCGGGACACATAACAAGCCAGGGTTATTCAAATACAACAGTAGCATCTGCAAATGCGAGGATATACTGTCCGGAACACGAGCTGCCTACCCCTACGGCCAAGAGATGGAGGCTATCCCGGGCTGATCAGGGTTGATTTAATTTTTGTTCTTTTTTTCCTCGGCAACCGTTTAGGGAAAGCGAGAGAGAGAGGGGGTGGGGGTGCGGGGGGGGGGGGGAGTGTGTATGTTTGTATGTTTGCTGTGCGTTGGGGGAGGGGGGAGTTCTTCTGAGCTCCCAAGGATGGGGTCCAAAGGGGAACCGGGGATTACCCCGGCCCCCACCCGAAGATCCAAATGGTCAGATTCTCTGGCCGATTTGCAGGCGAGGCAGCGGGCGAGCTATTGATAAAGTTTCTCATTTTAAGATAAGCGAGAGAATTCTTTTTTTGTGTTGTTAATGGACTAGGAAGCAAGATTGTTACCCCCTCCATTGTAATTATGCAGATTTATCTTTGCTTGGGGGCACAGGGTTATCTGACTGGCCGGCTGGATGTTTATAAGATGCAAAATGCCAACCATAAACTGCAAATCATGCCTCAGTTTTTTTTGTTGCACGGATTTCGGTAAGTGTATCTGAATGCACCGTTTAAAAAGTCAGGAGTTGGAAAATCCACAGTGGTGGGTTGGATGGGGTGGGGTGGGGTGCGGGGCAACACGGTTATCAATAGCCATCGGTTACACCCCAAGTGGCATGGGGCACCTCGCTGCGTTTGGAGCGGCCACGGGAACCAAGCTCTGCGGAGACCCCGGCGTGTGTGTGACGGGCGCGGAGGAGCATCAAACATCACCACTTCATGTCCAGGACGTGGGAGAGACAAGGCGCCGCAGTTCAACCCTCGTAAATATCTGTCAACATCCGGGCGGGGGAAGAGGAAGCGTGCCCAAACTGAGAATATATATCTTGTTGATGGGATCTGAGATGGAGGCGTTTTTTAAAAAAAAAACAAAAACTGTGGCGTTAAGACAGTTGGTTACCAACCAAAAACTAAACACAGGTTTGTGTGTGTCCGAGAAATCATACAACTTTGGCAATTTTATTATTAGAAACTCTTGACCCAAAAAAAGTGAACTGGAATGTGAAGGAGCTGGCTGTCTGTGGTCACCGTGCATCGACAACTGAACAACTCCTGAGTATCTTTGACATATTTCAATAAATGTAATTCATTAATTGTTAGCCCCAGTTTCCATTCGACAGCAGAAGCAGACGTTGCAAAAACTTTTTTTTCTCTCTGAATGGTTAAAGACAGGAAGTGACGTTCTGGTTCCCAGCAGTTAATATTTCATATATTTCTGAGAATTGGAGAGTCCTTCAGTGCGTTTGGCGAAGAGTGCTTGTAATGGCATGTGACCACACATGATGATCAATGTCTGCAGCGCCTTGTTCATATTTCCTGTTTCATTAAAGTACCATAATTCGACGCAGGTGAACCTCGCCTCTCTGAAACTGCCCATTGCAGATATATTATTGATATATATGCAACCTGTTACCGCCTTCGTGAATTGAGACTTTACAAACCAACTCATTGAGATAAACGTGCTAGAACCATGCAAATCTGGCTACAGTGACCCATTGCCTACAATTGGCTGCTCGGAATATCAAACTGGCCGAGAATTCCTTGTGTTGCATTCACAAATTGCAAACGTGATGTTTGGTTATATATTTGCTGGGCTAAAGGACATTAAAATATGAAGCGGTTAGGGGTTGTTAGCAATCTGTGTGTGCATCTAGCATTTCTGTAGTTCGAACTATAGCATCCACCTTCGCTGCATGAGCATTTTCAAGTAAAAATTTCAAGTGCGTTACCCGTTGTTGGTGTAAACCATTTGGTACACGTACAGGTGGATTTTCTCCTTAACGTGGATAATGCTGGCTATGGGAAACGATTTCATAAATATTATCTATAATACCTTAAGGCATTTTAATAAAATGCATTCAATAAGTTGAAAATATGCGGAAATGTGTGTACAGCTGTCCATAGTCAGTATGTCTCCAATCTGTTTAAAAGCTGGGTTCTGGTGCTAACTTATTCGGTCCTTTACTAAGACCATAGCAGTATTTATTAAGTCCTGTAATTCTATTATTAATTGCGCTACAGCTCATTGGAGTATTAACATCTAACGGCACTTAAAGAACTAGATGCTTTACAATCCTTCATCATTTGGAATGTACAATTCTCCAGGCTTTCGTCACAATTAACTTGTTAAATTCGTCTTGGAATATAGTGTGACTATTTCTTGAGTCCCCGGAGCAAATGTCCATTGTTGTAGATGGAGCATGAAAACATATTTTGAATTGTAAAAAGAAAGGATAGCTCCCGAATGGCATGCTAGTGTCAATGGTAGCGATGACATAAATGTCAAAGTTCGATGTTCAGCTGCTTCCGATTTTCACAAGACATTATTTACCCAGTGAGTAATGGGGGCAGTAAAAGATAATAGAACATTAGGAGTTTTTTAATGTTTGGTTTTATTGAACAGAAATAACGCTAACTAAATATAGGCGTTGGGGGTTGGGAGGAGGCTTTCAACGCCTCTTTCTGCGCCACAGGAAAACTTTGCCACTCTCACTGTCAGAATGCGCACTAGTTAATGGCATTATGTAAGAGCTGCTTCATTATTTGATGAGAGTATTGCGCTACTTTGAAGAAGGGGGTCGATTCCTCGTCTCCTCTCTGTAATTGAGCTGGAATGACATTGGCTGAGAATGTGCCTCTCAGAAATGGAGAGGTGGAGCAACAAATGAGCTGTGTATTCCGATGGAAAAGGGGAACCCAAATGCTAAATGGAAGCACGGTTTATTATAATGTAAAAATACCTTGCACTTATACAGAAAAATGCATATCCAGTCATCGCTGGAAGTGTGTCTGTTGTGAATAAACCAATTCAAAAAGCATTGAATTGGCTAAAAAAAAATTGATTGGGGAGAAGGAGTTTTCGATATTGCTACAGCTGAATATATGTTAGTATTTATGTGCGGTAAAGGCCTTTATATCGATAATTGCAGATTGATTGACGTCTCATGCCACTTTGAAAACTTACACATAATTCCTTCACCAGATCTTGGATAACATAATATGCTAACCGTTGGGCCAATGCAGAGAGAAAAAGCCAGCCCCAGTTTACTCTGACTGTATTTACAACAATTAGCACGAGTTTACAGGATCAAGGGGTGGCGACAAGGAATTGTCTATTTTTTGTGTGAAATGAGATCTGCATGGGGCAATTTACCATGAGCATGAGGATTGTGTTGCAGTAAAGGAGATGGTGAGAAAATACCTCCCCGCTATTACCCCTCTGCATATATCCGTGATATTATGTAACAGCTATTGTTCACACACGTTAACCTTGTGTTTAACCCTTTGGTTGCCGGTTGTTAATGGGGCCTCTAAATAGCCACATGACATTGTTTATTGGCGAATTGGCACCTTATTTTCGAAAGGCTGGGGTTAATTAGTTGTGTAACCAGTTCATCTTCCCACCAATAGTATTACTCAGCTTTCTCTCTCTCTGCTGCTCAAATCCACACACGTATAGACGCCATTCATTAATCTGGGTTTAATCTAACTGACCCTAACTAGTTTCTTTAAGTGAATGATGTTCCAAGTTCACGCCCTCACTATTTGGGTCGGCGTTGTATTAGACAGTTTTGTTTGTTTTGTGCTATTTAAACATGGGTACGTATTCTATTGTAAGATAGCGTGTCCTATTGTTGGCTACAACAAGGGTTGATTCAATTCTGTTTGTGTTATCATTTGGAAATAAAGTTTGGTCAGTTTGTTGACGAATTGCAGCTATGTTTAAAAAGTGGCATAATTCTTTCAACTGTCGCCCCTGTGATCCGAATTAATTAGTCTCGTCTAAGTTAATACCGAAAATCATATTCTAGAAGTCGGTTAAGTTCTAAGGCTCTGCAATGTGATTCATTGCTAATAACACGTTGTCACCTATGGAGCATAACTACAAGAAGAAACAAAAGTTCCTACATTAGATGTCTTATCGCTTTGATATAGAGGCTGTCAGGATTTTTTCTCTGCATCGCTTTTATTTCGAGTATTAAATTAACAATTAATTTACTCGGGTTATCTGTTTAGCTTTCTTTTAAGGAGGTCTCATTATTGCTGTGTGGTATTTAAATAGGAGTGTTTCCTGTTATTTCTGACAATTACATATTTGGTCCTTATGGTACCTGATCTTATTGGGCCTCAATAATTTATTTTGACCCGGTACATAAAGTAAAGGGGACCATTCTGTAAGAGATGCAAAAGTCTCTGAAACTGGCTTGATCATTCTACTTTCTATGGGAAATTGGAATGTCCTTCTTAACCCCAACCGAACACACGCTCAATATTCCGGCATACCCTATTCGCAAATGTAACCCTTTCTTATATTAATCGGCCGTCAACACCATTTAGCTCTTGTTTTTACAGGGTAAGAATACACAACCTTCGGGCAGAGTTCATTTTACTGATATATGGTTTGAAAACTATGCAGGAATGTGGCCAAAACAATGGCAGCTGCGGGAGCACAAATATACTTGTTTGTATATCGTTAATGTTGAGTGTTTGACTGCCATGATCCTTTCCAAAATTCCCTTACCCGTTTTACAGTCAATGGACATTTCGTTTACATTTCGATACCCAGCAGAATGGGCAAAGCTTGTGAAATTAAAGTGCAGTCAATAGTTCAGGAAATTTAATAAAAGGATGAGCTTGGCGTATGTGGATCGGTATTGTAGACTCGGTTATTCAGGTGGCAAAGTTTTTTTTTAATCGTTCATTTTCTGAGTTTGTTTAAAGTTCTTTGTTTTTCTTGGCCTACTCGTTCAGGAAAAGTAAACGTCAACTCTAGTTATCCAGTGAGACATTGCTTACCCATTATCAGCACACACCCAGCTTTACATTCCTCCCAAATTAGTGGTGAGAGGGGAGACATTTGAAATATATGATATTCGACTTTCGGTGATCGCGGTTCACAATGATGCCGCCTTATTTTAATATATCTTAAATAAAATAGCGAAACAGATTCTTCTTTACCAGCCTTCCTTCCCCGTTTGACACACAATACCAAGGCCGCTGTACAAATTAGATAAACCAGCGGCTATTTAAATATTTAAACCCGTACCGCCATTAAGATTTCGTTGCATAAATACCATAGTTTGACAACTTTGGCAGGCTATGGGAATTTAACAGAGTTCCACAAAATTGAGGAGAGGCCGTTTCCCCCATTCTTCGAGAATGTAGGACTTATTTTTAATTCGAGCTTTCATTTAAGATCTGTGTGAAATTATTTTTTTCAATATTCCCAGAATTAGGACAGCAATTGGATTTTTCGCCGATGTAACCCCGACCCTTCATTACGTTTGAACGTCTGTAACTCGGACATTATCAGCAGCCTGGTTTAACCCGAAACAAAAATTAATTCTATTCCCTCATTTAAATTTCGACCAACCCCCAGAAAGTCTGACTTTCTTTCGACAAATTATCTCAGCCCCGCGAGTTCAAAACTTTAAAATGTGAATGTTACAGGAATCAAGAGAGACTTGGAAAGCTGCATTCGGTGGGTCTTTTTCGTGACATGATTTCAGACAATGGTGCAATAAAAACTCAAACTAGCACAATAACCGCTCCGTTTGTTTTACTTTATAAATACTATGATGTTAGCGATTAAGATGCTTCATTGTCATGGAATCTACTTTCCAATTAACTAGGGAAAGCCAATACTGGTGAGTCCCCAAACTGTTTCATGGACAAATCCTTCCCGAAACAAAATATTGTTTTAGTGAGGACTCTTTTTTAAAAAAGTAACGACATCTAATCAAAGTGAATGGCAATAAATAACATGTTGAATAGATTGGATAACACTGACGTTAATGACAAAACTTTTTTATATGAATTATTTCTAGACGCGTTCAGTCTCACTGCATAAAAGAAAACATCGAGAGAGGCGGGTTGATGTTACCAAAATATTTTATTTGTGTTTAAAACAAAACAGCCTGATAATTGTTGCTCTGTGTTCCCGCTAATAACAGACTCGTTGCAAATTGCTTTTAAAATAGTTTAAACATCAGAAATAAATACTGTTTTCTTTTTAACACTTTGCATTGATCTTATTACAGTTGGGGTCACTTGAAATCCTTCCTATTTACAATTAGTCGTTACTCTGAGCATTTCGCTGCCATGTTCCCAGTGTTGTAGCGGCTGATATACAGCAATTTACCACTTTTAATCCTGGTGATTGTGGCTTTACTTTCTTATTTATTTTATAGTATGGAGTAATTTACATGCCTGCTATCAATAACGCTGTCATTTGCGGGTTTCCAATACGCGAGTTTCATATTATTGATCCTCAAAGCTGTTAATCTCTGACATGCAAGACATCGAATAATTTTCGCATTACAGAGGGCTGTAATAATTTGAAATCATATTTGAAGCCTCGCAGACTCTCTATTTCAACATAAAATGACCAAAGGCGCCTAATTAATAATTTGAAACAAGAAGACATTAGAGTGTAAATATTTAATGGGAACAACTCTGCTTGCTTTGCAAATTGTTCATAAAATACGAAATAAGGCGGGGGGAGGGAGGGAGGAATAATGTACATGGAATAACCTCTGCCGGGCTGCAGTCTACATTTGTGGTGTTTGGGAACTATTACTCTGCAGTCAATAGCCAGATCTACCTGGACATTTATGCTTTTTTTCCTATATATGTACTTAGGCCCAACTGCAATGCAAACAATATGTTTTGTACTCTGCCCTGCGTTTGCTTCTCGCCGCCCTCCATATTGTTAGTAAGACCGGAAGCCACCTTCATGCCCCAATGTTTAAGTGTGGCAATAACACCATTAAGGTGCAATTTCCCCCTCCCCTCCCCCCGCCCTTCCCCCGGCCAGGTAAGATGCCCCATTTAAAACACGTTAATTCGAGTTCCTCACCCTCACGATTGATTCCTTTGCAAATATCCATTAACGGGGCTACAGTTTAAGAGTGTGTGTGTGAAATTGACGTGGAAACAGAAATCAAAGTGGAACACTTTTGTTACCAGTTACAAAACAGTGAGTAAACACCATTTAGTCGAAAATGCACGCGAAAGGTTTTAATAAGTCATATCTAAAAGTGACTTATACAAAAAAAATCCATGGGCATCTTATTTCTGGAATATCTTAGACGTAAGGAATGAACTGTCAAAGCTAGGTGTATACTAGGTATTTTTTTAAGAATGTGTCCATAATGTGTGAATTTCAGGTTTGACCCGGGCGCCAATATGGCTGGTTTTTTAATATGATAATTTTACAATGAAATTTCAAGTGATAGCATTTACCATTCGTGTGAAATTAATTTGAGGTGATCGTTTACAACACAAGTGCATGTGTGACCACATGTTAATAACAGGGGTTTTACACCAATTAATCCCCACCAAATTAATTGTCACATGCCGTGTTTCTCCCTCTCTCTCTCTCTCCCTCTCCTGCTATTCTTCCTGTCTGCCTGTCTCGCTGTCGAGCTTTTGCGATGCCAAGAACGACAATCGACTCACGACCATTTTACCCATTTTAATTCAGTCACAAAACATATGCGACAAACTCGCGTTCTAACACGAATAAGATTTGCTTGAGTGAATCCCAACAAAAGTCTAATTTTCCCTTTACAAGCTGCAGAGACGGACGTGTGAATGAAAAATATCGACCAGTATGTGAATATGAACAGATGCAGTTTCAGCGCAAGGATTGGCCTCTGCTTTGCTGTGGGAAGTCGCAAGGTTCATTAATAATACTTAATACATTCTCATTTAAGGCTGGGCATTGTAGTTCTATTAATTTAAGTCGGGCAAGTGTTTGAGCTTTAAGGGCATCGTTCTCAACATAATTCTCAGAATCTGATTTGAGTGTATGTACCACCCCTTCACAAGGAAGGGCAATTAAAGGTCCCTGTGTACTTCCCAAAGAAAATCGCATTTAAAAGCACACTTATCGGGCTTTTGACTGACCCTCAAAATATTTAGCGATACCAACAGTTTCGAAATCTCATTAGTGAGATAGTTGCACTGTGGCTATGCAGTCAGCCAACGCTGAGCTGAGATCCTGGCCTGTGTTCCTCATACTCTAACCATTGCATAACACATGCTTCAAGAGAAATACACTTACTGTGCAGCTCAGGTTGGAATTCAAAACTTTCAGTGTTTGTGTTAATCCTACTGCTCAATTTCAGAAGCACGTGTCTTCAGCCACTCGTCCAACTTCGCGTTTTATTTCTCCACAGATCTTTAATGAATAGGAAATTGCCAATTTGTGGCATTACATCTTTTTCTTAATTTAGTCGGATTACTCTTTCATCGTTCTGTTTGTTTATGAAAGTGCTTTGTTGATGGTGTTTACATACCATAGTAAGATTTAATTTTAATTTAGTTTGCTTTATTTATTAGTCTCACAATTAGGCTTACATTAACACCGCAGTGAAGTTACTGTGAAAATCCCCTAATTTATTTCGCTGAAATACATGGGGTTTGGTATATTTCTTGACATTTTTCCCCCTCGACTGACAGATGTGTGTTTTCTTGGGGCTAAGTCGGTGCCAAGAAGCTCAACAGGCGAAAGTACAAAAAAAACTCCGGTTAATCTGTTGAAACGGCAGCTGTTGGCTCTTGGAGTCTTCAAGCTTCACCTTTGACATGCCCCTTTTCAATCAGGACAGGCATCGAACAACTGACCACTGCAAACGCCATAAAAGAATAGCAAGAAGACGCTTGTTGAAGATGCAGCTTAAATTTACCCTTTTTAACGTTTTGTTAGAATAACTAATGCAAGCCTTTGGACGGTGGTCAGTGCCTTTTTGATTACCAATATGCCATCATCTCACACCCCCACCCCAACAATCACTTCAGCTAATTCATTTTCAGTGTAACACACACAGAGATTTTATTCTAAGAATGAATCAACGAAAGAAAGTAATGAGTTTGTATTCACATGTTGTTGTAATCTAATGGAAGATAGTTTGCCACACTCAATGTTGCAATGAAGCTTTTCCTCGTCGTACAGAAACTAGGAGCAGGAGTAGGCCACTCGGCCCTTCGAGCCCGATTCATTTTGATCATGGCTATCATCGAATTCAATATCCTGATGCCATAGAAGCTGGTTCCATAAAAACTTCAACCAGTCATCAAAGTTTAGCAAAACAAAAGCCTGCGGGCATATAGCTCTGGTAATAAAGACAATTTGTGCCCAATTCTACTCGTAAGCAAATTGCTTTTAGATTCCAGTATTTCGTGCTGACAGGGTTATATAGCCAGTCTGCTTATGTCCAACTTTTGTTCCGTTCTACTGCATCGAGTAAGATTCCACTGTATTAGTAAAATCAATAGCCAGAATACAGGCTATTAATTGATAAAACTTCAGTTCATTAATATTTGAAACATGGCAAAGTAATGCTTGTCTTTAGCAGCGATTATTTCATTGTTAGCCAAGGATACATTTCAGTTGGTTACTGCTAAACACGAGTGCCCTAAAGGATAATGACTTGATGGTATAAATGATGTCATCTTAATACTGAGTGGGGTTTGATTAAACAGATCATATAGCAGATACAATGGTGTGTTTTACATTCCGGTCAAGCTGTTTGTGGATGTTTTGTTTGCTGATGTTATGTTGGGCGTTTGCCCTCGTCATAATTGCCATCACGGTTAGAACTATCTTCTTGAAATAAAAGAGTGATTGATTCCTGCTCTCGTGGGTATCTGTACGAGGGGGCTTCTGACAATAATTCGCCCCCAAACCCTGCCCCCCCCCAACACACACACATTTATACCGCCATTCGGCGCTGCTCCACCCAATCAATTTGACCGATTTTCATGTAGATCTGTTGGGATTCAGTCAAATATCATAATCTAATATGTCACAACTCCTTCCCTCCCGCGGTTCGCCCGCGAGAATGGAGCCACATTTTCCCCAAATAAAAAAAAACCACTTGTCTGGCCTCATCCGTTATTGTTAATCTTAGAACAATGGGCACATCTGTCCCGGTTTTTTTTCCGCTGAGCACCTTTAGAGAAACAGTGTTTAAAACAGCAACAGTGGCGTGTGTCGGCGAGCCACCCCTTTTCAGAAACAAAACCCATTTTGCTCCTGCCGTAATTTAAAACCGCGTTTATTTAAATTGTTTGCCGATAAGAATTGATGTTCTTTTTTTGAAAGAAAAAGGGAATACAGTTCAGTGCGAGAAAACTATTGCCGACCTAAAAATAGCTCCCTGGCTCTGAGGTCCCCACCGCCCCCCCCCCGCCCCCGCCATTTAATTTGTTTGCCAATTTTGTTGCACTGTAGTCGTCAGAAGTGACTTGTGTGGTTAATTAAATCTACATCATCTCCTTTTGTTGGCCTATCCAAGCCCAGTTTATTGATCAAACATATATTTTACAAATATAGCTAAACATGTTGCAGTCAGTGTTTGACTGCCTTTTGAAACCTGCGTCACCTTGCTGGAATGTTTAGTCTCTATGTCCTCTTCCAGATCAGCATGCAAAGAGATGGCTACCCGACTGTTTCTCTTTTTAATTTTTTTTGCAAACACCTTCCCCTCCCCCCGCAACTAAAAACACAACTGAAGAGACGAGACTCTGCATTTTCAATTCCAGCCTGACTCACAACATTATTATTACATCAACTTAATTTCAAACAACGCTCCCCCCCCCATCCCCCACCCACCCATTCCGGAAAAAGGGGAAACAGGAATGGGGGTTCAGAGATTGTGTGTGTGTGTGTGGCAGAGAGTGGGTGTGTGTGTGTGGGTGTATAGGGGGCAGAGAGTGTGAGTATGTGTTTGTGTGTGTGCCCGAGCAGGGAGTGTGTGTATGTGTGTGACAGGGTGTGTGCAGGGTCAGGGAGTATGTGTAGGCAGCAGAAAGTCTGTATGTGTAGGGAAAGTGTGTATATGTATGTGTGTGACAGATTGTATGTGTGTGGAGGAGTATGTGTGCGTGTGACAGAGAGTGTATGTGTGTGTTGTGCGTGTGACAGAGTGTATATGTGTGCGTGTAAGCAATTGAACTCAGTGGAAGCAACGGGCCCGGGTATCTGAGCAGCAAGTCTATCTTCAGGGCTCTGGCTGGAGTTGATCCCAGAGTTGCCAATTAGGCCCCTTTTTTCATGTTGGCTGCCTTGTCAATTTCGGGTCAGTTTCAATAAATTCCTCATCAATTAGGCATTGATAAATAAGTCAGATTACACTTTGTTAGAACAATACAGTGGTAGGGGCATTCAAGTAAAATGGTCAGATGTGAAGGTTAACGCCAGGAGAGTTATTGTTGGAGATGCAGCATTTACTGTGACTTCAATGGAGGAATGTGTGTGTCTGTGGAGGGGTTTGTTTGTGTTTGTGTGAAAGGTTTGTTTGTGTGTGTGTATAGAGGGGTCTGTGTGAGGTTTGTGTGTGTGTGTGTGTGGAAGGGTTTGTGTATATGTGTGTGTGTGTGGAGGGGTTTGTTTGTGTGTGTGTGAGAGGTTTGTTTGTATATGTGTGTGAGAGGTGTATGTGTGTGGAGGTGTTCATGTTTGGAGAGGTCCGTGAGTGCGTGATATTCGTGTGTGTGTGTGGAGGGGATTGTACGTGTGTGTGTGGAGGGGTTTGTGTGTGGGGGCGGAGCTGCGTGTGTGTGAGAGATTTGTGTATGTGTACGTGGAGGAGTTTGTGTTTATGTGAGGGGTCTGTTTGCATGTGTGTGTTTGTGTGTGTGGAGGGGTCTGTGTGTGAAAGGCGGGTGTGCGGAGGGGATTGTTTATGTGTGTGCGGTTTGTGTATGTGTGTGAGAGAGAGGGGTTTGTGTGGGAGGGGTTGTGCATATGTGTATATTGGGGGGGTTGTGTGTGTGCGTGTGGAGGGGAGTGTGTGTGTGCAGGGATGAGGTTGTGTGTGTGGATGGGGTTTGTGTGTAGGGGGGGCGTTGTGTATATGTGCATTTGAGGGGTTTGTGTGTGGAGGGGCTGATGTATGTAGGGGGAGGGAGGAGAGGGAGGTGCAGTGTGAGCATGTGAAGCCAGGGCAGTGTCTGGAACAGGAAACTGAGATTGGATTGGATTTGATTCCTCCTCTCCAGCTTCTGGGGGTTTTTTTTTGTGTGTGTGTTTTGACATGGGGAACCCGGAAGGCAATGGGCTACTCGGATTGGTCGCTTGACGTCAGGGGAGTGCGCAGAGAGTGAGTGCGCAGGGTTGGTGGGACAGGGAGGTGGGGGGGGTGAGGATGGTATTGAGGGAGGGGGGGTGTGATGGGTAGTGGGTGAGGGGAGGGGGGCGGGGGAGAGAAAGAGAGAGAGAAGCTGCAGCAGGAGCAGCGGCGGCGGTGGCCAAAGACAAGGGGAGAGTGGCGGGGAGGTGGGGGGGGTGAGACACACACACACACACACACACACACACACAGGGAGAAGGACATGGCTGCAGAGGCGGCGAGGGACAGGAGCGGGCTGGATCCGCGGCTGTGAACAAAACAAATAACAGTGTGGGAGAGGGGGAAGGAAGCAAGAGGAAAGAAATTGGGGGCTTTTATATATAAAAAAGATATCACAGTGTTGGTGGAGGAGGAGGAGGAGGAGGGGGGGAAACAATAGCCGGGAGTTAATAAATGAATGAATGAATGAATTTCATGTGAAGTGACCGTCCTGATGCGGGAAGCAGCCAGGGAGACGCCACATCGATGGTCGCTGTAAAAGCTGGAGCCAGCCATGAACGCTCAGCTGACGATGGAGAACCTGGGCGATTTGCAAGGGGTGCCTCATGACCCGGTGCAGGCGGGGGAGCTGCTGAACAGCTCCAGCCCCCACAGCCGCCCTCTCGGCCACCGCAACCTGCCGGTCCACGCTCGCTCCATGGTCTCCAGCATGGCTTCGATCCTGGACGCCGCCGCCGCCGGCGACTACCACCACCACCGGCCGCCGGAGCACAGCAGCCTGGCCGCCCCCCTGCACCCCACCATGACCATGGCTTGCGAGACGCCGCCCGGGATGAGTATGAGCAGCACCTACACCACCCTGACCCCCCTGCAGCCGCTGCCCCCCATCTCCACCGTGTCGGACAAGTTCCCCCACCATCACCATCACCACCACCACCACCACCACCACCAGCGGCTGCCCGGCAATGTGAGCGGCAGCTTCACCCTCATGCGGGACGACCGGGGCATGAACAACCTGTACAACCACTACCACAAGGAGATGACCGGCGTGGCCCCCAGCCTCTCCCCGCTGGCCACCATCCACCCCCCGCAGCACGGGCTGCCGCCTTACGGCCACTCCGGCCCCCTGCCCGGCGACAAGATGCTCACCCCCGGCGGCTTCGAGGGTCACCCGGGCATGCTGTCCCGGCCCGAGCAGCACCTGAGCCGCGGCCTCAGCCCTCCCTCCGTGGGCATGGTGCCCATCAACGGCCTCCACCATCACCCGCACGTCCACCCGCACGCCCAGGGACACGGGCAGGTCCTGGGCGGCGGCGGCGGGGGTGGCGGGCGGGGGGAGCCTCCTCCGCCTCCGCCTCCTCCTCCTCCTCCTCCTCCCCCCTCCGCCTCCGGCGGCTCTCAGCCCGGCGGCGGCGGCTCGGCCCCCGGGCAGCTGGAGGAGATCAACACCAAAGAGATCGCTCAGAGGATCACTACCGAACTCAAGCGTTACAGCATCCCCCAGGCCATCTTCGCGCAGCGGGTGCTGTGCCGCTCGCAGGGCACCCTGTCAGACCTGCTGAGGAACCCCAAACCCTGGAGCAAACTCAAATCCGGCCGGGAGACGTTCAGGCGCATGTGGAAGTGGCTTCAAGAACCGGAATTCCAGCGGATGTCGGCTTTGAGGTTGGCAGGTAAGTGTTGGGACATTGTGTGTTGGTGTCTGTGTGTGTGAGAGTGTGTATCTGTGTCTGTGTGTGGGAGAGTGTGTATTTGTGTGTCTGTGTGTGAGAGAGTGTGTATCTGTGTGTCTGTGTATGTGTATCTGTGTGAGAAAGAAAATATTGGTGTTTGTGTGAGAGAGAATGTGTTGGTGTCTGTATGTCTATGTGTGAGAGAGAAATGGTGCTATCAGTATGTGGGAGAGAGTGTGTTGGTATATGTGTGTCTATGTTTGTGTGTAAGAGAGAGTGTGTCTCTGTATGTCAATGTGTGTGAGAGGAAGTGTGTTGGTATCTGTGTGTGTGTGAGAGAATATTGGTGTATGTGTGTGTGAGAGAATATGTGTTGGTGCCTGTATATCTGTCTGTCTGTGTGTATGTGTCTCTGTCTGTGTGTATGTCTGAGTGAGCTTAAAGTAGATTCACACAATAATACAGAATAACAGCACATTCCAGGGAATGATTCTTTCAACCCTGAACTCTTCTGAGATGTAGTTGGAACATTGAAAAGCCCAAAGCCAGTCCCCTCAATCCCACACTCTGTTCTGCTGCAAGATCCAATGCTATTGTCACGGCGGTATTTCCTCCCTCATCCCCCTGGAAGCCTATTTCAAAGGAGGGGAAGAGCGTTGGTCTCTCTGCAGCGGCAGCAGCAGATGTGGGGACGCTTCTCCCCGAATGTCACCAGAGTTTAGTGACTCGGTTACATTCCGGGAAGGAGTAAGAATCATGTCTAGAGTTTCCTCCCAGCCCTTTAAGATGTGAACGGTAAACCGAATCTCGGCAGAATGGGCTGTCACCCAAATGTGCTTTCCTTGAAATGAAATGGTTAAATGTTATTTCACACAGTGCTTTGATTCCCATTTCTGTGAAGTAGAGTGGGGTGTTATTTCCAGCCGGCTGTTTGCAACTAACATTTTTTTTAGGGTGGGAGGGGGGAGGTTGGAGGGAGAGAGAAAGGCGTCCTGTTACTGTTGAGAACTTTCGGATTGTAATGTGCCGAGTGAGGATAGCTTGAGTTTGTTACTTCAGTGTGGCCCTGCACGAGGCTTTGTTAATTAACTGATAGGTCTCCATTAATTTTTCCCAGGAGAACGAGAGACAGTCAGAGCCCGAGTCAGGAGCAGTGATCCGTTTCACACAAGCTCTGACGTGCAATCGCCAGCATTTCAAATTCAGATTTCCAGAACACAAAGGGAAGCTGATTTTATTCATGCATTTGCTGGCCCTGTGCATGACATTTATGTTCTGTTTGCTTGCCGTTATAATATATATATTATATATAACTGGTTAGCAATAAATAAGCATAGTCACTGCAGATTCCAGCTGTAAAATGTATCGGTCCGGGAGGTTTAAAATACCTGACTCTGCGTTATCACTCTCTTCCTCATTTATCTTCACTCTATCTGAGGTGTCACAACAAAGATTGCACGTTCATCCGAAAATCCACTTTCTGTGGAAAATAATTTATTTGCGAAAGTAAAATTCAGTGCTATATTGACAAGCACTGAGCTTCAGCCCAAGAGAGAATGCGCCTCAGTATTCGAAACTTGGACGGCGAACTCCAGGTCGCAAAGGGGCAGATGTAGCCCGTCTCTGCGCATATTTATAAACTGACCTATTTTAAACTCTTGTGCTATAATTAAAACCCAAATCCAATCGCTCTGAGAGCATGCGTACGATTAAGTAAATAGCTGGCCAAGAAATCTCCATCGAACGATTGATAACATTCGCGTTGTTCGATTTTTAGACGCTGCCTTGAGTGTATTTTTACGACAATTTTGTCGACCTCAGTCTCCATTTATTTGCATGGGTCGATACTGGAAACAACCACTTGCATTAGAATATGTTGTTGAGTCTTATGGGTGTTATCTGAAGGTAAACGCTGCCAAAGGCGGGCTGCCTGATGTTGGAGCAGGTCACGTCTGCTTTTCAACAGAAAATACCCCCACACTGATTTGTTTTGCTAATCGTCTCTTTAACCGTGGATCCTTTCTGTTTACCTTATTAATATGCGTTTATTTCAGTTGGCCAGGGCCTTCCAAAGAGATTGTCACATCTCAGGCACTACAATTCTTTTTTTTGTTTGGGTTAGCATTCAAGTAGTAAATGTTTACGTTTTAGTCGTTTTGTTTATAGATGCTCGGAACTCAGCAATCTGATGGAGAGCTATCCAATTGTGTCCTAACCTGCGATGTATTATTTAGGCAATTCATCTATTATTTAGTCTTATACACCGAAAAGCACAAGTCTTATTTAAGTGGACAATGAAACAAACGACTTGTCTAAACATATGATGCCTAGCTGTGTATTCTAACGGCATTTCCGCAGATAGTTTTAACAAATTGCATCCCAAAATGTATCATCCTCAAAAACAATTTCCACAAAACCACAATGCCTTCTAACTTTTTTTTTGCGGGGGTTATTTTTGGCAGAATCGACCAACAAAATCTTGAAAACTTATTGTGTGGGAGTGATTATTTCACAGCTATTAATCGGGAATGATTGCCTTTGCCTGAACTGTACTCCTTTTCCTGGTTTCTTTTTTTAAGTGTCACCCCCTCCCCAAAAAAAATCCCGTCCTCCTGTGAAGGGGTTGAAACAATGTGACGGCTGAGTGAGATGTGTTATTCATGCGGGCTCTCTCCTCGCTTTGTCCGGCCAGCTTCTGGTGTTTGCCTCTTCCTGCGGTTCCCTCGGGGATTCCTAGCACCGAGATTACATTGAACCTCCCGCAAACAGTCTAAAAATTGGTAGTTACATGTAAGGAATATTGAGGTCTTGACACTTTCTGTACTGTCTTCAAATGTAAGCAGCGAACACTAATTGCAATTCTGACCCCTCCAGCCTCCATTTTGTTCCTTCGTCATATTTCAAATCTGGATTTATCCCATTTTATCCACATTTGTTTTGGGAAAAAAATCTCGATTTTTTTATTGCCTTACATTTTTATTTGGCTTCTTAAATTAATCAAAGGTGGCTAACAGTTTTGTAGTGGTCCTTAACTTCATATTTAGACAGGCGAACAATATGACACTATATAACTGACCTAATTTCTGGTTTTCAAATAGTAATTTTCAAACAATGGTATTTAATTCTGGTCATGGCGCCAAATATCCCATTGCAAAAAAATATAAATTTATAGGGACAACAAGAGAATAATTGATAAACAACTTAAACGGCTTATAATACAATAGAATAAAATGCTGGATACACTCAGCAGGTCTTGCAGCGTCCGTTGGGGGGAGAAATACTGTTAACTTTTGGGATCTAAATGATTCTGCAATAGAATAGAATAGAATACTATAGAATCCCGACAGTGCAGAAGGAACCCATTCGGCCCATCAAGCCTGCACCGACTTTCTTAACAGAGTATTTAACCCAGGCCCTATCCCCCGCCCTATCCCTATAACCCCCCACATTTACCATCTTAATCTGCACATCTTTGGACACTAAGAGGCAATTTAGCACGGCCAATCTCTAACCCTGGACTGCTACAGCAACAGCCCATTCAACTGAGGCTGGGCATATGTCGGCTGCAGGAATTGACCAGACGCTGGCACAAGGCTGAATGGGATATTGGTCAAAAAAAATCTCTCCTCACAATGTTCAAAATGTGGCTTATGAACTGCTACACAACATGCTTGCTATTTGGGGTGCAGATGTATCACATTCTCTTAGGCATTTGTCTCAGAAAGACAATACCCTCTGACGGACTGTTTGCAATTTTCTTTTAGTCCAGAATATTAAAGCGTCCTTGCTGGTAGCTAGAAATTTGTTTTAATTTCAAAACGTTCTTTGGGAAATTCTTGAAATGCAGAGTTCTATAATTGCTGGCGGCACTGCGGGTGGCAATGGTTTTCTTTTGCGAAAATATACTTGGTTCGTAAAAAGAAAGCCACAAAATGACTGTGAGAGAAAGCGCAGATATCCGAGCTTTCAGCATTAGATCATACTGTATTCTGAGGTGCTTCAATCTTTGTAAATAAGTGAATTCAACCCAAAGATTGTCGTTTCACCAAGGATTGAGAAACTTGGAGGACACTGGAGTTTATGTTTCTGCCTATCTGGGTTGCTGGTGTTGTGCACTCAGATGTCTGGATGTGCAGATTGTGAAAGGGCAGTTAAGACATAGAGACAGGTATCTGTGGAGGCCAGCCAGCCAAGGCACCAGCTACTCTAACCAAATTGTACCAGCAGGCCTACCGTATGTAAACAGCCTTTTCAATCGGTGTTTTGTGAATATATTAACGCGTCAGCCCTGCAGTTTCGACCCACTTAACGGTGACGTGTGCAAACAAATGACCCCGGGTTCCAGGGGTTGCATGTAGTTTGAGATTGAATTTGTAAATGTTTCTTGTTAACGAAAGGCGGAAGCCATTATTCCAAGTGGCTGCAACCGCTGTCGGTGTTCGCAATTTTGTCTCATTTATTCAATTGTTGATTCCGAATCATTCCGATTTCGCCAACACACAGACAAAAAAAATGCAATGATCAGCGGGGAGTGCAGTGGGAGGCTGCCGTTTTCAATACAACTGCAAGTGTGGTGGACAATTTTTAAGATGCGTTATCGGAACAGCTGAAACGTTAAGTCTATTCGAGTTGTTTCGTGGCTGTAAAATCAGTATTATACGGTATAAATTTAGTGCTTCCCCCCCTCTAATTTACACAACAGCCAGTGCCTCACTGTAAATTCTATTTATATTCACACACCAGTAGCTAATGTGACCCAAACAAGTATAATACATCATTTTCATTTCCTTGTGGGGTGCGATCAAACAAACAAAGCACGGGAAGTGGGGGAGGGGGGTGGAATGGCACCCACCCCAATGGCAAAATACCATAAAAATGGTATTTTTATTGTTAAATTCTGGTTGTGAAACATTGACAAAGTTGTGAATCATTTCTTTGGGCTGTTCCTTTTGCGTGTGTTGCTGATAAACCCCGAAATGTTTCATCATTCCAGCTGCCTTCTCTAACAAGGCCTTGATATGTTTCAAGAATTATAGGACATCCTCTCCCCCTCCCCCACACCCTCCTTGTGATTAATTACTTTAATTAAAATCCTGACCCACAAATTCGCCGATATACAAATGAACAGACGCACATTTCTAGACTCGCGCCAGTAGTGTGATTGGGGTTCCTTTGTTAGATTGGAGCGAACTCACTTTAGGTGGAAGCATTTCTGGGATCCCCATAAATTTAGGATTTTGGCTACATTTGCAAACACTAGCTCCCAGTGTTTGCACGCTATTGGCTTGTTTGCTTTCCACCGATAAGAGACGATACGAATTCTGGAATATTTTAAGCTGAAGTGGCTGGTCTCTGGGAAAGTTCTACACCTGTGACATTTCCTGATTTTGCTTGTCAGTGTCCTTGTAACCCCATTGATTTATAACTACCTAATGCTCGGCCACATTTGTTTTACGTTAATGTTTATCCAAACTGAAGGCATTTACAAGCATTTAAACGATGCTGCGATACTCAGGCAGGCAATGGAATCTCCTCTCTAAAAGATCAGTTTTTAAAAAAATATTTGGCCCGATTTTCGGAAATAATTTACTTGCGCCAAGACCAACGAGAGGATTCAATTGGCAACATTAGCTGAAATCTATGTATTAAAAATGAATTTATGTACACTTTTTTTTGGAGGGTATAATATTTTTTCTCTAAAACACACCGCCGATTTGCGAGCGCATTTACAAGCTGCCTTCTTTCGTTCTCTGGCCGTGTGTGCAACAGGCGTGTTTCGATTAAGTTTCAGTAAATAATTAAAATCACTATTGATAGCCCTTTTTTTGCACTTGCGAAGATGAGGACGATTGTAATTAATAGGTAAATGATGAAGCGTTAAAGTGTTATCTGTCTCTACCTAATTTGAGTGAAGTGATTGATTTAGGTCAAATGAGGTGGAAGCAATTAAGAAGGAGGCAGCGGAGTTGCGCCCTGTGGCTTCAAGGGTGTTGGCACAGAGAGTACCTCAAGCTTTTCCTTCCGAGAAACCTGTTCAAAATTTGTACAGTCGGACACTTTGCCTCTTCGCGTTAATTGGTGTAACCAAAGATTCTCAGCGGAAGTGTCCACCATAAATATATTGAACAGGGTATTTCCAAATGAGATAAATAAAGCTTTATAGCACTTCAGTTGGGATTCCCTTCTCGGCTGCCACATTGCTGGTTTACCATTAAGGAGGATGATTTTATTCGGAGTTTGAAAACTGATTAAATGTAATTCACCACACTTATTTGTTAAACAAGAACGGCGTGGTCAAATCTAACACTAAAACCTTCCAGTGACGAATAAAGTAATATAAAGCTATCGAATGATCTAATTTTTATCCAAAGATTAGCTAAAGATACGGAGGTAGAAGCAAATTATTGCGGATGCTGGAATCTGAAACCAAAGAGAAAATGCTGGAAAATCTCAGCAGGTCTGGCAGCATCTTGTAAGGGGAGAAAAGAGCTGACGTTTCGAATCCAGATGACCCTTTGTCAAAGCTCCTTGAGATTACAGGGATAGGGCCTAGGTGGGATTGTTGGGCCGAATGGCCTCCTTCTGCACTGTAGGGAATTCGTGATTCTATTGATGTCCTCGAGAACAGCAAATTACAAATCTGACTGAGCGCTTTTCCCGAGGAGTTAGTAAGTGATCTTTTAAAGATGATCTGCCCTATCATTCCCCTTCCACAATGAAAACAGAGCGGTATGGCACACGTTTCGTACTGGGCTGAATTTAATTGAAAACACTGAGATCAAAACGAGTTACTGGTCACAGTGGAGCCGGTTCCAAAGGACCAATGCGCCACCTCATGGTGGAGTCTGTAGCCAGGCTCTCCGACGTCAAGGGCTGGCATCAATATTTATAGATATAAACACTTACGTCTCCAGCAGCGAGCAGTGAGGTGATGCTCACGTAATTTAGTGCAACGCGTAAACAGTAGAGGTCGGCTGGAGGCAGCAATCTCGAGGTACTGGGCGCCGCTGCACTTGTTTTGTCGCCTTCAATGAGGAGTTAGTGCCAGCAGAGAGACACGGGGCAACTTTCATAAAGACTTCAGCCAACTCTATTTTGGAAAGCAGATTGGTGATGAGTTAGTTTTGTTATTTTAACTAATGTAACCTTCCTTGCGGATTGACGCTGTGAGGTTGACGTAGAAAAGGATTTGAAAGGGAAACAGTGGCTAGTTTCCATGCAGGTGTGTTTTACATTCGCTGCGCCAGTGTAACGGGGGAGATGTCATTCAGCACCATGGACAGTTCAGTTCGTAGTGTTATTCGGTCTTCTGTTTGAAAGCAAAAGTGGCTTAAATTATGCTAACTGGTCCACAACTCTTACTCTTCCCCCACCCCCCACCCCCCACCCCAGCCCCCCGCCCAGTCCACCGCCCCCCGCCTCGCACCCCCTCGACTTCCCTCAGTTATTTCCATAGTAAATGCCCTTTGGCAGCTTTATCTTTAACATGGGCTTCAGGCTCGACAGCTCCCCGTTACATTGAGTCTCTCATCTCCCGAGATGAGACTATTCTCTGCTGAACCATTTGGAAAGCCGCAGCTCAAGGTCTGCATTGCAGTCATTGACAGTTGATTCGTTTTTTTTTATTAACCAGCGTTAATTTTTAAAAAGTACAGAAAAAGTTTGTTCTTAATTGTAGTGGTTATGAGCAAGAGACAAAGATTGAATTATAAGCAGAACTGTGTGCAGCACGGTGGCACAGTGGTTAGCACTGCTGTCTCACGGCACCAAGGATGTGATTCCCCGCTTGGGTCACTGTCTTTGTGGAGTTTGCACGTTCACTTGGTGTTTCCTCCAGATGCTCCGGTTTCTTCCCACAGTCCAAAGACGTGCAGGTTAGGTGAATTGGCCGCGCTAAATTCTCCCTCAGTGTACCCGAACAGGCGCTGGAGTGTGGCGACTAGGGGATTTTCACAGTAACTTCATTGCAGTGTGAATGTCAGCCTACTTGTGTCTAATAATAAATAAACAACTTGAAAAGACCTTCATTGTGGGAACCATATGATGTGATTGGAAAGTTTAAAATATTTGGTTTGTACTGTTATGTAGAACTAATTTGAGATGGAGGCATGTTGGCACAAGGCTGTTAAATCCATCATCAGAAACTGTAATATTCAATTTCAGTTAGGTTGGTGTTTGATAATCTTTTTAAGATATCGGTCTGAATTTACAGTTAAGAATTGAGTTATCAAATTAATTTAGAATTTGTCTTTAATATATAGCTCATTTGTCAAAGTAGTCATTGGATTTTAGTCACAGCAACAGATTTGAATTCAGTTAGTAACGCGCCATCTATCTGCTATACTGTGCTTTCTAACAGAATTTCATTTTATTGTTATTAAGAATGGGGTAGAGACACCCATTCCCTTAACGGGAACAAAGACCTTTCCAATGGGTTTATACTGGCACCCCTCCCCCACAACATTCTTTAAAACAAATTTTAGTATCAGTTTATTTGTTTTCTGCACGTAAACAGTGTCAGATGATGCCAAGCACGGGTTGTCATAATTTTGTTGGGGAGAGTTGAAGGGTAACAAGAGAGCTGAAAATATGTTTTTGTACTCAGATGTTATCAAAACATTGAGCCAAGAAAACAACTCCAAAATGAACTCTCAGAATGAGTTGCATCCATAATCCTAATCTCTCTTCCTTGTTCTCGTCCAAAGTCTGTGGCTGCAACATTCTTGTTTATAAAAGAATGAATCATGTATTCTTATGGTGGAAGTGCTTTGGACTTACCATTTATATATACTGAAATGTTGCTCCTAAGATCTCTTCTACCCACTAGAACCATTCAGTCAAAATCCCCACTCACAGCCAACTGGTTACTTTTAAACTATTGTCAGTAATCAAACCCGAAATTGACAGAGTGTGGTGAATCTTTGGAACTCCTTGCCACTTCTCTGTGGGGGCAGCATCTTTGTGTATATTTAAGGCTGAGCTAGTTGGAAGTTTGATCAGTAAGGGTTACGGGGAAAGAGCAGGAAAGTGGACATGGGGACTGTTGTTGGATTAGCTATGATCCTATTGAATGGTGATGCAGCAGGCTCCAAGGAGCTGAAAGGCCTACTCCTGCTCCTAAACGAAAACAGAAAATGCTGGAAAATGTTAGCAGGTCTGGCAGCATCTGTGGAGAGAGAATAGAGCCAATGTTTTGAGTCACTATGTGTCACAGATGCTGTCAGACTTGCTTAGATTTTCTAGTATTTTCTGTTTTTGTTTTGGATTCCAGCACCTGCATTATTTTGTTTCTACTCCAGTTTCTATTTCTTATGGCCTTAGATAACTCCTTGTGGAAGAAATCTGAACTGGTCAAATGACTAATTGGGGTCCTGTTGGAAAACTAAGGAAGATTGGTCTGGTCTGCACTGTGGCACAGTGGTTAGCATTCCTGCCTCATAACATCAGGGACCTGGATTCAATTCCAGTCTTTGGTCACTGTGCAGAGTTTCTATGTTCTCTCCTGTCTGTGTGGGTTACATTTAAGTGCTCTGGTTTCCTCTCACAGTCCAAAGGTGTGCAGGTTAAGTGGATTGGCCATGCTAAATTGACCCATGGGCCAGAATTTAACCGCCCTACTCGCCATAGTAATCGGAGTAGGCGAGGGGTGGACCATGAGAAGGTCCATTGACCTGGAGTGGGATTTTACAGTTAGTGGTCAAAATTTTACTGCTCCACCTGCCACAGGAATTGGAGCAGGTGTGAGGCAGACCATGGGAAGGTCCATTGACCTGGGGTGAAATTTTACAGTTAGTGGTTGAAATTTTACTGCTCCACCTGCCACAGGAATTGGAGCAGGTGTGAGGCAGACCATGGGAAGGTCCATTGACCTGGGGTGAAATTTTACAGTTTGGGCACCAGCGAAGCCATAAAATCCCACATTTATTATATGGTGTCCCACAATATGTACGTTGGGGGGGTTAGTGGGTAAATGGTTGTGGTTACAGAGATGGGATGGGCCTGGGAGAGATACTCTGCGGGAGAGTTGGTGCAGACTCAATGGGACAAATGTCCTCCTTTTGCAATGTAGGAATTCTATGACAGTGCAACTCAATATTGTTTAACCAAAAAAGAAAATGCTGGAAAATCTCAGCAGGTCTGGCATCATCCATAAGGAGAGAAAAAGTTTATTTATCAGACACAAGTAAGGCTTACATGCAATGACGTTATTGTGAAATTCCCCAAGTCGCCTGTTTGGGTCAATACACCTAACCAACACATCTTTCAGACTGTGGGAGAAAATGGCTGTGGGGCGGTATGGTGGCACAGTGGTTAGCACTGCTGCTTCACAGATCCAGGGACCTGGGTTCGATTCCTAGCTTGGGTCACTGTCTGTGTGGAGTTTGTACATTCTCCTCGTGTCTGTGTGGGTTTCCTCTGGGTGCTCTGGTTTCCTCCCACAGTCCAATGATGTGTGGGTTAGGTTGATTGGCCATGCTAAAATTGCCCCTTAGTGTCCTGAGGTGTGTAGGTTAGAGGGATTAGTGGGTAAAATATGTAGGGATATGGGGTTAGGGCCTGGGCGGGATTGTGATTTGTGTGGACTTGATGGGCTGAATGGCCTCTTTCTGTACTGTAGGGTTTCTATGATTTCTATGATTCCATGAAAACTGGAGCATCTGAAGGAAACCCACCCAGACACGGGGAGAACATACAGACTCCATACAAATAGTGACCCAAGCCAGGAATCGAATCCAGGTCCCTGACACTGTGTGGCAGCAGTGCTAACCATTATGCCACCATGCCACCCACAAGACCCAAAGGGTCATCTGGACTTGAAAGGTCAACTGTTTTCTCTCCTTACAGATGGGCGGCACTGTAGCACAATGGTTAGCACTGCTGCTTCACAGCTCCAAGGATGTGGGTTTGATTCCCCACTTGGGTCACTGTCTGTGTGGAGTTTGTACATTCTCCGCGTGTCTGCAAGGGTTTCCTCTGGGTGCTCCAGTTTCCTCCCACAGTCTAAAGATGCGTGGGTTAGGTTGATTGGCCATGCTAAAATTGCCCCTTAGTGTCCGGAGATACATAGGTTAGAGGGATTAGCCGGTAAATATGTAGGAATATGGGGGTAGGGCCTGGTTGGGATTGTGGTTGGTGCAGACTCAATGGGCCAAATGGCCTCTTTCTGTACTGTAGCGATTCTATGATTAAAATTTTTTGCCGACTATCAAACTGGATGATGTGTAAAGCGGCCGAATGGATTCATTTCCCGCCTTGGTTTTATTTTTCTTGCAGCCTGCAAAAGAAAAGAGCAAGAACACGGCAAAGAGAGGGGCGCCGCGCCCAAAAAGCCTCGGCTGGTCTTCACGGACGTCCAGCGCAGAACTCTCCACGCAATATTCAAAGAAAACAAGCGTCCGTCCAAAGAATTGCAAATCACCATTTCCCAGCAGCTGGGCTTGGAGCTGAGCACGGTCAGCAACTTTTTCATGAACGCCCGCCGGAGGAGCCTGGATAAATGGCAGGATGACGGCAGCTCCAACTCAGTCAATTCTTCTTCATCATCAAGCACTTGTACCAAAGCATGAAGGGGACCCCCGGACTAAATCTCGGTGGAATAGCTTTAAAATCAATGACCAGGACCTCCAGAGAGCAGGTTTAATTATTGAACTCAATAGACAATATAATATTTATATGTCCAACGAAACCAAAGACTTAATTGACCTGCATTAAGGACTCCGTTCTACAACACTTTATTATGACTTTTTTTTGGGGCAAAAAAAAGATAGAAGCCGCTGGTCGTACACCTTCCATCACTCAACATAGTCCAACGTGTGTGACTGTAAGTCGTTCAGAGCATCCTCATGCTGTTAAGAAAAGAACATTACTCCAAACATTTGGTTCCATTTCACTTCCACGGGAATACCATGAAGGTGTGTGTTGTAAAAGTACAGTGTCGGTGTCAGTGACCAGAGACTTCAGAAGGGGCTGGTCTGCAGGTTGTGCTCAGGCATGGCGGTACAAAGGTGGAGTCATCTGTGTTCATCTCGGAATGGGACTGGATTCTCGCTCTTTGAACCCGAGAGCTCCAATCTTTTGTTTGTTTTCAGGGGCACACTATTCAATGTTCTGAGAGCTGTTCTTGTCACCTCACCACTAGTACACCCCTCTCTGTTCCACATGCAGTTGATTATGCGACAAGTATCTTAAAGCTAGTGGCCAAAAGGAAAGCGTTAACACCAAACACAATATAGTGCAAAAAAAAAATTTGGATAACAAAGAGCAGGATAAATGACAGCGAGATTTCGCAAGAAGCACAAAATATTAATTTTATTGGAATCCCGGTTAAATTGCAAAGAAATCCACCATTTGTTATTTTCTATTCGAATGCATTTTGCACACTAAATTCATGACACAGTTTTGCATTTGAAGAACTTGAGGTATTAAAACCATTGACAGGAATATTACGGCCAGTTCAGTTAGGCATCATTGCGTTCCTGTTTCTTGCTATCCAAATTGCTTCACACACAGGAAGCGAGTTTAGGGAGAGTGCGGTTTTCCGGATTGGCTGCATGTTATCAAACACGCTCGTGGAAATGAATACTCCATTCAACAGACTGTTACAACAAATCAATTATTAATACATCCTGATACATCCACCAGGTGTATTCTACCACATACTTGAAAGCAACAATAAGGTTAAATTCGCCTATATTTTGTAGAATTCCTTATGAAAGTGCCCCACCCAAGAATCAAATGCCAGAACTCTTATTTACTTTACAATTCTTATCGGTTATGCTTCAGGCCCGAGGTCTTTAGTTCCTTAATGTTGTACAATCTTTACTCTGAGACCCCTTCGCCGACAATATGATAATCAGAACATCAACCTTAAACAGTACCTTGTGTCAGGGAAGATAGTCAACACAGTTCATATAGTTCCCTGCACATATTGGTCCAGAAAGAAATGAGCCACATTGCTAAAATAAACAAATCACGTCATTATATATACTTTAAAAAGTCAGTATGCAGAATGCCCAGGACAAAGCAACCCCCTTCCACACGCCTTCCACAACCAGTCAGTCCCTCAACCACTGAAGCACGTGGCAGCAGTGTGTACCATCTACAAGATGCACTGCAGGCTCCTCAGACCGCACCTTCCAAATTCACAACTTCTACCTTCTCGAAAGACATGGCGAGCAGATATTTGGGAAAACCACCACCTGGAGATGCCCTTCCCAGTCACTGATCTATGTATGTATTGACTTGTGTGTATATATATATATACACAAATGTATATAAGAAAACTTTCTCCACTGTCTTCGGGTCAAAATCCTGAAGCTCCCTCCCTAACATCACCGTGGGTGTACCTACCCCTCAGAGACTGCAGCGGTTCAGGAAGGCAGCTCACCACCATCTTCTCAAAGGCAACAAGGAAGGGCAATATAAGCGGGCTTAACCGTCGAATGAATAAATAAATTGTTGGTGAAGATAGCAAGTAGCAAAAGGAGTTTTGACTCCTTCTTCAAATCATATGCACAACACTGGTCATCGGGGATGTAGGAATCTGCAGGGTTGTGAGAACGCATGATGTATAACTCCGGGACAGTACAATACCTGTTCTTTCTACACTACTGTCACTAAATACTGACAGCTAATCTATCAAACAGTCCCCAATCTTAATCCCCCTTCTCTTTTTTAAAATATCGCATGCATGTATTGCCTCAATGCAAACCCCTCCCCCCATACACACACAACCTGCCCATCTGTCATTAGTTCTTAAAGTTGCTATTCTTTTGTTGCTGTTTCCTTTGTTGTAACATTCTCCCTCCTTTCAGTTCCAATCAAGGGTCCATGCTCTGAACCATTAACTCTGTTTCTCTCCTGGTGCCACCAGACCTGCTGAGTTTTTCCAGCTTCCTCTGTTCTCGCGTCAGGCTCCGGCATCCGCAGTATTTTTGCTCACTTAGCGGTCTTGTTGCAGCAATGAGACACTTTACTGTTCAAATACTGCTAGCATTGGCGTACGATTCAGGTTAGTTTTCCAAATAGAACAGGGACCAGACCGTGTCCAACACGAGTCTGGCATACTGGGCAAGATACCTTTCAGGTTTGGGTCAAGATGTGTATTATCCTTGATCCGTTCAGTCACCCAGTTACGTGCTTTAAAAAAAATCATATATCCTCTCTGCTAAAAAACCAAAGATAATTTTTTCTTAAAATTCAGGAACATTGCACTTGTGTCACAAGCTGTAGTGGAAAACCAGCCATTTTGTATTCCGACCAATTAATTTAATATCCTCTTTGCAGGATAGGGTACAAAGCTATGCCATCAGATGAAGTGGGTCATGGTACAGATATGGCACTTGACTTGGGCAACAACTTAGTGGGACTTGTGGGCATGGCATACGACTAGGAAAATGTCTATTGTGGACGGGGTAGAACTTATTGGTTAAACACCAGTTCACACAACTCCAAAGAGGCTTGCCCAGAGAGAGTGGTGACTCAATCTCAGGTCTTAGAAGACGAACAACCTCATGGTTTAATAGGCCTTAACAAGTCTGCTACTTCTTGTTAACGTTGCTATATTCTGCCATGACTCTGTGATTGATCTGTCATTTCTTATAGCTTGTCCAACTCAATGTCAAAGCTTGTCAAAGTCGTGCAGACCATGACAAGGGTGGACTATAGTCAGCAGTGGTGACAATGGCCGCTTCAAGTTTAACAACTCTATTAAAGTAACTTATTTACCTCGAATTTAACTTAATATGCAAGCGAAATCCCAAAGCTCACCTTCAAATCTTAAATGTTTGGTAACATCAATTTTCATTGAGTATTTTTTTCAAATGGCGACTACAGAATGTAACCCCCCCCCCCAAAAAAAAATGCTATAAACTTCTGTAAGGAAGTGATAGAACGCGGAGGCACCGAAATGGTGCGAACAAAATGAGAGTAATTGGTACGTTGGAACTGTGTGTGTGTGTGTGTGTGTGTGGAGTGAGGGGGGGAGGTGCATTTGTCTCTCTCATTTTCAGAATGAAAAATGTCACATGCCTTTACACTTTATGATGATTTATCCTTAATCCGAAATCCTACTCCTTTGAAAATGTTGAGTAGATCTGCGAGACCGATCTGTTTAAACATAAAACAGCGTTTGTGTGCAAAGTATAGCATGACATTTCTAAATCCGAGGTCAGTACTGTGAAATACATAGGGATTGGGATTTAGTTTGGGTTAGAATAGTTTCTGTGTTTATTATCGACACTGGCAATCTCCCCTCCCCCTTTCCCGGAAAATTAAGGTAACATGAGACATACATTTCCACTGTTGCTTTCTCACCTTCGCACACTTCCATTCGATGAATTGTACCACCGCTAACTCCCTGTTAGAAACGTGAAGCGTTTTTCCCCTTACAGCCTCCTCCATCCCTTTTCCTTCTGTGACAACCAAAGAAAAAAAACTGTCTAACATTTGAACAAAAGCAGTCCTTGGAACAGAGAGAATGTACTAGTGTTTTTTTTAGAAAGGTGACGTTTCGCCAGGTGCGTTCTTAACGCAGGAGGTCATAACGATGGATAACAATCCGGATTTTAACAATATTCTGGCCTTGTGTTATTTGTGGTGTGGTTAGCTTTACGATACATTTGGTAATCATTTACTAGTATTCAGACAAAGAAGCAAAGGTAAAATAGCTGCTTCCACGTGTAAAAAAAATGTGTAAAGATCTACTATTTATAGTGTGAACCAAAGATGCTACCTCACTCGATTTCCATTCGTGATTTTAATCACATTGATGATACCAAAGAATACCAAAGATTTTCCTTGCACGGCCTTCGTGAGTGGGTTACTCGGCGTTCTTTCCTTAAACCTTCAATTGTCACTCAGTGTGTGAAGTTTTCTTCGTAAAAGCTATAGGCAAACATATTGCAAAACTTGTAAAATCATAGGACGAGTGCCTTGCTTAAACCAAAGTGTTAAACCGCTGTTGACCTCTTCTCACCTTACTCTTGAATACCTCAGCCTCTAAAAAGGCCACTATTGAAAAAAAAACAATGGAATAACTCTTCACCGCGGTGCTTTTGCAGTGCAACCATGCAATGAAACTTTCTTTGATACCAAAGTATATTTCCACTTTTTTGCTGACAACCAAAGCTCTTTCTTGCGTCTTGCAGTAGTCACTCAACGCAGGCCGTGCATTTCTTTAACCAATTTCCTCAAGATACCTCATAGTAATAAATCTTTAGGGTTACGTTGTATAGAAGAAAGTCTATGTGATAAGGCAGAACTTAATAGTTTGGTAATTGTTAACGTTACTTCAAAAGCTTTATAATTATTTATTTTGTAGATTTGGCAGAACTCTGATGCGCTCGAGGAAGAAGTATTTTAAGACGATGAGGGGGTGGGGTGGGTGGGGGGTGCTGGTTGTGTGGGGGTTGGTTGCAGTGGTTGTGGGAGGAAACCTGGTTTTTCTTTTCCAAATTAATCCGGGCTTTTGTGTTATGTTGGAAAGTAGTCTTTTTACAGGGTAAGCCATCCTCTGCTATGGTACGTGTCAGTATTCCTTGCAAAAATGTTGGTGTGCTGTGTGATTTTTCTTTTTTTTCTTTTTAAAAATTCGGTTTGTCTGATGTAAAGAGTTCTTTGATTCCTGTATTAATTTATGCAACTGTATTTGTTGAAATGATGTATATATCGTAGGTTTCTAAAGCAACCAAAGCTTTCTGATACAATCTGCAGGTAGAGTTGTGTAAAACTGATGAAGGTTTAAAAAAAAACCCAAAAAATGTTATATTGCTGCAGAACCTAACATCTTTCCGAGAGATCTTAGCAGGCACTTCGCGTGTTACAAACACTGCCAGATGCCAAACTAAATAACATGCCAAAAAAAACCCCAACAAGATTCAAGATGTCACTTCGTCACTTAGAAGGCTCGTAAGCTCTGTTTAGCGTCTCTCTCTCTCTCATTTTCCTTTGTTTTGAAATGTATACAAAGAAAGGGTCTTTTTCGCCAGGAAGACCGTACGTCCAAAGAATTTTTAAATTTGTTTTTTTAAGTTTGTGAAGTTATCAGTTAAAATTTGGATTTCGCACGTGCATAGGAAGTAGAGGGCGTCAAACTTTGCAGGCAACCCGACTTGACGCTGGGAACTCTCTCCACTTAATGCCCCGGCTTTGGTGTTGGAGGGGGTTGGGTAGTATTGTTGATCGGGGTAGTTCCCGCACTGCAGACTTCGAGACCTCCTGACGGGCGGGTTCCTGAAGTGTAAATGCCTGTGGGGGCGAGCATTGTTGGGACAGTGGCGACCCGGTCTAAGTGACACATGAAAGGGTAATATCCGACCTTTGAGGCAATGTTTTTTTTCCTTTTAAGTTCAGTTTCTGACAGCATGGTTTGTATATCTTTAATAAATATTTATTTGATGCACTTACCAGTAATTTTTAATGTGTATTTGTACATGTTTCTTATGAATTACTTCGCTCCCGACAGTCCTTGTGTCCCCGGCAGCGTTTAACTAGTAGACTTGTTACAGGGAAGGGTCAAGGGTTGTTACCTGACTGATTTTCTTGATCACACTAGGTTGGGGTATTTTGTTCATAGTCGTTTCACTTTAAGGTTTTTTTTCTAAATGATTATATCGACCAGAATGGTTGGATGTTACCTTTTGATTTTGTCCACAAACAGAATTTACCAAGGCACTGCTTGACACCAATAATGAACTCGAAAATGTGTGTGATTGGTGATTTTTAAATTCTACATACCCAAATTCAAACCGTGCAATGTACAGCGCAATATTAAACTGCACTAAGAAGATGGGCTGTACCGCATTGCTAAAGGCATTACTAAGGTGAAATAAATCATGGGATGTAACCAAGGTGGGATATGACACGAGTTTAATGATCAGACAACTAAGCAACCGGTGGTGCTTCATTAGTAGTTCACCGATGGAAAGAACATATTGTCCAGTAAGATACGTCACCAACACATTTGTGACTGGACGGTGTAGTTCCTCTGTGGTCCAAGGAAATTCATCGTGCCATCAATAATGCACACTTTCAGGTTTATTGTTGCAAATTGGAGAAAGGTTAGTTGCACAGCATTTTTGCACTTCCGCTTTCAAGTTAGATTGCCTTGGAGTTTAATACCTAGAGAGCGCCTAAGACAATCAACAGATGAAGGGTGCATAGTTAATAGTAAATCTTCCAGAGCCAGAGGGAGTTCTTCCATAACAATGAAATCAGAAAAGCTTAAAAAAAAGGTTTTGATAAAAGACAACTTGCTGACATTTTGCGAATTAGAAAGCGGTAGTAGTTCATGCGTTTGCATCTGCATTTCCAAATAAGTGATTATTGTATATGATTACAGTTTATTGCTGATATTTTGTCTATCTTTCTCTTAGTCAAGCGCTTCTTATGTATTTTTGTGCGTAGCTGCGAGTGTAATGCAATAGGCATTGTTCTTTTGTTTGTTTCTAGATATCTTTCTTGTACTGCGTTAAGGTTTTCTTTTACTTTTTCGTTTTTTAAGCTTTGCTAATATTCTCACTATACTCCGTGCAATATCATCTGCTGTGTTTGCTAAGCAAAAAAAGCAAGTGATGATGTCATCATGCTTTTTCAGTGTTAAAATGTTTCAGCGTTTATGTAGTCACAAAATGTAGTAAATAAAATGTTGGATTTTCCAGCACTTTAAATGTAGATGGTCTTTTGTCCTTTCTGTCTCTCCCTGTAACCAGTAATTGCAGCCAGCGCCCCCCTCCCCTCAGTTGGCCATCCCCCCCTCCACTCAGTTGGTCGGCCCCCTCCCCCCACCTCAGGTGGTTGCATCCCCTGCCTCATGTCAAGAAGTTGCGGCTGGGTTTAAATCCCATTCAAGAGAATTGAACCCCAAATCTTGGGGCAGCACGGTGGCTGAGTGGTTAGCACTGCTGCCTCACAGGGGCCTGGGTTCATATTCCCAGATTGGACCATTTTCTACACGGAGTCTGCACAATCTCCCCATGTCTGTGCGGGTTTCTCTGGGTGCTCTGGTTTCCTCCCACAGTCTGAAAGATGTGTCAGTTAGTTTGTTAGTTATTGGCCATGCTAAATTCTCCCTTAGTGTACCTGAACAGGCTCTGGATTGTGGTGATTAGGGGATTTTCACAGCAACTTCATTGCAGTGTTAATGTAAGCCTACTTGTGACCCTATTAAATAAACAAACAGTTTAGACTGTTAGGTGTGGCACTGAGGGAGAGCCACCTTGTCAGAGTTAAACACCTCTGTCCTCTTGGGTCCAGGTTGAAGGTCGCAATGGGGCTTTTCAAAGAGCGGGGTGGGGGAGGGTCTCCCAAGTGTCCTGGCCAATATTTATCCCGTAATAATGAATCTGAAACTGTTTACCTGGTAATATTATCATAAAAGTGTTCTGCTGTGTTCACTCTAGCTGCCACATTTTCTACATTACAACACTTAGCCCATTGGCTGTAAAATCCTTTGGAATGTGGTGAAAGGTGCTACATGAAGGCAACTTTATTCCACTTGTAAATAAAGGCACCTTTATGCCACTTAGCTTTATTTTATTAGCTTCATTAAACCAGGAATTAATTGTATCGAGGCTTGAAATTATGCTTAGATTTTATCTGCTTCACACTTCATGTACCATTCCTATGTTATTTTAGTGGAGTATTGATTCATTCATTATATTTGAGCGAGTTCTTGCATTCACATAATTGAAGAAGTTAAGGAATTTCATAGAAGGGATTGGTGAAGGGAGTGAATATTATACACATTTTCTGATAGGGTGGAAACCAAAGAATTTGGTAAGGGCTTAAATTGAGCAGCCTTATATGACTTCTAATTAGATACAGAGTTTATCTCCAACCCCACCCACCAATTTTTTAAAGTTTTTTATTAGTCACAAGTAAGGCTTACATTAACACTGCAATGAAGTTACTATGAAATTCCCCTAGTCACCACACTTCGGCATCTTTTCGGGTCAATGCACCTAACAAGCACGTCTTTCAGACTGTGGGAGGAAAGCAGAATACCTGGAGGAAACCGTTGCAGACATGGGGAGAATGTGCAAACTCCACACAAGACAGTAACACAAACAGGGAGTCGAACCCAGGTCTATAATCCAATCTTAAAACCATATACATTTCAGCATAGATGAAGGCAGTTGGTCCCAGTGTGCCTACACTAATGCTATTTCCTCAGCAACCTTTTTAGCTGCTTTTTCTGCACAGTCTTTAGTGTTTTGCCTCTTCAAGTGTTTATTTAATGCGCCTTTAAATGCCATGACTAACAGCTTCAAATGTCACTTAGAGTTCCACAATCCATATATTTACTTAGGCTACAAAATCGTGTGCAATAACAAAAGGTTGCACTGAGCTGGCAAACCTGGAATTCCATATCAACTTGTTACATTAAAAATGAGCCATTCTGAGTAACACATGGGATGTAAAGTGCTGGGTGGTATTAGCTGTTCAAAAAATGGGTAAAAGCCACTGTTAAAAAGTGTGTGTTGGGTTGGGGAGGCGATGTGTCATACAAGTGCAAACACATATTCGTATCACAGAATTCAGGCACAATTATGACATTGGTATAATACCAGTGGCAACTTTGAAACAATATCAAGCAACAATACTGCCTGTCCATGCTGCCTTCAAGACAGAGAAATCTCCCCTGACTTACAACTGCTGTTCTAAACATAGTCCTCTTAGTATTTTTTCCTATGATGAGCAAGGACTTTCAGCTCTTCTTTGAACTGCTTTTAATCTCAATGTTTCAAATTTTACTTTGGTTCCAGTTGTGTCTAATTACTTCCTCCAGTGTGATTCCACCCCCCCACATTTCAAGACAACACTGAATTAGTAGGAGCTTTGCATGCTGATTATACTACCAGCATTGGGGTGTCATGCAAAAATAGCATTGCAGCAACGTATGATAAATCATGTAACTCTACTCTGAAACAGTTGATGGGTTACAGATCAGATGGTACAACCACTTTGTGCGCTCAAGATGCTCACTAATCAAAAGACATCCCACCAAATCCATAGACTGATCAATGAATTGGACTTTGGGGAGTAACTTGAAGTTGCATCAACTTGCTCGAAAGAAGATGGACAAAACGCCATAAATCATTTAACCATTTTGCCATGTGTTATTCTTCCCATGGGACATTGCTGGCAAAGTCAACATTAGCTGCCCTGTCCCTTATTGCTCTTGAATCAAATGGCTTGCTAGACTTCCGAGGGTAGGTACAAATCAATTACTGTGGGTCCAGAGTCACATATCGGCCAGGCCAGGTAAGGCTGACAGATTTCCTTCCCTAAAGGACATTAGTGAACCAGCTAAGTATTAAAGACGTGGAGATGCAGTATTGCAGTGGAGTGGACAAGAAGAGACATCACATGACACAGGTTAAAGTCCAGCAGGTTTATTTAAAATCACAAGCTTTTGGAGCACTGCTCCTTCATCAGATGAAATCACTTCACCTGACAAAGGAGCAGCACTCCAAAAGTTTGTGATTTCAAATAAAGCTGTTGGACCATAAACTGGTGTCCAGGGACCTCTCAGCTAAGTTTTAAGTTTATTTATTAGTGTCACATTGCATATTAACACTGCAATGAAGTTACTATGAAAATCCCCTAGATGCCACACTCTGGTGCCTGGTCGGGCACATTGAGGGAGAATTTAGCATGGCCAATGCATCTAACCAGCACATCTTTCGGACTGTGGGAGAAAACCGGAGCATCCAGAG
This sequence comes from Carcharhinus amblyrhynchos, assembly GCF_965287045.1. Taxonomy (NCBI): domain Eukaryota; kingdom Metazoa; phylum Chordata; class Chondrichthyes; order Carcharhiniformes; family Carcharhinidae; genus Carcharhinus; species Carcharhinus amblyrhynchos. Next base: position 17,896,464 of record NC_137351.1, on the reverse strand, counting down.
GAAACCCATGTAGACACGGAGAGAATGTACAGACTTTTCGCAGACAATGACCCAAGCCAGGAATCAAACCAGGTCCCTGGCATTGTGAGTCTGCAGTGCTAACCACTGTGCCACTGTGTGGGGCAACCAATGATAGTTTCATGATCACCATTACTGAGACTAGCTTTTAATTCCAGATTTATTAATTTAATTCAAATTCCATTAATTTTCATGTGGGATTTACACTCATGTCCTGAGAGCATTAGATTACTCTGGCCTCTGGATTACTTATCTAATGACATCACCATCTCCCTGCAGTTTTAACTCCGTCATTATTATTATACTTTTCATTTCATTCTTGCTCCAGGTGGTAAATCCTGGAACATAGTTTAAATGAATTTCACCAGCAGATTAAATTCTGGAGCTGTTTGCTAAACTGCAGATATTTAACAGGCAAGGGATTGGTTGTCGAGATTCAGGTTTTCACAAGACAGCATCTTAACTTGGCCAAACATTAACCATGTGGTATGCTGATATTTCCAGATTAAACATTGTGTGTTGTTATGAAGTGAGGGGTGTCTGAGGAATGGAACATTTCTCACTTTGGCGCACAGTATTGGCATCAAGTAATCCCAGGGAGACAGAGGGCAAAGTTTCTTTTACTCCAGATGGACTTCAATCCAACAACAAATAGGTTTCCCTATTAGAAGAATGTGTACTTTCTGCTATCTATATCAGCCATCCTAAGGTTCCTCTGAATGAGATCGCTGGTGTCATTTAATCCCAAATTAGGGACAATTAAATGTTGTTTGCTTTATTTCTGACCACTTAGAACTGTTGAGAATAAGCAAACTCATTCCACGTATTGCCTTTTCAATTGGTCAATTGGCAGCACGGCAGCACAGTGATTAGTACTGCTGCCTCACAGAGCCAGGGACCCAGGTTTGATTCCCTGTTGGGTCACTGTGTGGAGTCTGCAAGTTCTCCCCGTGTCTGCATGGGTTTCCTCCGGGTGCTCCCGTTTCCTCCCACAGTCCAAAACACATGCTAATTAGGTGCATTGGCCATGCAAAATTCTCTGTCAGTGTACCTGAACAGGCACCAGAGTGTGGCAACTAGGGAAATTTCACAGTAATTTCATTACAGTGTTAACATAAGCTCACTGGTGACTAAATAAACGTTCATCCTCTCATTCAAAAGTGGGTTATGACAATACATCCACACAATGTAAGAATAGTATTTAAAACCATTAAACCACCAGTCCCAGCCTGCCTTTTTTAAAATAATCCTTTGGCAGAGAAGTTTTGGCTTTTAATACCCATATTCTCATATCTTTCCAGAAAATGAATTGTAACCATATACCTCTACAACCACTCATGTTATATTTAGTGGTCTGCTTAATTTCAAAGTAGCGTTGCCTTATTTTCAGGACATTTTTGTTGGCTCTTTCATCAGAGGAAAACTATCTGACAGTGAATAATACATGTGATATTTTTGAGAGGCGGAATGTTTATACAAAATCTTAGTATTTTAAACCTGAACTGGTCAACTTGTACAGGACTAGACATGCTATTTAGAATAACAGTAGAGAATGATGGAGCCACTCCACTGGTTAGTCAGCCCTAGGAGAGAGAGTGAGATAGGGATAATATTTCAGTGTCAACATTTCAGATTAAAGCCATTTTAACCAGAACCAGTTGGGATGTTGATCCACACCCTCCCTTCATCATAGATGCTGCTATTCTTTATACTTTCTGTTTCGCTGTGTTTTAATTCTTGCTTTATAGTTATGATAATGCTGAGACATTCTACACAACTGTCAGGTGTGCAGGAATTTTCTTTATTTTGAGCAGTTGAGGGTTCGACTTATCAGATCGTGTGCAATTCCATTTTCAGATCTGGCAAAAGAATTACTCAATACAAATGATCAAAACTAAACACAGCAGAAAAAATATTATTTACTATAGATACAAGAACAGATGTGATAGACAAGAATAAGTCAGCTACACAGAAAATAAGCTAATCTTTCAAATCCAATGCCATACATGTTAATATATTCATTGGCAAATTAATCACAACTCTTTTTGCAATATTCAATTATTGACAACAGTGGTTGGCTTTATAACCCTCCCAATTACACTCTAAAACAAGTAAAGTTTATTTATTAGTGGAAATCCCCTAGTCGCTACACTGTGGCACTTGTTCGGGTACACTGAGGGAGAATTTAGCACTGCCAATGCACCTAACCAGCACATCTTACGGACTGTGGAAGGAAACCGAAGCACCGAGAGGAAATCCACGCAGAGCGGTGCAGACTCCGCACAGTGACCCAAGCCAGGAATCGCATTCAGGTCCCTGGTGCTGTGAGGCAGCAATGCTAACTACCGGGCCATTGTGCCACACTGTCAAGTCATTAATTTACAAACTAGCCAGAAAATTACTATTTGCATGCTCAAACTAAATATGTTTTAGAAAATGAAAAATAATTTATTTCCATGTGGTTCTAATGTAAGTAGACAAATTGTTGTATTCTGTTCCCTGCTGATGTTTCTCACTAACATCTGTAGATCAATGAGAAAGCATTATTGAAGTCATTGGTTTCAGATGTGAAAACGTTTCAGGCAATTACGTTTCTAATTTGAGATGACCATTTAATAACTTTCAGAACTTTATTCCAAAGTAACAGAAGAAAGAGATTCTCAAATGTTGTGGATGGTCTCGGAGAGGTTATTTGCTCTCGGAAAGTGAAGATTAGTCGAGTTTTCTATGAGTATCCTCTGGCTGTCCAGCTGTTGTGCTCTTCTTCAACAATGGGAAAAGTCTCAGACCAATTGAAAAGGTATGCATTTCATTTATTTTTATATTTAGAAGAAAAGGCATGATAAAACCTATGTAAGAACAAAGTGGCCCACGTGATTGGTACATATACAAATATCCAGCCCTTCCACTACTGATGCTCAGTAGCAGCAGTGTGTACTATCTACAAGATTCACTGCAGCAATTCACCAAAGATCCTTAGACAGCACCCTCCAAACCCACGACCACTTCCACCTAGAAGGACAAGGGCAATAGATACATGGGAACATCACCACCTGCAAGTTCCACTCCAAACCACTCACCATCCTGACTTCAAAATATACCACCATTCCTTTGTAGTCACTGGGTCAAAATCCTGGAATTCCCTCCCTAATGGCATTGTAGGTCAACCCACAAAGGACTGTATTGATTCAAGGAGGCACCTTACCATCACCTTTTCAAGGGCATGTAGGGATGGGGAATAAGTACTGGCCAGCCAGCAACACCCATGTCCCATGAATGAATAAAAAGAAAACATTAACTTGAGACTCATTGCATATCCCCAGTATTTATTGCTCGTCCCTACATGCCCTTGAGAAGGTGGTGGTGAGGTCCCTTCTTGAATCCCCATTTCCCCCTCAACTGCAGCCCAAACTGTGATCACCTAATCCGATACAGATCGGGGACAAACTTTCTATTTGTGGCTCAGCTACCCGGAGAACTGATATTCCCAGCACCTCCCTGAGTAAAATTCAGCTGTCACTCAGAAGCATGTGAAGGCAAGTAGAACATTCATGTACAGAGCCCCACGGCTGCTGTTCAGAAAGCTACACAGGAACCTCAAGCTGCCAGTTACAGACAGCAGCATGATTTATTATTGTCACGTGTACTGTATGCAGTGAAAAGTATTGCTTCTTGTGCACTATACAGACAAAGCATATCTTTCATAGAGAAAGAAAGGAGAAGGTGCAGAATGTAGAGTTACAGTCATAGCTAAGGTGTAGAGAAAGGTCAACTTAATATAAGGTAGGTCCATTCAAAAGTCTGATGGCAGCAGGAAAGAACCTGTTCTCAAGTCAGTTGGTTCGTGACGTCAGACTTTTGTACCTTGTTCCTGATGGAAGAAGGTGGAAGAGAGTATGCCATAGAGTCATAGAGTCACAGAGATTTACAGCAGGGAAACAGGCCCTTTGGCCCAACTTGTCCATGCTGCCCTTTTTTTAACTCCTAAGCTAGTCCCAATTGCCCACATTTGGCCTATATCTCTCTATACTCATCTTACCCATGTAACTATCTAAACGCTTTTTAAAAGACAAAATTGTACCCACCACTACTAGTACCTCTGGCAGCTTGTTCCAGACACTCACCACTCTCTGTATGAAAAATTGCCCCTCTGGACCTTTTATATCTCTCTTCTCTCACCTTAAACCTATGCCCTCTAGTTTTAGACTCTCCTACCTTTGGGAAAAGATATTGACTTTCTAGTTGATCTATGACTCTCATTATTTTATAGACCTCTATAAAATCACCCCTCAGCCTTCTACACTCCAGAGAAAAAAGTACCAGTCTATCCAGCCTCTTCTTATAAGTCAAACCATCAAGTCCCGGTATTATTCTAGTAAATCTTTTCTGCACTCTTTCTAGTTTAATAATATCCTTTCTATAATAGGGTGAGCAGAACTGCACACAGTATTCCAAGTGTGGCCTTACCAATGTCTTGTACAACTTCAACAAGAGGGTCCAACTCCTGTATTCTGGGGTGTATGTCTGGAGTGTTTGGGGTCCTTGATATGCTGGCTGTCTTTTCGAGGCAGCAGGAAGTGTAGACAGAGTCAATGGATGGCAGATTGGTTTGCGTAATGGACTGGGCTTCGTTCACGATTCTTTGTAGTTTCTTGGTCAGAGTGGGAGCCATACCAATCAACCACAAATGATGCTTTTTATGGTGCATCTGTAAAAGTTGTATTTGACGGCAGCATAACTGATGTTCATTCGTTCAAAGGAGCAACCTATCTGCAATTTAAGGAAATGCAGTTTCGATTTTGGACGGCCTTCAAGAATGTGGATATTATTATTCTTCAGAATAAGATTTCAGCCTTGAATAGCGACAAAAAGAAAAGCCAGCCAATAAGCAGAACGTGGCAGCTTCTGAAACAAGAGGTAGTTCATTCAGGATCACAAATCCCTCTGCATCATGAACCTTTAGTTGGGAACAAAGTAAGCAATATTTAGAGATTCTGTTCTTTTATTTGAAGCAAGCGGAATTATCACTTACAGAATTAAACCCAACCCGGAGAAGGATATTGCATTTGTAACGCTGAACAATCTTGTGTGACTTTCGAAAGCTGAAGTGGATTTTGCTTTCTGTGAAACATCAAATAACTTTTCTAAATCTTATGAAGTTTGAGTAGTAGCAACAAGCGAGAATTCACCAGAGACATTTGTTCTTTCTGCAGACGGAGCTTGGCACTGTAGTGCTAAGATCTATGGTGAAAATATCAGGTTCAAGTGTAGCTGATATTTGGTTTCTTCATGTTTAACAACGTTCTGAGTTGCTGATGTGGTAAATTATGGTGTTTGTTCCTTTGATCCACAATTTATGAAAAACATGAAGGCACTCAAATGGGAAAGAGAAATTGGAATTTCGAACAGGCATGTTTCAGAGGAAGCACTTACAGTGGATAAGTACAATGAACCAACTCATTCAGCCATAACCTGAACTGATCACTAATTGTCATTGACTATGCAGAAAGTATATGAGTGTCTAACAATGATGTGGAGTTGCCAGCGTTGGATTGAGGTAGGCACAATAAATAGTCTCATAACACCAGGTTAAAGTCCAACAAGTTTATTTGGTAGCACGAGCTTTTGGAATGTTGCCCCTTCATCAGGTGAGTCTTGATGAAGGAGCAATGCTCCGAAAGCTTCTGCTACCAAATAAACCTGTTGGACTTTAACCTGGTGTTGTGAGACTACTTGCAGATTTTCAATCTAATAGGCCAGCTGTCTCTTACAGGTAATATCTCGCTGCTAATATGGTGAAATGAGTCATCAGGCAAGAGGCCTACTCAGTTGCAACAAAGAGATGTAACCAAAATGGTTTGGCCTTGTAGACAGATTAGTAGCATCACACAAGACATAGTCAGTCAGAAGCTCAATCACATGCCTGAATTGTTGGAGAGTATACACTGGAAATCTCACAATTTATCTTCTGTTTCAGATGATCTATATTATTGCAGTGTTTACACTTGTATACTTTCTGAATTAGTGTAAGATTATTGGAATATCAATTTATGAGGTAATTACACAGCCCAGAGCTACTGGCCTCAGGTTTATGTTTGTCATGTCCTAATTTCGGATCTACACCTGCAATTCCTCCAATTTTTTTTAATAATGGCAAGCTTTCTTTAATATTTACTTTCAACATGTACTTTCAGAGTGATGGGACTGTAATGCCACCATCTTTGGAGTCAGGAGGAAACACAATCTGATTGGCCAACAGCTCTGCAGTTATTCCAGGAATAGCGCTGTAGTGGCCAGAAGAGGCAGTGCAGCTAACTACCTGGAACTAAGTGGCAGGAATCAGGGGAAAGGTAAGTGGCAGGAATCAGGGGAAAGGTAAGTGGCAGGAACCAGGGGAAAGGTGAATGGCAGGAACCAGGGGAAAGGTGAATGGCAGGAACCAGGGTAAAGGTGAGTGGCAGGGTTTGGGGGAGGTGAAGGCGGGGGGGGGGGGGGGGGTGTAGGAAAGGCCTGGAAGATGGTGAGAAGTGAGATTGGGGTCTCAGTGGATCAATTGGGAAGGAGAAGGGGGTCACCAGGACTGAAGGGGATTCCTGACAGAGTCCCCCACCCCCACCCCCACCCCCACCCTCCTTCCTGCCTGAGACCAAACATTGTTCAGTTTTGGTTTCCTCTATCCACCCCAGTTATTATCTACCCACTACCTTAACTCCAGGAGTCAGCTGTAAAGGAACAGTGCTTTATTGTACAAAATAAAGTAAAGCAAATACCACAAGCCTGTGGTGAACACAATAGTTCCCAACTGGGACAAAAGAAATAATGGACCCATTCAGGGGCCTGCTTTATACAGGGCTTGTTATACAAACTCCACCTGTTAAGGTAATTACCAATCCCTAGAAAGCTCATACTCAATGAGTCCTACAGAGAGATCAGTCGGTGATTCCCCCTTGAAGTTATGATGGTTATCACATCTGCTCACCTAAAAATTGAAGCTATCTGGGAGAAGATCACTAAATAGCCACTTAAGGGCCTTAATTAGGCCAAGAGTGAGCTTCCCATCTGCCTGCCCCAATGGAAAACAGCAACCAGTTTGGGGAGCAGGATCCAGAAAGGATCCTGTTTATGCAATTTTATGCTCCCCCTCCTGTCTCAGAACCCATTGTGGAAGGGAGGAGGAATGTTTCTGGCCACTGTGCACCATTGGGGAAGACTATCTTCCAACTTTTAGTTTTGCAAACAATGTTGTTGCATTTAACATTCCACAATTTAGTCAGATGTTGACATATAAGTAGATGGCACAAAATCTGTTTGTAAAGCAACGTACACTTTGGCGATAGAATGCAACATGAAACTTTAACCAAACCCCTGCCCGCTATTCTCTGACTGGTTTTCAACTTCAATCACGCTTCGAGATTCCTGTTATTGATGTAATCTTTTTTTAAATTTATTCCTGGGACATGGGGACCGCTACTTGGCCAACATTTATTGCCCATCCCTAGCTGGCCTTGAACGGAGTGCTTGCTAGGCCATTTCAGAGGACAGTCAAGAGTCAAACACACTGCTATGGCTCTTTGATTTGATTTATTATTGTCACATGTATTAGTATACATTAAAAAATATTGTTTCTTGCATGCTATGCAAACAAAGCATACCGTTCATAGAGAAGGGAACGAGACGGTGCAGAATGTAGTGTTAGAGTTTTAGCTAGGATGTAGAGAAAGATCAACTTAATGAGAGGTAGGTCCATTCAAAAGTTTGATGGCAACAGGGAAGAAGCTGTTCTTGAGTCGGTTGGTACGTGACCTCAGTCATTTGTATCTTTTTCCCAACGGAAGAAGGTGGAAGAGAGAATGTCTGAGGTGTATGGACTCTGGTATCACATGTAGGCCAGACCAGGTGAGGTGGCAGATTTTCTTCCCTCAAAGACATTAGTGAATCAGATGGGTTTTTCCAACAATCATTTCATGGTCATGAGTAGATTCTTAATTCTACATTTTTTTATTGAGCCAGTTGGTACGTGTACCAGAGTTGTGTATCTTTTTCCCAACAGAAGAAGGCAGAGGAGAGTATGTCTGGGATGTGTGGGGTCCTTGATTATGTTGGCTGCTTTCCTGAGGCAACAGGAAGTGTAGATGGAGCCAATGGATAGGAGGCAGGTTTGTGTGATAGACTGGGCTACTTTCACAATTCTTTGTGGTTTCTTGTGGTCTAGGTCAGAGCAAGAGTCATACCAAGCTGTGATATGACCAGAAAGAATGCTTTCTATGGTGCATCTGTCAGAATTAGTGAGAATCACAGTGGATATGCCAAATCTGCTTTGCCTTCTAAGAAAGTAGAGGCATTGATGGGTTTTCTTAACTATAGCATTGGCATAGAGTGACCAGGACAGTGTGATATTGACTAAATAATCAGTTTTTGTGATGTTAGTTGAGGGATGAATATTGATCAGGACAACAAGGAGAATTCCCCTGTCCTTCATTGAGATAGTACCATTGATCTTTTATTTTAATGTCCCATCCAAAATCTGGCACATCTGACAGTGCAGCATCCTCTCAGTGCCACATGGGAGTGAGACCCTTACTCTTTGTGCTTAGGTTCTGGAGCAGGACTTGAACCGAGAACCATGTCACTCAGGGGTTTGTCACCAGCTGAGTCACAGCTGACAAGATGTTAATTTTAGAAACATAGAAGCATAAAAGATAGGAGTAGCAGGAAGCCATTTGGCCCTTTGAGCCTGCTCTGCCATTCATTACGATCATGGCTGATCATCCAACTCAATAGCCTAATCCTGTTTCCTCACCATAACCTTTGATCCCATTCACTCCAAGTGAAATATCTAGCCATCTCTTGAATACATTCAATGTTTTGGCATCAACTACATTCTGTAGTAATGAATTCCACAAGCTCACCACTCTTTGGATGAAGAAATATCTTCTCACTTCCATCCTAAATGGTCTACCCCGAATTCTCAGATTGTGATCCCTGGTTCTGGACTCCCCCACCATCGGGAACATCCTCCCTGCATCTACACTGTCCAGTCCTGTTAAAATTTAATAAATCTCTATGAGATTGCCCCTCATTTGTCCAAACTCCAGCGAAAACAACCCTAACCTAGTCAATCTCTCCTCATACATCAATCCCACCTATCCCCAAAATCAGCCTAGTAAACTTCGTTGCACTCCCTCATTTTAAAATTTATTCCTAATTGCATCATTTTATATTTTAACCAGCTGTTCTCTTCTGTTATATATTTCTATCCTCTTTCAATTACTTCTGCATAAATATGTTTAATGTTTACATCAAAAGTGATGAAGTGGAGATGGTCAAAAGCTTCAAGTTTCTAGGTGTTCAGATCACCAGAAGGGATGGAGCTGATTAAAATATTTAAATTATAATTTAAATATCATTAGCATGGCCAGGACTGAAGTCTCCGGGCCTGCTACCCTCTCCCAGCCCCGCCAGGAGTGATTCACTCACTGGGGAGCTGGCAGCCTGACCCTGCTGGAGCGAAAGGGGGACCTACAGAAACCCCAGGGTGTCATAGTAAGGGAAGGACCCTGAGCTTCGCCAACCTGGCAGTACCGGCCCGGCACTGGACAATGGGCAAAGCGACAATGCCCAAGAAGCACCTTAGCACTGCTCACCGGCATTGGGAAGTGCCAAAGGGGCAGGGCCAGAGGGTGGGGCCTATTGGGGGCCAGGCCCTGCGGGAAGAGATAGGTAGGGATTCTGCAGTCAGGATTGTGGGCAGAGGGAGGGCAGACAGAGATTCTACAGAGATTGGGGCTGGCCATCGGGGTGCCGGGGGTAGGGGTTAGTTACTGAGGGGAGTCCAGGAGATCAGGACTGCGGGGGCTGGGGGGAGACACAAGGAGATCAAAGCAGGTCAGAGAGGTTTGGTTCGGCAGGTCCAGAGCTGTCCGGGAGATCAGCAATCAGAGGGGAATGGGGTTTTGGAGGGTCAGTGATGGGGGGGCGGGGGGCTAGCAGGAATGGGGCCCAGTCCCGGATTTTTATCGGGATTCACACTGGGGCACTCTGTGATGCACAGATGATGGGAAATTCATTTTGAAAATCCCACTAAAAAAAAGTGTTATTTACTCCAGTTTTTACACAAATTCAGCAGTTAGAATTGTTTTGGGAGAATCCCAGCCCATTTCTTTAAGTAAATAACTGCTCGAGAAGACTGGAGGGGATTCACAGTTTATGCAGAACTTTCATACCTTTCTGATAAATTTTGATCCTTTTGCACAAAGGGATTCAGATAAAATAACTAACATTTGACTTGAGGTGAAGATATAACTTAACAAATTTGTACGAGGGTCAATGTGCCTTTAATAGCTTTAGGGAGTTTCATTATATTTTCAGTATAGCTGTGAATAAATACATAATCGTAAAGGTAAATATTTTATGAGAAGCTTTATAAGGGCATGTCTTAAAAACACTTCCTTTTGAAGTTGGCACCAATTGATTCAGCGCCTTGCCGCTATTCTAGGCTACATATTTCACCTTTTGAAGCCCTTGGAAGCAAAGATTCTACAATCATAGAATCCCTACAGTGCAGAAGGAAGCCATTCAGCCCATCGAGTCTGCACTGACCACAATCCCACCCAGGCCTTATCCCCATATCTGCATACATTTACCCTAACTAGCCCCCTTGACACCAAGGAATGCAGTCAATTCTTCAGGAATTCTTCAGGAACGCGGTCAATTTTCAGCTAACCCAGCATGCCTTCTGAGTTTTAAAATGTAGTCAAGTGTTAGTTAACCCCTACAGACTAGCATTTAAATGTAATTGCATAGCAGAAACATCTTAACATGAATTCTTTGCATAGACTGAAACAATCAGGGCTAAGCGTACAGAGGATCTCTCAAGATGAAAGAAGAGGAGAAGGTTACCACAACCAGAGCCGGGGATGATATTCCTCATTTCTCCACCTAAGGCACTTCCCTGGACCCTTCTCCCAATATTTGTAAATTTCCTCTTGGTATGGAATTAGGAAGGAAGGTTTGGGGTATGTCATCATCTCAAACTCGTGCTCTCATTTCATTATGGCTTACCTTCCCCTTCAACCAGTGAAATTACTCAATTGTCATTACATTTTCGATGAATCAGCTTATAGAGTGATGGTGTATATATCTGTCATGCAGCTAACATTCGACATAGAGTCACTGCAGAACAGCAGGAGGCTATTTGGCCCATACATCCATGCCAGCTCTCTGTAGATTAATCCAATCAATATACCTTCTTCCCACTCCCCTGGCCCTGCAAGTTTATTTCGTTCAGGTACCCATCCAATTTCCTTTTGAAACAGTTCATTGTCTTTGCTTCAACCGCATTCACAGACAGCAACTTACCCCTTGCATAGAAACAAGTTCTTCCCCATTCAGCCTTAAACCCATTTTCCCGAGACTGTGTACCTTTCAGGAACAGTTTTCTGTTGTCAACATTATGCAAATCTACCATAATCTTATACCCTATCATAGCTTCCCTCAAACTCCAAACCCCAATTTCTCCAACCCAACCTTTGTAGCTAAAAGCCCTCATCCCCAAGTCAATCAGGTAAATCTCCTCTCTGCCCTCTCAGGGCCCCTCGTATCCTTCCTATAATATGGGGACCACAACTGAAAGTAATGCCCTATGTGGGGCCTAACCAGAGATTCATACAGGTTCAGTATAACTTCCCTGCTTTTGGACTCAAAAACATTGCATATAAAAGTTAAAGTTTATTTATTAGTCGCAAGTAAAGCTTGCATTAACACTGCAATGAAGTTACTGTGAAAGTCCCCTAGTTGTCGCACCTATTTGGGTCAATGCACCTAATCAGCATGTCTTTGAAACTGTGGGAGGAAACATTAACACCCGGAGGAAACCCACGCAGACATGGGGAGGACATGCAGACTCCACATAGACAGTGACCCAATCTGGGAATCAAACCCTGGGGTCCCTGGTGCTGTGAGGCAGCAGGACTAACCAAAGTGCCACCGTGCCCTCCCAAGTAAGTAGTCTAGGTACAGAAGCTCCCAGCTTTATTTGTCCTTACACGTTGTTTGGAACAGTGAAAGAATTTACTTTGTCAAAATGAATGTAAGACGTGAGTGAGGAAACTCTTTGAAAGGATGTATCCTGTTGTTCAATGAGCATTCATGATAGTTCTTATAAAATACCTGGAGACCGGGTGAGGGGTCAATAGTGGGGGAAGGTAATCCCAAGTGCTTTATATGTTTAATACATTACCTTGACAGGAGACTTTCCTGTTAAATGAGGGTGATAGCATTGCGGTAATGTTACAGAGCTAGCAATTCAGAGGTGGGATTGTTGTTGATGCAGAACCGATGGGCTGAATAGCCTCCTTCTGCACTGTGGACATTAATGTCACTGATCTAGTAACACAAAGACCCAGATTAATGCTCTGTGGGATGTGGGTTTAAATCCCACCAAGGCAGCTTGTGGAATTGAAACCCAGTTAATAAATCTGAAATTGAAAAGCTGGTCTCCATAATGCTGACTGTGAAACTATTGTCAATTGTGGGAAAACCTCATCTGGTTGACTAGCTGTCTCAAACTCTGGAACTCATTATCTGAGCCTTTTACAAGGCAGGCCCAGGACTGGGCCTGCTGAATACCTGATCCAGGCAGGGACTGGTGTGTGTACACCATGGTAGTGTTTTACTTTGCATTCTGTTATAAACTATGTTCCTTTCATGTTGGGTTTCCTGAGCTGTAACAATTACCTCTTGATACAGTCAAGCAGAGAGGTCAGCTAATATTCGGGCAGCCATTTTTTAGTAATCTTCTGTAATTAAAAAAATACAGTATTAGCTGTGCATTAATAATACACTGAAACACAACAATTGTACAAGTTAAATCTTTATTCACATGTGACTTCAGTAATACCAGGAGCATGTGTCTGTCCAGGAGGCTGCATTGGGTTGATCTGTGCAGAAGCTAGGAATGTCATAGAATTCCTACAGGACAGAAGTGACATTTGGCCCATCGAGTCTGCACCAACTCTCTGACAGACCATCTTTATCCAGGCCCTCTCCCGCATTATTCCTGGAATTCCACACATTTCCCCTGGCTAATCCATTAATTTAGACAACATGGAGCACTAAGGAGCAACATAGCATGATCAATCCACCTTAACCTGCACCTCTTTGGAAACCAGAGCACTCAGGGGAAACGCACGCAGGTATGGTGAGAACATGCAAACTCCACACAGACAGTGAGCTGAGACCAGAATTGAACCTGGTTCCCTGGCGCTGTGAGGCAGCAGTGCTAACCAGTGTGCTACCATGTTGCTCATGCTGTTTGAGAAAATAGTTCTTGTCTGCTGTCAGGAGTTTTGAGCTAACTTGGAAATGGATTGCACCCCAAGTGCTGCTCAACTGACCCTCATCTTTCAGTGTACTGTAGAAAGTAGGTTCTGTGTAGCTCAGGTCACTCAGAGCTGTCAACTCATCTGCGGTTGCTGTGTCTCAGGCTACATCTATAACTACATTTAGAGGCTGGATTAATATTTCAATAGGAATGAATGTTAAGTATGGAAAGAGATGGTCAAATGTTCTGTTGAATAAAATATGCTGCTGAGATGATTGTAACATTGCCAAGAAGCATAAAGTTACATTGCTACTGCGGCTGCTGGTCTAAGATTGATGTTACAAGCCAGATGATACACCATTCACTGAAAAAGCAAGTCTGCCAGACCAAAGCAGAGAAAGAACTGAAGAAATGAAGGAGATAAACTAAATCTGAATTAACTCTGTGTTTCCGTCTCTGTAAACCTCCCTGCGCTGGGCAATAGGTAGGAAATATTCAATTATTTTCCCTTCAATCCCATTTTGAATGCTGCAAAATCATTGCGGGAGTTGAAAGCAAATCTCAAATGCTATCTGACTGCAAAGTGCTGCAAAATTGGAAGCTGCATTGAACCCTTTCTGCCAAGTAATACCTTCCCTGCTCCATCAGCAGTATCTTTGTCCAAGAATTTGAGCCAACTCCATTATCCTGAGTCAGCATTCTGTGTTCCATTCTGTGTCCCATTCCCCGCATTATATATCCAAGGTATTGAACAAACTGCACTGCTTTCCCCATCACCTTATGATGCCAACCTTCACTCAGTAACAACTTTCACCTTTAGGTTTAGTCCAAACCCGTTCTAAAGACAGGAGCCGGTTATCTGGTTATTATCACATTGCTGTTTGTGGAATCTTGCTGTGCACACATTGGCTGCCATATTTCCTACATACCAACAATGACTACACTTCAATAGTACTTCATTAGCTGTAAAACCATCGCCTGGTTGTGAAAAGCACTGTATGAATGATAATCCTGCTTGCGAGTGAAGTCAACATTCTGGAAATGGCAGCATGGTGGCATAGTGGTTAGCGCTGCTACCTCACAGCGCCGGGGACGCGAGTTCAATTCCTGAATGTTCTCACTGTGTCTCCGAGGATTTCCTCCTACAAGGCACAAATTAGACCACACCTAAAATACTGTGAACATCTTTGGTCCCCTTATCTAAGGAAAGGTGTGCTGGCATTGAAGGCAGTCCAGAGAAGGTTCACAAGATGATGGAGGGATCTTGTTATGAGGAGAGGTTGAGTGGGTTGGGCCTGTACTCACTGGAGTTTAGAAGAATGAGATGTGACCTTATTGGGACACGTAGGATTCTCAGGGGGCTTGATGGAGTAGATGCTGAGACATTGTTTCTTCTTGTGGGAGAGACTTGGACCAGGGGGCATTATCTTAGAGTAAGGAGTTACCCATTGAAGATAGAGATGAGGAGGAATTTCTTCTCTCAGAGGGTAGTTAATCTGTGGAATTCTTTCCCACACAGGGCTGTAGAAGCTGGGTCATTTAGTTTGTTCAAGGCTGAGATAGACAGATTTTTAATCTGTAAGGGAAGCAAGAGATATGGGGATAAGATGGGAAAGTGGAGTTGAGGAATATTACATCAGATCAATCATGATCTCATTGAATGGCCGAGCAGGCTTGTTGGGCCAACTGGCCTACTTCTGCTTCTGTGTCTAATGGCTTTTAGCTTAATTTATTTGTGTCACGAGTAGTCTCACATTAACACCGCAATGAAGTTATTGTGAAAATCCCCTAGTTGCCACACTCCGGTGCCTGTTCAGGTACACTGAAGGAAAATTTAGTACGGCCAATGCACCTAACCAGCACGGCTTTGGATTGTGGGAGGAAACTGGTGCACCTGGAGAAAATCCATCCAGACACGGGGAGAATGTGCAAACTCCACACAGACAGTGACCCAAGCTGGGAATTGAACCCAGATCCCTGGCGCAGTGAGGCAGCAGTGCTAACCATTGTGCCACCATGCCCGCCCCACCTGCCCCAGGAATCAGAGCTGGTGAGGGGCAGATCATGGGGAAGTCCGTTAACCTCAGGCAGGATTTTCCAGTTTTGGGGCGAGTGAGGCTGGAAAATCCCAACCTAAGTCCCATATTAGAGTGATAGAGCTTCCCAGGATTGGGCAAAATACCAAAGAGTGTCCAATATACTTCAAAGCTCAATTGATATCTTTAGGTCCTACCCTTGTTTATATGTAGCTCTTACCAAAACCTACGACACCAGGGTTTGCACTGTGAGGCAGCAGTGTCAGCCACGGAGGCACAGTGTTTACCACTGCTGCCTCACAATGCCAGGGATCTGGGTTCAATTCCTGGCTTGGGTCACTGAGTGCACAGAGTCTGCACATTCTCCCTGTCTCTGCATGGGTTTCCTCTGGGCACTCGAGGTTTCCTCCCACAGTCCAATAGAAGTGCTGATTAGGTGCATTGCCAAATTTTCTGTCAGTATACCCAAACCGGCGCCAGAATGTGGCAACTAGGGGATTTTCACAGTAAATTCATTGTTGGTGTAAGCTTACTTATGACAATAATAAATAAACTTTTAAAAGACTTTTGGATGCAGAGGAGTTGGAGGCAGCAACGAAGTTTCTTTGCAGCACAGAATAATGAGTTAAGGAGAAATAAAATTGAACCCTGCCAGTTCACACAAGAGGTGTGAAATTTTTAATATCCCTCTGACCATACTAGTCTGGTAGTTTTATACTGTATACTGATGTTTTCATCGACTAACTGTTTTGCTTGTGTGATTGGTACGGTGGCACAGTGGTTAGCCCTGCTATCTCACAGTGCCAGCAGCCCTGGTTCAATTCCTGCCTCGTATCACTACCTGTGTGGAGTTTGCACGTTCTCCCTGTGTCTGCATGGGTTTCCTCTGGGTGCTCCGCTCTCCTCCCACAGTCCAATGATGGGCGGGTTAGATTGATTGGCCATGCTAAATTGCCCTTTAGTGTCAGAGGAGCAAGCAGGATAAATATGTGTGATTGGAGGAATGGGGTTTGAGTGGGATTGTTATCTGTGTAGGCTCAATGGGCCAAATGGCCTCCTTCTGCACTGTAGGGTTTATATGAAATTCTGTCTTTCTATGAAATCGCTGATAGTCTTTTGTAAATTAGATCAACCTGTGCCAACGTTTGAAGAAGATTCCCAGAGGCTGGGGTGTGTTAATACTTGCAGGGGAATTCTCAGCAGACAAGATTGAAAGCCACTGGTAAAAGCCACTGGCTTCTTGAGGGGAATTGCTTGATAGAGCAGACACAGCACGGTTTCCTTAAAGGGAAGTCGTGTCTGACAAATTTACTGGAGTTCTATGAGGATGTGTCTAGGGCGGTGGATGGAGGAGAGCCAGTGGATGTGGTCTTTCTGGATTTTCAGAAGGCGTTTGACAAGGTACCTCACAAGAGGTTATTACAGAAGGTCAGGGGGCATGGAGTTGGGGGTAGGGTGTTAGCGTGGATAGAGGACTGGTTGTCAAATAGGAGGCAGAGAGTGGGGGTCAATGGGTGCTATTCGGATTGGCGGATGGTGACTAGTGGAGTGCCCCAGGGGTCGGTGCTGGGGCCTCAGCTATTTACCATTTATATAGATGATCTGGAGGAGGGAACCGAGCGTAGGGTGTCGAAATTTGCTGATGACACCAAAATTGGTGGAACAGCAAATTGTGCGGAGGGTGTGGAGAGTCTGCAGAAGGATCTAGATAGGCTGGGCGAATGGGCCAGGAAATGGCAAATGGAATTTAATGTTGGCAAGTGCGAGGTGGTCCACTTTGGTAGGAATAATGGTAGGAAGGACTATTACTTACGTGGAGAAAAACTGCAGCAGGCGACGGTGCAGAGGGACCTCAGGGTCCTTGTGCATGAGTCGCAAAAACCCAGCTTGCAGGTGCAGCAGGTGGTCAGGAAGGCGAATGGGATGCTGGCCTTCATCGCGAGGGGGATTGAATATAAAAGTAGGGAGGTCTTGCTGCGGCTGTATAGGGCATTGGTGAGACCGCAGCTGGAGTACTGTGTGCAGTTTTGGGCACCGTACTTACGCAAGGATATTTTGGCCTTGGAGGGAGTGCAGAAGAGGTTTACTAGGCTGATGCCGGAGTTGAGGGGGTTGAGCTATGAGGAGAGGCTGAATAGATTAGGCTTGTACTCGTTAGAGTTTAGAAGAATGAGGGGAGATCTCATTGAGACGTATAAGATGATGAATGGGATGGATAGGATAGAGGTGGAGAGACTCTTCCCACTCAGAAAGGATAGTAGGACTAGGGGGCATAGCCTCAAGATAAAGGGGGGGCGGTTTAGAACAGAGTTGAGGAGGAACTTCTTCACTCAAAGGGTGGTGAATCTCTGGAATTCTCTGCCCGTTGAAGTGGTGGAGGCTGCCTCGCTAAATATTTTTAAGACGCGGGTTGATGGGTTTTTGATGAGAGAGGGGATTAAGGGTTATGGGGAGAGGGCGGGAATGTGGAACTGAGCCACGACAGATCAGCCATGATCTTATTGAATGGCGGGGCAGGCTCGAAGGGCTAGTTGGCCTACTCCTGCTCCTATTTCTTATGTTCTTATAACCCAATTGGAAGCACATTTCTTACATGGTTTCTGCACTATGATTAACATTAATTGTAATATCAGCTACAGCCACAAGATGGCAGCCGTGGCTTACAGATAATCCATTCTTTAAATTGAAAAAGGGAAGCGGGGGAGACAGGGTCGCCAGCTCTGATTAAATACATTCCTGGATGTTTCATCGCGTGACTTGCCCAATGTTCCAGCCTTGCGTTAGCCAATTCCCGTAGCCTCATGATGAGCTACTGCCTTCCTACACCAACTGGAAAGCAGAAAGATTTGTTGGCTGAGGCCCAACACTCAGCCCCCTTTTTCCTCTTTTTAATATTTTTATATCTCGCAAAGAGAAATATTACAGAAAATGAGAGAAAAGAAGATCAAACTCTTTTTAATGTCCCTGTGATATTTCTCCGGCAGCATCCTGGGGGTTGGAAAAGGTCACAGGACGAATATCGTAGAGTCATACAGTGCAGAAAGAGGCCACTCAGCCCATCAAGTCTGCACCAATCACAATCCCACCCATTGCCCACCACCCTCCCGCTTCTGAGCTGTCACCTAGCCCCAGCCTGGTGCCGACCAACCTTGTCCTGCTACATCCACAGACCCCTTCTCTACCCGACTGGAAATCAGGCTTGTCAGTAAGGCCGGGAGCAATCAGTGCCCTCCAGCAGCAACTAGGGATTGGCAATAGACGCTGGCCAGCTAGCAGCGCCCATGTCCCACATTAAGTGAAACCTCAATCCTAAACGAATTAGTTTATGAATGGTAAAAATCGTATAACTTACTTTAGGCCTCAAAAAAAAAGCTTATTTTGTGACCAGATGGATGACGTGAGCCTTAATACTTCATAGCAGTTATAACCCACTTTGACTCTTTAATTCCCCAATGTTGAAGACATTTCTTTCCAAAAGATAAGGGCCGCTTTGGAATAATTGTGTGTTTGGGGAGTGAGGAGAAATTGGACTGTGCCCTTTAAACTGCTGGGATTCAGGTCATCATCCAGACCAAATGTTAGGGTAAAAATTTCCTCTCACAAAAACACAAGATTTTTAAGTCTGCACATGCGCTGATCTCAGGGCTGACAGATTGGTGCGTGCGCAATAGCCCGCTCAGCACTGTGCTGCCGGCCTCTCCAGTGGGAATAGGTCCCACCCACTGATTCACGCTAGGGCACTCTATAGTGCACAAAGTGTGAGAGATTCATTTTGAAAATCCGGCTAAAAACAGCCAATGTGGTTTACTCCAGCTTTTGCACAAATTCAACACTCTAAACTTTGGGGGGGAGAATCACCCTCCCTCCATAACTTCAGAATTACCGCAGCAATGTTGTCAGGGCCCACAGCCTTTACATAGTCAGTGCCTTCAGCCATTTACTGATATCACGTGGAATGAATTCAATAGACTGAAGATTGGGTAGTGGATTTGTTTCATTGTATCAAATATAAATCAGGTCTCGAATGACATTTTATTTCTTGAATAATATCTGTTGTTAAACAGGAAGCGTCTCAAAAGAAATGCTTTACAGGGCTAAATATAGAGGGAAAGAGATGATCTGAATATTTGGATCGGGGCTATGTGCTGGAGCGAATTTTACCTCGGTACATGTGAATGTGTTTTAAGTGAATTAATATCTTGCCCTATAATGTGTACACATGTACATAGATACAAACACAGGGGAAATGTGATCACCAAACCACATTCAGACTGTTAGTTGGGCACTGAACAAAGAACAAAAAAAGTTACAGCGCAGGAACAGGCCCTTCGGCCCTCCAAGCCTGTACCGACCATGCTGCCTGTCTGAACTAAAACCCCCTACCCTTCCAGGGACTATATCCCTCTATTCCCATCCTATTCATTTATTTGTCAAGACGCCCCTTAAAAGCCACTATCGTGTCTGCTTCCACTACCTCCCCGGCAGCGAGTTCCAGGCGCCCACCACCCTCTGTGTAGAAAACTTGCCTCGTACGTCTCCTTTAAACCTTGCCCCTCGCACCTTAAACCTATGCCCCCTTGTAATTGACTCGTCCGACTATCCACTCTGTCCATGACCCTCATAATCTTGTAGAATTCTATCAGGTCACTTCTCAAATTCCATCGTCCCAGTGAGAATAAACCAAATTTCTCCAACCTCTCCTTATAACTAATGCCCTCCATCTCAGGCAACATCCTGGTAAATCTTTTCGGTACCCTCTCCAAAGCCTCCACATCCTTCTGGTAGTGCAGCGACCAGAATTGAACACTATATTCCAAATGCGGCCTAACTAAGGTTCTGTAAAGCTGCAACATGACTTGCCAATTTTTAAACTGTATGCCCCAGCTAATGAAGGCAAGCATGCTGTATGCCTTCTACCGTCTCCACCCACACTACCATTTTCAGTGACCTGTGTACCTGTACACCCAGATCCCTCTTGCCATTCAATACTCTTAAGGATTCTGACGTTTGCTGTATATTTCCTATCTGCAGAATCAATACACAAGTTAGCCTCCCTGTAGTCTACAGCACAGCTCAGTGCATCTGACCCCATGCCCTTTTCAGTACTTTCCTCTCTGTGTAGATATAGAAATCTCCAGCCTGTCAGTGTTCAGCTGTACTTTCTGTCTCCTTGAAAGTCGAAACAGTGAAGGTAACTAGTTTGTTACATCATCTTGTATGGTGTCATGTTCCCCCCAAAGTCTTTTCATTGTTTTAGAATCTTGACAGGTAATGTAACTTTGTTGTGTTGTGTATGAATGTTGACAGTTTATGCATTGGTTCCCTTTAATATTCCCATACCATTCACTTCTGCTTTAAACATCAGTGCAAACACACTCTGTTTTGATCCTTGGTCTCTGTGCATTAAGCCTGGGCAGCACGGTACCACTGCTGCTTCACAGCTCCAGGAACCCAGGTTCAATTCCTGGCTCGGGTCACTGTCTGTGTGGAGTCTGCACATTCTCCTCGTGTCTACGTGAGTTTCCTCTGGTTTCGTTCCACAGTCCAAAGATGTGCGGGTTAGGTCGATTGGCCATGCTGAAATTGCCCCTTAGTGTCCTGAGATGCTAAGGTTAGAGGGATTAGCGGGTAAAATATTAGGGATATGGGGTTAGGGCCTGGGTGGGATTGTGGTCGGTGCAGACTCAATGGGCTGAAGGGCCTCTTACTGCACTGTAGGGCTCTAAGCCACTTTCGTTTGTGGTGTTTCTTCTAAACAATTCCAATGTTAAAGATAAAGTCATTACTTTGTGATAGCTTTTCAGCACAGATAGCCATAATCCTCTTGGCAGAAAAGGAATGGATTTACACACATTCCACCATTTTTTTCCTTTACGCAGTGTTTGCATAAACATAATACAGGTTTGTTTTAATCCTTAACAAAATGGCTGCCTGATGGTGACATTCCTGGCAGCCATGTTCTCCTCCTTCTGCTTCCATTCCTGCTCTTGCCAGTGGTGTTGGGCAACGTTCCTCAATCTAAGTTGCACAGGTGAGCAGTCACACGTCAAGTGGAAATGGAAAGTGCCGGAAATACTCGGCAGTCCAGCAGCACCTCCGGTCGGAGAAGCTGAGGTAAAGTGCGGAATTCTCCCTCAAACGTGCAGGGCGCAATCTTAACGCTCATTCACGCCACATCCTCGCTGCCACGAGGTCGGAGAATTTGGTGGCCAGCGGGATGGAAAGATCCTGCTGAAGTGAATGGTGATAGGATTCCGGCCAATGAGTGTCACAGCAGGCAGGAAAAGCGGGATCAAAGCCACTGGCCCCAACAGCAGCTTTCACCACCATATCATTCAACAGATTGGAGGAAGTAGCCATAAGGAGTGTGTCCCACCGCATTGCCCTGGTCAGTAACTTAGCTTTCAAAGATTGAGCTGCCATCTTCAAAGGCTGTCCAAATACAAAGCATTAAAACCAGAACCCTCATCTCCTTACACAGCACCACCCCCGCCCACGCAGCAACCGACCCTGCCACCCACACCCCCTCCCACCCCACACAACATTGCCCAGGCACTGCCCCCTTGCCCTGCCTCTTGGCATTACCCCAGCAGGGGGCAGTGCCCAGGCATGACCCTCACCACCCAGGGCCATGCACTCACCTGAGCTCCCCCGGCAGGTTCTGCCCGCCAGGTGCGCGCTGTGGGAGAATTGTTGTAATCCAGGGGGTGGGGGGAGGATTATCAGATGTAGAGGGTTGATAATCAGATGCTAATTTATTCTAATTGGGATCCCATCAGGATTCCCATTATGTCACTGGCGAGAGGCAGGGTCAATCGCGTCACACCCTTGTGTTGGCATGAAATGTGATTTGATTTATTATTGTCACATGTATTAGGATACAGTGAAAAGTATTGTTTCTTGCGCGCTATACAGGCAAAGCATACCATTCATAGAAAAGGAAACGAGAGAGTGTAGAATGTAGTATTACAATCATGGCTGTGATTTGGGTAGGATTTTCCCCACCCATCGCCAATCCCACCCACTAAAAGTGGGAGAGGAAAATCCCCAGCTCCCATCCCAAGTGTTTTGAGTCGAATGTGTGTAACTCCTCTTCAGAACTGGCAATAGTCAGGTTACAGTTCCAATTTCCAATAAAATTCGCCTGTGCAATAGCAAACCTACAGTGGGCAACTTTCTCTGGATACTATATGGGTGCCAAAGAGCCTCCAAGGTGGTCAAGATGGGATTGTGTGCTGCAGCATCAGCTTCGTGTGAGACGTCAGCTTGGTGAGGCTGTTGAAGCACAGTGTGCCCATGTGGGGCAGCACGGTGGCACAGTGGTTAGCTCTGCTGCCTCACAACACCAGTGTCCTAGGTTCAATTCTGGCCTCAGGTAACTATCTGTGTGGAGTTTGCACATTCCCCCCATGTCTGCATGGGTTTCCTCCAGGTGTTCCAGTTTCCTCCCACAGTCCAAAGATGTGCAAGTTAGGCTGATTGGCCATGCTAAATTAATCCTTGTGTCAGGGGGATTAGCAGGGTAAATGTGTGGGGTTACAGAAATAGGGCCTGGGTGAGATTGAGATTGTGAGTACAGACTTGATGGGCCAAATGGGTTGTAGGGAGTCAATGAGGTTGGGCTCATGGAGTGGAAGCTCCCTTACTGAGTCATTCTCGCCTTCCGTACCCGCTGGGCACCGCAGGGGCGGGGTGTATTATTAACCCCAATAATCATCTTTTAATTTGATGTTTTAAGTTTCGTTTCAACTTTGATTTTTGGTTCTGGCTGTTCCCCCTCCTTTTAGGGAGTTGCCCCTTTTAATTTGTCCCAAAGTTAATCTAATTTATTTTGTTGGTAGCGCAAGAAATCCCTGATTGAGTCATAATTGCCTGTCCAATCAGGGAGCCTCACCTGTATACAATATGGGAGTGTCAGGTCGACTGACAGTCTGGATTCTGTACCTGAAGCACTGTAACAGAGGAATTGAGTTTGTAAATGAAAGGGATCTGGTGACAGAACACCGCCTCTGAGGTGCTATTTCACACAGGTCTGGGGGCAACCACCCAGAGGATCAGCAAGGGGACAATTAGCAATACGGTGCTTTTTGACATTCATTAAAGAGGCTGTACACCTCTTTAATGTAACCATCTTGATGGCTATGTTCTCCAAATAGCACTCCCCACCCCACTCCTGTACCAACCCCTCCTAACAGCAATCACCAGCAGGCCAGGAGCTGAAAATTTCCAGCTACAGTAAGAAGTCTCACAACACCAGGTTAAAGTCCAACAGGTTTATTTGGTAGCAAAAGCCATTAGCTTTCAGAGTGCTTGCCGCACCCGACGAAAAAGCAGCAAGCGCTCTGAAAGCTAGTGGCTTTTGCTACCAAATAAACCTGTTGGACTTTAACCTGGTGTTGTGAGACTTCTTACTATGTTTACCCCAGTCCAACGCCGACATCTCCACATCATAATTTCCAGCTACACAGAGCAGAGGCACAGCAAGCTCTCTCTTCCATCTTGCTGGAGCTTTGAATAGGACTTTTGAGACAGAACTAGAGACCTGTCTTTCTCTAGACTTCACTGACACTCTTATCAAGGTTTATTCTGGAAATTCACTCAGCAGTTTCCTTGAAGAGACTCTGCCTTATAGGGCACTTCCTCTCAGTTTGCATCAGGAAGGCAGGGAAGAGGAGAGGTCGCTGCATCAACTCCTTCACATGCACCACCCCACTGCCTTCAACGGTTACAGAACATCCCACCTCCTACAGGACCTCCATTCAAGAACCTGCGCCCCCTCTCCCACGGTCCATGAGCAATTAGGGAACATGTAATTGTGAGTCAGCTGGCTGCACTCCATACCATATGACCATAAGATAGAGAAGCAGAATTAAACCATTTGGCTCATTGAGTCTGCTCCGCCATTCAGTCATGGTGGCAGAAAGGTAGCATAGTGGTTTGCACTGCTGCTTCACACTGCCAGGGACCCAGGTTCATTTCCGGCCTCAGGTCACTGTCCGTGTGGCGTTTGCACATTCTCCCCGTGTCTGCGTAGGTTTCGTCCGGGTGCTCCGGTTTCCTTCCACACTCCAAAGATGTGCGGATTAGTTTGATTGGCCATGCTAAATTGACCCTACTGTCAGGGGGGTTAGCAGGGTAAATATGTGGGGTTGCAGGAATAGGGCCTGGAGCGGATTGTGGTCGGTGCGGACTCGATGGGCTGAATGGCCTCTTTCTGTGCTGTAAGGACTCTATGATTTCCCTGTAACCTTTGATCCCCTCCATTGGAAGTGGGGTGTGTAGATCCACACGCCTTGCTCTGTGAAAATTGCTTCTAATCTAAGATTGAATGAGTGCTGAACATGTCAGTGTTTTGTTTAGCATCTCCAGACTGATTCAAATTATATCACTCAGCAATGATGCCCAGAATTGTGTGCTAAAACTAGACTTTCGGGGAGGCATGACTTACTGTCCCAGCAGCCAAACAGAATGCAATTTCGCCTTTCCCCAAAATAACCCCCAAAATCTTTTACTGCATAACAGAGTGCGGCCATATTTTTCATCCCTCAATTTAAAAACTATTCCTTGATGTAATTAAGATTTGGAAGCTGGTATAACTTTATCGATATACAGGTACAGTGTCTCAAATCCAGCTGTTTGAAAACCAGCATTGTCCTGGACCAGACAATTTTACAATGTCTGCAGCGCATTCAGTGAAGGTTTTTAACAAAAGCTAACTTAGCTGGACAATTCACCTTGGTGTTAAATTGGCACAGTGTCACACAGTGCTGAGCTAGTTATCCATTTCAATACTTGCACATCAGTTTGTTCCCGTGCTCCGGGCAACCGTTGACCCCACTGGACCCAGCTTGCTCCAAACCGCCCACAGCCTGATCTGAAGTCAGACCAGGCCTCAATCCCGAGTTTTTTTTTTGAGGAGTCTTTTTATTTGAACAATTCATCGAAATACATTACAATCCAAATACATTATAAACTACAGCATTATATTACAGCACATTAAATTACAGTATATTGTAGTGGCAGCATGGTAGCACAGTGGTTAGCACTGCTGTCTCACAGCACCAGGGACTTGGGTTCGATTCCCAGATTGGGTCACCGTTTGTGTGAGTTTGCACGTTCTCCCCGTGTCTGCATGTGTTTCCTCTGAGTGCTTCGGTTTCCTCCCCCTTTCTGAATGACGTGCTTGTTAGGTGCATGGCCATGCTAAATTCTCCCTCCATGTACCTGAACACGTGCTGGAGTGTGGTGACTAGAGGGGTTTCACAGTAACTTCATTGTAGTGTTAATGTAAGCCTACTTGTGACAATAATAAATTTTCATGATTTCACAATGATAAATTATTAAAACAACAAGCTGATATAATTACACTGTTAACAACAAATATACCTTCCTTAATAAGCAGCAAACAACCTACTTTCCAATGAAAATGGAGTCCATTTTGAGTTATGTTATCTATGACATTATAGGGTTTCACCATCCAAAGTTTTGCCTTCTAGGACACATGAGTCCCCAGAAGGACAATATTTCTCACACAAGTCCCAACTGAGATTGCCGACTTTGAGACATTGTACCTGTAGTGGAAATGGATTGATCACCAGAATTAAGTACACTTAGTTAGCATACGGTCCTAAATCAGTGAATGCTTATGAGGAGAGACTGAGTAGACTGGGGCTATACTCATTGGAATTCAGAAGAATGAGGGAGTCCTTATAGAAACATATAAGATTATAAATGGAGTAGATAAGAAAGAAGCAGGGAGATTGTTTCCACTGGCAAATGAAACTATAGCTAGGGGGTATGGCCTCAAAATAAGGGGCCGCAGATTTAGGACTGAGTTGAGGAGGAACTTCTTCGCCCAAAGGGTTGTGAATCTGTGGAATTCCCTGCCCACTGAAGCAGTTGAGACTACCTCATTAAGGCAAGAATAGATAAATTTTTGAACAGTAAAGGAATTAATTGTTATGGTGAGTGGGCAGGTGAGTGGAGCTGACTCCATGAGAAGATCAGCCACGATCTTATTGAATGGCAGAGCAGACTGGAGGTGCCAGATGGCCTACTCCTGCTCCTAGTTTTTATGTTCTTATGTTAAAAATCACTGAAAATGCTTTTAACTAACTGTACTGATCCATTCATTGCTGTACACCAAACAGTTTCTTCATAAATGAAATATATTTTGACATGAAAAAGCTTTTAAAATGTTCCTATAAGTGCGTGTGCTGCCTAAGAACATGAGGATATTTTGAGGAGATTTCCCCAACCCATGCAATTGGCAAAATCTTACAAAGTCAACCGAGGTGAGAATGGAGTTTTGTGAGCATGGTGTAATCCAGGCAAATTGAATCTTGCACCGCAGTAAAAGATCATGGAAAACACAAACCTTAGCGTGAAACTCAATTGCATTTAAAATTCCCCAATCTTTGCATTCATTTAACAGATTTCACCAGGATTATGCTGGCATTACCTGTATAATGAGGTGATCACATCAGCCCCAAGTAGAGATCAAGATGACGCAAGTTTATACAGTTCAATGTGTACAGTTCCATCCCATGCAAAGTAGATTAAACTGAAACGGCAGTGAACATGGTAGAAAATTAAGCAACAATTCAGTGTGGCTGTTTCCCAAGGTAAAAGTGATTAGTAGCAACGGCAGAAGAAACAATTAAAAGAATGACTCAGCCCTTGTTTAGAAAAGCTGAACAGAACTGGATGAAGCTGGTCTATGTTTTGGTTGATAGGGCTCCATAGTCTGAACAACTTGTCACAAAGTCAACACGAATTTGGATCAGAGCAGAGGCAACACTGGTTAGGTGTAAATGTTTTTAATTTTTGGTTTCAGTCTTAAACATTTCCAACCAGGTTTTAGTATAAGCACTTCTTATTCCAGAACCTCCCTTTCAATTCAGCATCCACACATTGTGTATGTAAGTAACATTGATCTTTGCTCTTCAGTTACCGCAACTCTGTGGCGAAAAACTGAAACAGTTGGCTAAGTTAAACCAAAGACCCATAATCTTTGTTTGCTAATGCCATTGCCCCCTGCTCTTAGGCTTTAAAACACTCATTGTCTAGGTTTACATACAAAGAATGATCACATATAAAGTACAGAGTGGACTATACCCGTGGGACAAACTCCAATGAGGAGTTGACATCTTTGGTGAGAAGAGGGAAGAATTGTTGGAAGGGAATAAAATTACTGCAAGCATCTGGGTCATAAATTTTAAAATAAAGATATGGTGTGGTCCCATAAAACTTCAGCACCTGATTAGATGTAACTGTTGTAGTTAATGTGGAATATGTACAGATTAGTTTCGAGCATTTCGAGAGGGTCCATTGCTGTTCAGGTCACAGGCACTGGAGGATTAATCTGATTAAATAATGACCCTTCAGTAAAAAGTTTGAACATCTTTCAGGTTTCATGCCATGTTTACCCAGTTGGAAGGGACAAAGTTGCTTGTGAAGACATAGCTTTGATACACATGGCACACAGAATCTGGGAATCCTGTGACAGTCTGAAAGACATGCTGGTTAGTTGCATTCAACCAAACAGCCTCTGGAGTGTAGCAACTAGGGGAATTTCACAGTAACTTCATTGCAGTGTTAATGTAAGCTTACTTGCAACCAATAAATAAACTTTACTTCACTGATCTTGTTTACAAGCAAATGTTGACTTGTGCTTTCCCATATCATTCCTCAATGGCATTGAGGAGTGATACATGGAACCTATTCCTGATTGGCAAACAAACTTCTCTCATTCTAGACTGGAACCAGGGTTGAGTTGACTGAGGAGGATTAAATTGAGCTGCCTCGCATACAGCAACATGGTGACATTTTCCCATTTTATTCAAATCTCAATGCATCTGTGCATGTATGATCATACATGTTAAACGTGACCTTGCAGGTACCTACTGAACCATGCACAGCAGCACTGATGGATTGAGGAAACTGGAACATCCAATGTTGTAGCCTTCTTTACCTGATTCCATACTTAAAGGTTACGGTGGCACAGTTGTTAGCAAGGGGTGGCATGGTGGCACAGTGGTTAGCATTGGTGTTTTGGGTGAATGTTGCCATTTGCTTTCATGTCAATCCCTCAGTTTTCACTCTGTTCCCGACAACTTCACAACGATAGATTGTCAAATGCCTGACTCACATATTTTAACTTTAACTTAGACAATGCTAGTCTGCCTCCTTGCAGACTGACAGAGTGAGGGCTCCAGACCTTGCCGTTGAGGAGCCTGAGTCACCAGCCCATTGACCAGAAACTGAACTGGACCCAGCCATATAAACAGTGCGGCTACAAGAGCAGGTCAGAATCTGGGAATCCTGTGACAGTCTGAAAGACATGCTGGATAGGTGCATTCACCTGAACAGTTGCCAGAGTGTAGCGACTAGGGGAATTTCACAGTAACTTCATTGCAGTGTTAATGTAAGCTCACTTGCAACCAATAAATAAACTTTACTTCACTGATCTTGTTTACCCTCAAATCAGGCAGTGTTCATTTTCCATTATGTTCCAAATATTAGTTTAGAAGTAAACATCTTGGCATACTCTGGATGCAAATCAAATAGTACGTACAGCTCACGCTTTACTGCAGTTAAAGAGTCTGTTGTGAATTTAGATAACTGTCTTTAATCATCATGTTGTGTTAAATCTTGGCCCAGCCAGCTTAATGTTTTGGGAAAACAGGAAATGCCTTATTCAAACTCAAATTTCACAGTCTGAAAACAACAGTGAAGAAGTAATGAAGCTCTGCACCATGTGTATCAAAGCTATGTCTTCACAAGCAACTTTGTCCCTTCCAGCTGGGTAACTCTGCCAAAGCAAAGTAGCCTCTGCACACTTCCTGATACTAAAATGCACTCAATTGTGAGAGGAAGCTTTGACCCTGATTTCCACAAGTGGGAAAGGTGCTGCTTCTCATTAAGGTCATTATTTTCTTCTGACTGTGGGCAGCCAGGGTTATTTTTAATACTGGGGAAGGTACGATAAACTTACCAACTCCAGACTTTGGTAAGTATTTGTCCATAAAATTCTACATGTTTTAGAACCATAGAATCCCCACAATGCAGAAGGAGGTCATTCAGCCCATCGAGTCTGCACCGGCAACGATTCCATCCAAACCCTATCCCTATAATCCCATACATTTACCCTGCCAATCCCCCCTGGCACTAATGCACATTTTGTCATAGGCAATCCGCCTAACCCACACATCTTTGGACTGTGGGAGGAAACCAGAGCACCCAGAGGAAACCCACGTAGACACAGGGAGAATATGCAAATCCCACACAGACAGTGACCCAAGCTGGCAATCGAACAGGGTCTCTGGCGCTGTGAGACAGCAGCGCTAACCACTGTGTCACCGTGCTGCCCCACTGTGCCAACATGCCAACTCTTGCATTTGTACTGACATGAGTGAATCCACATTACAGTATAAATGGAAGGGTTAGGACAAATTTAGCAAAGATAATAAAAGTCAGAATGCAGAACATAATCTCCAAGGGGATAAGACTTCTCTGCCTCTTGTTCCTTTAGCTTGGTCTGACGTTGTAAGTGTCCCTGCTGCCCTTTGCTGGGTTCTATCAATTATTTTCTATTGGTGAGTGGAGGTAATACGTAAACATTTGCTACAACTAAACTTCTCTTGGCTGAGGACGGAGCAGAATTTGGGTAGTTGACAAAGAATTAATTGAGGATGCAGTCAGCTGATGAAGGTAGTACAGGGGTCAAAGCTCTTTCTGAAGAGTTTGGTGTGTGGTTTAACATTTAGACTATAGGCCGCTGTACAGCTTTCCTAGCTCCAATATACATTCTAAACAATTTAGAAGATTTTGAAAACCGGCAACTATCCCACTTGTAAGGTCAGTTTTATTCTCAACCCTTGCCTGGATTATGTGGTCTAGTGCCAGGAGGCAGTAAACTACAACACAATTGTTAATATTTTTGCTTGATTAGGTGGCTGTAGATGTGTATATTGTGAAGACCTGTACACAGAGGGTGACGTGTCAGTAATACAGGAGTTCTTCCCAGCATCGACACACACTCAGCACGTAATAACTGCTAAAGAACTCTAAGGAAACCGTTTTAAGTTGCTAATCCTTGGTCATCATTTCCATACAGTTTTACAATGGCCTTCCTTTGAGCCTATATTATAAGTAACTTTGAACAGATAAATCCATTGGTACTATAGTGTGTTTTTTAAAAATTCATTTACAGGATGTGGGCATTGCTGGCTAGAACAGCATTTACTGCCTATCTCTTTAGGACAACACAGTGGCACAGTGGTTGGCACTGCTACTTCACAGCGCCAGGGTCCCAGGTTCAATTCCGGCCTTGGGTCACTGTGTGGAGTTTGTATATTCTCGCTGTGCTGCGTGAATTTCCTCAGGGTGCTCCCGTTTCCTTCCACAGTCCAAAGATGTGCGGGTTAGGTTGATTGGCCATGTTCAACTGACCTTAGTGTCAGGGGGATTAGCAGGATAAATGTGTGGTGTTACGGGAATAGGGATTGGGTGGGATTTTGACTCATTGGGCTGAATGGCCTCCTACTGTACTGTAGGGATTCTATGATTCCAAGTTGCCCCTGAGAAGGTTGTGTTGAGCTGCCTTCTTGAACTGCTGCGGTCCGGAGGTGTAAGTCCATCTATAATACTACTGCTAGAAAAGAAATTCCAGGATTTTGACCCATTCACAGTGAAGGAACAGATACATTTACAAGTCAGGATGGTGAGTGTTTGGAGGAAAACCTCCAGGTGGTAGTGTTCCCAGGTATCTGCTGCTATTGTCCTTCTAGATTGTAGAGGTTGTGGGTTTGGAGGGTGCTGCCTAGGAACCTTGGTGAGTTCCTGCAGTGCATCTTATAGATGGTACATAGGGCTACCGCTGTTTGTCAGTGATAGAGGGATTGAATATTTGTGGAAGGGGTAGCAATCAAACAGGCTGCTTTGTCCTGGATGGTATTGAGCTTCCTAAGTGTTGTTGGAGCTGCACTCATCCAAGCAAGAACAGAGTATTTCATCACACTCCTGACTTGTGTTGTAGCTGGTGGACAGGCTTTGGGGAGTCTGGAGATGAGTATCTCACCACAGGATTTCTAGCCTTTGACCTACTCTTGCAGTCACAGTACTTATACATCTAGTCCAGTTCAATTTCTGCTCAATGGTAACCTCCAGTTGATAGTGTCACAATTATTGCACCAGACTATGTAATCCAAGGTCATGAGCTTAATACCATGAACTTTAAAAATATGGTCATTGTTAATTAGCATGATTAACCATGTTGGACTGTGATATAACAAATCTCTCATTAATTAATGCTTTTCAATGTCTACAAGTAATTCCTGGCCGAACAAGCACAGCTGTTTCAGGAACATCATCCCACAAATGCCGCAGCAGCACAAGAAGGGAATCCTCAATCATTTGTGGGCTCTGGCAATGTGATTTAAAGTTTATTTGTTAGTTACAAGTAGGCTTACATTAACACTGCAATGAAGTTACTGCGAAAATCCCCTAGTCAACACACTCCAGCGCCTGTTTGGGTGCATTGAGAAAGAATTTAGAATCGCCAATGCAACTAACCAGCATTTGTTTCAGACTGTGGGAGGAAACCGGAGCACTCGGAGCTAACCCATGCAGACATGCGGAGAACGTGCAGACGCCGCACAGTGACCCAAGCCGAGAATTGAAACCCAGCTCCCTGGCACTCTGAGGCAGCAGCACTGACCACTGTGCCGACGTGCTGCCCCTGGTTTCCTGAGAACACTAAAGTCGTGAAGACTAGTCCCACCTGTCTAAGAAGCTGTATGCTAAGTATTGATCCAGTATGCCACTCCTTATGCTGCGATTCTGTAGAAGGGCTGACGTTCCCATTACTACAGAAATCATCCTGCTTACGTTGCAGAGCTGATTTGGTATGAGTCAGAATGTTACAATATCTATGAATGCAAACAAACTTCACTGAACTATATGTCCTTGGTGAGTTTGCTGGCAGTGGATAAGCATGGCTATCTTCTGAGGCAGAAAACCACATGATAAAACCTCTGTTCAGGCAATGTATATCATTGCAGGAGGTTGCAATGGAATTTGTTTACTGGTTTCCAGTTCAGTTTCTATTGGACAGAAACTGGAAATGAAAAAGTATAAGTGATAATATAAATTTGTGAATTTTATTTCACATGTAAACAGTCAGAGTAAAACAATTTTCTGTAATTATTACAATCTTTCAAAGAGCATTCAGTTGGGAATGGCCCTCAATAAATGGAGAAAAATTGCAGAAAGCTGCAACACAAAGGGACTTGGAGGTACTTGTGTACAAAACACAGGAAGCTAGCACAATAGTGCAGCAGATAATCAGGAAGGCTAATGGAATGTTGGCCCATATTTCAAGGGGGTTGCAATATAAGAGTAGGGAAGTGTTGCGGCAACTGTACAAGGCACTGATGAGATCACATCTGGAATACTGCGAGCAATTTTGATCCCCTTATTTAAGGAAAGATATTATTTCATTGGAGGCAGTTCAAACAAGGTTCACTAGGATGATTCCCAGTATGGAGGGATTGTCTTATGAGGAGAGGTTAAACAGGTTGGGACTCTACTCATTGGAATTTAGAAGAATGAGAAGTAATCTCTGTGAAAAATACAGAATTCTTAAGGGGCTTGACAGGGGAAATGCTGAGAGAATGTTTCCCCTCATTGGAGAGTCCAGGACCAGAGAACAGTCTCAGAATAATGGAGCACCAATTTAAGACTAAAATGAGGAGAAATTTCTTCTCTGAGGATTGTGAGTGTTTGGAACTCCTTGCCACAGAGGCAGAGTCCTTGTGTATATTAAATGCCAAGATTGATCGTTTTTCTATCAATAAAAGAATCAAGGGTTACAGGGAATGGGCAGGAAAGTAGACATGAGCAATGTCAGGCCAGCAATGATCTGATTGAATGGTGGAGCAGGCTCGAAAGGCCAAATGGCCTGCTTCTGTTCCTATATCTTACCAGTCTTCATATTGGCATACATATGACCATGTTCGTTGACGTACGACTTGGTACAAAAAATGCATGGCCACAAAGTAATTTTTCAGACAAAAGACAAGAGTGAAAAGGTTTTTATTTCAAATTTCCAGCATTGGCAATGTTTTGCTTTTATTTTTGGGTTTGAATAACCTCATGGCACTGTTTGTATGAAAACCTTCATTATTTTTCTCGCAGTGCGTACATCGATTTCAGGAAAATGTGATTGTTTCATTCCTGTACTGCTCTGTTTAGTGTCTCATTGTTGAAATTGGCTTACAAATGTTAAAAGCTTGAATGTCTTCTTACAAGATTAGCAAGAGGAGGGCAACAATTTAATACCCAAAAGATTGAACTTAACAAAATGTTTCCAACAACAGTTGGATGTTGCAAATTGAATGGCAGGAGCAACATTAACAATAGAGCAGGGAAATGATTCACTTAATAAATAAAAGAGCATTATCACCTCCATAAATCAAGCAAGCAAAATGTTCAAGCTCCTGATGCAATTCATAGCCCTAACCACAACTGTCAAGGGTGCTGTATTCATTGTCCATCCAATAACAAACACTTGAGTAAAAAAAAGTCATCAGCTTTCAATAGTTGACTTGCAATCATAGAAACGTAGAAGGTAGGAGCAAGAAGAGGCCATTTAGCCTCTGCTCAGAATGGAGTCTGTTCTGCCATTCATTACAATCATAGCTGATCATCCAACTCAATAGCCTAATCTTGCTTTCTCCCCATGATCTTTGATCCCATTCGCCTCAAGGGGTCCCTGTCGCCCCAAGTGTTGCAAATGTGTAGAATTAGCCACCTTCTGTGTTATCAGCTTTTGGCAAAAGCAAATAGTGATGGTATGAGGCACGGAATGAAAGGTTAGGACTGTTGTTTCACGTTAATTCAATTGATATTAGCAATGCAGCTCCTTAACACATTAAACGCAGCATCTTGTTATAACAGAATTATCAGATACAGATGAATTTTATGCTGTTTTATTACAGCACAATACAGGTTTGCTCATCAGATTTTATACTTTTATTTGTTCATGGGATGTGAGCGCTGTTGGCAAGGTCAGCATGTTGACCATCCTAATTGCCCTTGAGACAATGGTGGTGAGCCACCTCCTTGATCCACTGCAGTCTGGTGTAGACAGACCTACAGAGTGTTAGGGAGGGAGTTCTAGGTTTTTGACCCAATGACAGTGAAGGAACGGCAATATAGTTCCAAGTTATGATGGTGCATGGCTTGGGCAATTTGCTGCTGGTGATGTTCACATGCCTCAGCTGCCTTTGTAATTTTAGGTGGTGGAGATCACAGACTTGGAAAGTACTGTCGAAGGATGTTTAACTAGTCGCTGCAGTGTATTTGTTTAGTCCAGGTTTTGGGTTTCCGTGAGCCTGCAACCTGAATTTCCACCTAATTTCAATCTTGACAGCAGAATCTTACATCCAATTGCTTCTGAGTTTGTAAATTTGCTACTTGGATATGGAAGGTAGATTTCATGTTAACAAGGGAAACTAAACACTGATGCCAATCGACTGATATCCAAAGTAAACACTGACACAAGAACAAAAATGCTGGAACATTTCAAGCAGGTCAAACACCATCTGTCAAGGAAACATGACAGTTGACATTTCAGGTATAAAATCTTTCCACAAGCTGAAAGATATAACAAATAAACTGCATTTAAAAAGAAACAAAGGGAAAGGGGGCAGGAAGCAAAATATACACTGGACAAAACAGAATGGTGTGTGAATTGTTACAGTAGTGAGGGGTTGCGGGGAAATCAGGAACAAGGAACAAATGTAACAAGGAACAAAAGGAGGCATAACGAGAGAAAATATATGACACACATAAAACAATGAATGTGAGAAGAGCAAAAAGAAGGTGGATGAGAAGGATGCATTCTTCCTATCCATCCTCTTCCTGCTCTCACCAATTTTTACAGAAAGCATCCTTTCCAAATGTATCACAGTTTGGTATGGTTCCTGCTCTGCCCAAGACCGCAAGAAACTACAAAGGGTTGTGAACGTAGCCCAGTCCACCACGCAGACCAGCCTCCTATCCACTGACTCTGTCTACTCTTTTCACTGCCTCAGAAAAGCAGTCAGCATATCCAAGGACCTCACGAACATTCTCTCTTCCAGCTTCTTCCGTCAGGAAAAAGATTCAAAAGTCTAAAGTCATGTGCCAACTGACTTAAGAACTGCTTCTTCCCTGCTGCCATCAGGCTTTTGACTGGACCTACCTCATATTAAGTTGATCTATACCCTAGCTATGACTGTAACACTACATTCTGCACCCTCTCCTTTCGTTCTCTATGAACGGTATGCTTTGTCTTTATAGCACACAAAAAACAATACTTTTTGCTGTATCCCAATACATGTGACAATAATAAATCAAATCAAAATCAGCTGGAAGTATTAAAATTGGCAAGTAAAGGAGAGACCAGGGGTCTAGTAATTTCATTAGTTCTTTAGAATGAAGGCAAGGCACTGCAGACCAAATAAAAAGATGAATAGTCAGCATATTGTCCTGTCTAGGTAATTGTAACCATAATGTCGACATTCGTTTGTGAAGTATTGTCATAGAGGACATGTTTGCAAATAATTGTTACTGTATTTGAGGCTAACTTGAGAAGCACAGAGGCATTGCTGTTGGCTTGACACCAACTTCACAATAAACAGGTAGACACAGGAAGCCGCGTAGCACAGGCCCATGAATAACTCATGTTGGAGCTTTTTTGTGGTTTTCAAACAACACACTGCTCAGCATTTGATTATTGAGAAAATGATTAGAAAAACGTTGTTTGAATTCACCTTACTGCTCTTCATTCATTTCCCTTGTCCCACATATAATCTATGATGTGTTAAAAATCTTAGATCTGGGTGTACTTTCTGTCAACGTTTGGTGAAATTGGTGTTTTTGTGTCCAATTTAGGGTATGACACTTTAGGAAGGATGTCAAAGCCTTAAAGGACGTGGAAAATTACGATAATGTGACGAGAGAGATTCTGATCTGTGCAGAAACTGGGGTTGGTTTCCTTGCAGAAGAGGTTTAGAGGAGATTAGATAGGAATGTTCAAAATCATAAAGTTTTAATAAAAGTAAAAAGTAAAGTTTATTTTTTAGCCACAAGTAGGCTTACATTAACACTGCAATGAAGTTATTGTGAAAATCCCCAAGCTGCCACACTCTGGAGCTTGTTTGGATACACTGAGGGAGAATTTAGCATGGTCAATGCACCTAACCAGTACGTCTTTCGGACTGTGGGAGGAAACCGGAGCACCTGGAGGAAATCCACGCAGACACAGGGAGAACATGCAGACTCCACACAGACAGTGACCCAAACTGGGAATCGAACCCTGGTAATGTGAGGCAGCAGTGCTAACCACTGAATAAGGAGAAACTGTTTCCATTAAAAGGGATAGAGAGAATACAAATTTAAAGTGATAAGCAAAAGACCCAGAGATTACTTTTTTTTAAATACAGTGAGTTGTAATTTGGAATGTATTGCCTCAGAGGGTGGTAGAAGCAGATTCAATATTAACTCAAAAGGAAAGTCGATAAACAGTTGAAGAGAATATGTTTACATGGTTATGATGACTAGTCTGGAACACTGTTTAAGAATAAGAGGTCTCTCTTTCAAGATCAAGATGAGGAGAATATTTTTTCGCTGAGGATCATATGTACATGGAATTCTCCTCCACAGATAGCAATGGAGGCTGGATCACTGAATTTATTCAAGGCTAAGTGAGATATATTTTAAGTAGACAAGGGATATAGAGACAGAAGGGGAGGTGAAGCTGTTGTGAAACCACAACCAGATCACTCATATCAAATGGCAGAGCAGATTTGAATAGCCTACTGATGTTTTATGTTGTTTAGGGAGTTGTGAAGCACAGCTAATTAGTTCATTCAAAGAACTAGCACGCATGTGATGAGCCAAATGGCCACTTCCTGTACTATCATTTAAATTACTGTCAGCCTGAAACCTGATGCAGATTTCCTGATTTTCAAATTAAAAGCTGATCCAGATTTATAAAGGATACTGCTTTTAAAACCTTCCCCCAGTGCAAGGATGGGTTACAGTAACTGGCAAAGAATACAGTAAGGAAATGCAGCAGTCAATTGCGTACTGCAATGACCAGATTATTTGTTTGACATGAGGGTGGAGGGAGAACGGGGGTGATTCTCCCATCCCGCTGCACTTATTTTTTAGTGCAGTGGTTCAGGAGATTCAAGCAGTGACTGATTTGCATGATTCGCACTAAGAGTCCAGCCCTGAGCGCGTCTCCCAGCCTAATTTTTTTCTCGTCGAAGGATCCATGCTGAAAATCAGTGTAACGAACATTAGCACGCGTTTACATACCTGACCATCTAATTAGTGGATCCGCGACAAGAATCTCTGCGTTCGCTAGTGTCTTCCCCCACTCTGGCATGACGTCACACTGACATGGATTACAACTGCTGTATAAAAGTCAGGACCTGGCATGGCAACATTGAACAGGAATAAGGAGGTACATTTTATGGAGCTGCGGCCCCAAGAGTGCAGAGGAGGTAGAGGCAGTGCCTGGAAATTTTCTGCTTGCTGGGGGAAGGTCCCTGGAGAGCTGAAATGTTGTCCCCAGGCTCAGGGACGTTCCATGTAGTCTCTATGGGGTTGGATGTGTTCCTTTACTCTCTGTTGGTCAGGCTGCTGTCTGCAGTCACTGGGCTGTTATGTTGTTCTGACTGTGGGGTTGGTGAGGGACTGGACTGAGAGCTGGGGTTTTAGGGAAGGGGGGAGTGCACCATGTGCTACTTGGGGGCTCATCCGTTCAGGTGCTCCAAGTAGGGGTGCTCTGGTGAACACAGACACTCATGCTGCATGTATTCTGCAGTGAATGGGAACCCATCTTGTGATAAAAAGGAGTCTGTCCCTGCCCTGTGTGCCTGACACGCAACACATGCCTGGAAGGAATGCTGTAGTTGCACTCATAGCAATGGTCACACCCGCACACCAACCTGAGGCCAAGGATGTCCCAATAATAAAGGGAGTAGGGGGCGTGAGTAAGGTTGGTGGCATCCCGGCAAATAGGGTACAGGTGAAGGCTGGGATGAAGGCACTTTATCTGAATGCACGAAGCATTCGGAATAAAGTGAATGAGCTGGTGGCGCAGATCAGCACAAATGGGTACGATCTGGTAGCCATTACAGAGACGTGGCTGCAAGGTGACAGGGACTGGGAGCTGAATGTACAGGGGTATCAAGTGTTTAGGAAGGATAGGTGGGAGGAAAAAGGGGGGTGCGTAGCTCTGCTGATTAAGGATAGCATCAGGGTGGTAGTAAGGGATGATATAGGAGCCAAAGAGCAGAAAGTGGAATCGTTGTGGGTGGAGATTAGGAACAGAAAAGGGAGGAAGACACTGGTGGGCGTCATCTATAAGCCCCCAAATAATGATCTGGAGGTGGGGCGGGCTATTAACGCGCAAATAAATGCGGCGTGCAGAAATGGAACGGCGATAATTATGGGGGATTTCAATCTACATATTGATTGGTCGACCCATGTTGGACGCAGTGGGCTTGAGGAAGAGTTCTTGGAATGCTGCCGGGATAGTTTCCTTGAACAGTGTGTGTTGGAGCCGACGAGGGAGCGAGCCATCTTGGATCTGGTGTTAAGTAATGAGGCAGGTAGAATTAGGGACCTTGTGGTGAAGGATTCTCTTGGGAAGAATGATCATTGTATGGTGGAGTTTCTGATGCAGATGGAGGAGGGGAAAGTGGGTTCCTGGACCTGTGTCCTTTGTTTGAACAGAGGGGAGTACGATAGGATGAGAGAGGAATTGGCGAATGTTGATTGGGGGAGCGCATTGGAAGGTAGGTCTGCTGAGGAACAGTGGAGGATCTTTTAAGGAGATCTTTCTTGGTGCTCAGCAGAAATTTATTCCGATGGTTAAAAAGGATCGTAGGAGGAGAGATAATCAGCTGTGGATAACGAAGGAGGTAAAGGAGAGTATTAAATTAAAAGTGGATGCGTTTAGAGTAGCTAAGAGTAGTGGTGAGAAGAGGATTGGGAGAGGTTTAAATATCAACAAAGAATGACGAAGAAGTTGATAAAGAAGGGTAGGATAAACTATGAAGCTGGGCTAGCGCTAAATATAAAAAAGGATAGTAAGAGTTTTTATAAATATATAAAAAGGAAGAGGCTGACTAGGGTGAACGTTGGACCCTTAGAGGATGAGAGGGGGGACTTAGTGGTAGGGGATGGGGAAATGGCTGAGGCCTTGAATAACTTTTTTGTTTCGGTCTTCACGGAGGAGGACGTGAATAGTTTGCCGGGTGTTAGCGATGGAAAGATGGTAGGAGTGGAGGGCCTGAATGACATTATTGTTACTAGAGAGGCGGTGCTCGACAGACTGGAGGGACTGATTGTGGACAAGTCCCTAGGACCGGATGGAATGCATCCAAGGGTTCTGAAAGAAATGGCGGAGGTGATAGTGGATGCCTTGATGATTATTTTCCAAACATCGCTGGATTCTGGGGAAGTGCCGGAAGATTGGAAAACAGCTAATGTTACGCTGTTGTTTAAGAAGGGTGGCAGGCAAAAGGCAGGGAATTATAGGCCAGTTAATTTAACGTCTGTTGTAGGTAAAATGTTAGAATCCGTGATCAAGGAGAAAATAGCAAGGCATCTTGAGGACAACTGTTTGATACAGCAGACGCAGCATGGTTTCGTTAAGGGGAAGTCGTGTCTGACGAATTTATTGGAGTTCTATGAGGATGTGTCTAGGGCGGTGGATAGAGAAGAGCCGGTGGATGTGCTGTTTCTTGATTTTCAGAAGGCGTTTGATAAGGTGCCGC
This sequence comes from Carcharhinus amblyrhynchos, assembly GCF_965287045.1. Lineage (NCBI taxonomy): Eukaryota > Metazoa > Chordata > Chondrichthyes > Carcharhiniformes > Carcharhinidae > Carcharhinus > Carcharhinus amblyrhynchos. Next base: position 17,856,247 of record NC_137351.1, on the reverse strand, counting down.
ACAATAGGTTATTACAGAAGGTTAGGGGGCATGGAGTTGGGGGTAGGGTGTTAGCGTGGATAGGGGATTGGCTGTCAAATAGGAGGCAGAGAGTGGGGGTCAATGGGTGCTATTCAGATTGGCGGTTGGTGACTAGTGGAGTGCCCCAGGGGTCGGTGCTGGAGCCTCAGCTATTTACCATTTATATAGATGATCTGGAGGAGGGAACCGAGTGTATGGTGTCAAAATTTGCTGATGACACCAAGATTGGTGGAACAGCAAATTGTGCGGAGGGTGTGGAAAGTCTGCAGAAGGATCTAGATAGGCTGGGCGAATGGGCCAGGAACTGGCAAATGGAATTTAATGTTGGCAAGTGTGAAGTTGTCCACTTTGGTAGGAATAATGGTAGGAAGGACTATTATTTACATGGCGAAAAACTGCAGCATGCAACAGTGCAGAGGGACCTCGGGGTCCTTGTGCATGAGCCGCATAAACCCAGCCTGCAGGTGCAGCAGGTGGTCAGGAAGGTGAATGGGATGCTGGCCTTCATAGCGAGGGGGATTGAATATAAAAGTAGGGAGGTCTTGCTGCAGCTGTATAGGGCACTGGTGAGGCCGCAGCTGGAGTACTGTGTGCAGTTTTGGTCGCCGCACTTACGCAAGGATATTTTGGCCTTGGAGGGAGTGCAGAGGAGGTTTACTAGGCTGATACTGGAGTTGAGGGGGTTGAACTATGAGGAGAGGCTGAATAAACTAGGCTTGTACTCGTTAGAGTTTAGAAGAATGAGGGGAGATCTCATTGAGACATATAAGATGATGAATGGGATGGATAGGATAGAGGTGGAGAGGCTCTTCCTGCTCAGAAAGGACAGCAGGACTAGAGGGCACAGCCTCAAGATAAAGGGGGGGGTGGTTTAGAATGGAGTTGAGGAGGAACTTCTTCACTCAAAGGGTGGTGAATCTCTGGAATTCTCTGCCCGTTGAAGTGGTGGAGGCTGCCTCGCTAAATATATTTAAGACGCGGGTTGATAGGTTTTTGACAGGCAAGGGGATTAAGGGTTATGGGGAGAGGGCGGGAAAGTGGAACTGAGCCACGACAGATCAGCCATGATCTTATTGAATGGCGGGGCAGGCTCGAAGGGCTAGATGGCCTACTCCTGTTCCTATTTCTTATGTTCTTATGCTTTCCCACCTTGCCATGTTCACTGTACCAATAGTAGGGATATGCTCTGTCTGAGGCCAGAACTCTCCATTCACCTGACGAAGGGGCAAACCCTGAAAGCTTGCGAGTTTACTATCAAATAAATCAGTTGAACTTAAACCTGGTGTTGTCAGACTTCTTACTGTGTTTACCCCAGTCCAATGCTGGCATCTCCACATCATCACTATACCAATGGCAGGCAACCTATTCAGGTGAAGCATGGCACCACAGATTGTGCTGTGTTGCCAACATCCACATGGGGATACTGGTCCCAGTGAGGGATTGTGGGGGGCTGGTGCTGGGGTAAATGCAAGCAATGATATTTATCAATCTTTCTCTAACCCCCAGCATGCAGAATGGACCTAATGGATCTCAGTCTTATTGATTTAGAGCTGGCCATCAGGGTGCTGGCTGAGGAGGAGAAGGTGGCTCAGGAGGTAGAGGCCATGGTGAGGCCACTCCAGGAGCAGCCAATGGCAGGCCCTCAGGAAGGAGGGCAGGGGGCTGCCACTGATAGCCAGGAGTGGGACAGCAATGTTCCAAAAGGGTGGCCAGGAGAAGGAGGATGCGGAGGCCTAGGCAATACCGGACCAGAACATCATTCGAGGGGCTGTTGGAGGTCATGTGCTGTTGCTGGTTCCGCCTATCTAAGGACACGGTCCAACACACCTAGCACCTGAGGGCAGCCACACGCTGCCAAGTGATGGTGGCACTGAATTTCTATACGACACGGACATTTAAGGCACCCAGTGGTGATCTTTGTGAAATCCCTCAGGCCTGAGTCCACAGATGTGTTCGCCCGAGCAGGCCAATACATCTGTTTTGACGTTGGTCAGGGTCAGCAGGAGCCCCAAGCTGTACTCTTGACCACCACTGCCAGGGTGCCCCAGGCGCAGAGGGCAGTGGATGGGACACACATTGCCCTGCAGTCCTCTTGAGGTGAGGGGCAACCATTCATCAACAGAAAGGGGTTTCACTCCCTCAATGTACAAATCAAATGTGATCACTTGATGAACACCATGCAGGTCTGTGCACACCACCAGGGAGTGTCCATGACAGCTATGTCCTGAGGTGGACATCCCTGGGTTCTTTGAAGATCAGCCCAGGTTGCTGGGATGGCTCATCGTGGAGGGGAACAAGGGCTACCCACTGAGGTCATAGCCAATGATGCCAGTGCGAAGGCCCAAGACTGAGGCAGGGACCCATTATAATGAGGCCCACGTTGCCACCCGGTCTGTAGTAGATCGTTGCATAGGCCTGTTGAAGATGTGATTCCAGTGCCTAGACTGCTCGAGCGGATGCCCTCCAGTATGACCCTGTGTATGCCTCATGCATTATAATCGTCTAATGCATTCTGCATAGCATAACCCAGCAGAAGGGAGACCAGCTGGAGGGAGAGGATCGAGACTAGGCAGAGCTTGACAACTTGCTGGAGGATGGTGGTCAGGCAGCGATGGCAGGTGCCTGGCAAGACGTGGCAGCAAGAAAGGCCCTGATAGCAGCCCACTTCCCATAGCTAGTGAAATCCAGCGTGAGAGCTGCTCCCAACATCCTTCCACCACACCCCAGAAGAAACCGTAGCCGCCACATCCCCCCCCTCCACAACCCAAAGCTGGTCATTCAACCCAAATGATCCTTCCCCTTCCCTATGTTCTCTCAGCCCAGTCCCACCCTTCCCCGTCCTCTCTCAGTTTCCCCCGCCCGACCTCGAGAAACATCACAATCGGTTAAATGACCCAGACTGGCCATGGTAGTGAGTATTTGTTGAAGGCTGGAGGATGATGGCACACTGGAATCTTGTCTCTGGTGCCACTCAAGTCTGACTTCTACCTGCTCTCCAAAGACACGCTGCCACCTAGGCCCACATGGCAGAAAGGGTTGGGAACACAAGCATGTAGGGAAATGGGCCAGGGGGTTTGGCTGGAGTGGTGGGGGTGATGCCAGGGAGTGGTGTTTGATTAAGGGTCCTATGGATGCTGGGGAATGTAGTGCAGGTGGTTCATAACTTTTGGCCTAGAGGCTGGTATTGTGCAGCACAGCAGTCTGTGTCTCAGTGTGTAGGATGGGGGTACACTAAACACTGTAGGGGGAGAATCAGAGATAGATTAGTTCCAGCTGTGAGATGCAACTTTTATTTGTGCTCTTAACAGTGACCAAAACCTAACCCTGACCACTGGTGACCATCACCCGTGCCCTCTCGTGTTTTCTATGGTAAAAGTTGGTGAGAATCGTAGCTGACATGCCAAATTTCCTTGTCTTCTGAGAAAGTAGAGGCACTGGGTGCAGTAGAGAGTGCTGAATGTTATGTTACAGTTATAGCCAGGGTGTAGAGAAAGAAGAGTTTGAAATAGAGCATTGTTAGAGAGCTTAAAAGATTTAGAGTAGAGTTTTAAAAGCATAAAAGAATTAGAATTATGTTGGGGATGGCTCACAAGAAGTTGCCTTAAGTTTTGCTACATCTTTGTTACAATGGAGCACTTGAAATGCCATAGCATCAAGGCCATAGCCCAAATGCTAAAAAATGGGATTAGGATAGGTGCTTGATGCCTGGCGCATACACGATGGGCCAACAGGTCACTTTTTGTGCTGGAAAACTCCATGATTGTAATCACTCCCAGCACCTACTAATCACTGGCCTTCTATGTTGAACTCCCTCTCACATGTTATGTAATCACACTTATTCTTTGGGAGAACGAGCCATATGGACTTGAACAGTTAACTCTCTTTATCTCCCTACGTATGCTGCCAGACCTCCCAAGTTTTTCAAGAACTCTCTGCTTTAGATTCCAGCATCTGCAGTATTTTGATTTTACTAAAAATAAACCGCAGTCGCCCTGAGTTTAAATTGGGATTGTATAAATCTCATCTTTCGTCTGCTACCAGCACAGGAGACCATGCGGCCCATCGTCTCACTGCCAGCTTTCTGCACAGAGTAACTTGCATCTGGTCTGCCAGAACCCAACAATGTTTTAAACATTAAGATAAAGGCAACAAACAACGTTTTAAACTTATGAAACAGGAGTGGGATCCCGGCATCAGTGGTTCCATGTGATTTGGACGTTATTTCACTTGAGCTCAAGCCACCGGCTGATCGCTGGGCCCTGTTGCTATGGTGACGCCGCGAGAGTTCCGCGGGGGGAGGAGCAGTGAGGCGGGATGATGTCAAGGGAGAAAACGGTTGTTGAGACACGTGACCGAGGCGGAGGCGGGGCTAGGGATCCTCTGAGGGGGGTCTAGGAGGCGGGGCTAGTGAGTGCCTCTGTGAGGGCGGAGCCGGGGGGAGGGGCGAGCGGTTCCCTCTGAAGGCGAGCCTGAGGGAGCAGCCAGTTCTTCCAGTGAGGGGAGGCCTAAACCAATTCCTCTTTAGAAAGGCGGATCTTGGGCGGGGATAGGGGCGTGGTCACCTCCTGCGGGGGTGGGCCTATTCCCTATCTTGGAGAGCGGGTTTGCGGGCGGGGCTTCCATTGTGGGCGGTTCCGGGGCGGAGCCTATTCCATTGGGAGGCGGGGTCCGTTCCTTCCACTGGGTGGGCGGGGATAGGGGCGGAGCCTATCCCTGTGGGGGCGGGGCCGTTTTCTTCCATTGAATCTGATCTGGGGGCGGGGCATATTCCTCTAAGGGTCGGGGCCGCTTCCTTCTATTGGAACTGTTCTGGGGGCGGGGCATATTCCTCAAGGGGCAGGGCCTCTTCCTTCCATTCGGACGGTTCTGGGGGCGGAGCCAAATTCACCGGGGGGCGGGGTCTTTTCCTGTAGGGGCGGGGCCAGTTCCCTCCTCTGTGCGGCCGGGGATGGGGGGTTTCTGTTTTGACAACATGGAGGCGGCGGCGGCTGTGGGGTGACAGAGGCCGGGGGGGGGACAGGCGGACAGACACGGGCGGGCTGCTGCCTCCCCGGCTGGCTGGTCTGCCTTGCTAGCCGTAAGCATTCTCTCTTCCCACACTCCGTCGGCTATATTTTCTGTTTGGTTCCCCATCAATTCCGATCGCTTTTGGGGACTCCCAAATCCGGGGAGGGAGGAGGAGGGGGGGAGGCCTGGATGACAACCCCGCCGTGAGGGAGAGAGGGGGCAAGAGAGAAGAGGAGGGGGTCGCATCCGTTTAACCCCCCCTCCCCCCTCCTCACCCGCCTGTCAGTCCCTTTCAGAGAGGATCCGGGAGCAGCAACTCGGCAGCAGCGGGGGGCTAGAAGACGAGGAGCCGCCGACAATGAAGTCCGACCGAGGTAAGGGGACATTTTCCACAACAATTTACACCCCATCTGACCAAAATGGTGACCTCCCCCCCCTTCTCTCTCTGCACCCCCAAAATCTCACCCTGAGGAGATGTGTGAGAAAGAAAAAACATAAACCCCAGCTCCTCAACTTTGCTCCCCTGACCTGCACTCAAAAAGAAAAAAGGTCCGATGAAAGAAAGTTTCAGATTATTTCCTTTCTTTGAGACATTTAAAAGCTTGTGTAGATAGACTACGTGGCTACGTGTCAGCGGGGACTGTCAGCAGAAATAATCGCCTGGACAAGCCTCAGCCTGCTCATTAAGAGGAGCCAGGACTGTGTGCATGGATGATGATGGCAAGTGGGTATTTTTCACTCTTTTGCATCACCCACTTCCATTTAAAGGGAAGCTGTTACTGCAGTAAATGTTGGCACTGACTGCAAAGTTTGGAGCACTGTTGTGTTCCACTCTGTCTTTCCAACCCCCCCCCCCCCTCCTTCAGAACAACTACACTTAAGAAAGAGTACTTCCTAAATGAAAACCGACCATGTTCCCTGCAGATGTCTGTAGTTTGAAAATTCACTGCCAGCTGAATGCCCCTCACAGTAGTGCCATTTGTTAGCTTACAACAGGGAGCGACTTTGAAACTTGAATAGAACTGCAGATGGAGGGCTACGAATTTTAACAAAACTTCCGAATAGGAGTTTTGCAGTGTCTCGCAATTTATGATCCTGCAACGCAGATGGAATAAAGATATGTTCTTCATTCCCTCTCCCTGCCCACCCCATAACAATTTGGTTAGTGATCCCCACTGAAATCAAATAGAGATCCTGGGCACTGCATAATAACTTTCACTGGTTGCTGAAGTGCAATTAAATGTTATGTTTTGAGTTACAGTTGTGACGTGGGTTTATAAAGAATAATGAACAACGTCTAAGTTTCCTTTCTGATGTGCTAAAATTCTGCAGGGGAAGGGGGTGAATTGAACTAAAATGAGGTTTTTTCTGTGAATGCTGGATAACCTGATGAAAGTTTTAGAATGGCAAAATTTGGAAGCAAATATCTTCTGATTTGTGATGAGAACTCTTTTGACTGACAACTATTGTGATCTATATATGACAATGTTTGTATGTTGTAGGGGATAAACAAGATGCAGAACAATTACTATCAACCCCTACCCTCCCCTCCTGCAAAGAATTCTTGACCTTCACAGTCACTTCTACCATGTAGTCTGCAACACCTGCTGCTGCCCTGGCATTTGAAAAAAAACTAACAGCTGCCTCTGTGCAAGACATGTATTAAGATAACCATCAGTTTGTTTGAGGTATTGGTGAACCAGGTGTAGATAAACACCAAGATACCAGGTGAATGGATCATGAGACAAATTAAGATACAGGTAACAAAGTTCAGAATGAAGACTAAGTTTACGGAGATTTAATATTCAGAAAATTCAATTACATTGTGTTTAGGTGGACTAGTAAATTGACAATTGTCAAAATGTTCATGACTACTGAAATCAGCTAGTAAAGTAGCTTTCAGTAGAATTGCTTATTGTCTCCACTCCTAACTCTCTGTCCTAGCTACCAACTCCATTCTGACACCTGGCAACTGTTTGAGATTGTTGGGAAGGTGTTGGTTACAGGAAGGTTAAAGAAGTAGGTTACCTCCTAGTCTTCATTAAGTGTGGAATGGTACAGGCAGACCCTTGTACTTCAGCTAATCTATTCACATTTAGGTGCCACATTTAGTCCTGAAATGGCTTCTGTTTCAGCTCATCTGTCGAACCCCTCATTCATGCCTTTGTGAACTTTGGATTCAACTATTACAACGCACTCCTGGCTGACCTCCCACATTCTACTCTCCATAAACTTGAGGTCATCCAAAGCTCTACTGCCTGTGACTTGCAACATTCCTGTTCCCTTCCCACTCCTGTGTTTGCTGAGCCATGGATCCAGGTCGAGCAATGTCTTAAATTCAGAATTCACACCCTTATTTTAGAATCCTTTTGTGGTTTTGCCCCTCCCCATCTCTAATCTCCACCATCCCTCAACATTCCAAGAGATCTACACCTCTCAATTTCTGGCCTCTTCTGCATCGCCAACTTAATTGTTCTACCATAGGCCCTGTCTTCAGTTGCTCAGGCCCTATTTCTGTCCACCTTTCTGCCTTGCTATTCTGTTTAAAGAAATTCCTTATTTACTTATGGTGCTTGGTGTCATACTTAACATGCTCTTGTGAATCACCTTGGGACATTTCATTGTTAAAGATGCTATATTTAAATTTGTGATGTTGAATGATAGTGTTTCTTATAAACTGTTAGCTAGCAAGACAATCATAAATGTCTAATAATTAAACAGGCATTATGAACTATTGTCCTCAGTGCTAATCCAGCATGCTTAAGGCATTTGTAAACTTGTTAAACAAAAATCTGTCAATGAAAGCATTAAAACTGAGCTTAAAGATAATCTAATTTTCCATTTCAAAAGGTAACTGGAGATTATGATTTCACTGTTTCCTTTAGGGATCATTCATGAAACTTGCTATTTAAAAAAAGTGACAAGTTAATAATTTTACTACGTATGTGTATGCAATACTAATCATTCTGCCTGAAATTCCCAGTCTCTTCTGAAAATGAATATGACTCCAGGGCGATCCCTTTGCTTTGTCAGGATTCTGCTATCTGCAGTTTTACCTGACTGCTGATCAGGACAATCAGTTACTCTGAAGTTAGAAGTGCTTTTCTTCCTTCCAACGCTTTTGGAATAACTGAGGGTGGACCAGCAGAACTATCCAAACTTAGTGATTTAAATTGCTTTATGGGATGCTTCTTGTCCCAGTGAAATTATCCAGGGACAGTTAGCCCTTCTGGATAATTGCTGGTGAACCCTGACTTGGGAACTTCCAAGAAGGATTCCCTAGTGCATCACTGGGGTAGCCCCTAAATATGATGCTGGGGAGCAGACCTATTCTGAGGGCAGCCACACTGGCTCCTTTATTAGGCAATAAGATTTGAGATGTTGACTGTCCAATCAGTCAGAATGCTAAATTAGAAATATTCTCTGGACATTATGACAGGAGGCATCACTTGTTGAGGAACTGATGGGTGGTTAAAGTGACCTTAACGGAAGTCTGGAATAGGGAATCTAAACCAGGGAAGTAAAATAAAAATATTTAATTCAAGGAAAAATTAAGCAGAAAGTGAATAAAGAGGGTAAGAAAAATGAGTGCCAGATAAGTGACAAAGAGAAAAGCATGTTATTTTAATTCTTTAAAACTAGCAATCATTCAAATCTGAATGAATGAGATCACACTAAATTTTCAGGGCCAGAGATGTCATTTGACAGTAATTAAGATTATAACACTTAAAGATTCAAGCCTAACCTCTTCTGGCATGTTTAATGAGTAACTAAAATTTAAGTACCACAACTTCATGTCTTTCCTGTGCTTTAACTAATCCCTTGATTAGATGTACAGTGAAGCTGGCAGAAGAGAATGCAAACTGGATACAGACTTCCTGATTTCTGCATTTAGCGGTGTATGTGGGGAAGTGCTGTCCAATTTACTCCCACATACCACAAAATAGGGACCTTTTATTTACTAGTAGGATATTAAACATTTTGAAGCCTCAAAGGTTTAATGTGACATTGAAGTAGTGATTGCATTTTAACATTAGATACATTGTAAAGGAAATTTTAGTTTGCATCAGCCCTTTGTATACTTGGGAACATTTGCTGCTGATACTTGGTGCAAAATGTGGACCAAGCTCCTGAACATTGATATCCTGCACCTTAGTGAATATTGAGCATTGAAATTGAGCCAGTCCAAAAACAATACAGCAATTGTAATAGTTTCCTCTTATTCTTATCGCATGGATAACCAAGAAATAGTAGTAGTAACTTGTTGTGCTTCTGCCATTAACCCCCATAGCAAGAACAGCATAAAGCCTGATTATTCATTTGTTCTGTAAGTAATGAATTGGTCTAAGTGATCAAAACTTGCATATAACTGAAGATGGTCCAGTTATAAAGGTTAAGGCCATAACTAGAAGGATCAAAAACACGTCCAAAGATGTGCGGGGTTAGCTGAATTGGCTATGCTAAATTGCCCCTTACTGTCAGGGGGACTAGCTAAGGTAAATGCATGGCATTATGGGAATAGGGCCTGGGTGAGATTGTGGTTGGTGCAGATTCGATGGGCCAAATGGTCTCCTTCTGCACTGAAGGATTTTATGATTAATTAGAATATTGGAAACCTTGTGATCGAAACAAATTGCATCCTTCACATGAGCTTGGCAAGCCAAATGGCTGCCTCCTGTGCTGTAACCATTCTGTGATTCTATTCAAGTGTAGGAAGACTTTTCAGAGAATTTAACAAAGATGGGTGTGTAACAGGCTTGATCATGTGCAGTTATGGGTTGAGCAGTAAATCTGGACCAATAGAAGTAATTCCGAAGTCAATCCTTTCAGAATAATAATTGTGACAATCTCCATAAAAAAATTAATAAAAATTAGTTTTCTATTTGTCAAAGTATAATTGTGCACTGAGAATGTGGGGAGGGAGGATAGAGAACTGAAAACTTGGAGGAAGTTTTGAGTTAGTTTTAAACGAGCAGGAAAGGAGGTGGCAACTAGAGGGAATTGGGTTAGCTTTTCTCAATCAGAGACAAAAGTGTTATGTGCTTCAGTGTTTTCTTTAGAGAAAATTTAGGGAGGGGCGTCCTGACATTGTGGAAGCACCTGTGGTTCATAGAGTTTTTACACAAACAATCCAATTAAGGACTAACCTTTAATGTTTATTTTTTCTTAGAAATGAATTACCATTTGTTAAAGTAACTGTTAGACCTTTGTGTTAGGTCTCACTCCAGCTGAAAAATTCTAACTTCAGCAGAAGTCTGATATTTTTTCAGCTGTAACCCCTGATTCTGTAGGTTTAGCACTTGTTGCAGTGTAGAATGTGACTTATCAAAAGCAAATATTTGATATATATACTTTTAAAGACTACATGAAATGCATTTATTAAATTCTAATATAAAATTATATTCTTTATTTGTACAAGAAAATTGAATGTTTTTTTTGTAGGAACCCTGCCAATTGTTTGGGGGAGAGGGAGGGGGAGGACAAATGGACTGAAAGATGGGTGTGTACCAGGCTTGATCATGTGCAGTTATGGGTTGAGCAGTAAATCTGGACCAATAGAAGTAATTCCGAAGTCAATCCTTTCAGAATAATAATTGTGACAATCTCCATAAAAAAATTAATAAAAATTAGTTTTCTATTTGTCTTTGTAACACAAGACATCCCTCTCCCAATATATTTAGCAATTTCTTGGAGCAGCATTTATTTTCATAAAACTGTCTAATAATTGGTGACTTGTGTCACATCATTGTATCTTAGGAATCTTGCTTCTTTCTAACGTTTATGCCAGCTAAGTCTATTCTTAACCTTTTGTCAGTAACACTTTTTGTTGAATAGACATTGTCTCTCAGGGCTTGGTTATCAACATGGCATTGTGCAGACTTTTCTCATCTTGTTCCTTGTTTCTGTCAGTATATTGCATAAATAAACCCTTATATCCATGACGTCATCTATGTTCTGCAGCTTTCACTACCCTTTTCTTTGGCTCCCCAAGCCATAGCATAACGTTTATCATTCTTCCCAACCAAAAATATGATGAACTCTGTGGTGCCCAAAAACCTATCTGGAAGATTAGCACTGCGAAGCATTGTTAAAGATGACCAATCTCATATATTCTGGGTCACAGGGGCTGGGAACTTGAGTGTGCATTTATCCAAGTTTATTTAATGTTTTTGCTTTCAAGACTTCCTCTACCATGGCATCCTTTATCATGGTACTCTGTTCCAATTCATCATAACTAGCATCAGGTCTAGTTTCAGTGCATAACCTAGTTTAACTGCCCAATTTATTGGATTCCTTGGATTCTGGCTCCTCTTTTGTGAAGATCTGACCCATTTTAGTGGGATGCGACCAACATTTTCTAGACTCAATGTCATGCCTGCCTTGTTTTGTGTAATATTTAAACCTATGTTTTTAAAAGCCCTTGAAGCCTTGCTTCCAACCTTGAACTCCTCCTTGGTTTTATCAGTCACCCTTTGTTTAAATTCCCCAAAGAAAGTCATCCAAATGCATAATAAAGATTCCTACTTACCTTCAGTAGAATCATAGAAACACTACCATGCAGAAGAGGCTATTTGGCCTGCTGAGTCTGCATCTTACTCGCTGACAGAGTACCTTATCCAGGCCCTCTCGCTGTCCCTATCCCTGTAACCCCATACGTTTATCATAATCCATCCGAACTACACTTTTTTTGACACAAAGGGACAATTTAGCATGGCCAATCTTTAGATTATGGGAGGAAACTAGAGTACTGTGAGGAAACACATGCAGACACAGGGAGAATGTGTGTATATGGGGTTTGCACAGTCACCCAAGGCTGGAATCGAACCTGGGTCCCTGAAGCTGTGAGACAGCAGTGCCAACCACTGTGCTGCCCACCGAACATTACAGGGTCTGCTTTTAACTGAAAGCAATCCATTTTCAACAAGACTGACCTCACAGAAAAATACCATACTTTTAACACATCATTTAATCCGTAAACATACTTGTTTAAATTCCAAAATTTTCCTCCTTTAGGTGATTTAAAAAAAATACTTAAAATGCTCACCCTGCAAACATGCTACCCTTGTTATCTATCAGCCTGTACTCACTGGAGTATTTTGCCAAAATGGCCAAATCAAATCTTCAAGCATACTGTCCCTGCAGTAAGGGAGTCCACTCTGGTATCTTGATCTTTAAGTTCAAAACCCTGAATTACCAGTCCACTTTATCTTGTATGTGCTGCCAGGGAGCATCTTTGCAGTGCACATCTATCTGTGATAAGGCTGGTTGTCCCCTGTCTAGAATTTCAGTGTAAATGCTCCAAAATTGTTCAAACTTGCTAGCTCTCTTTTTGCCTCCGAGCTAATCATAGAATCCCTACAGTGCGGAAGAAGGCCATTCATCCCATTGAGTCTACACCAACCACAATCCCACCCAGGCCCTATTCCCGTAACCCTAATTATTTACCCTACTAACCCCCGACACGAGGGGTCAATTTAGCATGGACAATCCACCTAACCCGTACATCTTTTGAGTGTGGGAGGAAATCAGAGCATCTGGAGCAAACGCCACACATATAGTGACCCAAGCCAGGGATCGAACCTGGGTCCCTGGTGTTGTGAGGCAACAGTAACCATTGTGCCACTGTACTGCTCTATCTTTGAATTTATTGGCAGGTACTAAAATTTCTCTTTCATGAGGGCTTCCACTTCTAGTGACATTGATTTTGTTCTGTAGTTCTCTTTCTTGTCAAGCCTCTATTTGCCCCTTCTCATCCTGGACTGCTGCTACATGATCTTTCCTGCATGTGATCAGAGGCCTGTCTGAAAGTCTGAGATCTTTTCCTTGTATCCTTTCTGGTTCATTGTCAGAACTTATAACCTATTCTCTGGCCTTTGCATTTTTTACCTCTTTTTGCCAAACCACAGGTCTTATCTCCTGACCTTTATCTTGCCTATCTAACCAATGTTTATGTTTACCAGTGATCTTTCCTGCTCTTCGTATGATGACAGCATCTCTCCACGCATTAGTCTCTTCTGGCATGTATGTTACCTTTGTTCATACTTTGGGTAGTTGTCCTTTTGAATAAATAGCCTTATCCTTTGCTTCACTGTTACTTTGTTCATCATCATAGCCATAAAATAATGTAAAGGAAAATTGCAAGAGTTTTTTTTAGATATATAAAGGCTAAGAGGCAAGAGTGGACATAGGTCTGCTGGAAATGATACTGGAGAACTAGTAATGAGGGACAAAGCAATAGCAGAAGAACTGAATAGCGACTTTGTTGATTCTTCACGGTGAAAGACACCAATAATATACCAAAAATTCAAGAGTCAGAGGCCAGACATGAGTATAGTGGTCATTACTAAGGCAAAGATGCTAGGGAAGCTGAAAGGTTTGAAGGCGGATAAATCATCTGGACCAGATGGACTACACTCCAGAGTCCTGAAGGAGATAGCCGAAGATATTGTGGAGGCATTAGTGGTGATCTTTCAGGAATCACTGGAATCAAGAGGGTCCCAGAGGACTGGAAAATCATAATGTAACACTCCTGTTTAAGAATGGAGGGAGGCAAAAGCCGGGAAATTACAGGCCGGTTAGCCTGACCTCAGTCGTTGGTAGGATTTTAGAGTCCATTATTAAGGATGAGATTTCAGAATACTTGGAAGAGCATGGTAAAACAGGGTGAAGGCATCACGGTTTCATCAAGGGGATGTCATGCCTGACAAATCTGTTAAAATTCTTTGAGGAGGTACTGAGCAGGTTAGACAAAGGAGAACCAGTGGTTGTCATCTACTTGGATTTCCAGAAAGTCTTTGACAAGGTGCCACACAGGAGGCTGCTGAGTATGATAACAACCCATGGTGTTAGAGGCAAGATACTACCATGGATAGAAGATTGGCTGATTAGCAGAAGGCAGAGATTGGGGATAAAGGGGTCCTTTTCAGGATGGAAGCCGGTGACTGTGGAATTCTGCTGGGACCACAATGTTTCACTTCATACATTAACAATGTAGATGAAGGAAATGAGGGCATTGTGGCTAAGTTTGCAGATGATACAAAGATAGGTGGTGGGTCAAGTAGTATTGCGGAGGTGGGGAGGCTGCAAAAAGACTTGGACAAGTTAGGAGAATGGACAAAGTATGGCAGATGGAATACAACGTGGGAGAGTGTGAGGTTATGCACTTTGGTAGGAAGAATAGGTGCACACTATTTTCTAAATGGGGAAAGAATTCAGGACTTGGGAGTCCTAGTTCAGGATTCTCTCAAGGTTAAATTGCATGTTGGATGGGTAATTAGGTAGGCAAATGCAATGTTAGCATTCATTTTGAGAGGACTAGAATACTAAAGCAGAGATGTACTGCTGAAGCTTTATATGGTTCTGATCAGACCATATTTGAAATATTGAGCAATTTTGGATGTGCTGGCCTTGGAGAGAGTCCAGAGGAAGTCCGCGAGAAAGATCCTGGGATTGAAAAGCTCGACGTTTGAGAAGTGTTTGAGGACTCTGGATCTGTACTTGATGGAGTTCAGAAGATGAGGGGGATCTCACTGAAACTTACAGAATACTGAAAGGCCTGGATAGAGTAGCTATAGGGAAGATGTTTCCATTAGTAGGAGAGACTAAGATCCAAGGGCACAGCCTCAGGTTAAAGGGACGACCCTTCAGAACTGAGATGAGAAGGAATTTCTTTGGCCAGAGGATGGTGAATCTGTGGAATTTATTTCCACAGAAGGCTGTGGAGGCCAGGTCACTGAGTGTATGTTGATAGGTTCTTGATTGGTAAGGGCATCAAAGGATACAGGAAAAAGGCAGGAGAATGGGGTTGAGAAACATGTCAGCCATGATTGAATAGCGGAGCAGATTTGATTGGCTGGATGGCCTAATTTTGCTCCTATGTCTTATGGTCGTATCAATCAATTCTTTATTTGCCATAGTTAATTCCTTATACTTGCCAATTATGTGCATATGTGAAGTGCATGGCAGCTCTTCACTGTCTTGTTCAGAATCTATAACGGTATAGTCAGTGTCAATTACCCTCATAGTGTGAACCTTAATAGTTTGATTCCCATGTTGTACAATAACTACTTTTCCTTCATTGCCTATCATTTTGCCAGGACCTTTCCATTCTTTCCCCACTTCTCCTTTGTACGAGTTTCCTGGTCCAAATTGTATTCCTGATGGCCTTGCACAATGCTGTAAAGCTCACTGGATTTTCTTCAAAACCTCAGCTTTAATGAAAGTCATTCCGTTTGCAAGGAAAACATTCAGATGAGTAAAAAGGTAGAGCTCTTCTAGAGCTGGGGGAGTATCTCATAGGACCAAAGGCAATTTTGGATTCCTGCTGTACCGGTTGGTACAGACTGTACCCTCCAACTATTTGCAAAGAGTTCTTTGCATGCACTGCCTATGCCACCATTGTTTGCCATTTACAATCTGGTTGATCAGCCAATATTTTATGTAACATGTTTTCTATCACTGCATAATTTCTCTCACGTACTTTTATTGAATGGGCTTACTGTAATGTGCATAACGATGATATTCAAGTTTTCACACATCTTTAAATTCCTCATAATGATGGGTCAGGAATTTCTTTGCTGTCCTAATCCTGTTCCCACCCATTTCTCCATGACGTTATCGATAATGGTCTGTTTGCCTTCACCATGTATTATAATGGATATGCTAGATCTGGTCACCATATCTATACATTTTAGCAAAGAGAAAACTCCCTTTTTTGTCCCATACTTTTAAGTCTATTACCAATGCATCATTAAATTCCCTAGCTAGTGGCAAACTCAACAGGACATGGTGGTATCTTTGACACGTTATACAAATTTCAGAGCCGTGACTTTCTCAATATTGTTGTATTCTTTATCAAGGGGTTGGTTAGCTTCGTTGGCTGGATGTCTTGTTTGTGATGTGGAGTGATGCCAACAATGTGGTCTCAAATTCCAGTTGAGGTTATTCGTAAAGCCTTTCTCAACCTTGCCCCTCACCTGAGGTGCAATAATCTTCAGGTTAAATCACCAGTCAGTTTGCTCTCCAAAAAAAGGTGAAGAGTAGTCTCTGAGACTTTGGCAACTTTCATCTCATTCTTTATCAAGCACTCCACAACCTCACAGTAAAGCTTTGTTTTAGTGGCACTGGATGTGTAAACTGCCTATACAACATCCAAATACATCTTCCTTTTGTCCACCAAATCTTTATTCCTACAAGTTAACAAGACATCTTGAACTCTTTGACAAGAACTTTCTTGCTTCCTTAATTACAGACAGTAATGGCCTGAGTAAATTAAAGATCCAACATGATATAAATCCCAACACAATTGCTCTGTCATTCTTAATGTATAGTATCATCTGTCCTTTTTTTCATTGACAATCTGCTTAATAATAGAGCTATGTCGCTAGAAACTACATCTGTACTGATTAAAAGGCTGACACCAGCAATCCTGCAAGGGAGGACTACCCTTTTGGAAGACATTAGGGTATTGTCATCTCCAAACCTGAACCACAGAGCTTTCATACTCCTTGATCTTCTTCCCATCTGCCTCAACAAGAAACTGCAGGTAGCAGTTAAATCAATCCACCCCATTCACTGAAAGTGCAACTACCAGCTAAAACTGCACAGTTGAATGAATCGGCCACTCTGAATTATCTGTTTTATGCATTATTTCAAAAACTGGATTCTTTGGACAATGCATTGCATAATGATACTTGAAATCACACCGATAACATTTCTTGGTTTTAATCACCCAAGATCCACTTTGTCTCAATTCTAATAATCAGCAAGAACAGCCATCTTCAGGGAACCTATCAGTAACCCTATTGTTGTATTGGAATCTGTGTTTAATGTTTTGTTGATCTCAAAACTTAGTCACCTTCAAATTCTCCATCCTTTGCTTTACCACAGAGTTGCCTGTATTCAATAACTGCTTTCCTAATTAAAAAAAAGTTAGGGCACTAGCCCTCTGTTGTAGGGAAATGTCTTTATTATGAAATTTAATCCCTATCAATACCAAAAGTCCATCAACATGAGAAATATGCACATAGCCAAATAACTTAAATGCCAATACAGATTCCAGGATTTCAGGCTCAGATCTCTTATACCTCTGTTTTCTTAAATTTATCATAGATTGGCTATGCTTAATATGCTTTCAATGATTATCTTTATTGTAAAATTTACCCAAAAATGTTAACAGAAGGTCCAATCATCTTCATTATCCAAATCATTTACTTTCATTTCTGAAAACACCTTGCTACTTCCTAATCCTGCAATTTCCCAGCAATGACAAAGCCAAATCCATACCTTGCTGCTTCTAGGGCAAAACAGTGACCCATGTTCACATTGCCATCTTGTTTTTCATTGTTTATGTCATTCAGTCTCACAGAAAATCAGTGGATAATCAAAGCTTGAGAATTTGCATTTTCCTGCTGACATACTGTCCCTTAAAATTTGTCAACAGCAATATACTTATTTTCCTTCAGAGGGTGAAGACAAAAACTGTTCTGCAGCAACCAATCACCGAGGCTTAATGTTCATCCTTTGTTACCATGCTTATATTAAATGTTGGTATATGATGGAGGAATGATACAGTGGGCTTGTTTTTTATCTTCAAGTTTATTTTGCATCCAGCTCAATTATAGAGGCAGCACAGTAGTAAGCATTACTGCCTCACAGCATCAGGGACCCTGGTTCAATTCCTGGTTTGGGCGACTGTCTTTGCAGAGTCTGCACGTTCTCCCCACGTCTGCATGGGTTTCCTCCCACACTCTAAATGACATGCTGGTTAGGTGCATTGGCTGTGCTAAATTCTCCTTCAGCGTACCGAACAGGCACCAGAGCGTGGCGACTAGGGGATTTTCACAGTAACTTCATTGCCTACTTGTAGTTCTTTCAACGACCCAACAAGTAAAACGAACTCAAATTAACTTAGGGACAAATTAAGAGGGGCAGCCCCCCAAAAAGGAGGGGGGGATGGCCCGAACAGAAACCAAAGTCCAAAGGAAACTTAAAACATTAAATCAAAATGTGGTTGTAAGGGTCTATAACACACGCCAGCCCCTGCGGTGCCCAGCGGGTGCAGAAGGCGATGACTGCACCCGTGGACACCGCATGCTCCCTCTCTAGGGACACCTGGCCATGAACGTAGGTAAGCCTACTTGTCGTTCTTTTAACAGCCAGACGAGTAAAACAAACTCAAATTAACTTAGGGACAAATTAAGAGGGGCAGCCCCCCAAAAAGGAAGGGGGGACAGCCTGAACAGAAACCCAAGTCCAAAGGAAACTTAAAACATTAAATCAAAATGTGGTTGTAGGGGTCTATAACACACGCCAGCCCCTGCGGTACCCAGCAGGCGCAGAAGGCGACGACTGCGCCTGTGGACACCGCATGCTCCCTCTCCAGGGACACCTGGCCACAAACGTAGGTAAGCCTACTTGTAGTTCTTTTCATGTGCCAAACGAGTAAAACAAACTCAAATTAATTAAGGGACAAATTAAGAGGGGCAGCCCCCCAAAAGGAAGGGGGGATGGCCTAAACAGAAACCAAAGTCTAAAGGAAACTTAAAACATTAAATCAAAATGTGGTTGTAGGGGTCTATAACGCACACCAGCCCCTGCGATGCCCAGCAAGTGCAGAAGGCGACGACTGCACCCATGGACACCGCATGCTCCCTCTCCAGGGACACCTGGTCACGAACGTAGGTAAGCCTACTTGTATCACTAATAAATAAACTTTAACCCTTTTGCGACACAAACTCCTTACCATTTCCCCATACACATACACTTACTGTTCCAGCTGTGTCTACTTATACTCTACTGGCGGTTGGGCCAATAACCATCACCTGTCTTGAGTAAGGCAATTAGCTTATCAGTTTAATTTGCCAAAACATGCACTTGCTGATTCATTAACATCTGGGACTTGCAAGCTAGAAGTCTAACCATTATACATACAGATGTTGCTGTGATTGTCTCTCAAGCATGAACACCTTCCCTTTAACGAAACAATCTGGGCCTCCCTTTAATTTTTAATAACCACACCACCCAGGCCTATAGTCAGGCACACTTCAGAACAGGTCAGATGACCCCTTCATTTTTACCCTTAAAGACACAGCAATCTCTCAAAAAGTTACAAAGTTGAAGAGATAAAAATGGAGTGGCATTGCTTTGAATTCAAAAAGGGCAGCAGTACAGTGTTTTTAAAGTTGAATGCATAGCTAAACTGTTTTTCACAAGCATTAATCATCCCAGCTGCCTTCAGACATGTATTAACCCAATGTAATAGGATATGGGTTTCGCCACCTAGCAACAACTTAGTGTGTGTCTGCCATCCCGACATCACTTCCGGCTGTTTAGGCAGCTGTGAAGATTATTGTGCTGTGAAGGTCATGTAGATAACATTATGCTCCAATTTGGGTAGCTTGTTTACAAGTATAGCAATTCTGTTAAAGGAATCCAGTGGGAGGTGGGATGCACATCAGTCTATTTACAACTAGGAGCCACAACGTAATGGAAATTAGTTAAAATGATGCAGATTTTCACCTTATCGCTGCCAATATTTTAAATGTGATGGAAAGCAATGAGTGTCTAAGAGATTATCTGTTGTGACTAGATTTTTTTCATTTAACTAGTTCCAATTACACTAACTTTAAGTTATTGATTTGTTAACAGTATTCTGGGCTTCATTTGGCTTCAGCAAATATGGGAACATTATACCTTCACAGAGTGAGTCTGATTGTAGCAACAGAAAACCAAAGGGCGGTGGTTGAGAGTTTTGGCTTGCACATCAAACTTCCTGCTTGTAATCGAGCAGTTTGTTTTGCTGTAAATCAAGACTGAGGCAGACCACATCCCCTGTCATTTTTTTTAATAACCAGAGTTTTGCAGTTGTGTTTAATGGTTGAGGTAACAACATCTGCATAAAGACCACTAAACACTGGACAAAGTGCATTATTGAAAACAATGAAACATTTCAAATCCGCAGCTACCACTTATAATCCTATTTGAAGTCAATACATTTATACTACTTCCAGAATTCCACTGCTGTTTTCACTGGCGAGACTGCAGACCACTGATAGTGACACTATAGAAGTTATGCATTAATCTTTCCTCGGGGTAGACGTGGGGACAGTGACAGATATAGAACAAATAAATGTTCAACAAATCTGCATTTTAATTGTTCGTTCTTATCACCTGATTGGTAATTGCAAAGACCCAATTTTAAAAACCTGATGTGCAGTAAATTTTTGATTTGATTTATTATTGTCACATGTATTAATAATATACAGTGAAAAGTATTGTTCCTTGTGCACTATGTCAGCATGTACGCAAAAAGGAAATATTGGCAAATCATGTTAGTTTAGTGTTAACAATACAGGAAGTGCAAACTTGACAAAGCCTGTATCATGTATGTTGCTTGCTAATTCCTTCAAAGGTTAATATGAATTACGCAAGGTGCTGTTGCTGTAATTTAAGATGGTATCACTAAATCTCAATGTTGCAGTTCAGCTGATAATGGTACTGGAACTGGCTTGATCAAAGGATGGTGACATTACACTTGGTTACAAATCGACCTGAGACCAGTCTAAGACATCATAGGTTCAAGCGCCATTTCAGGACAATATGATCTAGGCTGATATTTGATTGTCTTAACCAAACATTAGCATCTGTGACGATATTTTAATAAAATAAAGTGAGGCCCTAAATGCCTTTCATTTGGTCCTGAGAGATCCTATGGCATTGTTGAAAATACAAGAGAGTGCTCAGTTTTTGCTATCATAACAGTAACGAAACTTCAGAAGTACTTCAATGGTTGTAAAACACTTTGGGGTTATGGGTGGTGAGAGGTAATTGCAAGTCTTTCTTTAATAGTGTTCTGCTCCCATTAGTACTTTAGCCACTACAGCCAAGACTGGTTTAGCAATGAGATTAATAACCAGTTGTTGTGGAACCTCAACCTGTGTAAATTGACTGGTATATGTTTATTTACAAACAACAGTCCCAATGGGTTGCATTTTTGCTACTGAACTGAGTATCTTGAGTTGGGAAATTACTGACTTGGAAGACCCGTCTTGGTTTTTTATAATTTTCATTCCAGGGAAACAGGTGCAGGCAGGAGTCAGGCCCTGCTGATCCCTGAAGCAGATTCTAGGTGGCCACAAGAGCAGGCATGGTGAGAGGGTCAGTAGCTCGACTCAGTTATCTTGGATTTTGTTCCTGTTGTAACAAAAACAGTTAAGTCCTCCGGCCCTCAACCACCGACTCTAACCCTCCATTTCACTTTGATGTTAACTAGTGTTCCTCATTATCTCCACGTGACCTGTCTTGTCCTCCATGTTAGTTCACCAAGTATCCACCACAGGCAGAGCGCAAGAGCCATATGGAGGTGAAATAAAATAAACTTGCAAAAATCAGCTCTCATTTCATGCATTCAGTAGTAAAAAATCTCCCATTAATGAAGCCCATTGAAAGTTTTTAAATCTCAAGTTATATTCCCTTATAAAAACAAACAAACTTGATTCATTCCCACACCAATAACAACTAAAGCTTTGATAGACTCTAAGTTGTCAACAAAACTGTGAACTTGGAATACCCTGCTGAGATAACTGTAGCTGTTGAAACTCAACCTAGCTTTCATAATAGACTTGGGGAAATGCCAACAAGTAATGGACAAACAAATGCTACACTAGCTGCTGATTCAATCAAAGCAATCTAGAAGTGTTTTTAATAGAAAAAACAATTACTGACATCTGTAGCTTTATTTCATGTTTTAAAGCACTAGAGTTTTAAAAAACTTTGAAGCGTGACAGTTGAACAAACCTTATCCATCCTTCAAGAGCGATTGCATCTGCACACATGAATTGATGATTTGAATTAAAGCCCTTGTAACAGCCAAAGTTGGGTTTGTTTGAACTCAGCACTGAGTTTAAATGGCCCTGCTGAGTTTGGATTTCTCTTATCTGTGAGTCACATCCCATCTCTTTTTCCTACTCTCAAAAATTGGAAATAGGGATGGGATGTGCACATCAGGTCCCACTCTCCATTTTTAATGGTGTGTGGAGTCTTCCCGACTCTGAAAGTCCATCCTACACCAAAAAGGTTAGCCATTGGCAGGATAATGCTTTTGGACATCCTGAGGCTATAAACAGTGGCAAATAAATGCTACTTATTAGGTCTTGATGGTCTTTCTTTTGCCGGATGCACTTCGAAATTTGCACCTATCATGATAATCTTATAACCATTAACTTTAGACATACCTGTTAATTACATTTCCTTGAACATTTTAAATAATTTGAAGCTTTCCTTGCAGTGAAAACAATTATGAAATCCCTTAACCAGAGTAAAGCACAAAATGTGAAATAAAAAGACAAACTGTAGCACATTTTGATTAAAAGGGAATGAAATGTTAGACCTCAGAAGTATGTGGTTACAATAACTGATAAGGAGTTCCGTGTAAAAACTGGCAGGCATAAATTCTTCTGTTGCATCTTCTATTGGAACGTGTACAGTAAGTACTTGTACTGGGAATAGTCAGTCAACACTGCTGATGCTTTTGAGTTCTTAAATTCTTCAGTCATTTATAAAGGCATAACAAAATATATTCCTGTATTACCATCTCTGACAGAAGTTGCTGTATCAAAACTTCCTGTCAACTAAAGGATTTAATGTCCCAATCAATTACATTGCCTTCTTTATACAATGCTGTGTTACCAGAAGATTCAGCAGATCTGTGGTACGGTTTTATTACTTGAGGTGTGGATGACATTTATAAACTAACATTTACAACTGATTTCATCATGAAGAACAATAGTAGATGTGTTTGGTTAGACTTTGAATTTTTGACTGTATAGAATTACTGCATCTATCTAAAGAAGCAGATATTTTTTCCTCTGATCAATTTAGTTGTGTTTTAATTGCTTTATATACTTCAGTGGTGAAAAAGACTTGCCATTTCAGCACTTAATTCATGGCTGTCAGCTATACGGTTGTTACTATGGTGCTTCTGATGAATTACAACTTTAGTGTCTTTGCCAGACTGGTACTGCAACTTCTTTGATCTGAAAATTAAAGGACTGATTAAACTGGATTTGTCCAGTTATGAGTGACTACCATGATTACATTGCTATTCCACAATTTCAGAACAGTTTTGGCCAACAATTATTTAGTTTTCCTCAAAGCTTTTAATATAAATTCTAGTGGAAAATAGTCTTTTGATTTGGATCTGTAATCTTTTGTTTACTTTTTGGGAGAGCAATGGATTTCTAAATTTAGAGTCTTGTTTGTATTTTATCTTTTTGCCTGTAGGCTATTGGATAAAATCCTCTTAAGTTGTTGGTAGTAACCATGTTTCTCCCATCATGAGCTAACTCACCTTGTTGTCTGCAATTTTTCCTCTTGTATTCTAATTATTAATCACAGTATCGTCACAGTAGATTCCTCCAATAATAAATAATTGATAATACAAATTTAGCATAATGGGTTCAGATGATGACAAGCACTTTTTAGTATCTGTAAATCAACACCAGAAATAGCCATTTTCTTCAGA
Organism: Carcharhinus amblyrhynchos; assembly: GCF_965287045.1. Lineage (NCBI taxonomy): Eukaryota > Metazoa > Chordata > Chondrichthyes > Carcharhiniformes > Carcharhinidae > Carcharhinus > Carcharhinus amblyrhynchos. The sequence continues at coordinate 17,832,696 of NC_137351.1, read as the reverse complement.
GACTTTGACTTAAAGCATTCCAAGACACAGTATAATTATTTTATACAAATAATTTGTCTTAACTAGCCTGTCCTGCATTGGCAAGTCTTTAAGGGCACAGCACTCAACTCAAGAAGAAGTGACTAATAATTTGTGATTTGAAGAAAGCACTTTCTCAACTCTGTCTGTTTTGTTGAGGCTAGAGGGTGGGTTTATTCTGATAATAGGCAGTCTTAATGAATACCATAGGAAGTTCAACTATTGTCCATTTCCCATTCAAGTCACTATCAACTTGCTGGTGTTTATTTAGGGGTATGCTTTTCTCAGGCCTAGGACCATTGTGCGTGTAATACTTTGCTGACCAGTATCCACTGCTGTCTCTTCTGAAAATATTGACTCCTGGTTTCAATATGGTTCCATAGGCTCCAAATGTCATCTGATACTTCCGCGCCTTGCCATTATTTGTGTGTCTTGAGGTTCTGGAGACCGTCATAGCCAATCCTGATTGCAATATACACTTTTCCAGTAGGAAAATTTATGCTGACTGATTTCATCTTCCCTCATCCGAAGATGCTGAATAACTGCCCGCAGCTAAGATCATCTAACTTGGCGTAGACCCGGGATTGAACGTGATGTCCTTTGCCTTAATAGCTGACCTGTAAAATCAATACATTTGCAGAGAGGCTCTTGATTAAGATCTTTACAACCACCGGAAGATCTTGAACTTCTCTACTGTGCAGTGGCTTTGAACTGAAATTCCAGATTAAAGACAGTGTTGTAAAACACTCTACAATTCAAGATTATTTCTGTTGAGTGGTTTACAGTCATCGTGAGAACCATGATTGTGTTACAGTCTTGTTGCCAGTTTTATTGAAAAAAAATAGGATTAACATTGAAGTCTTCAACATTTGTGATTCATTTGCTTTGTGATTTGAAGAAAGCATTTTCTCAACATTTTTTAATATAATCCCCACAGTGCAGAAAGAGGCCATTTGGCTCATTGTGCCAACACCGATAACAATCCTACCCAGGCCCTATCCCCATTACTCCTGCTAATCTCCCTGACACTAAGGGGCAATCTACTATGGCCAATTAACCTAACCAGCACATTTTTAGACTATGGGAGGAAACCAGAGCACCCAGAGGAAACTCGCACAGACACGGGGAGAATATGCAAAGTCCACACAGTTACCCGAGGGTGGAATTGAACACGGATCCCTGGCACTGTGAGGGAGCAGTGCTAACCACTGTGCCTCTAGGCTGCCCCCAAAGAAACTTCATCAGTTTCCTTAATTGAATCTGTTTTGATGAGGTGAGAAAGTGGAGTTATTCTGATAATGAGCACTCTTAATGGATACCATAGGAGGTTCAACTATTGTGCAGGAAAAAAGAATCATTAGTCACTCCTCCTTGAGTTGACTGATATGCCCTTAAAAACTTACCATCAGGCTGGTAATTGCTTCACTTTGGGGAACTGCTTTAAGCAAACCTGCCTTTGCATATGAACATAACTGATTAGAAGCAAGGAAGGGCAGTGAAGGCAGCTTTCTCTTAATTTAAAAATAAATATCTAGATGGCTTTTCTTTCCTTTTAGACCCATTAGGAATTATCTATTGATTATTTTTATATTGGGAAAATAATTTCCATAACTTTTGTGCATTGTAAGAATTATGTAACAAAGAATTGCTTAATAACTACATAAATTATAACCCCTGCTCGTTACGTACAGACCTTTTAAAGTTCCAGACTGCATGTCTGGCTCTTGTATCGTTTAATATACACACTGGCTCAGTCCTACGATTGCCATTGTGACAAGTTGCTGTCGTACTCGGAACTTTAATTTACCTGTTTGCAGTTGAGAGCAGAAAAGCACTGGCTATTGCTAAGCAGGAAACTATAGTAGTTTGGACACAGGGTTTCAGTGTTGCTGCCAGCCAATCCGCTTGCGCGGCTGTTGCTATGCTTGCTGTAAGTCTGCCTCATTGGAAAAACAGTGCGTTGCGGAGTGATAGGCTGGAGCTAATATGCACCACAGCAGAACATGTTGTTTTGACCATTGCAGACATCTGGTGCACTCAGATACTGACAGTACAGCCCAGCATTAGCCAGAGGCAACTTCCTTTACTCAAGGAGTCAAACATTCTTTGTTCAAAAAGGAAAATTATGGCTGCATAGAAAAGGTGTGTACTGTGAAGAGTGTTTTTCTACGTTATATTCTCATTGCTTTTCTCTCAGTTTTTTTCCCCCTGTAACATGTTTAAGGGGGTGGAACACACGAGTGTACACAGAAATGTTGAGTTTTCTCTAAGTTTGTTTTTTATGTGATTGAGGTCAGTAGATTTATTACGTATGACTCACATTACCATCAATTATCCATGAATAGGCAAGGTTCAAGTTGTTTTCGTTATGTTTTATTTACGTTTTGTAAATCAGCTTTCTTTGATTTCTGCCTGCAGTGGAATATTTTACCTACAAAAGAATGACCTCCCTCTGAGACCTAGCAAAGCCATATCAAACCTTTGTCACTGTCTGCTTTAGGTGAGGCACAGTTTATACTCCATGCAAATAACAGACTAGAACCCTTGCAAAGGCACCTTCTAGACAGTCTTCTGCATTCACATGGCTTCCGTTCTAAGCTATGAATGTGATATATTCTCAGCCAACCTTCTCTTTGAAACAACTCCACATGAAGGTAACAAACTCAACCAGCACCTGCATTTTTCAAGATTTAACTTGCAAATTAGTGGTTTACACACCAGTGTAAAATCTATTAATCCTTTTTTGATGTCTCTCACAGCAGTGTGTTTTTATTTTGAGCACTGTTTTTCTTAAGCCTACAAGCACTACAAAAAGGCAACTCAAGTTTTACACACGTTCAAATTTTATAACTGGATTTCTGACAATAGAAAGATTTTTTTTAAAGAAGTCTTCGTCTCACTGAAGCAAGGTACAATTGATCTTTTATGTTGGGGAAATAACTGACATTTAACAGCAGCACTGAGGTCAGTCCCTGTGACTGTCTCCCCCCCACCCCCCTCACTGTGTCTTGTTTGTGGAAACAGAATGATCTTGCTCACTGGTATAGCAAACATTCTGGTGTACTCTCTTCGGTAAGTGTAGTGCACAGGTTTTTCTCTCTATTGGTTTTCTCTCTTTCTTTCCACTGTGCCACCATCTTCGACTTCCCAACCCAAATGCTAACAATAAATATACCTCTTTCTTGTTTGTCTCTGTCTATTCTGACAAAATTTGCTTTTGGCTCTCTTTTGCATTGTACCCTTCACCACTAGGCCATTCGACCCTTCGAGCCTGCTCCACCATTCACTTTATGTGTTAGATCTAATATTTTTCACTTCACTCGCACTTCTACCAGTGCACTCTAATTTCTTTGTAGTGCATGGGTAACTTCTTCAAGTGCATGGCCCTAGAAATTTATTGTGTGGCCATACATACACATTGTAAAGGGGCTGACCTGTGTGAACAGCAGCGCAGCTTAAAGGGAAAATTGAACCCTGCCCTGCACCCCACCCTCAGTGCATATATAGATACTTATTAGGATGCTAAACCTTTAGGTCCTGAAATGGGTGAGTAGGTGGCACAGTGATTAGCATCACTGCCTTACAGTGCTAGGGACCTGGGTTCAATATCCGGCTTCTGTCACTGTCTATGTGGAGCCTGCATGTTCTCCCCATGTCTGCGTGGGTTTCCTCCGGGTGCTCCAGTTTCCTCCCACAGTCCCAAAGACATGTTGGTTAGGTACGTTGGCTGTGGAAAATTCTCTGTCAGTGTACCTGATCACGCCAGAGTGTCGCGACTAGGGGATTTTCATGGTAACTTCATTACAGTGTTAATGTAAGCTTGCTTGTGATGTAAACTAAATTAATAACATTTCTGGCTGCTGGCCAGTGTGCTACTTTTGCAGCACCATCCTATCTCCTAAGGATTAAAGTTTTTGTTTAAAGTTTATTTATTAGTGTCAGAAGTAGGCTTACATTAATACTGAAATGAAGTTACTGTGAAAATTCCCTAATTGACACACTCCAGCGCCTGTTCAGGTACATGGAGAGAGAATTTAGCATAGTCAATGCACTTAACCAGCGCATCTTTCGGACTGTGAGGGGAAACTGGAGCACCTGGAGGAAACCCAACCAGATACAGGGAGAATGTGCAAACTCCGCACAGACAGTGACCCAAGCCGGGAATTGAACCCAGGTCCCTGGTGCTATGAGACAGTAGTGCTAACCACTGCACCACCATATTGGCCCCCAAAACTCTTTTCCTGAGACAAAGGGGAGAGAGGGGTAGTGGGTGGGGAGACCACTTGTCTGTAAGTGGTGAGTAGCCAGTTAAGGATGTTTAAAGGCCTGTTGATACCTATTTTCAGAGGTTGACTGAAAAATTCCAGTGTAAGCTGCCTCCAGGTAGCCTTCCAGCAGCTGACCAAGGTGGTGGATTGGAAACAAAACTCCAGCCAGCTTCTGAGCCTTCACAACCTGTCTGTTTTTAGCTGCAAGTCTGAGGAAGGGCACCTCAAAATAGAGGTGTTGTCTCCTAGCTACCTGAAATAGCAGTCTCTGCTTCTTCATTGCTGGATGACTTCTTATTTGCCAGCCTTCCATTATTAATTAGCCAGTTTGGGGAAAGTCACAGCTGAATATAAGTTTCCCTCACTGTGTGAGCTTCTGACCCCTATTTGATCCTGACGTCAGGTCGTTGAGACCCTTAGAGAAGATCCTGTCACTGACCTGCCACTGTCAGAGCTCCCTTCTCTCTGTCCCCTCTCCTGTTACTTGTTTGTGTCCTCAACTTAATTTTCATTCTTCCTTTCCTCTGTGCCACACACTATGGTAGAAAGCTCCACCTTTACTGTGCCCACATCCTTTTTCCTCCTCGTTCACTTTTCAATCCAGTTGTCATATTGAAAATTGACTGGAAGGCACTGCATTGGTGGAATGCTTCTGAAATGGATTGTCTATTGGCTTAGGCCAAAGAAACACACACTATTTACACCTTGTCTTGGATCATGGGAAGAGCTAATTAATGGACTGCCCCCAAAGCTATTATGTTGCTGCATATTTTATATGTAAATTACTTGATGTCTTGACAGAAATAAAGTTCTCTGTTTTGTGAATCATTCTAAACTGGGAGGCATTGCAAACAACCAAGAACAGGCCATCAAATACAGAAGGATCTGGATAGATTAGGAGTTGAGCTGAGAAATTGCGGCCACTGCCGTTAAATGTAGAATAATTCATAGCCAAGAGATCGGAGAAAGAAGAATGAAGATAGATGGAAGCCAACTGTACAGAATGTAGTAGTGGTAAAGAGAACAAACAGAACAGTAACCTCCTATCAGAGAAATAGAGCACAGATTGGCCTCTTTTAGGTAGAGTACAGATTGGATATAATTAGATTTGTAGATGAGTGCTGGTCTGCCACCCGAGTTCTAGTTCTAGTTACAGTGTTGTATTGTGACAAAGACACCAAATCTTACCAAAATGATTCTAAGTGCCGAGCAAGTGTGAAAATGAGAGAGAATCATGCTGATTTTCTTTGGCTAGCTTTCAGATACAATCTTATGCCACTTCGTGAAAATAAAAAGGCAAATTGTGATTCATGCCAGTAGAGGGAGTGGATGGAATTTATTCTCACCGGAAAGCTGGCTGTTCACAGCTAGAGGATGTCATTTTGCATGCATAAAATTGGGACTCGATGGTCTCCGATCCCACCGGTGAGGCCATCATGACAGGTCTCAGTTGGTGGGGACCATACGTGATCCTTGCTAGTGTCCTGGGCTCACTGTTAATATTTAAATTAGCCATGCAAGGCTAATCACACCGGCAATCCAGGACCTATATGATCATGAGAGCCAAGAAATCGGGCATGAACCTGGTTTTTTGCCTCCTGGTGGACCAGTGTGATGAGCCGGTAAGATTGCATGCACCCAACGAGACTTCTAAAGGATTACGTGGAGACTGGTAGTCAGTTGGACTCTTGAGTTGGCTGAAAGGCAGCAAAAAAGAAGAATGATTACAGTGAAGAGAAGGCTGAGAGATGATCCCATCAAAGTATTCCAGATCTCAAGTACCTTGAATTTTTATTTTGGTGTGCATAGGGCATTGTAGGGGAGGGTAAGGCAAGGCAAAAATTTGTAACAGGATCTTGCAATGCTGGCTCACCCTTTGATGTACTACCCATTTTGGCAGAACAGATGAAGGACAATTATTTGTATATGATGTCAGCAAAGGAAGCAGGCCAGCTGAAAAGATATGACCCAGTAGAATTTATTTTTTCAACTTCTGGTGCCTCAGCACAGTATGAATAGATTCTCCCATCCTGCTGCACCAAGTTCTTAGCTCACCAGCCTGGGAGATTCTCACGTTGGCTGATTCGCAGGATTCGTGCATGCGTTCCCGCCCCGATAGCCTCCCCCAACCCAAGTTTTTTGATGCCAGCGGAACCATGCTGAAAATCAGTCTAATGGACATTTGCATGTGTTTACATACCTTACCTTCTGACTAGTGGGTCCGTGACATCATTAGCGTTGCCCACCTCTCTGGCATGATGTCACTCTGGCGGAGCTTACAACTGCTATATAAAAATCAGGAGTTGGTATGGCAGCGTTGAACAGGAGTGAGGAGATTTTTTTTGTGGATCTGCAGCCCCCAGCGTGCTGGGGAGATTAGAAACAGAGCCTGGAGATTTGTCGCTCGTGTTGGGGAGCTTCCTGGAGATCTTCAGGTGCTGTACCGTGGTCCTGCTGGTTAGGTTGCTCTCTGCAGCCACTGTGCTATTCCTTTGTTCTGACTGTGGGGTGTGGTGAGGGACAGGACTGAGTACTGGGGCTTTGAAGGCGGGGGAGGGGTGTGTTGCTTGAGGGCTAATCGGATCAAGCAACTGGTGCTCCAAGCAGGGATGCTGTTGCGAAATTAGACAATCATACTGCATGAACCCATACTGCAGTGAATGGGAACCCAACTTTTGATAAAAAGGCGTCTGTCCCTGACATGCAACACATGCTTAGAAGGGAATGCTGTACTTGCACTTATGGCAATGGCTCAAGGGTGCGCAATGGTCACACCTGCACATCAACCTGCATGCTATCCCGGCTTGCCATGTTCGTGATGCTAATGGCAAGCAACCTAATCAGGTGACACATGGCACCACAGATTTTGTTGTGTTGTCAACATCCACAAGTGGGGGTATTGGTCCCAGTGAGGGATTTGGAGGGGGGAGTGGGAGAGGTGCTGGGGTAGATACAAGCAATGACATGTATCTATCAATCTCTCTCTAACCCCCCAGCGTGCAGAAGATGGAAGTCGTCTTGGTTTCTTGGTTTAGAGCTGGCCATCATGGTGGCGGCAGGGAAGGAGGAGGCAGCTCAGGAGGTGGAGCGCGTAGGGAGGCCACTGCAGGAGCAGTCAGTGGCAAGCCCTGAGGAAGGAGGGGAGGAGTCTGCCCACGAAGGCCAGGAGCTGGAAGACCAGTCCCCCAAAAGGGTGGCCAGAAAAATGCAGGGGCAAAGGTGGTACTGGACCAGGCCTTCATTTGAGGGGCTATCGGATATTATGTGCTGTTACCGTCTCCACGTATCCAAGGACACGGTCCAGCGCTTGTGTGAGGAGAGGGGTTAAGACGTTAAGATGACAATGGTCTTAATTTCTATGCAGCAGGGTCATTTCATGCACTTAGTGCTGACCTCTGTGGGATCTCGCAGGCCTCAGTACACAGATGTGTTCGCCAGGTCATGGATGCCTTGTATGCCCGAACAGGCCAGTACATCAATTTTGATGTTGGACAGGCTCATCAGGAGGCCTGGACTGCAGGCTTCATGGTCATTGCAGGGATGCCCGTGTCCGGGGGTAGAAGATGGGACACAAATTGCCCTGCAGTCCCCGCGAGGTGAGGGGCAGCCATTCGTCAACTGCAAGGGTTTCACTCCCTGATCGTCCAGATCATCTGTGACCACCGGATAATCATCGTGCAGGTCTGTGCATGCCACCTAGCTGTTGTGGACACTCCGTATGTGCTGAGGCAGTCAGACATCCTTGGGCTCTTTGAAGACTAGCCCAGGCTGCTGGGATGGCTCATGCGGACAAGGGCTACCTGCTGAGGTAAGGCTGATGACGCTAGTGCGGAGGTCCGAGACTGAGGCGGAGATCCGCTACAGTGAGGCCTGCACTGTCACCCGGTCTGTAGTAAAGTGGTGCATAGGTCTGTTCAAGATGGGTTTTGCCGTCTGGACCGCTCTGGTGGTGCCCTGCAATATGACACTGGGTGTTCTTCATGCATCATAACTGTGTGCTATGACTTGCACAACATCTCTCAGCCATGGGGGGACCAGTTGGAGGAGGAATGGCAACATGCCAAAGTGGATGTCCTGCTGGAGGATGGAGGGCATGCAGCGATAGCAGGTGCCATGCAGCAAGGGAGGCCTTTTTAGTAGCCCGCATCACATAGCAGCCCCCACGCTACACAGCACCAGCTTTGAACACACTTCCACTACTGCCGCCAACCCCCACAACCCCAAACTGGCTCTCAACCCACATGACCCTTCTTCCCCATCCTCTCTCATCCCAGCCCCTCCCCCTCATTACCTTCCCCACCGTCTCTCATTAACTTTCCCACCCTTTCTCATTGTACCGTACCAACCCAACCCAACATCACAGCCCATTAATGGTTCTAGGCTAGCACTGGTAGCAAGTTTTTGGTGAAGGCTGGAGGATGACGACAACTCAGTGTAAGGCACAGATCCTACCCCGGTACCACTCAAGTCTGACTCCTACCTGTTCACCGAATGCACACTGCCACCTGGACCCATGTAGCAGTAAGAGTTGGGAACACAAGTGTGTGGGACAGAGGGTCAGGGGTGCCACCAGGGGGAGGGGGCATAACAGGATCTGATGGATGGTGGAGAAAGTAGGGCAGGCAGTCTATAACATTTGGCCGAATATCATGCAGCACAGCAGTCTGCGCCTTGATGCGTGGGATTGGGGAACGCTCAGCTCTATGGTGGAAGAATTCGACAGATTAGTTACGACTGTGAGGTGAAAATAACGCTTTATTGTTCTCTTAACATTTAACAAAACTTAATCCTGACTACTGGTGATCTCCTCAGTTAATTTGATTTAATTTACTTCGTTAGTCAAAAAGAATGACTACTGGTGACCTTTACCCATGCCCTTTTAGTGAACCTACAACCTTCTAATCTTGTGTGGCCTACTGGGTGCTCCCCAGGATGCACATTGGAGGTGGAGGTATCCAGCTGTGATCCACGCCTCGCTGCCTGTGATGCCCTTGGCAGCCATCCCCTGGGTAGCCGAAACCTGAGAATGCCGACTGACTTGCGAATGACACTGTTTCTGTGTGCCCCCTGCTCATCCAATTGGCACTGAGATGCCCCGGTGTGAGGAAGGGGGGAATTGGAATTGGAGAGTGGGTAGGCTAGCAATATTGGAGGGGGACAGGGGGGCATGAGAGGCCAGTGACATCTGTGGGGGATGGGCAGGGGGGGTGAGAGGCCAGCGAATTTTCACGCGAATTTGACACTTAGATTATTTGGGAAGAATTCTGACCTATAAACCTGCAAGAACACAGTATGGCCAAACGGCAGCCTGAAACCCACCAAATTTGGAGAGGACAATATCCTTACAGCATCTCCTTGCTAAGCTATGGGGTGTCCTAGAGGAAACAATGTACTTTCATATTTCTTAGCCAGAACTGCCAGAACTCAGGTGCAGTAGCTGGCCGATGCTGTATTATTTCTTCCGCCCTGCAGAGTGTTCCAGTTGCATAAACAGTGAATGTATACTCAATTCAAGTAGTGGGAAGCTGTGGAATTCCAGCAGGATCAAGGGTGCCATTGACCAGCATATGGAAAAGTCCTATTCCACCCTATTTAGTTGGTGGAGCAGAATTATAAATTAGCATAGCATGGCCATAAATTATACAACAGGGGGCTAAAGTGCCAAATGTAGAAGAGAGAGAATGAAACGAGTATGTTGGCGTAACATTTTTATGTACAGTGGTATAGTTCTTTCGTGGGATGTGGGCATTGCAGGCAAGGCCAGCATTTATTGCCCATCGCTAATTACTGTTGAACCGAGTAGCTTGCAAGGCTGTTTCACAGGGCAGTTAAAAGTCAGCCACGTTGTTGAGGGTTTGGAGTCAAATGTAGGTCAGACCAGGTAAGGACAGCAGATTTCCTTCCCAGAAGGACATTAGTGAACCACATGTTTTTATGACAATCAACAATGGTTTTATGGTTATCATTACTGAGACTAGTTTTTAATTGCAAATTTATAACTGAATTTGAGTTCCACATGTTGCTGTAGTGGGATTTGAATCCTTGTCCCTCTGGGCACCAGCCTGGGCCTCTGGATTACTAGCCCCGTAACATTATCACTACACCACTGCCTCTTCCCTCTGTAGGATGGACATCAAAGTAGGCAGAAGCAATGATTGATTCAACAAACTTAAAAAGATTCGAGTAAATGCTATGAAAAATCAGTATAGCAGGAATTGTGGACACTGGGCAGATCAGGGGATGCACAATGGTCCCCCCCCCCCACCCTACTTTTTTCATCTCTTCACCTGAATGGCCTTCTCTCTCTTCACCCTACTGTTTTGTTTTCTAGTAAGAGTTTACACTGCCCCAACATCTACAGCAAAGCTGAAGGCAATCCAGTAAAACTGGATGTGTTTTTTTCACTCTAACTTACTCCACAGCATTGTGTTCCCCTTAGTTAATTTCCAGTAGTCCTGTTATAGTTCCTAATTCCTAATAATATTCAAATCTGCTGAAGCTTCTGAAGGTCTTCCACTAGAGTGCAATGTCACTAATGATAATACTTTAAAAATTTGCATTTACGTAGCACCTCATGTCATCCTAAAGTGACCACAAAATGCTCTTTTGTTAAGTGTACTCACCAATTTAGGAAATGCTGCAGTCAGGCTGCACACAGCAAACTCTCACAAACTCTTTTGTGATGTTGACTGAGGGATAAATATTGACTGCGACACTAGAAATAACTCTCTCTACTTTTTGAAATACTGTACTGTCATGGGACCTTTTATGTTCACTTGAAAGGACAGACAAGGCTTTGGTTTGTCTCGCTTGGAAAATGGCATATCTAATATAGCTCTTTCTAAATACTGCACTGAAATGTCATCCTGGATTTTTGTGCTCACGTCCTAGAGTGGAACTTGAAAGCACAACCTGGTAACTCTCAGGGGAGAGTGCTACAGAGCCATGGCTGGTGCTGATATATTTGTTTAGTTCCAGTATTGGAATGTTGTCACAAAGATCCTAAAAATTGGGGTATCATTAATAGTCCACTATTTTTGCTTTTGTTATTTTACATCTGTCTCGCTTATTTGCCAGAGTCCACACTGACCCCACCCACACACACACACCCACACACACACACCCACACACACACACCCACACCCCCACACACAAAATGACTACCCTATCCCATGCTCCACAAATGTATCCATGCAATAAAATGAGTTAAAATGATGGTCATAGTATTCATATTAAGCAATATAGTTTTTACCAATGTAAAGAGAAAAATGGGTCACAGAATTCTTTCAGAAGATGCAGAAAGTTTCAAGTGTAGTTGCTATGCCTCTCTAATGCCACCAGGTGTCTATTGAATTTTAGAGATTTAAAAAGCTATGGAACAGGAATACCAAAGTTTTTTTTGTATTTATTGACTTCTACCCATACAGTCTGCTTGCCAAGTTTAAGCACACATTGGCCTCTATTTCCATATCTCAGTTTAAGCTGTTAAGAGTGTCTCAAAACTGCCAATCCCAGGACCGAACTGCACAACATCAAACAGACCATTGTCCGTAGCAAATTACCCAGCCTTCAGGAGAACAGTGACCATGACACCACACAACCCCGCCACAGCAACCCCTGCAAGACATGCCAGATCATCGAAACAGATGCCATCATCTCACGGGAGAACACCATCCACCAGGTACATGGTACGTACGCTTGAAACTCAGCCAACGTTGTCTACCTGATACGCTGCAGGAAGGGATGTCCCCAAGGCATGGTACGTTGGGGAGACCATGCAGACGCTACGACAACAGATGAATGAATACTGCTTGACAATCACCAGTCAAGACTGTTCTCTTCCTGTTGGCGAACACTTCAGCGGTCATGGGCATTCAGCCTCTGATTTTCAGGTAAGCGGTCTCCAAGGTGGCCTTCACAACACATGACAGCGCAAAGTCACTGAGCAGAGACTAATAGCCAAGTTCCACACACATGAGGATGGCCTCAACCAGGATCTTGGGTTCATGTCACACTATTTGTAACCCCCATGACTTGCCTGGGCTTGCAACATCTCACTGTCCTGTCTGAAGACAATACACATCTCTTTTATCTATGCTTAATGCTATCTCCACTCACATTGTCTGCACCTTTAAGACTTGATTAGCTGTAAAGACTCGCATTCTAATCAGTATTCTGTAAACTGAGTGTGTGCCTTTATATGTCCTGTTTATGATCAGAACTCCCTTCTCACCTGCCGAAAGGGCAGAGCCCTGAAAGCTAGTGGCGTTTGTTACCAAATAAACCTGTTGGACGTTAACCTGGTGTTGTGAGACTTCTTACTGTATTTATCTCAGTCCAACGCTGGCATCTCCACATCAGGATTTCAGGTCTTGCCAGTTTCTGGTAATGTAATGAATAGGGAATATGTGATATTAAGAGAATGTTACTTTAGAGTACATGTGGAAATCTTTTCTATCAACCTGAGCTCCTAGCCTTTCTAGAACACTTTCCAGCAAGGTGCTTCATCTGTCTTTTCTGTTGATGCTAACAAAGCTGGATCTGATATTGTGAATTTCTTCTGGCTTTTTTGATGTGATTGCTTTAACTTTATTGCCCTGCACAGTTATAACTATCACTACCTGCATCAAGATGGGTTTTTTTTTAACATTCTCAATGTACGACTATCAAGACTTGTATTTTTTAAACATGCAAAGAACTATCTATTTTATTAGCCCTTGAGGTTGTGTTGGGTGCTCCCAAGCAGTCAGGTGGCTGGGGCCAGGCTGGGCCAATCAGGCCAAGTTGGGTCAGGTGGGGTCAAGAGTTGACCAATTGGAGTGCAGGAAATGTCAGGCACGCAAAGCAGCCAACCGTTTGGCATCAGCACTTTGCCGATGCAGCAAATCGCCAAACAAGCCAGTAAATTTCTCACTCATTTAATAAGAATCGTAATCCTGGAGGGCCACTGCCAGTTGTTAGATAGTGGGATTTGAAGTACTAAGATCTGTCATCTGCCAATGAGGTAACATTACAAAGAAACAGTCATTCCCCAATCTTCAAGGCCACAAAATTCAAACAGCACAAACTATTTATTAGTCACAAGTAAGGCTTATATTAACATTGCAATGAAGTTACTGTGAAATTTCCCTAGTCACCACATTCTGGCGCTTCTTTGGGTCAATGCAGCTAACCAGCACATCTTTCAGACTGTGGGAGGAAACCGGGAGCTGGACTGCCAGGGCTTGAGAGTGCATATGGTGTGGTGTGGCTTGGACCTCTTCCTTGTATCATTTTGACTAAGCGTATTTTATCAGAGTAAAAAGGTAATGGGGGCTTCTAAATGTGACACAATGCTTTATCAAATTCTTGCTTCCAATTATTCGTTTGACTTTTTGAATTCCAAAAGGTACAATCATGTTGTAGTGTTAGTAGTGTTTACTCATAGAGAACTGCCATTGTTATCTAGAAGCTAATATGGGGAGGGTCCCAGGATTGTATCAACATTTTCATGGAGCCTCCTGGGGTTATATCTGTACTTTTGGCCAGTTCTTCCAAACAAAAGTTTGAATAGTCTTGCTGTATGTGATTTGGTTATGATGCTAGCCCTTCTTGCATGTGAGGTTGAAATAGTATCTCACACTGATTTCGCTCAAGGGAATCAATCTTTTTATTGTGGGGGAAAAACTAGAACTTTTTGTAAAAAGGCTTTTGCAGTGAGCTTAGGCAGCAACTTTTGATTATAATGTGACCTTTTTGCTATGCTGATGTCATTGTACCAGAAGGACATTTGAAAGACTGAAGCTTTGTTTAAGTTCATGTTTCTCAATGTGAACCACAGTAGCTCTCTCAAATCTTTTGTTTCCAATGACTGGCTCAACTTAAAACAGTGCATGTGAGCTCAATAAATGACCATATATGCTAAATAATTTTACTGAGATGTTTCAATATAAAACAAATAGAACAAGGAACTGTTCCTGTCCATTATTCGAAAGCTGTCTCTCTGAATTATTTTCTTCACCCATAAGCCTGTTTTTCCTCTCTCTAGTTTCTAATCTTAAACCACTGCAACTTCTAGCCCCCCAATTCATTGCTTATCAACCCTAGCCACCTTTCAATCATAAGACAGTCAACCTTTGATAACTTTCCAGTTTCAGACTCATGTGATATCTTTCACTTTTCAATTCTGTTTGGCAGCTTACTAGACTTCTCCCCATTTGTTATTTTTAGGATTTCCATGTCACAGTCTCCAAAGTTTCATTTCTTTGACTCTCCTAATAAGCTCTATCTCTGTCCTGATGTAAATGGTTCAAAGATTTGATTTTTCTTTCTACTTAATCAGAATATTCCCTCCTCCTATACTCGGCTTCCTTTGCTGTTAATAGTGGCTACAATTTCTGATGTTGCCTTTGCTATGCCCACAGGGGCATTGTGCATCTGCCCCAAGGTTACTCCTGTTTCCTCCTTTTCATTATATGCAAACTGTGGCATCATCTGAACAGGAGATCAAGTTTCCTATGTATACACATAACTTTAATCTGCTCTTTTGATTCCAAAGTTGTTACTTGAATTTGGCATCAAATCTTGGATGGGTCAGAAATTTTACAGGCACAATTGAAGCCATTTTGTTTGGTTTTGTTGACTCATGTGTTTGTACCCTGAACTCCATTCATCTCCCTGACCTCGCTTCAGGCTGAAAATGGTGGTGCAGAAACTGGTGTGCTGCAAAATTCCTTTCCTATATCAGCTCTATTTCCTATATCAGCTCTATTTAACATTGTAACATTAATTTAGGGAAACATAAAGTCATCAAGGTTTACAGCATGGAAACAGACCCTTCAGCCCAACTTGTCCACGTAGCCCTTTTTTTTTAACAACTAAGCTAGTCCCAGTTGCCTGCAGTTGGCCCATACCCCTCCTTACCCATCTTACCCAAGTAACTATCTAAATGCTTTTTAAAAGACAAAATTGTGCCTGCCTCTACTACTACCTCTGGCAGCTCGTTCCAGACACTCACCATGCTGTGTGAAAAAATTGTCCTTCTGGACCCTTTTGTATCCCTCCCCTCTCATCTTAAACCTATGCCTTCTAGTTTTAGACGCTCCTATCTTTTGACAACGGTTTTGCACTCGGCAAAATCCACAAAGTAGTAAAGAGATAAATGACCAAATAATTTGTATTAATGATGTTGGTTGAGGGGAAAATGTTCATGGAAATAGAGTTTTTTCTCCTGCTCAACCTTGAATAGTACCATAGGATTCTTTACATCTACCGAGAAGTAGACGTGCAGCCTCCCATTCCATGCACATGCACGCGGACACAAACACACACAGTTGCTCATCAGATATACTTGGTTTGTCTGGGACAATATACATTTTTGTATTGTCTATTTACTGCATATTTCTTGATTTTAAAAAAAAATTAACAGTTATCTAAATAGCCTTGCATATGACATAACTGTCTTCAGTGGTAATGTAAACATGCAGGTTGCATGTATTGTATTGACCACACAAACAGTTGATTTCCACAACTTTTGTCCCTCTGGAATCCATTGTAACTAGGTATAGCACACTGATATCACTCTATACCATTTCATCAAGGTACATGATAAAAGTGAAATAGTCATATAGTGGCAATAAACAGTTGTAATCGAAGTAAACTTCCAAAAAAAAAATTTTTATGGGATAACATTGTAAATCATTCAATCTTTTATTTTGTGGCTCATGGCTTATGTGTACTCAAGAGCTGTTGCAAGGTTAACCATCATTTATTTTCACCTAATAAAGGGAATACTGATACAAACTCTGACTGGATATATAATTGCATAAGTATTCAATAAATTTTGTATGATGTGGACATAAGACAGCACTCCATACAGCAAATTCAAGAGAGTTGTCCTGCTAGGTCAAAAGTGGAAGTCACCACAAACTGAGCAGTTTGAAAAGAAATTTCCTTTGTGAATCAATAAATGACTAGAGTAGAAACTGTGGAGGAGCAGAAGGATGTCCAGGTAAACAAATCACTAAAAGCTAGTGAACAGTGCAAAAAAAAGCCTAATGTAACGTTGGCCGTCTTCTCAGATGGGTTGGAATACAAAGGGGAAAGAGCTACACTTGAACAGAGCTCGAATCAAATCCCATCTGCAGTGCAGTGTTCAGTTCTGGCACCACATCTCAGGAAGCATGTTGACATTAAGAGGAGGGGAGCTGGTGATAATATTAAGTGTTAGTATGTGATGGAGGAACGCAGCAGCTTGTCTTTTACCTTCAGCAAGTTTATTGTCCGTCAAACTTAGTGATGACATAAAATTGCCAAGCAACTGTTCCAGCTGTGTCCATTTATACTCTCTTGGAGTTTGAGCCATTACCTGTATTTCATAAGGGCAGTTAGCTTAATGTAATTATCACAACATACACGTTGACATATTAACAGATGGATGCAGTCTAAGAAGATTTTGAAAAAAGGTTAAATTACAAGATCGCATTGGATAAATGTATATTGTATTCTGACAAGTTTAGACGATCGAGGGGTGATCTGGTTGATGTACTGTATTAAAAATGCTGAAGATATTTGAAAGTGAAGATTTTGGGAAGCTATTTTCTTTTTTGGGAGAATCCAGGACAGAGGAATGTAATCTCAGTACTCGACCATTCAGAAGTGAATCCAGGAAGCACTTTCTTAACCCAAAGGGCAGCAGAAACAGTTATTCTCACCTTGAAAGGTCCAAAAGTCAAATCAATTCACATTTTTAAAACTGACGTTGACCAGTTTTTGTTAGTATGGGGATTAAGGTTTGTGGGCCAGGAATGGGGGGGTAAATGGATTTGAGTTAGATATTAAATAACGGGGATAAGCTCAAAAGGCTGAGTGGTTTACACCTGTTTCTATAACTCAACCAGATTGGTAGCATTGCTGTATTTTCATTGTCAAAATAACAATTTTGACAAACGTGCAGTGCTGCTTTTTCACATTTTGGGTGGGCAGAAAGAACATATCAAGCTATTTTCGATACATGCAGCTTATTGCACTAGAGGATTTTTACATGCTTAACTGCTACATATACACTGGTTCATTTTTGCGTGATCTATTATGATAACAAAGCTGTGGTGTTTGATCAGAAGCAATTATATTAGTTCCTCCTTTTGTATTAAAATTTCTATTTTACCAATCATTAGATTTTCAAACCCTTCTTTAGTCTCTCTTCTGGTGAATTCCATGAATGTTAATCTTTGTTAGCTTAAAATTATTTTCTTTGACTTTCATGAAGACTTGTATATCATTTAAGTATTATAATTGAATTGTAATCTACCATATTTACGAACTGCTTGCATTGAATTTGTACAGTTAAATCTGGACAACTTTCATTTCTGTAGCATTCTTGTACAGAGTCATAAATGTGCTTAAAAGATAGTGGATGACTGAACATGAAGCAGAAGGAATAGGGGCTTGGATGAAGGTAAAAACTTGGTCAGTATTGGCTGGAGGGGCTGGCAGCTACCAATCAGTGGTGGAGCACTGAACAATTAGCACAGTGTGTCAGCATCATAGATGATATGCATTGCTGTATGTGGCTGAAGGCGATCATGGAGGTTGGAAGGAGTGAAACTTGAAGTGATTTTTGAATCCACTGGTTCTTACGGAATTAAAGTTATTAAAATTAAATGCTAATGTTTAAAATTATTTTAGAACTGGGTAGAAGTATAGTTTATTTGAAAATACATTTGTGTATATGTAAAATTTGCATTCAACACAACTTTAGAAGACACTTAAATAATTAAACTTTAGTTCTAAAATATTCCTAAACTCTAAGTATTGAGAAAACTTTTAGAGGCACTAATTAAAATCAAATGTTAGTTACATATGGCTTAAGAAAATAAGTTGCTACTGATCTGTATAGCAATTCCATATTTTACTCTGTGACATGTATAACGTAGAGGAGCAAGAAAATGAAGGAGTCGAAATAAGTATCCAGATTTTGCAGTCAGCAGTGAGTGAATGGCATTCACTATTGAACTCAAATATTGATGATTTTTTCCCTATTACGAAGCAATCTCATTCAAACATCACCTATAGGGAATCGCTGTTGTTTATGAACTGTAAATTCATCAAACAAGCTGAGCAATCAGATTGAAGAATTCCCATACATAGCACACTAGGAAGGACAATAGCACTGACTATTATTCATATCTTAAAAATAACTTTATAAACATAGAAACTAGAAGCAGGAGGAGGCCATTTGGCCCTTTGAGCTGATTAGGGCACTCATGTGGGAGTGCAATAAAAGCTGAAATTTCAGCTTTTTAAAGTTTTGTTACTTAAAAAACCTATAGGTTTTTATTATTGTTGAATTAAGGGAATGCTACTTCAGACTTCTCTAGCCCTGGAAAACTATATTTTAGAAGTCATTCGGCGGTAATTATGACTTGGTACCTCATGCAACAAAGTGTAACATTTTCAATGGTTTTTAAGTTGACTTCTTAAATTGCATCTCATATTAGAACACTGATTTTTCTGACTGTGAAAGCTTCAACAGTGTATCCTGTGGTGGTGGTGAGGGGTGGGGACAAGGTATGCCTGATGATAACTTCCATTTTTAATTGTGCCTGTATGGACTATTGAGGTTGCTGTCAGTTTTACCATCATTACAGCCACAAAATTTAGGTCATTGTCTTAATGATAATATCCAAATTGCAAAATATTAACTCTATCTGCAATGAGATTGAGATAAAATGCATGTTTTTCACTTCTATGCTCTTTCATATAATTGTTTGAAAGTATAAACTCCACACTGTTAAAGGGAGGTGTAATTTCAGAGCAGTAAATTTAGAAAATGGATCATTTAATACTTACAACCTTTAGAATCCACTCAGTTTCACTTAAAACCAGTTTGGTTGTACTGATTAAAAGCTAAGTTTAGACAACCAATCAGCACAGTCACAATAATCACAGTTTATGATCGGCCAATGAAGTATTTAACCCCTATAAATCACCGGGAAGTAATTCAAGCGGCAAACCGTTTTTCAAAATTCTTGAACATACCATTAAAATGTTAATTTTTTTGAACAGGCCAAACTTAATTTAGAGGCAATCAGCCATATTTTTGGCACAAGACGCTATGCTGTTCCCCTGCCTCTCACCAAATATTGCGCATGAAAAGGGGGCTTGGAGGAGATAGCTCAGCAGTTGGATGCTCAAAGACATGACAATTCATTTGAAGTAATATTGTGTTCAGCTGCTTGGCACTGAGGGCCACTGTAGAACCATAACCAATTGAGAAGCTGAAACCTTAAAAAAGAAAATATTTTTCAGCTGTTTCAATAGTTTTTAATGAGATCACAACAGTGGATGGTGGCTTTAACATACACTTTGATAAAGATAAACATGCACTCTGTAAAGACTTGACTACCTGTAAAAACTCGCATTCCAATCATTACCTTGCCATTGAGTCTTTGTTTATATATGCCCTCACCTGATGAACGAGCAGCGCTCCAAAAGCTCGTGATACCAAATAAATCTGTTGGACTTAAACCTGGTGTTGTGAGACTTCTTACTGTGCCCACTCCAGTCCAACGCCAGCATCTCCATATCTTTGATAAAGATGTTTTCTGTGTTTTTTCTCCTGTAAAGAATCTTAGTCAAATCCAATATTGCTATCATCTAACAGGACATTCTGATGCAAAATATGTATTAATTGATCTGTCAATATGTAGAGATGGATATTATAAAATGACACTGACATATTAGGCCTTTTCACAGATGAACCTTTGAACCTTCTGAAATCTAATAACAAGCACCCAATCCTATGGAGCTAACCATTATTCATCCATGCATCACCATAGATATTTGGGCTTCAGCACCATTAGAAGCAAAGAGGTCGCTTTTATAGCGTATTCAATGTCTTCAGGATGTCCTAAGGCCAATAGAGTAATCAATGTTGCAATGTAAGAACACAAGAAATAGCAGGAGTAGGCCATGTGGCCTGTCATGCCTGCTGTACCATGCAATATGATCATAGCTGTCCTCGGGCTTGAATTCCACTTTCTTGCCCATTCCCCACATCCACTGATTTCACCAAAAATCTGTCTATCCCAACATTAAATGTATTCAACAATGGAGTGTCCACAAGAGAACTCCAAAGATTCATAACCCCTTGAGTGCAATTATCTCTATTCATTTCAGTCCTATCTGATCGGTCCCTCGTCCTGAAATTGTGCCCCTGTACTTTAGATTCCCCAACCAAAGGAAACGAGCTGTTAGGGTCCATCCTTTCAAAGCATTTCAAAACTGTGTAAATTTCAATGGGATCACCTCTCATTCTTCGTAATCTTCTAGATTCCATAGAAAACAGATTCAATTTGCTTATCTATCATCCTCAGGATTAATTTAGTGAACTTTACTACTCCCAATGCAAGCACATCTTAAATATGAAAGCCAAAACTGTACACAGCGCTCTAGATGTAAAACTCTAGCAGGATGACTTTATTTCTGCACTCCAATCCCCAGGCAATAAAGGCCAGTATGTAATTTGCATTCCTAATTGCTTGCTGTATCTGTATGTTAACCTGTTATATTTCTTGTATGAGCACACCTCAGTCTTTTGAACATCAACACTTAGAAGTTTCTCATATTTTTAAAGATATGTTCTGCCATCTTATTGTGCAATCACTTAAGAAAGGGAAAGATGACAGCCAGATAAATTGGTGGTGTGGATTGAGAATGAATATTGAATAGGGCACCAGGAAAACCACATTGCTCTTCTTTGAATAATGCCTTGGGAACTTTAACATCCAGTAGAGAGAGCAGTCAGAGCCTCTGACTAACATCTCATCCAAGATATAGCACCTCTGACAAGGCAACACTGCCTCTGTATCACACTGAAGTCATGATGTGGAGATGCCAGCGTTGGACTGGGGTAAGCACAGTAAGAAATCTCACAACACCAGGTTAAAGTCCAACAGGTTTATTTGGTAGCACAAGACACAAGTTTTCGGAACACTGCCCGTCCATCAGTTATTCGGCCTCTGATCTTCGGGTAAGCGTTCTCCAAGGTGGCCTTCACGACACATAACAACACAGAATCGCTGAGCAGAAACTGATAGCCAAGTTCTGCACACGTGAGGATGACTTCAACCGGGATCTTGGGTTCATGTCACGTTGTCTGTAACCCCCATGACTTGCCTGGGCTTGCAAAATCTCACTAGCTGTCCTGGTTGGAGATAATACACATCTCTTTAATCTGTGCTTAGCCCTTTGTCCACTCACATTGTCTGTACCTTTAAGTCTTGATTACCTGTAAAGACTCGCATTCCAACCATTATCTTGTAAATTGAGTTTGTGTCTATATGTGCCCTGTTTGTGAACACAATTCTCACTCACCTGATGAAGGGGCAGTGCTCTGAGAGCTTGTGGCTTGTGCTACCAAATAAACCTGTTGGACTTTAACCTGGTGTTGTGAGACTTCTGACACTGGAGTGTCAGCCTAGATTGTGTGTTCATATTTCTAGATAGTGACCTTGTAGCTATGACCTAATTCTGAGGGGAAATGCTTCTGTTGAATAAAGGTCGGTCCAATAGTGATTTACAGCTATATTCTTTAGTAGGGGGCCATGTGGCATTTCTAATAAAGGTGAAATGGAAATGTTGTGTACTTGTAGGATTTGGGTAGCAAAAAGATCAGCTAGGGGTGGGAAAGCAGATGCTCTTTCTGGAGAGATTCCTGGGCAAAGTATTTTTTTACTGCTGGGCAGTAAATAGGACATGACCTAACATGCACTACATAGACTTAACTATTTACAGTACATACACTCCTACTCACGTGCACAAAATATTTGAATTTTAATCATTGGAAAGGGGCTTTGCATAGATTGGTAAACACTAGTTTGATGTGCTCTCTCTTGGACAAGAGAAGTGCAATCCCAGCTAGGCAATAAGAAGAAAGACTTGCATTACATACAACATCAGCATATCCCAAAGATTTACAGCTAATGAAATAACTTTCAAAGTATAGTCAGTGTTGGTGTAACAGCAAATTTACACATGGCAGGATCCCGTGAACATCAATATAAGAAACATAAGAAATAGGAGCAGGAGTAGGCCATCTAGCCCTTCGAGCCTGCCCCGCCATTCGATAAGATCATGGCTGATCTGTTGTGGCTCAGTTCCACATTCCCGCCCTCTCCCCATAACCCTTAATCCCCTCGCTTATCAAAAACCTATCAACCCGCGTCTTAAAAATATTTAGCGAGGCAGCCTCCACCACCTCAACGGGCAGAGAATTCCAGAGATTCACCACCCTTTGAGTGAAGAAGTTCCTCCTCAACTCCGTTCTAAACCGCTCCCCCCTTTATCTTGAGGCTGTGCCCCCGAGTCCTACTGTCCTTTCTGAGCGGGAAGAGTCTCTCCACCTCTATCCTATCCATCCCATTCATCATCTTATACGTCTCAATGAGATCTCCCCTCATTCTTCTAAACTCTAACGAGTACAAGCCTAGTTTATTCAGCCTCTCCTCATAGCTCAACCCTCTCAACTCCAGTATCAGCCTAGTAAACCTCCTCCGCACTCCCTCCAAGGCCAAAATATCCTTGCGTAAGTACGGCGACCAAAACTGCACACAGTACTCCAGCTGCAGCCTTACCAATGCCCTATACAGCCGCAGCAAGACCTCCCTACTTTTATATTCAATCCCCCTCGCTATGAAGGCCAGCATCTCCCATTCGCCTTCCTGACCACCTGCTGCACCTGCAGGCTGGGTGTTTGCGACTCGTGCACAAGGACCCCGAGGTCCCTCTGCACCGTCGCCTGCTGCAGTTTTTTGCCACGTAAGTAATAGTCTTTCCTACCATTATTCCTACCAAAGTGGACCACCTCGCACTTGCTATTATGATAACAGCCAAGTTTCTTTGAGTAATGTTGTTAAAGGATAAATATCATTCTCCCCAGCTCTTATTTGAAATAGTGCTGTAGAATATTTTGCATCCACCTGAGAGTACAGATAGGGCTTTGAATTAACATCTTATTCAAAAGATGGTGCACCTACCAATGTAGCTGTGCGTCAGCACTGCACTGGGATGTCAGTCTAGATATTTCATGCAAAATCATCTTTATTGTTGGAGTTGAATCCACAACCTTCCACCATGGGTGAGAGTGCTTCCTGAGTGGCTCACAGAATGCCAAACACTAGTTCTAGTTTTAAAATGTTATGATTTGGCACAAAAAAATGTAGAATACCAAATGGGCTTCAAATTTAAGAGTGCTGTTAGAAAGGTTTATCCATTTGTATCAAATAATCTGAACAATTTAACATATGCCATGTTTTCAATCACAGCAATAAGATAAGCTGTTGCTTACTCCTCAAAAATGAAATAATTATATTGCATCACTTAGCATTTTAACTAAACAAACTTTCATAAATGCACAACAATTTAATACAACATTGGCATTAGTATTAGTTCCATTTACAAACTGAAGAAATTATATCCTCACAGACGGTTAGAGTGAACCTGAATGGCCAATTTCAGAAGGACATTATTATGTTTACAATTCTAGAATGCCTAAACAATGAGATGATGATGCTGTGTTAACTTCTTACATTGAAAACATTAAGGCATTGAAAACATTAAGGCATTTAAATGATTTTACAGCTTGCATCTTGTGACAATTTGATAAACTCTATGAATAACACTAACCATGAAACTAATTTGATGTGGAATCCTATTGACCCTTCATATCTCGAACATTTTATACTACAATAATTTAAGCTTACTGTTGCAGAGAGGCAGGGTTCAATTCAGATTTCTCCTCCCCACCCATCTGTAAGCAAAATTGCTTTTGATTTCCCCTTCATAAGTGGTGACAAGTTTTGTTGATGGAAGATGATAGACAGCCTCTTTTAACTCTACAAGGAAATATTGTGTGCTCACGTGACATGCATGAGCCATGACTCGCGCCCCTAAGGTGGGACAAAGGATGTATGTTCCTGGTCTGGGTTTTTGAGATGGTTAATGTTCCATCTGTTAATAAGAGCACCAAAGGTTTGGAATTTGATTGGTGCAGTCACCGGAGGCATTAATGCCTCTTTAGAGCTAATGGGCGTTACATTACGACCATGTCGTGCCTATTTTTTTTTAGCGTGGTCAGTCTCTCGCCAGAAATGGGTGAGAGGCTGGTTTATGTATTCAAATTTATTTAAATGGGAAGTTCAATATGATTAGCGAGTCTGGCACTCAATCGTCCAGGCTGGCCTGCCTTTATGGCCTTGCCAGGAAAGGTTCTAGATTGTACAATTGAGTGCGTGGTGAAAGGACTGGTGCAGGAGGGAGGGTTTCAAATTTGTGAATCACTGGGAAGTCTTCAAGAGAGGATGGCACCTGTACATGAAGGACGGGTTATACCTAAACTGGAGCGGCACGAATGTCCTGGCTGGGAGTTTTGATAGTGTGGTTCGAGTGGGTTTAAACTAATGTGGCGGGGGCTGGCGATCAAAACAATAGGTCAATAAGCATAGAGGCTGGGGACAAGATTGGGGCTAGGGCAAGACTGTCTAAGAGGAAGAGCATTCTGGGGGAGGATGACCTCAGTGGACCTGGAGGTCTGGAGTGCATCTGCTTCAATGCAAGGACCGTAACGTGCAAGGCAGACGAACTTAGAGCCTTAACGCTTGTGCAGAACTTGGATGCGGTTGCAGTGGAGACTTGGCTAAAAGAAGTTCAAGACTGGCACCTAAATACTCCAGCGTCTAAGTGTTTTAGACGAGACAGAGGAGGGGCTAGAAGAGGTGGGGGGGAGTAGCAGTACTGGCTAGGGAGCACATTACAGCGGTATAGAAGGTGGACAATTTAGAAGGGTCATGTAACGAGTCACTGTGGGTGGAGCTCGAAACAGGAAGGGCACAGTCACTATGCTGGAGATATACTACAGGCCTCCCAACAGCCCACAGGAAGTTGAGGAACGGATATGTAAGGAGATTCTGGACAGGCGCAGAAAAAAATAGGGTTGTTGTAGTAGGAGACTTTAATTTCCCTTGTATAGGTTGGAAATTGCTTAGGGCTGGCAGCCTGGATGGGGAGGAATTTATAAAATGCTTACAGTTCTTTGGAACAATATGTTGATAGCCCTACTAGAGAGGGGGGCTACACTGGACCTAGTACTGGGGAATGAGCCCGGTCAGATCATCAAAGTCTCAGTAGGGGAACATGTGGCAAGTAGTGACCACAATTCTGTAAACTTTAGGTTAGTAATGGAAAAAGATAAGTGTTGTCCTATGGGTAAGGTGCTGAATTGGAGGAAGGCTAACTACAGCTGGATTATACAGGATTTGGTGGCTGTTGATTGGGAGAGGTTGTTCAAGGGTAAATCCACATCTGGCATGTGGGAGTCTTTTAAGGAGCAGTTGATAAGGCTGCAGGACAGGCATGTGCCTATAAAAAGGAAGGATAGGAAAGGTAAGATTCGAGAGCCATGAATAACCAGTGAAATTGTGGGTCTAATCAAAAAGAAAAAAGAGGTTTACGTAAGATCCAGGCAACTAAAAACAGATGGAGCACTGGAGGAATACAGAGAAGGTAGAAAAGAACTCAAACAGGGAGTTAGAAGGGCAAAAAGGGGTCACAAAATGTCCTTGGCAGATAGGATTAAGGAGAATCCTAAGGCATTTTACACATACATTAGGTACAAGAGGGTTGTCAGGGAAAGAATCGGACCTCTCAGGAACAAAGGAGGGGAATGCTTAGAACCCAAGGAAGTAGGTGAGATCCTAAACAAATACTTTGCATCAGTATTCACAAAGGAGAGGGACATGTTGACTGGTAGTGTCTCTGAGGGATGTATTAACCCATTAGAAAAAATCTCAATTACAAGGGAGGAAGTATTAAGAAATTGTCTGCATCTTTAAGACTTGAATAGCAGGTTAGCTATAAAGACTTGTATTCTAGTCAGCATTCTGTAAACCGTGTGTGACTTTATATGCCCTTCTCTGATCAGAACCTTCCACACACCTGACGAAGGAACACCGTTTCCGAAAGCTTGTGTGTTTACTATCAAATAAACTGATTGGACTTTAACCTGGTGTTGCGAGACTACTTACTACGTTTACCCCAGTCCAACACTGGCATTTCTACATCTTGGCTACAAAAGACAGAGGGTAGCAGTGGCGGGGTCTTTTTCCGGTTGGAAGTCTGTGACTAGTGGTGTTCTACAGGGCTCTGTATTGGGACCTCTGCTGTTTGTGATATATATAAATGATTTGGAAGATGTAGCTGGTGTGATCAGTAAGTTTGCAGATGACACGAAGATTGCTGGAGTTGCGGATAGTGATGAACATTATCAGAGAATGCAGCAAGATAGGCTGGAAAATTGGGCGGAGAAATGGCAGATGGAATTTAATCCAAATAAATGAGAAGTGATGCATTTCGGTAGATCTACTGTAAGGGAGAGCTATACAATAAATGGCAGAACCATCAGGAGTATAGGTACACAGAGGGACCTGGCTGTGCAAGTCACAGATCCATAAAGGTGGCAGCACAAGTGGAGAGGGTGGTAAAGAAGGCATATGGCATGCTTGCCTTTATTGGATGGGGCATAGAGTATAAAAGTTGGCATATGATGTTGCAGCAATACAGAGCTATATATTTGGAATACTGCTTCCAGTTCTGGTCACCACACTACCAGAAGGACGTGGAGGCTTTGGAGAGAGTACGGAAAAGGTTTACCAGGATGTTGCCTGGTATGGAGGATCTTAGCTATGAGGAGAGATTGGGTAAACTGGGGTTGTTCTCCCTGGAAAGACAGAGGATGAGGGGGTGACTGAATAGAGGTGTATAAAATTATGAAGGGCATAGATAGGGTGAACAGTGGGAAGCTTTTTCCCAGGTCGGAGGTGACGAACACAAGGGGTCACAAGTTCAAGGTGAGGGGGGCAAAGTTCAACACAGATGTCAGGGGGACATATTTTACACAGAGGGTGTGGGGGCCTGGAATGCACTGCCAGGCAAGGTGGTTGAGGCAGACACACTGGGATCGTTTAAGACTTATCTAGATAGCCACATGAACAGACTGGGAATAGAGGGATACAAACAAATGGTCTAGTTGGGTGCATGAGCGGCGCAGGCTTGGAGGGCCGAAGGGCCTGTTCCTGTGCTGTTTTTAATTTTAATGCGGAGAAGTGTGAGGTAATTCACTTTGGTAGGAATAACAGATGTGTTGAGTATAGGGCTAACGGGAGGACTTTGAATAGTGTGGATGAACAGAGGGATCTAGGTGTATGTGTACATAGATCCCTGAAAGTTGGGAATCAAGTAGATAGGGTTGTTAAGAAGGCATACGGTGTCTTGGCGTTTATTGGTAGGGGGATTGAATTTAGGAGTTGCAGCGTCATGTTGCAACTGTACACAACTCTGGTGCGGCCACACTTGGAGTACTGTGTGCAGTTCTGGTCCCCACATTACAGGAAGGATGTGGAGGCTTTGGAGAGGGTGCAGAGGAGGTTTACCAGGATGTTGCCTGGTATGGAGGGGAGGTCCTATGAGGAGAGACTGAGGGATTTGGGGTTGTTTTCGCTGGAAAGAAGGCGGCTAAGAGGGGATCTTATTGAAACATATAAGATGATTAGAGGTTTAGATAGGGTGGACAGTGATAGCCTTTTTCCTCGGATGGAGAAAGCTAGCACGAGGGGGCATGGCTTTAAATTAAGGGGGGGTAGTTATAGGACAGATGTCAGGGGTAGGTTCTTTACCCAGAGGGTGGTGAGGGATTGGAATGCCCTGCCTGCTGCGGTTGTAAATGCGCCTAGTTTGGGGGCGTTTAAGAGATCCGTGGATAGGTTTATGGACGAAAAGGGATTGGTTTAGGTTAGTGGGTCATTGTTTTTTAACTGGTCGGCGCAACATCGTGGGCCGAAGGGCCTGTTCTGCGCTGTAATGTTCTGTGTTCTCTGTTCTATGTTTTGTTCTTTGTCCTCTCCAGGGAGGAATAAGCATGCTCCCCATGAATGAGAAGCAATCGACTTGGCCTCAAAGGTGGAACCGGAGGCCATTTAGGCCTCCCGAGGAAGCCAAGGGGAAGGGGTGAGCCCCTTGGGCAATGCCAGCCAGGCACCTTGGCAATGCCCATTGGGCAGGGGCAGGGCCAGTAGGGAATGGGACTGATTAGGGCAGGGCCAAAAGGGGCCCGCTGCCACTCGATAGTTTGTTGGGGGGGGGTGGGCAGTAGGGAGAGGGAGGGAAAGGGAGCCAGTTGCCGCTCTGCAGTGATCAGTGGGGGGGCAAGGCTTTGGGGCTGCAATCGGTGGGGGAAGGGAGGGTGTCCGCGATCGGTCTGGGTGGTGGGCGTCAGGGGAACTGTGTCTTGGGCCATGTGCCCCTGCGATTGTGGGAGGGCGGGGGCTGCAGTAGCAGGGGTCTGACAACTCTTTTTGTCTGTCAGACCCCTGCTACTGCTAATGTGTGTGTGCAGCATCAGAAGTCTGCACATGCGCACTACCTTTCTCTGCAGGCTTTTGGGCGTGTTAAGCCCTGCCCACAGGCTTCTGCAGCGAGCAACAGACTTGGTAAAAGTTTTGCAGCCAGAGTATGTATGGGGGAGCCTGAAAATGTGTCCAAAAAGTTGATCTGAAGCTCCCCCAGCTCCGTATCCGCCTGATGCTTAGGAAAAAAATGGTAAAATTCCGGCCAGTGTGTTTGCTGTGGTTTTCTGAAGGCTTGAAATTCTTCTCGTGCAAACTGTAGCCAGTCATGGCTTCAGTGAGTGCCGTGCCTTTGTCCATTTACAGTTTTTCTTTTAACCTAAGTAGCCAGCATGATATAGATATATATTTCTTCTATGTCTTCCTGAGTGAAAAAGTAATAAATCTCACTTCAATTCATAATAAGTCAGTTGTAGCAAGATTGAAAATTCAATGTTTTCTTCACTTTAGAATTTGTAGATGTAATTGTGGAAACTTACTATCATATAAAACAATTTTGTCTGTGGTCTGGTGACCTTTTAGTTAATAAACCAGCAGGATCTAAATGGATTGGACCTCAGTTTCCACTATTGACGCCAGGTTGAGAAAACACTTGATTTGTTTTAGAAACCGTGCATTTGGAGTTTTATCTGCCCGCTGTGATTTTCTTTTGTTGTTTGAGTTGGGAGAAAAGATAGTATTGTCAGACTGGGCTAAACCTTTCTGGTCAAGGACATTGTGACAATTCTTGCTGATTAACAGGGCAGTATTTCATGGTAATTATTTATGAACATGCAAACATGCTCTTGAAGAGGGAGAAAGGAATACTATCAAAACATATATGCTCCTGTTGTAGCTAAATGCAGCATACATATTTCGTTTAAAATTAAATCAAAAGTTAATGTGCACATGTTTAGACCTCAGAAATTTAGGGCACAGGAAACAACTGAAAGTGTATTCTCAGAAATGCAAGAAAATGGAGCCCAGTGAGAGATAATGGCCAGAATTCTCTGATATCGTACACCCCATCACCGCTGCCAGCGAGAATGGAGAATTTGGTGCTCAGTCAAATCTCCATTTACTGCAGTGGGACTGGAGAATCCCAGTCATGGGTGAGAACAGAGAATCCTGGACAATGTAAATAGTACCACTGCAAATTCTCTACAGTAGTTTTAATTTCAGAAATATTAAATTAATTTTATTGATATATTCTAATGTATATATTGCAGCCTGACAGCACATGCACAAGGTACAAAATGGATGGCAAATGGGGGTTACCCCAGTTGTCTTCACACGTTTTCTTGTAGCCAGCAAGATGGGGTAAAACAAGAATATCGGCTTTCATGAACCCTGTCACAGTGTATTATGCATTCAGTTCATAAAGGGGATCGTCCTGAAGTTGAACAGACAATGGACATTATTTCTGTTCCTAACGTGGTAAGCCGTGTATGTACTCTTTTTAAATTTTATGATTAATTTATATTAATTTCTTGAAACAATATAACCTTGCCTCCCAGCTTTTGAGCTACAGTCGCTATTTTCTTGTACTTGACTGATAGCTTTTTAAGATGTTGAGTTGAAATTATTTAGGTTTTTATGCATTAGCATGAATTTACATCATAGTAATTGTAGTATGTTGCATTTAATACTAGTGAACATTACGTGAATTTCATGGAATCGAAAAGCAATAAATCAAAGAACTTGAATTAATTCCATTTGGTGAAATTCAGTTTGTAGTTCACCGTTTCACTTGATTTCTATCCCCTTCTCCCCAACAAATCGGGACTGAGACTTGAATTACGGATGAACTTACTGAAGATCAAACTGCTTTCCAACTTCACTGTGGAGGGGCCACCACCTCATTCTCCTACCAGAAAGGTTGACCCTTGAGTCATGATGGCTAACTCTGGTGTTGCCACACACCAAGAATAAATTTGCAGTGTAGAGGTGCGACATCTAAACTGACTCGAAGGTTTAGCAAAGGCCTCCCCTCCCCCCACTTAGGACTCTCCCTCCACTGGGAGATATAGCCCAACCAAATACTCAAAGCTCAGATTGCATTTAAATTGGAAGTGTAGCATATGTGAAAAGTGAGGCTGCTTCACATTACGACATTGCCATGATTCTGTAAAATAACTCCTGAGTTTGAGTAGTCTTTCAAAGTTTATACGCAGGAGTGTTCATGAAGGCTCAACCTTGCCCCTCATCTGAGGTGTGATGATCCTCAGGTTAAATCATCAACAGTCACCTCTTCCCCTCAGCAGCCTATGGTCATCTAGGACAATGGTGACTTTACCTTTATATGTCTTTAAAATACAGGAGTTATTTTTACAATATACACAGTCAATAGATTTCCTCCTCTTATACTAATGAAGTCAAATTTGTTTACAATTTATGCAGCTATTGATGCAGTTTAACTGGCTTGAGGATCATAGAGATGTAAAACATTGCTCACCTAAAAAAAAATCCACAGATGTAGCTGTTCATATTTCAATATTCTAGATGAGACTGTAGGTGAATGAATAGCTCCAGCTGAGTCCTTTATGCGGTGCTGAGCTTGGATCGTGGGGCAATAATTAGGGTCCTTGGTATTTTGCACCTAGAATTATATTTTCTGTTTATAATGCCAGCAATGTACATCTGCAAAAATGATTTTCCGTATCCAAAATGGGTGATAGTAATAAATTGTCTTTTTAGAAACTTCTGTTGAAGTGTATGAGAAATTCCCATGAAGACTGTGTGAAGTAGCATTTCTGGCCTCCCTGTTGCATATTTCTTGTGATGGGAGGTGGCGCGATATTTGTCTGCAGCAGGATCTTCAGGTCCTGCTGCTGTCAGTGGGATTTCCCAATGTTTGCACCCCATGCCATCACTGGGAAATACACGGCAGGGGTGCACCATCGGCAGAACCAGAAAATCCTGCTGATATGAACAGCCGGAGAATTCCAGCCTGTAAACTTGATCATTGTATCTCTTGCTCACACATTTGTTTTCAGCCAATATAAACACAGAAAATACTGGATAATCGCAACAGATCTAGCAGCATCTCTGGATTGAGAAACAGAGTTCACATTCAAGTCCATATGACTCTTTTTTTGTACAGCTGAAGTGTTTGGAGAAATGTGATGAATTATATAGTTGGAGAAGGGGTGGAGGAATGAGCAGAGTAGAAGGTCAAAACTAAAGAACAAGTCATGGACACAAGACAAAGTGTTAATGGTGGCATT
This sequence comes from Carcharhinus amblyrhynchos, assembly GCF_965287045.1. Classification (NCBI taxonomy): domain Eukaryota; kingdom Metazoa; phylum Chordata; class Chondrichthyes; order Carcharhiniformes; family Carcharhinidae; genus Carcharhinus; species Carcharhinus amblyrhynchos. The sequence continues at coordinate 17,800,767 of NC_137351.1, read as the reverse complement.
AAGGACTAAAGATAACAGTGGCATAAAGGTGAGATAGCAGAATGTGTTAATACGATAACAAAGGTCTGTGCTCAGTGGAAGCGAAACTAAAGAACAAGTGACAGACAGCCCCTGTTTGAGTCGGGGGAGTGGGGGACTTGCTGCTCAAAGATGAGGGTTCCCTCTGGGGTCAGAGACAGGTCCCCCTCCCCCCAAACCCTGAAATAGTGACCCCCCCCCCCCCCCCGCAACCACACCTGCTGACCAGGTGAGCACCACCAACTCTTCCGCAAAGAAAGGCTTCTTTCCCACCATTCAAATCAGGAGTCATTACTCCCTCAACTCCACCCACACAGACTCAAGGGTGAACTGATCCAACCACACTCCCTCCTTCACAGAGGCCCCCGCCCCCTCCACTTTCCACCTCTACTCCGTCCCCCTCAAGCTTCAAGCCACATCTGTGAAGTGTTGGAGGGGAGAGTGACCTCTTATTCGTATCGGGGAGGGGGGGTGGGGGAAGGGAAGTGGGGTTGCCCCTCTTTGCTAAGGGTGTTACCGTAGACCCTCAGGGATCAAGTACATGGATCCACACCAGTTACTATCAGCACCAAAGCCTGCCCGGTCCACTTTCCACTAGAGAGGTGGGTGAATACAGTAAGAAGTCTTACAACACCAGGTTAAAGTCCAACAGGTTTATTTGGTAGTAAATGTTTGCTACCAAAAAAAACCTGTTGGACTTTAACCTGCTGTTGTGAGAGTTCTTACTGTGTTTACCCCAGTCCACCACCAGCATCTTCACATCATGAGGTGGGTGAATACCAGAGGGCCAATGAGTGGGTCCCCAAACCCAGTAATTGCATTACAATTAGCCAGGTTTGCATGATAATTGGGTTGCCACTCACCATGGGGGGAAGGGGGGGGAGGGGTTTGGTGATGATGATAGTGGTGTGGATGTATCCCAATAGCCCTCATGTCCTGTGGGAATTCCAATTTTTGGCTGCTGCCCCATTCAGAGGGGTATCAGAATTCTCAGTGGCCTTCTGATGAGCTTGGAGAATTCCACCCCACATCTGGAATATTGTGTACATGTTCAGACCCCTTGTTTGAAAAAAGGATATAATAGCATTAAAGTAGTACAGAGGAGGTTTAGTTGACTCATTCCCGAAGGCTTATGAGGAAAGGTTGAACAGGTTAGATCTAAACCCATTCGAGTTGAGAAGAATGGGAAGTTATCTTAAAATCCTGATATTTCCTCTTCTGAGTGAGACCAGAACTAGGGGGACACAGTTTAAGAATAAGAGGTCTCCCTTTTAAAACTGTGATAAGAAACCTTTCCTTTTGAGGATTGTTAGCATGTGGAATTATCTTCCCCAAAGAGCAGTGGAGGCTGGGCCACAAATTATTCAAGGCAGAGTTAGACAGATTTTTGATGGACAAGGGAGTCAGGTTATGGGGGGCAGCCAGACGAGTGCACTTGAGACCACAACCAGCTAAACCATGATCTTAATGAATGGCAGAGCAGGTTCAAAGGGCTAAATGGCCAACGCCCGCTCCTCAGACATAACTTCCTATATTTCCTTCACAATTTGACATTTGTCATTGTTTAAGGCAGTCACAATTTTCTTCCCTATGGGCTTGAGTTCTTTGAGGTGAAACCTTCTGGTGGCATTCTTTTGAAAGTTATGTTCCTATGGAAAATGTTCAATGCAGGATTTTTTAATTAAATATGTAGAATAAGGGAGAAAAATTGAAATGAGAGAAATGTGTATTTGGCGATAACTTGTGTTCATACTGTGCTTTCATATAGGAAAGAAAATCATCAAAGGTACTTTCTAACTGGGATTATAATCTGAGAAGGAGAGAAATTAGTGGACATGACCAGAAATGCAGTTAGAGATCATTTCATTACTGTCAGTGAAAGACTTGGGTGAGATGACTAAAAGCATTTTTGCAGAGATCAATTTTAAAAGTAGAGGGAAAAGTAACCAGCTGAAGAGATTCAGGCCTTCAGGGAGACATATGCAGTGAATTGAACATCTGGCTAGACTCTGACATTGGTGCTGCAGCTGAGCAAGGGAAAGCTGCGCAGGATGTGAGAGTTGAAGGACCAAAGGACATGGGCTTAAACAGGGCTGGATCCAGTTATGGGATTATTTGGGGAAAGGCAATAGAGTGATCAGGATTTTGAATTATGTATTATGGAGGCTGGCATGGAGGTATTTTGGAAGTAGAAGTTTGGGTAGAATGAAACTATGGGTAAGTGTTTTGGAGACAGCAGGAATTCATCGATTGAAAGTTGACAATGTGGTTAAAATGGATGCAAGTGGTCATTGTGATGAATGGATTTAAGACTCGGCTCAGGACATACTGGAGTTAGGACATCTTGCTGAAGTTGTATTATGACTTTGGATTGAATACAGGTGTCGGAATATCATGTTGAAGTTATACAAGACATTAGTAAGGCCACACTTGGAATACTGTGCACAGTCCTGGTCACCCTATTATAGAAAGGATATTATTAACCTAAAAAGAGTACAGAAAAGACGTACTAGGATACTACCGGTACATGATGGTTTGAGTTATAAAGAGAGGCTGGATAGACTGGGACTTTTTTTTTCCCGAGAGCCTAGGAGGCTTAAGGGTGGCCTTATAGAGGTCTATAAAATAATGAGGGGCATAGATAACGTAGATAATCAACATCTTTGAGGCAGCATGGTGATACATGGTTAGCACTGCTGCCTCAGTGCCAGGGACCCAAGTTCGGTTCTGGATCACTGCCTGTGTGGAGGTTGCACGTTCTCCCTGCGTCTGTGTAGCTTTCCTCCGGGTGCTTTGGTTTCCTCCCACACTCCAAAGATGTGTGGGTTAGATTGATTAACCAAGCTAAATTGCCCCTTGGTGTCAGTGGGATTAGTAGGGTAAATACATGGGATTATGGGGTTATGGCCTGGATGGGATTGTTGTTGGTATAGGCTCGATGGGCTGAGTGGCCTTCTTCTGCACTATGGGGACTATATGAAATTCTATCTTTTCCTGAAGATAGGGAAGTCTAAAACTAGAGAGCATAGGTTTACGGTGAGAGGGAAGAGATACAAATGGGTCCAGAGGGGAAATTTTTTCACACAAGAGGGTGTTGAGTGTCTGAAACGAGCTGCCAGAGGTAGTAGTAGAAGTGGGTACAATTTTGTCTTTTTTAAAAAGCATTTAGACAGTTACATTTGTAAGATGGGTATGGAAAGATATGGGCCAAACGTGGGCAATTGGGAATAGCTTAGTGGTTTAAAAACTGGGCAACGAGTACAAGCTAGGCCAAAGGGCCTGCTTCTATCCTGTAAATTTCTATGACAATGAGTTAGTGGTTCAGGCCTCAACAAGCAGCCAGAGGTGGGATGGAAGCAGGGACACTGCTTTGACAACGACTGAGTTGGATAACTTTGTCCCTTGATATTGGGTGATCAATCTTTCAACTTTGGTTGAAAATTGGTAAGTGGATTGTGGATGGACATGAATTCAGTGTAAAGTTAAATTGTACACTGCTCGACTTCAAGATAATCAACTTTAGGGTGAGCCCAAACACCACTGCAATATAGATGTCAAATTAAGGAATAATCAAACTCCTCCATTTAGATTTGAAGTATTGATTATTATAGGACACCAAAATACCAGCATCAAGTTCACCCTGATATTACCAGTTCTGTGTGGAAATAACTTTTAATCTACTCAGTTATTTTGAAGCAAAAGGTTGTTCTTGCCCTTCTAACTGAAGAGCCAAATGTAGAAAAGAAAATCAAAAGCATATGGTTGGCTGAACGAGGAGATAAATATAAGTTAGACGATAGATCATATATCTCTGATGATTTATTGTGCAGCAAAATAATTTGAATCGCTGGTATCTGCTAGTATCTGAACTGCAAAGACTATGTGCTGCGGTAACTGCTGGAAAAAAAGCGAACGTCACACTGTTTTGAGTTTAAATTGAGGTCACTGGAACAATCATTTGAGAAGCTTCATGTACATGATTTCTATCAATAATATCCAACTTGAAAAGTCTATTTCATTGTTACTGCTCAGAACATCACAGCAGTATAGCGTGGTTTTTTAAAATATAGAGCTTAAATGACAATTTACTGTAGTCATGAGTAAGTTTTCTATCTTATCCATTTATTTTTGTAAATCTAACCACTTCTCTCTTTGCGGGAGCTGATGTGCCACTCACGGTAAAAATAGAACGTGATGGAAGTGCACAACTGAAAACTAAAGGTTGATATTTAGTTGACCCTTCAACCTCTGAAACTGCGTATTGTGTTTGTCTAGCAGTAGCATGGGGTATTTAATATTTGTTTAGTTTAAAAGCTCCAGCAGCTACCACCTATTGTGCTTCCTTCGTCTGGAAGGAGAGTGGGTTGTACTGAAGATTGCTCTGTCGCTAATACTGATGAGAGTTTTGTGATTGGCTAATAACAGATGTGTTTTGCATACCAGAACTGGTACTGCAAGCTTTTCCTGCTCCACTCATCAGGGAGCTGGAGTGCTCTGTTGCTGAGAAGTGTTCCATTGAAGTGACCTGTCTTACTGCAGATGGAACTCGCCTGCTGTGTAAAGTTGAGTTTGATTGATAACCAAGCCTTGCATCTGAACTCCTGATACCAGAATGGGACCTCAAAACCCACAAAGCCAGAAACGTACGTGGTAATCTGCTTTTTAAATATTTGCCAGAGTGGGTGTTGTACTTTCGAGTCGTTGCAAAGTATTGCATCAAGTAAGCTGACATTTGCCAATTGGGCGCTCAGAAATAGACAGAAGTTACATTTGCTTTGCTGATCTTGTCAGTTCCTTTCAGCGTTGACATTGTATTATTGACATAACCATTTGCAGATGTTGGAGCTTTTCATGATGCTTACTATGTTTTCTAAGATGCTTTACCTGAAGAAAAAATAATGGATGAAGCTCCAGAATTCCAGCCACTTGGTAACTGATCATGTAGAAAGTTCCTGCTCTTAGATTTGTTTTGAAAATATGCAAGTTTCTAAATCTTTGGTTTTAGAAAGATAGAATTCTAATGACTTCTAAATATACATGTTTAATTTATCAATAATAAAAAGGGAGAGTTCAATATTTGGAATAGAAACATAGTATATTCTAGCATTACCTTTAAAAAGTGATTATGGTCATAAACACAAGTGTCCTTAAGCATTGAACAATTTGCAGCTCCAGTTATGGCCACTTACTAATTTATCGACATCTGGTTTAACATTTTTATACAGTATACACTTGGCTTGTCAGTTTTAGCGAACATCATTACTAAAAATAAGCTTTGTGGGTACTCTTGACTATTGTCAGTTATGTGCTATTTGCCAAATAAACTTAGGAGCTAGCAGATGTTTAGCTTTGTGGCAAATGTTTTTGTTTACCTTTTTTCCAAGGTTATTATCAAAGCGTATACAGAGAGTAATGATCTGTGTGCATGGACCTTGCTTGTGATTGTTATATACATTGCATCTGCCTAATTTGCCTCAGATTTTCTAGATGCCAAGATTTATATATTTTTACAGCTGTAATGCAAGAACTCTCAAAGTTCCTACTTCAGTTCAGTGCTTCCTTAGTAAGCCTATGATTTGTGTAAATAAAGTCTGTCTCCTGTACGTTTAACTTGTTGACATTGAAAATTACTGTACAATATGTAAAATTGTAGGATTGCTGACTTTAAAGGCACATTTCAAATCCATACTACCCAATTAGAATATTTTTATATCCCAGTACTCTAGCGTGGTTTGATTATGAGGTTTATGTTCAAAAATAAACCACTACAATCCTGATCTTCGTAAGAATAGTTACTTGATACCTTGCCTTTCCTCTCACAATAACTTCTTCCAGCTATACAAGCTCTACCTTGACCTGTCTGGTCTAAGTCCAGGTTCTTAGACCATAAGATATAGGGGCTGAATCAGGCCATTTGGCCCATTGAGCCTTGTCTGCCATTCAGTTGTGACTGGTGAGTTTCTGAGCCCCATTCTCCTGCCAAATCCCTGTAACCATTGACCCTGACCAATGAAGAACCTCTGTCTTAAATACAATTTGTGCAGCTGCCGTTCCTTTCTATCCCTGTTGATGCCATGCCTTAGGCTTTAGCAACCCCGTACCCCGCTCCCCCATCACCAATCCACACAATTCTCTTCCTAACCACCTCCTCCCCTCACTTTCCTTTTAACCCTTTTTAAGATTTCTTTCATCCAAGTTTTTTTTAAACCAGCTCTCTTAATTCTCTCCTCTTCCTTTTGGTCTGTGTCCATTTTCCTTGCTACTCTGTAGAGTACTGTGTGACTTGAGCAATGTAGGCGCATGCTAACGTATATAATTCAAAAGATTTGTGACACCTGTGTGAACACTACAGTGGCCAACTCATTTCTTCCATTTCAATAAAGTGCTTGGATACACTATGTTTTGGGGTGGAGCAAGAAAACAGTTGTTCTTGTACCTGCAATATGATTCACTCAAGACAAGAGTACTTGCTATCTGAGACTGTACTAACGTGAACATTTTGAAGAACTATGTACGTGAGATACTGTGAGAAGAGGTAATTTTTTTGAATTATGGCATGTGTTTAAAAATGCTCAGTTAATTATAAAAATTATGTTTAAAACAGTAGTAGTAACACACAGCCTCAAACAGAACACACCCTAAGTATTCCCAGCTGTCTACATTTACAATTACATCAACATGCACCAGCTAGCTGATTTGTATGTTTTATTCAGTGAGAAATTCGCATAACAGCACTAGTCTTGTTTTTTGCTGCCTGAACACAGTTTTATCATCTCCTATTGTGAAGAGTGATATTGAAGTAATCCTGTTTTCAGAAGTGTACAGTATTTGGTTAAAATAACATGTAAAATGATGCAATTATTATGTTTTTTCCTTTTGCTGTTCACTGTACTGTTGCGTTTAAGGTTACCCTATTTTATTTTTCCTCTGAAATTATTTTTGACCGCGATGTGCAAGTGATTTTTTTCAATTTCAAAAATGTGTTCAAAATTATGAAAAACTACTTCCCGCACCCCCCCCCCCCCCCCCCCCCCCCCCCCCACCTTGAACATGTGCCCTCTGGGAAAGGTCCACTACAAGAGGGCACAGGCTCAAAGTGAGTAGGGGGGGGGTGGGGGGTTGGTTTAGGAGAGCTGTGCAGCGCAGGTTTTTCACACAGAAGGTGGTGGGTACCCAGAACACACTGTCAACGGAAGTGGTGGAAGCAGGCATGTTAGCAACTTCAAGGCGTATCTTGATTGATGAGAAATGAACAGAGGGATAGAAGCTGCATATGGGTAATAAGTAGTAGGCTGAAATAAGGATTAGGAGTCCGCGCAGGCTTGGGTGGACCAAAGGCCTGTTCCTATGCTGTATTGTTCTCTCCTCTCTTTGTTAGCAATTTCCAGAGAGTGCAGAATACTATTCCAACGCACTTCCAAAAAACGTGGTCAAAAACATTATTACATTTGTTTAAAAAGAACTCTCGACAACTTCGCTCTGCTTAAAAAAACGTTTTGTACACTCTTGGTTTGTTAGTAAACAGGAAGAGGTAAGAATGCGAGTGGACTTTTTGGTTCTTCAATCCTGCTCCATCTCTCATGGCTGATCTTCTAACTCAACTGCACTTTCCTCCCACTATGCCTTTATCACCTGTTCGTAGAACCCTTATAGTGCAGAAGGAGGCCATTCGACCCATTGAATCTGCACTGACTCTCTGACGGAGCATCTAACCCTGGCCATATCCCCGTAACCCCACATATTTATCCCATAAATACCCCTGATCTATACTTCTTGAGACACTAAAGGCCTTTTTATTACTGCCAATCCACCTAACCTGTATGTCTTTGGACTGTGGGAGGAAACCAGAGCACCCAGAAGAAACCCACACAGACATGAGGAGAACATGCATACTCCACTCAGTCACCCAAGGCTGGGTGGGCCCCTGGCACTGTGAGGTGTCACATGCTGCCCTAGTAGTCCACTTAGTATCCAAAAATCTGTCAAGATCTGCCTAGAATATGTTCAACAACTAAATGTCCGCATCTCTATAGGGTACTGAATTCCAAAACTTCTATTGATTCTAACAGAATGAGGGCGGACGCCTTATTCTGAAACACTGGATCTGCGAACATCTACCCAATCAGGACCTTTAAGAATTTTATGTTTCATTGAGATCATTACTCATTGTTCTAATTACTGGAAATATAGGCCTAGTCTACCTGCTTTCCTCATTGGTCAATTCCTTCATTCTCTGAGTCAGTCTAGTGAACCTTGCATTACTTTGAGGTAAGTGCACTTTAAAAGGAATCTAGAGTAATTATTTTCCTCTTGAATAGTTTGAGTTACCTGTGATGCAATACAAGTGAATTCCTTTAATAGTTTTTATTCGATGTTTAAATCTTTACTTAAGTAAAGCTATCCTTTTAATTTTTTTATTTCACCTTACATTCCACATTCCCTAGTATTTCTGTATATCTCTAGAAATGCTGAAATTAAAATGATTCCTACCATTTCACTGTGTGTTCCAATTGATATATGTTTAGTACTGTACATAGGTGTTAAGGTGTGGTATGTACTGCCAGAACCTATAAATAGCCATACAATTAATGTAAACGCAAAATACTGCCGATGCTGGAAAATCTCAGCAGGTCTGACAGCATCTGTGGAGAGAGAATAGAGCCAACATTTTGAGTCAGGATGACCCATCATCAGAGCATTTAATCTATTTTCTCCCTCCACGAAATAGACATCTATTCCTAAATCATTGTTTTTTCCTTGCACTATATACCCTGATTTTGACCAAAATCTATTATTAATTAAATACAAATAGAAAATATTGGAAATACTTAGCAGGTTCACTAACATCTACGAAGAGGGAGACAGAGTTAACTTTTCATGTTGATGGATTTCCATCAGAAGTAATTTCATGAGAACACAATACTTGTTGGTCAGTTTTGTGTTGGTGTCAAGACTGGAGTCAAAATATTACTCCACTCTATAATTTTTATAACTTTAAATTCAGTTCTTTAATTCATTTGTGGGATATTGTCATCGCTGTCTGGCCAGCATTTATTGCCCATCTCTAATTACCTGAGGGCAGTTGAGAGTCAACCACACTGCTGTGGCTCTGGAGTCACATGTAGGCCAGACTGGGTAAGGACAACAGATTTCCTTCCCTTAGGATATTAGTGAACCAGATGATTCAAAGTGAAGATTTCTAGCTGTGGACAAATTGAATTATAAAAACAGCAAAGATATTCTTCCTGATTAGATTCCTTGTTAACAAACCTAACTGACTATAAATGCAGGCATGATGTGGAGATGCCGGTGTTGGACTGGGGTGGGCACAGTAAGAAGTCTCACAACTCCAGGTTAAAGTCAAACAGGTTTATTTGGTATCTTGAGCTTTCTGAACGCTGCTCCTTCATTATGCGAGTGGCTACTTGCCTTTGTCACCTGATGAAAGAGCAGTGCTCCGAAAGCTAGTGGATTTTGCTACCAAATAAACCTGTTGGACTTTAACCTGGTGTTGTGAGACTTACCCCAGTCCAATGCTGGCATCTCTACATTAGGAATGCTTAGGACCAAGGCATTTTTGGATTTCAGAATTTTCTGGATTTTGGAATAATGTTAGATTGCAGAACCATAATTGTGTGACCCAGATATGAACATGAATAGAACCTGAAATGTAAAAATGTGGCAAAATATTATAAAACCATTTGTTTTATTTATCCAAATACTGTATTTTGTGCTTCCAGAATACTACTTCGGGGGTTCAGGTTTCGTGCCCACCACAGCAGGTAGTTGAATTTGAATTCAGTTTAAAAAAAATCTGGAATTAAAAGTCTAATGATGACCATGCAACCACTGTTGATTTGTTGTTAAAAATCCATCTGGTTCACCATTGCCTTTAGGGGAGGAAATCTGCTGTCCTTATCTGGTCTATCCTACATGTGACTCCAGATCCACAGCAATGTGCTTGATTCTTAAATGCCATCTTATATGGCCTAGCAAGTCGCTCCGTTATATCAAGCTGCTGAAAATTCTTAAAGGAATTAAAGTGAATGGATCACCCGGCATCAACCAAGGCACTGGAAATGGCAGCGGCCCTGTCAACCCTGCGATATCTTCCTTACTAACATCTGAGGCCTTCCGCCAAAATTGCGGGGGCTGTCTCACAGATTAGTGAAGTAACCACCTGACAGTTATACTCACAGAATCTATTTTACAGACAAGGTCCAGACATCACCATCCCTGGGTGTGTCCTGTCCAACCAGCAGGACAGAGCTGGCTAAGCTTAGCCAGACATTGGTTGGTATACAGTCAGGAGGGAGTTGCCCTGGGAGTCCTTGACATCGACATAAGAACATAAGAAATAGGAGCAGGTGTAGGCCATCTAGCCCTTCGAGCCTCCCCCGCCTTTCAATAAGATCATGGCTGATCTGAAGTGGATCAGTTCCAATTTCTTGCTTTCTCCCGATAACCCTTAATTCCCTTGTCTGTCAAAAACCTATCTACCCGTGACTTAAATATATTTAGCGAGGTAGCCTCCACCACTTCAACGGGCAGTGAATTCCAGAGATTCACCACTCTTTGAGTGAAGAAGTTCCTCCTCAACTCCGATCAACTGTGGACCGCACGAAGTCTTATGGCATCAGTACATTCCCTGCTGGTTACTACATACCACTCCCACCTGATTAATCAATACCCCTCTACGTTGAGCAACACTTGAAGGAAGCGTTGTGGTAGCAATGTTGCAGAATGTGTTAGATTTGGGAGACTTCAATGTCCAGCATAAACAACAAGTGATAGACAGAGAATCAAACCCACAGCCAATGGATCAGACCTAAGCTCTGAAACCCTGCCACATCCAGCCATGAATGGTGATGGAAATTAACAACTCACTGAAGGAGGAGGCTCTACGAATATCCCCATCTTCAATGATGGGGAGCCCAGCACAGAGGTGGAACTAGTTGCTGCAATATTAAGCAAGCAGTGCTGAGCGGATGATCCTTTTCAATCTCCTCCAGATGTCCCCGGTATCACTGATCCAGTTTTTAGCATCTTTTGATTCATTCCATGTGATGTCAAGAAATGGCTGAAAGCACTGGAAACTGCAATGCCTCTGAGCCCTGATGATATTCCAGCAATAATACTGAAGGCTTGTGCTCAAGAACTTGCCACACCTGCCGAGCAAGCTGTTCCAGTACAACTACAACACTGGCATCCAACGGGTAATGTAGAAAATTGCCCAGGTGTGACCAGTACACAAAATGAAGGACAAATCCAGCGTTGCCAATTACCGTACCCTCTGTCTACTCTCGATTATCATCAGTGTGGTGGCAAGGGTCATCAACTGTGCTGTCAAGCAGCACTTGCTTAGCCTGCTCATTGATACTCTGTTTACGTTCCCCTAAGACCATACCTCTTCTGGCCTCATCACAGTCTTGATTCAAACATGAACATTAGAGGTGAAGTGAGACTGACTGCCATTGACAGTAAGGTCACATTTGATGGAGTGTGGCATTAAGGAGCCTGAGCAAAACTGTAGTCAGTGGTCATTGGGGACAAACTGTCCACTTGTTGGAGTCATATATTCCACAGAGGACGATGGATGTGGCTGTTGGAGGTCAATGATCTCAGCTGCAGGAGTTCCTCAGGGTAGTGTCCTTGGCCCAACCATCTTCAGCCACTTCATCAATGACTTCCTTACATCATGAGATCAAAAGTGGGGATGTTCGCTGATGATTGCTCAGTGTTTAGCACCATCTGCGTGTACTCTGCTGAAGGAGTTTATTTCCAAATGTACCAAGACCTGGACAACATCTAGTAACAAGTAACAGTAATGACGCACATCTACCAGGCAATAACAACAACTAGAGATAATCTAACCATTTTTCCCTTGACATTACCATTGCTGAATGCCTCCACTATCAGCATCCTGGGGTTTACCATTGACCAGAAACTCAAATGGACTAACCATCTGAATATTATGGTTACAAGAGCGGGTCAGTGGCTAGGATTCCAGTGGTGAGTGACTCACCTCCTGACTGTTCAAAGCCTCTCCACTGTCTGCAACACAAGTCAGAAGTGTGATGGAATATTCTCCCCTTGCCTGGATGGGTGCAGCTCCAACAACACTCAAGAAGTTTGACACCATCTGGGACAATGCAGCCCATTTGATTGGCATCCCATCTACCAATGTGTCTCTCTCTACCACTGATGCATAGTAGCAGCTGTGTGTACCATCTCCTTAATAGAGGGGTCAATGACAAAGGGACACAGATTTGAGGTTAGGGTCAGAAGAGTAAGAAGGGATTAGAGAAAAATTTCACCTGGAGGGTAGTGGAGAATCTGGAACTTGCTGTCTGAAAGGGTGGTGTAGGCTGGAAAGCTCACAACATTTAAGAAGCATTTAGATGGGCACACAAAGTGCCCTACCATACAAGGATGCAGACCAAACGCTCCCACCAAGATGCTCAACAGCTGAAGCACCTTCATAGCAGCACTGCGGGGTACCTACACCACATGGATGGCAGCAGTTCAAGAAGGCTGCTTGCCATCACCTTCTTAAGGACAATTAGAGACGAGCAATAAATGCTGGCCGAGCCAGAAAAGCCCACATCCCATGAATGAATTTAAAAAATGCATCTCGCGCTCCTCAAAAATCATGGAGATCCACATCAGTTTTGCTCAGTTTTTAGCATTGCTGTCTGTGAAACAGAAGATTCTGGGTTCAGTCCCCGCTCCAAGATGTAACTTATAGGGGGAGAATTTTTAGCATTTGATGGGGTCAAGTACGGAAGCAGCCGGTTCTGAAGATGGTTTCACAACACCGTTCCGTCCATTTCCCCAGAGGCAGGATGGTGGGGCTAGGAGGGCTTCAGGTGGTGGGTCAACAAATGACACTGTTAACATCTTATTAAGGCTTATTGTCAGTGGATAGTTAGAATTGTTTGGGGAATTGTGTAGCTCCCTGGAGGTAACCTCCTGGCTGCAATTCAGAAACCCTTCCTTTAGCTGCGGCCATGGGCCACCTGGTGTGCAGAGTTTCCTCATCACAGTGGTGGCTCAGCTGCAGAGAGCCTTTTCTATTTTCTAAATCTCTTGGGTTGCTCTTTCTTTCTCTTATACCTGAAAGGTATAAGGGTTTCCTATTGGCCTTTTGACTTGGGGAACCCACTTCTGATTCTTAATTGGATAACAAACCAGTCCTTTGGCCACTAATATTGGCCAATTTGGGGAAACCACAACTGGGTGACTGTTCCTCACACAGTGCAAGCTCTGAACCTTGATGGTGGGGTCCTGAAGTCTGCAGGGAAAATCCTTCCCATGTTATTTCAGCTGGCTTTTTAATGAAGTATTCAGACAGGGCTGCATAGTTGGACATTATGCTTTGGGTGAGATGTTAAAATTAGGCATTTCCGTCTCTTTTACTCATTTGAGTACAGGCGCGGGTTGAAGAAGAGCAAGGAGGATTCTCAATGTCCGGACAAGCTTCCACCATTTCTAAAAACTAATCATTAATCTAATTGGCAAAAGTGGCAAGAAATAGCCAGTGTTCCAAAAAAAAAGTGACGGCATTCGAAAAGTAAACATATTGGTTCTTTTTGTCTATTTTTCCGCAGAAAGGATTTGAAAATGTGAGTTGTTTCAGATTTGGATGCTAATTTTCAAGAAAGGTTGAAAGATATTCAGTAGTGTAAATCAAAATTATTTATCCCAGAGTCTAAACAGTCAGTAATGTATTAGCTTGTCTGGGTAATTGTAAAAAAGAACCTTGTGCTTAATTATTTGATCCCCATCTGTGAAGAGAGAGGACTCAAAAAAAACCATGTGATAACATGAAAATTCTGTGAGTGTTCATTTTATATTATGCAGTGACAAGTTATACAGGTTGAAATGAGTGAAATTTCCATCATAACCGTTGTCCTTTATGTTCACCTGATGTGGATTAAAGTAGTTTAATGATCCATATGAAGAAATATGTGTTAAAGGCATAACACATGTATATGTCTAAAATAGGACCCTGCACGTGAACTATTGTACCATTATGTTATTGTATAAGCAGTTAGGGCAGTTTAAGCCAACTCTATTAAAAGATGGCGCTCCGATAACATACGCAAGTAACTGATGCTACTGAACCTGTGAAGGTGTCTACCATGGCAGAGCTCAACTTTTAGCACATTGTAAAGCAAATTGAAGAAATATATAGCACAGAGTTACACTGCCTTGGCTTTCTGCAGTGGGATGTATGCTGTTTTAATTGCTGCACGCACACAATGAGTTTGAAAAAATTTGTAAATTTTGTTACGTTGAAGAAATTAATTGCCGTGCTGTACACCTGAATTTATGAGCATACAAATATCTGTGAAGAATTCCAGGACTATTATTTCCTATTGCATTATCTAATTTATACAAACTGAACTAGAAAGCCACTTCTCAACATGATGCCTTATCCCAAAAAGGTAATTTGTTCGCAGAATTTACAGTAAAAACCAGAAAGTGCTCGCGACTTGCACAGTGACAGCTGCAGTTATAATCTCCATGAGTTGCTGAATTTTAATTCCTGCTGCTAATTATTGGCTGGGTTTGGTATCAGCTGGTAACAAAGGACCTAGTGTATATTCATTATGAATTCTTCCCTGTGTGTGATGGGATGTAGGCATTGTGACATTCAAAGAAGGAACAAGGGCTTTCACAATTAGTAAATGAAGGCTTTTTAGCTCTTTCAATCTCTACTGAAGGTAATTAAGTTCCTAAGTACCTGAAATAAAACATACAATAGCCAAACTTCATTTGATTTAAAGGAGCTTCTGGAAGGAATCATTGACTATTTTAGTTGTCATAAACAGCTGGGATGGTTGCAAATATTCCTTGTCAGTTTCCTATGTTTTCGCCCTCTGCTGACTGTGTTTATGGTTAACTCAAATTATTGGTCAGAATTTGTTATTTACTGTGCTTCAAGAATTTACTGAACCTGTCTGACAGTAATCAGCATTTAGTATTTCCAGTTTGTTCGTGCAAACCCTTGTGTGCAGTGAAACAAGTGACGGCTAACAATAGGATTTAGCAGGGATCCCATGTAGTTTAATACTTTTATTCTTTCTTTTAGATACAATAGATGAGTACTTTGAATATGATGCAGAGGAGTTTTTGCTTTCCCTGACCTTGTTGATCACTGAGGGTCGGACACCAGAATGCTCAGCGAAAGGTCGTACAGAGGGGTTTCATTGCCCTCCAGCACAACTTGGGCAGTCCTTAAGTACAAAACACGAATGCATTGAAAAGGTGCCACAGGTATGTATCTTTTTCTTTTTAACAATTTTCTTTTACCAGATCTAATTTCCTGACAACTGAAAAATAAATTTATTGAATAGAAACAAATCGGATACTGGTCCAGAATTGTAAGATGTTGATTTTTGAAAAGTTTTATCTTGCGTTAGTCCATGATTCCCCTTTCTCTGTCCCCTATATTTTTGACAGTGTTATCAAGCCAGAAGAACCAGGTCTCAGGTTTTGCTTTTGTGGAGGAATAATATTTCGATCATGGTTGAAGTGATGTTGCTTCCTGACTGTTGCTATAGCGACGCTGACGGCCCATCCACGGAAGGGAGTGATATCAACGACCCAGCTATCAAACAGGATGCTTTGCTGCTGGAAAGGTGGTCTTTACAGTCAGTGCCCAAACAGTAAGTCTTTGTTCTTCACCAGAGTGAAATACTAAAAAGAAATGGATTAGCCAAATTAGTGGATTTTTTTTTCTCCCTTTTGTCTTGCAAAAAATTGAATAGTGTAATTGAAGCAAAGAATATAAATCTTTGTATGACTTCAGAATTTTTTTTGCAATTTGTTTACAATATACTACTGCTATTAGGCTTAATCATTTTGTTTCACTGTGAGCAAAATATTTAGCTTTTTATTGATGCAGAATAGATATCTTGACACAACTGTCTTGGGATAAATTGTTTCCCAGTCTATATACTGTCAGACAATGTGTGTGAAGTGTAAAAGAGCCTCATTATGACTAAATTTGGTATTGTAAGCATCTCCAGCAGCGTTTTCCCCTGGCAATTTTCTTATGTATTTTCCATTCACTAGACTCTAGTATTCTATCTCTAGAGTGAAATCTCTACTGTGCTGAGGAGTGGTACGTTGATTGCTATATATGCTGATATACACAAACCTGCATGACTGGAAAAGTCTAATTTAAAGTGTTTTAGAATATAAATGTTTTTTGTGACTTTATATTAATTTGGATATTGGAATGGTATGTTTTGCTTATTTGCGTATCTATAGGAGCCTACATTGCTGAACAGAGCTCCTTGCCAAAGCTCTGCAAACTTAACTGGTGTTACACACTTGTGGATAAGGAAGTCTAGATTCTGGATTTGGTTGGGACATTCAAGTGTAGTGTACCTTCTGTTGCCTGCTGTTCACCTGAGTAGCAGTTCAAGTACTATCTAACCAGGGCACTGGAAGCAAAATTCATAGGATAGACTGACTAATGCTAGGTAGAGCAGGTTAGCCTGAAATTGGATCCACTCACTTCAATTGTTTTGTGTGCTTCTTCACTGTTTGCAACGAAAGTAAAACATTGCTGAAGTCTTGGCCTGGTGTGATGATGACAATGAATATACTACCAGTGTTGCCACTCTGATGCAGGAGGTGATACTCTCATACTGACTTTTTCCCTTCCTCTATTTTGAATGTGTTTATGATGTTTCTAAGAGTGTTCTCATTAGCCTCTAGGAAGGGGCTAAAACATTACCCACATGTTTGTGTGGGGGAGGAGGTGGGGGGTGGCAGAATGGGGTTTAGTCACAGTACAAAAATACTTCTTAGCAAGAGCAGTCAGCCTGGAGATTTGTAATATATGTCCTTTGTGTGGACATCATGGACTGTCTAGTGCTATGGGTTTGAGATTTGAGGGATGGTGTTCTGTCTTTCATTTAGGTATCTGAAAGGAGACCATTTCAGTGGTTAATTAAAATCTAGCTCCCCCTGTCAAAATTACAATATTGTTCGTGAGACAGAATAAAACACACACCATTTACAGGGAGACAGTGGTATTGTTGCTGGAATAGTAATCCAGAGACCCAGGGTAATGTTCTGGGGACCCAGGTTTGAATCTCACCACAGCAGATGGTAAAATCTGAATTCAAGAAAAGATTAGAATTAAAAGCCTAATGAAGACCATAAAACCATTGTTGATTTATGTTTTTTAAAAAAAAACCTATTTGGTACACTAAAGTCCTTTAGGGAAGGAAATCTGTCATTCTTTCCTGGCCCAACAATGGGGTTGAATCTTAACTGACCCCCTGAAATGATCTTAGCAAACCACTCAGTTCAAGGGGCAATTAGGGATGGGTAACCAACGCTGACCTAGCCAGCAATGCCCACAGCTCACGAAAGAAGAAGATTTTTGATCTTGACCACCCTGGGGTAATATGGATAGTTTGAGTTTCCTTTATTTGTGGTCGAAGATGCTGATCCCACTGAGGATGGTTCCTCATGCAGGCGAAGGTGAAAAGACCTACTTTTAGGGAACCTTTTCCAGTCCCCTCACCATTTGAAGTAGGCAGAGGGTATCCTGAAGAGGGCTGCTTAGTCACAGATCCTGTTGCCCAAAAATACCTCCGTCCCAACAAAGGGTCAGTGACTTTCAAGCATCTGATACTTTCAAGCATCTTAAGCTCCCTGCCTAAGGACTCCCAAGTTCACAATCCTGTCCCCATCATCAATCTTCCATCACTGCTGAACTTGATCAATGAAACTGATAGATGCCTGAATGTCATTTAATGTGAGGACCTTGAGGTGCCGTCCTTATCCAAAAGATCTTGATGGGTTTGGTGATGACCAAGAACTCACCTTGCTCCTGCAGCTAGTGAGGTGCACAGCCTTCCTTTGTTCTGCAGTTGAGGACTTTTTGGATTGCATTTTGGCACTCCCAACTTACCCCAGCCTGACTTTGTCCCCATGAGGGTGACCCTTCCAGGAACATGGAGCTCCTGAGAACAGTTGGAATATATAAGCCTCTCCACCCATCAAGGTGGTAATCCACAAAAAATATGGCGCTGATCGGTATGTACGTTTGTTGTGAGATGGAAGAAGAATTAGTTTAAAAAAAAAGTTGTTGTTAAGGGATTGTATTTTTTGAAGGAAGCTGAAATATTCGTCACATTCGGGAATCTGTATACAGCACCTTGTGCTTGTGGAGTTTTCCCTTCTTCCCACCAATCCCTGCCTCTTCCATACAGGCTGTTCTCTATGGATGTTCAAATCTGTTAATATTAACATGATTAGCAGTTCTGCCTCATTTTAATATGTTCAAGGTGCTGCAATATGCTTTATGTGCTGTGTAAGTAGAAGATTAGATTTCAGTTCTTGAATGTGTTTACGAATGGTGATTTTTCTGTACTGTGTGTTTAATAAATTCTGGCATTGTGTGCTTTATTATAACATTGTTATCATTGTAAATCTTCAGAACGGGAGATCGTTTCATCGAAGAGAAAAGCCTTCTGCAGGCTGTCCGTTCGTATGTCTTTTTTTCTCAGTTAAGTGCTTGGCTGAGTGCATCACAAGGTGCTGTTCCACGCAATATTCTGTACCGGTGAGTGTTGCAAATGCCCTCCAGTGTTTTCACTTCAGTGCATGTTTCGGAATGGTACATTTCAAAGTGATTACTCTTTTCATTGTAATTGATGGAATCAACAGCCATATTTTAATTTGAAAATAATGCAATCAAACTTGATGCCCTGAATTTTATTATTGATATTGAGACTGATTTAGTTCAGACTGGGTCAACTAACCTGCTGTAATTGCAATATAAGAAAAATGAAAGAGCATAGGAATGGAGGAAGTTCATTGGTCTGGATGGAGAATTGATGAAGAGGTAGGGGACAGAAAGTAAGCAGAGTGGTCTGTAGTCAAATTGGCAGGATGGAGCTAATGGCATCCACTAGGAATTTCTACTGGAGCATTTCAATATATTTAGAAGTTACTTTGAAGAAATAAAGAGCATATACCTAAGTTTATTCACAACACAAAGATGACACAGTAGTGCGGAGGGGGGCATCAGAAAGTTGCAGTGGGAGATTGGTAGATAAAGTGAGTGGACAGCACTGTGGCAGATGTGGCTCACTGCAGGAAAGTGTGAGGTTTTAACACTTTGGACCACAACAGTTCAGACTACTTTCTAAATTATCATAGAATAGAATCCCTACAGTGCCGAATGAGGCCATTTGGCTCATCAAGCCTGCACCAACGACAATCCCACCCAGACCCTATTCCCCATAATCCCATGTATTTACCCTGCTAGTCCCCTTAACACTTAGGGGCGATTTTGCATGGTCAATCAACCTAACCTGCACATCTTTGGAGTAGGGGAAGAAACCCACACAGACACGGGGAGAACATGCAAACACCACACAGACAGTGACCCAAGGCCGGTATTGAACCCGGGTCCCTGGTACTGTGAGGCAGCAGTGCTAACCATTGTGCTGCCATGCTGCCCCACCTTATTATGATAAGGTAAAACCTGTGAACAATGTCAAGAGCATAGTTGATGATAAACACCAGGGTATTCTAGATCTCAGAATGGAAACCTAAAACACCTGCTCTGAACTGTATTTTTTGCAATTTTGTAGAAAGTAAGAGAGACCCTTATTGGAACCCTAATGTTGTATTCTTCATTGTTACCAACTTGCTTAAGATAAACTTCTGTTTACAGGGTTGCTAGGCTTATTAACAAATCAAAAGCACTAATTCCATCAACCTAGGCGAGATGTTTCTACCCCTTCACAGCATCTGTTTTTAAACAGTGTTTTAAAACACATGGGGCAGGACGGTGGCACAGTGGTTAGCTCTGCTGTCTCACAGCTCCAGGGACTTGGGTTCGATTCCTGACTTGGGTCACTGTCTGTGTGGAGTTTACACATTCTCCATGTGTCTACGTGGGTTTCCTCCAGGTGCTCCAGTTTTCTCCCACAGTCCAAAGATGTGCGTGTTAGGTTGATCGGCCATGCTAAATTGTCCCTTAGTGTCCCAGGATGTGAAGGTTAAACGGATTATTAGGGTAAATGTGTGGGGTCAGGGCCTGGGGTGGGATTGTTGTTGGTGCAGACTGGATGGGTCAAATGGCCTCCTTCTGCACTGTTGGGTCTCTATGATTCCATGACTGATTCAAACCATCAGAACATACTCCCAATTATGGGATTTCCTTAATTTTCTATGTTATCACGATTTCCTGATAACAAGCAGAGAAATTTAGGGGGCCAGAATCTCAAAAAATCAATTGACGGGTACAAATAATTAAAAAGGCTGTGACAACAACTTATATTTGTATAATCCTTTAACATAAAACACCTCCAGATGCTTCACAAGGGCATTATAAAAACAAACTTTGACACTAAGCCACACAGACAGACAAGCAAAAGCTTGATTAAAAATGTATGTTTTAAGGAATGTCTTAAAAGAGGAAAGAGATAGCGTGATGGAAGGTTTTAGTGGGGGGAGCCCATGGCCTAGGCAGCTTATGGCATGGTCAACCACGCTAGGCAATAAAAATCAAGGTTACTCAAGAGGACGACACTCAGTGATTTGCAGATATCTGAAAAGGTTATGGGACTGGAGGAGAAAGAGAGGGCTGAGGCAATGAAGGGTTTCCGAAAACGAGGATGAAAATGTTAAAATCAAGGCTTTACATAACCAAGAACAAAGGCTCGAATTTAAAATTCGCATCCTAGTTTCAGATACTACCCATGGTTTCAACCCACTCTTTCTCTACAATCTCCTCCCGCCCCACAACTTATTTCTCTTCCCAACAAGCTATTGAAGCTAGGTCAATTGAAAACATTAAAACTGAGACTTGTAGACTTTCATCACACGAGGTTACTAAAAATTCAGAACTGAGGCAGGAAGATGGAGTTAAGATAAGTATCAGCCATGATATAATTGAATGTTCCCTGCATGTCCTTGGATCTCTGTACTGCTATGACCAGCCTCCAGCTCAGTATTAACCCCTCATTTATGAGCCTGGAATGTAATGCTGCAGATGATTTGATCGCTGAAAACGTTGCAGTGAAGGCTGATCCTGACTTTACCTGACAGCTAAGCATGCCCTTCTGGGATGAGACCATAAGAAGAATATCGGGGCTGGAAAATTCCAACCTAGATAAATTTCCACCCCAGCCTAGTGATCCTAAGCCAATTTTAATGTCTTGGGGCTGAATTTTATAGGATTTTTCATGATGGGATCAGGCTGGACAGCTGGCAAAATGTTACAGAAAACATTGGGGTGGCATGATGCCTTCCTGGCACCATGTTATTTTGCTAGCCATGGGAACAGGGCAGTTTCTTGTAGTTTAAAATGCTTCTCAGCCTTTGCTTTTTGTATTTTTATTCCAATTCAATCAAATCAAGTTCAATTCAGAGTCTCAAGTTGAGACATTCCCAATCTAAGCTGACAAGACACAGCTCTCACCTTCTGTCTTGGGCTTGATCTACATGATCCAAGCTGAATGGAGTAGGCATATCTCATTTGCATCTTAGCCAAAAGGCCGAGATGCCGCTTTTAAAAATTGCTTCAAGTGAAGCCAAAATATAGCCTAATGACTTCAACCAAGCACAGCATGTCAATACTGCACTTGATCTTAGCCAAAAGGCCAAGAGTATCAACATGCTGAGCTTGGTTGAAGTCATTAGGCTACATTTTAGCTAAGATGCAAATGAGATCAAGCCTTGGAGGAGAAGCTATGCCTACTCCAATCAGCTTGGATCGTGTAGATCAAGCCCAAGACAGGAGATGAGAGCCCTGTCTTGTCAGCTTGGATCAGGAATGTCTCAACTTGTTGAGACTCTGAATTGGACTTGATTTGATTGAATTGGAATAAAAACAAAAAAAAAAATTAGATATATTTTTTCATGGATTATAGTATTGATAATAACTTTTTAATCTTGTTTTGCTTACTCTTTAGAATAAGTGCAACAGATGAAGATATGTTGCTAAATTTTACCCAGCCACCTGTTGAACATGTCTTTCCAGTTCCTAATATTTCTCACAACCTGGCTTTGCGAGTGAGTGTCCTATCCCTGCCCAGGCAACCCAGTTACCCATTGTTGGCATGCAGTATTCATAGCACCCTCAGTTTCTATGGGAAAAATATTCCCAGTCGAGAAAAGGATGCTTTTCAACCCACCAGTGCAACAGAGCAGGACCACTCCGTGCCAGGGACACAACAGAAGTACAGTAAGCAAACACTGACAGCTGTCAGAAACCATGCATTGCTGTCAACAAGTACAGTAAACACAAGAAAATGTCCTTCTCCAGAGATCTTGGAATCAGGCAAACCAACAATGTTCAGTGATCCTGACAAAATACCTGAAATCAGAAATTCACAAACCAAGGCTCAGTGTTGTAATTGGGCAAATACTGCTGAAATAACTAAAGTTCAGCCTTATGAGACCCAACCAATGAAGACATTAAAGTCATTTTCGATGGCGGATTCCAATGGAACCAGCAGTACATCTTCTCCTATTCCTTCTGGTGATATGAACCCTTTGATAGGAAACTTGCTTCAGGAAAGGGAAGAAGTGATTGCACGAATTGCCCAACAACTGAGTTATTGTGATCAAACCCCTCCACGTATTGCTGGAAGCCATTTTAGTACGATGCAAGAGCCAAGTTCAACTCGTGCAAAGCTGTCTCAGAGCTCTCGTGATGAAGAAGGCCTGAAAAGCAGAGGGAAAGAGACACCTTGCAGTTCGACCACCTGTGTTGAAAGTCGTTCCTTGGAAAACAGATGTGCGGAGAAGAGCAGGACCTCTTCCCAAGATATCCCTGTCACATTATGTAGAAGGGCAAAAGCTGACATTGGTAAAACAGCTAGCCCAAAGCCACAGATACGAAGAAAACTATTTCCAGTAGATTCTGTTACTGATAGCAGTGGCACGTCTGAAATAAAGCATCCTACTGAAAGAACTGTAAGTAAAGATAGTAAATCAGAACTGTCGCAAACCAGATACACAGGTAAAGCGAACTGTAAGTGCCCAGTATCTGGTAATGCTGTAGTAGACAAAAAAACTAGAAAAGAGTCATCATGTACTGATTCCTTCCATAAAGTCACTGTGAAATGCACAGATAATTCTGAATTACATCTACATACCCCCCCTGCACACCATGATATTTCAGAACTTGATAATGCAAGTACGTTTAGTAGGGAAAAATCAGACTGTTACTATACTAATAACTTGGATTCTGGCATTTGTACTGACAATATTACTAACAATGCAAAAAATAAACCAGCTAATACAGATTGCTCATATCCCTGGCATTCAAACTCTACAAACCACAGAGAGTTTGGGTATTCTCAATCCAAAAGTGAATGTAACAAATTGGATATTTCCAGTGATACATATTTTGGCACAATACAACCCATAGCCAAAGAAGCTGTCAGTTCAAAAAAGAAGGACCAGGATAAAACTGACCTGCAGATTCAGAGCTGTGATTCATTACAATGTGCCCGTACTTCAGCTGCACCAAGAAGACTTAACGGAGATGGTAAAGAAAAGCCTGGAGAATTTCAAATGCAAAATGTAAGAATGTTTTACTTTCTACTACATTAGTAGTCATTAAATGCAATTTAGTTTGACTTAGTATGAAATGCAACAGTTTGCTTTTTCAGGAAACATATTCATCATATTCCTGATGCCTTGTAACAATTTTAGTTATTTGCAGACTCAAAACAGAAATTGCAGGAAAATCTCAGCAGTTCTGGCAGCATCTGTGGAGAGAGAGAGAGAGTTAATGTTTTGAGTTCAATATGACTCCTTTTTGGAACACAGACTCTCATTTCCTCTGTAATGAGTTTTCTGTTTTACAAATGCTGGTGACATTTTCCTTTCATAAAACTTGGTGGAAACTGTCATTCTGTGCTTGGGAGGGAACTTGAACAATTTGTTCCTCCAATGTTGAATCCAGAGTTAGTTATCCAGGTAATTGAGTACAAGAAAAGGCTGTGTTTATTTATGCTATAAACACGATGGGGAGAACTTCCTGTACATGTGTGGTTGCAGTATCAGTGCTGGTGACTTCAGTGACAGCTACATCCCTGGTCGCTGCTTGCATTAGAATGAAGAAAGACAGAAATGAAAACCCAACAGTTTTCTGGTTCCCTTCACTGTCTCTCCATGCGGTCCTTCACTGCTTGCTCCCATGCCCTGTGGCTCACACCTGAAGTCCCTTACATCTATTGCCCTCCCAACTCCCTTCTACTTTCCTTGCAATCCCCTTGCCACTCGTCTTCCCATATCCTTGCATCTCCCTACTCCAACTTTCTTCATGGCCTCTTCACTCTCCTCTCACTTCAATGTTGCACCCCTCCTACCCACTTCACCATCACACCCCCCTCTCCCCTCTTGTGAACCCTTGCTGCTTCCTTTGCCACTGGTTTGCTTCCCCTGGTCCGTCCCACTCCTCTCACTGCCTCTCTCCCTCCTGCAACCCCTTGTTACATCCTCACCACTAGATCCCTTCCAGAGCAGAGAGTGGAAGGGAGGAGCAAATAGCAATTTAGAGTGTTATTGAAGTCTTAAAAGATATGCATCCAAATGATGCAAGCATTTACAAGTTAGGATGAATGAATTAACTTGCACATTTTGTTTTACACTGCAAACCCATTTTCAACAAAAAAGTGCTACCTTGTGGTATTTTAATTCAGTGTGCTATAATAATTCTTGGTCATCCTTGTTACTGTAATAAACTCCTTGTAGGTGGTCTACACAGCATTTTTGTGGTAGTTGTTTGGCAATTTAGTTTTTATGAATATTGTAACTGTTTAATGATTGGACTGCAGCGTAGGTAATAAGTGCTTGCATAACTCATTCAGAATTCAACTGTTTCAAATTAGGTTGAAAATAACCTGAAACATCTGGACAGTTCAGGATACAGGCTGTTGAGGGAGTTATGGAAGATAATTACCTTGCTGCCACAGAATTTTACTGCAGTCTCATCTGCCTATGGGACCTTGCTACCCATCACGACAAGCACTTTTTAAGAGTTTTCTTTAAAAATGCACACATACTTTTTGCAAAGAAAATTAATCATCAAAGTGAAGGATGGTAGAGTTTGAAACACCATTTTCCATTTTTTGGAAGCGTGTCCAATTGCCACCTGGAATTGGCAATTGCCTGATATTAACTTGGGAGGACTTTTTTTTACCATCAAGAGACCCAGAAAAATCTAATAGCAAGCCTGATCAACCCTTTTGTCTCCGTTTCCTGGCCCAGCCAGCGAACATGGGTTTCAAGACGTTGGGGACCAGGAACAGATCAGGAGGCCAGCAGCCTCGTTATATTTGAATGAGTCACCCACATCCTATCTCCCTCTTTTTCTCCACACCACCTTGATTAAGATGAAATGGGTTAGTTGAGATTTGTAGCATTTTTTATATTTCACCCAGACCCAAACCTACCATTTTGGGAAGGTTTTAATTCCCTCTGTCAAAGGATTTTGTTTTCAGCCTTGCATGAGGACCCTCTGCTAGTCCACCTTGAACTAACTGTCTGCTTCTGACACCAATTACTCTTGTGGACTCAGTGCCATACTATGGATAGTTTTTGTACTGTGCTCTCATGCCACTCAGAGGCTCAATTATAGATCCCTTTATAGTCAACAGAAAGAGGAAACTGCCATCCAACCATTCAGGGATGGATTCAAACTGAGAACAATTGCATAGTAATTAATTGCAACATCGCACCATGAAAATCTTTCCCTACTTCAAGTTTGACACAGCTGAGAGTTCCTAGAAATATTCAGTGGTCCACTGTTTTCTGTTTGGTACAGAAGCAACATAATATGAATATGGGAACAAGGAGCATGAGTAGGCCAGTCAGCCCCTCAAACCTGCTCTGCCATTTAATAAGATCACGACTGATCTGCTGGTAACCTCAAATCTTCTTCCTGCCTACACCCAAAAACCTATCATCCCCTTGCTTACCAAAAATCTATCCACCTCAGCTTTAAAAATATTCAAAGACCCTGCTTCCATCCCCTTTTCAGGAAGAAAGCTCTGGAAATCAGCAGAGGTCAATGGTGGCCTGGAAAGGCAGCATTGAAACTGCCAGCAGTAATGGCAACTTTCAGTGCCATAGAGCACAGCACTTTGAAAAACAAACTTCAAGGATCAAGTCCCACAACAAATCGCTGACTTTTCGTTCACCCGCCCCTCCAATAACTCAGAAGCATAAGGATTAGGGCACCTTTGAGGGGGTTGAACTATGAGGAGAGACTGAATAAACTAGGCTTGTGCTCGTTAGAGTTTAGAAGAATGAGGGGAGATCTCATTGAGACGTATAAGATGTTGAATGGGATGGAGAGGCTCTTCCTGCTCAGAAAGGACAGTAGGACTAGAGGGCACAGCCTCAGGATAAAGGGGGGGTGGTTTAGAATGGACTTGAGGAGGAACTTCTTCACTCAAAGGGTGGTGAATCTCTGGAATTCTCTGCCCGTTGAAGTGGTGGAGGCTGCCTCGCTCAATATTTTTAAGATGCGGGTTGATAGGTTTTTGATAGGCAAGGGGATTAAGGGTTATGGGGAGAGGGCGGGAATGTGGAACTGAGCCACGACAGACCAGCCATGATCTTATTGAATGGCGGGGCAGGCTCGAGGGGCTAGATGGCCTAATCCTGCTCCTATTTCTTATGTTCTTACCTTTCTCAAAGTCCTCCCTAACACAGACCAATTAAACCAATTAACCCTAAAGCCCAGTGGGCACCCCCTCCTCAGATACTACCAGGACACCCACCAGGCATTGTCTGGTCAGTGCCAGGACTATACCCGGGCATGTTCCTCTTCCGTCATGAGCTCAACACTCACCTGAGCTCCTCTGAGAAATCTGCTCGCCAGTTGCATGCCTTCAGAGACCAGCTGTGATTCACGTCTTTCTGCCATCACACTGCCCTTGATGGATTTATTGATGGGGGTGTGGGGTGACTCTGGCATAGGGGTCTGATAATATGTCAGAATCATTGAATCATTATTGCGCAGAAAGAGGCCATTCAGTCCATTGAGTCTGCACCACAAAACTCCCATGCAGGTCCTATCCCTGTAACCCCACGTATTTACCCTGACTCTAAAAGGCAATTTAACATGATCAGTTCATCTTTGGAACATGGGAGGAAACTGGAGCATCTGGAAGAAACCCATGCAGAGAGGGGAAGAGTGTGCAAACTGTTAACTTATAATGATGTTCATGCTCCGTCATTGACAGGGGGAGGGGACAATCACATCATGTTTACGCCATTGTAAAATGCAACTTCACATCTGTGCTATCTTCTTCACTGAATCCGTCCAATGTAAAGGGGAACAAAAGATCCTGGCCAAAGAGTCACGACCCTCTGAGATCCTTCAATTTCTGATTTGAAACTGCTTATGGGGGTTACTTTATCCTGTATAGCGAAGACCGATGCAAAATATCCGTTCAATTCATCTGCCATTTCCTTGTTTTCCTTTATCAATTCTCCAGACTCACTTTCAATAGTGTCAGTGCTGTTCATTAACTTTTATTTTTAAAATATTTATAGAAATCTTCTGATTTATTTTTGAGTAGCTTTCTCTCTTTCACTCATCCTTTGCTGTTTCGTATGTTTAATTTTCTGACCTTGCACCTTGCAAAAAATTATATGCTTTTTTGATACTACCTTTAACCTTTCTAGTTAACTACAAATGGCATGTCCATCCTTTGGACTGTTTCTTCCTCATTGGAATGTATCTATTCTGTGTATTCTGTAATATTCTATTAAAAACCCCCTAAAACATATTTAATATTAAAAAAAGTGTACAAGTCAGTAATGGTGGACGTTTTCCTACAGAAAAATTTTTCAAAATCTCCTTTGAAACCTTCTGGTAACTTTTGGAAAAAGCAAAATCGACATTCGCTGGATGGTATTTCGACAAAAGTTTTTCATCCATGTACTGGATTACCCTTACTTTCAAGTCCTGTAAGTTAATATTGATTTGACATTGTTTTAACAGTTTGTAAATATTTTAATATAACTATCATTTCCAACTATAGGATGTTTGTAACAGTGCATAACTGAAGTACTATTATTAATAATTTGTAAAGTTTCATTGCGAGTAATTTTGACAGCACTAAATTAAGCAGACTGTCCCAAGTTTCCCATGAAGCACAGTGATTAACACTGACCTCTTCTAATTTTCTAACAATTAACACATTTTTTTTGAAAAAAAATGCTTAAAAGTATTGAGACCACCTTTCCAAATAGTAACAAGACTTGTTAATACTACAGTTACAGGGAACAACTATTTGAAGCATTCATTTTTGAGTGTATCGTTTGAGCAAGACATTTTGAATGACTGACTGACTGGATTCCACTGCTATCAATTAATTTTCATTAGACTTAATCAGATGTAGACCCAATAAAATGGCCTACTTTTATTCTTCAGACAATCTTGTTGCAATGTAATTGATCAGCAAATGACTGTGTCCAGCAAAAGATTCAAAATATTAACAGTAAATGTGACATTCTTGTAGTGGAGATCCTTTTCAAAGTTTGCTCCTCACCACCTTACCAACTCTCTCAAAAAACTGCACTTAAGTGAGTTATGTGGGCATGGTAATATTTAATGTAAAGTCTGAAAATTACTCATACTTGACATCCACCTGATGTTTGACAAGAAAACATGATCTAGGATGGGATTTTACAGCCTTGATTGTCCCAAAACCATAAATCTTGCCCCAGGTCAATGGACCTTCCCGTTGTCCACCTATCACCTGCTCTGATTCCCGTGGCAGGCAGAGCAATAAAATTTCAGCCTTAATGTCACTACTCCCCTTTCCTTGTTAAATTTAAGATTATTTCCCTGTGCGACCTAGTACTCATCATCTATTTTATAAATGCAGGTTTTCAACAATTTTGGGCAAGCCTTTACGTATGGAGTTTGAGAGTGTCCTGATTTCCAGGTTCCAAATTTACATGAAAAAAATGTCTTTACAGTGGTGACACTTGCATTACTGAATTATTGCAGGTGATGCTGCTAGCACTCAGTGAGTGTACGTATGACATCTGGTGGTAGAAGCAGACTTTTATAAAAGTTTTATGTGATATTCAACATCCTCAGTCAGTCATGTCACAAAGGAATCAGTGGTCTTGATCTGCACCCAAGACAGACCTTCTGACAGTTATTGCATAGTTGGGGTCAGGGTCATGGAGGAGGCGTGGCAGACAGACACTAAGGAAGTATGCAACACAAACTCTACAGTTATGTTGGGAACATTTTAATTCTACATTCACCAGGAGAAGTCAGACAGCCCAAGTGAAGTGGTGGATTTCTAGAATGTATTTTGGACAGTGTTAAGGAATACCATTTTAGAATTAACAAGGGAACAGGTCATACTGACCTAACTGAGAAGAATTAGTTAACAACCTGACTTTATGGGACCATATTATAAATAATGATCCTACTACGATTGAATTCAATATTAGTTTTTAGAGGAAGTAGGGCTGACCTGTCAATCAAAGAAAGTAATAAAACTTGCAAAATGGAATATAAAAAAATCTTGCCTAGGATAACAAAAATAACAGCAAAGATTTTAGAAATAAATTAGAAGAAAGAGTAGTAAAGATAAATGTATATCCAGGTTTGCAGATAACACCCACGTTAGCTATTATAGCAAGATGTGTAAATGGAAATAGGAACATCATCTATCAAAACCATAACAAAATTAAGTTAATTATGGCATAGTGTGAAGTCATCCAGTTTGAGGCTGAGAAGGGCAAACGGGAATATGTTGATTGTGAGAGACTAAATGCAAAGGAGTCTGGGGTGTCCAAATGCACAGATCACTGAAAACTTGCTCACCAGAATACAGTGTAACCAAAAGGACTAATAAAATGGTGAAAGGGCGTTGGAATATAAAAGTGAGGAAGTGATGCTTCAGTTTTACTGAGCTTTGGTCAGATGGTGCTCAATTTTATGCAGGGAAGCGTCATCAGAATGATAGGCTTGAAGAATAAAACCTTTGAGGACAATTCGTATAAACTTTGTATGTCATGAGTTTAGAAGGTCAAGGGATTGTCTAATCAAACTATGTTAAGATGGTAATGGGTTTTGACAAGTTTAGATGCAGAGAAATATCTATCTGCTTTGGTAGGGATATGATCTTCAAATTGGAGCACGACCATTTAAGCAGGATTCAGTGTTCCACGCTGCATAGTGAAAATCTCGATTGGCTGTGAATGTTGGGTCAATTTAAATAATTAAAACCTGGATTCATAGAAATGCTTGGCTAAGGGTATTGAAGGATAAGGATCAAAGGTGGGTGAATAGAGTTAAGGGAAAGATTATCCATGATCTCATTGAATAGTAGAACAGACTTGAGGAACTGAATGGCCTCCTCCTGTTTATTTGTTCTTATGAACATGACATTCAATGCACTGAATGTTTTATAAATTTCAAAAACTAATCTGGTTATAATCATTGTGTACCTGTACAGAAGGTAGATTTAATGTTTGGTCAACACTGTTGAGGTGCTAGATGTTAATTGTAGAGCAGTGTATTTCATTGTATCCAGATGATAGGCATTAGCTTGGGGATTTGGTTGAGGTCCTGTCCATGGCAACAGGTAAACTATGATTGTTAAGTTAGGCAGTGCATGTAATATGTATCCAAAGTGTGTAATGATTAGATTCCACTTCTTTCACCAACTAGCTTCCTGGAATAGAAACCAAAATGTAACCCATCTGGATATTACTGTTGCAGACTACATTGCAATCATAGCTGTGGTTTAGTGTCAAAGAGTCTGTAAATCAGAGTAACTTATTGTTAATAGAATTTATCTTGTTGTACACCAAGGTTCCACCAAGAAAAAAACAATCGGGATACTTTGACCTGGACACTTCATTGCAAAGACTAAAAGGGGTACCTTGCAAAAGGTATTTCTGTGTCTTTTTCTACAGTTTGACAAAAACAAAGTGGCATTCTTCAGGATTCAAGTGAAAGTGTTTTTGATACAGGATGCATACTAAATTTAATGAGCAATTCATTTCTTTACTCTAATGAATTGCATTTGAGGATTGTGCATTGTATTTAAAGTTAAATGCTGACTACACAAATTGGCTTTGGCTGTATTCTGTTTTTAAGCAATTCCACAGTTATACCTGAGATTGTTTTGCTCCATTGACTCCTATCCTTTCTTTAAATTCCCTAAAATAAACTGCGACTTGCGATTTCTTAGTCAAGAGACTTTGACGTTAATCTTTAATCAGAATGATATTTTTAGGATGACTTATCTGGAGAGTGTTATGTGCTGTAGGAGTAATCCTCTTAAGACTTATTACTGTAACTCATTTGAATTGGAGCACCTTGATGCCACTTTTCTTGTTGTGATATATTTAATCTATTTGTGCCCAAGTCCATGTCAGACCTTTCCCTGCTCTATAGCATACCCTTTGCTATGAGATATCTTGTGTCGCTTCCGAAGACTCTCTTATAGAAAAAACTTGGTGTTCTACAATTTTAAGGTTATATATTGTGCCTTAATAAAAGTGCTGCCAATAGTTGAATGCCATCTGCTGGCAAATTGGTGGTGCTTTTTTAATCAATATTCATTTTGTAAATTTAATGTGGCATTTTCATTTTGACATGATAGTTTTGTGCAAAAATATGCTTGTCAAAGCTGTTGTTGTTGCAATCCTATTGGTCACCAATAGGTACCTCAAATGGAAAGTTAGACGTACAGATTTGGAAGAACTGAATGCTGGAGGTGGGGGGAATCTGATAACAATTATAAATACAGAGGGCACATTCTACACTTTGTCATTTCTGTTTAATTGTATGGGCAACTTGTGTTGTCAGTGAGAAAGGAGGGTACTGTTGTAACCAATGCAGAAAAGTATTTGCTTTTTTATTTGAACCAATTAAGAGCTAATATTTAAATAGTCATGTTTACTTGATTTTTGACAATGTATTCTGAGTCTACACAGCTTTGCATAATTTAATACATTGAGAGGAAAATGTTTGGTTTCTTCTAGTATTGAATCCATCTATCAAAGGGTAAAGAGTATTTGCTTTTATGTTATATTTTCTTTTTCTTTATAGCCAGAGACAGTATTTAAGACCAGAGAATGATGCTGGCCAAGGGAAGCAGCTCCTGAGTGTCAGTGCTCCACCAGCAACTAGTCTTAGCCTGCTTGGAAACTTTGAGGTACAAATCAGAAATGCACATGTATCATGCAGAAAGAAATGGGCTAATCAATTGACCCAGTGTTTAGCTTATTTGAAGAAGATTTTTTTTGAGTGGAAGTGCTGTTATTTTTGAGTTCCTATGAATGACTTTTAGAGATATGTTTAGATTTATTCATACCTATAGTTACTGCATCACATCTCACATCTGCAAGCAAGAGAGTTTAATCTGGTGAATTTTTCATGTTACACATTTGGACAGGAACATATGCATTTCCCATTTGTTATCCAATTTGTGTAGATGTTTCAGAAGATCAACTCCAGGATTACTGGTGGATACTTTTAGCGGGAAGCATGGTTGCTTGGGGAAGCAGCATGGTTTTTTTCTTCAACTTGGCATTAAGCCATGCATCGCCTACAATTTCAAGAGTACATGTCCATAAATCTGTACTACAGTGCTAAATAACCCCAATACTTTTCAAATGTTTGAAAATATCTAAGTAATTAAATTGCATTATTAGAAATTGTTATTTTGAATTTGAGTAGCCAGGCCTGTCCCAGTCAGCTAGGATGTCTCTCTGCTCCTGATACGCAGGAGGCAGGATTTTCTGATTACCCGTTAAGAAGATTGTTAGGAGCTCTCCATGACAGTTAGATGGAAAGTACAACACGAGAAACAGCAGCTACCCTTCCTTCTCCACCTCATGTCCTAAAACTGATATACCATATGGGTCTAAGTGGAGATATTTATTCTTCTCACAGTGAAAAAGTGAATCTTCGGAAAATTAAGGAGGTATTTTTAAACAACAACAAATATGGAATTAAGTACCTTTAGGCTTAAGGGTTTCATGAGATTGTTGTATAACTTAAAGGTGTATGTGTCATACGTTATTTGAGGTATTAACTGATTGGAGTTCACATAATTTTTTGTGCCTAAAAGTCTTGGTTTCTGACATTGCAGGCACAAATTTATAATTGTACTCCAATCTGTTAATACCAAAAAGGTTCCTAAATTGCAATCTATATTCATACATTTTTAAGTATTAGGATTGGAGGATGGGTTTTTCTTATGTATTTAAAAAGTGCAAAGGTATATAATTTTTTTTCTTAAATTTGTAATTGTTCAATTATATATTGTGTGTGCTGTTTGGGAGGCAAGCAGTTTGTGTAGTATAGTGTCACTTGTAAATAACCAGGGCAGTTTTAATTTCTTGCTGAGAGCCTGTCATGTGTTAATATGGCAACAAAAAGCTAACACAATGTAAACAAGGATACGTTTGTGGCTAGCACTGGGATTGAGATTTGAGAAATTAATGTTATGAAAAGGGATTTTAAGAAAATTTGAGTCATTAAACATTTATAGTTTAGTAGGAAGCCATTGAGCTCAGTGTTCATAGAATCATAGAATCTTACAGTGCAGAAGGAGGCCATTCAGCCCATCAAATCTGCACCAACCACACACTGATCCTATCCCCATAACCCCGTGTATTTACCCTAGCTAGTCTGCCTAATATACAGGGAGAACGTGAAAACTCCACACAGACAATGACCCAAGCTGGGAATTGAAGCTAGGTCCTTGGCACTGAGGCAGCAGTGCTAACTGTGCCAACGTGCCACCCTTAGGGACTGTTTATTTTTTTCCATTCTCTTGCCCTTCCCTGATACTCATCTAAATATTTTTATCAAATATTTGACTCTCAGATTCTGTTACTGTTTATGAGAGGGTAAACGTATCTTTTAATCTCATCTTTTGTTCTTTCAGTGAAGGTCTTAAATTTATGTCATCTGGTTACCAATTTACCAACCAATTGAAATAGCTATTCCCTGTTTGCTTTATCAAAATTTCCTCCTGTTAGGCCTCCAATGAGTAAAGTCCAGCTGCTCAGAGCCCCAGTTTATTTAGGCTGTCCATTCAACTAAAGCCTGTCATACCAAGTCAAATTAAATGTACCTCTTTTGCATTCTGTTCATGGCCTTGACGCCATTCTTAAAGTATGCTATCCAAAATTGGACATAGGAGATGTCAAGAAGTGGGATTGAAAGTGCTGAATAACTTCTAATCCAGTTAACTGTGAGCTCAACAATGGTGTGAGATTGAAAGTTTCAGGAGGAAATTGTCAATTATAACCATTTCAACAGTATTTTTAATCATGACGACATTTTAATATTTTTAGATGTCCAATAAATCCAGAAATGATGTATTGAGAAACCATCAGAGAGAACTTAGTTTAAAGATGCAACTGAGTTAAGCTGCTGAAAAAAATGTACCTCAAATCAAATTTGCCACAAGTAGTGTATATTTTCTTTACATGATGGATTCTCAACCTGTATTCTGTTTATATATGTTGTGATGGGTATATATAAACATACATTGAAAAAAAATTATGTTAAAATGTTTGACAAACCCACCAGTGTTGATGTTTGTAGAGACTGTAATGTGGTGCATATTGCTGCATGTGATAAACCCGGCTGGATGTTGCACCTCCTGATGAGTCTGGAAGTTACAAGATGCAATAATGATGCATTGCCATTTACAACAATGGTTTTCCAAATAATTGCTGCTGATCTTGCAATACATGAACAACCAGAATAGACAGAAATCTAGGCATGTGCCTCCTAATGTCCACTTCATACATTAACTTGCTGCAATAGAGATTTTTTTGTACAAATGCTTAGCATTGATCTAAATCACATTGGATACATGCCTCCAATTTTTAGAAGCCAAGACCTTTTGAGATATGTTTTCTGATTTAAAAACCAGTTACTCGGCTTACTATTTTTAATAGTAAGTGAAAAAAACATTAATTACTTGTGTTTTGTTCTTGGTGAATTGATTTGATGTTAATTGTTACTCCTTTGATTTCCTTTTTGTTAATCTTGTCATCAGAAATTGACTGGTAAGGTGTTGCCTGCAAGAATCACCAGTGTACACCTCTCTGCATCCACTTTAACTGGTCAAGAAACAGTGATGTACATCTAGTTCCAAACATTAAGAGCTTAAAAATCAAACAGAACAGAACATTTATATAGTGTTTAAAAGACTGAATTGTGGAATCATAATTTCAGAGCCAAAGTGTTCAAAGCCACAGTCCAAAGATGTGCAAGTTAGGTGGATTGGCCATGCTAAGTTGCCCCTTAGTGTCAGGGAGTTTATTAGGGTAAATATGTGGAATAATGGGGATAGGGATTGTTGTTGGTGCAGGCTCAATGGGCCGAGTGACTTCCTTCTGCACTGTCGGGATTGGTCCTCTTCTACCAATCAGATTCTGAATTTGTTAATAGAACAATTACAGCAAAGTATTTGTTAAACAGATGCTGTGCCACAGAATTTAGCTGCACCATTGTTAACTAAGACTCTGCAAGTAAGTATTATTCTATTGTTCTAAATTCCTCCCCCCGCGCCCACCCCCCCTCCCCGACACCCTGTGCAAACCTGCCACATTTATTTGAATGCCAATATAGGAGGCCTTAAAAACAGATTTTTGCAAAAATGTTTTTCACTAAGTTCATATTTTTTGATCAGGGAAAAGAGAATAGCATACCAAAGCAAAAAATGCCTGGTGGCTCAAGCTAATTGGCCAGTCTCCCTGTGATATTGCCACTTGTATCCAGCGTTATTACATTAATCAGCAACAGGATTTGTTTCAACCAAAATATTAAAAGTTACATTTATCCTGAAATATTTGAAAGTTGCCATAAACAGTCCTGATTTACCAAGTCACTTTATATATAAAAAGTTTTTGTAAATCCTTTTGAGATTTTAGTTCATGTAGAGAATAATTATGTGACAAAATTAAGGAGGAGTAAGGTGCAAAACAACTTAAAACTAGATTGTAGGTATAATTCTGTTTGTTAGGATCAGGTCATTATTGTGGAACTATATAAAAAAAAATACATGGCTGTAAATAAACTGAACAGTTCTGATACCTTTATAAATACTGATTAAAATATTTTATGATTATCTTTAGATCTAGCTGGATTTCAGCTTTCTACACAGCATTGGTTATTTTGTAGAATATCATACAGAAGCAGAAGAAAATGGGAACCGTTATTTGGTGGATCGCTTAGTGATGGTTAAACATTTGACATAATAGGATTTTGTTAAGTGCTGGAACATTGTGCTGTTTGATTAATGAAAGAATTTGATCAGATATGTTGTAATTACTTGCTGTGAAGCATTTATGTATAGAGTCTGAATAAAATTATGCAATTTGATTCAAGCTGCCTAGCAATTCTAACCTCAGAATATTTTTAATGTTCTCCAGGAATCCATCCTGAATTTCCGCTTGGAACCTTTAGGGTCTGTTGATGGTTTTACAGCCGAGGTGGGAGCAAGTGGAACATTCTGTCCCAGTCACATGACTTTTCCAGTTGAAGTGTCATTCTACAGTGTCTCTGATGATAATGCACCATCACCCTACATGGTATGTGTTATTACACATTCCTGTAGTTAAAGACTTGTGATCAAGGTCATGGTGTAGCAGTAATTGGTTAGGACCCATATCTCTCTGACTGGTAAATCACTCATTTATTCATTTGTTAATTTTTGCTCTTTATGGGTATGTTCAAATTGATTTTTCATCAGAAAATAAGTTGCGTGATTTTTTTTTAACAACTGAAACTTCCAGTTTCAATGTTTTGAACTGAGGATTATTTGTTTGTAGGGTGTGATTAATTTGGAAACCTTGGGAAAACGAGGCTATCGCGTACCTCCATCTGGGACAATACAAGTGGTAAGTTACTGTTCTATCTGCATTGTAAATTGCTCCTTCATTTGCAAACTTGTGAAGTCATATAGAGCCGTCTTAAAAAGCGGTAATATCTGTGATACACTGCAGTGGTTTCAAGGCTTCCTGTGGCTGGAAACGACAACAGTGTTTTTCGTCAATTTCAACAAGTTAGCTAATAATATCAGTGAAATTCCTGGATCTTTAACTAAGAAATGCTCAATAAAGGTGTTAGTTTTGTTTGATACTTTGAAATCAAATCACCACCTCCCCTCCCCCAGATCTGCAGTTGGTTACAGTTAGAAAGCATTAATTACTCACTTATAGGTGCCTATAAGGGGTGACACAACTCTAGGAATGTTGTATCATTTGTATCATGAATGTGTAGTTTTGTTATTACCGAGTTTAAGGACAACCCCTTAAACTGGGGCACAACTCCTTAAACAGTGGCACAGTGGTTGGTGCTGCTGCCTCACAGCGTCAGAGACCTGGGCTCAATTCCGGGCTTGGGTCATTGTTCTGTATGGGCACATTCTCCCCATGTCTGCATGGGTTTCCTCCAGGTGTTCCACAGTCCAAAGATGTGTGGGTTAGGTGGATTGGCCATGCTAAATTGCCCTTTGGCATAAGGGGGACCAGCTATGATACCACATACAGAATCCAGATACGATCTAAGGAGATCCACCAAAGATGCCAAAAGACAGTGCTGGACTAAGCTGGAGTCCCAGGCTGGCCACACAGACCCCCACCAACAATGGCAAGGTCTGCAAGATATAACAGGCTACAAGATGAAGGCATGTAAAATCACCGTCTCCAGTGCACCCCTCCCTGATGAGCTCATTGCATTCTATGCCTGTTTTCAGCAAGATGTTAGCGAGAGCATGCCCCCTTCCCTAGAAGGCTTGGATCTGAGGTCACCGTTGCAGATGTCAAAGCAGCTTTCTCGAAGGTCAACCCACAGAAAGCAACTGGCCTGGATGGGATACCCGAACAAGCACTCAGATCTTGCACAGATCAGCTGGCAGGGGTATTCACAGACTTTTTCAACCTCATTTTACAACAATCTGAGCTCTCTATCTGCTTCAAGAAGATAACCATCGTCCCAGTATCAAAGAAAGGTCAAGCAATGTGCCTTAATGATTATCAGCTGGTGGCTGTGACATCCATCATTATGATCCCTTAGCTTCGGGGTTTAAAAAAAAGGGTGGCATGGACAAGTTGGGCCAAAGGGCCTGTTTCCATGCTGTAAATCTCAATGACTAAGTGCTTCAAAAGGCTAGACATGGCACAAATCAATTCCAGGCTCTTGGACTACCTGGTTCCACTGCAGTTTGCCTGCAACAGGTCCACAACAGATGCCATCTCCCTGGCCCTGCACTCAACTCTGGAACACCTAGATAACAAAGACACCTATGTCAGACTCCTCTTTATTGGTTACAGCTCAGCCTTCATTATTCCTACAAAACTCCGTGGGATGGGCCTCAGCTCCTCTCTCTGCGACTGGATCCTGAACTCCCAACCCGCAGACAACAACCAGTAAGGAGAGGCAAGACACCTCCTCCATGATCATCCTCAACACCAGTGCCCCACAAGGCTGTGTTCTCAGCCCCTACTATATTTCCTTACACACCTATGACTGTGTGACCAAGTTCCCTTCCAAGTTGATTTTCAAGTTGGCTAACAACACCACTGTAGTGGGCCGGATCTCAAACAATGACGAGATACAGTATAGGAATGATGTAGAGAATCTGGTGAACTGGTGCAGTGACAATCTCCCTCAATGTCAACAAAACTAAGGAGGTTGTCATTGACTTCAAGAAGCGTAGAGGAGAACATACTCCTGTCTATTATAGGGACAAAGTAGAAAGGGTCAAGAGCTTCAAGTTTTTGTGCCCAGATCACCAACAACCTATCCTGGTCCCCCTGTGCTGACACTATAATAAAGCCCATCAACATCTCTACTTTCTCAGAAGACCAATGAAATTTGGCATGTCAGCTACAATTCTTCAACTTTTACAGATGCACAATAGAAAGCCTTCTTTTTGGTTATATCACAGCTTGGTATGGCTCCTGCTCTGACCAAGACCGCAAGAAACTACAAAAGATTGTGAATGTAGCCCAATCCATCAGGCAAACCAGTTTCCCGTCCAAGCAGCCAGCATAATTAAGGACCCCATGCACCCCAGACATTCTCTCTTCCATCTTCTGTTGGGAAAAAGATACCAAAGTGTGAGGTCACATACCAACCAATTCAAGAACAGCTTCTTTCCAGCTGCCATCAGACTTTTGAATGGATGAACCTTGCATTAAGTTGATCTTTCTCTACCTCCTAGTTTGTTTCTAACACTACATTCTGCACTCTCTTGTTTTCTTCTCAATGAACAGTATGCTTTGTCTGTATAGCATGCAAGAAACAATACTTTTCACTGTATGCTAATATATGTGACAATAATAAATTAAATCAAATGC
Source organism: Carcharhinus amblyrhynchos (assembly GCF_965287045.1). Lineage (NCBI taxonomy): Eukaryota > Metazoa > Chordata > Chondrichthyes > Carcharhiniformes > Carcharhinidae > Carcharhinus > Carcharhinus amblyrhynchos. The sequence continues at coordinate 17,761,368 of NC_137351.1, read as the reverse complement.
ATGAGGATAGGACCTGGGATTGTGGTTGGTGCAGACTCAACGGGCCAAATGGCCTCCTCCTTCACTGTCAGATTGTATGACTGTTTTAAGACACATTTTTGATTTCAAACCTTTGCATTCAGCTTTAAAACATTTTTCAGGAGGGAAAGATAGACAGACAATATGGCATCTTTCTGTGTTAGTTCAAATCTTGTTAGATTGATGTTTCTCTAGAGCTGGCTGTGAAAACTCACTTAAATGTAAATGAATCCTCCATGGATGTTCATTGCAAGAAGTGTGAAAACCCCAGGCTTCCAAAAGAACAGGAGACAAAGAAGCCAAAGTAGTTTATTAATAACAAGTAGTCTTACATTAACACTGCAATGAAGTTACTGTGAAAATCTCCTAGTCGCCACATTCCGGCGCCTGTTCAGGAACACTGAGGGAGAATTTGGCATGGCCAATTTGCCTAACCTGCGCATCTTTGGATTTCAACGTAATGAACTTTTCTGCCTGATGGAGTAATGATTCATTGAAATTAGCATAGCGGCTATTTTGTTCTTGGTTGTTATAAAAACAGCCTGTGAAAGCCAGATGTGCTGAACCCTCAGGAAGAACACTGAGCAACATCATCAGAGGAGTTTCCTCTCTGCCACTGGGAGTCAAAGTGGAAGATACTGAGAAATCAGTTGTTGTCCTGCTGAAAAGTCCAGGCAATCTTCAGGTTTCACGTGTGACAGAACTAGTGAGGAACAAGAAACCTCTCACTCCCAGGAACTGCTGCCCCGGCGAGGCCATCTGAAAAAGGCAAATACTGATTAGTGGCAGAAGCCACTGCCACTGCTAAACAAAACCTTAATTTTCATCCCTTCAAGAGAGAAGGAATTTGAGCATCAGGCCTGCAATATCTCTCGATGGCTGATTTGAAAATCTGATTTTGAATTATCTTGTTCTGCACTTCAGACTTTATACATGTATTTTAATTAGTAATTTTATCACTTTTTTTTACTTAAATAACTTCCAGCTGTTTCAGAATAAAGCCTGACTGCTGAGTTATTTTTAAATGTAATCACTCACAAATTCATATACACATTCTTAGTTCATGGACCACTTTAAGAAACCACCATTTATGTGGTCATGACAAGTGACACAGATTAATAAAACAAAATTTTTGCAAGTATGTTAAAGAAAGAACGCATTAATTAGTCTCTGATTGTGGCCTCAGAGAATTCTAAAGTACTGTGCATTACTTTTGAAATGCAGTTAACTGTTAAGATATTGGTAATGTGGAAACCAGTTTGCATACAAGAAATAAAATCAATGATGAGGTAATCTGTTTTAAATGATGTTAGTGAAGGAAATAATGCTGACCATAACTCTGTGGGATCTTCAAAGACATCTGAAGGCTTTGATTTATAGTCTTGTCTGATAGATGGTGCTGGTGACAAGTTTATTTACTGGTGTCACAAGAAGACTTACATTAACACTGCAATGAACATTTTGTGAAAATCCCCGAGTCGCACACACCGGTGCCTGTTTGAGCATGCTGAGGGAGAATTTAGCATGGCCAATGCACCTAACCATGTAACACTTCATTGATACTGGGCTTGAATTTCACAACTTTCAGCCTCAGATGCAAGAATTAAACATTTTTCATTAAATTAGGCAGCCATTCGGGAACTACATTCTAATAGTTAACTTACTTTGTTGCAACGTAATAATTTTCAGTAGCTTTGTGGAACTGCAGAGGCTGACTCCATGTGTTCCAGGGACTAAACATGGAAATTCAGTGTTCCCTTTTAAAGTAGGTTTAAAAAAAAAGGACCCAAGTGGGTTCCAGAGAATAATCATATTTGACTCAAAATGTTATCTCTCATTCCACAAATTCTGCCAGACCTACAGAGTTTTACCAGCACTTTATTTTTATATCCCATAAAGCTTAACAACTTCATAGCAATCATTATCACAATTTAACAAAATGCATTAATGTATCATTTGTTTAAAGAGTAATGTCAGATTATTGTAAACTATCATACTTAGGATTGCATTATTTAATATATTTCATTGCAATCCTAAATGGACCTAGATAACTCATCATCTTATATTGTGGAGCTATTTTCACATTGTAATTTACAGTAGGGCAAGTATGCACTCCTAAAAGTCCTATAATTTAGAACTTTATTGTCCTTTTAGAATTAATTCATTTTGTGTGACTGGAGGTTAGCATGGTAATTCTCCACACTGAAGGACCAGCTTAAGACACGCATACTGATAGGATGCATGTGTGATTTTCTACCACTTTGCTGAGTTGCCAACCAGCACATGTGAGATGACAGAGTGGTTAGAATAGCTGCCTCACAGCCCCAGGGACCGGGGTTCAGTTCCAGCCTCGGATGACTGTGTGGAGTTTGCATGTTCTCCTCGTGTCTGCGTGGGTTTCCTCCAGGTGTCCGGTTTCCTCTCGCACTCCAAAGATTTGTGGATTAAGCAGATTGGCCATGGTAAATTGCTCCTTAGTGTCAAAGGAACCAGCAGGATAAATGCATGGGATTAAGGGGACAGCATCTGGGTGGGATTGTTGACTGTGCAAGCTCGATGGGCTGAATGGTCTCCTTCTGCACTGTTGGGATTCTATGAAATGCAGGAAAGCCCTCCACTGTGACTGTAAGGATCTTTGAAAAATCAGAACAGCTATCCTTTTATACATTGTACTTACCAGCTTAAAGTGCTGTTTGCAAAGGGGAAGAAATTGCTAGTATGCATGTTCAATCTCAAGATAGTAAGTAGATGGTCTCAGATGAATAGAAATCAAGCTTGTAGAAGAGTTTTGGAATGTTATTGTACAGCTGTAAGTGATCAGTAAAATTAAACAGATCAATGTGCAGCGTTGCCAGGTGTTAAAATCATTTTGCCTCGATTTCCAAATTGTGCACATAAGTTCTGCTTTTGATCAAATTTGTTCATGACGCATGCAATCTTTTGGCATTTTGTGAGCTATATTATGCAAACCTTCTGATTTTATAGCTGATAAATGTGAATTATCTTTCAGACTTTATTCAACCCAAATAAAACGGTGGTTAAGATGTTTGTAGTGATTTATGACTTGAGAGATATGCCAGCCAATCACCAAACATTCCTACGACAGAGGACGTTTTCTGTTCCTGTAAAACGTGAAACTGTTGGACATGCCAATAAAGAAAATGTAATCCAGACTGAAGAAAGGATACTTCGCTACCTCGTACACTTGAGGTAACCCAATATACTGTATAGCAACCAGTGTTAACTGTGATAAGTGTTTGTACAATCTCTGCTTGAACAGCTATGCATTATTCATAATTCTCTTGGTTTCCACGCAAAACAAAATACTTTAATATTGAGTGTCCAAAGATTTTAATATTCCAGTTTATAAACTAAAAATAATTCTGGGTTTTTTAATTACTTTGTTGCTTGGACCAATGGACACCATTTTTGATAGACATAAACCCTAAGCCTTGGTTCCTTTTAACCTAGGACTTAGTTGTCCTGTGTTGTCACCCAATTTTAACTCATATTTCCTTAGCCTGGGATAGAACTGGAGCAGTAATTTTTAATGAACTCCATGGTTGTACAATGAGCACCAAATGAATACTTGCAGCACCAAAAGAAAAAAATCAAATGAAATCTGAAGAGTAACATTGGACTCGTGACGTTGACTGGGATTTTCTGACCCTGTCGTGGTGGATGTGCTGCGGGCCAGCCAAAAATCTGTTGACTTTGGTGGCACTGGTAAATTCCACCGACAGACGGGACCGGAATCTTCTGCTCTCTAGTTTTGTTTATCTCTCCTCAGATGTTGCCAGACCTGTTGTGTTTTTCTAGTATTCTGTTTTTACTATAAAGGAAAATCCCTATTAGGAGATGGGTATGAACATATTGTGGTTCAAGACTTCTGCTAATTAAGTTGACTTCTTGTGTGCATAGTGTAATATGTATTGCATATTATGTGCTATATTCTACCTGCAATATTGTAACAAAATTGGTAGATGGAGATAGTGTCACAGTCACCTCACTATCAGAGGAGATATCAAGATGTTTAAAAAAAAAATCTTAAATGCATATAAATGAGTGCCAGAAGCTTACAGACAGAAGTTTAGAAATCTGAGGAAGGAACCAGGTCAAACAAATGTAGAATTTGAAAGAACAAAGTAACTTTGATAGCTGGATAAGAGCTTTGAATGGAGAACAAACATATGCTCTTAGGGAAACGGTTATCTTGGACTTAAAAGTTCACTGCCTGAAGTAGTGAGAACCCATTGGAACAACAGAGGGTAAAAACTGTGAGATTGACAGATGATTATGAGTTAATAAATCAAGATTTGGTTTTTGACATCAATTTGTGATGAATAGAATCCCTACAGTGCAGAAGGAGGTCATTCGGCCCATTATGCCTGCAGTGATCATAATCCCACCCAGGCTTTATTCCCGTAACCCCTCATATTTATTCTGCTAAACACTCTGACACTAGGGTCAATTTAGCATGATATCTTTGGACTGGGGAAAAGAGAAATTCTCAGGTGATAAAGGCAAAGGGGATTTTGTTGGAGATAGAAAGGATAGTTTAACTCAGGTTAAAAAGGAAATATGAAGGTGGAAGTAAAATAAAGTATTGGATGTTTTCATTGTAATAACGTGGACATATGAAATTTCTGTGTTGGTGGCTTAAGAAAACCACTGAAGATAGATGTGGTAAAACAGGATAAGCCAGTGGGGTTTGTTAAAATGATAAAGATTGAAGCTAAAGAGGTGCAAAAGAGTGTACAGCCTGTTCAGGGGTTGGTTGATGAGCAACTACCAGATCTCTTTCAAGAATTTATAAATGTGTACAAGTAGATAAAGAAGTTAAGATCTTGATATAAGGGAGCAAGTCAGTCTTTAATGGTGAGAGATAAAGATACGTAGTTTGGAAGGTGTATTGCCCAGAAAAGATGGTAATATGTGGAATTCTTGGTAAAAATTACAAAAGGTAAAGTTGGAGAGTCAAGTGAAAATTGGAGGAGTAAAAGATACAGGGATACAGTTTACCCTAGTAATGATATGGTTGGATCATGGGTAAGAATGATGCCCACTGTGGTTGAAAAGCCAGAAGAAAATCATATCCTGGGATATTTCCTAACTGTGGTAACAGATCACAAAGTTGCACATTGAGACAGGAGGAGAAAGGTTGACAGAGAGCAGTCTCTCAGTGCTTCTCAGCCGGCGGAGTAGGCACTAGGGGCCAGATGACCTACTCCTGCTCTTAGTTCTTATGCCATTATGTTCTTAAATGAAAGAGCAAAGGTAAGGAGGTTGAAGTTCAGTTATAAGAAACAATTTTTGACATGATGGTTCAAAAAGAACAAGAACAGGTGGAGGGCGAAGTGGATATCTTTAGTTCAAGAATGTTGGCACAATTATAACAGAAAGATGTCAAGATAAAGCAGTTGTATCAGAAAGCATACACGTCTCACTGAAATGACCAAATCACTGATTGATGTGCTAAAACCTCAAAGTTTCTAACACACTGGACATGAATTTTGTAAATACAATGACATCAAAAAAGATTGAATGAGAAGTTACTCAAAACGTTGTCCCCCTTCAGTGTAACCTTGCTGCTCCTGTATTGGAAAATATTTTTAATCATATCTTTGTTCTGAATACAAAGCATCAACTACCTGATATTTTGTGACTGGAATTTGCATTTTTCTATCCAAATCTTAATTTTTTGGAAAGCTGGCTGCTACATTCAGCACCATTACATTTCCCTTTGTACAACCATTGGTAACCCAAAATGAAAGTGAACTTGGAATGACAAAAGCTGAACTGAAATGATGGGCAGTAGTGTAAAAACTGAAAATTCAACAATACATCCTTAATTCATCAGTTGTCCGCTTGTGTAGCTCTAGAGGGACCATCCCTGCATAAAACACCAGTAGTCATGACTTTGCTGACTATTAATGCACAATGGACGTCATTAAGGCAGTCCCAACTCCAATTTGGTGTGAGGAAAGGAGGGGAGACAAATATTATGGAGTGAATTTATCTGACGTGATCCCATATGTACATTCAGTCAGGTCTAGCTAGACTGATGTTCTGCAAGTCTATGATGAAAGCAAAATACTGTGGATGCTGCAAGTCTATTACTTAGCCAAAAGGTTCAGCTGTCTAGACTTGATGAAAAATAGACCAAAGGCAAAAATAGTTTTGAAGTTGAAAGACACTCCTCCCAACAAGATGCAAAATGGAAAATATGTTTTTCATACAGTGCATCTTGTGACTACTCCCTTTTTTAGAGCAATGCAGTTCTTCCATCAGAGCAATTTCAGTGGCATTCCAATATTGAACTTTAGTAGAGAAAGACTTGCATAATTCTCAAGACCTTGAAGGGAATCACTTTGCTTCTATCAGTTACGAATTGATTGTATTCCATTTTAACTTGTTCTGTTCGAGGACTTTTTATCAGACCACTGGAATCTTTGCATTGGACCATCTCAGAACAGCTCCGCATTCACTCAAACTTAATAGCTAACTGATGTGGGCAGGGCCATAGAAAAATGCAGGGGTCGGTGCAGTCAAAGTTGAAATGTAGTGGTCAAGTTGACAAATGCATTTAAATGCAATTCTAGGTTTATTCACAAGAGTTATTGCATTATAAAAGTCAAGATTGAACTCCTGTCGTGCATAGAAGAATGAGTGCGAGGTCAGTCCACCTCCATGTTACAAAGGGGAAATTTATCTATGTTTTCCAGTAGGTGGGCAGGCAAATTAAATATTTGGTCTTTTGGTAATAATGTAGGCTCGAATAAATGAATAATGGGAATGTTTTCTTTGTTCTAGGTTCCAGAGTTCAAAATCTGGAAAGATCTACCTCCATAGAGATGTCAGACTCCTTTTTTCTCGAAAGTCGATGGAAGTTGATAGCGGTGCTGCATATGAATTAAAATCTTACACAGAGATTCCAACAAATCCTCATTTTTCAGCACGATGTTAGCAACCTTTGTATTGTTTAGGACTTTTTTTTTCCTTTTTTTTCCTGGAGAATGGCACATGTTCAGCTAATTAATGGAAATAAAATAATGCACAATACATGATTGTGAGAATTTATTGGTACTAGTCTCTTAGAGCCCCACAACCTATTAGACAGTGGACCAGTCTTGTGTAAGTGTTTTTGAATAAATTCCCTTGTACTTAAAGCGAGCAGTAGACTGGAATGAAAACCATTTTATCTGTACTGTTACAACAGAGTCACAAACCACTTTATTGGATGTGTTGCAATAGTAAAAACCAGAAGTAGTTTAGTGTTCAAACATTTTTATTTTATTTGTCTTTTTATTTAATATTTAAATTAATGTTTCACTTATTGCACAGGTAATTTTTTTGTCCTGTTTAGTGTTATTATGTAGCAAAGTTATGTAAGATCATACTCTGTATTTCTTTTGACGTGAATAATACACAAATATATAAAATATATGTAAATCTCTGTGTCTTGTCTGTCTGTCCATGACTGTGTGTGTGCGGAAATATTAGGTTTTAATTGGTGTGTAAGATTCCAGTCTTCTCGCGCTGTCCCAAAATCATGCTTTCCTGAACTGGCCTAATACTGTAGTACAGCAGTTTAAGCAATTGTTCTCTTCCCCCTGCCCCCCAAAGGCACTGACTTACGCTGGTGTACAATTCCAGGGGCATCGACAGACCTCCAGTCCCATGCCCAAGTAGTCATTTTTCATAAAGAATGTCCTTGGACAATGAATTTTCAGGCTGTTTGATTGTGGAGTGTGACACAACTGAACATTGCATTTTTCTTGTCAATTGGTCAAACATGACATTGTCCAAGAAGTTTGCTGTAATGTCAGTCATTAATAGGTAACTTCCATCAGAAGCACATGGCCACTGATGGAAATTTATAAAAATTGGCTGTCTTTATACACCCATCGTTAACAGATATCAGTGTCAATCATCATCTTTATGTTCTCCCGCAATACTACAACAATTTGTACTGATATAATATCTCTAATGTAGTACATGATCCAATACATTTTTCAGTAGGAGAATTAGGGAAGGTAGCACATTAAGTTACAGACCAAGATGTGGATTCGAGGAAACTTTAGTCAGTGGGAAAGAATTAACAAGCAAAAAAGCTTAAGAAGAAAGTTCCAAAATAAAAGGCATAGAGGGATTCGGTATGAAATGAGATACAGACTTTGCTAGTTCCCATTTATGTAGAGTGGAGCAAGGAGGTCTATTAGCCAAGTATTGAAGTTGAGCCTGAAGGTGACAACATAAACAAGAATTTCATTAGCAGTGGAATAGAGGTAGGGGCAGAAATGGTTAATAAACCACTTTAGTAATGGTTGGGGTATGTGGCTTGAAGCTTGGCTTAGAATTAACTTTGTTACTGAAGTTGTTGTATGCCATAGTTTAGTTTGAGCAAGATGCTCAAGGAGTTGGGGTGGACTTCTAGCAAAAGTTGAACAGTGTTGCTTTGGATTTGCTGATGTTTGAAAGATGCTCTGATCAAGAGAGGTAGAGCTGTGTACCATTGATGTACTTCTGGAAGATGGGGAAGTGCTTCCAGATCATGCAATTGAAAGCCGCATATAGACTGAACGGGAATGGCTCAGAATGGAACCCCATTACACTTACATGGTGACTGGGAAGATGAGAGCTATGTTAATGCAAGCAGGAATGAAACAAACTAAGGATTGTTTGAGAATGGTGGCCCCAGAAGAGAGTTGGTGGAGAGGATGGAGTGGTTAATCGTGTTGAAGTATAGAGGTGAAGAGGAATGATGTGTCTCAGTTGAACCCTCAAATAGATCTTGGTGCCACAAATAGGATAGAAACTGGATTGAAATGATTGTATCTGTGAAACTGGAACAAAACAAGTTGAAGTGGAATATAATCATAACTGATAGAAGCAAAGTGATTCCCTTCAAGGTCTTGAGAATTATGCAAGTCTTTCCCTACTAAAATTCAATCTGGGAATGCCACTGAAATTGCTCTGTACACATGGGAGACGTGTACAGAGCTGGGTGTGTGTTCAAGAGATGTTGAAAAAAGGATGTTACAGATGAGTGGTGGTCAAAGAGGTTAGGGATGTGGATTTTAGAGTGACAATCATTTTGAAAAGTGGCAAAACTGAGGAAAGGAACTGATTGATAATACAATGGAGCATTTAGCTAAAGAAATGCAGTTGCTTAGCTGGGATTTGGTTAGGAATGAGGGGAGGAGGTAGATCATATAGAGAATGTGAGAAAATGGGGGGCCTGGGGTGAGATACTTCTATTGATAGATTGTAAAAAGGTTGTGCTTGAACTTGTATCTATCGTGAAGGGTGGTGATGGTGGTATCTCTGTCAGGACCACAAAGCGAACGTGGCAACTCTGGAAAATGGAGAATTGAAAACTTCATCATTTTTTGAAGCTGTGTGTAAAATGACTTTATTTAGACAAATATGAATTTGAAGAGAATATAAAATATGCAGTGACAATGATGGGAAAACTGTTCACCCAACATGCACAACTTAGATTGTTTAAATAGTGTTTGCATTATTGTTCATTAATGAAAGTTAACAAATGATGTAATCTTATCTTGAGTTTCATCATGTGATTTCCATGGATTCATTAACCTGCTATTGGTAATGCCCCAGGAGACACAACAAAAGTAGTCTGAAAAAAATTGAATTCTGGAAAGTAAAAATCGCTGAAAAAATCCAAATACTGATGTTTGTGTTTATTGAAGGGTGACTTGTTTATTACTGTCTAAACAGTGAAAATATACACAGCGATTAAAATACAATCATGTAGTCTTAATTGAAGTGTTGTTGATATGGGGCACAGCCTCAAGATAAAGGGGAGGCGGTTTAGAACGGAGTTGAGGAGGAACTTCTTCACTCAAAGGGTGGTGAATCTCTGGAATTCTCTACCCGTTGAAGTGGTGGAGGCTGCCTCGCTAAATATTTTTAAGAAGCGGGTTGATGGGTTCTTGATAAGAGAGGGGATTAAGGGTTATGGGGAGAGGGCGGGAAAGTGGAACTGAGCCACAACAGATCAGCCATGATCTTATTGAATGGCGGGGCAGGCTCGAAGGGCTAGATGGCCTACTCCTGCTCCTATTTCTTATGTTCTTATGATATACCTGCACACACTTCAATATTTGGCAGCTATGGTATCACCAAACCTCTACACTTTTTGTTATCAATACATATGCAATTAATAATCACATTCCTATACAATTATCTAGTTGAAATCAATTGGAATACATTTTGCTGAAAATCCACCAGTTCACCGCTGTAACTCCAGCTAAAGACTGGTGTAGTCAAATGGAAGATAGTAGCCCAGTTGCATCCCTAACATTTGTTGGACCCTCTGTCCCCTTACAAGGCAAGTGCCATCAGATTGGAATAAAGTGTGGGGACCCAGGCTTTACCTGGTTCAGCTGTGATACTGTGTTTCAGCTGGCCTGTATTCCAATCGATCTGAGGCTCCAAACAAGAGGGAGTCCAGTGCACAGAACAATGAATGTTCCTGAATAGAGTATTATACTTCTTCATGAGGGAACTAAGAGGGGTATAGTGCGTACTGCCACGTGAGGTCTGGGCAACTCATCCCCTCTCAATAAGCAAAGCAGGAACTTGTGTTCCCGTAATGATAGTTGTGCTGCCTGTCTCATGTCAATTAGCTATTCTTCCATTAATCATGTGAATTCTGACAACTTCGCTGGAAGTTAGTAGATTGGACTAATAATTGGAAAACTACTAGAATATTATTATTAGGGAATTGGTAACAGTAACATAATAGTGATAAGTCTCTTGCATTTGCTTTTTATTTCAGATTTCCTACATTAACTGTTTATCCCTTTTCATTTGTTCCAATAGTGGATGGCACAGTGGTTAGCGCTGTTGCCTCACCACCAGGGACCCGGATTCAATTCCAGCCTTGGGTAACTGTAGAGTTTGCATGTTCTCTCTCCATCTGTGTGGGTTTTCTCCCACAATGCAAAGATGTGCAGGTTAGGTCAATTAGTCATGCTAAAATTGCCCTTTAGTGTTGGGGGACTAGCAGGGTAAATACATGGGGTCACAGGGATAGGGCCTGTGTGGGATTTTTGTTGGTGGAGGCTTGATGGGCCAAAAGGCTTCCTTCTGCACTGTCGAGAGTCTATGATCTTTCTTGTCTGCTGCTTTGATCTTTTCTGGGTCTTTTCACTGCCCTAATTTTTTTTGTAGCTTCTCAATTTCTTTTGCTGCCTCAAAGAAATAATCTTTGAACATCATACATAGGTCCCAATATAACCATCTCCTGGACATTAAAGACAGGTGTCAGCATTTCAGGCTCCTGAGCTCCAGCTGTTGTTTGTCATTCCATTTTCCACACAATGTTTATTCCTGTCAATTAACTAAATGGTGCAGCAGTATTGTAGCACAGTGGGTAACACCCCTATCTCTGGACCAGAAGCTTTGGGTTCAAGTCCAACACCAGGACATGTTGGCCATGGAAGGAACATTCATAACATTGTTCAACAGGCTGATAATAAGGTCAGGAATCCTTCCACTATTTCCCCGACTAATCCCTAAAGGGAAAAAACGGTGTTGGGTGTGATGATACACCAAAAAAAACCCAAAGGTCTTTATCTGGAACAAGCTCACCTTTGTTCTTCTCAGCTGCTGATGGACCTGCTGCACGTGTTTAAGTTTAATTCCAATTCTCAGCATTTTCAGGTTGCTTTCTTTCTAATTGCCTCTTCCACTCCTGATCTCCATTTCACAATACCATATACCTGTACTGAGTAGATGAGAGTCTGTTAGTTACAAACTGACTCGTCAAACCAGTTATTGCCACACATAATGTTGTTGAAATTGCATTGCATCCTGCAACCCTACAAGTCCAACGATTGTCTTGTGAATAGAGTAATGATATAGTATTATCTCTGCTTGCTCACCATGCAATTTATCATTCATAATTTGCTGCATTCCTATTAGCGTTGTTCATAAGTCCACACATATGGCACAACGGTTTAGAACGCAGTCTGAACATTTGTGCAATCTGGTTTAGAATTTGATGGAAAGGGAGGAAAATTCGACAGGAGAAAACTTGGTATATTACTTGAGACTAAGTTTTCCATTCTAACAACGATTTCAGAACTTAGATGTGATACCAATCAGGAACATTAAATAGGCTTCAATAACAACATCTATTTAAATTGCATTTTTAAGATAATAAACCATTCCAAGGCATTTCAAAGATTATAATGAGGTAAAATTAGACACCAAGTCAAGTAAGGTGACATTGAGGCAGATGGCCAAAAGCTTAGTCAAAAGAAGTAGATTTTGAGGAGTCTCTCTCGACTGTAATCTCAAGTGGATGTAAAGGATCCTATTTCACTAGTTTGATGTGGGGGAACCATTCAAGTGGGTAGGGGTGGCTAGAGACCCTATGAAAATAGAAAGGGACACTGGGAAGTTGTGCAGGTCTGAAATACAGGCTTTTGATGATGAATCTGCTATCCCCATTTGCACATTGAAATCCATCTATATGCTTCTTTACTTGGTCCATTCCCATCGCCTTGTACCATCTTCTTTAACCTCTCCTGCACCCCACCCTTTCACAGACCTTCCCCTTTGACCCTTTCTCCTTTTTTCCCTTAAGCCCCTGTATTGAACTAAACCTGTTGCTTCTCAAACTTTTTCCACTTCAGATGAAAGATCACTGCCCTGAAACATTAGCTGGAATTTTACTGTCCCCCTCGCCAAGGAAGAGCGATGTGGTGGCACAATGGGTTAACACTGCTGCCTCACAGCTGCAGGGACCCAAGTTCAATTCCGGCCTAAGGCCACTGTTTGTGTGGAGCTTGCACGTCCTCCCCGTGTCTGTGTGGGTTTCCTTTGTGTGCTCCAGTTACATCTTTGGACTGTGGGAGGAGTAGGTTAGGTGGATTGGCCGTGCTAAATTGTTACTTAGTGTCCAAAGACATGTAGATTAGGGGATTAGTGGGGTAAATGAATGGGGTTACAGGGAAAGGGCATGGGGTGTGCCTGTTTGAGATGTGAGGAGAGTTGATGCAGACTAGATGTCTCTTTCTGCACTGTAGGGATTCTATGAAATCGGAGGGAGTGAGGGATGGACTGTGGAAAAGTCTGTTGACCTCAGGCAGGATTTTACAGTTTTAGGATGAGCAAGAATGTAAAATCCTACTCATTAACTCTGTTTCCCTCTCCTCACATCCTACATGATCTGCTGAATATTTCCAACCAATTATAATACTATATTCTACACCCTCTCCTTCCTTTCTCCTCTAAGCACTCTATGAACAGTATGCCTTGTCTGTATAATGCACATGAAACAATTTTATCTGTATGCCAACACATGTGACAATAATAAATCAAATCCTTCTTCCCTAAGTACTCTGAACGGTATGCTTTGTCTGTATAGAGCACAACAAACAATACTTTTCACTGTTTCCAATACATGTGACAATAATAAATCAAATCAATAATTGAATGGGAAGGGGGAAAACTACAACTCCCATAATGCAATGTGTATGACGTCACCAAGAGGCCGTTGCCCAAATAAATGAAATATTAATCTGAAATAAAGAATAAACAAGAACCATTTCAAGAGGAATGTATCTGAAAGAAGATATATTTTAACGGGGGTTCAGGAAGCAAAATGCCGGTTTAAACAAAAGCAGGGTATTTTCTAGAACAGGGTGACGTTATAAATGTGGGTGGGCCAGGGGCTGGGTGACGTCGTGCGCGTGCGCGGGAGGATAGGCGCGGAGGGATACGGTCTCGTTCACATCGTGTGACTGAGCTGGCGGCGATGTCATCCAGAAACGAGGCGGTAAGGCGGCCCCAGGAATCTTCGGCTGAAGAGCGGCAGGTAGGGTGGAGAGCGCGGGGCTGCAACAGGCAGAAGCAGTGGTCCCGGCGCCTTCAGGCCCCAGCGTGAGGGGCTGCCGTCGCCTTGTCAGAGTCCAGACGCTGGACTTGGAGGGACCTGACTGAGCTGAGACGGAGGGAGAGGCTGCAGTGCCGCCGCCTGCTCCCATGCTGCTGCAGTAAGAGACAGCACTGCACCAACTGCCCACTACAGCTCCTCTGGAGAGGGGGAGGGGGAATGAGAAATGAGGGGGATAGGGGGGAATGAGGGAGGGGGGCAGCATATTGGGGAATGAGGGAGGGGGGCATCTGAGGGAATGAGAAATGAGGGAGGGGGACATCATATGAGGGAATGAGAAATGAGGGAGGGGAGCATCATATGGGGGAATGAGAAATGAGGGAGGGGGGCATCATATGGGGGAATGAGGGAGGGGGGGATATTTCCCTATGGGGGGGATGAGAAATGAGGGTAGGAATGGGATAGGGGATGAGGGAATGGGGGGATATGGGGCAGGGGAGGGGCGACGGGGAACGGGGGGATGTGGGACGGGGACGGGGGGTGTGGGGGCAGGGATGGGGGTGGGGGCAGGAGGGGGGGCGGGGATGAGGGGCAGTGTGGAGGGAATGGGGGGATGAGGGGCAGTGTGGAGGGAATGGGGGGGCGGGGTGGGAAGGGATAGGACCAATGCTGAACCCAGAGTCAATATTCAGGTAAGTGCATCTCCCATGCCCAAGGAGAGAATACTCTGTGCTTCTGTGCTGCCACTAGTTAACCAGTGACAATCTAATTTTGCTCCTGTGCTACCTCATCCATCCAGCTCTCTGCAGCGCAATTGATCCAGTCACCAGCTGGAAGGTGAATGAGGGTGGATGGGAGAACGGGGAATGAAATGAAGCATCAACGTGCAGGCTTGCATATGTGTTGGTTTGTTTTTTAATTTAAATTCACTCTATCAGTTGAGCTGATTTTTGCTGGTGCGTTGATACTGTACAATGTGCCCAAACATCTGTGTTCTGTTATAAGGTGCCTTTTTTGCTGCAAGAGAAAAACTTTTTTACTTGTGGGTTTTTTTTATTGGGTTCTCTCTTTTACCACTGTCTGGTAATTAAAGATTATGTATTTTTGGTCCACTTGTAAAGAGCAGGTCAAATTCAACTTGTTGCTGCCCCGTTGGTCCCAATAATCTCTCCCAATTATTAGTGAAATGTTCAAAGGTCTTGTCAAGCAGTGCTATCTAATGGGTTCCCCAATAACCTGCTCATCAATGCTTTTTGTTTTGTTTCTGACAGAGCCGCTCAGCTTCAGATTATAATACATCCATGGGCTGAATGTGAAGAAGTGGTGAGATGACTCAGTATGATACCAGGAAGCTCTAGGAAAACTGATTATAAGGCACATGCCCCAGTGACTGGTATCATACCAGGTCATAAGAGGGCATGCTGCCAGGGGCTGGTGTCATACCAGGCACAAAGGGAGATAGATGGTTATAGGCCAATCATGGCTCCAGAATTTTACTGCATGACATTTCAGGACAGAGTCCTGGGTGTAATTTTCAGCTGTTTCAATCAATGATATTCCCTCCCTCAAGGTCAGAGATGAGGTTGTTGGCTGATAATTGCAGTGTTCGGCAATTCCTCAGAATGAAGCAGTCAGTTGCGCAAGACATGCGCATCTAGGCTTGCGCTGATAAGTGGCAAGTAATATTTATGCTGTACAAATGCCAGACAGTGGCCACCTCCATCTTGAGAGCATAACTAATACTCTTGCTGTTCAGTGGCATTGCCATTGCTAGACTCCCCACTATAGATATCCTGAGGGTGAGTGGGTTGCTTTTTTAATAACTGGAATTCTATGGTGTGTACTTCACCCTGACTCCAAAGTTTTTCTACCATTTACAAAGTGCAATTCAGTGCATTTTGAGGTACTCTTGTGGTGGTGAGCTGTCACCTCATACCACTGCAGTCCGTGCGTTATAGGAAACAGTGCAGTTGGGAAGGGAATTCCAGGACTTTGACCCGTTGACAGTGAAGAAATGCTGTTGTAGTGCCAAATGAGGGTGGTGTGTGGCTTGAGGGGGCGGGGGGCGGCAACTTGCAGGTAATGGTGTTCCCATACGTTTACTCTCCTTGTCCTTTAGGTGGTAGAAGTTGTAGGTTTGGAAGGTGTCGTCGAAGGAGTCTTGGTGCATTGCACCTGGTAGATAGTATACACTGGTGTAGGGAATGGATATTAGAGGTGGTGGTTGGTGTGCCAAATTCAGGCAAGTTGCTTTTTATATGACTATATGGTATTTATATGACTAGTTTAGTTTCTGGTCACTGGTAACCGTCAGGAAGTTGGTAGTGGGAATTCTGTGATGGTAATGCCATTGAATGGCAAGGTTAGATGCTTTCTTGTTGGAGATGGTCATTGCCAGGCACTTCTGCGGCATGAATGTTACTTGCTCCTCATCAGCCCAGCCCTGAATGTTGTCCGTGTCTTGGTACATATGAGCACGGACAGCTTTAGCATCTGAGGAGTCATTAATCGTTCTAAACACTTCTGACAGGAGGCTTGGTTATTCATGAAGCAGCTGAAGATGGTTAGGCTTAGGATTCTGATCAATTCCTGAGATGATTCACCTTCCAACAACTACAACCATCTTCCTTTGTGCGAAGTATGACTCCAACCAGTGAAGAGTTTTCCTCCAGTTCTCATTGACATCAGTTTTGCTCAGGCTTCTTGATGCCCTGCTTGTTTAAATGCAGCCACACAACTCAATCCTGGGATTAATTTCTTTTGCCCATGTTTGAACTAGGGCTATAATGAAATCAGAAGCTGAATGGCATGGCAGAATCCAAACCGTGCCAGTGAGCAGGTTTTTTCTGATTAAGTGCCATCTGATCATGCTGTTAGTGACCCCTTCCAACACTTTGCTGATGATCAAGAATGGACTGGTAACTGGCCAGGTTGGTTCTGTCCTGCCTTTTTATGGACAGGACATATCTGGGCAGATTTCTATATTACTGGGTTGATGCCAGAGGGCACAGATTTAAGGAATTTGTAAAAAATAATCTGGAGCAATATGAGGTTAAATTAATAAATTCTCAATGTGAGCAACACCAGTAAGGCCAATATTTGTTGCTCATCCTGGGTCGTCATCAAGATGGTGGAGGTGAGTCTGCTCCAATTGCTGAAAGTCCATCTGGTACTGTTGGTCCCAAGAAGCAGTGCAGGAAATGTTTCTTGAGCAGCATCTCAAACCTGTGACCTCCACTCCCTAGAATGCCAAAGAAGCATGTTTGTGTAACCACTGTTGCCTCTGTCACAAACTCCCCTCACTTGGACCAGATTTGCAGTCCCTTTATTGTTGTGTCAAAATCCTGGAGCTCCCCACCTCATGACGTTCTGCGGTTGGACCAGAATCACCTCCACCGTCTTGTAGACAACTAGGGATGAGCAATAAATACTGCCTTACTGGTGTTGCTAACATTGAGAATTTATTAATTTGGCCTTGTATTACCTCAGATTCCTTTGACAAATGTGTTCTCTGACCCTCCTGTTTCTGGAAACACTAACTTTTACTCTCAAAGGCTCCATGATGAGTATGTCTATCAAATCTCACCACTTTTCCTGTTATAAACCAGTTTCTCTAATCTGCATAACCAGTCTTTCATTCCTGGTACAATTCTATTAAATCTTCTTCACTGTTTTGACATCCTTCCTAAAGCAGGATGCGCAAAATTAAATGCCATATTTCAGCTAGTCTTTTTAACAGGCTTCTTAAAAAGACTTTTTACCAGGTCTGTTTCTTTTTAAAAATGTACCATTTCATTTATATTGTCTCCTCATCCTTCCCACCAAAATGAATTGCTTTGCACTTGTTAAATTTCATCTGCCTGGTTCACTTGTCTGCTTGGCAGTACTTAATGATGGCAGTCAAGGGGGTCTTGTCTGAAGAGCCCTGCGTGGCCTGCTGAATGAAGTACCAGTAAGGCACTTAACTTGGCAGTGGCCAGCCTTCATAGATCCATTCACTGGAGTGGGTACAGTTGTTTTTGTCTTTCTAAAAGGTAGACAATTACACGGGTAAGATGGGTATAGAGGATATGGGCCAACTGTGGGTAATTGGGACTAGTTTAGGGATTTAAAAAAAGAGCGGCGTGGACAAGTTGGGCCGCAGGACCTGTTTCAGTGCAGTAACCCTCTGACTGAGGCACAGGTGAGTGATGGCAGGGGAGAGGGGGGATGGATTGCAAGGAGGATTTGACAGCAAGCGTGGGGATTGGCTCTGTGGTCCTGCCACCCTGATGGATGGTCCCTAGATCAGACATTGATTGCCTTTGAATGAGGGATCCCTCTAGGGAACCTGCGAGCATTATCGATGGCTTGCTTTTCAGGCCTCCTGTGTTTTTGGATTTGAAAGGCCAATTGTGGGTCTGGGTCCGTTTAGGCGTGCTCTCCGCGGATGCGGCGGATCAGCTCGATGTCTTTGGGCATGATGGTGATTCGCTTGGCGTGGATGGTGCACAGATTGGTGTCCTCAAGCAGCCCCACCAGGTAAGCCTCGCTGGCTTCCTGCAGGGTCATGACGGCCGAGCTCTGGAAACGCAGGTCGGTCTTCAAGTCCTGAGCAATCTCTCGCTCCAGGTGCTGGAAGGGCAGCTTGCGGATCAGTAGCTCGGTGGATTTCTAGTCGTGGCGGATCTCCCGCAGAGCCACGGTGCTGGGCCAGGGGCGGTGAGGCTTCTTCACTCCGCCTGTGGCTGGAGTGCTTTTGCGGGCAGCTTTGGTAGCCAGTTGCTTGTGGGGAGCTTTCCTGCCAGTTGACTTGCTTAGTGTCTGCTTAGTTCTATCTCTTCAAACGCAGCAACTCAGAATCCAGGCCTCCTGTGTGTAGCAGGACAAGGCCCTTCAGTGGGCATTAATGGCAGAATTGAGGGTCTTAATTAGCAGCAGGGTGGAAAGACTGTTTACAAGCCTTCCAGCCACTGGACTCCCATTAGGACACCAGTGGGATTGACAGGGCTCATTCCTGCCTGATGAGATGTGCCCTTTCCCACCAAACGTGCCGCGGAGATGATGCGCGTTCCACGCCTTGTCTTTTTGAAGTCATATCTTCGTCACAGTTGACTACCATTTTGTTGTCTACAAACTTGATACCAACACTGGCTCCTAGGGGACGCTGCTGCACACTTCTTCCAGGAAAACTATTGTTCCTTGCTTTCTGTCCCTTCGTCAATTTCACAATTATGCAGCTGCTGCCTCTTTATTCTCTTGAGTTTACATATTGCTCACAAGTCTCTCTTTCTTTCATGGGAGGTAGGCTTGCTGGTAAAGGCAGTATTTATTGCCCTTGAAGCTGGTGCTAAGCACTTGTGCTGTGTAGTTTTTGTGGATCTGGAGTCTCATGGGCTAGACTGGGCAAGGATGGCAATTTTCAACCCTCGGACATCAGTGAACCAGGGGTTTTTATGACGATCCAGTAATTTCATGGTTATGATGACTGCTGCTCGCTTTTTATTCCAGATTTTTAATAGATGGAATTTGAATTTGCCAGTTACCAGAGTGGAATTTAAACTCATTAGTTCAGACCACTAAATTACTAGTTACTAACATAACCACTACACTGCCAAACCTCATTAAATTATCTTTTGAACTCCATATACGTAAACCACATACATTTATCAGTCCCTCTGTATTACTTCATCAGAGATCTCCAAGTCAGTCAAACACAATTTGCCTTTTAACGTGTGTTGACTTCCACTTAACCCATATTTTCCAAGTGCCAATTAATTGTCTCCAAAAATAACTAAACTATTATTTTTCAGGCTAAGATGGCCTCTTTATTCCCCAACCAAAATGTCACCTCACTATTAATTTGTCATTTATAGAGCCGTTTACCAGTTTTTGTCTTGCACTTTGTTGCAATCCTTCTCAGTTTTAGTTACACCCTCCCCAGATTTGATGTCTGTGATATTTAATATTGATTTGCCTTCAAAGCAGAAGTATATTTATAAAATTGGTACGGTGGGTTCAGCCCTATAGAAAACAGCTTCTTACCTTCGACCAGTCTGACTAAGTGCCTTTAAACCCTTAATTTATTCCCTCTTTATAGACAGATTACATTGCACCATATTAATTCAAATTTGATAGTTGGGCCACTTGCTTTGCAAAATATAATCTGTTTCAATGGCATTTCAAGCTAGGCACCTATTTAAATTTTCAATTTGTTTCAACTTGTGATTCTATTCCATCATAATTTGGCTATACGAATTAAACTATAATTTTTGAGCTGTGGAACATAACATGTTTTTCCAAACTTCTGTGAAAGTCCTAAAATCAGTTTGGTAGCAGTGGAATTAATTGCTCGCCTTAGTTGTTGCTGAATGTACTGCCACCTCTGGGTTTTAAAGTGAAACTTCAAACTCAAACTAGTGCTGCAGTACAACTACCACTGTAGATGTGGGCATTCTTAACAAGACTGCCTTGTTCCCATCCATCTGCAAACTGACTCAGTTTTGTAGGCAACATGCAGCACTGACCAGAGTAAGGAAGCTTCACTGTCTTTATCCAACCAAGGTGCAGGATGATGAGACCAGTTTCTTGAGGTCCTCTTTTCTTGATAGAATCTCCAATTCCAGGGTCACAAAACTGTGACTTTGTGCCATGAGATTTAAAGTAATTGGCAACAAAAAGCATGTTCAGGTTCAAGTGAAGCTTGTGTAAGGGAGGTTGGCTGTTATCTGAAAACTGCGCAGGATTGTGGGGAGAGCCAGTGCAGACAAGATGAGCTGAATGGTCTCATGCACTGTAATGTTCCTATGACTTTTTTAAACTATGGGGCAATGCAAAGAGGAGACAGGCCTCTGGTTTATTTACCTTGGGGCTTAAACCTCATGTTGGCACTAATCTGATTCCTATCCCAGCTGCCTGGTTGACTTAGTTAACAGGTCTCTTTATTGGTTGGTTTCATAAAGAAATAGAAATTGAAGTTGTATAGCGATCCTTCTCAATAGACCTGATGTCTTGGTAATGGCTGTAGAATCAGATGGTACACAGTGTCAGTCTGGGACAAGGAGGAAAGCTGGAATGTTTTATATATGTACTTGCTTTCTCACTCTGAAGCAAAACTAAGTCCAGAGCTTGTTTCATCAGGTCTTTTGATTCATTTAGTTTGGGTTGGAGGGCCGAACATCATCATCTGAATTGTGGTTATTTTTCTGTTTTCTCAATCAGATTATTTTGACAACTGGAATTCATTCATTCACCTGGCAGATGGAGTATAATGTTAGCAAGTGTGAGATTATCCACTTTGGCAGAAATAATAGGAGGGATTACTATTTAAAGGGCGAAAAGCTGTAGCATGCTACGGTGCAAAGGGACCTGGGGGATCTTGTGCATGAGTCGCAAAAACCTAGTCTGCAGGTGCAGAAGGTGATCAAGAAGGCAAATGGGATGCTGGCATTTATAGTGAGGGGGATAGAATATAAAAGCAGGGAGGTCTTGCTGCAACTGTACAGGGCACTGGTGAGGCAGCAACTGGAGTATTGTGTGCAGTTTTGGTCGCCGCACTTGCGCAAGGATATTTTGGCCTTGGAGTGCAGAGGAAGTTCACTAGGCTGATACCGGAGATGAGGGGGTTGGACTAAGAAGAGAGACTGAACAGACTGGGTCTGTACTTGCTGGAGTTTAGAAGGATGAGGGGGGATCTTATAGAGACATGTAAGATAATGAAAGGGATGGATAGGGTAGAGGTTGAGAGATTCTTCCCGCTTAGAAAGGATAGCAGGACTGGAGGGCACAGCCTCAAGATAAGGGGGGAGGGGGGCAGTTTAGATCGGAGTTGAGGAGGAACATCGTCACTCAAAGGGTGGTGAATCTCTGGAATTGTCTGCCCGTTGAAGTGGTGGAGGCTACCTTGCTAAATACATTTAAGTCATGGGTACATAGGTTTTTGACAGACAAGGGAATTAAGGGTTATGGGGAGAAAGCAGGAAAGTGGAACTGATCCACTTCAGGTCAGCCATGATCTTATTAAATGGCGGGGCAGGCTCGAAGGGCTAGATGGCCTACTCCTGCTCCTATTTCTTGTGTTCTTATTCGACAGGGGTCATTCTCCACTGTCCAAATATATTTTAATGGCTGATGGTGTGCACCATGTAGGTGGTGATGAGACATAACTAAATTTTGTGATGCAGATGGTGATTTTTGAGAAGTTACCATAAGAGTTATGATCCAATGGTGTTTGAGCTAGATATTGTTCACTGAAGTTTTTTAATTTCTGTTTGCTTTTCAGGAAATGGATGACACAGTGATCAGTCCTGAAAAGGCTGAAGAAGCAAAACTGAAGTTGAAGTATCCGAAGTTGGGGCAGAAGCCTGGTGGGTCAGAGTTTTTGAGGAAACGCCTACAGAAGGATGTAAGTATTTATAAGAAATAATTTTACATCTGTGAACCCTGTAGGTGTTCTTAGATTATGATCTAAGTTGTATGTTCTTGTATGTTAAATATATGATTAGTTGTATATTATATGTTATACTGCTGTATGTATACCCATTTTATCCAAATGTCTTTAAAGTCATATGGTTATTTAAGTTTAAGTTCATTAAATCTAATTGATAATGTAGTAAGCAGATATGGGAAGCTGGTGGCGTAGTGGTATTGTCATTGGACAAAACCCAGAAATTCGGGCTATTGCTCTGGAGACCTGGGTTTTGAATTCAATAAAAATCTGCAATTGAAAGTGTAACGATGACCCTGAAATATTGTTGATCTTTAAAAACCCATCTAGTTCACCTTCCTTTAGGGAAGGGCAAAACTGCCAATCTTAACTGGTCTGGCTTCAATGTGACTCCTGATCCACACCATGGTTGACTCTGAAATGGCCAGCGAGCCAATCGATTTGAGGACAATTTGGGATGAGCAATGTGTTTGTCCAGCCAATGATGCCTACATTCCATGAATGAATACCAAACAAAACCTAAAGCAAATCTGCTAAACTAAGATTGAGAATTTGATAGCATGTCTGTCTCTTTTAAAAGAGAAATCTCTCCAGAATTTGCAATACCTTTTCAGAAGGAACTCTGATTAGCCTTGTAGATAAGATGTTGCATTCTTGTTGCAACCTTTTAATAGTGGTTTAACCACAACTTGTTTCTTTTTGTGTTCCAAATTCTGGAGTTCTTTGCTCCCTACAGTTTTTATAAAAACCTATAAATTATTTGGTGACTCTCATCTTGTGTATAATGTCTGCACATTGCAAAGATGCAGTAAATGTTTTAGCATTGTGATGATCTGCCTGAGCGCATGTGTAATGGTTGCTTGGTGGTACTGAACTTTTAGTGATGTGAAAAAAGACGTGCTATTGAAGTTTTTCATCTTGCATTCATCAGGACAGAGGCAAGAATACCAAATTTTAAAAGGATTTTAATTGCTGATTTAATTTCATTTAATACTGCATGAGAAAGGGACTATTGGTTGAGGTATTGCTGTGGAGAGTGCATCAGGGAACTGTTCCCCATGCTTGTTAAAGTCAGAAAAGACTCAAGGTAGGCACATGTTCTTTGTGCTTGAAGAGGACCGGGATCTATAGCCTTTAGCAAGTGTATTTAATTTGAAATTCGTACTCTTGCATATGTTTTGTTAAGTGCAAAGCAAAAGGCTTTGACGGCATGTGTCTTGTAGTTGTAGTAGTAGTTGTTTGTTCCTGATCTTTTAATGTTATGGGCTGCAAGCACCATATATATAAGCACATGTGCAGTGAGACACTCGTGTACAAAATCCAGCAGTTGGGATTGAGTTCCACTGATGCTAGTCTGTCTCACTGTTGTTACACACCTTTAGTCAATGCAGATATCTGAATTAATGGCTGAAGGCTGTAGATTCTTGAGCTACCAGAATTTTGCTTGGCCTGCTGTCCACAGGCATTGTGTGCCTTTCAACAAAATTGCTTCCTCATTTGCTGGAAGGAAGTTGTGTTCAAACAATCAGTAATTGCAACAAAAAGGTCTAGAGATACAATTGATTCACTCAGAGGTGGTGAGTGTCTGGGACGAGCTGCCAGAGCTAGTGGTAGAAGCGGTACAATTTTGTCTTCCAAAAAGACTTGGACAGTTACATGGATAAGATAGGTATAGAGGGACGTGGGCCAAATGCAGGTAATTTGGACTGGCTTAGTGGTAAAAACTGTGTGGCATAGACAAATTGGGCTGAAAGGTCTGTCTCCATGTTGTAAGCCTCTAAAACTCTGACTCTAACTTGCATCTGTTTTTCGGGGACTGCTAAAATGGTTCATCTCAGTGAGGTAATGGCCTGGTTCTGACATTTTCTCTATAGGGAAAATTCTGTTTAGAAAACGTCTGAACAGGGAAAAATACCTGTTGATCTTCCTGTTTCTAAGCAGTTGACTAATTCTGCTAAAAATGTTTATGGATTCTTGCTGTGGTCCCCATTTTAATTACTAAATATATTTTGTCAACTTCAATTTGTGCATTCTCATTATTTTTCTCTGCCC
Organism: Carcharhinus amblyrhynchos; assembly: GCF_965287045.1. Taxonomy (NCBI): domain Eukaryota; kingdom Metazoa; phylum Chordata; class Chondrichthyes; order Carcharhiniformes; family Carcharhinidae; genus Carcharhinus; species Carcharhinus amblyrhynchos. The sequence goes on along the minus strand of NC_137351.1, from coordinate 17,737,000 downwards.
TTTGGAAATAGTACATTGCTCATCACCTTACCTTAACTCCCCTTGATCTCTGCAACCTCGCGCACTTCTCCCATTTGGGAAGGAAAGATTGAAACCTTTACTTATCTGATCACTCCAAAACCAAGTCATCTCTGGTGACCTGATGAATCCACACTCGCATATTTTTCATTTTTCTTATCGGATGCTCAGCTACAGAATGACCTACTTAGCAATGTATTTAGTAACTTAATCTTATTTTACACCTTTTCCAATAGAAGCAAGATAATCTGGCTTGTAATTATCATCACATTGTCTGAATTTGTGTGTTAGACTTGCTGCCGCAGAACCATTGAATCCCTAGTCATTTAGCCCATTGAGTCTGCACTAACTCTCAAAAGCAGGCCCACCCCACCATTCTATCTCCATAACCTTGTGGCATTTACCTTGGCTAATCCATCTAACCTACACATCTTTAGATTGTGGGAGAAAGCCAGAGCACTTGAAGTTCATGCAGACACTGGAAGTGTGTGCATAATCTTGAGTTCTCTGAAATATTTCTTTTCAATTTTGCTAATTAGTCACTCTTCCCTTATTTCCTTGGATTATATTTTTTTATTTCAAAAATTAATTTTTTGACTTTGCATGTCCTACACTAACTGCTCTACATCCACCACCTGAAATCTTTTATAATTTCCTCATTTGACATCAAAAATTGCCTCCTTCATCTTTGTTACCAGATTTCTGACTGTCCTCTTAGTACTGATCTATCCAATAGTATTTCTTTTTAATTGGACTCTTATTTCGCTAATTTTCCCCTCAGCAGCCTAAAAAGAACTTTAATATTTGGCATTCATATTTGGGTCCTATAATCAGTGCTTTAATTTTTTAAAATTATGTTTTAGTTCCTTCCATCCATGGACAGTCAGCTTACTGTGCTTTTTTTTTACTGCATGCATTTGATTTGTACCCTTCCATCTGTTTCGATTTTAAAATGTTTCCCGCCATTTTGATCTGGGCATGATTGTTTTGTGCTGTCCTCAGTATTTGCTTTTCCCTTAAACCTTTCCTTCTATTTACCTAGTTTTTAAGTATATTTATTAGTGTCTTAAGTAGGCTTACATTAACACTGCAGTGTAGTTACTGTGAAAATCCCCTAGTCACCACTCTCCAGCACCTGTTCGGGTACAGTGAGGGAATTTAGCATGGCCAATGCACCTAACTAGCATGTCTTTGGAGTGTGGGAGGAAACCCAGCAGACACTGGGAGAATGTGCAGACTCCGCACAGACAGTGACCCACGCTGGGAATCAAACCCAGCTCCCTGATGCTGAGAGGCAGCAGTGCTAACCTCTGTGCCATTGTGTTGTCCCAATTAGGTTGTGGTTAATTCTCTCCCAAGTGTCAATTAGTCTAAACTTTTGGTCTCTCTCCCCCTCACATGTTTTGATTGATAATAATGCACCATCTGTAATGTTAGGTCAAGTGCACATGTGCCTTTTGGATCAGCAGCAGAAATTATTGTTTTAATTTGTAAAACCAGTTGCAAAAGGGTGTTTTACAATGCAACAATGAAATTATTGGTGTGACTTTCCAAATTGACTGTCAGGAGCTAAACTTTTAATGGTAATTTTGATTGAGGGTTTGAAAATGGGATGATTGCTTCAGTGCAAACTAATTCTGTTTTATGTTGCAGCCAAAGTACTTTGATTCAGGAGATTACAATATGGCTAAAGCTAAAATCAAGAACAAGCAGCTACCAAACAGTGGAGCGGACAAGAACCAAGTGACTGGGGAACATATTCCCACCCCACAAGACCTGCCTCAAAGAAAACCTTCTCTTGTTGCTAGCAAACTGGCTGTCTGAGACCTCATGAAGAATGCATAAAACTCTTGTCATTCCTCTTTCTTGCTATTTATTCCTGTGTTTTAGCTTTTTTCCCCTTGTACCATTACATCATGACTGACAGCTTAGATAACTAGTGCCAAGCTGTTGTTGCAAGAAAGTCCTTTAAATGCAAACTGAGGACCAGCCTGAGATTTCAAACTATAAACGTGCACTGATGACTAGGATTTTGATGTAAAAGTAGGAAGTAGTCAATTACAATACTGAGGCACAAATGTATATATAGTTACTTCATGTAGAAGCAGTCCCATTGAGTATTTAACATTTTTACAGTTTCCCATAAATTTGTGTAAAGATAGTTTAAAGTCTAGACTAAATTGGGTAAGTCTCTGATTGTTTCTCTCTTTTTCCATGCTCTTGTGTGATGCTGATCTTAACATTGCAATTAACCATCCTTGTGGATGTTAACACTAAAATGGAAATAGCATGTTTGAAAACCAGGATAGCTGGCTGCCCATTCCTCAGCTAATATTGAGAAACCTTCGAGCTTTAAACCTATTTAAATGTCTGTTAATTGGACAATATTTGTCCACTCACACAGCCCTCCTGGAGGTATTTCAATTAATGACCGTGCCTCTTGTATTTCTGAATGGTATTGATTAAAGATTGGTAGGTTAGGGCTGTTGTATATCCAAGGTGATTGAAATGTGCATGAGCATAGACTGTGCAGTCACTTTGTGCCATTTTTTTTTGTAAATAAAATAGTTTTGGACAATATGTGCTAATTGCTGCCTTGAGCACTGGGGAGTTCTTTGCAATTTGTTGCTACCTATCTTGAGCTTGGCAAATTGACTGAGATCTCTGCACTGTTGGAGTTTCCCTGCTGTAGTGTATTTCCAAGTGCCCCAGACATCCCTGGGGTAAGTTCAGCTGTCACCTTAACAGCAGGCTGACAGTGCTATCAGATGTGGGTGTTATGGTGAGACTTGTGGTGCCTCACAATTGAAATCTTGCTTTCAAACACTCAAATTAGAAGATACTAATTCATGAATGTCCAGTTAATTCCTCTGTTCAAAGTGTATGTGAATATTGTGGTTATGGACTTGTTCTAGCATTTGCCATTTGCATTTGTTAGCTATGTCTGCAGCTGTGCCAAATTGACCCATTCTTATATAAATCTACAACCAATCCAGATTGTGGTCAAGTTTAGGGTAACAATTAAATTAAATTAGTTAATTTCCAAATTGTAAGCCACCAAAAGGCAGAATGGGCATTATATTGACTGGTCAAGTTGTTTGCACTGACCTGATGAATGTAGTAGAGGTAAGATTAGCTGATTTGATAGCAGGCTTATAGAATCCTTAGTGCGAAAAGAGGCCTTTCAGCCCATTGAGCCAGCACTGATGACATCACCTCGGCCCTGTACCTATAACCTACGTTTTTACCCTGCTACACTAAGTGGCAATTGAAATGACCAATCAACCTAACCCACACATCCTTGAATATGGGAAGAAACCAAAGCACACGTCAGAAACTGCTCTCAGACACAGGGAGAACATGCAAACTACAAATACTCACCCAATGTTGGAATTAAATCTTGGGCCCTTGGCACTGTGAAGCAGCAGTACTAACCACCATGCTGCCCCTGAAGTGGGAGTAGTATGTTGTATATTGCAATAAAATTTAAATACTAGCGATAAAAACTTGCTAACAATGGATTAAATTTTATATAGGTCAGACAGTACTTTTCAAAATTGAATTCCTCCATGAAAGTCCAGCTCACCCTGCAGGCCGCTTCACCCAAACCAAAAAATGGGATTTTGACTGTCGCACAGACGTGCAATGGATTATCATGTGGATGTGGAGTGTTCTGTGAGTGAAAGCTTTAAAAAAGGCTATATCCCTTTTGGGAATTGCTCACCTATTTGGAGAAATTTAAAGAAAATAGTCTTAACTCCAATGTGTAGCGACTAATCCAATTTTAATGTCAGGTAGATACAATTTCATGACGTTAGATGATTTGGACTGAATATGCTACCTTCACTTCCAGGGAAAGAGACAAGTGTTTGAATTTCCAATTTTTTTTATTCTGACCTTTTGTAATGTGAAGATTAGTAGCAACCAAATGCATTGATAAATCAGGATAGTATCACTTGTCAGTGGAATATTTCTTGATCAGGAGAAACCCTATTTCATAGATTAATCATTTTACCGTAACGTCCTATTTCCATATATATGGTAATTGCACCCCTGATTTCTCTTGTAGATGGTGGGCAGGCTTTGGGGAGCAGGAGGGAACTTTCACTGTTTTAGGAGCCTTTTCCAATGTTAAATTTGACTGAAATTCAACCTGGGTTTAATTAAGTACCAAATGAGAGTAATCATCTATTTGCATGGATGCATTTTACTAACTCAGGGCTTGCATTGATCTGGAGATTTATAATAACCAATTTGAACTTTAAACAAAAAATGCTGGAAATACCCAGCAGGCCTGGCTGCATCTATGAGTTAATATTTCAGGGGCATAACCTTTCATCAGAACAGAGCTATAAGGGTGGTCACTTATCTTGAATTTCAAGGAGCTTAACTTTTTTAAAGTTAGGCTAGTTTCCTTAAAGATTTTCATTATAACCCAAAATTAATTGCCTTCTGTACCACATCAAAATTAATCGGTCAATGACCTCAACTTTTGTCTAGTTACCCAATCAATGTGTGACACTGAGACAGTGCAACTTTTCTAATTCACTCAGCAAGTTTCTTATGTTGGTTAAAAAAATTTTGAAATAAAAACTATAAATTATGCCAATGCTATAGTAGTAATTTGAACATTTGCATGGCATCTTTCAACCTTATCAACTATGTACTGGTTTCTGAATAATCTATTTGGAGCTGGACTGAGTTCTCATAGCTAGTTTTGTATGAGCTTTCCTATGCTGATTACTAGCTAATTTTGAGAACGGCAGCCTTTTTTGTTGCTGGCAAACTGGATGGTTCCACTATACAGGAGAAGCCCTCACCCAAACCATGAATGGACAAGGAAGAATGGACTTGACACATCATCCCTGATTGGAAATCAACATTGAAGAAATCTTAGTACTGGACCAAATTAAGTATTAAGTTTGGGCCATTGTGTGGAGTTTGCACATTATCCCTGTGACACAGGTTTCCTCTGGATGTCCTGGCTTCCTCCTACAGTCTGAAAGGTATGCTGGTTAGGTGCATTAGCCATTTTATATTCTCCATTGGTGTAGCCGAACAGGTGCTGAAGTGTGGTGACTAGGGGATTTTCACACTAACTTCTTCACAGTTAATGTAAACCTACTTGTGACACTATTCAACTTTTTATTAGCATGATAGTATTACTTAAATTGTCAATGCAAAGATTTTTGCCACTTGCAAAGAGGAGTTTTTTTGGATATCAATGGCAGTAGCTAGCGTTCCCAATTCTGCTTATCACGTGGTTATTCTTGTGGGCCTAGAATAAGGGCAGGTTGGTGCTCAACTGTGAGGTTTCTTGATCAGGTTCAAATGTTACAAAACAAAGTTTGGGATTGGCAAAAGGTGGGAAAGTGACATTCCACAAGGCTTATCAGTGCAGGGATTAACTTTTGCAGCAGTGTGTTAAATATGGAAACACATTGTCCACATTTGTAAAAACTGGAGGAACATCAGATGTGAAATTCAACATTTATAAATATTCTGTAAACCCTGCTTTTCTGGGTGTTAAATGCAAAAGGTTTGACTTAATCTAAAGCATTGAATTACAATCTGCAGTTGATTGATGTATTGAAATTACATGAATATAGGTGATAGAATCCTGTGTACTAATCTAACAAAAAATGCTAGAAGTTCAACATTAAAGTTGTAAACTTATTAAGACATAAATTGAACTTTCTAAATTCCTTCAGGTTGCGATGTCCATGTACAAAGATCACGGGAAATGTATGCAGTTATCACTAACTGTCCTTCATTTCTGCTGTCGAGACTGGCAAGCTGGAGTCTAAATAATGCAAAAAAATTTTTTTTTGTTTTATTGTGGGGAAATTTAAGAGGTGGCCAATTGTGGCTTAAGCTAAGACAATTCAAAACTCGCAAGGCAAGTATCTCTATAAAAGACCTAACAAATTTATTAAACATAAGACAATGCAACACAATGGTACAATCAACCAGAGAGTCTCAAAAGGTTAAATAGCCCTGAGGACAGAGTAACAGAACATCTCTGAAAGAACTAGATTACAGTATCGAATATAGATCAACTGTACTTTTTTGTAATCAATAATTCTGCCTTTCATTAGATTAAAATCAATTCCATTTAACAGGTATACATCAATATAAATCCCTCAGCCAATCATAAGATACTTAATAGCGTAATGATATCTTATTTGCCTAATTGATTCTGGATGTAGTTTCCCCTTTGGCACTAACAAACTCCCTGCCACTTGGTAGTGGCAGATGTTGCCACAATGGATATTCACAGCAGTTCACTGCCAGATAGACATGTGTTCCTGAGTATAGGTTCATATCTATTTCATGTCTGGGCAATAAATACATCTATTTGTAATGTTGCATAATGCGTCCCCTCTTAGGAATGCCACACAATAAGACTTGCTGTATAATCTGGCAATCTCTGTGGCGCAATTGTTTATCACATTCGGCTGTTAAATGAAAGGTTAGTGGTTCAAGACCATCCAGAGACAAAAGTTACCCTTCTGTTGTGGGTGGTATGTGACACAGCGGTTAGCACTACTGCCTCACAGCGTCAGGGACTTGGGTTCAATTCCTAGCTTGGGTCACTGTGTGGAGTTTGCCCTTTCTCCTCGTGTCTGTTTGGGTTTCCTCCAGGTGCTTCAGTTTCCTCCCACAGTCCAGAGATGTGCAGGTTAGGTGGATTGGCCATGCTAAATTGCCCCTTGGCATCAGAGGTCCAGCTAGGGTAAATGCGTGGGATTTTTGGGGATGGGGCCTGGGTGGGATTGTGGTAAGTGCAGACATGATGGATCAAATAATCTCCTGCACTGCAGGATTCTATGATTCTAAATCATAGCAGTGACTACACTTATTGGCAGACATTTGGCTTTAAATTATTGACTCCAACAATCATGTCTTTTTGGTAACTTTGCTTGACTAATGCATACATTACATTGAAATACATTTAAAATATCAGTATGTTGGTTTTAAAATCATAATTACTTGTTTTGACTCACTCATTGTATTCACATATGTTTGTGTTTGCTTGCCCAATAATCATTTAAATCTTTACTAATTCCTTGTCCTCTAAAAGACTGCATTCTACCTATACATTTATTAGCTGGTTAGGAATCCCCTTCCAAATTCTTTCATAGGGATTAGGCATCACTGACAAGGCCAACATTTGTTGCTGACTTTAAATTACTCTTGAACTGAGTGGCATTTTAAGAGTCAACCACAGTACTGTGGATTTGGAGCCACATGTAGGTCAGACCTGTTAGAGACAGGAGATTTCCTACCCTAATGAATGAACAATCGACAATGGTTTCATGATCATCATTAGGCTTAATTCCAGATTTTTACTGAATTCAAATTTCAACATCTGCCATGGTAAATTTTGAACATGGGTCTCTGGAACAGACCCTGGGTTTTTGGATTACTAGCCCAGTGACAATACCACTGCCAATTCTTTATACCATTTCTATTTCTCAAATTACATGATTTTAAATCAGAATTTTCATTGTAATTTATTCCATCACTATCAATGATTTCCACGCAGTGCAAGTCTTGTACAATATTTAATCCAAAATATTTCATGGAGATGAGAAGTTTGTAACGAATTTTAAATGCACTAATTTCAATGTGCAATATTGGTAGTTTTTATGGTCCTTTTTTCAATGGGAAAGACTGCTAAAGGCCCTCATTGGATGCCACATTGAGGAATTGAATATTGTGCATGAGGCTAATGCCTTCATATAATTAAAAAGCTGTGTAAACTCCTGAGATAAATGACAGCAGTGCTGCGAAATGTACGAATTCTACATGTATTGATAGTAGCAATCCTTTTAGGCCAGATACTAATAAGTGTAATCTGCAGTATACTTTCTGCATTCTCTTTCAGCAGAACGCAGGAAGTATATTCAAAATAAAAGCAGAAAATGCTGCAAACTCTCAAATGTTTCAGACTTGCATCAGGTGTACTTGCCTGCTAACCGTAGTTGACACTGATGATTCAGTAACTGTGCGTCAAGCTTTTGTGCTATGTATTTACATACATATGGACTTGGATTGAGGCACTCGCTGTTGGTCTGATTGGATGCAATTGAGTTTTGAAGGAAACTGCCTACTGAGCAAACTTTACACCAAATCATAAGGTTGAATAAGATCTGCCTACTATACCAGCTAAATTGTGCATTGCATGGGTTATTCGAAATAAAATGATCTCATAAATGAACATCTACAGATGCCAACATCAAAACAAAATATATATATTTTTATTAGTATCACAAGTAGGCTTACATTAGCACTGCAATGAAGTTACTGTGAAAATTCTCTAGTCACCACATTCTGGCACTTGTTTGGGTACACTGAGGGAGAATTTAGCACAGCCAATGCACCTAACCAGCACGTCTTCCAGACTGGGAGGAAACCGGGGCACCTAGAGGAAACACATGAGAACGTGCAGACTCAACACACTGACTTGACCAAGAATTGAACCCGTGAGGCAGCAGTGCTAATCACTGTGCCACCACTACTGTGAATACTGAAAATAAAAACAGAAAATGCTGGGAAAATGCAGCAGATCCGGCAACAGCTGTGACAAGAGAAAGAGTTCGTGTTTAGAGTCCATTTGACTTCTATAGAGCTAAAAGGGAAAAATGTGATGAATGTTATACTGTTTAAGAAGGGGGTCACGTGGTGTAAATACAGGAATGGCTGCTGTTTTTTTTCAGCCCTGGTGCTACTTTTAATCCTTTTATTTATCCTGATATACAATCCATTATTATCCAATCCTGGAGTATATACTCCTAACTATGTGCCTGGAAGATTTTGGTTAGGTTTGGGTGAAGTGGAGGCTGAGCAAAGTCAAGAAAATCCTCACCTGATTAAGATGGTGAGAGACTCGCAGTGGGGGCTTGTTCACAGTGACGGTTTAACAGGCTCACGTTCTGGCAATGTTACATCAAGATGATGGCTACCATTGTGGGTAAAGTTGTGGATGATGGGTCTTGGCTCCCCGACACAAATCATTGGTGATCATCTTGCTGAATTGCAAGATATCCAAAAGAAAATCGATGAAGTGAAGGAAAGAATCCTGTCAGTTGAGTGGACAGTTTCCTGGGTGGAGACTCATCCTCCTTGGAAATCCTGCTGCGTGGTATGTCGGACATCCTAGATAATTCGGTGCAAGGGGGCTGGAAAAGGCATGTCTGTGCACGTAATCTCCCTATTGGATCTGAGGATAAATTTCTGGCTGGATTTGAGAACTAGCTGCCAAGTTTTCATAATTTCAATTTGAAGGCTTGGTGTTTCAAGTTCATAAAGAGGCATAGCGTGTCCAGTCTTTGAGATCTGGTGTTGGTTATATACCTTGATTACTGGTCTTATATTGTCTGGACCTCAGTGATCATTGGGAAGAGCTGCAGGTGGCAGGATGCAATGGGACCTCGCCACCTGCCAGGACCTAAGTCTCTTCTGGGGCTTCTGAGTGATGACACAACAGAGGTGTGGAGACCTCTGTGAAACTATCGATGGATTCTTGATGTTGCTCAACATTCCCAATCAATGCTTTGGCCTTTTCAAGCTTTGTGGATGGCTAGATTATATTGCAGTTCATTGTTAATCCTGAACTACTCCCTCTGAGATTATAATCCTGATTTTGTGATGTCTTTCATCCTGACAAGGATGTTTAATATGAGCTCTGAGGTGTTTATATCCTGTTACCCTGTTAATCTTTGAAAGGTGGGAATATCCTTTTATTTATAATGGAATTCATCCATCCATCAATCTTAAGGGAGACCTTAGTTTAAATTGTGTTACCGTTTACATTAAATCTTGGCTTTTCCCTGTGGCAGCAGGGGAGTGGGGTGGGTAAGGGGTCCTATCCAGCCTGCTTTTGGTTCCGTATCAAATTCAAACTCCTGGCATCTCGTGTTTGTAGAACAAAGATATTTCCCTTGCTCATGGGCTGATAATGGGTCTTCATTGTTCTGTGGGAGAGGAGAACTGACATCAGCAGGGGCCATCCAGATGATCAAGAAAATTAGCACAGCAGCAGCAGCAGCACTGTCATTGCAGATGGGCTATGTCTGCATATACATGAAATAGTCAGCACAGACAAAAGGGATGTTTCACTACATCTATCAACAGGACACAGCTGAATGCTCTTGATAACAGAACCAAAACTGTTATAAAAGACATGATTAAGTGACCATTGTGTGAACGGACACTCCATCCATCAACCACTAAAGATTATGACATTACTGATGGGACGCAACTAAACAGCTATTGCCTCAGGCCTACCTCTTTGTATCATATGTTTATAATTTACCAGTGTGCGTGACTAGAAACAATTATCTTCAGTAGAAGTTCTAAGAATTGCCCTATAAGAAGGCTGACTGTACACAATTGAGGAGGGCCTTAGGAATTCTTCAGTTCTCCTCCTTATCGATAAGAAGGTAATAAAGGATCCATCACTCATGAATGCTGTGTCCAAATATCTTTTTAACTCCAACAGTTCTATTGGGGAGTGTGTTGGGATGGTTGTAGGGTATCAGGATTTTGCGATATTTATGTATTATAATCCTGGCATTTGTAATGGACATTTTTAATTATACTATATGGCATCCTTTAATTATGGATAATATAGTACCACAAGAGCTGTTGGGTATGGCCTTATAATTCCTCATCGTGGTTGAGGAAAACCCCCTGGAAACCGGAGCACCTGGAGGAAACCAATGCAGAGATGGGGAGCATGTGCAGGGTCTGCATACAGAGTCACCCAGGCCGGGAATTGAACTTGGGTCCCTGGCTCTGTGAGGCAATAGTCTGACACTTTGTGGAGAATAAACTAGGTGGGGGAGTAGGCTATCCTCCTCGAACAGGGACTTCTGGACAACTCTCCTTCTTGGGTGTTCAGATTCTCCTGGCTGGGGGTGATATCCTGTTGTTTGTGGGGCTTGAGTCTGAACCCAAATACTGGGGCTCTGCATTATCTGAACTTCTCCCATGAGCTTGTGTTGCTCTGGTCTTGATATCGAAACTGGACGCGCTGTCAAACCTTATCTTGTCTATTGTCTTATCCTGGTTTTGCACTCTCTCCGAGCTATCTTTCATTATCTTAGTCAGTGGGGAGCTCTGACTTGTTATATTCAGTCCTATAGGGTTTCCCAGGAGGAGGCAGACTGTATCTCCCCGAGATATCCTGTCTGTGGGTGTCTTGCCAATTCTGCTTCCAGGTCGTGGGGACTCCTTGGTGGGTTAAACTTTCCAGCTGATCCTGGAACTTGAGTGGCATCTCCAGTGGATCCTAGAGATGATTAAGACTTGTTTTGTTGTGGGCCCAAGCAAGGTGTGAGAATCCTCGGCTTATTGGCTCTTTTATCTGTCTCAATAACTCTCATTTTCTTAGACTGTGTAGACAGCAAGAGCTATTTTGAAAATTTGTATTGGAAGATGTGGAGATTATTCTATAAGGGGAGTAGTCTGTCCTTCCCCTGTGATTCTCCCCTTTGGGAGAGCATCTGGCTAGCTGTCAAGCTTACGTTTCCCTAGTGGAAGGTATCCAGTTATCTGTGGGACCCAGGGGTAAGGTTAGATACCTGGGCTCTGTTTTATCTGTACTCTTCCCATGAGGCTGTGTAGCTCTGCTCCTGTTATCCTGTCTGTGAGGCTGTACACTATAATATCACGTCTTGGGTTTGGGGTTGTATCCTGATATTGTCCTGTTTATGGCATGTCCTTTAATTGTTTGCAGGTTTTGGGCTACTGTTTTAAACTCCAAGTGGTTGTATTTGATCCCACAGCCACTCCTTTATGCTATGTCACTCAGCCCTTGTTATTTCTATGGGTGAGGGTATGCATCATTGAGCGTGTGCTTACCCTGATATCCCCAAACTCTGTGCAGTATCATAGAAGCATAGAATCCCTACAGCGCAGAAGAAGGCCATTTAGCTTTTTTGTCTGCACCAACTCCCCAACAGAGCATTATACCCTGTCCCACTCCCCTGCCACCCCATCCCCATCCCCATAACCCCACGCATTTACCCCACATGTCTTGGGATTCTAAGGGGCAATTTATTAATTATCCACATGAAGGGAGGCAGCAATTACAATGAATTGTAATTGATATTCCAAATCAATTGTAATGATATTTGCCGGTCTTTTCTGTATATACAAATTATAAGTATGATTGGATTTTTTATTTGATCATGGGATGTGGGCTCTGCTAGCTGGGCCAGCGTTTATCGCTCATCCCTAATTGCCCTTGAAGGGGCAGTTAAAAGTCAACCACATTGCTATAGATGTGGAGTCACGTATAGACCATACAAATGGATGTAGATTTCCTTCTCTAAAGGACATTAGTGAATCAGGTGGGTTTTAATAACAATTCATGGTCATTGTTAGACTTCTAATTTCAGACTTTTTAATTGAATTCAAATTTCACCCCCCATTTGGGGATTTGGAATTATAATCCCAGAGCATTTCTTTAGGTGCCTGAATTACTAGTCCAGTGACAACCACACTATGCCAACACCTTCCTATTTAGCTATTAGAGAGACATAGCTACAGGATGATAAAGATTGAGACCTGAAGGTTGAATGTGACATTTAGGAATGACAGTAAATTAAGAACCGGTGGAGACGTAGCTCTGTTAATTAATGATGATATTAGCACATTAGTGAGGGATAACCTAAATTCAAGAAAACAGGATACAGACACATAAAAGCAAATTACAGCAGATGCTGGAATCTGAAACAAAAACAGAAAATGCTGGAAAATCTCAGCAGGTCTGGCAGCATCGGTGGAGAGGGAATGGAGCCAACGTTTCGAACCTGGATGACCTTTTATCAAAGTTGAAGACAAAAGAAAATAGGATGATGTTCATACTGTTAAGATGAGGAGGGGGTTATTGGCAAAGATGTCAAGATAGAACGACAAAGGGAATGTAAATCATAGAATCCCTACAGTGCAAAAGGAGGCCATTCAGCCCATCAAGTCTACACCGACTCTCTAACAGTGTATCTTACCCAAGCCCTCTACCCCTAAATGGTGGTGATCATGACTAAACAAAGGTGCTGATAGCGGGCATTAAGACAGCAGAATGTGTAGAAGCAGCTTGGATTAAGATAATAAATTATAAAGGCAAGAAGCCACCTGTGTGTGTGATGTACAGGCCCCCTAAATGTAACTGATTTATTTGATTTATTATTGTCATATGTATTAGCATAGAGCAAAAAGTATTGTTTCTTGCATGCTATACAGACAAAGCATACTGTATGGAAAGGAGAGAGAGCAGAATGTTGTGCTGCAGTAGTGTAGTAACTACACTAGGACAGAGTATAAAAGAGAAGATAGTGGGAGCTTATCAGAAAGGTATGGTGATAATCATGGGGGATTTTCATCTACATATAAGTTGGAAATATCGGATAGGTAAAGGTAGTGTAAATGGAACTCCTCCTTGGAAGGCAGTGAAACTAGAGTCTTTGAATATTTTTCAAAGCGGAATAAGATAGATTTTTGACTAACAAGAGGGTGAGAGGTTATTGGGGGTAAACAGGAATGTGGGGTTGAGGTTACAATCAGACTAGACATGATCTTATTGAACAATGGAGCAGCTCGTGGGGCCTACTCCTAATTTCTATGTTTGTAACATTGAAAATACAGGAAGATGTAAGATTGAGGGGAGTGGATTATCACTGGATTACCCTTCCAAAAACGAACACAGACAAGATTGACCGAATATTCTCTGACTGTGAAGTTAGTTTACATTGTTTCTATTATCAGATATCCCAATGGGAGTGCAAAGGCTTAATGAGTCTGTGGTCAATTTCAGCTCATTGTGTTAATCGAACGCTAACCTCAGTGGGATCAATTTCAGTTTTTTTCCTTCAGTTCCTTCCTTGGGTCTCCATCAGTATAACTCTCACTGCATGGGATGGTCCCTTATTCACCTTGCTTGGTCAGTCTTTTTCATTCAGCCTCTGTCAGTTTATCACCCTCTTCAGTTCCATCCTACTGTCATCTCAGTATGAAGAATTTGAGTTTGCAGCACTTACTGTGTAAAAGCAGCCTGGCATTTGAACCTGACGTGATTCCCTGGAGAAAAGGAATCTTGCTCCCCATGCCCAAGGCACAGGATTAACAATCCAATTATTGATGATTCATACGCAGTGGTCCAGCTTCACAACAATGATAAATTGTTGACTGTGAATTATTTATTAGAACACTTTTCCTGAATTGGTGCGCCAGTACATAAGAACATAAGAAATAGGAGCAGGAGTAGGCCATCCAGCCCTTCGAGCCTGCCCCGCCATTCAATAAGATCATGGCTGATCTGTCGTGGCTCAGTTCCACTTTCCCGCCCTCTCCCCATAACCCTTAATCCCCTCTCTTATAAGTACAAAGCCAGTACCTTAGAGTGCTATTCAGTTTACCATAGAATCCTATAGAGCAGAATGAGGCCATTCAGCCCATCAAGCCTGCATGGACTGGTGAACACCATACATTCCCAGAGACCTCCTGTAAACAGGGGGCAGCATGGTGGCACAGTGGTTAGCACTGTTGCCTCACAGCGCCAGAGTTCGATTCTGGCCTTGAGTGACTTTCTGTGAGGAGTTTGCACATTCTTCCCATGTCTGCGTGGGTTTCCCCCCTGCAGGAACCACCACCCCTGAAAAGGCTATTTAGTCTCATTTCGCCACAACTCAGCATGTTTTCATTTCTGAGTATTTATTCAATTCTCTGTTGCAAGTTATTGAATCTACTTCCATCATTTTCTTTCAGACAGCGCATTCCAGATCCTAAATTAAAGTTTATTTATTAGACACAAGAATGCTTACGTTAACACTGCAATGAAGTTACAGTGAAAATCCCCAAGTTGCCACACTCTGGGGCCTGTTCGGGTACACTGAGGGAGAATTTAGTGTGGCCAATGCACTTAATCAGCACGTCTTCCAGACTGTGGGAGGAAACCGGAGCACCAGGAGGAAATTCATGCAGACATAGAGAGAACATGCAGAGTGTGCACAGACAGTGAACCAAGCCGTGAATTGAACCCAGGTCCTTGGAGCTGTGAGGCAACAGTGCTAACCACTGTGTCACTGTGCTACCCTAACATCCTAACAACTCCCCTTGGATTTTCCACCTTGTGTCACCTCTGTTGGTTGCAACCTGAATCAAGTAACAACAGGGTCTGACCAACGGGGTTTTGGTTCTGATATCTGAGGTTATTATACAGGTTAAACACAAATGTGTACTCAAAACCAGCATTAAATTTGCAATGCAAATTCACATTCAGATTCTCGGCGTGTCTATGTTGACAATGCTGACACACATTAATAAATTTCAGCTGTTTAATTGTGCTTCAAACACAAAAGCTGCAACAAGCAATTCATTGTTACTATTGTTTGACAAATTAATTTTACAAAAATAATTACCAGGTCAGCTAATAAGTCTGAGATTAGTAATGTGCTAATATAGTTCCAACTGTCACTATTACTTGACTTATTCATCTTGCATTTAAAAATAAAACCACAGCCTCATAATATTTAAGAAGGATTTAGTTGGGTGGCACAGTGGTTAGCACTGTTGCCTTACAGCACCAGGAACCCAAGTTTGATTCCTGGCTTGGGTCACTGTCTGTGCAGAGTTTACACGTTTACCCTATATCTGTGTGGGTTTCCTCTAGATGCTCCAGTTTCCTTTCACAGTCTGAAAGACATGCTAGTTAGGTGCAATGGCCATGCTAAATTCTCCCTCAGTGTACCTGAACAGGCACCAGAGTGTGGCGACTAGGGATTCTCACAGTGAATGTAAATCTATTTGTGACTAATTAACAATTTAACTTTGAGCATCTGAAATGCCAAAGAATACAAGGCTACAGACCAAGTGCTACAGAATGGGATAAGAATAGAAATAGATGTTTGGTGGCTAGCTGTGACGTTAATGAATATTTAAGAAAGGTTTATTTTAACATCATGATCCCTGCAGTTCTCACAGTCAGTGTTTCTCAGCTCACAGCATTAGCTGATGTCATTATGGCACCAGCTTGTCCAGAGATGTCTTTTTATTGCTAGTTCAATAGCTTAAATGGGGTCTATTTATTTTAACTGTGGGATCTTTTATGGCTCTGCATTGTTAGGAAAAAAACTGATTGGTAGGTCAAGAGACAAGAGTTCTTCTGTTTTCAGTTTAAGCTGCTATTAGAGTTGAGTTTTAGAAGGGACAGCAAGCTGAAGAGTAGCTTCTCTCTCTCCCTGGTTTTGCAAATTCTGCTAGTTAGCTGAAAGTAAGGTCTTGCCTTTCTAAAAATCAGCTGTTGGTGGCTTGCCTGAAGTTCCTGGTGGTCTGGGAAGATGTTCTGAGTCCATCCAGAGAACTGCAGACTTCACCCAAAGGACTCATTCAAATCTAGTATCATGTGAGCATTACTCTTTGCTTTACTAATCCTGTGAAAAATGTCTTTTGTCTACAGGATTGGTTTGATTGGAACACATTAGATATTTTTGTTAAGTGTTATACATCATAGTGGTTGTTTTGTTTCTTGTTTGTAATTGAGAAAATTTCCTGTTGATTTTCTTACTGTACATGTTAACTATATTCTTAAATAAACTTTGTCTGATAGAAGCTCCCTCATGGGTCATTTGAATCATATCTGAAGTGAAACATATCATGCTTACCCTAGCCAAATTCAAGATGCAAAACTTATGATCCTGGCCGGCTCCATAAAACACTTTGGAGTTTCTGACCTGAACCATAACAGACATGAAAAGTTTATATGCTGAAGTTAGTTTTATTAGTGTATCAAGTAGACTTACATTAACACTGCCATAAAGTTACGGTGAAAATCCCCGAGTTGCCACTCTCCAGCGCCTGTTCGGGTACACTGAGGGAGAATTTAGCATGGCCAATGCACTTAACTTGCAAGTCTTTTGGACTGTGGGAGGAAACCAGGATACTCAGAGGAAACCCACACAGACATGGGGAGAACGTGCAGACTCTGCACAGACAGTGACCCAAGCCAGGAATTGAATCTGGGTCCCTGGTATTGTGAGGGAGTAGTGCTAACCACTGTGCTACTGTGGATGGGCCAAAGGACCTCTATTTGTGCTGTAAAACTCTATGACTCAAAGAACTGCACACATACATGGCGAAGGAGTTAATGAACATTGCAATAACAATTTACCTCATACAAATCTAGTTGGCATTTTGGCTCAGATCAAATATTGGATCAAGCCCAAGGTGGGTGCAATGCCCTATCTTAGCTTAGGTCTTGTTTGTCTCTCTTGAGGGGACCGTGAATTTTGTGGGGGGGGGTGGTATTTTCTGGACAAACCAAGTAAACAAACTCAAATTACATTCGGACAAAGAAAAGGGGGGTGGCTCCCCAAAAAGAGGGGGAACAGCCCGAACAGAAACAAAAAGTACAAAGGAAACTTAAGACACGTCAAATCAAAATGTGATTGTCGGGGTCTATAAGGCACCTCAGCCACTATGGTGCCCAATGGGCACAGAAGGCCTTGACTGTGCCCGCGGACACTGCGTGCTCCCTCTCCAGGGACACCTGGCCACGAACGTAGCCACGGAAGAGGGGCAGACAGTCGGCACAGATGGCCCTCCGATCGCCTGCTGCCTGGACCTGTTGATGGCGCGTCTCACCAGGCCCAGGAGCAGGTTCACAAGGAGATTGGCATCCCGACCCTCCCCTCTCCGCACCAGGTGTCCGTAGATCAGGAGCATGGGACTGAATTGCAAACAGAACATCAGTAAAAGGTTCTTCAGAAAATCAAAAAGGGAGTGCAATCTATAACACAAAACGTAGACTCCTCAAGGCCACAGAAAGAGCAGTCTCGGGAGCCTGCGAACCAGCGAATCCTACGGTTGTGCGGCACTGCTGCATGCAGCACCCTCCACCCTAGGTCCTCGAGGTAATTGGGGGAGATCCCTCCGTAGAGTGACCTCCGCCGCCTGGCGGCAACGGGGCCTGCCAAGGTGTGTCCGGGCGACGGGCGAGGACGCGGTAGTGGAAGGGGACTGTGAATTGGATTAAATTTGAATTTGGTTTTTGGAGTAAGCAAGGAGTGGATTCGGATTTGCCCAGTCCACTCTGAGCATTGACTTTGTAACTTTAAGATTGGAATATTAAGAAAAATGAATCAGTGACCAGTCCCACTCCCAGCCCCCTACCCCCCCACCCCCACCCCCACACCCCCCACCCCACCCCACCCCCACACCCCCCACCCCACCCCCACACCCCACCCCCCCCACCCCCACACCCCACCCCCCCCACCCCCCCACCCCACCCCCCACCCCCCCACCCCACCACCCCACCCCCCACCCCACCCCCCACCCCACCCCCACACCCAACACACACACACACACACAATCAAATCAGCAATTCTGGAAATCATTTGATTTGGAGGAATCTCTGAAGCCAAATTTTGAGTGAACACGAGTTCTTTTCAATACCTCAACTCATCTTTTTAATGATTTGTCAATTGAAGGAGGGATGTGAGCTATTTTTAAAAATAAATAAATAAACTTCCAGGACAAACTTTAACTGCATTAATGTGTGTCAAAGGTTTTGGGTGGAGTCAGGATTTTAATATACACACATTTCTGTGGCTGGATTTTAGGCACACACAAAAACTGGTCCTGTCCTTGGGGCTGCTGACCCACCCATTCTGTGCATGTGTTACTGTCACCTTTCTCTGTCTCCTTTCTCTGTCTGCCTCCTATGTCTGTCTCCTATCTCTCTGTCTGTCTTCTTTTTCTGTCTGCCTCTCTTTTCTCTGTCTGTTTCGCATCTGTCGGTCTCCTTGCTCTCAGGCTGTCTGCTTATTTCTCTCTGTCTCCTAGCTCTCTCTCTTTCCTATCAATGAAAGAGATAAACAGACAGATAGAAGACAGAGAGAGAGATAGGAAACAGAGAGAGCTAGGAGACAGAGAGAAATAAGCAGACAGACTGAGAGCAAGGAGACAGACAGATGTGAGACAGACAGAGAAAAGAGAGGCAGACAGAAAAAGGAGACAGAGAGAGGAAACAGACGCAGATCAGAGACAATGAAAGAGATAAACAGACAGTCTCTGATCTGTCTGCCTATTTCTCTCTCTGCCGTTCTCTGTCTCCCTGTCTGTGTATCTCATTGTCATTCTATCTCTCTGACTGTCTCTCTGTCTATCTGTCCATCTATCACACTCTCTCTGTCTGCCTGTCTCTCTGCCTATCTCTTTGTTTACCTATCTCTGCCTGTCTCTCTGTCTATCTCTGTCTATCTATCTCCTATCTCTCTGTCTGTCTATCTTTCTGTCTCCTCTCTCTCTCCCCTCTCTCTGCCTATCTGTCTGCCTACTTCTCTGTCTATCTCTCTGTATGCTCTCTGTCTATTTCTGTCTGTGTCTGCCTACCTCTCTCTCTCTGTCTGCCTACCCCTCTCTCTCTGTCTGCCTATTTCTGTCTGTGTCTGCCTACCCCTCTCTCTCTGTCTATGTCTATTTCTGTCTGTGTCTGCCTATCTCTCTGTCTCATATCTCCCAATCTCTCTGACTCCTGTCTCTTCTCTCTCTCTCTGCCTCTTCGCTCTCTGTCTAACTCTATCTTTCTGTTTCCTATCTCTCTATCTGCCTATCTCTGTCTATTTTACTCTTTGTGTCTGCCTATCTCTCTCTCCCAGGGTTTGATGCTGGGGCCAGGTTGAGCTGCCTTGCGGTGGCGCTGTCTTTCCAGGCTGCTTTCTGACACTTGCTCTGGGACTCGCTGCTGAGGGCAGGCACATTCTGCACGGATTTTTTTTGCAGGAAAAGCATCTTTGGGTCTATCTCTCTCATACCCAGAATGCACAGCCGGGTAACATTTCAGTAACACAGGTAACATGGCGTTTGATACCTTGGGCTGAGATTCAGGGAAGGAAGGAGAGAAGGAAGGAGAGAAGGAAGGAAGGAAGGAGTGTTGGGCGCAGTGAAGCAGTTTCTTTCTCTCTTTCCCCTTCCTCGGAAAGACATTATTCGGTGGCTGTTGACTTTCACCCCGTTCCCTTTGCAGCCGCTGTGCAGAGGGGAGGAGAAGCTGCTCCGGAGGCTGTTACAGGAGCAGAGACCAGAGAGAGAATGGCAGCATCCGAACTTTTCACCAAGGTACAGCTTTTTAAACCTTTCACTCAGATGTGTTGGAGCCGGTAACGCGATCCTGGCTTGTGGAGCAGAGTGCGGCAGGGCTGGGAGAAATGATTGGGGCTTTTTTTTTTGCATCTCATTTGACTGTACAGCTAGTGATGCAGGCAGGATCAAGCCAAAAATTGGCAGGAGAGAGAGGGGGGGGGGAGAACATGAAATGGCTAGAGGGAAGAGAGAGAGATATCAATAAATTGTTTGAGAGAGAAAGAACAATAGTTAGAACAATACATGGTTACGGGGAGAGAGAGAACAATACATGGTTACAGGGAGAGAGAGAGAGAATAGTGAATGGTTAGAGAGAGATAATAATGAATGGTTAAAGAGAGAGATATATAAAAGGAGATGAATACATGGTTAGAGGAAGAGAGAGAGAATAATGAATGGTTAGAGAGAGACTCATTGCAGATTCAGTGCGATTTGGAAATGTTTTCAAATTGAATGATAATTGAGCTGGAGAGCAGTTCTGGCCGTGGGGTTATTTGCATTTTGCTGGAGGGGAGAGAGTGATCCATTCCATATCCAATGGAGCTCTGGAGTAAAATGGATCCATTCGGATTGCCCCCAGGGTGTAGAATTGCTGAGGTTTTGTATTGGGCAGAATTGGAAGCAAAGATTTTAATTCACCCCCCCCCCCAAAAAAATAAAGCCCTCCTCGTCATCACTGGGAGGTCAAACAGCTGTTTTATTGAGCTAAGAAACGAAAGCAGGAAGAGGAAAGCATTTTGGAGCTCTCTGCATCATCGCCACTTCCTAAGGTCAGCCGCGGAGACGGGCTGGGGAATGAATGAGAGCCTCGGGCTGCTCCCATTGTTGGGGCGAGATTGTCCATGGTGTCGGTTCCCCGATTTCTGTCTTACACGTTGCAGTGTTTGCTTTTCTCAAACCAGATTGTAACCGCTTAGCCGGGCCATTTTGAAACCACTCCATGAAGCCAGTAACCTGACTCACTGACAGAGAGAGAGGGAGGGAAATGATCTTTACAGAAAGGCAGCTTCATGGATCTGAACCAACCCAGGATTTCTATGCAGCTCACATCTTGCCTTTTAAATTAATTCCCCATCTGATCAGATAACATTGTCTCCTCTTTCTGGCCATCATTTGTTAATTCTCCCATCATTTAATCGCAGCTCCACTGAACTGCCTCTCGCTGAAAACGTTTCAATTAATGCTCTGGACACACCTTATCGAAGCAAAACACCCATAAAGGTGTTGGATTAAGTTTGCAGTTAGGCAATGTGTGTCTCAGAGCTCGCCCTAATCAAGTATAATACCACCCAGTGATAGTTTAGTCAGTCATTAGGTTCCCAGCAGTTCATGATACATTTTTAAGTTTATTTCATTGGTGTCACAAGTAGGCTTACATTAACACTGCAATGAAATTACTTCGAAAATCCCCTAGTCTCCACACTCTGGTGCCTGTTTGGGTATAGTGAGGGAGAATTTAGCATGGCCAGTGCATCTAACCAGCACATCTTTCGGGCTGTGGGAGGAAATCGGAGCCCCCAGAGGGAATCTGTGCACAGAACCCTATAGAGCAGAAGGAGACATTCAGCCCATCAAATCTGCACTGACCACAATCATACCCAGGCCCTATCCCCATAATCCCATACATTTACCCTAGCCAGTCCCCCCTGACACTAAGGGGCAATTTAGCACGGCCAACGTACCTAACCTGCACATCTTTTGACTGCGGGAGGAATCTGGAGCACCCAGAGAAAACCCACACAGATACAGGGAGAATGTGTAAACTCTACAGATAGTGACCCAAGCTGGGAATGGAACTCAAGCCCCTGATGCTGTGAGGCAGCAGTGCTAACCATTGAGCAGTAAGAAGCTGATCCTCAGGATGGATTTTCATGTTTGTAAGGCTGCCATTCATTATTTTTATCAGTTTAATCCATCCTTTGCAGAAATGATTGCTGGAACTTGCAAATCATGCATCTATTCAAATAGTAAAATACTTTTGTTAAATGTGTGGTCAGGATCATATCGAATAGTAAGTGTTGGAGAGTTCATGCTGAAATTCACACAGTGGATGTGACAATGTGGCAATTGCAATTCACAGTGTCACTTGACCAGATGTTTATGAAAACTTAAAACAATAAAACATGAACATTCAATGATCTAATGACTGACTAAACTATCACAGGTTGGCATTATACTGGTTAGCACTGCTGCCTCACAGCGCCAGGGACCCAGGTTCGATTCCGGCCCAGGATCGTTGTCTACATGGAGTTTTCACGTTCTCCCTGAATCTGCATGGGTTTCCTCCCGATGCTCCGGTTTCCTCCTACAGTCCAAAGATCTTCGGGTTAGGTTGATTGACATTGGCCATGCTAAATTGTCCCTCAGTGTCCAAAGATGTGTAAGTTTCGGGGGGGGTGGGGAAATTAGTGAGGTAAATACATGGGGTTACGGGGATAGGGTCTGGGTGGGATATTCTACCAGAGAGTCAGAGCAGATTTGATGGGCCAAATGGCCTGGTTCTGCACTGTAGGGTTTTTATGATTCAATGAATTGCCAGACTAATAAGCAAAAGACAGAGTATATGTACAAAGAAAGACTTGCAGTTATGTGGTAGACCTTTGTGTGACTACTGGACATCTGAAAGTGCTTTAAAGCCAATGAAGCGCTTTTTGATGTGTAGTCACTGTGATTATGTTGAAAACGCAGCAACCAATATGCAGTAGCAAGCTCCCACAAACAACAATGTGATAATGACCAGATAATCTGATTTTGTGATGTTCATTGGGGGTTAAGTATTGGCCAGGACACCAGAGAGACTGTGTTCCTCTCTGGAATAATATCGTGTGATCTTTTGCATTTCCCTGAACAGACAGATTAATATCTCTTCTCCAACCCCACACCAGTTTCACAATTGATATTGTGTAACTCTTTTCCCTGCGCTATAATTCTGTGGATGCCAGGCACCTTCTGGTATCTCATCTCGTTGTACATTACTCACCAATGAGCAACGATGGTATGCGTCGGTAGACAAGTCACCTGCAAGGCATTGTAGCCTGTCTAACCCTGCCCTTGCCTTCCATCCACTCGTGCTTTAAGTATGGACGTCTGAGGGAAAGCTTGAGCTATTTTCTCTTTTCTGCCTTAGTAAGTGAGAAACTGAGGTCAGTTTTGTGCTGGGTTCGTTCTGCTTTCCCGCTCATCCCTCAATACCTCGGGGAGTTAACTTGCTGAGTTCTTGAGGAAGGGGGGATAGATCCATGCTTAGCACGCTTTACAAGGTCTTGCATTTTGGTTGGACGAGTGTGTGATGGGATTAATTCTCTGCTCGTCAAAATGTTTTTGTCACTGGCACCATTTAGAACAAAAGCAGCTCCCGGCTGTTTTGAGGCAGAGTGAGTTTGAAATCCTTCGACTTTGCTCCAACAATTTACCTGAGCTGCAACATCAAGAGCACCCTTTCTCCCAACAGTTGGAGTTTCCTCTTTCCTGACTCCACTGAGAACATGCGATCTCAGAGCAGGAGTAGGCCTTGAGCCTGCAATGCCATTCAGTAAGATTTAATTTTCACCTCACCTTCACATTCCTGTCCACTCAAGATAACCTTTCACCCCCCCCCCACCCGCCCCCCCGCTTAATGATATTCAAAGACTCTGCCTCAAGCACCTTTTGGAGAAGTGATTTCCAGATTCTCGCAACCCTTTGGGAGAAAATAATTTTATTCATCTCGGTCTTAAATGGGCGACCCCTTACTTTCAAACAGTTCTAGATTCTTCCACCAGAGGAAACACCCTCTCTACACCCACCCTGTCGATAGTCAAAGAACAAAAATCAGCCCGGGAAACAGGCCCAACGAGCCCGCGCCACCATCTCAACACCACCAGTCCACCCCCTACCCACGACCCCTGTCAAGATCCTCAGGATCTTGTATGTTTCACCCTCTTATGAACTCCAACAGATACAAGTCTACCCTGTCCAGCCTTCTCTTGTAAGACAACCTGCCCTTTTCCAGGTATTAGTCAAGTAAACCTTCCCTGAGCTACTTCCAATAATGTCATCAGCGAAGTCAGCAACCATACCCTTGGTCCCTTCATCCAAATCATTATATAATTTGTAAAGAGGTGAGGACTCAGCACTGATCTATGTGACACAGCACTTGTTAAATCCAACCAACATGAAAATGACCCATTTGTGCCTACTCTCAATTTTCTGTTAGCTAGCCAATCTTCTGTCCATGCCAATACGTTATTCTACACCATGAGCTTTTATTTTCCTCAAAAATAATCTTTAATGAGGCACCTTATTAATCTAAGTACTGTACATCAATTGGTTCCCCTTTATCCACAGTACCTGTTACTTCAAGAAAGAGTTAGATGTAGCTCATAGGGCAAAGGATATGGAGGGAAGGCAGGATCAGCCAGGATCCTAATGAAAAGCGGAGCAGACTCAAAGGGCCGAATGGCCTACTGCTCCTGTTTTCTACATTTCTATGCTTCTAATTCTAATAAATTGCTTAAACATGATTTCCCTTTCACAAAATCATGTTGACTCTGCTTGATTACTTTGAATTTATCTAACTGGCTTGTTACATCTTGAATAATAGCTTCTAACATTTTCCCTATGATAGCCATTATGCTTACTGGCCCATAGTTTCCTGCTTTCTGTCTTCCTCCCTTTTGACTTTTTGATATTTGCTGTTTTCCAATCTAATGGAACATTCCTAAATCTAGTGAATTTTGGAAAATTAGAGCCAATGCATCAACTAGTTCATGATGTACACCTTTCAAGACCCTGGGATGAAGTACATCAGGACTGAGGACTAGCTGACCCAAGCTTCTAACAATTTGCTACATATCACTTTCCTGATGATTGTAACTTTTTCATGTTTCTCCCTCGCTTCCAATTCCTGGATTATGGCCAATTCTGGGCTGTTACTTATATCCTCGCTGCAAAATACCTATTTGATTCATCTATCATCTGCTTAATTTCCATTAATAACTCTCCGTGCTCATGCTCTGAGACTAATTCTCACTTTGTTTACTTTTTTCAATATCTATAGAAATTCTTACAATCCATTTTTATATTTCTGGCTAGCTTTCTCTCATATTCTAATTTCTCCCCATATGAATCGTTTGCTTTTTTTAATGTCTGATCTGCCAACCATCTTTGTGCAATTATATGCATTTTTTAAAAATTTTGATGCTGTCTTTGACTTTTTTAGTTAACCATTGATGGTGGGTCCTTGCCTTGGAATTTTTTTGCCTTGTTAGAATGTATCGATTCTGTGCACTCTGAAATATCCCCTTAAATGTCTGCAACTGTATATTTGTTGACTTATCCCTTAACCTAAATTGCCAGTTCACCTTTGCCAGCTCTGCTTTCATGCCTTCATATTTACCCTTATTTAAGTTTAAAATGCTAGTTTTAAACCCACTCTTCTCTCCCTCAAACTGAAAGTAAAATTCAATCATATTATGATCACTGATACCCAGGGGCCCCTTTGCTATGAGGTATTAATTAATCCAATCTTACTGCGCAATACCAGCCTATTATAGACAGCTCTCTCCTTGACTCCAGCATGTGTTGACCTAAGAAATTATCCCAAAAACTTTCTATGAATTTATTATCCGTACTATCTTTGCCCATCTGATTATTCCAGTCTATACCTAGTTTTAAATCTTCTACAATAATCATCGTACCTTTCTGACAAACTCTTAGATATCCTACCTTGTGATTGCACCTATGGGGCCTGTACCCACATCAACAAGTGACTTCTTACCTTTATCATCTCCACCCAAACTACTCCTACATTCTGTTTCCTGAACTTAGCACAAATGAGAGGAAAGATCTAATGTTGTCTTTAGTTAACAGAGCCACCTCTCTCTCTTTTCCTAACTTCATATTCTTCCTAAAAATCACATATCATTTGATATTCAGGTCCTAATCAATGCCATCCTGCAGTCATGTATCTGTAATGGCTGCTAGATCATATTTAGTATCAGTTCAATTGTTTTATTTCAAATGCTATGTGCATTCCAATACAGGGCCTTAAATTTTGTTGTTTTTTTTGTGACCTGTAGCCTTGATTTACTCTCGGACTTGTATCCGTTGTCCCTTCCTGTCACGGTCTATTTATCATTTCCCATGTTAATACCTTCCTCTCTTCCCTTGTCTATTCTTTGATCTACCACATCAGTCCACATTTGATCCCTTGCCTCCACGGTTTAGTTTAAAACCTTCTCTATTGCTCTAGTTATGTGGTTCGCAAGAACAGTAGTCCCAGCATGGTTCAGGTGTGAACTGTCCCAATGGTACAGTGTTAATGCCAGGGCCCCATGAACCAAAACACACATCTCACACACCAGCCTTTAAGTCTCTAATTTTATTTCTCTAATTTTATGTCCAATATGCCAATTTGACATGGTTCATGTAATAAACCAGAGAATACATAACCTTTGAGGTTCTGCCTTTTTAATTTAGTGTCGAGCTCCTCAAATCCTCTGAGAAACTCTTTTCTAGTTCTGCCTATGTTGTTGGTACCTAATAGACAACTGGATCCTTTGCAGCCTCTTTCAGTGCGATAATTCTGCTATTTAATGGCGTATTATGAGCTTTTCCCACAGCTGGGATGGTTTCAAGAAGAAATTAGATATAGCTCTTGGAGCTAAAGGGATCAAGGGATATGGGAGTGAAGGTAGGGTCAGGATATTGAATTCGATGATCATTAATGGTGAAGCAGGCTCGAAGGGCCAAGTGCCTACTCGTGTTTCTGTGTTTCTAGATTTCTAAGCTGCCCAAACTCATTTCACAAGTAAACCTTGGTTTTTGAAAATCCACCTGGATTCTCGCTTCCTACGGTACCCAGTCCTTCACAATGAATGACTATGTACAGTTCTAGATTCATGCAGTACCCAGTCCTACACAGCACTGCAGCTTTCTTCTCAAAGGGGAGTTATTCATGAATTGACAGGTCTGTGGGGTTATGGTGACAGAACAGGTTAAACTTTGTTGCATTCGTCAGGATGACAAAATTTTTGAGCTTTTTCTTAAATGAAAACCATATGTGGGAACCACCTTTCACAATTTTGGTCACTTCCTATGTAAAGTGCTGAATGATGGCCTTGAAACTGAGTAAAGTGGTTGGAGGCCAGATGCCATGGTTCTGACCTTTATAGGTAATAATTCATATAATATATGAATTGGCTATATTATGCACATATGATATACGATATGGTTATAGAGGTTTACAGCATGGATACAGGCCCTGTGGCCCAATTTGTCCATAAGAACATAAGAACATAAGAAATAGGAGCAGGAGTAGGCCATCTAGCCCTTCGAGCCTGCCCCGCCATTCAATAAGATCATGGCTGATCTGTCGCTGCTCAGTTCCACTTTCCCGCCCTCTCCCCATAACCCTTAATCCCCTCTCTTATCAAAAACCCATCAACCCGCATCTTAAAAATATTTAGCGAGGCAGCCTCCACCACTTCAACGGGCAGAGAATTCCAGAGATTCACCACCCTTTGAGTGAAGAAGTTCCTCCTCAACTCCGTTCTAAACCGCCCCCCTTTTGTCTTGAGGCTGTGCCCCCTAGTCCTACTGTCTTTTTTGAGCGGGAAGAGTCTCTCCACCTCTATCCTATCCATCCCATTCATCATCTTATACGTCTCAATGAGATCTCCCCTCATTCTTCTAAACTCTAACGAGTACAAGCCTAGTTTATTCAGCCTCTCCTCATAGCTCAACCCCCTCAACTCCAGTATCAGCCTAGTAAACCTCCTTCTAAGCTACTCTTAATTGCCCGCGTTTGCCTATACCCATCGTGCCCATGTAACTGTCTAAATGCTTTTTAAAAGACAAAATTGTACCTGCCTCTACTACTACCTCTGGCAGTTTGTTCCAGCAACTCAACACCCTCTGTGTGAAAAATTTGCCCCTCTGGATCCTTTTGTATCTCTTCCTTCTCACCTTAAACCTATGTCCTCTAATTTTAGACTCCCCTACCTTTGGGCAAAGGTATTGACTAACTAGCTGATCTATGTCCCTCATTATTTTATAGACCTCCTTAAAATCACCTCCAAACCTCCTATGCTCCAGAGGGAAAAAAAGTGCCAGTCTATCCAGCCTCTCCTTATAAATCAAACCATCAAGTCCCAGTAGCATCCTAGTAAACCTTTTCTGGTGAGGGGCATAGACAAGGTAGATAGTCGATATCTTTTCCCAAAGGTGGGGGAGTCTAAAACTAGAGGGCATAGGTTTAAGGTGAAAGGGGAGAGATACCAAAGTGTCCAGAGGGGCAATTTTTTCACGCAGAGGGTGGTGAGTGTCTGGAACAAGCTGCCAGCGATAATAGTAGAGGCAGGTACAACTTTATCTTTTAAAAAGCATTTAGATAGTTATATGGGTACGATGGGTATAGAGGGACATGGGCCAAATGTGGGCAATTGGGATTAGCTTAGAGGCTTTTAAAAAAAAGGGTGGTGTAGACAAGTTGGGCTGAAGGGCCTGTTTCCATGCTGTAAACCTCTATGACTCTATGGTCTTTTCTAGTTGGCCTTACCAAGTGGAAATAAGTGCTGCTGTGAGGGGATGAGCCCATTGAGTCACCCACCACTGCATTCCAGCTGCTCTTTTCATCTTCTGAAAGTTCACTACAACTTGAGGTGATGGAGTGTTTGTAAATTGGAGACAAGAGCTGGAAGTGGAGTCCTCGCTCTTTCTTCAATCAAAAACTGGCGCATGTGGCAACAGATGACAGTTTGTGTAGCTGACTTGCTTTGATCCATTTTTGTGCCATTTTTTACATCTATCACACTGCTACATATACTGGTGATAATTTATTTTGTAAATGTTTCAGTAACAGCAGCTCAGGGACTGTGTTCAGTATTGTTTCTTTTGAATTCTGTTATTGGTGAGAAACTGATGTTTCAGAGGGTTGCTGTTGCCCTTTTTTTGCCTTGGACTTCCGGAGCTTTGTCAATGTTGTAATATTGTTTATATTAGAGTGTAAGGGTGAGGAAGACATGGTAAACATTATAGGGAAGAAATCTTTAAAGTTCTGATAATTGTTTTCACATTAACTCGAAGTTCTAGCTCTTACCTTAAAGCAGCTCTTTTTAACCACTCTATATTTTATTGCGTGATCACTTAGTGCTGTAATGTCAACTTTTTGGGTCATAGAAACTAGAAGCAGGAGTAGGCCATTTGGCCTTAGATCCTGCTCCGTCATTCATCTTCGTCATGGCTGATCATTCCTCCCCCCAGCCCTAGCCCCACTTCCCTCATATCACCTGATCCCTTTAGCCCAAGGGTCATTTATGACGATGCTATCAAGCATCTCTGCTCAGTTGACTTTAGTCACTAAGTCAACAGAGAAATACAGTAACTTAACCAAGTGTGAGGACTAGATAGTAAGCATTGTCAACCCACTTGACCATGGAAGGAAAGCAGAAGGGTTACAGCTATAATGGTGGCATTGTGGTGATGTTATTGGACCAGGAACCCAGAGACCCAGGCTAATGCTCTGGAAACATGGGTTCAAGTCACACCATGGCAGCTGGAGGAGTTTGAATTTAGTTAATAAA
This sequence comes from Carcharhinus amblyrhynchos, assembly GCF_965287045.1. NCBI lineage: Eukaryota > Metazoa > Chordata > Chondrichthyes > Carcharhiniformes > Carcharhinidae > Carcharhinus > Carcharhinus amblyrhynchos. Next base: position 17,707,271 of record NC_137351.1, on the reverse strand, counting down.
TCTGGAAAATAAAACTAGTCTCAGTAACGGTGACCATGAAATTATCATTGATTGTGGTTAAAAAACCCATCCAATTTCCGAATGTCCTTTCCAGGGAAGGAAATTTTGGTTGGGAAACAAATGATGGTCTTGCCAGTGATGTCCACATCCCATGAATGATGTGGACATCAGACCTGCACGTACAAAAGAGATTGATTTTCTTTGCCTGTCCTTAGCCTGAGGATGTTGAACCTGAATGTAGCATTGCCCCCGCAACTGCCCTGCTAATGGCAGGAATTCACCGACATCGCCAGTGGCTGGGATTTTCCAGTCCCGCTGCAGTGAATGGAGATTTGGCAGACTGCCAAATTCTCCGTTCTCACTGGCAGTGGTAACGGGGCGTGTGGTAGCGGAGAATTCTGGCCATTATCTCCAATCAGAGTATTTAATGCAGGAAATCATTGGGAGAATTGTTTGACTTTTTATTAATCTGTTTAATATTATCAAGTGGACAATTTCTCTGCAGGATTCTCTGGGTAAGAAAGGCCTTTGAATTATTATATAGCTGGGACCTAGATGAAGCTGATTGGCCTGTGCTTTTGTGGAGGAGGAGACTGATTGTCGCAAACATCCTGTTGAAATGGGATATTTTGGGCACAAAAGGAACCTGATGGATTTTAGGTCCAGAAGAAAGCTCTGTACGTTTCAAAGATGGTTTTGAGTTTTCTGCTGGCCTTTGCTATTCCTGTTCAGCAAACCTTTTTAATCTTGAATTTTCACAATTACAGAGCAGGTCATTCCAAGGCAGGTGGCACTGAGGCCAAAGCTGGTGTTTTTTTACACCAGGTTACTTATCAGTAGAATCATAGAATCCCTACAGTGCCGAAGGAGGCCATTTGGCCCATTGGCACTGTACCGATGACAATTCCACCCAAGCCCTATCCCACAACCCCACATATTTACCCCACTAATCCCTCTAATCTACACATCCTCGGATGTGGCAACTTAGCACGGCCAGTCAACCTAAACAGCACATCTTTGGACTGTGGGAGGGAACTGGAGCACCTCGCAGACACGGGGAGAATTTGCAAACTCCATACAGACAGTGACCCAAGCCGGGAATTGAACTGGGTCCCTGGCGCTGTGAGGCAGCAGTGCTAACCACTGTGCCACCCAATAAAGGGTGACTTTGACAATAGGGAAACAGAAAATTCGCCGTATTCTAGCTTCCAATCCCTAAATGGATGCCAATCCCAAGAAGTAAACCTATCTGGGCATCAGGAGATGACATATGCCAGCTCAGCTATGGCACCTGTCACCTTTGGGCTCACAAGCCACTTGGGCAATGTACCAAAGGTCAACAACTGCCTTTGCAATCTAAACTAAATAAGAGGGCTCATGCCTTCGAAAGAGCAGTGGAGGCAGTTAGCCAAAGGGTATCTAGATCATCGCGGGACCAATCATCACAACTCTATTAACCCAAACCTATCAAAATGATATAAAACCCCTGTCTAATGAACGTACCGTGATTCCATTCGCTTTGTGCTTTTGCAGCCACTTTTCAAATCCTTTTCTTCAAATCCAATATTTAAAGGATGAATTCACAATTGGCATTTTGTGGACTGGAATCTTCCTGTAAAATATTTTTTTAAAGCTCTGCTAAGCAAACGACCTTTTGAATCGACTCTGTTTTGGAATTAAAATAGCGCACAGTGCAATACTGTACATTGTATGTTTTCTGAGCTCTTTGCATTGCTACACAGTGACTTGTTCAGTTAATTTCCTCTCCCTCTTAGCACAATTGGAGTTTTGTTGGAGGAATACATTGGGAAAAAAGTGGTAAATTAAGAAAGGTGAAGACTAGTTTTGAGATAATTCTCGATTGAGGTTTATTTTTGGCAGCGATTAAATTTAAATATTGTGATGCCAGGGAAGGGGAATCTTATGTCTGCAGAGACTTAGACTCTTGATGCATTTCTTACGGGGTCATTTACTTGTGTGGTACCAGCTGAGCCTGTCTTCTGGGAAATGACGTAACCACCAGGCAGGGTTTTGTGGCCTGTTACCAGGCTGAACAGCTTGTGAAATCCTGCCCTGATCACCACAGTGATGCTCTGGGAGGGTTATGCAAGCTGCAGGGTTGAGCGTGAGCAAAGATTATTCTGCCTTCCTGCAGCATGTAATCCTGTTGTTGTCATCAAATGGGCACAAAGATGAATTTATCACTTCTCCGCGAACAGCCAGCCCCTTTGTCTTCGAATAGACGATGGGAATGTTGTTCTGGGGCAATGCTAAAAAAAATGCATAAAAGATCTCATTCACCTAGAAATATCACGTTCCCTACTTGCATCAGGACTGTGACCTTGTCAAGATTTCCTGAGTGTTTAAGGAGGAGGGCTTATCATATACTTCACTATTTCATGAGTAATTGTTCCATTTGGTTGGTGGGGAGGCTGCATATCACTTAATCTGACTTGAAGGGAGCAGTCATCCCTATGAACAGAACGTAGTTCCAAGCCCACATTTTGGGTCTGTTTCGTGACTGAGGGGATTAAGAGATGGATTGGGATTTTGTGTATGCGAAAGTAAGTACTTGTTCTATCATTTTCTGTACTGTCAGGAAACAAAGCTTGATTTAAAAATTGGATCTGCAGCGGGGTGTTTTTAAAAATTCCCAGATATAATTTAGTTTTGTCAGTCTCCCAATCTAGTGCAGCCAAATTAAATAAAATTAGATTCAGAAATGTCAATTTGAGCATGTGGGGAAGATAAACATGGCTTGTCGAATAACCAGACACTTTCATGTCTAGATAACAATGATATGTTGCAGAGGAAACCTTATTTTCGTCTTCCCTTTTATTAAAAAGACAGTAATGTTTGTATCTGTATACTCTCCATTAGGCCGCAATCAGACCACATTGTCTGTCTGTAACAGCAGCTGAGAAAGCATAGTTTTTGAAAAGTAACTTTTAAGTAGTCTGAGAATACTGTTCAGGGTCTAAAATTACACAACATCTATTGTATGAGACATTAAACCAAGCTTTGTCTGCTTGTTAGGTAGGATTGCATGATCTCATGCACTGTTCAAAGAAGGGGCGACACGGCGACACAGTGGTTAGCACTGCTGCCTCACAGCAAGAAGTCTCACAACACCAGGTTAAAGTCCAGCGGGTTTATTTGGTAGCAAAAGCCACTAGCTTTAGGAGCACTGCTCCTTCGTCAGGTAAGTGGGGTTTCTATTCACAAGCGGGGCATATATATATGCTCTGTTTGTGAACAGAACTCCCAATTATCTGACGAAGGAGCAGCGCTCCGAAACTTAGTACTTTTGCTACCAAATAAACCTGTTGGACTTTAACCTGGTGTTGTGAGACTTCTTACCGTGTTTACCCCAGTCCAACGCCGGCATCTCCGCCTTGCAGCGCCAGAGACCCAGGTTCAATTCTGTCCTTGGGTGACTGTCTGTGTGGAGTTTGCACATTCTCCCTGTGTTTGCATGGATTTCCTCCGGGTGTTCTGGTTTCCTCCCAAAGATATGCGTGTTAGGGTGATTGGCCACGCTAAATTGTCCCTTAGAATCCGGAGGATTAGCAGGGTAAATATGTGGGGTTACAGGGATGGAGCCTGGGTGGGATTGTTGTTGGTACAGACTCGATGCACTGTAGTGATTCTAAGTCTTTGTAGTGGCCTGCTAATTTCCCCCTCCAATCAATATAAGCAAAAAGAGATTAATTGGTTATTTAACTCACTTGCTGTTCATAGGACCTTGCTTTGTGTAAATTATCCACTACGTTACCAATATAACATCAGTGACTTCATTGCAACAGTAATTGATTTGGATGTGAAGCACTTTAAAATAGCCCCAGTTTGTGATAAGGCCCTGCATAAATTCAAGTTCTATCTTGCAGCGAAATAGTGCAGTCACAATCTCTCCTCGTTCATGGTATACAACCCTCTACGGATTCAGCGAATTGACATATTGGCATTTAAAGTACTCCATAAATGATTGGACGTGAACCTCCAACTGGCTAGTTATTATTCTGGGGTGTAGGAGTAGAGGCCAGCAGTTAGCACACACAGAAAGTAACCTCCCTTTATAACAAAATGAACTTGCCTTTTGGTTGCCCACACGGATCATAAACCAATACATATCACCGTATATTTGATACTTGACTCCTTGCGACTATAGTTGTAAATGGCAGAGCAATCAGTGTGGTCCATAGATGAAACATTTCTTGTGAACTATTTTGTCCCTGGCATTATATGATTTTCCAGTATTCTATCTGAATGAGAAATTACACTGACCAGTGGCACAGGTCTCTGACAATGCTCCAATGCTATAAATTGTATTCGATGCATTGCCTGCTCTTTGGGTACTACGGATCTTTCTGCTGGGAGCTAAATCAAATTGATTCCTTCCACTTCCCAATAAATTCAGCAACCGAAAATAATAGACCTGGTTTTGAGTCTCTTGGAGATGAAAAACTGATTTTATAGTCTGGTTTCCAACAGTGCGTTTGTATACTTAGTGTCGATTGAAGATTGGTTCTGGCTTTGCATTGTCGTTACACTTGGGGAATGTAAGGATCAAATGTGTTCTGGAATGTAGTGTGACCACCTCCTCCAGGGAATCTAACTTGGCTTTGTTCCCTTGGACCCTAATCCCTGGTTCAGGCTGCTTGTGTGCTATAACTATAGAGTATTACAATGACAGCCAACTTTTTATGGGCGGTGTATCTGTTTTTATTCTGGGCTCAAGTTTTGGCAAATGCAATACTTAACCACATTTTCAGCTTGATTAAGAGCACCAACTTGTGGGATTCCTACAACTTGGAATTACTTTGAAATTCTTCACTAAAGATTTGGACTCCTGGTATGTCCGTAATCAGAGAGCATTTGAACAGGGTGAAATCGGTGCAGCTCTCTTAACATTTTCGTGTAAATATCAAAGAAAACAATGGACAGCTGCTTTGAACACTTTGGCACATCCACAGGGGAGTTGCTAAGCATTAATAATTCTACAAAGCTACGTGTGGTCTGTCCTGCACTAATTATTAAGAATGCAGCAGAGGATTACTGCTGTTATCATATGCTCTGAAACACTGTCCACAGGTCTTCCAAGCAAAAGATGGTACTCTTTATGTAATATTGCATTACATTATTAATCATGTAGCATACAGAGCAGGGCAAATGGACAGTCGTAGCTTTCAACAATTTATAATGGATTGAAAATGGGTATCACTTCAAGGGAAGCTTAGTAAATGTGCTGCTATGCAAATTCCACTGTGTCCTTTTGGTCCCACTGAAGTGGCTTTATTTTTGTACACTGCAAGAGCTCCATAGATTTCACCATCTGTCCAACCAGTATTAGACCGATGTACTTGTGCAAATTTATTACGTCCTCAAATCCAACCATTTTGGACAACAACCCTTAGCCCTGCCTGGAATGTAGATTCCTTCAGTCCTTTGCTTTGCATTCCCTTGAACTGGCAAAGCTTTCATTTCCTTTCCTTCCATTTCTTGCCGCAAGTGCATGGATTAAAGTTCAGAGCATGCTCGACTTGGAATTGGCTAAATAGAAAGCTGCCTAGACCCCTCATGCCATGTGCGCTAGCCTCAAATGAGCAAAGACTGATGTGGACCACAAGGAGTTAACATCTCCTATAACCTTTGGTGTGTGTCTTTGATGTGTAGTTACATTCAACTGCTTGTACAGTGGTTGATTCCACTTATTTTTATACAGGAATTGCAGATTTATTTCGCATTTCATAGAATCCCGACTGGGCCAAATGGTCTCTTTCTGCACTATGAGCCTGCACGGCCTACAATCCCACCCAGGCCCCATCCCCATAACCCAAGTATTTACCCTGCTAATTGCTAATCCTCCTGACACCAATGGTCAACTAAGCATGGCCAATCAACTAACCTTTGGACAATGGGAGGGAACCGGAGCACCTGGAGAAAACCCACACAGACACGGGGAGAATGTGTGATCTGAGGCTGGAATTGAACCTGGTGCTGTGAGGCAACAGTGCCACCATACCGCCCATTTCTAGGATTCTCCATTATCAAGTCTGATACAATGCTAAAACAGTTTATCACTGATTGGGTAGAAAACTGCCTTCATTTCTACCACTAGTAACCCTCCCTCTCCGCACCCCCATCAAGCCTGGTTCACTGTTGCGCTCTTTTCTCTGTTTCCCCACTCTACAGCATTGTGACACTGCTCTCGCCTGCTCAACATACTTCATTCTAAGTGCAATCTGATGACTGAGGGATTAAATTTTGTTCCGGGTATCAGTTTATTTTAGAATTTGATCTCGGCTGTCAGTGTGGGGCCTGGTTGCCATCTTTGTTTTTCTCAACACGCAGCATAGTTCAGTCTCTCGGCAAACTGACGGAAAAATCAGCTGAAAGGGCAGCACTTCTACCCTGCCTATCATGTCCTCAAGGATGTTCCAGCTGCTTTACGGCCAAAGCTGTTCTTTTGAAACCTGGCCACCAATTAGTGCACAGGAAGATCCCACAATGAGGTACTCAACCTGGTAATCTGTTTTAGTGATGTTAGCCTGGGATAAACATTGGCCAATCCAGAGGCAGGAGTTCCCCTGTTCTAGAAATAGTCCCACATGATTGTTTACAGCCACCTACAAATAATTTAATATCTCACCCAAACAGAGGGCACAGTGGTTAGCACTGCTGCCTCACAGCACTAGGGATCTGGGTTCGATTCCCGGCTTGGGTCGCTGTCTGTGCGGAGACTGCACGTTCTCCCCGTGTCTGCGTGGGATTCCTCCGGATGCTCCGGTTTCCTCTCTCGGTTTGAAAGACGTGCTGGTTAGGTGCATTGGCCATGCTACATTCCCTCTTAGTGTACCCAAACAGGCACCAGAGTGTGTCGACTAAGGACTTTCCGCTTCATTGCAGTGTTAATGTAAGCCTACTTGTGACACTAATAAATACACTTCACAGAAAGGGCTGTACCTCCTACAATATAGCACTTCCTTCTCGATATTGTACTGGAATGTCAGCCTAGATTATGCGGTCGAGTCCCGGGGACCGGGGGAGGGGGGTGGGGGGGGGGGGGCAGGTTTGAACTCGTGACCTTGTGGCTCAGTCAAGAGTGCCACCACAGAGCCAATATTGACACATTTAAGGTATTAAAGAGGAGATGGGGTGCAGACAGAGTGGGACTAACACGTCCAAACTGCACTGGCCCAGGATGGTATTAACGCTTTGCACGTAGACATCAATCTGCAAAACAACTGGTTAGCTTGTACGGTATCCAGTTTTCTAAAGAATGGCTGTGTGCAGATTCCCATTTTAAACCTGTAATTTTGTGAACCAAAATGAATGTTCTACATCATAATTAAAACCATGACTAAAAAGTTAACTAAGGTTTAAATACCCATTGCCACACCCCAAACAAAGCCAAGATAATTGGACAAAAAGACCATTCTCTGTGGCATTTCTTTCCATCTGGAACAATTGTTCATGCGAGAAAGCTACAACACCTGTTATCCGCCTGTATCCTGTCTCTGTAAAGTACCTTTCGATTTGTTTTACTATGGGGGTAAAGGTGCTATAGGAATGCTTATTGTTGTGCACTGTGCCCCAGAACTGCTGAGGCTGAAATTTGGAGCCACTGTGATTCACTGGGGTACCTCTGCAGCCGGATTTTAACCTGCGGGCTGGCAAAAGACACAGATGAAATGCACCAGGGACCTGTGCTCTTCCTAAAGGCAGCAACACAGGCCCACAACCCCATAGTATTAGAAAGAGGGGCAAGCTAGGGCCAACACAATCATCTTCTCTTGACCCCAAGAAATGTAACCCACCTTTAACAATATTTGAGCAAAACTGGAATAGGCGTGTGCCTGACAATGTTTTTATGCTTTGATACTTGCCCTGGATGTGGAGCATCAGAAAGTCTTTTTTATATAATTTGTTGCCCAGGCCAGCCTGAGGGCATTTAAGAATCAACCACCTTGTTTGCTGTGGTTCTGGAGTCACGTGTAGGCCAGACCAGGTAAAGACAGCAGATTTCCTTCCCTAAAGGAAATTAGTGAACCAGATGGGTTTTCACGACAATCGACAATGCTTTCACGGTCATCATTAGATTTTTAATTCCAGATTTTTCCGATATCAAATTTCACCACCTGCTGTGGTGGGATTCGAACCCTGGGTCTCTGGATTACTATTGCTTCTAACATTACCACTATACCATGGCCTCCTCACTAAGGGGGGTGTGCAGGGATCCAGTATGTAAATAACATGTTTAGGCAATTGGGTATTGAAGCTTTTTGCATAGCAATCCTGCTTAAGATTTATTTTATCTGTTGGGGCCAGTTGGTATGTAAGAGGTTTTTCAGTTTCTGAGGCATGACATTAGGCTCCTAGTAGAAAAATTCTAATTTCTGACTGTCGAGAACCGTAGCTAAATATCCAGCCAGTTCTATTCTATCCACTGCAGTAAATCAGTGGTTTAAAGCTGTCTCGACAAGTTGCCCACCTCTTTGAACATTACACATTCCATTTATAACTCGGTGTGGGAAGAGTATAAATGTGATTTGGAGAATTGCCATTCTCATCATTTGCATTCTAATTTGTTTCAGTTAATATTTTTCTTGAAACTGCTTGTTTAATGATTGAGATGGGCTTTATGCAGGAATAGATGTTTAGGCCATTCAGCCCATCGAACATGTTCTACTATTCATTTGGATCATGGCTGATAGAAACCCTGCAGTGCAGAAAGAGACCATTCGGTCCATCGAGTCTGCACCAACAACAATCGCACCAAAGCCCTATGCCCCGCTACCCCATGTATTTACTCTGCTAATCTCCCTTGCACCAAGGGGCAATTTAGCATGGCCAGTCAATCTAACCCGCGTATCTTTGGACTGTGGGAGGAAATACATGGAGAGAACGTGCAAACTCCACGCAGACAGTTTCCCAGGGCTGGAATCGACCTCCCCCCACCAGGGGGAAATAGTTTCTTCCCATCTCCCCGGTCAACCCTTTTAGAAATATTACACACCTTGATCAGCTCTCCTGTGACTACTCTTTACTAAAAGGTGCCCATGCTGTTATTCAAAACACATTCAGGAGTTTTTTGGGTTCCTGGGATTTTGTCTGTCCCTCTTCAACATCAGTAAAACTGTTCAACAGCCTATTGACCTCACTGCTGTTTGTGACATCTTGCTGTGTGTTATTTGGGTAGATTCAGCAGTCGTTCAACACACTTCAAAAATAATTCGCAGCTTGAATGGTGTGTAATAGATTTGAAAGCATCGTAGAATCCTGCAGGGATCTACAGTGCAGGAGGAGACCATTCGGCCCATCGAGTCTGCACCAACCCTCTGACAGAGCATCTTACCCAGGCCCATCCCCATGATCCCGCACATATCTACACAGCTTGTGACACCAAGGGGTAATTTAGCATGGCCAAATCACCTAAACCACACATCTTCGAAATGTGGAAGGAAACCAGAACACCCGGAAGAAACCTGCGCAGACGTGGGGAGAACGTGCGGACTCCACCCAAGGCTGGAACTGAACCCAGGTCCTGGGTGTTGTGAGGCAGCAGTGCTAACCACTGTGCCGCAATTATATAAATGCAAATTTTATTGGCTTTCCTAACCCTAAACTGTAGCAAATTGATATTTTTAAGATTCATTCATGTGATGTGGGTGTTGCCGGCAAGGTGAACATTTATTGCCCATCTCTAATTTGCCTGGAGAATGCAGTGGGGAGTTCCTGCAGTCATTATTCTGAAGGTGCTCCTTCTGTTGTGCTGTTAGGGAGGGCGTTCCAGGATGTTCATCCAGTGATGATGAAAGAATAGTGATAAAAATTCCACCTTTCAGCCTCTGCCCCATATCTCGTAGCACTTTTAAGGTTTAAATTTAAGTATTGCCATTTGTGGAAGAGCGTTCCAAACTTCTACCGCTCTTAATGTGTGGAAATGTTTCCCAATTTCACTCCTGAAAGGTCTGGTCTAAACTTTAAACACTTTCCCCACCTCAATCTAAAGTTAAACTTTATTTAGTAGTCACAAATAAGGCTTACGTTAACACTGCAATGAAGTTACTGTGAAATTCCCACACTCCGGCACCTGTTCGGGTCAATGCTTCTAACCAGCATGCCTTTCAGACTGTGGGTGGAAACCGGAGCACCCGGAGGGAACCCACGCAGACATGGGGAGAATGTGCAAACTCCACATAGGCAGTGACCCAAGCTGGGAATCAAACCCAGGTACCTGACGCTGTGAGGCACCAGTGCTAATCACTGTGCCACCGTGTGCCCCCAATCGGGACGGTGCGTAAACTGGAGGAGAACTTTTGAGGTAGCGGTGATTCCCTACACCGGCTGCCCATTCCTCGGGGTGGTAGGTGTTACAGGTTTTCGGAGCTGCTGTCAAAGAATTCTGGTAATTTGTTGCATTTTGATGGGATGCTAATGGAGCAGGCTTTTAATGGTTTTGAGCGACTTGAGTTTGTTTGGAGCCGCACACATCTTGGCAAGTGGGGCGTATTCCATTACAGTCTTGACTTGTAGATGGTGGGCAGGCTTTGGGGAGTCAGGAAGTGAGTCCCCAGTCTCTGACCTTCTCCTGTAGCAATGGTATTCACGTAGCTGGTACATTCATGGTAATATGGGGGAATCAATAATGGTAATATCACTGAATGTCGATTAAGTGGGGCTGATGATTAGACTCTTTCTTGTTGGATTAAGTTGCTTGTGTCAGTAACTTTCATTTTGCCAAGGACCAGCATGTTTGATGGATAAAAATAAATCTCCTCTTTCCTGCAGATCTTTACACCTAAGCAAATAACTGGTGATTTTAAAGTACATCAGCAGTTTTCTGTGTTATTTTTATACTTTGTTACATGTCATGTTTTGTTTTTTTTAAATGTAATGTTATATTGTTCCTAGCAAGGCCTTGGAAAACTTGTTTTGCAAGCTAGTTATTTGAGTGTAATACCACACACAGAATTTCGTTAACAAAATGGATCGCTGAGTTTTGCCATTGGTAACAGTTGATATCGGCTTCTAAAATTGCCACTGAAGGACTGAAGAGATTGGGAGAATTGATTTTCAGGCAGAGGGGCGCTTGACAAACACCATCCGACCTCAGCTGCTGCATCTGAGCTTTGATCGGGCAGCACTTGCTGGACAATCCTGAGTGTGTTAAGAATTAACCTAACAACCAATTTAAAATTGCCAGTCGAGCTTGCAATGTAGCTCGCCTATGCTTGCTGGAAGCTACGTTTAGTGATGGGCAGAGCCTCTCCTCTGCGGGGCAAAAGGAATACCTTCAGGTATTGCACCTGTTTAGGTTGGAGGTTACAACACAATAAACCCATGACAGCCTGGTCATGTTTCTATCTTTTCTTGGATAAATTAGAACATTGTGAAAGAAACATGAACTGGGTGGGGGCATTCACTGAAGGAATGATCCTTTAAAACAGAGATGAGGAGGAATATTCTGCAGCCAGAGAGTGGTGAATCTGTGGAACTCTTTGTCGCAGAAGGCTATGGAGGCCGGGTCATTGAATGACCTTAAGAACATAAGAACATAAGAACATAAGAAATAGGAGCAGGAGTAGGCCATCTAGCCCTTCGAGCCTGCCCCGCCATTCAATAAGATCATGGCTGATCTGTCGCTCTTTGAATAATAAGGGGATCAGGAGTTATGGAAAAAAGGCAGGAGAATGGAAATGAGAAAAATAACAGCCATGATTGAATGGCAGAACAGACTCGATGGGCTGAGTGGCCTAATTCTGCTCCTATGTCTTATCCTGCCCCTCAAGCCCACTCTGTTGTGCAACACAATATTGCACCTGAGCTGAACTTCTTGCTCTTTCCTTGACTCTTTAAGTATTCAACACTCTCTCGATTTCTATTTTGAGTTTAATCTGAGCATCCAGAGGTTGAGGATCCTGAATATTATATTCCTTTTAGTTATTTGGTGACACTCCTGTTCTCACTCTACTGATCCTAGATTCCAGTAGTTCCCATTACTGATGTCAGTTCCCCAATTACTCCCCTGCACCTTTTACAATTTGATTATTATTGTCACATGTATTGGGATACAATGAAAAGTATTGTTTCCTGCGCGCTATCTGGACAAAGCATACCATTCATAGAGTGCATGGGGTGAAGGAAAGGAGAGAGTGCAGTATGTAGTGTTACAATCATAGCTAGGGTGTGGAGAAAGATCAACTTAATATAAGGTAGGTCCATTCAAAAGTGGATGGCAGCAGGGAAGAAGCTGTTCTTGAGTCGGTTGATAGCTGATCTCAGACTTTTGTTTTTTCTTGCTCCTTTCTTGAACGGCAAGATTCTGTTTCCTACTTTCCAATCTAGCTCGAAGGAATTCTGGGAGAACAAAGCCAGTGCATCCACAATCTCTGCAACCCCCTCTTTTGAAACTCTAGGATGCCGACTGCCAGACCTTGGGAATACGTCGGTGTTTTGGGGACCGCCGCCCTTTTCTTTGCAAAAAATGCAGGATTTTAAAGTTTTTTAAAAGTTTATTTATTAGTGTCACAAGTAATCTTACATTAACACTGCAATGAAGTTACTGTGAAAATCCCCTAGTCGCCACATTCTGGTGCCTGTTCGGGTACGCTGAGGGAGAATTTAGCACGGCCAATGCACCCTAACCAGCACATCTTTCGGAATGTGGGAGGAAACCGGGGGGGGGGAATCCCACACAAACTCAGGGAGAAAGTGCCGATTGCTCACAGTGACCTACGCTGAGAATTGAACCTGGGTCCCTGGCACTGTGAGGCAGCAACGCTCACCAGCAATCCATCAGCGGCCATCTTTGTGAGTGAAGAAGGTTGCAGAATTTTTGAACATCGACTTGTGTGTGAGGGGCCACTGACATTTTTTAAAAAAACCGTGATGTCTTCTTTCTCAGCCACGTTTTAAAAAAAACACGTAAGCAGAACATAACCTCTCGTCAAATATTCATCTGAAAATGTCTCGTCTGCTTCAATCATAACTCGCTTATCACAATCCACTTCATCCCTTGACAAACGTCTGCGTGTTTGGGCTGCAGTGGATGATGCCACTTATGGCACCTCCCAAAAAAATAACAACGGCTCCTTCCGTTTTATTTACAGTATAACAAGATCAGAGGTGCTTTAGCGGTGATGTACGGGGACAAGCTGATGAAGGCAGACTGCTTTCAGGGCAGCATTAGTCACGCACGAATATAGAGCTCGCACATCAGGGTCTAACGATTTTTGGTGACTCCTTGTGGGGTGTTGTGTGCTGGTCTCATGATAGCACTGGTCTGCAATGAAAAGGAGTGACTTGTTTGCTGATTCATATGACTAGTGCTCAGAAGATCATGAGATTAACGTCAGGACACAGACGCCTTCCAGTCGAAAGGCCTACTTGGTAACACTGAGAAACACAGCTGGCCTGTAGAATAAGCCTATTAGTCTTTCCCAGTTTTCATTGCATTTGCTTCCCTGCTTAAAAAGTACTTGTTTTCTTTTTTTTAAATTGTTGGTGCTAAACTATTTCTCACACGCGTTAATGGCTTTCCAAAATATTCGGTGTTCAGGCAACATATAGTTCAGTCCCTGCTGCTCTGAAAAGTGCCCAATATTGCTTAGATATCAACCTTTGTGTTTCTTAGTGATGAATATTCAGTTGACAGCATTCATGGTTAATAAGCTGACAGTCATTCTGCTGCATTCTATTGCATGACCTCCAGATTACCAGTATGGTCCCTGTTCTTAGAAGCCAGTCTAGTTTATTTTATTAGTATCACAAGTAGGCTTACATTAACACTGCAATGAAGCTACTGTGAAAATGGGGTGGCACGGTAGCACAGCTGCCTCACAGCACCAGGCACCCTGGGTTCGATTCCCGGTTTGGGTCACTGTCTGTGTAGAGGCTGCACATTCACCCCGTATCTGCGTGGGTTTCCTCTGGGTGCTCCAGTTTCTCCCACAGTCCAAAGATGTGTGGGTTAAATGGATTGGCCAAACTAAATTGTGTCAGGGGGACTAGCTAGGGTAAATGCACTTGATTATGGGGATGGGGCCTGGGTGGGTTTGTGATCAGTGCAGACTCGATGGGCCAAATGGCCTCCTTCTGCACTGTAGGATTCTATGATTCTATCCCCTAGTCACCACACTCCGGAGCCTATTCAGGTACACTGAGGGAGAATCTAACACGACCAAGCACTTAACTAGCATGTCTTTTGGACTGTGGGAGGAATAGATTATATTCACTGGAGTTTAGAATGGTGAGATGGGATTTTATAGAAACTTATAAAATTCTAGCAGGGTTAGAATAGATTCAGAAAGAATGTTCCCACTGGTGGGGGAGTCCAGAACTAGGGATCAGAGTTTGAGGATAAGGGGTAAACTTTTTAGAACTGAGGAGAGGAGAAATTTCTTCACCCAGAGAGTGATGATGTATTGATAAAATTGGACGGTGTAATCTTCAAATCAAGGAGGCCTTGTGTCACAGTGGGTAGTGTCCCTGTCTCTGAGCTGGAAGCTCTGGGTTCCAGCCCCATTCCAGAGCTCGGTGGTCGAGGAAAAGAGTGTTTGCAATCTGGCCAAACAGGTTGAGCATCTGTCTGAAAATCCTTCAGCTACACAGGACTGGCAAGTGGTCAAAGCAGGAGAGAACCCTGGGCAACCATGTGATGTAAGGAACATTGGAGCCTCTCCCATCACAATCTGTAGTTCCATACCATCACATGTGCAAATGTGTGCATTGCCACGGAAACTCAGACTGAGTGACATCATCACCACCATCTTCAAACCGCAGTACGAGGCCAGTGTCCCATTTGGTTAGAGTTGGGAGCAGTGCTGTATAGAGCCATTAGGTTGATTTCTTATTGCTAGCGGGGTTAAGAGACTGGGTTCGAGAGGGAGTCTCCCTGTCTGTGAACAAGAAGCACAAGTTCACGTTGACTAAAGGCAAATCTGGATTGACGTAAGGAGATTCTTCATTCGAGCTGTGATCCGTGTTTGGGCAGGATGGGTGGCCACAGCAGGGAGACAATCTGTGGGTTCCATTGAAGAGAGATTTGATGTTGTGACGTGGGAAAGTGCAGTGCAAATTTCATCTGGATGGACAAATTCAGATCGAACAGTCTTCCTCATCCAATCGAGCTTATTGAGACTTTTTTAAAACAGAAGTTCTACAGAAAGGAAATGGAATGTGAAATTCCCGATTTGAGCTGCGTAATTTCAGGACAGCGAACATCTGGTGCTTGTTCAAAACCTTCTTGTTTCATTCGACCTCAATTGGAAACAATATAATGGCTGAAACTCTTTGACTAGCGTATCCTCAGAGTGTTGTACAGAATGTCACACAAATATCTGACCTCTCGACAAAGTGAAAGACCTGTTTTTTAGTCTACTAGTGCCACAAGTAGGCTTACATTAACTCTGCAATGAAACTACGGTGAAAATCCCCTAGTTGCCACACTAGCCTGTTCGGGTACACCGAGGGAGAATTTAGCATGGCCCATGCGCCTAACCAACATGTCTTTCGGACTGTGGGAGGAAACCGGAGCACCCAGAGGACACCCACATTGACACGGGCAGAACGTGCTAACTCCGCACAGACGGTGACCCAAGCCGGGAATTGAACCCAGGTCCCTGGTGCTGTGAGACAGCAGTGCTAACCACCGTGCCGCCCCCGGTGTAAAGGAGGCAGATGAAGCTGTTTGAGTGACATTAACAAGAACCATACCAATAAAGTGTGTTCAGATTTGTGCAATGATTTTTGATGTCTTCAGGGATATTTTTTGAAATAATCCCTTAAATTGAATTCTCATTTTTGTCCCCAAATTAATTAAGAACAGAAGACATAGAGGCTGGAATAGGCCCCTCAAGCCTGCTCCGCTATTCAATATAGAACGTAGAAAAACTACAGCACAAACAGGCCCTTCGGCCCACAAGTTGCGCTGAACATGTCCCTACCTACTAGGCATACCTATAACCCTCCATCTTACTAAGTGCCATATACTTATCCAAAAGTCTCTTAAAAGACCCTATCGAATCTGCCTCCTCCACCACCGCTGGCAGCCGATTCCACGCACTCACCACCCTCTGAGTGAAAAACTTACCCCTGACATCTTCTGTGTACCTACTCCCCACCACCCTATACCTGTAAATATGGCTGTGCCTGATCTTGTTCCTCGACTGCACCTTCTCATTCTATCTCTGTATCCCTTTATTTCATTCATACTCAAAAATCTACTGAGTTTTGCCTTGACTGTGCTTGATGACTGAGCAACCACAGCTATCTGAGTCTCTATTCCCATTCCTTCACTGTTATTGGGTCAAAATCCTGGAACAACCTTCCCAGCAGCACTGTGGGTGCACCTACATCATCTGGAGTGCAGTGATTCAAGAAAACAGCTCACCACCACTTTCTCATGGGGCGGCACAGTAGTTAGCACTGCTGCTTCACAGCGCCAGGGACCTGGGTTCAATTCCCGGCTTGGGTCACTATCTGTCCGGATGCTCCAGTTTCCTCCCACATTCTGAAAGACGTGCTGGTTAGGTGCATTAACCTGAACAGGCGCCGGAGTGTGGCGACTAGGGGAATTTCACAGTAAGTTCATTGCAGTGTTAATGCAAGCCTATTTGTGCCTAATAAATAAAAAATTCATTAGGAGTGGACAGTAAAGGCTGGCCTAGCCAGCTAAGCTCACATGCCATGAATGAATGAAAATATTGCCAGGTTCCAAGTGGGAACCAAGTTGGAACTGTTTGGATGAGGCGGGGGTGGCACTGGGGAAACTATTTGTCAGCTGATTATAGAAACAAGCCTCTGTTTACAGTAGCCAAAAGAGCTCAGTTCAGCAAAGGACCTTAAAAAGCCCAGCTAAAAATAAATTTGTGCCAAGTCACATGTATACTAATCAACATGATGGTTTGTGACTTAAGGCAGGAAGACGGAGGAGAGTTTGGAGGAAATACTCCTTCGGGCACAGGCAATTCTCTAACAAAAATACACAAGCAGAGAAGATAAAAGGCAAATAGATAAGGTCATTTCCGGATATTGCTTTTTCACTTCAAGGTGAATGGTAGGATAGTGGTAATCTTGCTGGACTTGAGATGCCTAGACTAATGCCCCGAAGCCATGAGTTCAAATCCCACCAAGGCAGAGGATGGAATTAAAATTCAATTAATGACTACATGAATAGAGAGGGAATAGAGGGATGTGGACCGAGTAAGAACAGATGATTTTTTTTCTTTAGTTTAGTAAGGGCATCATGATTGGTACAGGCTTGGAGAGTCAAAGGGCCTTTTCCTGTGCTGTTCTTTTCTTTATTCTTTGTTCTAATTGATAAAGCTGGAATTTTTAAAAAAGCTTTCCTCCATAATGAAGTGCATGACACTTCATCATAAAGGTCTGCCTGGTATGCACTTTGGGGAAGGAAATCTGTCATCGTTATCTGGTCTGGCCCGCATATGACTCCAGACCCACAGCAATGTGGTTGGCTCTTAACTGACTGTGAAATGACCTGGCAAACCACTTGGTTATATCCAACTGCTACAGAATAACTGAGTAAGGTGAAAATTGGATGGATCACATGGCATTGACCATGGCACCGGAAATGACAAAGGCTTCTTTGGGGTACAGTGGTTAGCACTGCTGTCTCTCAGCACCATGGACCTAGGTTCAATTCCGGCCTTGGGTCACTGTCTGTGGAGTTTGCACATTCTCCCCATGTCTGCATTGGTTTCTGCCGTGTGCTCCGGTTTCCTCCCACACTCCAGAGATATGCGGGTTAGGCTGATTGGCCATGCTAAATGGCCTCTTAGTGTCAGGGGGACTCGCAGGATAAATGTTTGGGGTTACAGGGCTAGGGTCTGGGTGGAATTCCTCTTAGTGCCGGCTCAATGGCCTCCTTCTGCACTGTAGGGATTCTATGATTCTCTACGCAGTTGAACATACAAAGTCCTCCTCAGTAACATCTGCGGAGTCGCTCCAAAACCGGGGGAGCTGTTCAGCAGATTAGCCAAGCTACAGTCAGACATATTTAAACTCAGTGATTGTACCTTACACACAGTTTGTCCAGATTCCTCCGTCACAGTTCCTGGACATATCCTGTCCCACTGGCAGGGTAAATCCACCAGAGGTGGCAACACAATGATAGCCTTCCGACTCTGAGAAGTGCCATGGATAAGGAAACCTCCTGCTGATAACGACACATTGCCCTCCCTCTGCAGGGAAATCAGTGCTGCTCCATGTTGAACAGCCCTTGGAAGAAGCACTGAGGATAGCCTGGATGCACAATGATACTCTGGGTGGGGAACTTCAATGTCCATAATCGATAATTGCTTGGTTAGCATCATTACTGACCGAGCTACCTGAGATGTGAAGGGCGTATTTGCCAGACTAGGCCTCCAGCAGATAGTGAGAAAACCAACAAGAGTAAAAACCTACATGACTTTCTTACCAATCTACCTGTCGCAGATGCACCTGAGCCTGACAGTATTTGCAGGAGTGACCACCACACCTTCCTTGTGGAGTCAGAATGCGTTCTCCATGCTGAGAACTGCCTCCAGCGCATTCTGTGGCACGACCATTTTGCTAAACGTGTTAGATTCAGAACAGATGGAGCAGCTCAAAACTGGGCACCTTCAGGTGTTGTGAGCCACGAGCAGCAGAATTGTATTTGACTATATTGGATCAAAGTTCTGAATTTCCACATACACATGAATTAGGAGCAGGCCATTTGTTCCCTGCTCTGCTAATTTATAAGATCATGGTTGATCTGACTGTGGCCTCAACTCCACTTTCCTGTCTATTCCCGATCACCTTTGACTCCGTTGTTAATGGAGAATCTTTCAGCTCAGCCTTAGGGATATTCAGGGAGCCAGCCAGCACTGCTCTGTGGGGAAGAGAATTCCACAGACTAATGACCCTCCAAGAGCAAAAAATCTCCTTGTCTCTATCTTAAATGGGAGACCTTTTTATTTTTAAACTGTGTCCCCTATTTCGAGTGTCTCAACAAAGAGAAACACCTGATCAGCACCCACCCGGTACAGTTCTGATGCATCCAGTTGTGGTCACTTAACATGAGAAGATTCCACGGACAGCTTCTCAATGATAGGGAAGACCAGCAACTTTATCCAGATGCTGAAGCAACTGCAACCACCCATCTTTAGCCAGATGTGTTGAGCGGATGATCCATCCTGAGATCCACACCGTCATGATCGGATTTGATCTATTATTGCCACGTGTTAACATACAGTGAAAAGTATTGTTTCTTGCATGCTACAGAGACAAAACATACCGTACATAGAGACGGAAAGGAGAGGGTGCAGAATGTAGTGTTACAGTCACAGCCAGGGTTTAGAGAAAGATCAACTTAATGCAAGATAGGTCCATTCAAAAGTCTGATGGCAGCAGGAAAGACGCTGTTTTTGAGTTGGTTGGTACGTGACCTCAGAGTTTTGTGTCTTTTTCCTGGTGGAAGACAGTATGCCCGCCACCAGCCAATCTGTTCCAGTACCGCTACAACCCATTGACCTGGCAGTGTGGAAAATTGCCCAGCTTTGTCCTATCCACAAAGTACAGGACAATCCGGCCAATTAACTTCCATCGATCTCCTCTCGATCATCAGTGTGGGAGGAAGTGCCAGCAGCAGTGCTATCAAGTGACACTTGCACAACAATAAGATGGTCACTGACGCTCAGTTTGGATTCTGACAGGGCCGTTTAGTTCCTGAGTCCAAAGTTGGTCAATAGTACTGCACTTATGAGGGAAGGTGGGAATGGCTGCCCTTGACATCAAAACAGTATTTAACACAAGTGTGGCACCAAGGAGCCCGGGCAAAGCTGGAGTCAGTGGGAATCAGGTGGGACTCTCCGCTGTTTGGAGTCATACCTAGCACAAAGGAAGATGGTGGTGATTCCTGGGGGCCAATTATCTCTGATCCCAATCCACAAGTCCCTCAGGGTAGGGTCCGAGGCCCAACCATCCTCAGCGACTTTCCCTCCATCATAAGGTCGGAAATGGGGATGCTCGTGGACGATTGTTCAATGTTCAGCAGTGTTGGTGACTCCCAGATACTGAAACAGTCCACGTCTGTGCGCAGCAAGACCTGGACCACATTGAGGCTTGTGATGATGTGGCCAGTAACAAAATTGTGCCACACAAGTGCCAGGCGATGACCATCTCTAACTGAAAATCTATCTGTTATAATTTGCCTTATCAGGATAGTCGGGTGCCATTACCAGAAGGGGAGTGTGCGGAGTGAACCAGCTTTAGTTTCACTTTGGTCTGTGAGCGGAACATGGCACACACATCACAGCTCTGATATCTTCAAACTTTCTATCCGCGGATATCCATGCTCTTATGTGACTAGTCTCTAAGTGAACCCGCAACATGTTTACACAATCCCTTATGAGCGATTGGTGCCTTTATAGAAACACAACGCTAACCATCTTCCCATGATGTTCAATGGCATTTACCATCACGGAATCACACAACATTAACTTCCTGAGGGTTACCATTGACCAGAAATTTAACTGGAACATCCATATAAATACCATGTTCATAAGAGCAAGTTACAGGCTGGGTTTTCCTGTGATGGGTGACTTCCCAAAGACTGTCCACCAACAGAAAGTCACAAATAAGTCTTGGGAGAATTTCATAGAATTCCTACAGCACAGGAGGAGGCTATTTGGCCCATTGAGCCTACACTGACAATAATCCCACCCAC
Organism: Carcharhinus amblyrhynchos; assembly: GCF_965287045.1. Taxonomy (NCBI): domain Eukaryota; kingdom Metazoa; phylum Chordata; class Chondrichthyes; order Carcharhiniformes; family Carcharhinidae; genus Carcharhinus; species Carcharhinus amblyrhynchos. The sequence goes on along the minus strand of NC_137351.1, from coordinate 17,686,561 downwards.
GCCCTATTCCCCCTGACCCAAGTATTTACTCTGCTAGTCCCCTTGACACTAAGGGGCAATTCAGCATGTCCCATCCACCTAACTCTCTCATGTTTGGTTTGTGGGAGAAAACCCATGCAGGCATGGGGAGAACATGCAAACTCCACACAGTCACCCCAGTCACTAAGGGGAGGTGATGGCCTAGTGGTATTATTGCTAATCCAGAAACTCAGCTAATGTTCTAGGGACCCGGGTTCGAATCCCACCACAGCAGAATTTGAATTCAGTAAAAATATCTGGAATTAAGAATCAACTGATGACCATAAAACCATGGTCAATTGTTGGAAAAACCCATCCCATTCACTGCTGTCCTTTAGAAAAGGAAATCTGCTGTCCTTACCTGGTCTGACTTACACTGCAATGTGGTTGACTCACAACTACCCTTGGGTAACTAAGTATAGGCAATAAATGTTGGCCAGCCAGTGATGCCCAGGTCTCATGAATGAATAAAAAAAAGACCCAAGGCCAGTATTGAACCCAAGTCCCTGGCAGTCTGAGGCAGCAGCGCTAACCACTGTGTCACCATGCCGCATAATAATCTGTAAAATCTTGATAAATTTAATGATTATCATTAAAAATCTTACAAATTAAATTTCCATAGCAGCTAGCTGGCTAAAAAACACAGGTGAGGCCTGTTATCTCCACGCAAGACATGTTTATTTTAATATTAGCATCACAAGTAGGCTTACATTAACACTGCAATGAAGTTACTGTGAAAATTCCCGAGTTATCTGTTCAGTACACTGAGGGAGAATTTAGCACGGCCAACGCACCTAACCAGCACGTCTTTCGGACTGTGGGAGGAAACCTGAGTGTTCGAAGGGAACCCACGCAGACACGGGGAGAGTGTGCAGACAGTGGCCCAAGCTGGCATTCGAACCTGGGGCCCTGGACCTGCGAGGTAGCAGTGCTAACCACTGTGCTGCCCATGTAACACAGTCCTTCCTAAATGTAAACCAATCATCTGAGGAAATGTTAAAAGTGGGATTTCTGGAGAGGGGAAAGAAAGTCACTTTGCACAGGAAGAGTTTTCCGAAGTGAGTGATCCGTGCTGGCTTCGGCCTTCTTCAGACAGAGGAAAGCTGAGGGAGAGCTAAAGGCTGATCCAGCTACAGATCGATACTAACTGTGTCATTCATCCGTTTGTCTAATGGGACCAATAAACCATTTTTCCCTGTCATGGATTGTGTACTTTTCCAATCTATTTAGATTATACATCAGTGTTAAACTGGCGCCTCTGAATAAACTAATTTAAAATCGCTTATAAGCTTGACTTCCTTTTTGTAATCATTGACTTCTGAACCAGAATCTTCCCAGTGTATGATAGAATGCTCTCCACTTGCCTGGAACACAGCAGCTCCAACAACACTCAAGAAGCTCGACACCATCCAGAACAAATTTGTCTGTGATTGCCACCCCATCCACTACCTTAAACATTCACTCACTCTACCATCAATACACAGTCACAGCAGTGTGTGCCATCAGATGCACTGCAGCAACTCATTTGATCACACCTTCCAAATCTCTACCACCTATGAACAGATGCACAGGCACACCATCATCTGCAAGTTCACACTTGGAAATGTATTCAAAATCCTCAAGCTCCCTTCCTAATGGCACAGCGGTTAGCACTGCTGCCTTTCAGTACCAGGGATCCGGGTTCAAGTCCAGTCTTGGGTTACTGTTTGTGAGAAGTTTGCATGTTCTCTTTGTGGGTTTCCTCCGGGTGCTCTGGTTCCTCCCACAGTCCAAAGATGTATGGGTTAGGTGGATTGGCCATGCTAAATTGCCACTTAGTGTCAGAGTGATTAGCAGGATAAATATGAGATTATTAGGATAGGTCCTGAGTGGGATAGTTGTTGGTGTCGGCTCGATGAGCAGAATGGTCTCTTTGTGCGCTGTAAGAATTCTAAGATTCTAACAGCATTGTAGGTGTACCTCCATGTAGATTGCAACAGCTCAGGAAGGTGGTGATGAGGGTGATTAGGGATGGGCAGTACATACTGGCATAAGTGACATCTGTAACCTGTGAATGAAGTTTGATGTCACAGCGGATTAGTATGTGGAAAGGAGTTGGATTGACGGTGCCAGGGGATATATGCTTCTCCAACCATAAGTTGCTGTCACCTACAACATTTGATCACTTTCACTGAAGGACAATAACAGGCAATGTTATTGTATAATTTGTAGCATTGATGAATTCCAAAATTCTCCATAAACCTGAGGTTGTCCAATACTTTGCCTGTGCCCCAACTTTCTCTCTGTCTCGTTTGCCCATCACCCTGTACTTGCTGACCTATATGATCTCTAAATTTAACAGGGAGGCAGTGGTGCAGTGGTATTGTCATTGGACCTGGTAATCCAGACACCACTGGGATGGTCTGGGGATTCAGGTTCGAATCCCACCATGACAGATGAGGAAATTCAAATTCAATTAAAAAAATCTGGAAATAAAAGTCTAGTGATGCCCATGAAACCATTGCTGATTGTCATGAAAACCCATCTGGTTTATTAATGCCCTTTAAGGATGGAAGTGTGCTGGCGGTAGCAGATCTGACCTATATGTGACTCCAGATCCATGGTGGTTAATGTTACACAAGAACATAAGAAATAGGAGCAGGAGTAGGCCATCTAGCCCCTCGAGCCTGCTCTGCCATTCAATAAGATCATGGCTGACCTGATAGTGGGTTCAGTTCCACTTACCTCCCCGCTCCCCATAACGCTTAATTCCCTTATTGGTTAAAAATCTATCTGTGACTTAAACACATTTAACAAGGTAGCCTCTACTGCCTCATTGGGCAGAGAATTCCAAAGATTCACCGTCCTCTGGGAGAAGAAGTTCCTCCTCAACTCTGTTCTAAGTTGACTCCTCCGTATTTTGAGGCTATGCCCCCTAGTTCTTGTTTCCATTGTAAGTGGAAATAACCTCGCTGCTTCTACCTTGTCTAGCCTCTTCATTATCTTACATGTCTCTATAAGATCTCCCCTCAGCCTTCTAAACTCCAATGAGTACAGGCCAAGTCTACTCAATGTCTCCTCATAAGCTAACCCCCTCATCAACCTGGTGAATCTTCCCTGTACCCCCTCCAAAGTTAATATATCCTTTCTTAAATAAGGGGACCAAAATTGCACACAGTACTCTAGGTGAGGCCTCACCAGTACCTTGTACAATTGCAGCAAGACCTCCTTGCTTTTATACTCCATCCCTCTCACGATAAAGGCCAACATTTCATTTGCCTTCTTGATCACCTGCTGCACCTGCAGACTGAGTTTTTGTGATTCATGCACAAGGACCCCCAGCATGTTGTAATTTTTCACTGTTTAAATAATAGTCCATTTTACTTCCTAAGTGGATAACCTCACACTATGTTGATATGCCCTCAGAAATGGCCTGGCCAGACACTTAGTTCAAAGGAAGTTAAGGATGGGCATTAAATCATAGAATCTTTACAATGCAAAAGAGACAATATCACCCATCAAATCTGCACCAATTCTCTCTGACTGAGTCACTGGTTGCTGGCAAACATTCCATCAAAGAATTTTTAAAAACCTTGATTTTTATATTCACTTCCTATTTTTCACATTCCTCCATGACCTTGCCCTTCCCTACCTCTGTAATCTCCTCCCGAGCTATAACCCTCTGTGCTCATCTAATTCTGGCTCCTTCATCCCTGACTTCAACTGCTCCGTCACTAGGGCTGTGATATCCAGACTCTACGCTCCAGAATTCCGTTCCTAACCCTCCCTGCCTTCTCTGGCATGCTTAACCCCTTTATAAGAGGCTCTTTCTGCCCCAATATCTCTGTTTGACCATGTCAGTTGTTGAGGCTAAATGTGTCTGCTGAAGGTATGCTGTTTATTTTTCTAGGCTGGTTCAGAAACTTGCGTCCTTTTGACAAGTTGAAGCTTTTGACATTTGCTGCATTCTACTGAAATGCTGCTTAAGAACCAAAAGTAGTTTGTGCTGGAAGGGTTATCTGTATTTTTAAAATGATATAGTTATAAGGATTTCAATGCCACTTGACAGGGTCCAGCTTATTTCATTTAGAAGATTCATTTATGAATGGAAAATGAACAGAAATGGGTCATTGGCCACTTTAATATCACAGAGAAATGGCATTAATTGATTCATGTTCACTGATCATAGTAATTTCTACCTTCTTTTCACCCTCTCTGGAAGTTAATTATAACATGCTGTGGCTGCTTTAGAATCATAGAATCCTACAATACCAAAGGAGGCCATTTGGCCCATCGAGTTTGAAATGACCACAATCCCACCCAGGGTCTATTCCCGCAACCCCACACGTTTACCCAGCTAATCCCCCTGACGCTAGGGGCAATTTAGCACGGCCAATCCTGCACATCTTTGGGCCGTGGGAGGAAACCGGAGCACCTGGAGGAAACCCACGCAGACACGGGGAGACAGTGACCTGAGGCTGGAATTGAACCTGGGACCCTGGCACCGTGAGGCACAGTGTTTGCCACTGTGCCAGCTCTGCCTTCACTGGTCTGTGCGTTCACTTCTGTACGCTTACCATCTCAAAATTAGAAACTCTGATGTTTAAAATCCTTTCTTGGCTTTGCCCCATTGCTATCTCTGACTACACCCTTTACTGAAATCACTGTGCCTCTTTGTATCCCCACCCTCCTGTTTGTCCAAACTTTGGCAGTCGCTTCTTCAACCGCTTGGATTTCATATGGCGGCACGGTGGCACTGGTTAGCACTGCTACCTCTCAATGCTGGGGATTCGGGTTCAATTCCTGGCTTGGGTCACTGTGCGGATTCTGTGTGGGTTTCCTCCAGGTTTTCCAGTTTCCTCCCAGAGTCAGAAAGACGTGCTGGTTAGGTGCATTGGTCGTGCTAAATTCTCCCTCAGTGTAGCCAAACAGGGGCATGAATGTGGTGACTAGGGGATTTTCACAGTAAGTTCATTGCAGTGTTAATGTAAAGCTACTTGTGACACAAATAAATAAACTTTAAAGTACTCTGAAATTCCTTAATTCCCTTTTTTACTATGCTTCTGTGAGCTGTATTGGGGGATGAGCGTTCTCTATATTTAAGGCGCTACGTAAATGTTCATTGATAACGTTGCTAAATATCTTCTGTCCTGGGCGGGGAAGATTTAGCTTGTAACAAACGAGCGAGCAGGAACATTGAGCGACTTGCTCAGTTGAAAGTAAAGATATGTGATGTGTATCTCGCGAGATAATCTTTTACTTGCTGAATCTGGATGCTGTGAGGATACGTTAGACAATAGGAAGTTTCTTTTGCCCTTTATGCAATTTTTTTCAAGCCTTTTAATGCTCCTTACATCTTGCGATTGATTGACAATAACATGTTCTTGGTCTTGTTACTTCTACCTTCGGGCTCAAAACTGCCTGATATGTGAAATAAATCAGCATCTTACTGTAAAATGTCAGCTAGGCCAGCTGTAGATCACTGAATAAATAGGTGGCCGCGCGTGCTATCTAAGATGTCTCAGTGTGGTACACAAGGACACAGCTTTCTCTACATTCACTGAGGCTGGTTTCTAAGCAACGCCGTGTGACTAATGGTGACTCCCACAGGAGGTACCTCGGCTTCTTAACCACTTGCCAATATTTTCTGTGCCACCTTTGTTGCATTAACCCCTTCGTTCTCCAGGATTGTAGAATAATAGCATATGATTTCTCCTTTAACCTAGGTTAGTTGGAAATTGATATGTTGTATTTCCTCGTGTATAGAATCCTTTATCAAGAATTTTAAAACATAATCTGGTTCTCGTTGTGGAGAACGGGGCCCACTGATGCTTTGCATATTGTGAGATGCTGATTTTTTTTTCCTTCTCTTTTGTTGGAAGTTTCCTTGAATTGCATTCTGTTCCGTAGCGGACGGTGTTGAATTATCTGTGAATGAGAGATCCTTCTCTGGGCGTGGGGTAAGAAAGAGTTGTGGGAGAGGTCCTGGGATGTAGGTGCTCTTGGAAGGTGTAACAATTTTGCCACATTTTGGGGAGGGGGGGAAGAAATTACAGGGCCGAGTGGAACTTGTAGGTGGAGACAGACTGGGGAATATGATTCTTGGGTATGGGAATGTTTTGATGATTCACAGCAAAATCTTGTGGCCCAGTTTGTTAACCGGATTGGTCAAAGAGGGAGCTGGGACTAAGGAGCGTGGAGGAGGCATGGGTACACAAGTATGGGGAGAACTAAAATCCAAAGCATTACTTAGGGCAATTTCGGTGGAGAAGGCAGCAGGATGGCAAAGAGTACTTCCATCTTTCCTTTGCTGTCACTAGGTCAAAAATCCTGGAATGCCCTCCCTACCAGCACTGTGGATGTACCTACACCACATGCACTGCAGCAGTTCACAAACGTGGCTAGCCAGCACCTTCTCATGAGCAATTAGGGATGGGGCATTGAAAATTGGCCTTGTCAGTGATGCCCACATTCCATGAAGGAATGTTTACTATTGTGGTGATTCATAGAATCCCTGCAATGCAGAAGGAGACCATTTGGCCCATTGAACCTGCACGATGACTATCCCACCTGGGCCCTGTCCCTGTGACCCCATGTATTTACTCTGCCAGTCCCCCTCAGTGTAATTTGAGAGCTGCCTTGAACAGGCATGGACAGGTTTCCAGTGACAGTGAACATAATGGTTGAATTCGCTATTCAATGTGTCCCAGCCCTTTGTCAGCTTCAGGTACTGTGGAGCCCCAGGAGATATAAATAATTTATTTCAAGTTGTTGACGTTAATACACGACCTAGAATTTATCCACCAATGGGGCAGCTGCAAAAGAAGTAGTGTTTTCAATTAATTTTCCTCAGGATTGTTTGCGGGACCCCACTACTTCCAAAGACTGAGTAAACTTGAAAGCAATTAATAGGTCCGGAAGTGCATTCCATTTCTCTGAGTTCATGGAATGTGATATACAAGTTCCTTCTCGGCCATATACAATATTTTTCCACTCGTTCTCACTATCTTTGATATTTTTCCACAAGGAACAGTGCAGCACAGGAACAGGCCTTTTGGCCCACCATGCCTGCACCAACACATGACGCCCTTCTAAACTAAAGAACTTTTCCTCCTATGTGGTCCGTATCCCTCTGTTCCCTGCCTGTTCACATATCAGTCAAGGTGCCTCTTAAACACTGCTATTGTATCTGTGTCTACCAGCTCCTCTGGCAGTGCATTCCAGGCACTTACCATCCTTTGTGTAAAATAAACCTGCCGCTCACATCACCTTTAAATTTTCCCTCTTTTACCTTAAGCCTACCTCCCCTAATAATTGTCATTTCTCCCCTGGGAAAAAGACTGACTATCCATTCCATCAGACCTTAATTTTATAAACTTCTATCAGATCATCTCTCAGCCTCTGACATTCAAGTGAAAACTTCCCCTTTGTTCTCTCTCTCTCTGTGCACACCTCCCTCTATCTCTTTTACTCGCCTTATTGTTTGCTCTCTTTGCTTTCTCCTCTCTCGTAGACTTATACAGGGTTACAGCATGAAAACAGGCCCTTGGGCCTAACTTGTCCATGCCGCCCAGTTTTTAACTACTAGGCTATTCCCAACTGCCCGCATTTGGCTCATATCCCTCTATACCCATCTTACCCATGTAACTGTCTAAATTCTTTTGAAAAACCAAGGTTGTACCCACCTCTACTGCTATCTCTGGCTGTTCATTCCAGACACTCATCACCCTCTGAGTGAAAAAATTGCCCCTCTGGACACATTTGTATGTCTCCTCTCACCTTAAACCTATGCCCTCTAGTTTTAGACTCCCTTACCTTAGGGAAAAGATGTTGGTTAGTTCTCAACTGTGTGCTTGCACACTTTTCAAACCTTCAGGAGGGCAAGTTTCAAATTGTACAAGACAACAAGTAAAAAATACAAATGCAAACCAGATTGAGGTGGCTGGGTTTTGAGGTCTGAGCTGCCAGTGCTGTCAGGCTACATGTGATGTGGACATTAAAGCTCTAAATGAAAGAGAACATGCCACAATTCTTCTATGGAAGCTCTCTCCACTTGCAGACAAAGCACAGAATGAACTTTGAATCAAAATCAATCAGAAGTCTTACAAAAAGCTGTGAATATGCACAGTGGCACAGTGGTTAGCATTGCTGCCTCGCAACGCCAGGGACCTGGGTTCAATCCCGGCTTGAGTCACTGTCTGTGTGGAGACTGCTCATTTTCCTCATGTCTGCGTGGATTTCTTCCTGGTGCCCAGGTTTTCTCCCACACTCCAAAGCTGTGTGGGTTAGGTGGATTGGCCATGCTGAATTGCCCCAAAGTGTCACAGGCACTAATAAGGTAAATACATGAGATTATAAGGACAGGGCCTGGGTGGGATTGTTGTCGGCACAGGCTCGATGGGTCGAATGGCCGCCTCCTGCATTGTATGTATGGATGAATATGGATAGATCTCTAGGGTGTACACTTCAAAATCTGAGCCTGTTGCCTTTTGAGATGGTTGGATACCTAGAAAGCAGATGTGCTGCCACAGAGTAGTCTAATAACAGAATGAAATGGAGACGCTGACCCTGTGTTATAGACTGAAGACCAAAGTGAAAGGTGGACAAAAATCTGATTTAGTTAAACGCTTACACTCAGTCCCAGCAGGATTCTTCTCCTCTGCCTTTGCACTAGCTGACAAGCCCACTTGTGTTTTGCAGTGGTTATAAGTTATGAGAAGATGCTTTCAACTCTGACTGTCTTCTAATCAATAATGTAAAATTGCTGCATTTAATGGTATGCAGATTTTACTTTCTTTTTACATCTTTTATCGCTGATGTATTAACAGTCCAATAAATCCCTGGAAATGGAAAGTTGCTGTTTATGAAACCTCACCGTATATATTGCATTAAACTTATCCAATTCTGACACGCCTCCTCCCCCCCCCCAATTCCCCCCAGTTGTTATCCTGTTCGAGTTCTCTGGGTAACAGCAATCTAAAAGCACTCAGTCAATTCCTTACAGAAACAGCGCTGAACTCCATGCTGTCAATGTAAGGTCTTAATTACTTGTGCACAGGGAGAGCTGTCTACGGCCAACATGGAATGGCAGGAGGGGCTCTGAGGTTACAGAGGAATAGCTCAGCAGTTACAGTCAATTACAGCAAATCAGGAACAAGAGATCTTTTCACATCTTTCATTGACATACATATCCACCAATCATAGCATAGCCTTTTGCCCTTTCTTATCCAGTAGAAAACCAATCCTTTATTAGTATATGTCCCCATATCTTGCTATTTGGTAATCGCCATGGTGACTTGTTCTTTGTTTTCATCCTGCATGGACTTGCCCACCTGTTATGACTACATTTTTGGAAAGCAGTGATAATGGAACAAGGTTTTAGACATACTCATTTTATCCTGCGTACATCAGTGTTGGCCTCACTGAAGGCCGAGTTTGGCTAATAATTATTTTCCATTACTTGACAGAGTTTTTTTTTAATGGAACTTTAATTTTCACAATTGCTGTAACCTAACTTCCCCGGTCCTTCTCCACTTTGGCCTTTAGAGAGATGGTCTATGAATTCCCCTGCTTCCTTAAGCAGTGACCCAGCCTATCTCTATCCACCATTGCCCTACTTGGCCTGGTTCGACTTGATCTCATCCTGATCAACTTCTCCACTCCATCATTCAGATTTAATGGGAAGCCGCATGGCTGCCTGTTAGGTGTGGCTGTTTTGTGGGATGTATTGCTTACAGTCCAGCTCTGGCTAGCTTTCCGAGGTCTCCACTCTGTTACATCCATTACCTTATTGCTGTTGCCACTTCAGAATTTCATTGCCTACTTTTCCTATTTGCGGCCTTCCCTTGCCTTTCTGAGGTTAACTCTTACTGCAGATACACCAGCTGTCTTACACCCAGGAACTTCCTCGACTGCTTGGACAGTGTTTAGCTCCTTCTCATTTTCTGTGTTGTGTTGTGTGGGGAAAGTGAGAGTCGGTGAGTGTTACAGAGTTGAGAATCTTAAATGGAAAGGCTGAAAGTTTGGTTATGTGGAATACATGTCAGACCCCTCTGAAAGCTCAATATCAGACTCAAACTCATTGTCCTCAGCTCCGATTATGTTCAGAAGAGATGAGGCTTGAAGTAAGTTACCTGATGATTCCCCCATAGATTTCCCCCACTGTAATAACTTATTTGATACCCTGAAGGAAGAATTGTTATAATGGCAAATGTCACAATGACAATTTCACAATGCAACGTTCATTGACCCAAAAGCAAATACATATCCCATGTTTATTTGTGGAATCTGAAGTGCTTGAAAATAAGCTGTCATAAAACAATATTTGAAGGGAGTGGTTGAATAATGGTACACATTCCTCGTTGGGGCAGCACTGTGGTTAGCACTGCTGCCTCACAGCACCACAGATCTGGGATGGATTCCTGGCTTGGGTTACTGTCTGTGTGGAGTTTGCACATTCTCCCCATATCTGCGTGGGTTTACTCTGGATGCTGCGGTTTCCTCCCACAGTCCAAAGATGTGCGAGCTAGGTGGATTGGCCATGCTAAATTGCCCTTTAGTTTCAGGGAGATTAGCAGGGTAAATATCTGGGGTTATGGGGATAGGGCCTGGGTGGGATTGTGGTCGGTGCAGACCTGATAGGCTGAATAGCCTCCTTCTGCGCTGTAGGGATTCTATGATTGAGCAGTCTATGCAGATTTAATACACCGTACAACTTTTCAGTGTAACATATAAAATAATAGATCAAGGTTCTGTGTAAGTAGCGTTAGAATTTATTTCTGTTGCAGAATAGTTGAAGTGCTTGAGGTTTTAATTCTGTTGTCTTGCTACCCTGTATAGAATTGGCCTCTTTTATTTAAGGAAGGAAGTGGCTCTGAGAATGTCTACTGGGATGGATGGGTTGTCTTAGGAGGAAAGGTTGGACAGGCTAATCTCATGTACACTAGTTTAGAATAGTAAGAGGAGACTTGGTTGAGATGTGCAAGATCCTGAGAGGTTTTAAACAAGGTGGGTGCGGAGAGGATCTTTCCTTGTTGGTAGAACCAAGGGTTGCCCTTTTAAGACAGATGTGGAGAAATTCATTCTGAGAATCATGACCCTTTGGAACTCTCTTCCTCAGAAAGCAGTGGAAGTAGATTCTTTGAATATTCTAAAGATAGAGCCTTGATAAATAAGGGGATGAAAGTTTATTGAGGGTAGGTGGGAATGTGGAGTTGAGGTTACAATTGGATCAGTCTTGATCTTATTAAAATGACAGAGCAGGAGCAAGGGCTGGAGGGCCTACTCCAGAAATTAGTATGTTAGTACGCTCTGGGTTTCAGCTAGTTTCTTCTTCAGTCCTCATCTTTCAATGCACACATGGGGGACTGCTGCTTCACTATAACGCACTGCCCTACATAGTAATCCTCTCAGATGGGGTTGTAGAATCCAATTTCTGCCGTAAGATGCAACATATCTCTTCTGACTTCTGTCCTCCAAACGTTAAAGCCCAACCTCTTCCAAAAATGCAGGTGGGCAAGTCCATGCAACAGCCCACGGCTGGCACCACTCCCATTGACAGAGAGAGAAGGCTGATGTTAAAAACAAACAGTGAGCATGAAAAGACTTGTGAATCTATTGCCTGACTCTTGCTGTGTTTTGACGATCCCTGTGCCTGCAATCAGTATGTAAGTGGGGTGGATCGCAAGCGAGGTGCAAATAGGGCACCTTATTTATCGAGCCTGTACTCTGGGCACATGCTTAACTGCAGACTCCTGAACCATATTCAGATGAAATGCCAGTGAGAATGTTAACTGGCACCTTGCCCGCAGCCAGCTCATATTGTACTCAGTTCAATATTTGCATATTTACTGCTTTTTAAGAGCTCGTTTTGCACACTGTAAATTGATTGCAGGTATAGCGGGGCCTTGGGTCGTGTTTACAGCGCAGATTGTGATACTTCCGACTCATGGGATGTGTGACTTCATGTTATGTAACGTCCTGTGACAAATCTGCAAAACGCAACATTGACACCTTGAAGGGTGAGGGAGGGGTGCAAAGGCAGACTTGTGATTAAGGTGGTTCTTCCATTTACTGTTGACAGACTTTTGAAGCGCAGTCAAAAACATTAACGTGGCCAGGAGGTAGAATTCCTGGCTCTGATTCGGAAGGCTGTGAGTTTAAGCTCTACGGTAGTCATGATCAGAACTCCCCACTCACCTGACGAAGGGGAAAAGCCCTGAAAGCTAGTGGTGTTCGCTACCAAATAAACCTGTTGGACTTTAACCTGGTCCTGTGAGACTTCTTACTGAGTTTAAGCTCTACTCCAGGGATTTGTACAGTACCTCAGATATTTCCAAACTAGGATGGAGTGGTTACGGGCTGGATGGCTTGGCCCAAATTAACAAGAACAATAATCCCCAATGCAGATTCAGTTGGCCAGAGGATGTGGGTGAAGGGATTTTAGGGAACCCCACCAATCTGTAGAAGCGAAACAGCTCCAAAGTCTTCAAATTAGTGGGAGCATAGAATCCCTACAGTGCAGGAGGAGATAATTCGGTCCATCAATTCTGCGTCAAAAACAATCTCATCCAGGCCCTATCCCTTTGCATTTACCCTGGCTAATTTCCCTCACACTAACGGGCAATTCAGCATGGCCGATCTACCCGCACATCTTTGGAGTGTGGGAAGAAACCGGAGCACCTGCAAGAAACCCATGTAGACACAGGGAGAATGTCCGAACTCCATATAGTCCCCCAAAGCTGGAATCTGAACCCTGGTCCCTGGCACTGTGAGGCAGCAGTGCTAACCACTGTGCTGCCGTGCCGCCCTCATCCTCCCAAAACGTTATAACACAACATCTCTGGTTCTGCAAGGCTATATTGTTGTCTCTGACGCTCGGTAGTTTAGACAGGGACCAAGCAGGTAAGCTGTCTATTGACGATGTACCTTGCTACCAGCTCAGATAGATCTTTGCCTCAACACATGCCTCCACTGGTTTGCCGTTTCACATTGAAGTGTCCCGAACGGCTTGCGAGACGTTCCCCCAAGTGTTAGCTCCGTTAGAAAGAGGATAGACTGTGAGGCCTTAACCTCCCAAGAGGAAAGCTCAAAGAAAAGCCTTCAGAACTTCTGATTGAGGCTGTCAATGTTCGCACTGGGATTATAGAAAGACAATTTTACCATCAGTTAACAACTCCGATAACAGATTAACAGGCTGCTTATCTCACCATGCAAACTGGTTTCTCCAATTGCCTGTAAAGCTTCCATTCCAAAAGCTCGTATTTGGGATGTCTCTGGTTGTGAAAATTAATATAAAAACACAAGGTCTTCCCTGACATTGCTGATATGTAGGTAAAACAGCGGATCCTTTTTGCAGAGCGAGGACCCCTTAAACTGCAATGGGATGGGAGGGCAGTTTGGGCTTATCTTCTAAACTCCAAGTATGAGAGGGGATCTGATCGAGGTATATAAAGTACTAAATGGAATTGATACGTAAACGTAGACCATGTTTCCCCTTGCGGGGCAATCTAGAACAAGAGGTCGCAGCTATAGGTTGAGAGGAGGTAGCTTTAAAACTGAAATGAGGAGGAACTACTTGTTGCAGAGGGTGATGAATTTGTGGGACTCGCTGTCCCGTAGCGCGGTGGTGTCTGAATCAGTAAATGGTTTCAAGGAGGAGATAGATTTCTGTTAAATAAACAGGTTAAAGGGATATGGGGAAGTGGATTTGAGAGCAGGGAGAGATCAGCCATGATCTGATTGAATGGCGGAGCAGGCTCGAAGGGCTGAATTTGCTGACTTCTGCTTCCTAATCCCTATGTTCCTAAAACTGGTTAATTTACTTTGGTGTTAGTAGAGGGAGGGATGTTAGCCAGACTACTGAAAAACTCCCTACTTTTTGGAAACAGATTCATTGAAGACCTTATCACCTTGAACAGTGCATCTCAGGATACTGAGTGTCACCCTTTGATTGTGAGCTTAAATCCAGGAGTAGGGATTGAATTGTGGCGTTAAGATTTGGAAATCAGTTTGAGCCCTCCTGGGAGCTGGAGGGAAGGGGCTTATGTGCCCCAATTGATTTTTGTATGGATAATGTCCCCAACAGTTACCCACCTTCTCAACTCTTTTTCCAGAGTGGAGTTGACCAAGAATAATTTTTTTGGCAGTAGCGCTGACTAGTACACGCTTGCAGTCGAAGAGAAGGCCTCGGGTTCTTTCTGTTTTAAATCTTATTTGGTTTCTTGCTTACTTAAAATTTTTGTTTTCAAATTATTGGTTTCAAAGAATGCCGTCAACACCAAGAATCTGAAGCTAAAAAAACTGGAAAGTGAACAGTCAGTCAGCAGCTGAAAGAAAATAGGTGGGACCCATCATGAGAAGAATTTCAAGGTGTGGTTTGCGCAGAGCCTCACCTTGTTATGACCTATAAAAGTGAGATTGCTGAAGGAATCTTATTTTAATAGAACCTGTGACTCATCACCAAATTTTGAGTTAAGTCTGTGTTTGCTGTTGAACTGTTTCACTGAGTCATGCACATCTATTGTGAATATCTATCATATCTGATATATTTGGGGCTACTGCTACCTACCATAGAATCTCTGCAGTGCAGAAAGAGGCCATTCAGCCCATCAAGTCTGAACTGACTCGCCAAAAGAGCATTTTACCCAGGCCCAACGCACCCCCATCCCTGTAACTCCATGCGTTAACCACAGCCAATCCACCTAACCCGCATGTCTTTGGACTGTGGGAGGAAACCGGAGCACCCAAAGGAAACCCACGCAGACACGGGGAGAATGTGCTCCACACAGACAGTGATCCGAGGCGGGAATCGAACTCGGGTCCCTGGCGCTGTGAAACAGCAGCGTCAACCACTGTGCCACCATTTAGTTAATCTCTTAAATCTAGAGCGAGAGGTCACAGGTATCGGTGGAGAGGCTGTAGATTTAAATCTCTGTTGCAGAGGGTGGTGAATTTGTGGAACTCGCTGCCCCACAGTGTGGGTGGTGCCCATCTGCTTTTCAAAATTTTGCTTTCTGCATTATTTTCTTCTCCCGTACTTGCTTGATGCGTCGAACCATGTAATAGCTTGTCAACTCAGAGGAGAAGTCTTCATTCAGGTCACTGCAGACGTCGCCTATTGAAGGGCGAGCACTCGTAAACATCACAGGGACAGTTTTAGTCACAGGAACCTATTTCTCTTTTAGAATTTTTTGGCCAGGTTTACAATGGATACAAACTTGGCTCTTGTACGTATTGGACAGTTGCCTAGACGTGTTAAAACAAGAGTTCCCTTCCCACACCAATGACGAGTTGCCGATTGCTTTGGTACGTTGTTCACTGGAGACAGGTGTGTAGGGTGGGATGGAAACATGAGTCACCCGACATCATCTTCCAGCATTACCTAGCGCCTGCCTGGAAACATGAAATGAAATTGTGGTGTTGACTGCCCTATCAGCTAGTTCTCAATGAATGTGGTCTGAGAGCAATAAGAGGAGATGCTTTTTAGAGAGAGTCTTAAAATCTCTGCTGTATATTGTCTGATTTATTATGAATAAGGATGTACAATCTGGTGGAATCATTGAATCCCTACAGTGCAGAAGGAGGCCATTTGGCCCATCGAGTCTGCACCAACAACAATCCTATGTAGGCCCTACCTCCGTAACCCCACATGTTTTCCCTGCTAATCTCTCTAATAAGAGAGATTAACAAGTTGGGACATTAAAAGGTAATTTAGCATGCACGTGCTCTGCACATCGTTGGACTGTGGGAGGAAACTGGAGCAGCTGGAGAAAACCCACACAGACATGGGGAGAATGTGCAAACTCCACACAGACAGTCACCCAAGGACGGAATTGAACCCGGGCCCCTGGAGCTGTGAGGCAGCAGTGCTAACCACTGTGTCACCCATCATGCCTTAGACCGCTCAGGCATCCTGATTCCCTTTTAAGTATTAAGAGTCAGCTCAGAGGTTTGATTGTTGCTGATTGGTCAATTGTTTCCATGGTCCCTGCTTTTCGTGTTTAAGTTAATTGCAGAATAGAAAGCATTTCCTCACAAACGGGCATCTTTCTTTGGCACAACAGTTTAAAAACTGAGTTTGGGAAAAAGTCAGCAATTTAGAGATCTGTCACAAAGTTCCTACTGGAAGTGATAACCTGTGGCTAAAGGGATCAGGGGGTATGGAGAGAAAGCAGGAGGTGGGATACTGAAAGTGCATGGTCGACAAATGATCATCCTGAATGGTGTAGTCTGGAAGGGCTGAATGGCCTATTCCTGTGCCTATTTTCTATGTCCCTATATCTTTCAGTTTCAGAAGATGCTCAAGCCCATTTGTTTTTAGATTTATCAGCCCTCTATTACTGACTGGAAGAATATGACTAACAACCCGATGTGGAATTTGGACAACGTGGTCATGTTGTGCAGTATCTCGGGTGTGTATTTGAAGTTCAGCAAAGCTGTATTACCACAGTAGATATTTGTTTTACAGGGCGTCAGGCCAACAGACTGCCTGTTCCAAATGGTGTTCATCTTGGGCAACCTTGTGCCAAAATCAAGATTAGTCTTGGTTACAGTTAAATGCATCCCTGCTTAAGGGTGGAAAATTCTAACTTCTGCATGTTAAAGCCCATTCTGAGTGCGATTGAGTTAGACATAAAGTCAGGCAGTGTGATAGAAATGGGGGGGATTGAATCAGTGCAAATCTGGAAGGGTTTGGCCTACCTGAGCTTAGGCTAAGGAAGGAAACCATGGCAACAGTATAGACGTCTCTACCCGACGGAAAGTATTTAGTTATTGAATTAAACCTGTAATTTTTTTGCAAAATACTCCAGTGTAAACATGACGCAGCATGGGATGCTGGCTGAGAGAGGGTTTAAGATACACTGCTGGAAAATCTCAGCAGGTCTGGCAGCAGGGGAGAAAAGAGCTGACGTTTCGAAGCTTTGACAAAGGGTCACCCGGACTCGAAACGTCAGCTCTTTTCTCCCCTTACAGATGCTGCCAGACCTGCTGAGATTTTCCAGCATTTTCTCTTTTGGAGGGAATAAATCATGTAGAATGTGTTATGTAGAATTTTAATTCCTGGTTCCGTAGGTAGTTAACTTATCTCTGGGGCAATGCCAACTAATGCCCTGTAGTGAGTAGGAAAACCAGCCACAATTAGGATTGCCAACTCTGAATGAGTTTTTCAGAGGTTCCACCACACAACCTAATGGGACTCCTCGGCTCAAAACCTCACTGCAACTTGTGGTAAACTGACCTTTAGTTTCCCAGAATCAATAGGGACAGTTACATTGGATGATATGCTGTTTTGATGAAGACCATTCCCTTCTGCCATTTTGGCTTCCTCCATTCCCCACCTGTGGCCGTTGTGCTGAGTGCAAGTGGGGATGGTTCACAGCCCCATGTGTATGTCTGACTCTATGCATCAAGTAGGATATACTTTGTGTAAACCTGGCAGTTTGGTTCATTCTGCAAGATACAGTGGGTTAGTGATGCACCGCACTGCATGAGCAATGGAAATGTAATGCATTGGGGGTTAATGTGGGATTGACTTTGGCAGATCCTTGATAACCGGTTTCCCCGACTTCCTTTCCAGTTGTTGAGCTTAATGATCAAACTTCAATTTCTTGAATCTGTCTCTTTTGACCTGAACATTAACCTGGAGTAGAGCAGTGTTCATGAGCAACTATACGTTTGTAGACAAATATATTTAAGTTACGTAGAAGCACATTCATATGTTACCTAGGTGCTATTTAATGTAGGCGATGGGAGTGTTCCCCCGAGAGTCCGAATTGCCCCTTTTCTGGAAGGACTGCAGCATTAAGTGGCAATCAGGCATCTAAATTAGACAGCAGTGGTCCTTCCTCCTGAACCAAGAACCCAGAGGGCTGAGATTTGTCTGGCCAATCGGAATATAGCATCTCTCTATTGGGGTGGGGGGGTAATTAGGGAGAGAGTTGGTAGCAGGATGCCTCCCTTCCTCCCCCATTTCCCAAATCAAGGACCTGGTGCCTTTGAATCCTAGAATCCCTACAGTACAGAACGTGGCCATTTGGCCCATTGAGTCAGCACCGACTCCTCTCTGACTCCCACCCAGGTCCAATCCCCAAAGCCTTGCATATTCACCCCACTAATCCCCCTAACCTACACATCCTGGGACACTAAGAGGTAATTTACCTCATCCAGACATCTTGGGACACTAAGGAACAAATAAGTTTGAGTATGGGAGGAAACCAGAACACCTGGAGGAAACCCACGCAGACATGGGGAGAACATGCAGACTCCACACAGGTGGTGACCCGAGGCTGGAATTGAACCTTGGTCCCTGCCGCAGTGAGGCAGCAGTGCAAACCACTATATATTTGAATGAAGAATGCCTATTAAATATCCCCCAAACTGTCCACAGGGAGTGCATGAAATTCTGCTCCATGGTTTGAAAAGAAGTCTCCACTCACGGGCACTGTCTCAGTCGGCCCTGTGCCTTTGGAACTGTCTCAGTTGTAGCGCTTCAAAAAGTCACAATCTGAAGCTCTCTCCAAGTTTTGAATCCAGTGACTGTAAGAGTTGGGTGTGCTGGGGGGAGGGGCCGGTGCAAACCGCTTGGTTTGATGAATTTTAGCAACAAAGTTGGGTATTTGAGTAAAATGAGATTTCGTCATCCTGGTATTTTCCCTCAGCATCTCGACAAAAGGCATCTCACTTCCTCACAAGGTTGCAGATATGACTGAATTTTGTGGGTGATGTGGGATTTGCTGTTTCTCTCATGGTGCTGTGTTCCCACTTCAGTACATTGGGGTTGTCCATTTAGAGTTTGATTCTGCACTGAAGGAAGTCTATCTGCCTGTGAATGCACGTCCCCATCTGTCTGTCTGCCTGTGAATGCACGTCCCCATCTGCCTGTCTGCCTGTGAATGCACGTCCCCATCTGCCTGTCTGCCTGTGAATGCACGTCCCCATCTGTCTGTCTGCCTGTGAATGCACGTCCCCATCTGTCTGTCTGCCTGTGAATGCACATCCCCATCTGTCTGTCTGCCTGTGAATGCACGTCCCCAGTGCAGTATCTGTGCTGCGAAGTATTGAATAGTTGTAGATAATTGAGAACATAACATAAGAATTAGGAGCAGGAGTAGTCTATCTGGCCCCTCGAGCCTGCTCCACCATTCAATAAGATCATGGCTAATCTTTCTGTGGACTCAGCTCCACTTACCTGCCAGCTCACCATAACCCTTAATTCCTTTACTGTTGAAAAATTTATCTATCCTTGTCTTAAAAACATTCAATGAGGTAGCCTCAACTGCTTCACTGGGCAGGGAATTCCATAGAATCGCAACTCTTTGTGTGAAGAAGTTCCTCCTCAACTCAGTCCTAAATCTGCTTCCCCTTATTTTGAGGCTATGCCCCCTACTTCTTGTTTCACCAGCCAGTGGAGACAACTTCCCTGCTTCTATTTTACCTCTTCCGTTCATAATTTTATATGTTTCTATAAGATCTCCCCTCATTCTTCTGAATTCCAATGAGTATAGCCCCTGTCTACTCAGTCTCTCCTCATAAGCCAACCTCTCAACTCTGGAATCAACCTAGTGAATCTCCTCTGCACCCCTTCCAGTGCCAGTATATCCTTTCTCAAGTAAGGAGATCAAAACTGTACACACTACTCCAGGTGTGACCTCACCTGCACCTTATACAGCTGCAACATAATCTCGCTGTTTTTAAATTCCATCCCTCTAGCAATGAAGGACAAAATTCCATTTACCTTCTTAATTACCTGCTGCATCTGCAAACTGACTACTTGAGATTCCTGCACAAGGACACCCAGGTTCCTCTGCATAGCAGCATGCTGCAATTTTTAGCATTTAAATAATAGTCCATTTTGCTGTTATTCCTACCAAAATGGATGCGTCACATTTGCCAACATTGTACTTTATCTGCCAGACCCTTGCCCACTCACTTAGATTATCTATATCCCTTTGCAGACTTTCAGTGTCCTTTGCACACTTTGGTCTTCCACCCATCTTGGTGCCTTCTGCGAATTTTGACACACTGCACTTGGTCCCCAACTCCAAATCATCTATGTAAATTGTAAAGAGTTGTGGACCCAACACTGATCCCTGAGGCACACCACTAGTCACTGATCGCCAACCAGAAAAACACCCATTTATCCCCCCAACTCTTTGCTTTCTGTTAGTTAACCAATCCTCTATCCATGCTAATAAATTACCCGTAACACTGTGCATCTTTATCTTATGTAGTAGCCTTTGGTGTGGCACCTTGTCAAATGCCTTCTGGAAATCCAGATACATCACATCCACAGGTTCCCCATTGTCCACTGCACACGTAATGTTCTCAAAGAATTCGACCAAATTAGTCAAACATGACCTTCCCTTCATGAACCCATGCTGTGTCTTAGCAATGGGACAGTTTATATTCAGATGTCTTACTATTCCTTCCTTGATGATAGATTCAAGCATTTTCCCTATTACAGAAGTTAAACTAACCAGCCTATAGTTACCTGCCTTTTGTCTACTTCCTTTTTTTTAAACAGCGGCATCACATTTGCTGTTTTTCAATCTGCCGGAACCACCCCAGACTCCAGCGAATTTTACCACGAGTACATTTGCTATTTCTCCCGCCATCTCTTTTAATTCCCTGAGATGGATTCCACCAGGGCCAGGAGACTTGTCTACCTTTAGCCCCATTAACTTGCCCAACACTACCTCTTTTGTGATAAAGATAGTTTCTACATTCTCACCTGCCATAGCCTTCCTGTCATCAATTTTAGGCATGTTTATTAAATTGGCAGGTTTAGAAGATTAATAACCTAGTGTTTTCACAGGAATGCTGACTGCTTCCAGCTCCATCTCACTGCTGCTGAGTTATCAGACTGTCTAATAGACATCCATTGGTGGAGGGTCAGAAATTTCCTCCAGTTAAATATTGGGAAGACTGAAGCCATTGTTTTTGGTACTGGCTCCAAACTCCGTTCCCTAACCACCGACTCCATCCCTCTCCCTGGCGACAGTCTGACATGTTGTGGAGATGCCGGTGTTGGACTGGGGTTAACACAGTAAGAAGTCTCCCAACACCAGGCTAAAGCAAATGCCGCTAGCTATTGGGGCCCTGCCACTTGACGAAGACACAGTAAAAAGTCTGACAACACCAGGTTTTAGTCCAACCGATTTATTTGATAATAGATTCACAAGCTTTCGGGGTTACTCCCTTCGTCAGGTCATTCACCTGACGAAGGGACTAAACCCGAAAGCTTGTGAGTCTATTATCAAATAAATCGGTTGGACTAAAACCTGGTGTTGTCAGACTTTTTACTGTGTTTACGCCAGTCCAACGCCGGCATACCCACAACTTGACGAAGAGGCAGAGTCCCGAAAGCTAGTGGCGTTTGGTACCAAATAAACCTGTTGGACTTTAACCTGGTGCGGTGAGACTTTTGACAGTCGGTTCGCAACCACAATGTCACGGCTGATCCCGAGATGAGATTCCAATCTCGCATTTGTGGTGCCTCTAAAGACCACCGATTCCTGCCTCTGTAACATTGCTCGACTTTGTCCCATCTCAGCCAAACTGCTGCTGAAATCCTTTTGCACGTCTTTATTACATCTAGACTGGTTTCTCACACGCTACTCTCAGTCATCCAAAATTCTGCTGACCCTTTCTACGTTCATAGCAAATCTCCTTCACACATTACCCGTGTGTTCATCTTTACCCACCCTGTTTCTTATGCGTTTCTTCATCTAAGCCTTTTTCAGCAAAGCTTTGTGGGTTAAATCGGGAGCCGGAGTTCTGTCTGATGTAGTTTTGTTTCTTCCCCTCTGTAGCTCATTGGCAGAGGGGCCAGTTTTTACTTTCTCACCCTGAACCTTTGCCCCAACTGAGATCAATTAATTGAAGCTATCCTGATCGATGTTCGATACGCCGACCGGCTGAACTGTTTACATGTTTGTTTTATTAGTGTCACGTTAACACTGCAATGAAGTTACTGTGAAAATCGCCACACTCCGCCACCTGTTTGGGTACACTGAGGCAAAATTTAGCCCCCTGACACTAAGGGAGAATTTTGCATGGCCAGTGCACCTAACCTGCATGTCTTTTTGGACAGTGGGAGGAAACTGGAGGAAACCCACACAGACACGGGGAGAACGTCTGTGTGGAGTTTGCACAGTCGCCCAAGGCTGGAATTGAAGCCTGGCACTGTGAGGCAGTCGTGCTAATCACTGTGCCACCATCTGACCAACACTTACCCATCATTCAACGTCACTAAATCTAGTCATGATTACAATGTGCATGTGCGATCTTGCTGTGCAGAAATTGATTTCCACGTTCCCTATGTTAAAACTTGCTTTCAAAAGCAATTCATCGGCCTAAAGCAGTTAGGGATATCATGGGGATGTGTAAGGTGCTAAATAAATGCAAGTTTTAGCTTTTTTTCCTTTTCTACAATGTAATTGGCTCAAGATGGAGCATCAGGCAGAGAGCACACATACCATATCATTACCACACGTTGTCATAATTTGAGAAAAGAAATGACCTCTTCCCTTCCCTCGTTGCTAAGGTCACCTCTGACACTGCCCCGTACCTGGGCTATAAATTCACTGCTTGTTGCCTGCAGTTTAGAATTATTTGTGCTCTTAATAGAGAAGACTTAACTATAGTCATAGAATTCCTACAGCACAGAAGGAGGCCATTCAACCCATTGAGTCTGTACTGACCACAGTCCCACTCTGGCCCTATTCTCTTAGTCCCACACATTTACTAGGGTCAATTTTTTTTTGCATGGCCAATCAACCTGACCTGCACATCCTTGGACTGTTGGGGGGAAACTGGAGCACCCGGAGGAAACCTACGCAGACATGGGGAGAATGTGCAAACTCCACACAGACAGTGACCAAGGGCGGAATCAAACCCAAGTCCCTGGCACTATGAATCAGTAGTGCTAACCACTGTGCCAGTGTGTCGCCCAGTATCAGACCCGGGGATAGATGGATGGTTTTAAACACTGGGAAATTCAAATGGCCACGTGGAAGAAGGAATACTCAGGAATGGAATCGAGAGGAACCCAAATTCTGAACATCACAATTTGTAATAGAGTTTTTTTAAAAATAAGTAATTCCAATTACGATACAAGGAGTTAGCTAAATTCTTAATTGGTCACTGATGGAATTTAAAAACTGATGCAAGGCCACTGACTTTACATTGTTAACATTTCATTGGGAAGGAGTGTATTATTGGACACATCAGAAGATCTGGGTCAGAACAAGACTGTATTTGAGTATCGCTGAAAAATGTTAAAGTTTTTCGTCCTGCACTCACCAGGACGTTTGCAAGAACACCAAATGTAAAGGGAACAACAATTTATACTTTGTGAGAAGAGAGCACAAATTGGTTAGTAAGTGGACTCTGATAGAGACGTTGCCATGGAGGAATGGGTGAAGCTTAGCCACGACATGCTGCTACTATGCAGTAGCAACAGTAACGGTATAGTTTTTTCTTTACTCATTCATGGGACATGGGCATCGCTGGCTGGGCCAGCATTTATTGCCCATCCTTAGTTGCCATTGGAGGGCAGTTGAGAGTCAACCACATTGCTGTGGCTCTGGAGTCACATGTAGGCCAGATCAGGTAAGGACGGCAGATTTCCTTCCCTGAAGGACATTAGTGAACCAGATTTTTCCGACAATCGACAATGGTTTCATAGTCATCAGTAGATTCTTAATTCCAGATTTTTTAAAATTGAATTCAAATTCTACCATCTGCCGTAGCGGGATTCGAGTCCAGGTTTGCCGAACATGAACTGAGTTTCTGGATTAATAGTCTAGCGATAAAACCACAAGGCCATTGCTTCCCTACAACCAGGATACTGCCATCAAGCCAAGTGGGTGTTCTGTCTATCATCTAAATGAGTAATGTGGTATTTGAACTTCAGAGCCAGCGTGATGTCAGCTGTATCTCCCAAAGTCCAGCGGATCAGATCAAACAGCATGTCCCAGCCGCTGTTCGCAATGCGCAAGGTACAAATCATACCCAACCAACTAGTGTCTGCAAATTACAGTGTCCAACATTGTGCAATTGGACAACATTTACTGAACAATACTGAGTGTGCTGAGAACTACGCTGGCAACCAATTTAAGATGATCCATCAGGCTTTCAGTATGGTGCAATTGTGGATGCTACAAACTGCATACGTGAATATAAGAGCCCTATTGTTTGTAGACAGAAAGAACGTGTATTTGTTTCAACTGAACAAAATGGGTCACAGCCATATGCTGGCTCATTCCCCAGGGCAGTGCCTTGAGCAATCAGTATCAACCTGCCTGGATTAAATTTAAACATAGCTTGACAGTTAACTGTCAGTCTTCAGTTAACACATGCATTCTCCATGGCAATGCCTCTACCAGTCAGAGTCCACTTGCCAAACGGTGATCACACTCTTCTCATAAAGTATAAGTTATTGTTTCCTTTTCCATTTGGTATTCTTGAGTTTGTCCTGATGAGTGCAGGATGAAAAACTTCGACATGTGTCCTTTTTTTTTAGCAATACTGTTTCGGCGAGTCCTCGACCACCAAATGGCTTATTTATAAGCTTGTATTTCGTGAACACTGGTCATTCTGTTAAAGCGCTTAATATTTTAAATGAAATTAGATGTACTGTAGATTGATTTTTTTTTCCCTCTCTCACGCTTCTCTCCACCCATATTCCTGAACTCAAATACTGAGTTATTAACTGAATAAAAATTCACTGGGCCTCACTTTAACAAATTATGCTACATTGCTAAATGATCTGTTATTTATGCTACACAATACCCGTTTCGCCATAATCATAACCTTAAATATTTAAGAGATGAACTCCTATTTAAGGAACACCTTATGACGTCTGTCCAATGTCCCCAAGTAACAAATTAGCATGAAATGTGGTAGAGACAACAATAGCTTTATCCAACGGAACATTTGGCTCCGCAAGGTCCCTCCGTCCGTAGGAAAAGAAGCAAGTCCATCCTCGCCGAAATGCTGCTTGTGTTTTTTTGAATATGCTGTCTCTCCCTCTTCACATTCCTCGATGCCTTTATCTATCTGTCTGCGGCAGAAGGAGTTGCTGAGCTCACAGCAACAGCTGCGGCTTGCTACGTTCGACATATCAGCTGCTATTTCCTTAGAGGATGTGTTATTGTACCAAGGTGCCAGGCAGGGGCAGACAGGCAGCTCATATCCATTCATCCTCACACAATGAGGACCCACTCACTCACTGCCTGCCAGGTTCGGGGATGGGGTAGGGGGTCCCCACAGCAGATGCAGAAACAGTTGATCGCAAAGTGACAGGGAAATAATGAAGGCACGTGGTCTTATGTCACTCTTGTATTGTGGCTGCTGTATTAGCTGAGGCCTGGATAATGAGGAACGATACTTGGGGAATATAAATGAGGTCAGAATACTTCAATGCACCACAGTTTGAAAAGCTTCCCTCAGTGACTAAACTCCACAGTTCAGGGGCATTATGTGGAGTATTGATTCCCAGTAATTGGCAAAATTTTTAAGTATTTGTGAACTCTACAATTTTCTCCATTTAATGTAACAGAGTCATAGAGATGTACAGCACGGAAACAGGCCCTTCAGCCCAACTCGTCCATGCCAACCAGGTTTCCTAAGCTGAACTAATCCCATTTGCCTGCATTTGGCCCATATCCCTTAAAACCTTTCCCATCCATGTACCTGTCCAAATGTATTTTAAATGTTGTTGTTATACCCACCTTCTCTGGCAGCTCATTCCATATACACACCGTCCTCTGTGTGGAAAAAGTTGCCCCTCCAGCCCCTTTTAAAGCTTTGCCCTCTCACCTTTAACCTATGCCCTCTAGTTTTGGACTCCCTTATCCTTGGGAATAGATCTTGGCTATTCACCTTCTCAATGCCCCTTATTATTTTATAAACTTCTCATCTTCCTACGGGAAAAAGTCCCAGCTATCCAGTCTCTCCTTATAATTCAAATCTTCCAGTCCTGGTAACATTTTTGTAAATCTGTTTTGCACCCTTTCCAGTTTAATAACATCCTTCCTATAACAGGGCAACCAGAATTGTACGCAGTACTCTAAATGTGGCCTTACTAATGTCTTGTAGAGTTGTAATATAATGTTCCAACTTCTGTACTCAGTGCTGTGACCAATGAAGACAAGTGTGCCAAACACCTTCTTCGCCACCCTGTCTATCTGTGACACCACTTTCAAAGAACTATACTCCTGAACCTCTGGGTTTCTCTGTTCGACAACACTCCCCGGGACCCTACTATTAACTGTGTATGTCGAGCCCTGGTTTGTCTTACCAAAATGCAACGCCTCTCACTTATCTGAATTAAACTCCATCTACCATTCCTTGGCCCACTAGCCCAGTTGATCAAGATCCTGTAGTGGTCTTAGCCTTTTTCACTGTCCACTACACCATCAATTTTGGTGTCATCCACAAACTTACTAACCATGCCATAAATATTACATACAATGTGGGTGGATTGTTAAGAAATCCATGGGATCTGTCTTGGTCACATCTGTCATGTAGTATGAAGTGTAGTGCTTTCAACCAGAGTTGGCCTGTTAATTTTCATGTATGTCATGGTGCCAGGGACCTGGGTTCAATTCCGGCCTTGGGTCACTGTCTGTGTGGAGTCTGCACGTTCTCCTCATGTCTGCGTGGATTTCTGGTTTCCTCCCACAGTCTGAACTGTTAGGTGATTGATCATGCTATGTTCTCCCTCAGTGTACCCGAACAGGCACCGGAGTGTGGTGATTAGGGGATTTTTAGAATAACCTCTGTGTTAACTCTGAATGTTAGAGTAGGGATAGATATTGTAAATTGTTTTACTTTTCTCACTTTGTACAGTGAATTTTAATTTTGTTCGCGAGCCCTGGAATCGTGTGGCTTTCTTCTCTTAGTAAATTCCTCGGACTTCAAACATTGTCAATGTCAATCAGAAAGTTACTGCTTCCCAGCTGGATCCCACCAAAAACACAGGGGTCTGATACAGGATCATCATATCTGGGTGTGAAATATGAATAGCTGTTAGTCCTGTTGGTTCGGTGTTGTAGGGTTGATTATGGAATGATCGTCCATCTAGTTACACATTTTTTTTAAAGTTTATTTATTAGTATCCCAAGTAGGCTTACATTAACACTGCAGTGAAATTACTGTGAAAATCCCCTAGTCACACTACTCCGGCGCTTGTTGGGATACACCGAGGGAGAATTTAGCATGGCCAATTCACTCAACCAGCACACCTTCCGGACAATGGGAGGAAACTGGGGCACCCGGAGGAAACCCACACAGACATGGGGAGAGTGTGCAGGCTCCACACAGACAGTGACCCAAGGCCAGAATTGAACCTGGGTCCCTGGCGCTGAGAGGCAGCAGTGTTAACCACTGTGCCATCGTGCTGTCCTGGAAAGTAGCTAAGTTTCAAATATTTCCGTAATGCTTTGTGTCAGCTGATGTTGTCTTTATCATTATGTTGAACGAGTCTGTGAAAACTGGAAACTGTCACTTGTGAATTTAACAATGGTGTCGGTGTGTGTGCTTGATCCTGGACCGGTAGACGGGCACCGCAACAGCTCGGTGACTAGCACTGCTAGCTGTGCAGATACATGGATTTGGGCCTGTGTCTGTGGGAGTTTGTGCATTCTCCCTGCGGATGCGTGGGTTTCCTCCGGGCGCTCCGGTTTCCTCCCACACCCCAAAGATGTGCTCTTAGGCTGATTGGTTTTACCAAATTGACACTATTCTTCCCTGAATCTGGCTAAGTCAGGGGTTCTATTCGTAGACACACAGGGTAGAATAGGTGTAGGGTGATGCGGCGGCGCGGGCTTGTTGGGCCGAAGGGCCTGTTTCCCGTGCTGGGTTGTTCTTTGTTCTTTGGGATTTACTTGAAAAATTGATCATGTGATGGTCTCGCTGCTTGCTCTCATTGTCCAGTTACTTTCTATTTGCTTTGTACAGGATGTGGCTATTTGTGTTAGTCCACACTCAGTTGCTAAACAGCTTGAGCACAACAGTACCGATTGATTGACAACTTTGTAAATGTGCATCTTCTAGTTAAAGCAGAGCAAGTTTGAAGGCTTGAGGTTATTCCATTACTGATAAGATGCTGCAATAACTTAGTTGACTAGCCCCTCTTTGGCTGCAATTACTTGTTGAGTATATAGACTATAGATTGAGATTTGATGCATGGTCAGCAATTTTGAATTCTGAACTGGGTTGGGACCCTTCCAATTATTTGGGGGTAGAGTGAGGGGAATGCTACGTGTGATTCATGTATCTGAAATTAAGAATCTAATGATGACCATGAAACCATTGCCTATTGTTGAAAAAGCCCACCTGGTTCACTAATGTCCCTTAGGGAAGGAAATCTGCCATCCTTACCCAGTCTGGCCTACATGTAACTCCAGATCCACAGCAATGTGATTGGCTCTCAATTGCCCTCAGGCAACCAGGGATGGGCAATAAATGCTGACCAGCCAGTGATACGCATGTCCCATGAACAAATTTAAAAAAATCTAACAATCTTATATCTCAAGTTTTCATTACAAGTAGTTTTTTTTGGCTTAACCCAGTCAAAGTTTGATGTTTAATGATGCGTCCCTCCATCTCATTGGGCCATTGCTGATAAACCCATTTACTGGTTGCCTTGGAGATCCCCGCCAGTTTCCAAAATTCTCTTTCCATTCATGGCCTCAAGGGAATGCACAAGAATCTGTCGACTACAGGTTGCTGCCTGAGCACGCTGCAGTTCTGTGCAAATGCTGCTGTAATTCCGAGGTTTGGAGCCCTGCTGTTTCTGAATTACTGATAGAAGCAGACAGTGAATGGATAGAGATGAACTGATGTGTGAGGCAATTGCTTCTCTTTTGTGGTGCATTCTTCAAGAAACTAGTTTGGGTGTTTCCATGTTGATTAGACTGAAATGTTTTCCTAACAAGCGCAAAAACGAGCGTCTTTAGTCTGTCAATGTTATGTCTGTTGTGTCTTCCGCTCGATGATGGTTTGTGGAAGCGGGGGAGGTCATTGTTAATTAACCGTTTGGAATTCATTTGTCTACACTGATCAGTAGTTTCACCTGCTCTGAAATTCAGCTCTGTTCCTCCTCCTGCTTTGGAGCCTAGGGTCATGTATCACCCTGCCCTGAAGTGCGTTTAACCATTGCATCATTAAACTTTGAAAGTGGGGCACCCACAGTGTTACACCCATGGAGCAGCAGGGTGGCACAGTGGTGAGCACTGCTGCCTCACAGCACCAGGGAACTGGGATCGATTCCCGGATTGGATCATCGTCTGTGCGGAGTGTGCATATTCTCCTTGTGTCTGCGTGGGTTTCTTCTGGGTGCTCCAATTTCCTCCCACAATCCAAAAGACGTACTGGTTAGGGTGCACTGGCCATGCTCAATTCTCCCTCAGTGTACCCGAACAGGCACCGGAGTGTGGCGACTAGGGGATTTTCACAGTAACTTCATTGAAGTGTTAATGTCAGCCTATTGTGAACACTAAATAAAAAACTGCAACTTTCACTTTAATGTGTCCACACACAAGCGCACCCAGCTTAGATACCTGGACCCATGCCCTCGCATGTTGTTAATCACCAATTCATGTTGACTTGAAAATAGTCAAGAAATAATCGCAGCCTAAGCCATTTCCTTTCCACCTTTTTTAACATGTTTAGTGTATTACCTGACTGTTCCCTATGAAAGGTTGTGCACCATTCCCTAGCCCATTTCCTTCGCTGGTCCACACATTTTTGAAATGCTGTGAATAACTCCTCAGGGGCCAGTGCCTCCTCACCAGATTCCCTTTATTTACAAATTCACCTCCACTCCTAAGAGTGCTTCAGCTACAGAGTCAGAATCCAGAGTATCTTGACACTCTTCAAAGTATACACAGACAAGAGTCCCTGACTGGGCAGGCAGTCATTACCTCAAGCAGGGAACTCGAGAGGCCAGTCTTATGGACCTCATTGAGGTCACTACACCTGTTTACCTCTTTTTTCAATCTGAAAAACAGAGAGCAAGAAAACATTACACTTAATTTCCTGACTGAGATAACTTGGGGCTTTCTGAATCTCCAGAATAAAGCTGGGGTTGAAATCAACTCTTCCAGAACAGTGACAAGATCGGGAGCCATTTTACCCGGATCAGTCGAGACGTAGAATCCTACAGTGCAGGAGAAGCCCATTCGGCCCATCAAGTCTGCACCGACCACAATCCCATCGAGGCCCTATCTCCATAACCCCATGCATTTACTCTAGCCAGTCCCCCTGACACTAGGGTTAATTTAGCATGGCCAGTCCACCTAACCTGCACATCTTTGGACTGTGTGAGGAAACCGCAGCACCCTGAGGAATCTCACGCAGACACAGGGAGAACATGCGAACTCCACACAGACAGTGACCCAAGCCGGGAATCGAACCCGGGTCCCTGGGGCTGTGAGGCAGCAGCGCTAACCGCTGTGCCATCACTTCCTTTGGTCCTGTGGAAGTCTTCATTGTGGTCATCCCATTTCTATACGAGGTATGGAAAGGGTGAATGCTCTTGGTCTTTTTCCCAGGGTTGGGGAATTGAGAACTAGAGGGTGTAGATTTAAATTAAGAGGGGAAAGAATTAATGGGAATCTGAGGAGCAACATTTTTACACAGAGGGTGATACGTATGTGGAATGAGCTGCCGGGGAACTGCTTGAGGCAGGGACATTGACAACATTTAAAAGGCATTTGGACAGATACATGGATAGGAAAGGTCTAGAGGGAATGGGCCAAATGCAGGCAAATAGGGTTAGCCTAGATGGACCAGTTTGGGCTGAAGGGCCTGTCTCCATGCCGTTGATTCTATACAAGGGTACTCAGCTTAACGAGAGCTTTGCCTCACTATTGGAGGAAGACAACATCTTTGTTCTGCTCGGTGACGATGATTAACACATCCGCCAAGAGAGGACACTGGCGGCACACCCACTTTTATGTATTGCTTCAGACAGAAGTTAGAGCTGGATTGCTCCAGTCAGTTTGAATACAGATCACTAACCGAGTCCTGTGCTCAATTATCCCCTGTTTAATTTGAGTCTGGCTCAGGTTGCCAGACTGCAGTCAGTGGGCCATGTAAGCTTCCTGCTCGTGTTGAAAGTCAGGAGTCTCTTGTGCTTGGATTTCATGATGTTGCTTTATTCTATTTAAATTTTCTAGGTCTGCAGGGAGCTTGGAATGGGTTTTTTTTAAAACTGTGCTACCGTATTGATGTACAAATCCCAAATAAGAGGGAGAAAGGATTGATCTGACCTACCTAATGTGATTTAGAAGTCCACGAAATTTTATAACAGAAGTGTTAAAGAAATGGCCGGGATTTCGGCAGTGAAACGAGGATTCTTACCTCTGAACGTGCCTTGCTGGGAGATCTAGTGATTTCTCTGGCGAGGAATGTTACCTCTATCCCTGTGCTGTGTTGCTGCAACTGATTGCAGCACCCCCTATTGGACATTCCCAAACTGGAGCTGCAGTGATGTCATCAGGGAGTCCAAGCAACCAATAACATTAAAGGATTTACACAGACATCCAAACACAAAATATAAAACAAAAAACTAAAATCGATTTGAATTTTTTTTATGTAAAGAGCAAAATAAAGACCAGAGTGTAAACAAAGGGTGAAGGTTGAAGAAAATATATTCTGGACAAAAAAAATTTTTTTTCAACAAAATCTGGTTTAAAAATTCTACTAATTAACCAAAAAGTGAGATTTATAACACTCTGCGAATATAAACTCTTTTTTTTAGAGCCAGCTCTGTTATTCATCAAATGTTATTATTCATATCAGTGTTAAAAACTCATACACCTGACTGAGTGAAGTGTGACTATGGAGTTTCTGTCAGCAATGTGAGATTGGGGGGTTGAAATTCTCACCTTTCTCAGTGGTGGCTGGCACTGTAGTTATTGGAGGTTGGGGTGGATGGGCCGGGGCAGGGGGGATGAGTGTCCACTGCACAGCCTATGGTGAAGCCCTGAGTGGTGGGCTACAATTTCAGGGTTTCCATTGCCAATCTGCGCTTGTCCAACATCCTGAGGTTCAGGTTAGTAACAGAGAGGTAATAAAATTGTTCGCTGACAGTTTCACCACCAGCTCCCAACCCGCACAAAATCCAGGCCAGTGAGCCGGATGAAGATCAATTGCTGCAATGCAGAAAGAGGCCATTCAGCCCATCGGGTCTGCACCGACTTTCCGTAAGAGCATCTTGCCTGGATTTCCCCCACCCATCCCGGTAACCCTCCTCATTTGCCATGGCTAACTCCTGCTAACCTACACATCTTTGGACATTGAGAGTCAATTTAACATGGCCAATCAACCTAACCCGCACATCTTTGGACTGTGGGAGGAAACTGGAGCACCCAGAGGAAACCCACACAGACACGGGGAGAATATGCAAACTCCACACAGTCACCCAAGGCTAGATTCCAAGGCTGGAATTGAACCCGGGTCCCTGGCACTGTGAGGCAGCAGTGCTAACCACTGCACCGCCCATCAAGATGCTAATGGATATCTTTGTCAAACAGATAGTAAAACAAGTGCTGTTTTCCAGACGTTTTGGATCTGGCTACAATGATGCACTTAAAATCTGAGATCGCCGTAAAGCTATTTGGAGACGATAGTCAAGTTGATTTATCAGTAATAATGAAGCACTCAGTGTTAGCCTGCTACTGACAAGGAACCTGTAGACAACATCAGTACATCTGACCATCATCAAATTAACAATCACAGCAGTGCTTCCTTCCATTAAGCTACAGCTGAATCCAAGGTTATCGAGTGCTGAGATCAGACATGTTCCTTTCAGTGGTTCCTTCAATATGATCTTATTTGGTGGAAGCAGAAGTATCCAAAGTCAAAACTTTTGTAGCGTGAATGATAAAATACAGCAATAACTTGCATTTATAACAGTGTCTTTTTACTAAAAACAGTTCCCAACCTGAAGGAATGAAACTGTGCACATTTCACTTTCTGGGCAAGAGTGTTTGATTGGCAATTGTTAGCAATCATCACATTTTTGTTCATTCGTTTGTGGGACAAGAGCATCACTGGCTGGCCAGCATTCATTACCAATTGCCCGAGGGCAGTTGAGAGTCGATCATGTTGCTGTGGCTCTGGAGTTACGTGTAGGCCAGACCGGGTAAGGATGGCAGATTTCCTTCCCTAAAGGACATTAGTGAACCAGATGGGTTTTTCCAACAATGGTCAGCAGTAGATTCTTAATTCCAGATTTTTAAAAGAATTGAATTCAGAGTCCACCATCTGGATACTAGACTTGGCTTTCTGTGATAAAGTTTAATTAGGAAGGATTGCATTGGAAAGGGTGCAGAGAAGATTCACCAAGATGCTGCCTGGAGTGGAACATTTAACTTGTGAAGAGAGGTTGTGTAAACTTGGGTTTTTTTTCACTGAAGCAGAGATTACTGAGGGGGGGTGACCTGATCGTGAGGGGCATGGACTGAGTGCGTAAGGAGCAGCTTAGTTAAAGAGTCAGTCATAAGGGGACATAAGTTCAAGGTGAGGGGCAGGAGGTTTAGGGGGGATGTGAGGTTAAAGCTTTTTTATCCAGAGGCGGGGTGACAGTCTGGAATGTGCTGCCTGGGAGAGTGGTGGAGGCAGGTTGCCTCACATCCTTTTAGAAGTACCCGGATGAGCAGTTGGCACATTGTATATTCAAGGCTATGGACAAGCACTGGCAGATGGGACTTGATGGAAGTTCAGGTGTTTCTCATATGTCAGTGGAGACTCAATGGGCTGAAGGACCTCTTTTGCACTGTACAATTCTAATGTTGAAATGCAACAACTTCACAAAACTGATTGGGGTGGGGGGGGGGAGGTGGTGGTCCATGAGGGGCGAGGTACCATAGTTGCAAAACTAATGGCAGAGAGATACTATGTGTGCTGCAATTCTTGGTGATTTTGGCATTTCATCGATCATCTCTTTCTCAGTACAAGTTATTGCCTGGCTTATACTGTATTAACAGTCTGTTATTCAAATGCAATTGCCTTTCCTGCCTCAGTCAGTTTGGCAGAGTTTTGGACCGGTTGGAGCTGATGAGTCTTTCATTTCAGTTTGTAAATCTGTCATTTTCTGCACATTTTTTACTTCAGTTGTGTGGTTGAACCCAAGTTTCTTGGGTTCTTGGGGCACCAGAGATCAAAGTAGTGACTGTCTCTGATTTAGAAGGCTTCTCTACCACTCTCTCGGGTATAGAAGGGAGATGCTGGTGTTGTGATAGCGTCATTAAACTAGTAATCTAGGGCCCCGGCCAATGCTCTGGAGAGATGGGTTCAAATCCCACCGTGGCAGCTGCTGGAATTCAAATTCAATTAATTAAATCTGGAATTGAAAGCCAGTCTCAGTAATGGTGAGCACAAAATTATCAGTTGTCATAAGTTTCTTTATTATCACACGTAGGCTTACATTAACATTCCAATGAAGTTACTGTGAAAATTACCTAGATGCCACACTCTGGCACCTGTTCAGGTACACTGAGGGAGAATTTAGCATGGTCAGCGCACCTAAGCAGTATGTTTTTTGGACTATGGGTGGAAACCCACGCAGACATGGAGAGAACATGCAAACTCCACACAGACAGTGACTCAAGCTGGGAATCGAACCTGGGTCTCTGGCGCTGTGAGGCAGCAGTGCTCACCACTGTGCTGCCCAATGAGGTTCACTGATATCCTTTATTGAAGGAAGTTTGCTGTCCTTAGCTGGTCTGGTTTGCATGTGACTCCAGACCTATAGCAATGTGCTTGATTCATAACTGCCCTCTGAAACAGCCTAGCAAACTTTTCAGGTCAGGAGCAATTAGGGATGGGGAACAGATGGGCCCCGCCAACAATACCTAAATACCCTCAAAGAATAAAGAAAAACAAGAAGTACAGAAAAGAAAATTCCATCTTTCTGGTACAGATCAGTTTGAAAAAAAGGGCAAAGCAGTCTATTCCTATCACTTCAAGGTTGCTTTTATTGTTGAATAAAACAAATTCAAATTAATTCTTTAAACATTCAGGTTTTTGTGCTAAAGTAATGAGTTTGAATTCAGTGATTTTGGTTTAATAATGAACTCTTTTGCACAGTCCCAATTATTTCCTGTCAGCTTCATGCTCTGTTTCTAACATTTGGTGAAACCAACTGTGCTGAACCTTCCAGAAGGTTCCTTTGAAATGGCTCATGTTTTATGAAGCTGTGCAGATTGATTGCTGTCTTGTTTGAGAGCCCTGCATTGTGCGGGAAGTTTAATGCTCTTTTCATTAAATTAAACAACAAAACAAAGAACCACCCAGCACGGGAAACAGGCCCATCGGCCCAACGAGCCCGCGCTGCCGCATCACCCTACACCTATTCTACCCTGCGTGTCTACGAATGGAACCCCTAACTTAGCCAGATTCAGGAGAGAATAGTGTCAATTTGGTAAACCAATCAGCCTAAGAGCACATTTTTGGGGTGTGGGAGGAAACCGGAGCGCCCGGAGGAAACCCACGCAACCACAGGGAGAATGCACAAACTCCCACAGACACAGGCCCAAATCCATGTATCTGCACAGCTAGCAGTGCTAGTCACTGAGCTGTTGCGGCGCCCGTCTACCGGTCCAGGATCAAGCACACACACCGACACGAAGTACTAGGCCACTCCTGGAACCTCCAAGAGCAGCCCACGCACGACCCACCGTGTGCATGCCCCTTGTTTGACAACAAGGTGGACCTCCACCTGCGGAATAAAAAGACAAAAACGTTAACTTACAAGCCTGCATTTCCGGTGTCTCCCGAGGCTCTGACCTTATTTAATAGCCCCTACTATAACCCTCCATCCTCGTTTTGCTCATGTGTCTGTCTAATTGAACCTTAAACGAGTCCAACGTTCCTGCCTCCACCACCCTACTCGGTAGCGCGTTCCATACCCCCACGACCCTCTGCGTGAAGAACCTTCCTCTCACATCCAAATTATACCTCTCCCCCCTCACCCTTAAATCATGACCTCTCGTATTTGTACCCAGTCTAGGGAGCAGTCTCTCACTATTGACTCTATCTATTCCCTTCAGTATCTTATACACCTCTATCATGTCCCCCCTCAATCTCCGTCTTTCCAAGGAGAAAAGTCCCAGTTTCTCCAATCTTTCCTCGTAACCCAGCCCCTCCATGCCAGGCAACATCCTGGTAAACCTCCTCTGCACCCTTTCCAGAGACTCCACATCCTTCCGGTAGTAAGGTGACCAGAACTGGACGCAGTACTCCAAATGCGGTCTAACCAACATTCTGTACAACTGAAGCATTAGACGGCAGCTTTAAACCTCCCATGATTTTATTTTTAATCTTCAGACTACCTCAGTAATGTGGGCCATTGCAACGACCAGCACAAACCATCAGTTCCACCAAGTTTATGGATTGTGGACAAAGCAACTGTCACAAGAGGCGATGGCATAGTGGTATTATTGCTAGGCTATTAATCCAGAAACTCAGCTAATGTTCTGGGAACCCAGGTTTGAATCCAAGCAGGTAGTGGAATTTGAATTCAATTTTAAAAAAATTAAGAATCTACCGATGACCATGAAACTATTGTCGTAAAACCCATCTAGTTCACTAATGTCCTTACCTAGTCAGGCCTAACTGAGATTCCAGAGTCACAGCAATGTGGTTGACTCGCAACTGCCCTCGGGCAACTAGGGATGGGCAATAAATGCTGGCCAGCCAGTGACACCCATATCCCATGAATGAATAAAAATAAAACTCGCTTCAGGTGGAACTAAATAGGATGCGGGTCATGCTTTCTGCACACGGCAACCGCGATGTATGTGCATCGAGAGAGCTGTGGTAGTTCTGCCAGGCCCTCTGGTGGTTTTCCCAGCCTGCCTTGGGGAGGGTATGCAGGATGTAACATGGTGCAGCTGATACAGCTTGGGCCTATTCAACAGTAATGCCAACCCCCCCTCAGCTTATTCACAAACTGTCCCCATTCTCTTGTGTGTTGCAGTTTGCCAGGGTGTGGATCCCCGACGCAGAGGATGTGTGGAAATCTGCTGAACTCCTCAAAGACTACAAACCAGGAGACACAGTGCTTCATCTGAAATTGGAAGATGAGAAGGTAAACTGGAGGCTTGTGTTTTAATCTGTGATGGAACGGGAACTGGCAGATACCGCAACGCACGCAGGCAGAGCACCAAAATTATTACAGAAATGGAAAATGCTGGAAAATTTCATCAGCACCTGTGCAGAGAGAATAGAGCCAATGGTTCCATTCAGCACGACTCTTTTAAAGACATCTTCAGTTATTTAAAATCCGATTGCTAAAAAGGCAGGCAGTTTTCCAAAACTACTTAACCATAGGGGTTTACAGCATGGAAACAGGCCCTTCGGCCCAACTTGTCCATGCCATCCTTTTGTTAACTACTAAGCTAGTCCTAATTGCCTGCGTTTGGCCCATATCCCTCCAGACCCATCTTACCCATGTAACTGTCTAAATGCTTTTTAAAATTGTATCCACCTCTGTTACTGCCCTGGCAGCTCATTCCAGACACTCACCTCCCTCTGTGTGAAACAATTGCCCCTCTGGTCCCTTTTATATCTCTCCCTTTCACCTTAAATCTATGTCCTGTAGTTTTAAACTCCCCTACCTTTGGGAAAAGATGTTGACTGTCTAGCTGATCTATGCCCCTCATTTTTTTATAGACCTCTATAAGACCACTCCTAAGTCTCCTGCGTCAAGGGAAAAGGTCCCAGGCTGCCCAGCCTTTCCTTGTAACTCAAATAATCAAGTCCTGGTAGCATCCTAGTAAATCTTTTCTGCACTCTTTCTAGTTTAATATTATCCTTTCTATAATAGGGTGACCAGAACTGTACACTGTATTCTAAGTGTGGCCTTACCAATGCCTTGTACAACTTCAAAAAGACATTCCAACTCCTGTATTCAATGTCTTGCATCCATCAAGAATGCCAAATCTCATACCATCACAACAACTTGTGCTTAAAAAAAAGGGTGCAGATTGATTGACAGGTTAACTCTGATTGGCATGGAGAAAATAATTGGGAAACTATGGGTTCTCCAAGTTCCTGAGTGAATTTTTAAAAAATGGTGTAGGGCTTGAACATATTCCTTTTGTTAGAAGAGAGGATTCCTGTGTATGAATATATGTCACTTCTAGTGAGTGTCAATGCATGATACTGTGAGCTCAGTTGGTTATCATTGTAGGTAGTAATGGACTCAGTTGTTTGGAGTTGTTGAACTTGTTGAAATCACTCCGGGATGGAGATCTGAACACCTCGCTCTTTATTTTTTGAGGTTAACCCATTTTCAGCTATATCATTAAAATGGCACCTCAGCTTGCCACTCTTAAATATATCATGACGTTTTTAATGCAAGAGAAAAACAATTGCGCTCTCAATCATTGCTTGCTTCATGGAAGATCTTACGTTTGTCATTATGTCAATGAGTTTGAGCGAAAGGTCATCACTTTGGGAAAACATGTACCATTTTGGGTCCTAATTTGCTCTCTGCCGCCACAGATTTTGCCTTTCGTTTCAGATGCTGTGGTCAGTTTTCTTTTGCCGATTTATAACACAAGCCGGTCTCGCGTACGAACACAAACAAGGTCCTCTGAACACTGGCAAGCATCAGTATTTAAAAAGCATCCAACTGAGATCCAATCGCATCCCTCCACTGAGTTTCCATTTTAGTCTTTGAGTCTTAAATGGGGAAACAAGGCAATCGACCGTCACCGCTCTCTCAGACCAGGTGCCCCAGAGATTAACTTTGAAGCTGCCGCAGATAATTTATTCAGAGCACGTAGTAAGCTCAGTGCACTCCTGGCATTTTCAATTCCTATGACCGACTGCAGATTATTTCACTGTAAAATTATGTTGCAGTAATTATGTTACAGATCTCTTTAAAATTGACTGGCGAGGGGTTTTAGCAAAGCGGCTTATGTCTGCTGATGAAGTCGATGCAAGCATGGTGAGAAATGTCACTGATCAATGGAATTCCACTCCATCCCTAAACAAATAGGAGTTGTGACGTGTCAGAAGAAAATGATCCTTTAAGACTCTGCTCCGATAAGCTTGCAAGGTGTCTGTCTGCGGTTGAGTTGCTGTGGAAACCCTCCATGTAGAAAGGGACCCAAAGCCTGAATTGACTTAGTCTCAATGAATAGCAGGCTGCCAGACTGGGCCTTGTCCAAATCTGTTTGACTTCTGCAGCCTCCAAACAGGGGGCCATGGACAAAAGGTAGTGCAAAATGAACGACCCTCCTAAAAATATGCAGTGGGCAGGATTTTCCGGCCATTCCCATCGGCAGGACCTTCCAATCCCACTGACAATGAGAACCCCCCTCCCCAAGCCCTGGGTTCCCCCGATGTGCGTTATTCCTGAAGGACCAATCTCAAAGCTGTAAATTAATCTTGGGGCCTGAAATAGTTCCCTTCCTTAACAGCACTGGGGTTAGTTTTTTGTGTATACATCACTGCTGGGAAATAGAAATTTGTCTATATTTCAAGTTCTCACAGGATCTGGTTCAACAGTAACATTCCATCTACTCTATCCCAATCATGTACCTAAACCCCCAGTGCAGAGCTGTATCTCCCACTGCACTAACATGACTTTTCCATTTCTCACATTGGCTATTGTATAGGGTTCTCTCAGTCTGATTGCCTCATTATAGTCAGTTCTGAGCTATGGACCATATCCATTAGGAATTAGATTGACTGGCCATAACTATTGAATTGAAATCTTTGCTGCCATGAGGCACATTTTCATCCAATTGGTTTGGGCTCGATTTAAAAACAAGCCTCAGTGAGATGAAAGAACAGCCCACTACTTTAAAAAAATTTCATTGGATGTGGGTGTTGCCGGAAAGGCTACATTTATTGCCCATCCCTAACTGCCTTCGACTGTTGCAGTCTGTGTGGTACACTCAGTGCTGTTAAGGAAGGGAGTTCCAGGTTTTGGCCCAGCAATAGTGAAGGGAATGGTAATGTTATTTTAAGATTATTCATTAGTGTCACAAGTTGGCTTATATTAACACTGCAATGAAGTTACGATGAAAATCCCCTAGATGCCACACTCTGGCATCTATTCGGATACACGGAGAGAGAATTTAGCACGGCCAATCCAACTAACTAGCGCATCTTTCGGACAGTGGGAGAAACCGGAGCACCTGGGGGAAACCCATGCAGACATGGGGAGAATGTGCAGACTCTGCACAGATAATAACCCAAGCCAGGAATCAAACGCAGATCACTGGCACTGTGAAGCAGCAGCGCCACGGTGTCATTGTGCTGCCCAAGATTGTCCCACATGCCCCCGCATGGCTGAGTTTGTAATCTGGTTGTGTCTGCAACAAGCTTTCTCTTAGTTCCCTGTTTCCTTTCTGTAAAAATGGGAGTAGAATGGGCCTGTTTAATGTGGGCTCAATGCAGTAGTCATTGAGGAAGGAGAACCATAAACTTCTGAAGAAGCTTAGGGAGTAAGTTTGACATCTTTTTTTAAATAAGACCATAAGATATAGGAACAGAATTAGGC
The DNA here is from genome assembly GCF_965287045.1 of Carcharhinus amblyrhynchos. Classification (NCBI taxonomy): domain Eukaryota; kingdom Metazoa; phylum Chordata; class Chondrichthyes; order Carcharhiniformes; family Carcharhinidae; genus Carcharhinus; species Carcharhinus amblyrhynchos. The sequence continues at coordinate 17,646,027 of NC_137351.1, read as the reverse complement.
CACTCGGCCCATCGAGTCTGCCCTACCATTCAATCATGGCTGATATTTTTCTCATTCCCATTCTCCTGTCTTTTCCCCATAATTCCTGATCCCTTTGTCAATCAGGAACCTATCTATCTGTGTTTTAAAGACACTCAATGACTTGGCCTTCACAGTGGCAAAGAGTTTGATAGATTTACCACTCTCTTTAAAGTGCCATTTACTGTGATATTGTGTCTGCATTTAACCTCCAGTGTGGCTACTTTTTATACTGGCACCCACATTCTAAATGTGGCATGATTACACAGGCCATTCCTAATGACATATTTTATTCCAGTAACTTTGACTTGTTAATTTAAAAGAGTAAAATTTATTTAATTTGTTAAGGTGAGACTATTAATCAAGAGTCTTTTCTCAATACATAATGGGATGGAACTCCAGCGGAAATCCCTGTCTCTCCCCCCCCACCCTTCCGAGTAATTTTGGTGAAGGGAAGGTGGAAGGCAGTCGATCCATTCGGGTCATTTATTGCCCTCATTAAAACTTTTCCCACATCGACAGATTTATTTACAAGGGATAGATTCACACAGTAGCTGACAACCAACAGTATGTGGTTTGAAACACTAAATACTCAAAGAAATTTGCCTGCAATTTTGGGCCCCTTATCTAAGGAAGGATGTGTTGGCCTGGGAGAGGCTCCAGAGGCAGTTTACGGGAAGGATCCTGGGAATGAAAAGCTTGATGAGCTTTTGTAGGCTCTGGACTCGATGGAGTTTAGAAGGATGAAGGGGGAATCTCATTGAAAGTTACAGAATAATGAAAGGTCTGGATAGAGAGGATGTGGGGAAGATGTTTCCGTTAGTAGGAGAGACTGGAACCTGAGGGCGCAGCCTCAGGGTAAAGGGACAACCCTTTAGAACCGAGATGAGGAGGAATTTCTTCAGCCAGAGAGTGGTGAATCTGTGGAACTCATTGCCACAGAAGGCTGTGGAGGCCAGGTCATTGAGTGCATTTAAGACAGTGATAGAGAGGTTCTTGATTGGTAAGGGATCAAAGTTTATAGGGAGAATGGGGTTGAGAAATCTATCAGCCATGATTTGAATGGCAGAGCAGTCTGTAGGGCTGAATGGCTTAATTTCTGTTCCTACATCTTATGGTTTTATTAGAAAAAAAACAATTTTTTGAACTATTTAACAAAAGTTTCCAACGTAAAATGTTAACTGAGTGATACCTCAGTGCAGTGTAGGAGCAAAAGACGAGACTGAAAAGCTAAACTCATCAATTGTAGTCCTGAGACAGATTTTATCGCCAAAGAAAGAAGGAATTTTCCTCAAAGACCAAGCGGTGAGTGTGGTGCAGGGGGGTTAGTAGCAGCTGAAGGGTTAATCGCGATTAGCCTAATGGTTAGGATGCACCACCAGTGATGTCAGATCGCCTGTAACTAAAGCCTATGGGAAGAAGTTTCTCATGGAGTCCTGCTGAAGTGTGTCTCTGTAAATAGTCAATCAATGTTCACTAGTTTCCAACAGCAGAACTTCCAGTCCTCTTCTGTGGAAGGCACCCAGAGTCCGGTTGTGATGTTAACACATGGTGACAGCAGCAATTCTTCTCAATGACCAGGCATCGAGGGTACCACACATGCCAAATGTGGAGGAAACAAGGGGTGAACATGGTCTCTTTGTCTTTGACACCTGACCCACAAACTCTTAAGTTTATTTATTAGTCACAAATCGGTTTACATTAACACTGCAATGAAGTTATTGTGAAAATCCCTAGTCGCCACATTCCGGCACCTGTTCTGGTACACTGAGGGGGAATTGAGCACAACCAATGTACCTAACCAGCATGTCTTTCAGACTGTGGGAAGAAACTGGAGCACCCGGAGGAAACCCATGCAGACACGGGGAGAATGTGCAAACTCCACACATGGAGTGACCCAAGGCTGGTGTTGAACCCATGTCCCTGGCGCTGTGAGAAAGCAGTGCCAACCACTGTGCCTTATTCTTCATGAATAACAGCAAAATACAACAGATGCTGGAATTGGGAATCAAAACCGTGGGGCATTTGAAACCCTCGACAAGTCTGCCGACAATCAAGAGGCCACAAGTTATTAATTCAGCCATTAAACCCTTCATCACAGCTATTTTTAATGTTTGACATGAGCTTTGAAGTAAAAATGGCCTTTGTTTATCATAAACAAGTTGTTCTCCTGAAACAAACCTATTGCACTGTGGCATAATCTGCAGCTGAAAAGTTCCTGCTCCTCGTTGCTTACATTTTCACCATAGCTTTTTAAGAAAAGAAAGTATTTTTGTTATTTACCTGGTCATGTGAAAGTGTGGAGCGAACAGAGGGTGGGGGTAAAATACAGAAAAACCATTACTTGAGCTCTGTGCCTGTTATAACTCGCCCTTAGAAATGCACGACAAATGGAACTTTCTCCCTACGTTTGGTCCAACAATTCCTCCTCGCACAAACCTTTCTGTTCCAATGTACCTTTGTCCCCAAGTGAACCTGTGGCATGTGAGAACATGTGCGAACTCTGTCTGGCTGAGGAAGGTGTGTTATTCTCCCGAGCCTTCATTTTTCCAAATCATGTTATGCTTTAAGCTTAAAGTTTATTTATTAGTCACAAGTAAGGTTTACATTAACACTGCAATGAAGTTACTGTGTAAGCTCAGTCACATCTAGCACTGCCATTGAACACTGTTGATATCAGGACAGAAAATGAAATGCAATTTAGTAGAAATCTCAGTGAACTATAAATATGATTTAAAAATTGGCAGTGAGGACAATAACCTTTTCTCCCCCCACTGCTCCAAATATAGATTCATAATAGTTTATTTCTTTCTTTGGTAATTTGATGAGGGGGGTGGGGAAGGAAGGATTAAGAGGATGACATATCAGCTGATTTCTGACTTTGTTAACTTTTATGCTCTTGGCTCAGTGAGTAGCTCTCTTGCCCCCCCGGTAAGGCTTCAAGTCCATGGGGGACATGCCCCTGTCTACATCAACGGGGGTGATGTGGAAATAGTTGAAAGCTTCAGGTTTCTTGGTGTCCAGGTCACTGGTCTCTCCACGCTGATGCTATTGTTAAGAAAGCCTCCAATGCCTCTATGTTCTCAGGAGGCTAAGGAAATTTGGCATGTCCACCATAAATCTCACCAATTTTTACAGATGCACCATAGAAAGCCACCCTTTCTGGATGTATCACAGCCTGGTATTGCCCCTGCTCTGACCAAGACTACAAGAACTTATAAAGGGTTCTGAACGTAGCCCAGTCCATCATCAAATCCAATCTCCCATCCATTGACTCCGTCTACACGTCCTGCTGACTCGGAAAAGCAACCAGCGTAATCAACAGCCCCACACAACCCAGACACATTCTCTTCAACTTTCTTCTGTCGGGAAAAAGATACAGAAGTGTAAGATCATCAACCAACTGTCTCAAAAACAGCTTCTTTGTTACTGCCATCAAACCTTTGAATGGACCAGCCTTATATTAAGCTGATCTTTCTCCGTACCTGAGCTGCAAATGTAACACTGTATTCTGCGCCGTCTCCTTTCCTTTGCCATTATGTACTCCATGAGCAGTATGCTTTGTCTGTATAGCGTGCAAGATACAATACTTTTCACTGCGTACCAATACATATGACAATAATAGATCAAGAGACTTGGAGACTAGGCTGGCACTCCAATACAGTTACTGCGGGAGTGCCGCATTGCTGGAGTAACTGCCTTTGAAGAGAATTTAAGTCTGCTGTTTCAGGGGAGTGTAAAGAATCGCATGGCACTATTTAAAGAGGGGTTCTCGACATTTATTTTTCAATTAACATGAGAGAACCAGCCTGTCTGGTCATGTTCACATTGCTGTTTGTGGGACCTCATTGGTACAATTTGGCTGCCAAGTTTCCTCTGCTACATGAGCGACTCCCAAGTCAAAAATACTTCATTGGCTGGAAAGCATTCTGGAATTTCCCGGGTTTGTGATGGGTGCAAGTTTTTTTCTGGCTTGTGTTTTATTTTAACTTTGTGGGGTTATTTGAATATTACTGTGTACTGACTCGGCAAGAGTGCCCATTTGTGGCAATTTCTGTTGTGCCTTAACTTGTCTAACAACAACAACTTGCATTTGTAGAGCACCACCACCATGGTAAAACTTCCCAAGGCCCTTCACAGGAGGGGCAAAACAAAACTCCAATGTGTCACTAGTTGAAGTAACAGCATCAGTTGAAGCATCAAGACATCTCGCCCGGTAGTAAGATTAACTGACACACGATATCCCCACCTTCACAACCTTCACAGCTACACAATGACCTGTACCCTCATTATATTTTTTTCCAGGAGACGCAATATAAAATTGATCCACAAACCAAGGAACTTCCACCTCTACGGAACCCTGACATTCTCGTGGGCGAAAATGATCTCACAGCACTCAGTTACCTCCACGAGCCTGCGGTTCTGCACAACCTCAAAGTGCGTTTCATGGATTCGAAACTCATCTATACTTACTGTGGTAAGTAAGGAACTATCTGAACATCGCTCTGTCCTTGTCACTTGGAGCCAAAGGATAATTTAAACTCTTTTGAGTGGATTAAACATTGGTAAAGGGGCAGTGATGGCCTAATGATATTATGGCTAGATTATTAATCGGGAAACTTCACTGATGTTCTGAGGACCTGGGTTCGAATCCTGCCACGGCAGATAGTGGAATTTGAATTCAGTAGAAAAAACTAGAATTAAGAATTTTACAGATGATCACGAAACCATTGTTGGAAAAGACCCATCACTAATGTCTTTTAGGGAAAGAAATCTGCCATCCTTACCCGGTCTGGCCTACATGTGACTCCAGAACCACAGCAATGTGGTTGACTCTCAATTGCTCTCTGAAATGGCCTAGCAAGTCACCCAGCTCAAGGGCAATTAGGGATGGGCAATAAATGCTGGCCAGCCAGTGATACCCTTTCTCCCATGAATAATTTTTTGAAAAAAGTTCTTGTTTTTGTTAGTTTAAACTAGAGGTCACATATAACATTCACTCGAGCAGTGAGCCATTTCATATTGGGTGGCACATACATACAAATGTAGAAACATACAAAATAAGTTTTGGAGTGGGTCATTCAGCCCTGCAAACCTGCTCTGCTGTTCAATAATATCATGGCTGATCTGGTTATGGCCTCATTGGCAGTGTCCTGCTTACCCCCTCGATATCCTTTGATTCCCTTGTTAGTTAATAATCTATCTACCTCTGTCTTAAAAAAAATTCAATTACCCCACCTCTCTTTCTCTCTCTCTCCCACTCTGAGAAATACCAATGGATCACAATAAAAGGATAGCCAATTCATTTTAATTACGATAGTTCTCCTATAATTGCAGTGGGTATGGCTAACCTAGTTGTACGTAAGTTGTAGCGAACTTGTCATTATAACCGTGTTGGATTCCAGCATCTGACGCTCGCAGCTGGAAGTTTGGAACTAGGTCATAATACTGCGTCTGATTCTACTTTGGGTAATCAGGCAATGTCCACTGACTGGCACTGACATCGTGCCCTGCTATGGTTGAAGCAAAGCTGTTGTGTTCTCTCCTAGAAGCAATAAATCGATTGTATTTATATGTTATTCTGTTGATGTAAATATCGCATGATTTCTCTTTACCATCATAGGGAGATCGAACTTTGGTAGAAGATAATATGAGGCAATATAATCAGAAGTTTAAAGTTTATGTATTAGTGTCATAAGTAGGCTGACATTAACACTGCAATGGAGCTACTGTGAAAATCTCCCAATTGCCACACTCCGGCACCTGTTCAGGTACACTGAGGGAGAATTTAGCATGGCCAACGCACCTTATGATGTGGAGATGCCGGCGTTGGACTGGGGTAAACACAGTAAGAAGTCTCACGATGCCAGGTTAAAGTCCAACAGGTTTATTTAGTAGTAAATGCCACTAGCTTTCAGGGCTAGATCCCCGAAAGCTAGTGGGGTTTACTACCAAATAGACCTGTTGGACTTTAACCTGGTGCTGTGAGACTTCTTACAATGCACCTTAACCAGCACATCATTCGGTCTATGGGAGGAAACTGGAGAACCTGGAGGAAACCCGTGCAGATACAAGGAGAATGTGCAAACTCCGCACAGACAGTGACCCAAGCTGGGAATGAAACCTGGGTTCCTGGTGCTGTGAGGCAGCAGTGATAACCACTGTGCCACCCACATCAATTGGACACAGGACAAAGGTTACCCTGGACTTCTGCTGCCATTTGTCATAAGTTACGTTGTTTTTTTTTTGTCAGTGTAGCAATAGGAATGGGTCGATAATCCTTATCTTAACACTCTTTCCTCAAAAGTCTTGATTTAACTGCGGATTGTATGTTGCTATGGAGTGGCCTCACTGATGACTTAGCTTAAAACTAAGGAGAGAGTTCCAGTAATCGCACTGATGGGGTGGACTAGCCAGCCACTTGCTGCTGGCCTCTGCAACTCGATCACTTCATTCCCATTGTAAAGATTCCCAAAGAACTCAATCCACTGCCACTGTGTGTTTGGCCAGCGTTTGTATTCATGCTGACACGTGGAATAAATCCATTTTCACTCATTACCCCTGTACAAAGTCCTGCTGAGTATTCAGGGTTTGATTCCAATCTCCGCTGTGTAGGCTGCTCGGTACCCAGCAGGCCTGACAGCATCTGTGGGAAGAGAAAGCGATGTTAATGCTGTGGATCTGAACGATCCTTCCACAGGATTTCTGCAGCAGGAGCATTTAGATATAAAAATATAGGCCAGAATTATCCCCAAAAATGACTGTTGGATTGTTGGATTGGGTGAGGAGACCATGTCTGGCGGGATCGGATCACAACATTCCTACATGGAAGTCGTTTTTCAGGGAGCAGTGAATTTTTTGCTCTGGTTTTGAAAGGGGCGGGCCCTAAACATATCAGCAGGCCCAGCCTCTCCGAGATCGAGTCCCGATCTTAAAGGGCATCCCAATCTCAAAGTGAAACTGAAGAACCCCTTCTCACTGCCCCCATGGACATCCGGGACTCATCCCCCCTCTCCCCACATTGAAGGGATGGATCCCCAATGACAATTGACAGCATTAGGGCAGTGGGGCCCTCACAATGGGTCCCCCTTCATGACTCCATACTGCATGGACCCCCCCCCCGGCAAGAACTCACCCCGCCCACAAGACTCAATCATAATCTCACCCCTGGCATGATCCCCTCTCCATTCCCCCGGCATGATTCCGCCCCCCGGCATAGTCCCTCTCCACCCCCGGCAGGATCCCCCATTCCACACCCTCCCCCGCAGGATCCCATCCCACCCCACCCGGCATGATTTCCTCCCCCCGCCAGAGCATGATCCACCCCCCCCCCACCCCTGGCATGATCTCCCCTCTCCCACCCCCACCCCCAGCTTGATCCTCCCCCCCCCCCTTCCCCTCCTGGCATGCCCTCCGTCCCGCCCACCCTCCAGCATGATCCAGCCCCTCCCACCCTGACATGATCCCCCTGCAACATCATTTTCTTTCCTGAGCCCCCCTTTCTGAGATTCCCCTCTTCCAGAGGGAGCCCCCTGCACCCTCGCCACCCCTTCAGACCCACCCCATGGCACTATCCTAATGCCCTACCTGATTGTGCTCACCTGGCAGTGTCAGCGTGCCAGTTGGCACTGCCGTGCTGTGCCCAGCCATGTTGCCAACCACCCAGGAGCTTCAGTGACAGCTGCGCTATTTTCCTTTCATTTGACTCTAAAGGAATCCTGCTGAATCCACTCTCGATGACGATGTGAAATTGTTGACTCTTGTGCTTTTATCACAGATGGTTGAGCTGCTCTGAAATCTCATTCAGTCTATTGTGTGACTTCTCACTTTGGCCATCGGGTACATTGCTTTCGGGACGTGATATTTATTTGAGAAAGCCTGGGTGTTGATCACAGTTCCCCTCGCATTTGGCAATCTGCAAAGTCAATATTTCAGACTGAGTTGCAACTGACTGTCAGCAAATCATTTTGCTGCAGCCAATATCATAGAATCCCTGCAGTGCAGGAGGAGGCAGTTCAGCCCATCGAATCTGCACTGACTCTCCCAGAGAACACCTTGGCCCATCCCAGTAACCTCATATACTTACCCTGCAAATCCCTCTAACTTACACTCTTTGGGACACTAAGGGGCAATTTAGCACGGCCAATCCACCTAACCTGCACAGCTTTGTACTGCGGGGGGAAACCCAGGCAGACACGGGGAGAATGTGCAAACTCCACACGGTCGTCCAAGGCCGGAATTGAACCTGGGTCCCTGGCATTGTGAGGCAGCAGTGCTAACCACTATGGATTCTACTAACCTCAGCTGTAAAGGAATCTACGGAATCCACCTATCTGTCATCATTCACTGGGAAGTTTATTGTCACAACCCCTTCTGTTGCTGGGAGGGAGTGATTAAATCAGCGATTCCAATTTGAAAGTCAATATTTATTCTGATTTTCAAAATGTTCCTTTCTCCCTGTTTTATTCCACCCATTCACCTCCAGCTGGGTGTGTAGCTAATTGCTTTATGACTAGTGCACAATTTATCTGACCTTGGCACATTGATTTATTTTGACAGACGGCTGGTTGTTTTTCTAAAGTAAGGATCATTTTGCAGCAGTTGTTTTCCTGGGAATATCCTATTACTCTTGCACCCAAGTCGAGCATAACCTGAATCTGTTTAGGGTCAACAGAACAAAAGGGAGTGGCACTTCCCTCTGTTATAGACCAAAACCAACATCAACTCCCAATCTTAATGAAGCTGTTGGCAATGAAACATTGGTGAGTCACTTAGGACCGTAGAAATCATACCATGGATCTGGCCCATAATGCTTGTGCTGATACTGTGTAGCTGTTGGAGTTACCGCCCGTTTCTCTGCTTTTTCCTCTGTGCCCTTTTAAGAGCTTCAAAAAACTAAGAATGTGCTGCACGTGAACAGGCCCTTCGGCCCACCAAGCCCATGCTGACACGTGGCACCTTTCTAAGCTAAAGACCTTTTTGCCGCTACGTGGTCCATATCCCTCTATTCCCTGCCTGTTCACATTGTTGTAATTCAGGTCAAAAACTCCAAAGTGTTTTATGATGTCCCCCTGGATCATACGTCTTGCAATTTGAATTTGGCTAGAGTAAACGCGAGTGCTGATATTTTACAACCTCGCTTAAGCAAGACTCGTAAAATCCTGCCCAAGGCCACTGGAGAATTCTGTTCACCCTGGTGCCAGTAAAATTCCGGCCACGATCTTTCACTCCAGGTACAATTCAAATGACCCACTAGAGAGCTTTTATCAAACAAATGTATTTCAGAATACAGTTAATATATAGCAATAACTTATACCAATTACAAACAAGAAGAAAAAGAAACCATAATATTGTACAACCCTCGACAAATATATGAAATGTTCCCAACTGAATAAATCTTCTTAAAATATACCCTTGCCACAGGTTTAGCACAGAAAATACGAATGCCCATGTGATGCTAGAACTGAGTCCTTTGGCTGGAGAATTGAAATGCTGACTTTCCAGCCTTGTAACTTCCAGCAGCCCTCAAGGTAGCAATAATGCCACTACTGGCCTCTAGCTTTCAGCCAGCAAACCACTGCAAGAGACAAAATTCTCCCCCCAGGAAGGCAAGAAGGCCTGCTTTCAGCTAGCCAGCAGAAATTACAATACCTGGGAGAGAGGGAGAAACACTGCTTTTCAGTCTGGTGCCCAAACACCACCTGAAAAAACAGGAGCCCAAAACTGAAAGTGAAAGAACTACTGTCACCTGACCCATCAATCAATCCTCTCCCTAACAACGCAAAAGGTCATAGAATCCCAGACACTGCATGAAGAGTAAAAGTAAACAAAACCCCATTTAAACCATTGGAGCAGCAATAAAAGGACTTTTAAGTAGACAGCTCAGCAACAATAAAAAACCTGCTTACAAACTGCAGAGAACTTGATTTTTAAAAAAAGTATCTTAAAAATGCATTAATATCACAACATATCTGTCAAGATGATTCTTAAAGTTTGCTATTTTATCTGCTTCTACCACCTTTGCAGTGCATTCCAGGCACTTACCATCCTCCGTGTAAAAAAAACTTGCCTCTGATGTCTCCTTTAAATTTTCCCCCTCTTACCTTAAACCCATGTCTCCTAGTAATTGACATTTCTCCCCCGAGAAAGACTCTGATCATCTATTCTATTTGTGCCTCTCATAATTTTGTAAACTTCTATCAGGTCACCCCTCAGCTTCTGACGTTCAAGTGAAAACAAACCAAGTTTGTCCAGTGTCTCCTCATAGTTAATACCCTCCAAACCAGACAAGATCCTGGTACATCTTTGCTGTACCCTCTCCAAAGCCTCCACATCCTCTGGTGACCAGAGCAGTACGCAGTATTACAAATGTGGCCTAACTTCTAAACAGCTGCAACATGACTTGCCAATTTTTATACTCTATGCCCGACTGATGAAGGCAAGCATGCCCTACGCCTTCTTGACCACCTTATCCACTTGTGTTGTCACTTTCAGGGAACTGTGGACCTGTATGCCTAGATCCCTCTGTATGTTAATGCAGCTTTTTAATCCATCTCTGTTTCAAAAGACATGTGACATGTTTGAATAATCCTGTGCCCAAAAAATAAATTCTAACTTCACCCTTCGTGCCTTGCACTGATGTTAATAGAAGCTGGGGAAAGCAGAAGGGAATGTAGATTTTTTTATTATTCATGGGATGTATGTGTCGTTGACTGGGCATTAACCATCACTGAGAGCATTTAAGAATCAACCACGTTGCTATGGATCTGGTGTCACATGTAGCCAGGCCAGACAGATTTCCTTCTCCAAAGGAGCTGAGTGAACCAGATGTGTTTTTATGACAATTGAAAATGGTTTCATTGTCATCATTAAACTCTCAATTCCAGATTATTTAGTGAAATCAAATCCCACCATCTGCTGTGGTGGGATTTGAACCCAGGTCCCCAGTATAATAACCTGGGTCTCTGGATTTCTAGCCCACTGACAATACCACTGCACCACAGCCTTGTCATAAGACTCTTGCTATTGGACTCAGAAATTATGCTTTATTGTAGAAGGAATTGCTTCCCAATGAAGCTGTATGGATAGCAATGACTTTGATTGGTAAATATGGTACTACATTTTACTTGTACCATAGTAAGATGTTGCAAAGAGCCTTGTAAGTGGATTATCAGACAGGTTTTGACAGTGAGCCCAATAAAGTGATATTGAGACAGCTGATCAGATTAAAGAGGTAGGTTTTAAAGAGTGACTTGGAGGAGGTGAGAGAGTTTAGGAAGCAGATAGTTTGTGTTGATAGACTGCTGACAAGGTTTTGAAATGTACGTAAGGGCAAATTGTTGGTAGCATTGACTATGATTGAAAAGCCTTTGCTCTAATGATGTGCCTTACTAATCACCGCTGTGCTGTTGAATGGGGATCAGTGGCTCCACAATGCAGTTCTGATGCTCTGGCCTGGTAGAACGTATGCATATGTATTGAAATAAAAATTGAAGTTTTAATTTGACATTTGAGCTTGATTCTTCATGTTTGATATTACACTGAGGTAATGCCGACCCCACTTGTAACAAGACATAAAAAATTAAATTGAATTTACTTTTCCTTAGTCCTTCTGAAAATAGAGACCATTTTCCCTGAGCTTCAATGGATCTGTAATGTGTAGCCTATGTAATTCTGAGGTTAGAGTTTTCTATGATGGACCAATTGCACTGCGCATGCATTGGTGGCATTGAGGGAAACATGAGTGGCAACTGAAAATAGTGACAGTAGGATTTAAAGTCTTTTGACGTGGCACTCTTCTTATGATTGTTTTCTATTGCCCAGGTATTGTTCTGGTGGCCATCAATCCTTACGAGCAGCTACCTATCTATGGAGAAGACATCATCAATGCCTACAGTGGGCAAAACATGGGAGACATGGACCCTCATATCTTTGCTGTGGCTGAGGAGGCATACAAGCAAATGGCCAGGTCTGTGAATTTGCTCATTCAGTCCCATGTCCCTGTAAAACAGTGTGCGATTTTTGTACTGGATTAGTTGCTTCACTGCTGCATCATTTAATATATTTAGCATTGTGCTCTGACGGTGTTTAAGACTCTTGAGAACGCACCATTTTTATGGCTTCCAAAAATGTGTGGGTTACGTCATGAATGAAATGATTATTTTGCTTCTGAAAGTCTCGAGTGCTGAATTATGGAATGGAAATAAATTATAACAAGCCCGAGAACATTTATTTATAACAGTCCTTAAGTGAGCGAAAAATCTAATTCTTTTAGATGTCTTGTCAACTTCTGTAGTTACATCTGAGGAGAAGGGCAGATGTCCAACTGCTGTGTACAATGGCACAGTGACTTCTGGACGCATCTCTGGCTGTGTACGCCCCGCACTTGTACATGAGCGCATTCTCACTCAATATTGCCTCATTAACATAAACCATGTGTTGTACACACACTTTCTTTTAAAAAAAAGTCCAGATCACCGTTCCATTTTTTTCCATTTAGTTCCATCAACCTATGTTGACTTGCACTCAGCTCTATATGTGGAAGACAGAGGCCTCTTGATCTCTTGCATAACACATTTACATCATGGTATTATGAATCATTTGAATCTCATTACCCAGTATGTAATGAGCTACTGAAAATAATTAAATTTTCAAAATTTTTAACCTATTGTCCATAAACCCATTGGGTTGGACTTGTGACTTAAATAGATTGCTGTTGACTTATTCTTAATTTATGGTAGCAGCAATGCTATTGATTTTTACCCAGCTAGATTGTGGGAATGAAATCTAAATTTGTGAAGATAAATATCTCTGAAAGGAGCTGTTATGCTTTTACTGAAAGTGTTTAAACAGTTGAGGTTTAGCTATTCCAAAGGCAAAATAAGTGTGAATGCTGGAAATCTGAAATAAGAACAGAAAATTAATCTGTCGATTTATGACCTTTCTTCAGAAAGTCACTTCAGCTAGTATCAGTGTGTCCTGGTACATGTATCACAAATAGTTAGGCATGAAGTGATTAAGAAGGCAAATAGCATATTGGCATTATTGCAAGGGTATTGGAATATAAATTTTGGGGTGTTTTACTGTTGCTGTACAGGTGAGATCACACCTGGGCTATGGGGTGTCCAATTTTGGTCTCCTTGTTTGTAAAAGTATACAGTTATGTTAGGAATAATTCAGAGGAGGTTCACTCGACTTATACCTAGAAAGAAGGTATATCTTGTAAAGAGAGCTGAACAGATTGGGCCCTGTACCCATTCGGGTTTAGAAGAATGAGAGACAGTCTTAATGACACACAAAGATCCTGAGGAATCTTGATAGAGTGGATTCTGGGAGGATATTCCACCTCATGGGTGAGATTAGATCTAGGGGAACATGCTTTAAGAATAAGAGCTCTCCCTTTTCAGACAGATTGGGAGAATTTGTTATCTCTGAGGATGTTAGTCTGTGGAATTCTCTTCCCCAGAAAACAGTGGAGGCTGCGTCTTTCTTTTTAGCTAAATGGAAACTAGCGCGCTTGTGAATTGTTGTAAAAGAAAGATACGACAACGCAGAATCGCTGAGAGGAGGGGAGGAGGAGAGAATTCGAAAAAGAGAAAGAGAGGGCTAACGAAGAGAATAAAAGTAGAGAGGGAAGAACTCACATTGATGCCACTTACATTTACAAAATGCTACAATAGAACCTTGGGTCATTCCAAAATGGATTAATATCCAAATAAATAATTTAGAAGCATCACTCAAATTATGCTGGCAAACATGACTGTCAACTAATGAATAGCAAGATCCCATCTTAATAACCAAAATTGATCATGGGAAATCTCTATTTTGTTGGTGTTGTTGAAGAATAAGACTTTGGCCTGGATTGCACGCAGGCCGGCTTTGAATACTAACACGGTATTTTTGATACCGATCAGTGAATTCTAACAGATTATTTTTGAAAGGCAGTCAGTTTTGTAGATAGATGTGGCAGTCAGTCAGAGCTATTCTAAATAGCAATGACATAAATGCCAGTTAATGTGTTTTGACAGTGTTGGGAAATGGAGAATGTTAGCTGGATCTTTTCTATCCCCACCCGAGCGGGCTGTCACGAGCCTTGATTAAATGTTCCACCTCAATTGATGCGGTCTTAACTTTTGCAAGGCACAGTGAGTAGTGCTGCTGCCTCACGGTGTCAAGGACCCGGGTTCAATTCTGGCCTCAGGTCACTGTCTGTGTTTACACGTGCTCACTGTGTCTGCGTGGCTTTCCTCCGGGTACTCCTGTTTCCTTCCACGATCTGAAAGATGTTCAGGTTAGGTGGATTGGCCGTGCTAAATGTATTGAGTTATAGGGATAGGGTGGGGGAGAGGGCCTGGATAAGGTACTCTGTCAGAGAGTCAGTGAGCCGCATGGCCTCTTCTGCACCGTAGGGTTTCTGTGATGCAATTCTAATATTGATCAAAGACTAAGATCGACTTGCAAAAAATGAAGCTTTCCTCAAAATTATTATGATGAGGGGACCATCTAGCTCATAGCCATGCAAAAGCACCCTAAATCTTCCCTGTAAAGCATCCAATTAGTTTTTAAAGCTCTCCTGTGTTTTGCCCCTGCTGATCTTTCTGTAAATCCAATCTTTGTAATGATTCCTTTTTATTATTGATTGATTGACTCTTGCTCACTGAAGTTCTGCTGTGTGGAGATAGGTTTTCCCCTAGAGTCTGCTATCTGAGAGTCAGAAGATAGATGTCTCTCTATTTCTCTGTCCATAGGGGTTACAAGGCTAGAGGAGTGAGAATTCACATAAGCCTGTGTATTTTGCTAACTGATTCTGAAGAGAGTTTTATGTGTATGAGGGTGTTGCTTAAATTGGAGCTAATAGAAATAGTTAAGAATTATAGCTTGTCACATTTAAGTATTTTAATTGGTAAAAGTTATGCTAATTCTTTTGTTATATTTTAACTGTGCTGTTAAATAAAGTTTGTTTTAATAAAAGCTTCCTAGTGGGTCAATAGAATCATACCTGGAGTGAAACACCTTGTGCCCTCACTAATGCCAAAATCAAAAACAGTTGGGGGTCTATGCTAACTTCATAATGTAGCTTGGAGTTTCTGATCTGGTTCCTAACAGCTCAATTTCCCCTGTCCGATTCACACAACTTGCTTCAATCTTCAGAATTTTCATCATCTGTGCCGTTAACAATTTCCGATATCTCCAACGTTTACTACTTAGATGTTTCCTTTCAAGGCTGTAAAGGTCACATTTATCATTTTTCTTTCTCATTAGTCAGACTTCAGGCACAAGGGCATTATAGTTCATCACTGTGTCTGTTGCTTTGAGTCACTTATGGAACGTAAAACCTGTTATAGTGCATTAAATCCGTGAACTGATGGGCTAATTATTCATTGAAATATAACGTTGCCCAGAAGGAGAAACTGCTGGATTTGGCAATTCTGGAAACCATCAGTTGGCCTTGTTACCTTCTGTGTGAATCAGCAAGTCACTTGCTTCAATATTTAGTGCTGATTTTCACCTACCCCCTTCTCCCTAACACACCAGGAAAGGCTTTCAAATATCCGGCAACAGATTGTTTCAAACCTGTTTGGTTTGGATTTCATCGCTTCGGGAAGTTAATCTCTGTTAGAACAAGATTCCTGGGAAAATCCAGCCAAATTGTAGTCCCAATATCTTTTGGCTTGCTTTGAAAGCCAAGTGTACAGAGTGGGCCAGACAAGCCTGGGATAAAAAAGTGCTGAAAGACTGAATGCGTGCAGGTTCCTGTCCTGGGAACACTCACATGGACCTGCATAAATATGTCAGCACAGAAGGAGGCCATTCAGCCTTCCTTGCCTGCACTGACATTGAGCTCTGTTTGTAAGGTGGGTGCACATACACAAGGGCAGAGAGAGATGGTGCTAGAGAGAGTGGGAGAGATAAAAGACACACACACACACACACACACACACACACACACACACACACACACACACACACACACACCCCCACACACACTGAGTGAGAGACAAGAAGAGCGAGCAACAGGGAGAGTCATACGCGGACACCAAGACAGAGAGAGATGCACACGTGTTCTTTGGATACCAGTGCCATTTTGTGTTCTGTAGTAATCCGAGCATTACTCATAAGAACATAAGAAATAGGAGCAGGAGTAGGCCATCTAGCCCTTCGAGCCTGCCCCGCCATTCAATAAGATCATGGCTGATCTGTCGTGGCTCAGTTCCACTTTCCCGCCCTCTCCCCATAACCCTTAATCCCCTCTCTTATCAAGAACCCATCAACCCGCTTCTTAAAAATATTTAGCGAGGCAGCCTCCACCACTTCAACGGGCAGAGAATTCCAGAGATTCACCACCCTTTGAGTGAAGAAGTTCCTCCTCAACTCCGTTCTAAACCGCCTCCCCTTTATCTTGAGGCTGTGCCCCCTAGTCCTACTGTCTTTTCTGAGTGGGAAGAGTCTCTCCACCTCTATCCTATCCATCCCATTCATCATCTTATACGTCTCAATGAGATCTCCCCTCATTCTTCTAAACTCTAACGAGTACAAGCCTAGTTTATTCAGGCTCTCCTCATAGCTCAACCCCCTCAACTCCGGTATCAGCCGAGTAAACCTCCTCTGCACTCCCTCCAGGGCCAAAATATCCTTGCAAAATGTACAAGATTCAGAGAGATTTCTTTGTATGATCAAGTTTCCTGCACACTTCCTTTTAGTCTTGAGTGGTGATTTCTTTCAGCTCCGTGCTTCAGGGAGAAGACAGACTGACATACTCACGTACACAGCATCTCTGACAACACCACGACCTTCAAAGTAAGGCTGATGATTAAAAGCAGTCATCAGCAGCTCAATGTTGCAGCAACTGTTTATTACAGATAAATGATCAGCAGGGTACGGGCGCAGAGATTTGTAAAAGGAAATGCAACCATTGGTATTAATAATTGCTGCCTTTTCTCCCATTTTGCATGTGAATGGGGTAGGGTTTCAAGAGGCAGCGAGCAATTTTACACTTCAGGAGATCGAGTCTTTGTTAGTGAAAGCTTTCTGACACCAGTCCACTGTTTGATGCCTGGCACTTGCTCAGTGATCGCTCTCTGAAGTGTAAAGCAGCTTGGAAGCTGAGTATTTTCAAGCCTGTATTTACATGGTTTACTGCTGTATTTGACTGAATCAATGGACAAGGTTTAGAGAATTGAGTTAAAACCAATTAGGTCAAGTGTTCCCATGTTTAGTAGATAACAGCAGTACATTAGATTCCATCCCGAGGTTATTAGTTGCCATGGGTAATACTACCAACAGACTGGGGCTAATCGCTATGTTGATGTATAATCCTTAGATCATTTATCTCCCAACAATTTCACAGCAAAAAGATGGTCATTGTGGAAAAGCCGTCTTACTGACATCTTTATTTAAAAGTAGTTGCAGAAATGTTGTTTAGTGCCTCAGTTCGAGGTCTGGAGGCTGGTGCGGTAGAACATAAACTGTTTGTTGTTAACATACAACTGTATCCATATCTCTAAATATTGCCCTGTCTGGCTGGTCTTTTCATGTCAACTGCTCTCAGATTACACGCAGTCTACCATCATGTGCCTCTCTTCATCATTATGTGGGCAGCACTGTCTCCCCAGACAAGCATTAACCCTTACTTACCCGAACAGTCTTTAACATCACCCCCTAAATCCATAATCAAATACATTTACAATATTTAATATGACACCTGCCCCCCTCCCCCAAGTCCACATTTAAATATGTTTACAATATAATACTTCTCCACTCCCAAGTCTCTAACTTCAAGTGGTTTGGAGGCTTGATAACTCTCCCAGCTCTCATTCTCTTCACTGGGAGGAGTGATAGTCTCAGTTGCTCTGGGCTAACTTTGTTGCTTTGGAGTTGAAATTGTCATACTTGGTGTTGCCAAATACTCAAGTTTCAACATCTGCTTCACTTCTTGCACTGGTTCGTGTTATAATTTTCTTTGTTGACCATCGTTGCCTTTGATTGAATACCATGGGCTTATTCCACTCCTTCCAGAAGAATCCCATTCCTTCCCGAGGGAATGTTCACTCTGATTATTCACTTTGCTTTTCGTCTTCCGTGGGATCCGCCATGGAAAGTTGACATTCCATACAATGGAACCTTCATTTCCACTTGCTTCACAATTTTAGTCAAACATTTCTTTATTCTGCTTCCTTTTCAAGTTATTAATCTTTTCACTCAGCTCAGCAATTACTCTGGTGAGTTCAGTTCTCTCTGTTTTTGGAGTTTTTTTGTGGAACCCTTGTACAAGCTTAACAACTTCACCTGTGTTGGAGACCAGATCAGAAACTCCAAGAAACATTATGAAGTTAGCCAAAACCCCAATGTTTTCCAATTTTGAAATCATGGTGAGCGTGAGATGTTCCACCCCAGGTATGATTCCATTTATCCACAAGGAAGGTTTCATTGAAACAAACTTTATTTGCGAACACATTAAGAATGTAACAAAAAGACTTAGCATAACTTTTACCAATTTAAATACTTAAACATGACAAGTTATAATTCATAACAGGTAGCTACCTCTATAGTTTCAATTTAAGTAATATTCTCATAGAACTAGTTAGCACCACAAACATATGCTCATGTGGATGCCAGATTTCCAGCTTTCTGACATCTCTAGACAGAGATCCAGACAGACACCTGCCTTCTGACTCGCAAAAAAGAATTTTCCAGAGAACGATCTACTTTCAAGCAGCGGAACTTAAGAGAAAGGGATCTATTTTCTGGCGGATCCCAGCTTTCGCATCCAGTTTCTTCAGCTCTGCCATCTCTTTCTTTTACCTCTTGCCTTTCTCCTGGAATATTGAACATTGCTGAGCCTTCTCTGCCAACTGATTCTTCAATTCTTTTAGAGTGCCACTAAATTCATTTTGCTTCTCTTAATAATTTTCCAGAGAAATAAATTGCAAACTGAGGGACCCTTGAAGCTCATTCAGTATGTTTCCTTTTTCTTTGCGAAGTTCAATTGTTTTCTTCTCAAGTTTTCTCATAATTCAACAGTCCCCTTAACTATGTTCTGCTGTTCTTCATTCTGCCATTCAAGGTAGTCTTTCTCTAGGTACTCTTTTCACATTTGAACATGAAGACAATTAGCTGTTCTTCAGCTGTTTATTTTCTTGTTCAGCTTTTGCCATCACACTCTGCGCTTCAGTAAACAGCATTCTCGCTACTGATAGTTCCAACATAGCTTTTTATGAAGGTCGTATTCAGTGCTTTTATTAATGTCTCATAATTTTCCAGGGGCACGTATTGATTCTTCATTGAGCCTTTCAAGGCAGCAGTTTCTTTGATTACATTTTCAACATGTTGAGTTCTTTAAACTCCCTTTTTGATTTGCCCAGTATAGAGGGATCTGGGTGTCCTCATTCATGAGTCACAGAAAACTAGCATGCAGGTACAGCAGATAATAAAGAAAATGAATGGAATGTTGGCATTTATAGCTAAAGGATAAGAATATAAAGGTAAAAAAGTATTATTGCAACTATACAAGACATTGGTGAGACCACACCTACGGTATTGTGCACAGTTTTGGTCCCCTTATTTGAAGCATTGGAGGCAGTTCAGAGGAGGTTCACTGGATTGTTTCCAGAGATGAGGGGTTTGTTATATGAAGAGAGATTGAGCAGTTTAGGCCGATACTGTCTGAAATTTGGAAGAATGAGGGGGAGATCAAATTGGAATATACAAGATTATAAAAGATATGGATAAAGTAGACATGGAGCGGATACTTCGCTGGTGGGGCGTTCTAGAACGAGGGATAGCAAATTTAAAACAGAGCTGAGGAGAAACGACTTCTCCCAAAGGGTTGTGGATCTGTGAAATTTGCTACCCCGAAGTGTGTTGGTTGCTGGGACAGTGAGTAAATTTAAAGAGGAGTTAGTCAGATTTTTAATTGGTGGATTGAAGGGTTATGGGGAGAAGGCAGGAAAATGGGGATCTGAGCCATGATTGAATGATGGAGCAGACTCGACGGGCCGTATGGCCTAAATCTGCTCCGATATCTTATGAATGTATGAACAATGGAATTATTATTTTCTTTCTTGTGCTTTCCTGGAGCTAAATGCTGAATTCTGTGCACAATGCAGGATTTTGCTCATTTGTATTCTTTCTCAACCTTTTGGTTTCCTCCTTGTACCTACATGGCAGCTCAGAAATATGTTTAGTCAGATCTTAGAACAGAAGACTTCAGCTTATTGTACATTTTCAAAGGTACACGCTCAACCTGAACCTTGCGTTTCAAGTCTTCCAATTGAGCTCCGAGATCAGCATTTCCCTGTGGAGTTGTTTCATTTTCCTTTTGCAGGTTTTGTTGTTTTAACTTCCCTTCGTTCACAGCCACCTGCTCGCTCTAGGCTGCCACTTGCTGTTGCACTTTGGGTACTGCATCTGCATCCTCCAAAAGTTCCACACTTAAGCCTTTTGGCTGTTTCTCAGCCCCTTCCCTCTGCACTGAACCCTTTAGCTCATTCACTTCACTGTGTTGACATGGTCTACACCCATCTGTGTTTTAATGGGGCTTTGCCTCCTTTACCCTCGCTTCATTCGGTTGTTCTAGACCTTTCTAAGGTCTGTGCTCACCACAACTCGGAGGTTCAAATATTTGTCATAAATTTTTAATACCTGATCAAATATTGAGAATTCATCTATACCTTGCCTTAGGATTACCTTATTGGCAAATTCACCAAATAAGTACAAGAATATATTAACCTGCTTAATTCTGATGTAATCTAAAAGTACTTTTCTCCATGGTGTCCAATCTTTAAAAATTCATTCATGGGATCTGGGTAGGCTGGCATTTATTGCCCATCCCTAATTTTTTTGCTGCTACCAAGATTTGCAGCTGCGGCGGGCGGCTCCACCTAGGCTTGCCCTGGACTTCCGGAGTCACCACAGCAGCCTGCCTACTCCTCGCGGGTACATCCCCCTCCGCCTGGGCTTTCCACTGCCAGCGACAGCTGGGTATGGGCCCGACGCTCTCCCTTCAGACTGGTGTTCACCTTTCTCTTAAGACTGATTCACGGGGAGGCAATGGCCTAGTGGTAAGATCATTAGATGCCCATGTCCCACAAACGAATTAAAAAAAAATCCCTAATTGCCTTTGAAAAGGTGATGGTAAGCTTTTTTGAACCGCTGTAGCTCATGTGGTGCCGGTACGCTCAGTACTTTTGGGGTGTGAGTTCTAGGATTTTGACACAGAGACAGTGAAGGAAAGGCAATTTATATCCAAGTTAGAATGGTGAGATGGCGGGGAACTTGCAGGTAGTGGTGTTCTCATGTGCCTGCTGCCCTTTCCCTTGTCCTTCTACCTTGTCCTTGTCGGGGGTTTGGAAGGTGCTGCCTAAGGAACCTCGGTGAGTTCCTGCACTGCATCTTCTAGGTGGTGCACACTGCTACCACTGTGTGTTGGTGTTGGAGGGGGTGAGTGTGGATGCGGTGCCAGTCAAGCGGGCTGCTTTATCCTGGATGGTGTCGAGTTTCGAGTGCTGTTGGAGCTGCACTCAACAAGGGGAAGGGGAGACTATTCCATCACACTCCTGCTTTGTGACTTGTAGATGATGGACAGGCATTGGGAAGTCAGGAGGTGAGCTGTTCACCACAAAATTCCTCGCCTCTGACCTGCTGTTGTAGCTGCAGCATTTATCTGGCTGTTTTAGTTCAGCTTTTGGTCAAAGGTAACCCCCAGTATTTTGATAGTGGGGGATTGAGTGAAGGCATTGCTATTGAATGCCAAGGGGGGATGGTTCGATTCTCTCGTGCTACAGATGGTAATTGCTTGGCGCTTGTCTGGTACATTTAAGGGAAGGCAGTGGCCCAGTGATATTGTCACTGAGCTAGCAATCCAGAAACCTGGATACCTTCAAAATCCCCCCCCGATTGGCCTAGCCTTGCTGTTCAAGGGTATTAAGCCTTGCCACTGATGTCCAGATCCCATAAACGAATCAAAACAAAGTGTAAATATGTTTATTCTTGGGCTGGGTTATCCGTGGTGTTGGCTGAGCCGTGTGAAGCCCATTCAGAGTACACTGGAATGAAGGGTTAGAATTGATGCTTCACAGAGTAGTGGAAATGTGAAAAGAGAATTCAAATTGTCAGTGGGAACATTGAGAAGTAGGCTGTTCCTTTATGTGAATAAATACATACTTTAAAGACAACATCATTTTCTGAACACTGTCAGTCTGGAGCAGTGCTCTATCAGTAAGAAAGCAGTGTTTATCCTGCAGTGATACTGCTGGGGGTATTCAACTGTGAGACTCTCGGTCTCTCATCTGCTTGGCAATGTTGGCACAACACATGTTACTGTTGGTTGCACAGGGCATTGGAGCATGGTGCACTTGCTGACCCTGGGACACAGCAGATCCTTGTCCTGTTGAGACCATCAGTCAGTGATATCGTGAAATCAATTGGGATCGAGACGTGGTTTCTCAGAATCATAGAATCCTTACAGTGCAGAAGGAGGCTGTTCGGTCCATCGAGACTGCAGCGACAGCAATCTCAACTAGGCCCTATTCCTGTAACTCCACATATTTACCCTGCCAATCCCTCTGACGTTAAGGGCAATTTAGCACGGCCGATCAACCTAACCTGCACATCTTCGGACTGTGGGAGGATCTGGAGGAAACCCATGCAGACATGGGGAGAATGTCCCATCTCAACACACAGACATCCGAGGCAGGAATCGAACCTGGGTCCCTGGCGCCGTGAGGCAGCAATGCTAACCACTGTGACACTGTGCTGCCCATTTTGGATGTTGTGGGTTAGCTGGGAGGTTGATGGGATCTTCAAAGCAATGGTTTCAGAATAGGTGTTGGTGTGTTGTCTTTGCTTTGAGAATTTACTCGTATCAATATCAAATTAGAATCCTTTTAAAGAGAAGGAAATGTCTACAAGATGGAACCAAATCTGTTTTATTCAAGGATTCTTATCGGCATAATTGCAGTAATCGAGATCTCACACAGTTCCAGTTGTAATACTGTGTAGGGTCTGTTTCACATCAAACTCCTTTGAATTGGGAAGTAATTTTTGTTCCTGGATATGACTGAGAGAGCCATTATTACACAAATCATTTGTCGATATTTCTAGATGTATTTGGGGAATTGCTAAGGAACTGACTGACCATATGGTCAATCCCAGTTCTTGAAAATGTTGTCCTGTTTTGAATTGAATTAATTACGACATGGTTAAAGAGCAATGCTCAGATGATGAAAGAATCTCACAAGACCCAAATGTGACGAAATGTTTCCAATACACTGAAAGGCAGCAAATACTGGGTCTGGAACCTTCCATTCTGGAGTCCAGGTCCCGTGGTGGGTGTGGAATTGGGATTGATTTCTGTGCTTGGTATTTGGGGGGGGGATGGGGGGGTGTTGCCGGCTGGCTGTATGTGATGTTGCGCTGTTCGGTTGATGAGTGGGGGCAGGCTGGAAGTCGGTACCCTTACCATTACCTCAATGGGACTCAAAGGTCTGCCTGCCATATTTGAAGGGCAACCTGACAGCCTGCACTTGTCCTTCCGCCTTTGCCTGCTCCTGGCTAGCCCTTCCTCCCTTTCTTGATCTTCCTCCGCACAAGTTGTGCTGCTACCACTGGGTGTGGAGCAGAGGCTGGCGTTGCCGGGGAGGCAGTGGTGCAGTGTTGGACTAGTAATCCAGAGACCCAGGGAATGCTCTGGGGGACCCAGGTTCGAATCCCGCATTGGCAGATAGTGAAATTTGAATTCAATAAAAATCTGCATTTAAAAGTCTAATGATGACCATGAAACCATTGTTAATTGTTGTAAAAAGCCATCTGGTTCATCAACATCCTTTAGAGAAGGAAATCTGTCGTCCTTAGCTGGCCTGACTAACATGTGACTCCAGATCCACAGCAATGTGATTAGAAGCGTAGAAATTAGAAACAGGAACGCTTAGATCCTGTCACTCATTACGATCAAGGCTGATCATCTAACTCAATAGCCCGACCCTGTCTTTCCCCATAGCCTATGATCCCCTTCATCCAAAGAGCTATATCTAACTCTTTCTTGAAAACTTTTGTTTTGGCCTCAATTGCTTTCTGTGGTGGTGATTTCCACAGGCTTACTGCTCTCTTGGTGAAGAAATTTCTCCTCATCTCAGCCCTAAAATGTTTACCCTATATCCTTAGACAGGGTTCCTGGTCCTGGACACTCCCACCATCGGGAACATCCTTCCTGCACCTACCCTGTACAGTCCTGTTAGAATTTTATAGACTTCTATGAAATTCCCCCTCGTTCTTCTGAACTCCAGCGAAAACAATCCCAATGAACTCAATCTTTCCTCATACTTTAGTCCCACCATCCCAGAGATCAGTCTGGGAAACGTTTGCTGCACCCCCTCTATTGCAAGAACATCTTTCCTCAGATAAGTAAGCCAGAACTGCACACAATATTCCAGGTGTGGTCTCACCAAGACCCTGTATAAATGCAGCATGACATCCCTTCTTCTATATGTAAATCCTCTTGCTATAAAGGTCAGTGTACCTTTTGCTTTCTTTATCGCCTGCTGTATCTGCATGTTTACTTTCAATGACTGGTGTACGAAAGCTACCCAGATCTTATTGCACATTCCTCTCTCTCAATTTATAATCGTTCTTTACTCTTAAATGTCCTCAGGGATGGGCAATAGGTGCCAGCCCAGCCAATGATACCCAAATCTCATGAACGAATTAAAAAATACTTCCCAAAGACATTGCAGCTATAGAATTATGGCAGGGGTCTACCTCACCAGATGCACACCACTTCTGTGCAGTCATATAAGTGAATGTTCTAATTTCTCACTGGCAAGGAACTCAATTAGCAAGAGAAAATTAATTCCAGTGAGATGATCTTTTAGTAAGCATGTCCTAATGCAGGCAAAAGGGCTTCCCAGCATTGTCCCTCAGGAATCTCAACCTGCCTTCAATCCATAGAATCCCTGCAGTGCAGAAAGAGGCCATTCAGCCCATTGTGGCTCTGGAGTCACTTTAGACCAGCCCAGCTAAGAATGGCAGATTTCCTTCCCTAAAGGACATTAGTGAACCAGATGGGTTTTTCTGACAATTGGCAATGGTTTCATGATCATCAGTAGATGCTTAATTCCAGATTCTTTACTGAATTCAAATTCCACCCTCTGCCGTGGTGGGATTCGAACCTGGGTCCCCAGAACATTAGCTGAGTTTCTGGATTAATAGTCTAGTGATGATACCACTTAGCCATCACCTCCCCTTGCTTGAACACATTAAAAGTGTTCTATAAATGCAAGTGATTGTGGGGGTAGTGTGTTGTAGTGGGTGAGGGGTTTTGGGGAATGACGCTTGTGGGGGGGTACAAGACATTGGACAGTATTTTCCAGCAGTGAAGGTGGTCCGCCGTTGACTGCCAGTGGGAGCTTCTGGTCCCATTGATGGCATTGGCATTTTGTGTAGCTTGCTTATCCTGCCATCAGGGAGAGGGGGAGCATTGCCAATGCAGGGGACTGGAAGATCCTGCCTGTGGGAAGGACTGGAAGATCCTGCCAGTGGAAAGGGCTGGAAAATCCCACCCCTTGTATCCATTTCTGTCAGACTTGCCACTCAATCAATTTGATACAGACGCAGTACAAAGATTAGTGATCCCATCTGGTTTTGAGCTTTTTGCTGTCCTGGAGAGCTGGGATTAGTACCCTGCAAAGGACATCCCTCACATTAGAAAAGTGATCCAAAGGATCCGTACGATACATAACTGGTCTCCTTTAGCCTGCCTACTTGAAATTTAAAATATAAACCCAATTTCTCCTCTTGATTCGGGAAAAAGCATAACTCTTTTTCAAAACAAATACAAAATGTATGGAGCATTTTCATTTTAATAACTTCTGCCCTCGCAGCCACTGATGTTGTTCCCAATCAGCAGTATAAGTGGTTGTGGTTGCTTGAAATTTGATATTCTCGCATTTATCCTCATGAATGCATAAAAATAAATGCTTTAGAATCATAGAATAGAATTCCTACAGGGCAGAAGGAGACCATTTGGCCCATCTAGCCTGCACTGTCACCAATCCCACTCGTGCCCTAATCCCGTAGCCTCAGCTTTTTACCCTGCTGGTCACCCTGACACGAAGGGTAAATGGCAAATCAACCCGCACATCTTTGGAGTGTGGGAGGGAACAAACCAGAGCACCCGGAGGAAACACGCAGACACAGGGAGAACGTGCAAACTCCATATTGACAGTGACCCGAGGTGAGTGTCTCTTTTTAGCAACGTTTGAGTTCCGTGCTAACAAGCGACTGATATTCTTCTCCTTTGACTCACTGGTTAACCCCAGCAGCAAAAATAGCATTATCTAAGTTTCTCTTCCACTTTTTGGTCCAAAGATGTTGCAAATGTTTCTGCAGAAAGCAAAGGTTGTGGTATCTCTGTGCCTCTTTGTTTTTTCCTTTGCGCTGTGCTAACTGATCGCTGAACATACAACAATTTATAATCTGTGTTTCAGAGATGAGCGGAATCAGTCTATCATTGTAAGCGGAGAGTCTGGAGCTGGAAAGACCGTATCGGCTAAGTATGCCATGCGATACTTTGCCACAGTCAGTGGTTCAGCCAGTGAGGCTAATGTGGAGGAGAAGGTTCTGGCCTCCAACCCCATCATGGAGGTGAGATTTGATGCCGGAAAGACAATTTAATTAAACGGCTCTTTACCCAGTGGTTAAATCCAAAAGATATTGGGGATGTTCAGAGGTTGCTTGCTAATATCCAAGAAAATACTCACCAAACTGTCCCTGCATTCGACTTAAGACACAACTGCCTTTAAACATGACCCACGTGATCAAGTGAATGATCCAACTCACTTTGTTTTGCATTGATCAAGAGATAAAAAGTTTCCCTCAACTTGCTTGATTGGATTTAATGCCATAAATACTTTGCGCTGTTGTGAACTTGTCTGACCCACTGACACATGGACCCTTGAAATAAGAACAGAAATACAAGCCACCTAGAAAGAGCAGAGACTAGCCATGATCGTTCATTGCTTTCCCATCATTACTTTTCTAGATCCAATCACTAGTAAGGTGGAGGGGTCAAATACGTTCTTTTAAGTGTCAATATGATTGAGCACTGTAGTTCAGCCATATCCAGTTATCAGTTGACTTGCCTTGGCCTTGGTTAGTCCAAAGTCTTTGAACTGTCAGGGACAGCACCTAATAATACATGAGAGGTGACATGAGCGGCAATATTATATCATCCTCCGTCGCCATCACTAATAGAACAAATGGTTTTGCCTTGACCTGTTGAACTTCGCGCATTTGATTGTTGCTTTTGAAGAGAATTCCCTTGGACACTCTCCAAAGTATGATCATGTGTATACTTTGATACGCTCCAGAAAATCTTTGGGATGGCAAAATCCCTTTGATCCTCAGAAGGAGGCAAATCACATTGACACTCCGATAATGAGCGCATGTGCTCAAAGAAGGCTGTGTGGCTGTCATCACCTCCGTGTGTTTTAACTGTTTCCTCATAAGAATAGCTGATTAGAGGGGCTCCAGTTGGACTTTTGAAATGGCAAAACAGTAAGTCTGCATTTGATCAAGGCCTGAGCAGTTATCCGTGGAGATTCTTAAATTTTCCCTAATGGAGAAACCCATGCCAATGACAATAAGTGACCTTAGTATCCAAATAACTACAACTGCTCAGCTACTGGGATCCAGATCAGTGGAAGAGATTGGGAACCTTTTCAGAATGTGGGAGTAAAATGAATCCTCCCCCCCAAGTAATTAATATCCGAAACTTCTCCAGAAATTAAACACTCGGATTAAATTGCAAGTTCTGCTAGGTGGGGAAAGTTAACTTCCTGTACAAGTTGGAGGAACTGCAGTGTGGAACTCCCTGAGTTTATTGAACGTGAACCTCAATTGGAAGTTGCATTGAAGAGTGCACAAACCACACTGAAATAGTATACGTGCACTCATTGTACTTTGAGTTGTATGGCCTA
Source organism: Carcharhinus amblyrhynchos (assembly GCF_965287045.1). Classification (NCBI taxonomy): domain Eukaryota; kingdom Metazoa; phylum Chordata; class Chondrichthyes; order Carcharhiniformes; family Carcharhinidae; genus Carcharhinus; species Carcharhinus amblyrhynchos. The sequence continues at coordinate 17,618,038 of NC_137351.1, read as the reverse complement.
TCATCTCTTTATGCATTGGTCATATTCACTATCTTGTACAGCATGGCACACAGGCTGTGGTTGGATCCACATTGTTGTCCTCTTGAACAGGAAATGCAAGCTGCCATTATCAATTTTCAATATTGAAACATTGTTGGAGATTTCTTTCCAAAGGGTGGCACAGTGGTTAGCGCTGCTGTCTCACAGCACCAGGGACCCGGGTTCAATTCCGGCCTCGGGTCACTGTCTGTGTGGAGTTTGCACATTCTCCATGTGTCTGTGTGGGTTTCTCCAGGTGCTCTGGTTTCCTCCCACACGCCAAAGATGTGCAAGTTAGATTGATTGGCCATGTTACATTGCCCCTTAGTGTCAGGGGGATTAGTAAGGTAAATACATGAGGTTACAGGATAGGGCCTGGGTGGGATTGTTGTCAGTGCCTTTGTGTCAGGGGGACTAGCTGGGGTAAATACATAGGGTGAGAGGGATAGGGTCTGGGTGGGTTTGTGGTTGGTACAAACTCGATGGGCCAAGCGGTCTCCTTCTGCACTGTATGATTCTATGAAAGGTTGCTCATTCTAAACCACGAAAAACTTCCCCTGCAAACCACTTTATAAGAATTGATAAGAATTCCGCAAGCTCTAACCATCACCCCTTGGGAGGCAGTGGCACAGTGGTATTGTCACTGGACCAGTAATCCAGAGATCCAGGGTAATGCTCTGGGGACCCGGCTTTGACTCCTGCCATGGCAGATGGTGAAATTTGAGTTCTATAAAAAATCCGGAATTTGATGGCCATGAAACCATTGTCGATTGTTGTAAAAACCCAGCTGGTTCACTAATATCCTTTTATGAAAGGGAACTTTACCTTTCTACATAAGAACTAGGAGCAGGAGTAGGCCATCTGGCCCCTTGAGCCTGCCCCACCATTCTATAAGATCATGACCCGCCTGCTCACCATAACCCTTAATTCCTTTACTGTTCAAAAACTTACCTATCCTTGCCTTAAAAACATTCAATGTGATAACAGGGAATTCCACAGATTCACAACCCTTTGTGTGAAGAAGTTCCTCCTCAACTCAGTCCTAAATCTGCTCCCCTTTATTTTGAGGCTATGCCCCCTCGTTCTAGTTTCATTCACCAGTGGAAACAACTTCCCTGCTTCTACCTTATCTATCCCCTTCATAATCTTACATGTTTCTCATCTCCCCTCATTTTTCTGAATTGCAATGAGTATAGTCCCAGTCTACTCAGTCTCTCTTCATAAGCCAACCTCTCAACTCCAGAATCAGCCTAGTGAATCTCCTCTGCATCCCTCCAGTGCCAGTATATCCTTTCTCAAGTAAGGAGACCAAAACTGTACACACTACTCCAGGTGTGGCCTCACCAGCACCTTATACAGCTGTAACATAATCTCGCTGTTTTTAAACTCCATCCTCTAGCAATAAAGGACAAAATTGCATTTACCTTCTTAATTACCTGCTGTGCCTGCAAACCAACTCCTTGAGATTTGTGCACAAGAACACCCAGGTCCCTCTGCACAGCAGCATGCTGCAATTTTTTACCATTTAAATAATAGTCCATATTGCTGTTATTCCTATCAAAATGGATGACCTCACATTTACCAACATTGTATTCCAGACCTTCACCCACTCACTTAGATTATCTATATCCCTTTGCAGACTTTCAGCATCCTCTGCACACTTTGCCCTTCCACCCATCTTAGTGTCATCTGCGAATTTTGACACACTACACTTGGTCCCCAACTCCAAATCATCTATGTAAATCGTAAACAATTGTGGTCTCAACACTGATCCCTGAGGCACACCACTAGCCACTGATTGCCAACCAGAAAAACATCCATTCACCCCCCCAACTCTTTGCTTTCTGTTAGTTAACCAATCCTCTATCCATACTAATACATTATCCGAACACATGCACCTTTATCTTATGTAGCAGTCTTTGGTGCGGCACCTGGTCAAATGCCTTCTGGAAATCCAGATACATCACATCCACAGGTTGTGGCCTAGATGTGATTCCAGACTTACAGCAATGTGACTGATCCTTAACTGCCCCTCTGAAATAGATAATTAGGGATGGGCAATAAATGCTGGCCCTGCCAGTGATGCCCACATCCCATGAAAGAATTTTTTAAAATGCCACTGACACTGCACCAAAGGGGAGTGGCTGAAGAGAATTATATGCAGGGTTCCCCCTTTTACTGTTTTAAGTTTATTTATTAGGGTCGCAAGTAGGCTTACATTAACACTGCAATGAAGTTACTGTGAAAATCCATTAGTTACCACACTCCAGTGCCTGACTGGGTACACTGATTGGGGTGGCATGCTGGCACAGTAGTTAGCACTGCTGCCTCACAGTGCCAGGGACCCGGGTTCAATTCCTGGCTTGGATCACTGACTGTCTGGAATTTGCACATTCTCCCAGTGTCTGCATGGGTTTCCTCCGGGTGCTCCAATTTCCTCTCACAGTCCTAAGATGTGCTGATTAGGTGCATTGGCCGTGCTAAATTCTCCCTCAGTGTACCTGAACAGGCACCAGAGTGTGGCAACCAGGAGATTTTCACACTAACTTTGTCGCAGTGTTATCGTAGGCCTACTTGTGACTAATAAAGAAACTTCAAAAACTTCTTCACTGAGGGAGAATTTAGCATGGCCAATGCATCTAACCAGCATGTCTATCGGACTGGGGTGGAAACTGGAGCACTCGGATGAAAGCCACACAGACATGGGGAGAACGTGTAGACTCTGCACAGATAGTGACCCGAGCTGGGAATCGAACCCAGGTCCCTGGCACTATGAGGCAGCGGTGCTAACCACTGTGCCACCGTGCCCTAAAAACTTTAGTAGGAAGAGCTGAGGGTCATGAAGATGACTTGGAGGATTGAGAGAAAGTTAATTGAGATTTGAGAGCTCCTTGTGATGGATTTAAAGAACTGACACCCATATCGTGCATGTCCCCCAACAACACAATTCCTCCCTCTTGCGTTTGACAAATGATTCCTCGAAATTGAGATACAACTTGTTTACTCTCAATCCTAAGTCTTTATGTTTATATTTTTAAAAATCCCATGAAACAATTCAAAGCCAAGGAAGTTTAAAGTTTGCTTGAAGCAATGTTTACAGCACCCCAGATAGCTCCCGGTCTTGAGTAGAATCATAGAATCGAACAGTAGAAGAGGCCTTTTGGCCCATCGAGTCCATGCTGACACATTAGAAACATTTAAACTCCCACGTAATCCTCTCTGGGTGGATCCAGAAGTCTCCAGTTCAGTCCTGGGACTGTGTTGAGATTGCTGATCTCAGTCAATGTAGATTTAGGGACATTGCCGTACCTCTGAGCAAGGCAGGGGAAGCACCATGCAGACTACACTCCCTGTTGAAAAGTGTAAGGACAGAATTCGACTTGCATGCGAAGGCTCATCGATGTTCTGCCAGTTCACACACCAAGAATGGTGCGCTGTTAGGAAATTGATTGGTACAGTGTGGCTAATTCCCAATCCCACTCCGAAATGCAGGGCTGTAGCAGGCACTGCCTCTCAGGGAGGAGAAATAAACTAGGGAATGCTTCTGTTCTTTACCTTAAGTGGAATTAGCAGAGAGGCGTCGGTGGGATTTTATGGCCGCATTCGAGCAACATCGGAAATTCCTGTCCGAGGTTAATGAACGTTTCCGTTGTCCGTCCCTTGCCCACTCCGATTCCATGGCAGGCAAGGTGGTAGAATTCCTGGCTGTGTGTCTGTCTAGGAAATAGGTACACAAACAGCGAGGGACAGAGAATTGCATATCTTTATACAAAGCACATTGTTAAATGGAGGCAGAGTGATGGTTGTAGAACATGAACGTTTTCCTGGGCTCATGTTTGCTTTTCTCACCCGAATCCACCAAATTAGTTTCTAGTTATCCCAATCGAACTCGTGCGGTCTATTAAAGCAATAAGGAAACATTCCCTCGTCAAACTGCAATCTCTACCCTGGTGAGTGTGTATGTTTCTGCACTTCTCGCTACAAGCGGGGATGTGGACAGATTGAGATTTTGTGTGCACCAATTGTGTTGGATTGTCGGCAGTTCTACGCTGCATATCATGACCATTAGGAAGTGGGCACAGAATGATCCAACTACATATGGGATCATACAATCACTATAGTGCAGAAGGAGACCATTCAGCTCATCGAATCTGCATCGGCCACAACCCCACCCAGACCCTATTCCCGTAACCCCCACATATTTACCCTGCTAGTCCCCTTGACCCAAGGGTCAATTTAACATGGCCAATCAATCAAACCCGCACATCTTTGGACTGTGGGAGGAAACCGGAGCACCCGGAGGAAACTCACGCAGAGACAGGGAGAGTGTGCAAACTCCACACAGACAGTGAACCCGAGGCTGGAATCGAACCTGGGTCCCTGGCGCTGTGAGGCAGCAGTGCTAAACACTGTCTGTCCTTATCACTGGCAGTTAATAGACATTTATCTCATCTTCTGAGCTTGATTTAAGCCGAGTTGGCAGAATTGAAATGACAATGTGCGAATGTTGTGCTCTCAAACTGATTTCCTTTACCAGCTGCTTTAGATTAGGTTGTTCAAACACGACACTGAGCAATGTTTTCCACATCGCTTTGTCTGTTTTCAAATATTTTATTCCTATTTTTAGCAATTTATTTTGGGTCTTTGCAGACTAAACTGGACCTAAAATTTCTGTAAAGAGCCAAATTCTTTGAAGAGTTGGTAAATTCTGTTCTGATTAACTCTGTTTCTGCTGAGATGGTTTTCTTTCCCAGTTAGACACTGCAGGCCTGACCAGCTCTGTCAGTGTGGTATAACTGAGCCTGTCGGTATGAGCATTGGTTCGGCTATTTTCTTTATGGTGCAGCGTAGAAACCTTTGTCTCTCTTTGCTTGGCAGTCCATAGGAAATGCAAAAACCACCAGAAATGACAACAGTAGTCGCTTTGGGAAGTACATTGAAATTGGGTTTGACAAGAGATATCGCATCATTGGAGCAAACATGAGAACCTACCTGTTGGAAAAATCGAGAGTTGTGTTTCAGGTGAGCGCTACACTGTATGAGATCTTCGAAAGCATGTAAATAATTGTAAATGTAAATGTTCACGCTATCTGACAGCTTCTAATAATCATTCGAGGTAGTTTAACATCACAAAAATGGGAAACTTTGACGGGGCTTTGGAACCACTTGGCAGGATAACTTGGAAATAGGATATAATATTTTTGATTTGATTTATTATTGTCACATGTATTGGAATATAGTGAAAAGTATTGTTTCTCGCACACGATATAGACAAAGTATACCATTAATCGAGTACACGGGGAGAAGGAGAGGGTACAGAATATAGTGTTACAGCCATAGTTCGGCTGTTGGAAAAGATCAGCTTAATATATGTTAAGTCCATTCCAAAGTCTGATGGCAGCAGGGAAGAGTTGGTTGGTACGTGATTTCAGACTTCTGTATCTATTTCCCAACGGAAGAAGGCGGAAGAGAGTATGCCTGGGGTGTGTGGGGTCCTTGATTATGCTGGCTGCTTTTCCGAGGCAGCAGGAAGTGTAGACAGAATCAATGGATGGGAGGCTGGTTTGCGTGATGGACTGAGCTATGTTCACAACCCTTCGCTGTATTGAAATATGGACTCCATCTGTTATGTGTTGAGTATCAGTATCCTCCTGGATTTCCCATTCATGGTTCATGGCTTCAGCTTTCACCGTTGAAGACCTGTGACCTCTTACCTGAATTGTTGAGTATAGTGCATCGAGGGAATAGAACCTTCCATGATGGGGAATGGGAGTGAGGGGTGACATCCTTTCCAGGCTGGTGCTGGTCTCTAAAGCTGAACTTCTCTTCATCCACTTTGGCAATGGTGGCCAGACTGCCCCCTCATCATGGGTGATAGCAATAAGGTATCCACTGGGGCTGGGAGATACCTCTTGTTTAACTATATTAATTGCAGCTAGTTGTACAGGAATCAGGACATGGTGTTAATGATACAGTTCTACTGTAAAACTGAGGTTTGAAATTGTTGTCTGCCATCTCTTTCAGGCTGAAGATGAAAGAAATTATCATATTCTCTACCAGCTGTGTGCCTCCAAACATTTACCAGAATTCAAAGCTCTCCGGCTGAGTATGTTTATCACTGCTTTCTCAACCTTTGAGACTCATCTTCTTAAAACTTAATAGCACACTGGACATCATGGTCCAGTTTAATGTCCCTCATCAGAATCCTTCCCAATCTAGTTTCATGCATCATGACTGCACAATTTACACCCCCTCATTACTGAGGAACTATAACTAGGGCAAACACATTGATGTCCTGTAACGGATTCTGCAAATTCCTGCTATTTGCTACTCGATTAGCTTAAAACACTCCCCGAGCAGTGTGCAAGCCCCGGTCTCTGAAAGCAGTAATGTGGGCCTTGCTACAAGTAATTTGATTACCGTCACTACATCATCCTCTCTGAGTTGTTTTATAAGGAAAGTCCACCATTAGACTGGTCTGTCAGGGGCAGCGGACCAAAATGTTGACTTTTTCCAAGTACCAGATATCACAAGGAAAAGGCTTTTGCTTCCCATTCGCCTTTGTGGATTATTGGCATCCACATCACGGTCGCTACATAAAACTGGTGTCCTTACAGGTGGTTTAGGAAACTGCTCCAATGACACCTCATCCCACCCATTGATCCGCATTAACAGAGCTGTTTTAATTTGGGATTTTGGGAGCAATGCTGTTTGCTTGATCTTTATTTGCCTTCAGTAGAAAAACACCACACTAACTAGTTGTACCGTTGACATCTCTTTGCTTTCAGCCCACGCCCAAAACTTCCACTACACGAATTTAGGAGGCAGTCCTGTGATTGAGGGAATAGATGATGCCAAAGAAATGATGAACACGAGGCAAGCTTGTACTTTACTAGGTAAATATCTAAACTGTTTCATTGCCTTTAATCTCACGTTTAAACTTTAGGATTTTAGAGAGTCAGATTTGGCTAACAATGCCTTTTTAAGCTCATTTTTTTAACATAAGTAGATAGAATTCCTTTTTAATATATATGTTCATGGGATGTAGGCATCACAGACCATTTATTGCCCATCCCTAATCACCCTTGAGAAGGTGATGTTGAGCCACCTTCAATCGCTATAGTCCATGCAGCGTAGGTACACCCACTGTGCTGTTAGGGCGGGAGTTCCAGGATTTTGACTCAGCGACAGTGAAGGAATGGCCGATATATTTTCAAGTCAGGACAGCGTGTGGTTTGGAGGGGAACTTGCTGGTGGTGGTGTTCTTATGCATCTGCTACCCTCGCCCATCGAGGTGGTAGAGGCCAAGGGGTTAGCTGTCAGGGGAGCCTCGGTGAGTTGCTGCAGTGCATCTTGTGGATGGTACACGTGGCTGCCTCTCGGTGTTAGTGGTGGAAGGGGTGAAGGTTTATGATGGGATTCAATGTGAGTGAGCTGCTAAGTCCTGGAGGGTGTCTCACTTTTTTGAGTGTTGGAGCTGCGCTCATCCAGGCAAGTGGAGATGTTCCATCACACTCTGGACTTGTGGATAGGAACAGGCTTTGAGGAATCACGAGGTGAGTTACTCTCTGCAGAATTCCCAGCCCCTGAGCTGGTCTGGCAGCCGGAGTATTTATGTGGCAGGGGTTTCGATGATTCCAATTGGGAAAATGAATAACAATCGGCAATTTTCCATGATGAATTGCTTCTTGTTTTAAAATATTTTGACCCAAAACAAAGGCTCTAGATAATTTCCTCAAACGCTTAACTTTCCAGTCATACTCATATCCTTGGACTTCTCTTGTGCTCAGTGTTTGTTTAATGACTCAGGCAGGCTACATAATTGGAATATATTATGGCATTTTCCCAGCAAGGTTCGAGCCAAGATCGATGCAGATTACTTTTTAAAATTGTGTGCATTCCCAGGGAGAGTTTGCCAATCTTTACAGCAATCCAGAAAGTGATGCTAATCATGTTATTTGAAATTGTCCCTTCCAAGTATGAACACACAAACTAGGAGTAAGACGAGGCCCCTTGAGCCTGCTCTGTCATTCAATGAGATCATAGGCTGATCCAATGTTAACTTTAACTTCACATTCCCACCTTTCCACAATAACATTTCACCCCCTTGTTAATCAAGATTCTGTTTTGCCTTAAAGATATCCAAAGACTATTGAAGGAGGAGAATTCCAAAGCCTCATAACCCACTGAGAGAATATAGTCCAAAGATGTGCAGGTTAGGTGCATTGGCCATGCTACGTTGCCCCTTAGTGTCCTGGGATGCAAAGGTTAGAGGGATTCGCGGGGTAAATATGTGTGAATACGGGGATAGGGCCAAGATGGGATTGTTGTCGGTGCAAACTCAATGGGCCGAATGGCCTCCTTCTGCACTGTGAGATTTCTATGAGAATCTTTCCCCCTCATCTTTGTCTTAAATAGGTGACCCCTCATTTTTAAACAGTGGCCCCTAGTTCTCGATTCTCCCACAAGCTGCAACATCTTCTCCACGTCTACCCTGTCAACACCCCTCAGGATCTCATATGTTTCAATCAAGTCACCTCTTACTCTTCTAAACTCCAGTGGATGTAGGTCTAGCCTGTCCAGCCTTTCCTCATAAGCCAACCCACTCATTCCAGATGTTAATCTAGTAAACCTTCATTGAACTGTTTCCAATGCATTTACACCTTAAATAAGGAGACCAATACTGTACACAGCAGTCCAATGTGATTCAATACTTTTTATTCATCCTGCTAAAACCACACATTTTCCCACATTATACTGCTTTGTTAGATCTTTGCCCACTTACCTAATCCATCTATCTGTCTATGTCCTTTTCCAGCCTCCGTTAGTCCACTTCACAGCTTATTTTCCTATCTTGCTTTGTGTCATTAGCAAATTTAACAATCCATACTATCGTTCCCTTCGTCCAAAATATTTGTATAAATTGTAAAAATTTGAGGCTCCAGCACTAATCCCTGTGGTATTCGCTACATCCTGTCAAACAGAAAATTACCCATTTATGCCTACTCTTAATAGCTAGCCAATCTTCTACCCAGGACAATATGTTACCCCTACACCATGAGCTTTTTAACATAATAACTTATGGTATGGCACCTTATCGAATGTCTTCTGAAAACTTAAGTACAGTATATCCACCAGTTCCCCTTTATCCACAGCACTTGTTACTTCTGGTGCATATCGTTCCAAATACTCAATTTGCAAATATCCTCTCGAAAATTACAGAGCCAAGTGTGGATTTTTCCCTCCAAAAATAGTGTTTCGTTATTGCCATGTTGGATTAGGCCAAGATGTGAGTATTCCTGACCATAAAGTTTTAAAAATTAATTTGCACAGTTTTTGAAAAGTCCCACATTGAAAGGTTGCAGCTTTGGCTTCAGGACTTCGAAGGTAAAATGTTTGCGATCTTGGCATGTGTGCAGTTCCTTTGTCTGCTTTACAGGGTGGCACAGTGATTAGCACTGCTGCCTCACAGCTTCAAGGACCTGGGTTTGATTCCCGGCAGACTCTGCATGTTCTCCCCGTGTCTGTGGGTTTCCTCCGGGTGCTCTGGTTTCCTCCCACAGTCTGAAAGACATAGAAACATAGAAAATAAGTGCAGGAGTAGGCCATTCAGCCCTTTGAACCTGCACTACTATTCCATATGATCATGGAACTTCAGAATTCCGCTCCTGCTTTCTCTCCATACCCCTTGATCCCTTTAGCCATAAGGGCCACGTCCAACTCCCTCTTGAACATATCTAATGAACTGGCTCCAACTCTTTCTGTGGTAGAGAATTCCACAGGTTCACAGCTCTCTGGGTGAAGAATTTCTTCTGCATCTCAGTCCTGAATGGCTTACCCCTAATTCTTAGACTGTGATCCCTAGTTCTGGACTTCCCCAACATCGGGAACATTCTTTCCTCACCTAGCCTGTCCAGTCCCATCAGGATTTTATATGTTTTGACGAGATTCCCCTTCATTCTTCTAAGTTCCAGTGAGTATGAGCCCAGTCAAAGCAGACGTGCTGGTTAGGTGCGTTGGCCATGCTGAATTCTCCTTCAGTGTACCGGAGTGTGGCGACTAGGGGATTTTCACAGTAACTTCATTGCCGTGTTAATGTAAGCCTACTTGTGGCTAACGAATAAAGATAATGAAGAAAAAAAAAGGCACTGTTAACCAACCCATTGTAAATGTGCTTTGCTAATGAGAGGAGTCATCCTGTACATATACACTTGGATGCAAATATCATTGAGCAGGATTTCACCTTGACAGTGCTTTCAAAGTATCCAGTTTAACAATATTAAACATTTTGCAGGTATTAATGATTCCTACCAGATGGGTATCTTCCATATTCTAGCAGCTATTCTTCACTTGGGGAACGTGACAATTAAATCGAATGAACGTGATGCGGATAACTGCTTTATCCCGGTGAGTATCCGGGAACATTTGATCTGTGGAGTTTTGTGAATTTGTTTGGATATAACCAAAGTGAATGTTGCAACCGTTAGTTATCTCTAACGTCTCTGCGACAGCTTTAATGGACTTGTTTTCTTGAACTTGGGAAACCTATTGGGCAGTGCTACTCTCACAGTGGTATTTGGGAAGAGAATCAAGATATAGAACCCAAAGATGCTGGAAAATTTCAGCAGGTCTGACAGCCTCTGTGGAGAGAAAATAGTTTTGAGTCAGGCTGACCCTTTGTCAGAGCCGAGGTATAGACCCTGGAGTTATGATGGAACCGGGATTATGGGGCGAATTTTACTGTCCTGCCCAGCACAGCGATCGGAGCGGGCGAGGGGTGGATCACGGAAAGACTCGTTGACCTCGGGCAGGATTTTTCCATTTTAGGGTGAAAATCCCACCCTACATGGGCAGTTTGTGACTTGGAGGGCAAGTTGGACGTTACTCTTCTCCCTGGTGGTATAGGTCACGAGGCTGGAAGGTGCCATCAGAATGAACTTTGCAAGTTGCTGCAGTGCTTATTGTACTTACTTCAGCCACAGTGTACTAGGTAGTGTATGTAGTGTACTAGTGGTGTACGTAGTGTGCTGGTGGTGGAGCAGATGGATATTCATTGTGGACTGCTTGGTACCACACTCAGTTGAATGCTGCCTTGATGTGAAGGGCAGCTGCTGTCCTGTGTCTTCTGAGCTTTTACATTCATGGCTGCTTGTGGATCTTCTGAATGCTCTTTCCGCTGATACTGCAAGGAGAGCTCAGGGCGGCACGGTGGCACAGTGGTTAGCACTGCTGCCTCGCAGCACCAGGGACCCGGGTCCAATTCCCAGCTTAGGTCACTATCTGTGTGGAGTTTCTCCCCGTGTCTGTGTGGGTTTTCTCTGCATGCTCCAGTTTCCCCTCTCAGTCTGAAAGACATGTTGGTTGGGTGCACTGGCCGTGCTAACTTCTGTCTCAGCATACCCGAGTGTGGGTACGCTGCCGGAGGGTGGCGACTAGGGGATTTTCACAGTAACTTCATTGCAGTGTTAATGTAAGCTTATTTGTGACAGGAATAAATAAACTTTAAACTTCACTTATCCAGAGATGAAATCATGCATGATTAAGTATGTGGCTTACATGTTGCTTTGCAGTCAGCATAAGACTCACAATGGAGTAGTGGGCAACTTATAAAATTCTGACAGGGTTAGACAAGGTAGATTCAGTAGGAATGTTCCCAGCGGTGGGGAGAGTCCAGAACTAGGGCTGATAGTTTGAGGATAAACCTTTTAGAACTGAGGTGAGGAGAAATTTCTTCACCCAGAGGGTGGTGAATGTGTGGAATTCACTACCACAGAAAGTAGTGGAGGCCAAAACGTTGTGTGATTAGATATAGCCCTTGGAGCTAAAGGGATCAAAGAATACGGGGAGAAGGGGAGGGGGGATCAGGATATTAAATCTGGTGATCAGCCATGATCATAATGAGTGGCGGAGCAGGCTCAATGGGCCAAATGGCCCACCCTTTCTTCTAGTTTCTACGTTTCTATTTGTGTTTCTTCATATGAGATGTAAGTAAGTTTTGGTATGTGACTCAACCATGGAATGAAAAGAGCAAAATCATAATGAATGCAATCCCATTTTCATAGAATTGTAGAATCCCTATAGTGCAGAAGGAGGCCATTCGGCCCATTGAGTCTGCACTGACCACAATCCCACCCGGGCCATATTCCCATAACCCCACGTATTTACCCTGCTAATCCCCCTGGTATTAGTATTAATTTAGCACGGCCAATCAACCTAACCTGCACACCTTTGGACTGTGGGAGGAAACTGGAGCACCCAGAGGAAACCCATGCAAATATGGGGAGAAATACAGCTCAGACAAGGCCGGAATTGAACCCGAGTCTCTGACACGTGAGGCAGCAGTGCTAATCATTGTGCCACCATTACACTTAACATCCACTGAAAAATATCTTTGTATTATTTCCCCCCCCCCCCCCCCCCAAACCCTTTCACCCTTTCAGGGCAACTACCACATTCCTTAGGCAGTCAGTTATCACTCTCTACCTCTGTTCTGCCATTCACACATTCTGAACACTTAATGGACACTTCTAACACCTTCTAGCCTTCTGTGTCCTCATTTGAGTTCCCTTTGTCCCATTCCATGCTCTTCCCCCGTAGTATAAATCTCTGCTGATTCTCTTTGCTCTCAGTTCCAGTGACGGGTCATCTAGACTCAAAATGTTGGCTCTGTCCTCTCTCCACAGATATTGTCAGACCTGCTGAGATTTTCCAGCATTTTCTGTTCTTGTTTCAGAGTCCAGCATCCGTCGTATTTTGATTTTTTTTCTCTTGCTCCTACAACTGGTTGGGCCGTTCATTGATGCTCAACTGATATTTGCACAACTAACCTCAGAATTGAAGCAGAAACGATTCAACAGCAATGATGAAATTGGTGTGAAATCCCATCCTTGCAGGACTGGGCTTGTCATCCCTAAAGCTGCCTTTCAATCACAAAAGATTTCATTTCTGGGCTTGTGTGCAAGGCCAGAAGGAGTTAACCTGGTTAGGTCAGCCCCTCTTAACAGAAGTATCAAAAACCTTTGAACAATTAAGGTGTGAATTTGAAGTCACTGACAGTCGATTTGTTCATTTACTTCCACACGGGTGCTTCTCCACTCGACCTGTTCACCCGAGTGTTTTTTTTGTTTCATGCAAACAAATCTGACTTTGTTTCAGGTTTAAATTTAAAACCTTTTTGCTACGAATGGTAGTGATCAGAATTGGATGGACGTGGCAAAAGGGCTGTGTGACAACCCTACCCCACTTCAGAGAGAAGGAAATAAGGACCTCAATCCACATGTTCTCTCACAATCACAGAACACAAATTCGGCTATTACCTCTACACAGGTCAAACTAATTCCCACACATGGTTCACTGGTTTCATTCACCTTGATAGCTGTAGTTTTCTAATAATGCTTCCCTGTATTTTATAAATGTCGGGATTGGTGATTCAAGCTTCTGGTTCAACTCCCTCTTGGTGGAATCACAAGCTCGGACTTTTTTTTCAGGTTTATTTATGTGTTGCATGTAGGTTTACATTAACACTGCAATGAAGTTGCTGTAGAAAGTTCCCTTTTCACCACACTCTGGCGCCTGTTCGGGTACACTGAGGGAGAATTTAGCATGGCCAATGCACCTAACCGGCACTTCTTTCAGACTGTGGGATGAAACTGGAGCACCCGGAGGAAACTCTACAGGCACGGGGAAAATGTGAAAACTCCACACAGACAGTGACCCGAGCCGGGAATCGAACCCAGGACCTGGAGCTGTGAAGCAGCAGTGCTAACTACTGTGCTGCTATATCTATGCTGTATACCACAATTACTTCTCATGATAGCACATCCCACTTTCTAATCGCTCCCTTGGTAAATTCCTCTTAAATTCTCTTGAATTGATTGAATTATCTTACACATACAGTTCCTAGTTTTGGACTCTCCACAAAAGAAAACTTTCTTTGTGTTTACACTATTCAGTCATTCGTAATCTAAAGACTTTGTCAGAAATATACCGGCACAGTGGTTAGCACTGCTGCCTCGCAGCGCCAGGGACCCGGGTTCAATTCCAGCCTTGGGTGACTGTCTGTGTGGTTTACACCTTCTCCCCATGTCTACGTGGGTTTCCTCTGGGTGCTCCAGTTTTCTCCCACACTCCCAAGATGCACAGGTTCGGTGGATTGGCCATGCTGAATTAGTTCCAAAGATGTTAGTTAGGTGGATTAGTCATGGTAAATGCACAGGGTTATGGGGATAGCGCAGAGGGAAGGGCTTGGATGGGTTGCTCTTTTGGAAAGTTGGTGCAGGTTCAGTGGGCGGAATGGCCTCTCCCCGCATTGTAGGGATTCTCAAGTTTGTTATGGTATAGTACGTAACAGCCCATATTTGACAAAACATAAAGTGCAGTACAGAGGTTCTTCACTATACTTGCCACTTTTGGTTATATTTACAGAGGACATTTATACTTAGTGTCAAACATTCTCTGGCGCTTACAACCCGAGAGGTTTTACACGGGGGTTTCAGCCCCTCAGCATTAGTGATAGGAGGGTTTTAGATACTGGCTGTTCCCCATTGCGCTGTCCCTCAGCGTGTTGCTTTGGACCGGAGAGTGTGTCTGTCTGAAACACTTGTCCACAACAGCTCTTCACACAGAACAACAGCAAGTTTCAGGCAGAGCAAAGAACATCCTTCACTTGGATAATGATCCTTCAGCAGGAATTGATATTTATCTCCATATACTTCCCTGGAAACTACAATAGCCTCGCTGCTTTGAGCAGCTTCATAATGTAAATCTCTATCAAGCCCCTGTCTCTCTTTTCTAGGGAAAACATTCTGAACCTCTTCAATCTTACCTGATAAAAGTGCAGTAAAACCTCTGATCTATGATAAATTTAAATATGGAAAGAAAAATGTTAATATTTGATTTGATTTATTATTGTCACATGTATTGGGATACTGTGAAAAATATTCTTGCGTGCGATACAGACAAGACATACCGTTCTGAGAGTACATAGAGAAGGAATGGAGAGCGTGCAGAATATTAGTCATAGCTAGGGTGTAGAGAAAGATCAACTTAACGCAAGGTAGGTCCATTCAAAAGTCTGATGGCAGCAGGGAAGGAACCGTTCTTGAGTCAGTTGGTATGTGACCTCAAACTTAATAATACTAATCAGTCTAATAATATCACATAGTGAGTGCTTGAAAGTCTGCTCAGGTTAGGTAAAATGCTTATCCTCTCTCTCAAATGTTTATATATTGAAATATAGATATGGTATAAAAGAATACTTTGGACTTTAGAGGTTACAAGTTAGGCTTATGTTGTGTTTGATATCGAAATCCAATTAGCTCACTCTCTTGAAGCTCCATACACAGCATTCCCAATATGCCTGTGGCATAACTGGTGCATGAGTAGGTGTCCCCACCCAGGGAGTGTCCAACCACAACCTCACTGGATTGATGAGAACTCCGGAAGGAAGGAGGGTGCTACACTCAATTTTTAAAATGACAACTTGGTCGCGAAATCTGCCCACCATTGTAGACAGCGGGATATATGGGAACGTTTTCTTACTTCAGTGGTGTTTGAGTCACTTAGTCAAGTCCCAGGACAAAGCCAAACAAAAAGGATCACATGATCCTCCATTGAACAGTGATGACAAATCCCTGTCTGCTGTAGGAAGGATGTGGTAACACTCGAGGGGGAACAGAGGAGATTCACCAGGATGTTACCTGGGATGGAGCGTTTGAGATGTAAGGAGAGACTGGGTAGGCTTGGGTTCATAGAACCCTACAGTGCGGAAAGAGGCCCTTTGGCCCATCGAGTCTGCACCGAACACAATCCCACCCAGGCCTTATCCCCATAACCCTACACATTATACCCACTAATCCCTCTAACCTACGCTTTTTCTCTAAAGCAGTGAAGGCCTTGGGGGAGGTTCAGTGTAACCCCCGTGTAAAACCTCCCCCCAAGCCTTCACTGCTTTAGAGAAAAAGGGGAATGGACAGGGTGAGTAGGGGGCAACTGTTCCCCCTGTTTGAGGCTTCAATCACAAGTGGGCTAGTTTTAGGGCAAGGAGATTCTGAGGGATTTGAGGAAAGAAATTTCACTCAGAGGGTGGTGGGATTCTGGAGTGCACTGCCTGGGAAAGTAATGGAGGCCGGAAACCTTACAACCGTTAAAAGATATTTGGGTGAGCACTTGAAATATTGTAACATTTGAGGATATGGGACAAGAGCAGGAAAATGGGGTTAGTGGTAGTTATTGTCACTGCAGACTTGATGGGCCGAAGGGCCTTTTCTATGCTGTATGACTCTACAGCTAACTCGACAATGTTCAGTTATTTAGCAGTCACAACAACAACTTGGTCTTGTGTGTATATCCTCACAATCCCCACCAGCTCTACAACTCTCAGCAATATCTGTGCTCCTCCAATTGTCTTCTTGAATATCCCTGACTTTAATCACTCCATCATTGATGGTCTTAGTCTGTCAAAGCCCTAAACTCAAGAAATCCCTCCCTAAAACTCTTTGCCCCTTTCCAACCTTCCTTAAACTCTTCTTAAAACCCATCTCATTGGCTAAACTTCTGTTCCATTTCCAGTGTGGCTGGGTGTCAGAATTTTATTTGACAATGTTCCTGTGTCATGCCTTGGGTCGTTTTACCACATAAAAGGTGCTATGTCAGTACAAGTTGTTGTTGCAGCATGGAAAAGTTGTTCCAGAGCATTTCAGAGGTGTGATTAAAATAATTGACACCAAACCAATGATCAAAATATGAAAGGAGGTGACCGAAAGATGGTCTTAAAAGAAGTGGTGGATTGGTGAAGGGGTTCATGGAAAGATATGAAGTGTGGGATACGCATGGCTGAAAACGCAACCAAGGTTGGGTGAAGCGATGGATGAGGGGAGGGAGGAAATGCATGATTAGGCAAAATAGGAGTTTGGGACTAATTAGATAGTTCTACCAAGGAAAGGGTACACACATGATGGACCAAATGACCTCTTTTTGTGTTGTAAGAGTCAATGATATCATATTGCCTACTACACATTGTTACTAAAGGTGCACTTGGCCACCCATTTGACACATAGCAGAATCGCACAATGGCCATTGGGTAAATACTTGGGCTCGAGTTGAGGATGCAGGTTAGCCTGGATTTTAGGGAGATTTACTGCTGCTTCTTTGGATGGTGCAATAAGTTTCACAACATGTACCTGCTCAGAAGGTGAAGATCCTGAATGATGATGTAGCTTTGACAGTGCAGCACTCCCTCTGCCTAAGATCTTCATGCACTCAGGGCCTGAAGTGGAGCTTGGACGAACAGCTGGCTAAGAGGTGATCATAACCATCTAAAGCAAGCTGACATTTTGTTTGGAAAATGGAGGTGGCTTTTTTGCCTGTTGGCCAATTTTAGTGAAATGGCTGCCGCTTTATTATTGCCTCTGACATTTTGCATCAAACACTGATTCTTCTCCTCTCAGTTGGAGATGGGAAGGGTATTTGATTAGGCGGAATGGTGGTACATCAGAACCGTGCCATATTCCCACCTCCACCAGAATTGAGTTATAGGAGGGAGGAAGGTGTCAGTCCCCCCCGCCCCACTGTCTAGAGGGGCCCTTTTGACCAACTAATGACCACCTAAGGGCTTCATCCCTTAAAATTAAATATTTCAAATTATGTGCAGAAAAATAATTGCATTAAAAAAAACAAAAAAAATTAAGGAACATATTATAGTGCAGTCAACTAAGTCATAACTAGATGATCTAAGTGTTAAGGTGACCCTGTTTATGTGTGTTCACATCAGAATTATCTGGCTTGGTTCAGTCTCATCTGAGGTGTGATGTTCCATTCTCAGCCTGTATAGTGATTGCTATTGCTATAACCATGTCTGCATTACACTGCTCTCCACATCCAGTTCATGTAATGGGACTTATATTCCTGTATTGTAAGGAATACATATAATATTCCTTTATATTATATGTATAATATAATAATGAATCTCCTTCCGTTAACATTTCAGGCAGTGAAGACCATGCCGTAGAATTCTATAGAATACCGTATAACCTTTACAATGCAGAAAGAGGCTATTCGGCTCATCAAGTCTTCACAAACCTTCCGAAAGAGCACTCTACCTAGGCCCACTCCCCTGCCCTATCCCCATAATCCCTCACATTTAGCATGGCCAATCCACCTAACTTTCACATCTTTGGACTGTGGCAGGAAACCGGAACGCCCGGAGAAAACCCCACACAAATGTACAAACTCCACACAAGAGTCACCCAAGGCCAGAATCAAACCTGGGCCCTTGGCAGTGTGAGGCAGCAGTGCCAGCCATTGTGCCACTGTGCCACTATGCCACCCCAGCCATAACCCCCAGAATAAAAGAAAATCTTATTTCCCCTCTGGTTCTTCCGCCAATCACATTAAATCACAGAATCCTACATTGCAGAAGGAGGCCATTTGGCCCTCCGAGTCTGCACTGACCACAGTCCCACCCAGGCCCTATCCCCGTAACCCCATGCTAGTCCCCCTGATACTAAGGAGCAATTTAGCATGGATAATCCACCTAACCTTCACATCTTTGGACTGTGGGAAGAAACCGGAGCACCCAGAGGAAACCCATGCAGACACGGGGAGAATGTGCAAACTCCACACTGACAGTGACCCAAGCAGGAATCAAGCCCAGGTCCCTGATGCTGTGAGGCAGCAGTGCTAACCACTGTGCCACTGTGCTGCCTGTGTCCTGTGGTTGTCAAAACCTCCTGCCAGTGCACCTGAGAAACCCTTCTTCTATCGAGTACTTTGAGAATGGATGTGTTCCCAAAATACTTAGATGCTTGTCTTCTTTAAGTTAATGATATATGTATTAAATAAAGTGCTCATGATAAAAACGAGTTTCCTTAGAGAAGCCAGACTGCATGGTGGCACAGTGGTTAGCATTGCTGCCTCATGGTACCAGGGACCCTGGTTTGATTCCTGGCTTGGCTCACTGTCTGTGTGGAGTCTGCACGTTCTCCTCGTGTCTGCGTGGGTTGCCTCTGGGTGTTCTGGTTTCTCCCCACTGTCCAAAGGTATGCAGGTTTTTTTTTCAAAAATATACTTTATTCATAAAAATCTCGATTAAACCATTGCAAACAGTGCAGAAAAGGTCATTTTTGCCGTCCTATACCGAATTACGGTCATTATATTTCAAAATTTAAAATGATATACATGCCTCAGATTTTACTGTGTGCCGTTATTTCTCAGATGGAAATGTGTGCTGGTTAGGTGAATTGGCCATGGTGAATTCTCCCTCCGTGTACCCAAACTGGCGCAGGAGTGTGGTGACTAGGGGATTTTCACAGTCACTTCACTGTAGTGTTAATGTAAGCCTTACTTGTGATGAATAAATAAACTTTCTTTTGCTTTACTTGATAAAATATTTGTTTTAAGTGGCAGCATAGAGCAGGCTAATCAAATTGCCTTAATTTGTTTCTGCCTCTTTCTGTTCTGGATTTTGTTCCTGTTTTTGTACAGGCCCAAATTTGTCTAATCAAATGTTTTGAAACAAATAACAAAGATATGCATCGACATTCACTCATCCAACCTCACGCCCTGAGATTTAACTAATGACGAGCTGTTACCCCGAAAGATAAGTGTTGAATAGTCATAGAGTCCCTATAGTGCAGAAGGAGGCCATTTGGCCCATCGAGCCCGCACCTACAACAATCCCACCCAGGTCCCATCCCTGTAACCCCACAGCCCTAACTCCCCCTGACACTAAGGGGCAATTTATCATGGCCAATCAACCTATGTCTGTACCACAACTCACGATCTGTAAAGATTTATAAACGGGTCATTTATGCAAAGCAGTAATGTCAGGTGACACACTGCAAAAGGCAGATTTCCAATTTATGTGCTAAAGTTTCAATATGTTTTATTGCTTTTTAAAAATATATATTCACTCTTTAATGGTATGTGGGCATTGCTGGCGAGGCCAGCATTTATTGCCCATCCCTAATTGCCGTTGAGAAGGTGGTGTAATCCTCCCAGAAATAAAACTTCAACTGGAGATTTGATTTGCAGGCTGCTTCACTGATGGTTTATTGACAAGGCCGCCACAGTCTCTGAATGCAATACACCAACTCTAATATCGGGCATGTTAGAAGTGCCCTCTGTTGGTTGATGTAGGGAAGGCATGATAATGAGGCTGTTGGAACTGAGCATTGACAGGAATCCTTAAGAAAACCACCATGGATAAGACAAATAGATTGACAATTTATATCTTTATGGGCTTGGTTTTAGTGCCAATATTACTTTTCGCAGGGATGCTGGATGTTTCTGAGCTTTGGCTCTGCCTATTGGAGTGTTTCATAGTATCGTAGAATAGAAATCCTACAGTGCAGAAGGAGGCCATTCGGCCCATCGAGCCTGCACCGGCGACAATCCCACCCAGGCCCTATCCCCATAACCCCACACATTTATCTTACTAATCCCCCCTGACATCGCCCTAATGCTAAGGAACAATTTACCATGGCCAACCTGCACATTTTTGAATTTTGGGAGGAAACCCACACAGACATGGGGAGAATGTGCAAACTCCACACAGACAGTGATCCAAGGCCAGAATTGAACCTGGGTCCCCAGTGCTGTGGAGCAGCAGTGCTAACCGCTGCGCCGTCGTGCCACCCCTAAATATAAACGTCAGGAGTGGGATTTCAACTCATAATGACACCAATGATGATTTTATCTTTAAAAGAGCAGAAAAATCTGCTGAATCCCCAATTTGCTGGTGACCTGGACTATACTTGGTGAAATGGCTTGTCTTTGCTTCCATTTCATTCATGTACAGGAAGCTGAGCCGAATGGCCTCCTTCTGCACTGTAGGATTTCTATTCTACGATACTATGAAACACTCCAATAGGCAGTTCCAAAGCTCAGAAACATCCAGCATCCCCGCGATAAGCAATATTGGCACTAAAACTGTGCCCATAAAGATATAAATTGTCAATCTATTTGTCTTATCTGTGGTGGTTTTCTTAAGGATTCCTGTCAATGCTCAGTTCCAACAGACAGACTCATTATCGTGCCTTCCCTACATCAACCAACAGAGGGCACTTCTAACATGCCCGATATTAGAGGTGGTGTATTGTATTCAGAGACTGTGGCGGCCTAGTTCCAGAAACAAAGTATTTCTACCCAGTCACTCACCAAGGATGAGGGCAGGAAAACGAATAATGCTTGTGGATTAACTCAGCAATCGCAGCAATGATTCTTTTGATTTATTATTGTCACGTGTATTAACGCACAGTGAAAAGTATCGTTTCTTGCGCGCCATACAGACAAAGCATACTGCTCATAGAGAAGGAAACGAGACAGTGTAGAATGTAGTGTTACATTCATAGCTAGGGTGTAGAGAAAGGTCAACTTAGTCCGAGGTGGGTCCATTCAAAAGTCTAATGGCAGCAGGGAAGAAGCTGCTCTTCAGTCGGTTGGTATGAGACTTCAGACTTTTGTACCATTTTTCTGAAGGAAAAAGGTGGAAGAGGAAATGTTCGGGGTGGGTGGGGTCCTTAATTACGCTGGCTGCTTTTCCAAGGCAGTGGGAAATGTAGACAGAGTCAATGGATGGGTTGCTCTCTCCCACTCGACCTTTTGACTAAGATCAGGCGTCAGATGTACTTACCTGGCAGAGGTGACAGTATGATCGGGCAGGTGACAAACAAGTCAGTTGCACTGGGGGTGTGCTGGCCCCTGCGATGGTGGTTTGCCTTGGCTAGGGTACGGTGAAGAATCAACGTGGTTAAACCAAGGCTTCATCTGATGCAATGTTTCAAAACAATCTTGGCCTTTTGGCTAAGAAGAAGCATGAGATCAAGCCCGGGTTGGGGGGGTGCAATGCCCCATCCTGTCAGCTTGGATCTTGTTTGTCCCTCATGTGGGGACCGTGAATTGGATTCAATTTGAATGGAGTTTTTTTGGTTGGAATAAAAATACTGAAGTACCAAAAAAAAATCAGAAGCTTTGGATCAAGCCCAAGATGGGGTGCAATGCCTTATCTAATGGGTAGCACTGCTGCCTCACACTGCCAGTGATCTGGGTTCAATTCTGGGCCTTGGGTCACTGTCTGTGTGGGGTTTGCACGTTCTCCTCATGTCTGTGTGGGTTTCCTCTGAGTGTTCCGGTTTCCTCCCACGCTCCAAAGTTGTGCAGGTTAGGTTGATTGGCTATGTTAAATTGACCCTAGTATCAGGGGATTAGCAGGGTAAATATATGGAGTTATGGCAATAGGGCCTGGGTGGGATTGTGGTCGGTGCAGACTCGATGGGCTGAATGGCCTCTTCTGCACTGTCGGGATTCTATTCTATGATTGCCGGCTTGAATCTTGTTTGACTTTTTTGTGAGGACCATGAATTGGATTCGATTGGATTTGGAAGTTGGTTTTTGGAGTAGGTAAGGAATGGATTGGGGTTTGCCTGGTCCACTCTGAGCATTGACTTTGTAACATTAAGGATGGAGTAAGTAATTTTACAAAAAAGAGCTCATTGCGTACAAATGTGATATAATTGGAGGAACTGAATAAAGCATCACATGCATTCAGGCTCCTTGTGATATGATTAGATCACACACGGATTTAAAACCAATGCTGTTTTGTGTGTGTACCACCTGTCTGATTTTTAACAAGAAGTGAGCTGATCGGAGAGTGATCCAGATTGATTGGGGATGTGACTTTCTTGTCTCTGGCAGCCTAACACTGAGCACCTGATCATCTTCTGTGAGTTGCTGGGTGTGGACTACGAGCAGATGGCCCACTGGCTCTGCCACAGAAAGATTGTCACTGGCTCCGAGACCTACATCAAACCCATGCCCAAGTTTCAGGCCATCAATGCCAGGGATGCCCTGGCGAAGCATATCTACGCCAGCCTCTTCAACTGGATTGTTCACCATGTCAACCAGGCTCTGCATGCTTCAGTCAAGCAACATTCATTCATCGGAGTGCTGGATATATACGGGTGAGTTGGCTGCTCTGCCTTCACTTTCAGGGAATTGGGTGCATGTATGGACCGATGGTGAACTTCTTCCACTGCACCATTCTGCAGCTTGTGCTAAGTTACACGTTAGAGAATAGGGTCCCCAAAATATCATGGATAAGGCCATTTATCCAGTATCGGTGCTCTCTGATCAGATTTAACGGTTTGCAATAGAGTCTACAGTGCCGAAAGAGGCCATTTGGCCCATCGAGTCTGCACCGACAACAATCCCACACAGCCCCTATCCCCGTAACCCCACATATTTTACCCTCCTAATCTCCCTGACACTAGGGTCAATTTGGCATGGCCAGTTCACCTAAGCCGCACATCTTCGGATTGTGGGAGGAAACGGGAGCACCTGGAGGAAACCCACGCAGATGTGGGGAGAATGTGCAAACTCCATACAGGCAGTCACCCAAAGTCAGAATTGAACCTGGGTCCCTGGTGCTGTGAGGCAGCAGCACCAACTATTGTGCTGCCTTCCGTGCCATCGTGCTACCCAGTTTCCTACAACTTAAGTATCACGGAATCCCTACAGTGCAGTAGGAGTTCATTTTGCCCGTCAAATCTGCAGTGACAGCAAATCCACTTATTAAAAGCAGAACACAGCCAGTGAAGAACCTATTGTGCATTTCTATCAGTGTTAGAATTTACAGCTATCTCGTTCTGGCCAGCGTGAAAATTTTGTGGCAATTTCCCGAATAGCTGAACTGTCGGACTTAATTACCCAGAGAGGGGAGACCAGCAACCAAGGGGCAGAATGTGCATGATTCCGGCAATCGATTTGTTCGTCTCATTTTGAGAAGAAGCTTTGGTCGTGTTTTAAGTGCAGTTCGTGTTCTTAATCTTTTATGCAGGTTTGAGACTTTTGAAATAAACAGTTTTGAACAGTTTTGCATCAATTATGCCAATGAGAAATTGCAGCAGCAGTTTAACATGGTAAGTGAAGGGTGAGTTTGTGCATCTCTATCAGTTATCTTGTGTCTCTATGCAGATTGGCTGAGATCAAGCCCAAGATGGGGTGCGATGCCTTATCTTGTCAGCTTGGATCTGTTTGTCTCTCTTGTGAATTGGATTCTACTGGATTTTGAATTTGTGTTTTGGAGCAAGCAGAGAATGGATTTGGGTTTGTCTGGCCCACTGTGAGCATTGGCTTTAAGAACGGAGTAAAAAATGTTTCAAAATCTCAGTTGGTTCCTGTGCAGTAAGATAAGCAGGTGATAGTTCATTGCCCGCCTGTCACACAGCTGTTAGGTTCTGTAGACATCAGTGGAATTGGTCATTGGTCAGGGAATATAATACCTGGCTGACTCCATTTTGTGCAATCGCCCACAACTAATTTCTCCTCCTGTGATGCTTGAGTGATTTGGATCATGAGGAGATTCCCAAAGAAACCCAATAGTCACAGAAGCAGTCTGCTCGACTGACTGGGGTAAAGCAGTGCCACACGTGCTGAAGGCAGCTACTGCCGTTGCCTGGCTTCCATAGAGTCATAGCATCCCTACAATGCAGAAGGAGGCCATTCTGCCCATTGAGTCTGCACCAAGCCTTTGACAGAGCATCTTACCCAGGTCCTATCCCCGTAACACCACGTGTTTATCCCATTAATCCCCCTAACCTACACATCCGGGGACACTAAGCAGCAATTTAACATGACCAATCCACCTAACCTGCGCACATTTGGAGTGTGGAAGGAAACCAGAGCACCCGGAGGGAACCAACGCAGACACGGCGCGGAAGTGTAGACGCGACACAGATAGTCACTGAAGGCCAGAATCAAACCCAGGTCCCTGGCACTGTGAGGCAGCAGTGCTAACCACTGTGCTGCCCTTGGAAAGGAGATGTCAGTGGAAATCGTATTGTGTGTTAAATAATTAGACCCCAGTTGAAAAGATTTGATCAGGGATTTCTTTTCAAGCAACAGCAATGATGATGAATAACTTTTTGTGGGGGGGGGAGTGGGATCAGACTATTGAGTTGGATAATCGGCCATGATCATAATGAATGGTGGAGCAGGGTTGAAGGGCTGAATGGTCTCCTCCTCCAATTTGCTATGTTTCCATGTGACTGTGTGGGACCAGCTCTCCGATCAGCCTTGGCATCATTGACTTACGGCCAATGCAGGCTGTTATGGTGGTTCCCTCTTCATTATCCTGCGCTGAGTAGAGTAGATTGAAAACACTGGGCGCCAATCATCAGATTCAATGAATTATTTTAGTCTCTAGCTACAGTCTCTGTCGGAGCAACAGGGTCGTCATTGTCCCAGGTATTCTTTTTTACTTCAAAGTTGGGAGGGCTTTCCGGCAGCTCATACCCCTACACTGAGCCAAGTTAGGAAAAGTCACCCGCTAACTCATTTAAACTCAATGGATATTATTGTGCTCTCTGCATGAAAAAATGTTATTGCTTTTAGCTGCAGCTTGAATTATACAATTTAGCAATTCCTCATTATTGAAGCATTTGGGGACTTTCTTTTTAATTGTTAGTGTGTCTGAGAAGCTGCCAGTGTTACCAGTAAAAGCAGTGTGGGGATATAAAAACAATTGAACAAGCGCTGGGCAAGTGCGGTGTTCGGAATGGTTGGATTAAGATGCGTTAGATCATGAACTAGAATTTGTTATGTGGTGCGCCAGCTTTTGGAATGCCAGAACTTTACCAGCACACCTGCCCCGAGGCTCACAGAACATCGTTCTCCATTGGCCTCAGGTGGGGGAAGCGGTAAAATTCCGGCAAAAGTGCGGAGTTTGGAAATGGTATAGTCTGGGTTCAAACAGCACCGGGTTTTGCTCAGTCTGGGAGGCCATGTTGTAATGATACAGGTAGACACATCATCCTGGTGTTAGGCCCTTGTAATATGTCCAATAGGTTTTGAGGGAACTCTCTAAAAGATATGTCACTGATGAAGGGGGCAGGCGTTTGTCTCGTCTTGCCCCAGAATTCTTTATCACTTCCACGATCACCAACTAAAGACGAGTTTAATTTTAAAAGTAAGAAATGTCTTCCTGAGGAGTAGGAGTTCTCTGACCCACTCCACAGTTCTGGAAAGTAACCTCCATTCTATTGCCTCATCCAACCTCCTCTCCCCGAACCCCCCTCATACTGGCTGTTGGGAGCCTGTTGGCTGGAGTTGCTTTTGGGGGACAACAGGTGCCGACAGCCCCCTCAGAAATATCGATGAGGACCAACTTTGGGAAGGCATCTTGCCTCTCCATTCCCTCTCGCTCTGTTTGTTATAATGGGCCCTGACTAATTTCTTCCCCCTCACATTGACAGTTTATTAAATGCTAATTTGGGTAGAATTTGTGACCAATCGATGTATTCCTACATCAGGTTGCATAGTAAACTGTAGATTGATGCAAGAGTCTGTAAAGGTGAAAATTCTAGCACCTTTCTCAAATGCTTGGAGTATTGTGTACACTTTTGGTCACTCTCTTATAGGAAAGATATTGATAAGCTGGAAAGAAGATCTATGAGGATATTGCCAGCACGAGTGGGCCTGAGTTACAGGGAAAGGTTGGCCAGGCTAGGAATTTATTCCTAGGAAGATAGGCACTTGGGGACTGACCATATCGAGGCATATAAAATTATGAGGGGCATAATTAGGATGAAAGCATGTAGTCTTTTTCCCAGGGAAGGGGAATTGAAAACTAGAGGGCATTGGTTTAAGATGCGAGGGGAAAGATTTAAAAGGGACCTGAGGGGCAACTTCTTCACGCAGAGGGTGACGTGTATATGAAATGAGCTGCCAGAGAAAGTGGTTAAGGCAGGTGCAACAGCAAGATTTAACAAGTATTTGGGAAAGGATTAGAGAGATTGAGAATAGCTGGGAGGGCACCATGGTCGGCATAGACTGGTTGGGCCGAAGGGTCTGTGACTCTATGCAAAATTGTGGAGTCTTCACTGGGCATGGTCTACAGCAGGCTTGACTCGTGTCAGTGGAATTGAATATATCACCCTCCTGACCTGAGGAAGCTTACTGTTTTTACTCATGATCAGAAAGAGAAAATGTAAAATTGAAACTAGATGTAGTACATGGACAAATAATGATGGGTGCGTGTCACCAAGAGAATGCGTTCTGATTTCTGCCATCTCGGCTGAATCTTAAAAATTGCTTGGAATAAGAGTTGGAAACTGGAAGAGCCTTGTTGTAAATATCCAGTAAATTAAGATGTTCTTCAAGAAATCTGCAGGTTTAAAATTCATTGCAATTCCCCAAAGCAGCCTTGCTGCCCATGGAGCCTGTACTTGATGTAGAAAGTGGCTCTCTCTTCAGGCATTTAAATGGAGGGTTGAATTTTAATACGTTCAGCATTTTCGAGGCAAATGATGACTAATGAGATTTATTTTCCAGCACGTGTTCAAGTTGGAACAAGAGGAGTATATGAAGGAACAGATCCCATGGACACTAATAGATTTCTATGACAATCAGCCTTGTATCAATCTAATTGAAGCCAAACTCGGTATTTTGGACCTATTAGATGAAGAGTGCAAGGTAAGTCTCAACAATTAGAAACAATTTGACTTTCGTTCAGTAGTTAGTCTCCTCAGATCACCGTGAGCTTCTTTGTAGAATCACAGACCCTACGGCATGGAAACAGGCTCTTTACCCTGAACTGGTCCACACCAACAAAAAGCCCATCTAAACTAACCCTATTTCCCTGCATTTGGCCCATATCCCTCTAAACCTCCCCTGTCCATGTATCTGTCCAAATGCCTTTTAAATGTTGTCAATGTCCCTGTTTCAACCACTTTCTCCAGTAGTTCATTCCACATACTTACCCCACTCTGTTTAAAAAAAAAAAGTGGCTCCTCAGGTTGCCATTAATTCTTTCCCCTCTTAACTTAAACCTATATCCTCTAATTCTCAATTCTCCAACCCTAGGAAAAAGACTGAGTGCATTTACCCTATCCATGCCTCTCATGATCTTACACACCTCGATAAGTTTGCCCCTCAGTCTCCTACATTCCAAAGAAAAAGTCCTACCCTGTCCAATCTCTCCCTAGAACTCCAGTCCCTTGAGCCCTGGTAACATCCTTGTAAATTTTTTCTGCACTTCTCCAGTTTAGTAACATATTTCCTGTAGCAAGGCGACCAAAACCAAACGCAACATTCCAGGTCCGGCCTCACCAATATCCCGGACAACTGCAACGTAACTTCCCAACTTCTATACTCACTGCTCTGACTGATGAAGGCCAGCATGCCAAAAGCCTTCTTCACTGCCCTACCTACCTGTCACTCCACCTTTACAGAACTTCAGTGCTTCAAGTTGACCAGAATTGATTAAAATATTGGGGTCAGTATGTTTCGGACATCAGGAGCAAGCAATCCTTGTTCAGCCGCTTTGGACAGGCTGTTCACTGATGAATGTTTCCCTCCATGTTAGAATGGTAAGCCATTATTTGGGCTAGATTGTAATTGGGAATGGAGCCAAATGGTTGGGATTTATATAAACAGTCCAGACTACAAACTGTGCAACTTAGGAATTTGAATTTGGTTAGTCCTGGGGCTAGTGCCAGATAAAATAACCACAAAAAAAAACCATTGGGTTGTTTTACAAAAAATAATTCAATTTCTTCACTAGGGTGTTGACTGGGCTGGAGCATTTCAGTTATGAAGAGAGGCTGGTTAGGCTAGGGTCCTTTTCCTTCGAGCAGAGAAGGTGTGAGGGGGAGGGGGACCTCGGAATATAGATAGGTTGAGGGTTGATAGGAAGCAACTTTTCCCCTTGGTGCAGGGATCGCTAACCAGGGGATATAAATTGGAGATTTAGAAGGGATTTGAAGAAAACCTTTTTCACTCAGAGGGCGAGGGGAATCTGGAACTCATTGCCTGAAAGGTTGGTAGAGACAGGAGTCCTTGCAATATTTTAAGAAGCATTTAGATGAGCACTTGAAATGCCATAGCATACAAGGCCACAGACCAAGTGCTGGAAAATGGGGTTAGAATTGATAAGTGCTTGATGGCTGGCGAAGACATGATGGGCTGAAGGGCCTTTGTGCTGCATTAGGACTGTAGGACTGTGTGATGGTGGCTTCTCATTAATGAAAATCAAGTGACTCCTGACAGGATAGAGTTGACCTCAGGGGAAACTAGACCTCACAAGAGAGCAGATATAAAATATTCCCTACAACATCAACCCTGGAGTAGCTTTTACCGGAGATCATGTCGTTTTATTCTAACTTCACAAAACACAAATTGATTCTCAGTTGCGACTGGTGTTTCTAATTTGTTTTTACGTTAAGATGCCCAGAGGATCTGATGACACTTGGGCTCAGAAGCTGTACAACACTCACTTAAACAAGACAACCTTGTTTCTTAAACCACGCTTGTCAAACAAGGCCTTCATCATCCAGCACTTTGCAGACAAGGTAAAAGGATTTTCCAGTCACATTGTCCCTTGTAGATATCATGAGTTGTTCTGTTTTAGGGGGTGTAAGTGTGAAACTTGCTGGTAACAATACAAAATGCTGCCTGTAAGCATGATTTGTATTGTCTTGTGCAGTGTCTCAAAGCATGAAGATTTGAATCCCTTTGCTAACTTCTCAGTCGATCCTTGGTTGCCAAAGCAACTTTTATATTTCGCTCTTCTGTCCGTAGAAATCATTCTTAATCTTTAAATGATAGTGTTTGTGTGGGCCTGGTTTAGGGCAAGGATGATCTTCTTCAACGGGGTCACCCGTCTCCCTGTCTTTCTATGCTGACGGAGGGGGAAACTCTGCACTGTCTGTAATTCAGTGACAAAATTGTTTGTCAGTAAATAATATCAGTACTTTGTTTATGCGGCTAACTTTCCTGTTCTGAAATGATCCCGTGTTTACTTGCATCAATGACTCCTCGCTGTCTGGAAGCAGATTAATCTGGACCTGATTGAGCTTGTTCAACCTTGTTAGAGGAGAACTTGCCTTTCAGGACTGTATTTTTCATAGAATCCTTACAGTGCCAGAAGGAGGCCATTCGGCCCATCACATCTGCACCGACAACAACCCAACCCAGGCCCTATCCTCGTAATACCATATATTTACCCCGCTAATCCCTCTAACCTACACATTCTGGGATAGTAAAGGGCAATTTAGCATGGCCAGTGCACCTTAATCCACTTATCCTTTTCTCTGAGAATATTTGGATTCCAAGGTTGAAACCTTTAGCGTCATTGGACAGAAATACTGAATTTGAAATTCTCCAAAGAATTGTTTTGTTTGAACTTTGAACAAAACTCTTCTGATGCTTCTCACTCTATCAATGACATTTAACCATCTTTTAGCTCCTCACGAGCAGGCCTGCTTCCCGGCAGTACTTTTGACCTTTTATTGTTTCGGTCTGAGGAACGTCTTAAGTTACGGTGTTTCGTTTTGGATTAATTTTTGCCTCTCTTCCAGAAAGCTGCAGCAATTGTTCACTAACGTGCGTCTCGTGTTGTTCTGATGAATTGTGATGGTCTTGAACAGGTTGAGTACCAGTGTGAGGGGTTTCTGGAGAAGAACAAGGATACGGTGTACGAGGAGCAGATCACTGTGCTGAAAGCGAGTAAGGTGAGTGCTGCTCACATCCTGAGCAGTTGTAAGTGTGAAAAGCTGGAGCCCGTTTTGATCTGACAGTCTCACTGCAGCTAAATGATCCATTCTATGTCAGGTAATCCAACACTCCTGACATAAGGCAGACCTTATCCTGTTATCTGTCAGTAATCCTGCATGGGGATATCTGGAAAACATCTTAACCTAGATTTGGGTTTTTCACAGTGCAGGTGTAGTTTGAAAATGATGCAAATAAAAGTCACGTTAGTGAACTGTTGCTATTCTTGCATTTCCTTGGCTTTTTTTTCCAAAACCAATTGAAAATCCCATGATCCAAATTGGGGGAATCGAACTTGACTGGGGTGGGAAGATGGAAGTATTTGTGATGGATGTGCAGAACGATACAACCTCCTCCAGAATCATAGAATCCCTACAGTACAGAAGGAGACCACTCGGCCCATCGAGACTACACCAACAATAATCCCACCCAGGCCCTCTCCCCCCAAACCCTGCATATTTAGCTAGTTCCCCCTGACACAACTTAGCATGGCCAATCAACCTAACCCCCACATTTTTGGAGTGTGGGAGGAAACCCACGCAGACACGGGGAGAATGTGCAAACTCTTCATAGACAGTGACCGGAGACCGTAATTGAATCTGGGTCCCTGGCGATGTGAAGCAGCAGTGCTATACCACTACAGATCCAAGTGCCACCCAAGTGAGAAAGTAATAAGTCAAAAATAATCCCATTTCTTTGATATTTGCCTTGCTGAAGCAAGGGCGATTGATCCTTCTGGGGGCTGAAGGGCCTCGTTCCGTGTCTACAGCGGGAGCTTTGCCTACTCTCAGTAGATATCATGGTGAGCGGAACATTCAGAATGGTCAAGGAACCGTTCCAGATTTCACCTCAAAAGTTGTTCTGCCATATCATGGTGGTGGAATTAAGAAGTGCCTACACCCGAGGGAGTACAGTTTCTCTATTTGCCCTTGAATGGGGTGCAATCCTAACCCTTCCAAGTTCTGCCCCAAATTACGACCCCCCTGCTTTAATCACCACCACCCCTCCCCCACCAACCCCAGCCTAATTGCCCCTTCCCCATCAGGAGTTTTCCAAAAGAAGAACTGATTCTTGGTTATGACGTGTACCAGTAAAACTTGGGTTTTCAAGGTCAGCATTTGAGGAAAAAGTTGCTGTTAAATTCCAGGTACTAAGTTGATTTAGAGAGTTGTGGGAGGGCCATGGTCTAATGGAAGTTGAATGTAAATTTATCATGGGTAAATTAACCTCTAGACTTGTTAACCCTCGTGGTCCAGCTAGGTTACACAGAGCAGGAGTTGGGGGGTCCCAAGTTTGACACCCTGACTATGCTGAGTTAACTTACCTCTATTTGGGCAGCAGTGTGATGGTCCTGGGTTCTGAGAGTGAAGATGGGAATGGGTTCCTGTTCTTGCTGATTACCTAGAATGTCCCGCTGGAATTGAATATATGGACACAGGTGGAAAAAGGATTGAGGCCTTCCCCATGATGAGGCATGATGGAGCAGGATATCCCAGTCGGCTTTGAGAGCAAATGGGGTTCCTGATGCTGACTTTCTGGCACTGAGATTGACTCAGTGACATTCCCAAAGGCAGTCCCTTAATTGAACACCTCTTGAGCTTGCCATCCTATTAAGGAGGACAGGCCCCTGATGCTGCTGGCCCAGTTAGTGGGCTGGCGGCTCTCGAGCTTGGGAAGCTCTACAGGTGGAGATGGCACAGTTGAGATGAATAGGAGATCTTGAAAATGACTCAACAGGAAGACAAAAATTATAATTGTTTTGATGGGGGAGGGGGATGGTGGGGTGAGTGCAGCAGGATCCTGGGAACAGGAAGGGCAATTCCCTCTGTTTAGATCATTGAACCTATGAAGCTGCCTTCTATGCCTCCCCCTTTGGGGGTGGAGTCTCCCAGCCTGATGGAACCCCGCCCCCCCCCCCCCAGCCCAGCTCAGCCCAGCCCAACCTGCCATAGTGAGGCCCCCTCCATTGAGTTGGCCGCACCCCTACGTTGTTGGGTGATGGAGGTTGGGGAGAGAGGGCAGGGTTGGAAAATGGACCCTCATTGAGGTCGAATCCTGTAAATTGCCTGCCTCAATATGCAGACACCTGATCTTGTCCAGACCAGTAAACCTCTTGCTCCTCCTCCTTCTCCCCCCCCACTGCCCCAAACTATCACCTCCAAACCAGCCAGCACAGAGCTGGGATAATTCAGTCCTTGATGTGAAGGCTCCTGTATTACCATTGGCTGCCTGTCAAATTGGCATTGAGGGGCGATGGATATTTGTGAAATGATAAACAACGCAGCGGCCGAGGGCAGCGAGAGGAATGGGGACAGCTGCTTGTGTCTTTAGTTGGGGTGTTTTTCTGTTTTAATGCTGATTGTGACCTTTCTTTTGTTCTGTTTGATGCCTGTGGACGTTGACTCCTCAGAAGGTAAAGGCTTTTGAAGTTTCCAGTTTGTAATTCTGGCTGCTGCATGGCTGTCCCAGGCTGTCAACTCAACAAACAAAAACCATCAGCTTAAAGTACCTGCCACGTGGGGTAGAATGAACCAAGAGAGGAGTTCCTCTCTCCCCACCTCCATATCATCCATCTTATTTAACCACCTCCAGTAATTAGAAACGTGCATGTATTTTCTGGCTGTTCAGTTGGCTCGGAAAAGCAAATGATAGAGCAGACCAGTTAGTCCTTCGAGCCTGCACCGCCATTCTCTACAATGATTTACCTCATTTTTAAATATTCATTCGTGGGATATGGGTGTCGCTGGCTGGCCAGCATTTATTGCCCACCCCTAGTTGCCCTTGAAACTGAATGGTTTGCTAGGGCATTTGAGAGTCAACCACATTGCTGTGGCTCTGGAATCACATGTAGGCCAGACCAGGTAAGGACGGCAGATTTCCTTCCCTAATGAACACAAGTGAACCAGATGGGTTTTTCCGACAATCGACGAGAGTTTCGTGGTCATCAGTAGGTTCTTAATTCCAGATGTTTTTAATTGAATTCAAATTGTGCCATCTGCTGTGGTGGGATTCGAACCCGGGTCCCCAGAACATCAGCTGAGTTTCTGGATTAATAGTCTAGAGATAAGGAGGCAATGGCCTAGTCGTATTATCTCTATTTTTCCGCCTGCATTATCACTTGATTCAGTCTCACTCTTGCATATACTCGATGATGGACCATTCCCAACTCTCTGGGGTCAACAATTCCAGAGATGTCCAACCCCCTTGAGTGGAGAAATTTCTCCTCATCGTCATCCTAAGTATTTGACCCCTTAACCTGGGTCTATATCTCCGTGTTTTAGATTTCCCATCACATTCTTCAGATCTACAAGACTGTGTGATGGAGAAATTGTGTGAGCACATCCAGAATGGAGGACGGGGGTGGCCTCAGCACCCCAGGCTAGGGAGGAAATTGTGGCTGCAGTTGCTGGAACCTGATCATGTAGAACTTTGCCAAAGATGTGCGATTGTGAGCGGAGGGCAAGAGTAAACTTGACGATGATTCCTCCCGCTGCGGGCTCCCCACAGTCAGGGAGCCAGCCAAGGTGTGAATGAGGACCGCTGGAAAAAACCTGATGAATCATGCCCACAGAAGGAGGCCCTTCAGCCCATCATGTCTGCACTGGCTCTCCAAATAAGCAATTCACGTAGTGCCAAACCTGTACCTTTGTGTAATCCTGCACATTCTTCCTTTCAGATAACCGTCTAATCCCATTTTGAATGTTGATTGAACCTGCCTCAGGCAACGCATTCCAGATCCTCAACCACTTTGTTGTATTAAAAAAAAGGATTTCGTTCATGTCACTTCTTTTGCCCAGTTATCTTAAATCTGTGGCCTCCTTGTTCTCAATCCTATTATAGATAGGAACAGTTTTTCTCCATCTGCTCTGTCCAGATCCATCATGGTTTTTGTCTGATACCTCCATCAAATCTCCTCTTGCCCTTCTCTGCTAGAACATTTGCAACACCTCCAATCTGTCTTGTACCCCAGTGGCAGTTATGGTAGAGAAGAGCTGATACAGTCCATAAACTGGACTCGGTGTTTGAGTGCAGAATTACTCCAAACATAATGCTTGCTTTCTACCACATCACAGCAATTGGCTGCACTCTGGAATTGTTCACTGCATGATGGCGATGCTTATAGTCCAGGTATACTTACAAATGATGAAGGCAAAATATCGCAGATGCTGGAATCTGAAACAAAAACAGAAGATGCTGGAAAATCTCAGCAGGTCTGACAGCATCTGAGGGGAGAGAATAGAGCCAATGTTTCATCATAAAATCCCTACAGTGTAGAAGGAGGCCAATTGACCCATTGAGCCTACACCGACAACAATCCCACCCAGGCCCCATCCCCTTAACCCCATGTATTTACCCTGTTAGTCCCCCTAAGGGGCAATTTAGCATGGCCAATCCAGCTAACCTGCACATCTTTGGAGTGTGGGAGGAAACCAGAGCATCTGGAAGAAACCCACTCAGACCCGGGGAGAACATGCAAACTTCATACAGGCAGTGATCAGAATTGAACCTGGGTCCCTGGTGCTATGAGGCAACAGTGCTAACCACTGTGCCACCCTGTTGAGTCTTCCCATGCAGCAGGCAAACCAGGCTGACCCTGAAGGGTCATCCTGGCTCGAAACGCTGGCTCTATTCTCTCTCCACCGGTGCTGTCAGACCCGCTGAGGTTTTCCAGTGTTTTCTGTTTCTTAATGCTTAGAAATAAATAAGTTACAGTGATGTTGTAAAGGGCTTTTCAGTAAAAGCCCTGAATGGATCTTGCCCCATTCCAGTGACAGGGAAGCTGCAGTTCTACTATTGCAACTGGTGTCCAATCTTTGGATCAGTGCAAGTGGACAGCGCTGATATAAAACTGGTTCCGATTGCTGCAAGACTTCAGCCCTTGCATCTGCATGTTGGTCAAAACATTAACACAAATTCTAGTTCGCCTCTTGTTAGCTGTCTGAAGGCGAGCTGTTTACAAAAGGCTCAAGTAAGAATGAGACACAGTAACCTGGTCAACAGCCACAGATATCCATTGAAAACCTGCTGAACAAGAAGAAAAGTACAGCCCAGGAACAGGCTCTTTGGCACTCCAAGCCTGCGCCGATCACGATGCCTGCCTAATCTAAAACTGTATACGCTTACACAGTCCGTATCTTTCCATTCCCATCCTATTCATGTATCTGTCTAGTTGCCCCTTAAATGGTGCTATTGTACCTGCTCCCACCACCTCCCCGGGCAGCGCCTTCCAGACACTCACCACCCTCTGTGTAAAAAAACTTGCCTCGCACAGTCCCTCTAAACTGTTCCCCATGCACGTTAAATCTATATCCCCGAGTACTTGACTTTTCTACCCTAGAAAAAAGCACCTGACTATCCACTCTGTCCATGCCTCTCATAATCTTGTAAGATCTCTATCAGGTCACCCCTCAACCTCTGTCGTCCAGTGAGAACAAACCCAGTTCACCCAACCTCTCCTCATAGCTAATGTCCTCCAAACTGGGACTGGACTGAAATGGCGATGTGTAGGAAAAAAAATTTAAACAACCTGAGTTAATGGGTTCTGGAAATTCAGGGTGGATTAAACATTTTAGAGCAAGTTTACCAAGAACTGGGTTTAATTTTTGAGTGGAAAGCCTTTTTCAACAACGGGTATTAAAGGAATGTGCTTTCTGATGTGGATGTCCAGGGCCCATCGTGGGGGGTGGTGGGGAAGGGGAGGAATGGTTAATCACATCAAAATCTCTGTGTCGTTCGATTAATCAGGACCTGAATATAATTGGCATTTTGAGTACAAAATAATAAATTTTCTTGTGCACTTTTGAGAGGGCGGCGTGCATCTTTTTGCCATTTTAGCATCCAATTTCCCCTCTCCGTGTATAGATATCTGTCCAGGGAATTCAGTCAGGAACTCACGGTTCTCCAGGAAGGGGCACAAATTGACAGCCACTTTCTTCAGTTGTAGCTGATGAGACAAAGCTTTAATTTATCTATTGTGGCCCTTTCATAATCCAAATGGAGAATAAGTTACAACTGCATGGAATCGAGGCCGTGATTCTCCCATTGCGACCCGCAGCTTCTCTGTCAGGTCGGGTTGGGAGATGCGTTTCTCCGGCCTTGAACAGAGATTTGGGCGTGCGCGGGGAACGCATGCACGTCTTCCAGAGCCGGCGAACAGTTACCGGTCAGACCACATTGGAACCGGCGGGAAGACAGGAAAGTAATTTAAATCTTTTCTTGCATGTATTTAAATTATTGAGACCTTTCAGGTCCTGATTGAATCTCCCAGCCCACCGGAGTGAAGGGGGGGGGGTGTGGGGCAGTCGGGGCTGGTGGTGCCACCTGGGCATGGGCACCTTGGTGTGCCAGCCTGTGCCCCTGGCACTGCCCAAGGGACAAAGTACCCATGCCCAGGGGCACCTTGGCACTGCCCACTGGGCATCAGGCAGTGCCAAGGGGGAAGACCTACAATGGGCAGGGCCTAGGTGTGATTGGTGAGGGTAGGGGGTCCCGCTGCTACTCTGCAGACAGGATCGGTCTGGAATGGAAGGAGGGTAGTTTTAGAGGTGGGCGAGGGGGGGATATCTGCCGGAGTGAGGGGGGGGTAGGGCCTGGATATCGGGGTGCTCTGGGACAGAGGTGTCAAGACTGGCCCATAAATTGTTGTGGGGGCTGCGATTGGGCCATTGGGAGTGGCTGGAGGGGCAGTACTGCGGGGGTCCCAGATTGGCCAGTGATCGGGCTGCCCAGCAAATGGGAGTTTGGGACCACTGCATATGCGCAGAGTTCCAGAACGGTCAAACTCCGGCACGAATAGGCCCTGCCCTCTGGGTTTTTAATGAGATTCCCGATTGGGACCTGTGCAGTACACAGAGTGTGGAGATTCAGGTGAGAAGCTGAACTGACAAAACAGTCGGGATTTCCCAACGTTGTAAGATAAGGGGGATCGCATAGAGACTCAAAAAATTCTAACAAATCTAGACAGGATAGACGCAGGGAGGATGTTCTGAATGATGAGGGCATCCAGAACCAGGGATCACAATCTGAGGATACTAGATCTGTTCGAATTTTATAAGTCTCTGAGATTCCCCTTAACTTACAATTACCACTCTGGACACTGCCCCCCCCCCCCCCCCCCCACACACACACACACACACACACACACACACACACACACACAAACTGCAAACTACAGTTTCTAACTGTCATTTAAAGATACGACCCAGATGCTAAGATAAACTGGATCAGTAAACAGACTAGTGCTGCCAAGTCTGCTATACACTCTGAGGATGCAGGTTAGACTATTTAGGATGGAGATGTGGAGACATTTCTTCAGGTGAGCCTGTGGAACCCATTACCACGGGAAGTAGTTGACCCCAAAACATTGAATATATTCAGGAGGCGGCTATTTGTAGCACTTGGGGCGAATGGGATCAAAGGTTAAGGGGAGAAAGCAGGATTAGGCTATTGAATTGGATGATCAGCCAGGATCGTAATGAATGGTGGAGCAGGCTTGAAGGGCTGAATGGCCTCCTGCTGCTCCTGTTTCCATGTTTCTATATTCACTAATAATTCCAATAAGAAATTCAGGAGGAACTTCCTTATCCCATGAGCAGCTAGAATATGGGATTCAGCGCCACGTGAAGTGGTTCAGGTGACTGGCCTCTTTTTAAGTTTATGAGCGAGAAAGGATTAGAAGGATGTGTTAATTGGGTGAGTTAATGTCGGCTGTGAGGAGGCATGGACCAATGGGCTGATTTGGGTCTCTGTGTAAATCCTATTTAGCGTCATTTACTTGTCAGCTCAGGTCCACAAATCCAACCTCCTCAAGAGCCAGCTGTAGAAACGCTGTCTCAACATCAAACACAATATCAGATTCCTTTGGCACAAGGGTTAAGGACTTGCTGATGTGAGATTATTTCTGCTTGCTCTTGTCGTTCCCACAAAACCAGTTGAATCTGCTGGTGGAGCTATTCCGAGATGAGAAGCCGGCCACCAGCCCAACTGAAGGACGGCCCCCAGTTGCCAGGGCGACTGTGAAATCTGCCAAGCCTCGAGCACTGCAGCCAAGCAAAGAACACAAGAAGTCAGTGGGACATCAGGTAAGATCAGTGTTTAGTGGCTTTGAAAAGAACAACTCCCAAGTGTGAACTTCAGTAATGTGTTTGCGTGTATGATTTGTGGCTGTAGTTATGTTCGGGCAGCACAGTGGTTAGCGCCAGGGCCCCAGGTTCAATTCCAGCCTTGAGTGACTGACTGTGTGGAGTTTGCATCTTCTCCCTGTGTCTGTGGGTTTCCTCCGGGTGCTCCAGTTTCCTCCCAAAGATGTGCAAGTTAGGTGGATTGGCCATGCTAAATTGTTCCTTAGTGTCCAATGATGAATTAGCCATAGTAAATGCACAGGGTTATGGGGATATTTGGGAGGGGTGGGGGGTCGGGTAACACGCTCTTTTGAAAATTTGATGCAGATTCGATGGGCTGAATGGCCTCCTTCTGCACTGTAGGGCTTCCTGTTTTATTCTGTTGGTCATTTATTAGATTGAACTGACAGGAATCCTGTGAATAAGTGGTTAGCACTGCTGCCTCACAACGCCAGAGACCTGGGTTTGATTCCTGGCTTGGGTCACTGTCTGTGAAGAGTCTGCACATTCTCCCCGTGTCTGTGTGGGTTTCCTCCAGGTTTTTTTTCCTCCAGTTTTCTCCCACAGTCTGAAATACATGCTGGATAAGTGGATTGGCTGTGCTAAATTCTCCCTCAGTGTACCCAAACAGGCGTCAGAGTGTGGCAACTAGGGGAGTTTTACAGTAACTTCACTGCATTGTTAATGTAAGCCTGCTTGTGACACTAATAAATAAACTTTAAAAACTTTTAAACTTTAATGTCAGTATGGAGGGGTTTTACACTAGTAAAAAGTGGCCATTAATTTTTCCAGCTTCATTCCTAAAAATACAAAAGTCTTTTTGCTCAAAAGAACATCTGTCCGGGACACGCGCTTCTGAAGTCAGTTGGGTTAAAGCAGTGGAGGGCACACAGTAACCATAGAAACTGCACCAAAGGGGTGAAGGTGGGAGAAAGTGAAGAGGAAAGATAAATCCTGACAAGTTGCGGGAGAGGGAAGGATTGAAGAACGTTCTCCCAATTTCACTAATTGATATTGGTTTTATTTGAATTTCTTGCAGTTCCGTAACTCCCTTCATCTGCTGATGGAAACACTTAACGCGACCACTCCTCACTACGTACGATGCATTAAACCAAACGATGACAAATATGCTTTCACGTAAGTCAAACAAAATGTGCTTTCCTTCCCTCCTGATTAACCTGTGGCATTGTGTCTATTGTCAGCATGTATCACTGAGTCTGCTGTACGCGTTAAAGCATTATTACAGGCCGATGTTTATGCTCCCCTTGTCTATCGGAAATGTAAAACAGCAGTGCAGAATTTATTCAGAATTGTTCCCATCGCAGGAGGAAATGTATGCTGGAATTCTCCGACCTCGCCTGGAGCTGGGGTTCTCCAGTCCCGCTGCAGTGAATGGAGATGGGGCTGAGCACCAAGTTCTCCATTTTATACTGGCAGCTATAGCAGGGCAAGCAAGACTGGAGAATTCTGGCTATAATATCTGATTCTACATCACCATTGGGTGATGTGAGCTGCTGAGCTTTCAGCCAGTGCTGGTGAATGCCTCATTGTCCCTGCTCCTCCATAAATAAAACACTAGCTTCCGGCTCTCTGACTCACTCAGGATCAGGCAGGGATGTGACGACACTTTTTCAAAAAAGATGTCTCTACAGTGGTTTTATAAATATCACTGGATTTTTTTTAAGCTCCCTAAAATCACCATTTAAGGAACAATTGTGCAGCACAGTGGTTAGCACTGCTGCCTCACAGCACCAGGGACACGGGTTCAATTCCAGCCTCGGGTCACTGTCTGTGTGGAACAAAGAACAAAGAAAATTACAGCACAGGAACAGGCCCTTCTTGAGTGGGGATAATTCTAAAACTGAAGACACAATTCTGATCCGGAATGGGATCTTTATGGTGACATCTTAGCCAAAGTGATTTGGAATGAATGTAATGAACTCTTTGCGTTGGATGTAGATGACAATTAATTTAACAGGTTTTATAAAGCTTTCACTGTCGTTAATAGTATCTTTATAGAGTTAATTCATTCAATAAACAGAGGTGCATTAATTTAGCATGAATTAAAGGTAGGTTTCAAAATAGTGACCACCCACCGCCATGGTTCTCAATTTAAACTTGGCATATAAATTGGCCCATGTTTTTGGAAGGATTTTTGGAGGTCTCAAAGATTGACTTGTACGTCAACATTTATGGTCTCATTACTGACACAACGCCAATTCTGAGATCTCCTAGTCAAAGCATAGAGCTAAATAAAGACGCTTTGTATTTGGAATTGAAACTAGAATTCTCTTTGGGTCTTTTAATTGTATGTTTCTGGAATTTGAATTGGTCAGTTTAGAGTTTGTCTTGACTCATTCATTCAATAAGTTTGTAGCTATGACTATAACATTAACTTGACCCAAATGTGTTTCTGTAGGTTTGATCCGAAGCGAGCCGTACAACAGCTCCGAGCTTGTGGTGTATTGGAAACCATTAGGATAAGTGCTGCAGGTTTCCCATCCAGGTAATGCAGGCCGGCCCAGAGGGAATCGGAAAACCCACAGCGTTTCATCATGTGAGGTGGTCCGAGACCTCTTTGAGTGGAGTCTTTTCATTTACATTCACATCCTTTTACCTTTGTGCATTTACATGTTGTGCGTTTTCGCTTTAGACTTGAAGTTAAAAACTTGCTTTGATTCACCGGGTTTGTGGATTTTCAGGTGGACCTATCAAGAATTCTTCAACCGCTATCGTGTCCTGATGAAGCAAAAAGATGTCCTCAGTGACAAAAAGCTGACGTGCAGGAATGTGCTGGAAAAGTTAATAAAGGTGATCACTTGAATTCTGCCAATTTAAAACCATTGCTGTTGTCCTTTTCGAAAGAAAAACCTCAGTTGAAGTCATCTATCTTTGTTTACGACTGAGATTTTCCAGTGCAACAAAAGTTAATGGAGTGGCTGGAATGCCAGATTTTCCATTCTTTAATGGCTGTAACCATCTCAGAAGGACATGGATCCAGTGCTCTATAGTTAATGCATTCTCTTTAGACTGCCCAGGGCTCTTTTTTATAGCATGCAAGTGTCACTGTTATGCACTGTAACACTATCCATTACATTATAATTGAATGTTTTCAAATGTTCATTTAGTTTCTAAATCGTCACATTCTGCCTTTTAATTTCAGTAAATATCAGAGTTCATGCTTTGAAGGTAACACAGTGAAATGTTTGGCATTTAAAGGAACTTGAATCATTGGTTTGGTACAAGTTGTATTCCACAGACGCAGGGGATTGTGTGGATAAATACTGATTTTGATAAGTCATGAATGAAACATCTCAAAATAAGAAATACCCAACCAACTCTCTTAATCTTTGATCTTTAAACAGACTTTTTGCATAGATTGCCATGCTGACAGAGGAGCTAAATACAATCTGACAAGCTGTAATGATAAATAATGTTTTGTTCATTAACTCATGACCACTTCAATCTTCAGTCATTTTCCTGTGGTTATGAGTCCTTTCTGAATGGATATTTGGTTGCGAACAGTATTTGGTGCTTCCTTTATGAATTTAAACTGCAGATTTCTATAGGTGACCTGTCCTTAACATTTTGGCTGGAGATGTATCTAATTTCTTCTTGAGATCACACAATGTTTTGGCCTCAACTACTTTCTGGGGTAGTGAATTCCACACATTCAACAGTCTCTGGATGAAGAAATTTCTCCTCACCTCAGTCCTAAAAGGTTCACCCTATATCCTCAAACTATGACCCCCTGGTTCTGGACTCCCCCATCATCAGGAACATTCTTTGTCAATCTGCCCCGTCTAATCCTGTTAGAACTCCATAAGTTTCTATGAGATCCCCTCTCGCTGAACATAACCCGAACAGACTTGGTCTTTCTTCATATGAAAAACCTGCCATCTCAGGAATCAGCCTGGTAAACCTTCACTGTACTTCCTCCATGGCAAGGGCACCCTTCCTCAGAGAAGGACACCACCAAAATTGCATACAATACTTCATGTATTCCGTCAGGAATGGAATTGGGCCTGGAATTAAAGTCCCGATTCCCAAAACAAAAGAAATCTCAGAATTAATTCACAAGCAATCTTACAGGATTCAAAGTTCTCAACTCCCATCCACTCAAACAGTTCGGATGTTGCTGCTGACTAATTT
The DNA here is from genome assembly GCF_965287045.1 of Carcharhinus amblyrhynchos. Classification (NCBI taxonomy): domain Eukaryota; kingdom Metazoa; phylum Chordata; class Chondrichthyes; order Carcharhiniformes; family Carcharhinidae; genus Carcharhinus; species Carcharhinus amblyrhynchos. The sequence continues at coordinate 17,575,202 of NC_137351.1, read as the reverse complement.
TTATCATTTGAATGTGAATCTCTGGTTGGTTAAATTGGAGATTGTCACACCCAGCGCTAGATCGGAATAAGTAAATGTTTTTTCAAATATTAAAGCAAAATACTGCTGTGAAACAAAAACATAAAATGCTGCAAAATCTCGGCAGGTCTGACAGCATCTGTGGAGAGAGAATAGAACCAATGTTTCAGATTTGGATTACCCAGATTTGAAACCTTGGCTCTATTCTCTCTCCACAGATGCTGTCAGACCTGCTGAAATCTTCCAACGTTTACTGTTTTTGGACCATTTTTAACGTGTGTACATTCTTCTCCGTGGCTCTGTAATGGTTTTGTGCTTGTTCGTAGGACAAGGACAAATACCAGTTTGGTAAAACGAAGATTTTCTTTCGCGCTGGGCAAGTGGCCTACCTGGAGAAGCTGCGAGCAGACAAACTCCGAGCCGCCTGCATCAGAATCCAGAAGACTATCCGCAGCTGGTTACAGCGGAAGAAGTACCTGCGCGTGCGGAAGGCTGCGATCACTATTCAGAGATACGTGCGGGGCTATCAAGCCAGATGGTAGGACGCCATTCAAATCTATGGAATACCCCTTGATGTGAACCTCTGGTACATCAGTGCATTGCATTGTGTCTTGGAGAGGGTTAATGAGTTGTGAGGCCTCACATCTGGGAGGCACGGTGGCACAGTGGTTAGCACTGCTGCCTCACAGAGCCAGTGACCTGGGTTCGATTCCTGGCTTGGGTCACTGTCTGTATGGAGTCTGCACATTCTCCCCGTGTCTGCGCGGGTTTCCTCCGGGTGCTCCGGCTTCCTCCCACAGTCTAAAGATGTGCAGGTTGGGTGGATTGGCTATACTACGTTACCCCGTAGAGTCCAAAGGTGTGCATGTTAGGGGGGGCTTTAGCCACTGTAAATGTGTGGGGCTGCAGGAATTGAGTGAGTGGCCTGGGGGGGGGGTCAGTGAGTGGGGTTGGGCTCAGGTAAGTTGCACTTTGAGAGAGTTGGTGAAGACTTGATGGGCCAAATGGCCGCCTCCTGCACTGTAAATGTTCTAGTTTATGGAACTCCGTCCTCATTTGAGCAACCACTGAGAAGTGGGATTAAGTTGGAATGTGAGGGTTACCCACACGGAGCCTGGGAATTTATGAATCTAAAAGCAAAATACTGCAGATGCAGGAAATCTGAACTAAAAGCAGCAGAATGCTGGAAAAACGCAACTGGTTTGGCAGAATCTGTGAAATTTTGAGTTCAAATCCCCTTCTTCGGAACCTATCACTGAATCTTCTTGTTTGGAGAAGGGACCTAAAAGAATGAGGTCTGATTTCAGTCTAAAATCTTTATTGATAAGGTTCACATCATACTGTATTCTCTACAATCTCAGGATTTTGATTTGCTAATCCATTCAGCAAGTTTGTAGCATTTTACTCATTGGGGTATAGATTATACCTGTTCTTAACAAGTGTTAATAGAATCTACAGTTTAGAGGAGGCCATTCGGCCCATTGAGCCTGAACTGACAATAATCCCACCCAGGCTCTAGCCCCATGTATTTACCCTGCTAATCCCCCTGATACTAAGGGGTAATTTAGCATGGCCAATCAACCTAACCTGCACAGCTTCCTGGTGCTGTGAGGCAGCAGTGCTAACCACTGTGCCACCGTGCTGCCCGATCGTCTACCTTTCTACGTTTATTGGGTATTTTATAGCATTGGTGGATTTTGATGATGGTTTGACCGCCAAACATGGAGCATTGTCCTCCATCTCTGCACACCCCTTTTCCCAGTTGACAAAATGATTTTGAGAGGTTAATTCAGGAACTATTTCTCCTTCAATAGTTCAAATATTCACAGGAACATTGAATGCTTTATATCCATGATATTGTTACACCAATGATATTGTTTAGGTTGTTAAAAATTGATGTCTGCCTGAACATTGAGTCAGGACTCACGGTGGTACAGTGGTTAGCACTGCTGCCTCACAAGGCCAAGAACCTGTGCGGGTTAGGTGGACCATGCTAAATTACCCTGGGTACAATTCCGGCCTTGGGTTACTGCCTGTGTGCACATTCTCCCCATATCTGTATGGGTTTCTTGCGGGTGTTCTGGTTTCCTCCCACAGTCCAAAGATGCGCAGGTTAGGTGGATTAGTCAGGGTAAATGTGTGGGGTTACAGGGATAGGGCAGGGGAGAGCACATGGGTAAGATACTGTGCCAATGAGTCAGTGCAGATTTGATGGGCCGAATGGCCTCCTTCTGCACTGTGAGGATTCTATGATTCAAGCATATATCAGGGAAGGACTGGAAGAGTGCTGCACTGTCAGAGATATCACCTTTCAATTGAGACGTAAAACTAACTACCTCGTGAGCAGATGTCAATGAGACACCTTACACTTCTTGAAGAAGAGTAGTGATGTGGATAATTTAAGAACTGGCCATTATTTATCACTCCAACACCACCGGCAAAGACATTTAACGTGGATCTGCTTTTTTGGGGTGGTGTCTCAGGGTGTGGTTTTGCTTCTGAAAGGTTTTGGATAATCGTGGTCTTTTTAAATTGTGCTCCAGCTACGCTCAGTTCCTCCGTATGACCCGAGCAGCCATCCTGATCCAGAAATACCAGCGCATGTACGCGGCTCGGCAGAAATTCCTGCGCATCCGCTCAGCAACCATCGTCATCCAGTCTTTTGTCCGAGGCTTTCGGGGAAGGCGGCAATACAAAGCGGTAAGCAATTAACGTCAATCGCTCTCTTCATTGCCCTCTCTCCAAACGCTTCACAGGAATATCCAGGGACAAATACCACGGAACATTACTTCATCATGACAGAGTAATAATAATGTGCATTTATACGGGAATCTTGCTCTTTTGGTATTCATTGTTATAAATGGAAATACTGAATCAAGATAAAGGTTGTGAGTGAAACTAAATACCCCAGTGTGACATGGTTAGATGTAGCATAAATCCCCCTGTGCTCTACCCCAGCAGAACCTCAGTCTGAACAGCCCGCAATACTCCATACAATGTTCACAGAATCATATAGAATGGAACAGGCCCTTCAGCCCATCAAGTTTGCACCAACACATTGGAAACACCTGAGCTCCCATCTAATCCCATCGACCAACCCTTGGTCCATGGCCTGAATGTGCCAACTGCTCATCTAGCATTTTTTAAAGGATGCGAGGCACCCCCGCCTCTACCACCCTCCCAGGCAATGCATTCCAGACCGTCACCATCCTCTGGGTAAAAAGGTTTTTCTCACATCTCCCCCCCCCCACAAACCTCTTGCCCCTCACCTTGAACCTATAATTGCCCTCATGACTCACCCTTCAGCTAAGGGGGACAGCTGCTCCTTATCCACTCTGTCCATGAGATAATAAGCAGCGATGATGAAGGCAGATATGTAAAAAATGAACCCTTGCGAGTACTCGGGATGGAAATCATTGTGCAACTTGTGCTGGCTGGTGGCAGGCAAGTTGGAGCGCTCCCACAGTCAGTGCTTGGCCAACCAGTCTCCAACAAAATTAGTTTGGATTCTGCCTCATACACACAATTATAATGGAATAATCCTAAATAAATATAATAAACTGAATGTAACTGGGGCAACACAGTGGTTAGCACCGCTGTCTCACAGCACCAGGGATCTGGGTTCGATTCCTAGCTTGGGTCACTCTCTGTAAAGCGACTGCATGTTCTCCACGTGTCTGTGAATTTCCTCTGGGTGCTCTGCTTTCCTCCCACAATCTGAAAGACGTGCAAGTTAGGTGGATTGGCCAAGCTAAATGTGCTTCTAAAATTGTGCATTGAATCCATTGAGCGAATAAAGTGACTGCGTTCTCAGCTCGGCTCAGTTGCTAGTGCATCCACCTCGTGAGTTAGAGGTTGTGGGTTCGGTTGACAATTCTGTATCTCCGCAGTATCCCAATACCTCAATGCAATGCTGAGGATGAGCTACACCTTAATGCACACCATCCTTTTAGTGAAGCAGATCAAAATTTCCCTGGTGCTGCTTAAATAACTTTTGGAGTCTCCTAACAGTAGTCCTCGACAAATCAACATAACCATTGAGTGGCAAAATGATCAGTTATCTAATTTGCTGGGGAGTTTTGGGATCTTGCTTTGCACAAATTGTCTGTTATGTATCTAACATGACTGCATCTCAGAAGTAACTCAGTGGATTTAAAGAAGAATCTGCGGAGGTGGTTAATATTTAGAGGTTAATTTATTCCTTCAGGTACTAGTTCCATTGCCAGCACCATTTCTTATGCAGGCGTGATGAAGGCTCTCCATTAAACCCTTTTCTTTTGCAAACAGGTCCTCCGGGAACAGAAAGCTATCATTCTCCAGAAGCACATGCGCGGCTGGATGGCGAAACGCAGGTACCAGAGGACCCACCATGCCATCATCTACCTGCAGTGTTGCTACCGTCGCATGATGGCAAAACGCGAGCTTAAGAAACTGAAGATTGAAGCGAGATCTGTGGAGCATTACAAAACCCTCAACATTGGCATGGAGAACAAGATTGTACAGCTGCAATGCAAAGTCAATGACCAGGTAAACCCCAGTATTTATCCAGTACTTGGGAGGTTTCCTCAGACAGACAAATGGAGCGGAATTTCCCTGTCCCACCCACCATGGGAGTTGTAGCAGACGGGACATGGACCATGCGAAGGTCTGTTTACATCAGGCGGGACTTTCCGGTCTTGGGACAAGCACACCGGAAAATCCTGCCCATGAAATCAGTTTCATCATCTGTACAGTAGCACTTCTCTTCAAAGCCAACAGCGGTTATACCACAGTGCCAGTCTGTATCTGTAGATTATAAAGTGGAGTAGGCCAGGCTAGACTTGCACTCTCAGCTAGTACTTGTCCTCTCTTCCATCTGCGCGTGTGCTTATGCATGTCTACGTGTCAATTCATCTGCTGCTGAAACTTTGAACCATGCCTTTGTTACCTCCATTGTTCCAATGCCTGGTCTCCCACATTCTACCCTCTGTAAAACTTCAGGTCATCCAAAACTCAGCTCCTTGAGTCATTACTCGCATCTGGCACCATTCACCCCTGTGTTCTCTGACCTACGTTGACTCCTGAGCAATCGAAACCTCAATCTCATCATTCTCATTCTTGCTTTCAAATCCCTCTTGACTCTAATGGTTCAGGTTCTAAACTCCGAAGTGTTTTATAAAGCCCGCCTGAATCATAAGTTTTGCCACTTGAATTTGGCTAAGATAAGCATGAGATGTTTCACTTCAATTCAAAAGTCGCAATAGGGAGCTTTTGTCAAATAAATTTTATTTAAGAATATAGTTACCATATATAGTAAGAAAATTAGCAAGAACTTTTATTAATTTGAAACAAGAAACATACAATCAAGATAATGTATAACCCTTAACAAAGACATCTAATGTGTTCCAATCAAACCTCTCCATAAAGAACCCTTTAAACTGGTTCAATAAAGCAAAGTCTACTTCTCACGTGATAAGGGGATTTGAATCAGTTGGCTGAAGTCTGCAGTTCTCTGGATTCACTCCAAACACTGTGAAGCCAACACAGCTTTCCCACAGCGCCAGAGAGACTCTGATCCAGTCCTCAAAACCAACAGATTTTTACCCTTCAGGAAACAACAGGGAGAGAGGGAAAACACTTTTTAGCTTGCTGCCCCTTCTAAAACTCAACTCCAACCTGCAGCTCCAAACTAAAACTGAAAATGAAATCCCTGTCAGGTGAGTTGCAGTTTTTCTCCTCCCAACAATGATATCACCTAAGGCTATGAGCATGAATTTAAAAAACTCTTAAAGGTACACTAACGTCACAACTCTCCCTATCACTAATCCCCTCCAGCCCCACTCTGAGCTCCTCTAAACCTGGATTTTAAACACGCCATCATGAGTGCCTGTGCCTCGGCCCAAAGCTCTGACATTCCCTCCATAAACCTCTCTACCTACCCTTCTTTTACCTTTAAGACAAGCGTTAAACCAACTCTTTGACCAAGCTTTCAATCATCTACCCTGGTATCTCCTTGCATGGTTCTGCTTCACAGTGCTAAAGGCGGCACTAAGGAAGTACAAGTTGTTGTTGTACAGTGAGTTAACCTGATCAGCTTGGGTGACAAAATTGGCTGCTCCAGGGTTACTGCCCTCCCTGCCGCAATGCTAACGCTAATCCTTGCTGGAAATGTACCGGTCGGGTTCTGGGTGAAAATGGGATCAGCCTTGGCGGTGACGTCCTTTCCAATGACAGCGCCGGTGGCCTGTCAACGTTGAGGCTCATTAATGAATAATGACAGTTAGAGCAAAGTTACTGGAAGTGGGGCGGGTGGGGTGAGTGAGTCTTACTATTAACTCTTTTTTTTAGTCACACGAGATTGTTGATGCATGCTTGAGAAACGAGAGAATCAGTTATTGTTGGGAGGTGAGTTTTGCTGACAAGACCAGCATTTATTGCCCATCCCTAATTGCCTCTGACTCAGAGACTCGTTAGGCCATTTCAGAAGGCGGCTAAAAGTTAGCCAAGTTGCTACGAGTCTGAAATTAATGTAGGCCAGAGTGGGTAAAGATGACAGATTTCTTCCTTGAAAGACAGTGTTGAACGAAATGGGTTCTTGGGACAATCCGGTAGTTTAACCATTTTTAATAATGAGACTAGCATTTTGCTCCAAATCCGGAAAATCCTGCCTGAGGTAAGCATATCTTTGCATTGTTTCCCCTCGCCCTCTCGCCCCAGCTCACTACAGTTCCCATGGCGGGCGGGATGGGAAAATTCCCCCTCGATGTAATAATATTTAAATTTGTCTCGATACTAGGATTTGAACTCTTGTTTTAAGGGTATTACTTCAGGGTCTCTGATTACAAGTCCAACAATATTGCCGTGTGCTACTGTCCCTACAGTCTGTATATGTTAGTGAAAAGATAGCCATGGTCAATTATCTAGACAATGATGTGTGTATAATGCATGCTCTATATCTGTTGTTTATATTCTCCCATCCTTTCACTGACAGAGGTGGATATAGTGTTGATATTCGAGGTATTTTTGTTTTGCCATATTTCTATGCGTTCTGCTCAATAAGCCCCATCCCCTCGCTCCACAATTCCACTCTCCAGCTAATGGAACGGTGACCCATTAGTTCACAATGCTGTTCACTTGACTGCTGAGCCCCCTCCTCAACCCTCCTCTCTTTCCACGTAGACTAAAGAGATGAAATCCCTCCTGGAGAAGCTGGGCAACTTGGAGACCACTTACACCAACGAGACGGAGAAGTTACGGAGCGAGGTCGACCGGCTCCGTCTCAATGAAGAAAGTGCCAAGGTGTCCTCCAACAAGATTACTAGCCTTTTGGAGGAGATCGCCATCCTCCGCAAGGAACTCAAGGAAACTCAGGCGCAGAAGAAACGTCTTGAAGAAGGAGCGGATAAATACAAAGCGGAAACCGATCTGGTAAGAATTTCCTGCCTGTGCAGTTCCGGTTGTGTGAGAATTTTTCTTAAGAGAAAGCTTACTAGCTTACATATTAGTGTCACAAGTAGGCTTACATTAACATTGCAAAGTAGTTAGTGTGAAAATCCCCTAGTCGCCATACTCTGGGGCCTGTTTGGGTACACTGAGGGAGAATTTAGCATGGCCAATGCACCTAACCACATCTTTTGGCCTGTGGGAGGAATCCAGAGCACCTGGAATCCAATCCAGCCCCCCATCCATTGATTCCGTCTACATTTCTTGCTGCCTCAGAAAAGCAGCCAGCATAATCAAGGATCCCATGCAGATTGGGGGGATGCGAACGTGCAAACTCTGCACAGATAGTGACCCAAGCCGGGAATCGAACCCTGGTCCCTGGCGCTGTGAGGCGGAAGTGCTAACCACCTTGCCGCCCTACTAGTTTTAAAAAAAAAATCAAATTAGTGTTAAATGTTGAAAGGTAATCTTTTTCTCTTCATTATATAAACACAAGCAGCTCCAGTTGACCTAATTTGTTCCGAGATTACATTAGTTTCTGATGCTGCTGCTGAGTCAGTCTCCGTTCTTCTGAGAGTGAGATTAAAATACCGTACTTGACAGCCCTGTGGAATGCGGAGATTACAAAATTGAATGGCGAATATGAAGGCGGTTGGTTACGTGGCACGGTATTAACTGTGACCAAAAGGCAAAACAATCAAGGTTGTCCTTTGCTATCCTTCCTCACAGATGGTGTCTCAGCTTAATGAGCAGAATGCTTTACTGAAGAATGAGAAGGAGGAGCTGAATCGCCGAATCCAGGAACAGGCCAAGGAGATTACAGGTGAAGCTTCCAACCCTCGCGGAGAGTGACGTTCAGTCACCTTACGCAGCGGGGCCTAAAGGGTGCAGGCTGACAGGAATGGCAGCATGACCTCGAGAGGGAGGTTGTGGGGGAGATAACAAACATTATAAACCAATCATTCGAGAGCATAGGCCTTCACTAGGAGAAGGCTATGTCCTAGTGGTATTATCACTAGACTATTAATCCAGAAACTCAGCTAATGTTCTGGGGACCCGGGTTCGAATCCTGCCACGGCAGTTAATGGAATTTGACTTCAATAAAAAAAACTGGAATTAAGAATCTACGGATGACCATGAAACCATTGTCAATTGTCAGAAAAACCCATCTGGTTCACTTAAGGAAGGAAATCTGCTGCCTTTACCTGATCTGGCTTGCATGTGACTCCAGAGCCACAGTAATGTGGTTGACTCTCAACTGCCCTCGGGTAACTAGGGATGGGCAATAAATGACACCCATTGTCCCATAAATGAATAAAAGAAAAATCAGAAACTCTATTTTTTTTTCTTTTTTAAACCCAGGAGAGAGGGTGGTGCAGTGGTAATGTCACTGGACTAGTAAATCCAGAAGCCCAGGCTGAGGGGCATGGGTTCAAATCCTACCGCCGCAGCTGGGTGAATTTAAATCCAGTGAATAAGATCTGGATTTATAACTATCATCGCTGCTGACCATGTACACAATCACTGATTGTCATTAAAAAAAATCTAACGTCCTTTAGCTTCTTATCTCGTAACAATGCTGTTGTATCCCATTGTAGAATCTATGGAGAAAAGGATGGAGGAAGAGACCAAACAGCTTGAGATAGACCTTAACGATGAAAGGTCGAGGTACCAGTCTCTGCTTAATGAGTTCTGTCGATTGGAGGAACGGTACGATAACCTGAAGGAGGAAATATCTTTGGTTGTAAGTATCTTGAGTAAACTTTCATCCGGTGAGTTGAAATGTTGAGCGTGAGTATCCCCCTTCTCGGCTTCACTCTTTCTCTGGCCCCATTCCCTTTAGTCTCCCTAAATTACAACCACCCTCTTCCATCACACACACTCCCACATCCCAAACTCCTACAGTGTTCCCTTCCCCATTAATATACACAAGTTGCTTCCTGGTCTCATCCCATTCCCACCACAGCAACCTCCTGAAATGAAATCATTTCTGCTTCTGAACTCAGAGAGTATGGGTCCAATTTACCCGATCCTGGGCTAACCCTCTCATTCCAGGAACCAATCTGTTGAACCCCCATGTAGGTTCTTGATCATCCAACAGTATTTGTCCAAAGGGCCTGTCTATCCTGTGAATTTGCTGTCTATCCCGTGAATTTGCTGTCTATCCCGTGAATTTGCTGTCTATCCCGTGAATTTGCTGTCTATCCCGTGAATTTGCTGTCTATCCCAGCAGCTTGTGAAGCAGACCCACTCTGCAGGCTCCATGTGATATCTGGTATAGCAGCCAACTCCTCCAGTGCAATCCCAGACAGTCAGTGTTACCAGGTCCCACAGCTGTCAAAGGGGGTGCCTCACAGTTGAACGCAATCGCGTTGTCACCCTTCATTCACAACTGCATGTTCCCTACAAGTTGTCATGCAATTTTCACTCAGAGCGTGGTGGGTGAGTGGAATCGGCTGCTGTCGGCGGTGGTGATGGTGGAGGCGAACTCGTTGGGGTCTTTTAAGAGACTTCTGAATGAGTACATGGGATTTAATGGGATTGAGGGTTAAAGGTAGGCCTAGTAGGTAGGGATATGATCAGTGCAACTTGTGGGCCGAAGGGCCTGTTTGTGCTGTAGTTTTCTATGTTCTATGTTCTAATTTGGGGTCAGGCACACCCACTTTTTTTTTTCATTTTACCCCCTCCCTAACTTGTTCCCAACCATGCTGTCCCACTGCTGTCCCAATAAACGTCAGTTAACTCAGCACAGACTGGGGATTAGGCTGGGAGCTTCCTTGCTTATAATTTTAAATCCTTCATTTAACAGTTGAGTCACTGGGGATTGTGCCTTGGTTAGAAACACAAATGTTTAATAAGAGGTAGGGGAGCTGGTATCAATGGCATCCCTTGGAATCGGGTGGCAGAGGCTCACTGCCACTGATCTCCCAGCCCTCCGACCCCCTGCTAAACTCCTGAGAGCCAGTGGGTTCAGGATGAAACCAGAACCAATCTTTCCTCAGTTTAGATTTATTCACAGAGTCAGATATCAAAGGTATATACCTCCTAACTCAACCCTCACTCACCCCAGTGCTAATAAATGTCCCGTCGTTGAGAGTCCTTGAGACTGTGCAAAGGAGTTTTACCAGAATGGTTCCAAGAATGAAGAGTGTTAGGTGTAAGATTAGGGTGGAGAAGCACTTGAAACACCACAGTGTACAAGGCGATGAACCAATTGCTAGAAAATGGGATTGGAGTGGATTGGCACAAACATGATGGGCTGAAGGGCCTCTTTCTGTGCTGTAGAATTCTACAAAGAACAATGAAAATTACATCACAGGAACAGGCCCTTCGGCTAGCAAGCCTGCACCGACCATGCTGCCCAGCTTAACTGAAATCCCCTACCCTTCCGGGGACCATATCCCTCTATTTCCATCCTATTCATGTACTTGTCAAAACACCCTTATAAGTCACAACTGTATCCACTTCCACTACCTCCCCCGGCAACGAGTTCCAGGCACTCACTACTCTCTGTGTTAAAAAATCTGCCTCGTACATCTCCTTTAAACCTTGTCCCTCGCACCTTAAACCAATGCCCCCTAGTAATTGACTCTTCCACCCTGGGAAAAAGCTTCTGACTATCCACTCTGTCCATGCCTGTCATAACCTTGTAGACTTCTATCAGATCTCCCGTCAACATCTGTTGCTCCAGTGAGAACTAACCAAGTTTCTCCAAGCTCTCGTCATGGCTAATGCCCTCCATATTAGGCAACATCCTGGTAAATCTTTTCTGTACCCTTTTCAAAGCCTCCACATCCTTCTGGTAGTGTGGCAACCAGAATTGAACACTATATTCCAAGTGCGGCCTAACTAAGGTTCTATAAAGCTGCAGACATTCTATGGTCAGAATGTTATAGCCGTTCACACTAGTGAGTTTTTCCCATCCAGTTGCTGTGAACAAAAACTTAGCTGGACGGCAAATTCTCCGACTTCGCTGCAGCAGGAGCATGTTGTGAACGGCCAGTAAAATTGCGGCCTGTGACTCTAGGGTAACGACTCGATCAATGTCCTCTGTGTTGTTAACCACCAGTGATACAGAGCAGCACGATCAAAGGCATTTTTCCAAACTTCCATTTGTTCTACGATAGGATTTACAAATCCCTGTATGGATCTTGTTATTCCCTTGTTAACACAGTGCATGTGTAAGTAACTTGCTCTTAATTTTTAATCCTGTTTTAATCCTGATTATGTGGGTTGACAATGTAACTAATTCCTCACTAGTGTTGGGCAGTGAATGCTAATATCACTTATTGATAGCAATTGAATTATACTGCACACAATATTAATTGAATTACAATGCATACATTATTCCCACACTTTAAGCTGAAGAGAAAATGGCAAGTGTGGTTTGTACAAATAGCTAATATTTTATGGTATGTAACTCTGATATCGTTTCAGAATTTGTCACTAAACTCTACACTAAAGGATAACCTTTGATTAGATTGGTTGGAGTAGATAGATTGAAGTTGTGCGCTTCCATTTCCAGAGTGTTTCAAAGCCTGGGCACAGACGGACAGACTCCACGCACAGTAGTAATGAGTCGGAGTACACCTATAACTCTCTGCTTTCCTCGGAGCCAGGAGAATCCGAGGATGGGACAAGAAAAATGGAGGTTGGTACCTGTCCCTCATCAACTCTTTATCCAGAGAGAGAGAGAACTGGGGACCCAGGGTCAATCTGGAGCAAAGCTGTTATATATTTAAACGGTTGCATGATTGCTTTAAGAGCTGGTCACATGCTTTGATGGTGATGTCATTGGAGTGTTTCACCTGTGTTTACTTTCAATTTGTATCTTGTGCAGACAAAACCTCTGCGGAAAAATCTGTTGTTGATTTGAAACTATGCGTGCAAGCCACATTCTTTCCTTTTTGTTAAAACCCACATCCCCTAACGTAGATAGGACATTACAAAACCAAAATTAAGACTGATATTGGACAGTTAGTCAGAGGACCACATGATAATAAAAACACAGAAACCACTGGAAAAAGCCTGCAGGACTGGGTAGCATCTGTGGAAAGAGAGAAAAAGAGAGTTAACCTTGTTAGATCTGCCATATTTTATCCAAACTGGGAAATGTTAGAAATGTAATAGACTTTGAGCATGTGAGGGTGGGGAGAAGACCAAACTGGAAGGTCTGTGATAGCACGTGCAGTGGTTTGGGCAGCACGCTAGCACAGTGGTTAGCGCTGCTGCATCACAGCGCCAGGGACCCTGGTTCAATTCCAGCCTTGGGTCGCTGTCTGTGTGGAGTTTGCACATTCTCCTCATGTCTCCATGGGTTTCCTTCGCGTGCTCCAGTTTCCTCCCACAATCCAAAGATGTGTGGGTTAGGTTGATTGGCCGTGTTAAATTGACTCTAGTGTCAGGGGATTAGTAGGGTAAATATGTGGGGCTTGCGGGAGTAGGGTCTGGGTCAGGTTATGGATGGTGCAGACTTGATGGGCCGAATGGCCTCCTTCTGCACTGTAGGAATTCTGTGATTCTCTGGTCACTGTCTGTGCAGAGTTCTGCATGTTCTCCCCATGTCTGCGTGGGTTTCCTCAGGGTGCTCCGATTCCCTTTCACAGACCGAAAGATGTGCTGGTTTGCTTCATTGGCCATGCTAAATTCTCCCTCAGATTACCCAAAGCAGTGCCAGAGTAGGGGATTTTCACAGTCATTTCATTGCAGCAACCCATGAGGAAACTGGATAACCACTGCACAGGCAATCACAGAGCTTCCGGTGTGAAATGCAAGTACAGTTGTGCTAATTTAAATAGTTTAAATGGGGGAATTAGTGAGTGGATCGAGATAATCTACTTAAGAGAGAATCAATACAAATCCTCTAACCGTTTATCTTACTTGAAGCTGAAAGTGAATTTGTAGACTTGAAGTACCAAATCCTCCCTCTATTCCTCTTCATTCCCAGTTGGTAACTCAGTGAAACTCAGCATTTAATTAATGCTGTCCTTGCGGTAGCCAGAGGTGGGGGGAGTTTATCCAGCTCACTTACACTTTGCGAAATGCATCAACGATTGTTCTGTTTGGAATAGGAATTCCCCGACCAGAAAGGCACTCTGGATATGTCCTTGTTCCTGAAACTGCAGAAGCGAGTGACCGAGCTGGAACAGGAGAAACAGGCACTGCAGGAAGAACTGGACAGGAAGGAGGAGCAAGTGCTCAGGAGCAAAGCAAAGGTAATGCCCCAGAGTTGGGCCGATTTGTGGTTTGAGTCAAGTTTTGTGATGGTCGTCGGTTCAAATAGTCATGGAACCGTGTCATCATACCATAGGATACAAGAGCAGGGATGTACTTCTGAGGCTGTGTAAGGCTCTGGTCAGACCCCATCTGGAGTGTTGTGAGCAGTTTTGGGCCCTGTACCTAAGGAAGGATGTGCTGGCCTTGGAAAGGTTCCAGAGGAGGTTCACTAGAATGATCCCTGGAATGAAGAGCTTGCCACGTGAGGAATGGTTGAGGACTCTGGGTCTGTACTTGTTGGAGTTTAGAAGGATACTAAAACTTACAAGAAACTGAGAGGCCTGGATAGAGTAGACATGGAGAGGATGCTTCCACTAGTAGGAAAAATCAGAACCAGAGGGCACAAACTCAGACTAAAGGGGCAATCGGATAAAACAGAGATGAGGAGGAATTTCTCCATTTACCCATCTCTCCTCTTGTTGAATGAGGTTTTTAATGGCAGGTTGTGTAGGTTGTATCTCCTTGACAAATGGTTGTGACGAGTTGACTCCATCTTCCTCATTTTGTTTGTGCTTCTGTGCAGGAGGCGGAGGAGCAGCAAGTTAAAGCCAGGGGAGCTGAACTGGAATATGAATCGCTGAAGGTACAGTTGGCGCATGGGGCATGACCCATTCCTGTAGGTTCCTGTTGTCCGCTGGGTCAGGATCCCCAGTGGGTGGGGTGGGGGGAGGATTGTCCTGTACTAATCCTCTGTGTTGACCAATATTTATTTTGGGATGTGGGCATCGCTGGCCAAGCTAACATTTGTTGCCCATCCTTAATTGCCCTTCAGAAGGTGGTGGTACGCCGCTGCCTTGAACCAGTCCATGTAGTGCGGGTACACCCACAGTGCTGTTAGGGTGGGAGCTCCAGGATTTTGACCCAGCGAAGGAACGGTGCTATATTGCCAAGTCAGGATGGTGAGAGGAAACTAGGTATCTACTGCCCTTGTTTGAGATTGCTGTGAGTTTTGAAGGTGTTTTATGAGAATTCTGGTTCTCCCTTCTAAACCTCCTGTACTTAATCTCGGCCTCTAATTCTACACCCCTTTATCCTGCTCTCTAATTTCAAAATGATTCAATTTTCTTCTCAATTCCATTGAAAAGAGGCCCAGTGATTCAGGTCTTTATCTGCATGCGTAGGTTTATTGGGGTGGCACAGTGGCATTGTGGTTAGCACTGTTGCCTCTCAGCACCAGGGAACAGGGTTCAATTCCGGCCTCAGGTGACTATGGAGTTTGCACCTTCTCCCTGCGTCTTTGAGTTTCCTCTGGATGCTCCGGTTTCCCTCCCACAGTCCAAATTTATGCGGGTTAGGTGGATTAATATGCAGGGTTATGGGGATAGGATGGAGGGGAGGGTCTTGGTAGGATGCTCTGTTGGAGAGTTGGTGCAGACTTGATGGGCCGAATGGCCTAGTTCTGCGCTGTAGAGATTCTCTGGTTCCATGGTTATTGCTTTATCGCAGGTAACAACTTAGTTATGGGTAATAAGATTGGAGGTATGGACCCTACTGGGTTGCTTTGCCATCACTGATTAAGCTGGCAAGGCAAAGGGTTGTTCATTACAGCCATTCTGGTGTGTGATGCCAACCTGAAGGTGCTACCAATGGTGTCCAGAAACACGATGGGATTTGGTGAAGGTTCAGTGTAAAGGTGACTAGCAGCTCCACCTAGTGGTGTAAAGCCGAATTCCACAGCTCATGTCTCCCACATGCCAAGCTCCAATTTTGGGATTATAACGATGGCGAGGCTGTCAGTGTTTGCTGTCATAGCAACTGTGAAACTGAGAGCCTGCTGGTGTCCAAACGGACACTGTTGAATGCAGAAATCCCTAAAACTTGCTATCAGTTGTTCCCAGGCCTGAATTTCACAATCCCCCTCCTTCAGCAGGTTTGTGGGAGGGGGACCTCTCAGCAACAAGGCCTAGAATGGGCTGTCCGCCTCCCATCGAGGCCTTGAGTGGCCAGATATCAACTATTTAATGGCTCCCAGGATAAGTTACTTAGGCTGGCAGGAGGTGTTCGTTGGTATGGAGGGGGAGCTCAAAAATAATGGGATTTAGGGCTTGGATGGGAAACTGGGGAAGGGGGGAATCAAAGCCTCCTTGTCCCATTTTAACTTTGGGTGCCCCTCCCTCCCCTGCGTCCCTTTAAGGTTTGGTAACCACTGGACTACTCTCCCCAGCCTCTGCCTGCACCCCAATCCCCCCACTGTCCGCCACCCAGACCTGGGACTTGGGTGGACAGTGTGTGCAGTACCCTTCCTGTTCCTCTGTCACTGTTGGGATGCAGCCAATCCAATTGGTGGGATTTGTTCCCAAGTGAGGGTCGGAATTCCTGCCTGCAGCCAATGAATCCTGGTTGGAACGGGAAATGGCAGCAGGCTGCGAACTCTTGAGATAATGATCCTGTCCTGTTCTTCCTCAGGCAATGTTACTGAAGTCTCCACTGATGAAAATCTTCAGCAATCACTTAATTTTGATGGGGCTTCAACTCTTACCCTGTTAGCTTCACTGTAAAACCCTTGAAAATGTTATATAAGAACTAGGAGCAGGAGTAGGCCATCTGGCCCCTCGAGCCTGCTCCACCATTCAATAAGACCATGGCTGATCTTTTCATGGACTCAGCTCCATTTACCCATCTCTCCTCTTGTTGAATGAGGTTTTTAATGGCAGATAATTCATAATTACTGCTGAACGAACTCTCTGGCTTTGATAAACTAAGTCTGTATTTGTGGAATTTCGGATTTCTCCATTCTGATAATTCCATAGAGTTTCTTTTTGTATTTCATCTTCAAGTATCATCCTTTGTGTATGTCCCAATCTGTATGATTCTCTCTATAAAATGGTTAAAAGTGAATAATAATCCATGCAATTTAGCATAGAATCCCTACAGTGCAGAAAGAGGCCATTCAGCTCACCGAGTCTGCACCAACTCTCTGATAGATTATCTTACCCAGCCCCTCTCCTCAATCCTATCCTTGTAATTCCCCACTTTCACCATGGCTAATCCATCTAACCTACATATCTTAGGACACTAAGAGGCAATTTAGCACGGCCAATCCACCCAACCTGCACAACTTTGGAGTGCCGGAGGAAACCCACACAGACTCACAGAGAATGTGCAAGCTCCGCATAGACAGTCACCTGAGGCTGGAATTGAACCTGGGTACCCGACACTGAGAGGCAGCAGTGCTAACCACTCTGCCACCCTATAAACATGCACAGTGTTTTGCCTTGGAGGGGAACGAACATTGAAGAATTGCATCCCAGGACAGCAGAAGACTGTCAACGTTCAATGTTGGGGGAATGGCTATGCTCAACTTTCATGAGCTTATTCAGCGGAGATGAGCTTTATCTCTTTGGCTGATGGATCCCTGTTGTGTTCCGCAGAGGCAAGAACTGGAGTCCGAGAATAAGAAGCTAAAGAACGAACTGAATGAGTTGCATAAAGCTCTGAGTGAAAAGGCCTCCCCTGAAGTTATAGCTCCTGGTTCTCCCACATACAAAGTTCTACTCGAGCAGCTGACTGCATCAACTGAGGAGCTGGAGGTTCGTAAAGAGGAGGTTCTTATTCTGCGATCCCAACTGGTCAGCCAGAAGGAAGCGATGGCACATAAGGTATGTGGGAAACTGATGTGCCCTACAAAATACCGACCAACTTTTACATATTTCCTGTTTATATTTATCCTTATTTTAAATTGATGAGAACTTGTTGCTATCACAATTGAGTTGTCTTTTGCAGTTGGCCTTTTGTTCATATTACTGTTCTAGTTATGTTTAAATGTTGCTAACAAACTGTTTTGTGTTCTTCCTCTGACTCCCTCACTCACACCTCCAGGAGAGCAAGGTAAATGTTCCTTTTGTTTTCTGATCCTTCTCTTGACACTTTGCTGTTTTAACAAGAATGAATTTTGCACGTCCTTTATTTCCTGACACTTCCTGTCCATTTCATCTTGTGATGTGGCTGTTACTGTCAGGAGCTGTGTTTATTGTCCACACACAGTTACCCCTGTGGCAGATTCAAGGTGGTGCTGACTTCCCAGACCCTTTGTTGTCCATGTGGTCAAGTTCCTCCAAAGAATGTTGTCCTGACCTGATGTTGAGGTCACCGCTGTGTGGTCCTGTCCTATCTGTTTAACACAACTCACAGCCACAACAATCAGTGGCCACTTTATTAAAAGTCCTCTCATTTTCACTAAACACCAGACCTAAAGGTCTAACTGAAGGCAGTAAAGAACGCAAATAGTATGTTGGCCTTCATTGCGAGAGGTTCCGAGTACAGGGACAGAGATGTGTTGTTGCAATTATACAGGGGCCTTGGTAAAGCCACACCTAGAATATTGTGTGCAGTTTTAGTCTCTTTTTCTGAGTAAGGATGTTCTTGCTCTCGAGGGAGTGCAGCAAAGGTTTACCAGGCTGATTCCAGGGATGGCGGGACTGATGTACAAGGAGAGATTGATTAGGTTAGGATTGTTTTTGCTGGAGTTCGGACGAATGAGGGGGGGATCTCAAAGAGATCTTAAGAAATTCGAACAGGATTGGATGGGATAGAGGCAGGGAGGATGTTCCCGATGGTGGGGAGTCTAGAATCAGGGGTCACAATCTGAGGATTCAGGGTAGACCATTTAGGATGGAGCGATGGAGACATTTCGTCACCCAAAGAGTGGTCAGCCTGTGGAATTCATTACCACAGGAAGTAGTTGATACCAAAACATTGAATGTATTCGAGAGGTGACTAGACATAGCACTTGGGGTAAATGGGATCAAAGGTTATGGGGAGAAAGCAGGATTTGGCTATTGAGTTGGATGATCAGCCATGATCATAATGGATGGCAGAGCAGGCTTGAAGGCCGAATGGCCTCCTCCTGTTCCTGCCTTCTATGTTTCTATGACGCTGACTGAATGCATTCCTGTTGCTTTGTGATTGATGGGGGGAATAGGAATATCAGGTGGAAAGGTTGAAGCATTTCACACACCGAACTTACGTGGGTGTGGGAAGGCAAAGGTTAGAAGCTTGCTTCAGATTTTCCACTGGGATTCTCCTAAAGAGCCACAGCGACTTTGGCAGAAATCCCAGATCGACAGCAGGAACGGGATTCCTGCAGCACAGTCAGGCAGCTGAGGAAAGTTCGGGGCTGGAATCTTACCACCGTTCACATTGCTGGGACGGGGAGAATGTGCAAACTTCACACAGACAGTGGACCCAAGCCTGGAATTGAACCCACAGACCTGGCACCGTGAGGCAGCAGTGCTAACCACTGTACCACCATGCCGCTGGCTGGTTTGGAACAATGGTCATCCAAAGGTATTTGAGGATCCCCTGAATTTTGGGACATGTAGGTGAAATTGTTTCACGCACAAACCAGTTGTGGTAGTTTGTTGTATTTATTCCCTTACGTTTTATTCAGACGTACTCAGTTTGCACATCCTAAAGTTATTGCAAATGTTCCACTAGTGTTCTCCACGTTGGTGCACCTTGTGTTCTCCAGAAACAATATGTGAGAATTCACTTCCTCCCATTTGTTGATACGAGCAAAATTGTTGGTATGTGTGTCATAGCGTAAACTACGTTTGCTTGTCTCATGATTGAGAAGGAATTAACCCCATGGTGTTCGCTGAGAGGCAGGCAGAGTGCATTGAAACCTTAAAGCATGCATTGCAGCAACACAAATCAGTCAAATTGCCCTCCGCCAGGACAAAACATGGCGGCACAGTGGAAAACGCTGCTACCCTCACAGCGCCATGGACCCGGGTTCAATTCCAACCTCAGATCACTGCTTATGTGGAGTCTGCACATTCTCCCTGTGTCTGCGTGGGTTTTGTCCAGGTGCTCCAGTTTCCTTCCACAATCCAAAGTTGTGCAGATTAGGTTGATTGGCCGTGCTAAATTGCCTGTTAGTGTCAGGGCGATTCGCAGGGTAAACGAGGGTTATGGGAAGAGGGTGGGATTGTGGTCAGTACAGACTCGATGGGCCAGTGGTGGTCTCCTGTATTGTGGGGATTCTATGAAAGCTATCACTTTATAGGACAGAGTTCAACTTTTACCGTTTGAACTCTCCATGATGTTTCCTATCTGATCATAAGCAGATTAGTGTTGCAGCCTTTTCAAATTTGTCAATAACTGTTGGAGGGATCAAACGGGTGGAGTCTTTGAGACTGGTATGGAGGTTCAACAAGAAGTTTATTCAAGCTTGTATTTTATACACAGGAGATCACCCAGAGAGCCAACTCAGGGCTGCTTTTCTAAGTGACTCGATTGGGTGGATTTGAACAGTATTCTTACATTTCATGTTTCGATTGGGCCATTCTCTGTTATTTCAGCTTTTGTCCTTTCCGAACTATACTTGTGATTGATGATGATGGGATCTGTAGACCATCTCGCACTGTGCTGTTTCAGTTGCCCCGGGCGATGTTATTTTGCACTGATTTTTCTCCAGTGTTGAGTGTTTGTACTTCTGTGTGATATGAAATTACTGTAAACGCCTTCTGACATGTAAATTTATTAATTATTACAACTTGAACGAAGGAATTTCATTCCCAAAGAAGTTGTGTCGTTGAGTGCTTTGGCTGTCTGGGCAGTGGAGAAAACTGTTCTGTTCAGCAGTGGCTCCCTGAAGTGTTTATTGTGAACTGTTGCTGGAACGCTCAAAGAGTTCTTGTTGCAGGAGACGATGACGGAGCCGATGGTTTTCCTGGAGGATATACGCAAGATGAAGGATCAAGGGGAAATAACACAAGCGTACATGGGACTCAAGGAAGCCAACAGGTAATAAATAGCCCAATGCGTTCCAGTCACGATTGGTG
The DNA here is from genome assembly GCF_965287045.1 of Carcharhinus amblyrhynchos. Lineage (NCBI taxonomy): Eukaryota > Metazoa > Chordata > Chondrichthyes > Carcharhiniformes > Carcharhinidae > Carcharhinus > Carcharhinus amblyrhynchos. Next base: position 17,554,701 of record NC_137351.1, on the reverse strand, counting down.
GAAAAGTGAATGTCTTTTTGCTTGTCCATGTAACATTCCCCATCATTCTTGTTCCTCCATCATCACACCCTCTTCATCCTGTTTTGGTATTTTATTATAGTTGGCGGCAGGAATTGATGATATATAAATGTGTAACTCCTGTTAGAGTGGGATATATGACTCAAACACTTGAATGAGCAATCCATGTTGCGGAGAGATCTTTCTCATGAGCCTGGTATGTAAGGCCATTGAGATGTGAGATTGAGGTCCAGAGTTTGAAAATTGCAAGAGAGGAAAGATATGGAAACCAAGATCTGGTTGCAAAGTTGATCTCTATTGGAGAATATCCTGTCTATTTACCACGTGTCCCCTTGTAGAGCTGATATTTACCCTATCTCCGTTGACTCATGAATCTACTTGGAAATACATTTGGTATAAAATTAATATGCTCTGATTTAATGAGGGGGGAACTATTTTGACTTGTAAGAGTCATTTGTTTTAGCACAAAAACAGAAAATGTTGGAAAATCTCAGCAGGTTTGACACCATCCGTGGAGAGAGAATAGAGCCAAGTCTGGATGACTGACTTGAAGCGTTTCTATACAAACTTATAAAACAGGGTTAGACAGGGTAGATTCAGAAAGAATGTTCCCAATGGTGGGGGAGTCCAGAATTGGGGTCATTGTATTAGAATAAGGGCTAAAGCTTTTATGACTGAGGCGAGGAGAAATTTCTTCACCCAGAGGGTGGTGAATGTGCGGGGTTCACTACCACAGAAAGTAGCTGAGGCCAAAACATTGTGTGATTTCAAGAAGGAATTAGATACAGCTCTTGGGGATATGGGGAAGGGGGAATCAGGATATTGAATTTGATGATTAGCCCTGATCGAAATGATGGCAGAGCAAGTGTGAAGGGCCGAGTGGCCTACAGCTTCTATTTTCTATGTATCTATGTTTCATTTATGTTAAAGGTTAATCAGGGAGTTTGATAATATGACTTTGATGGATTTTCTTCGATTAACGGTATTGCTTTTCTTTATAAGGTTTGCAGCTAAATTGCTCTTGGTGATTAAGTAAGTGTTGCCCTTTCCAAATTATTTAATGTCTGAGAGAAATACTGAGGGTGAATACTTGACCGAGAGATCTGTAACGCTGCTTCAATGAACCTTGCTATTTTGGCCTTGCTTGTTGATTTGTTTGAGTAATTCCGAAAGGAAGGCAGTGTTCTTGTTGACTTCCGAAGCAATTAGCAGAATATTCCTTGTGTAAGGAATCCCTGAATAATTGACGAAAGAGGAATGTGGATTAGGCTGCTGTTCCACCTTGTCCATTGGCTGAATCCCTGGTTGATTGAACAGCGTGAGATGTTAGTTAGAGTGAGTCTGGAATCTGACCTGAACTTTGAAAACAATCTCCAGGTTAATGCGTTGCGAACAAAAACAAGGGATGTCAGAACTACCTTTCTTCTTGAACCGCTGCAGTCCTTCTGCTGCAGGAACATTCACAGTGCTGTTAGGGAGGAAGATTCAGGATTTTCACCCAGCAACAGTGAAGGAACAGTGATATGGTTCCAAGTTGTTTGGAGAGGAAACTTGCAGATGGTGGTGTTCCTATGTATCTGCTTCCCCTGTCCTTCTACGTATTAAAGGTCATGGGTTTGGAAGATGCTGTCAAAGGAATTTTGATGAGTTGCCACAGTGTGTTTTGAGGATGGCACACCTTACATTGGTGGTGGACGGAGTGAGTGGGAAAGCTGGTGGATGGGTGCTAATGGAGTGGGCTGCTTTGTCCTGCATGGTACCACACTTCTTGAGTGTTGTTAGAATCATAGAATTCCTATAGAGCAGAAAGAGGCCATTCAGCCCATTGAACCTGCACCAATAAAAATCCCACTCTTGCCCTATCCCCATAGCCTAAACCTAACCCCACGTATTCATTCTGCTAATCACCCTGACTGTAAGGGGCAATTTAGCATGGCCAGTCAATCTAACTAGCACATCTTTGGATTGTGGGAGGAAACCGGAGTACCCGGAGGAAACCCATGCAGACGCTGGGAGAATGTACAAACTCCACACAGTCACCGGGGCTGGAATTGAACCCAGGTCCCTGGTGCTGTGAGGCAGCAGTGCTAACCATTGTGTTGTTGAAGCTGTGCTCATCCAGGCAAGTGGAGAGTGCTTTATCACATATCTTGTGGATGGTGGACAGGCCCCAAAGTCTCCCTGAAGAGTTAGGAGGTAAGTTACTTGCCACAGGATTCCTAGCCTCTGACCCGTTCTCATAGCCACTGTGTTTATTTGGCTGGTCCTGTTCACTTTCAATGGTAACACTCAGCATGTTGAGTGAGGGGGAAATCAGCAATGGTATTGCCATCGAAAGTCAGGGAGGGATAGTTCGATTCTCTCTTATCGGAGATGGTCATTACCTGGCACTTGTGTTGCACAAATGTTACTATCAATCCAAATGATTCATTGAGACCAAGAAATGAACAACTAACAAGGTAGAAGGTATTTGATATCTGGTATATCTGTGTAAGGTCAAACCCTCAAACCAGATGAATCTAAGTTCTGACCAGCTCTTGGATTTAGTAATCTGAGACAGTATAGCGTTGACCCAAAATTGGCTCTAAATAAACCAGTAGGAGAGAAATAACAATGGTTAATTTTTTAGCTCTGTCATCAAAAGCAAGGAAGTGAGAAGGGAGTAGTCAAAATAATTGAATAATAGAAAATGATGTGCTAGGTCAGATAGGTGATACAAGAGTTACTTGTGCAACAGATGCCAGGAAAGCCTTTAGTAACCAGCTCAGCTGGTTATGTAGAATTGTAGCTGTGAATTTCAGGTATTTCGGAGTACCTGTAAATCCTGCCAAACTGGAATTAACCACGACTGGCATGACTCATAGGAGACTGCAGTCTAGGAGTTAAGGTCTTGAGTGAGTTTTTTTACATGGAATGGGATGGGAAGAATGCTGGTTAACTGCTCAAGAATCTGAGTAGATGCATTTTTTTGCACCTCGCAGTGATCAAATTTATTGTTTTGGTGGGGGCGGGGTGAGCGATCTTACCAAAAAAACTCTGAACGAGCGAGAAAAGGGGAGAGTTTCAGACTTGTCTTCCCAGCAAGTTAAAAAATGCAATATTATGGCACTTAGTCAAAAGAAAGTGCCAGGATGTGATTCTTGCCAATAGGGGCAGGGTGGAGCCTAATCTTTCCAATGAAGCTGGCTGCCGAGCTTTAGGGGCGCCATTGCGCAGAAGCCCCAATCTCCCAGTGTACTGGGAGGACAAGCCAGTAAGATCACCCCCCCCCCCCCCCAAAAAGGGTTTTCTGGCTAAGGTGGTCAAGTTAAAATTGCAGATTCCTCATTGTTCTTCTGATTTTTTAGGCTAGTTTGATTAGGTGTGGCACGGCAACACAGTGGTTAGCGTCACTGCCTCACAGCGCCAAGAACCTGGGTTCGATTCCTGGCTTGGGTCACTGTGTGGAGTTTACACGTTCTCTCCACGCCTGCATAGGTTTCTTCCAGGTGCTTTGTTTCCTACCTCAGTCCAAAGATGTGTGAGTTATGTGGACTGGCCGTGTTAAACTGACCCCTAGTGTTAGGGATCTAGCCAGGGTAAATACATGGAGTTATGGGGATAGGTTTGATGTCAAAAGGATCAGATGGTGGCTACTCTTAATTGCCAGGGCAGTGTGGTGGTACAGAGGTTAGCACTGCTGCCTCACGGTGCCAGGGACCTGGGTTCGATCCCCGGCTTGGGTCACTGACTGTGTGGAGTTTGCACATTCTCCCTGTGCCTGCGTGGGTTTCCTCCAGGTGCTCCGGTTTCCTCCCATAGTCCAAAAGTGTGTGGGTTAGCCATGCTAAATTGCCCCTTAGTGTCAGGGAGACTAGCTAGTGTAAATGCTTGGAGTTACAGGGATAGTGTCTGGCTGGGATTGTGGTCAGTGCAGACTCGATGGGCCAAATGGCTTCCTTCTCCATGTAGGATTTTATGATTCTATGAAGTTGATGCCATTTACCACGCATTGCAAAAGATGTACAGTTTAGGTGGATTTGCCATGCTAAATTGTCCCTTAATGTTAGCGAAGGGGGTTGGTGGAGTAAATATGTAGGGTTATGGGATAGGATCCAGGTGGAATTGCTGTCAGTGCAGGCTAATGGGCCGAATGGCTTCCTTCTGCACTGTGGGGATTCTATGGATTCAGGGATGGTGCTTCTTGATACGTTTCCTGGGGAACTGTTGGTCTGTACGCTCTCCAGAGTCTGCCTTTATAAATACAACTTTCTGGTGCAATCTATTCGGAACAGGGGAATCAGTAAAAAACCATTTTCTGTGTGGGCGATGTGTTTAATCTGGAAAGTAACAAAGGATGAAGAGATGTAGCAGGGCGGCACCCTGAGCTGAATCAGCCCACTGTGACATAGTCAGTAGTGAGACCAGTCTGTGGTTCCCTGGGGCACAGTCAATGTTTAACTCAGTACGGAGACTAGTCTGAGTGGACCTGTTACTGAGGGCAGAAGTTTAGACACTTGTCCCCAAATAACAAAGCTGGGTAATTGGAAACCTCTGGTCCATTTTTCTCTGTGACTCATTGTATTGAGTGTGCATTGCTGTGAATTGAGTTTCATCAGAGCTTGAATCGAAGCTAAGATTAATAAACCAGATAATGACAGTCGTGACTTATGCGAGTGGCATGCAGGTCTACCAGAGGGGCAAAGCTCAGCTATTATTAACTTTTTTTTGTAGTTTGAAATTTTCAAAATATTTCCTTGGATAAGGGAGGGGCAAAACCAGCTGGGTTTCCTGCTGCTGATTCCAGCTGTGGATGAGAGGCAATTTAATAGAAGTTTATAAGATGATGAGGGGGATCGATAGAGTGGATGTGTAGAAACTATTTCCTCAGGTGGATGTCGCTGTTACTAGGGGGCATAACTATAAGGTTCATGGTGGGAGATATAGGAGGGATATCCGAGGTAGATTCTTTACTCGGAGTGGTTGGAGTGTGGAATACACTGCTTGCTGTGATAGTGGAGTCAGACACTTTAGGAACTTTCAAACGGTTATTGCTTGGGCACAGGGACCCCAAGGATAGAGAGTGGGATAGCTTGATCTTGGGTTTGGACATAGCTCGGCACAACGTTGAGGGCCGAAGGGCCTGTACTGTGCTGTGTTTCAATGTTTCTGTGCTGTAAGTGCACAGATCTGGATGATGAGGGAGACTAGCATTGTGTTCAGTCGTGGTGCCTTCCTCCAAAGCCAAAGAGGCCACTGAATACAAGCTGTCGCGACATCTGTCTCAATTGCCACTTGGTCAGGTGTCAGAAAGGTGACCGTAAGACATAGGGGCAGAAGTAGGCCATTCGGCCCATCAACCCTGCACGCACATGTCATTGGAGCTGTACCTCGAAAAGGAATCAAATCCTTCGGGGGAGAACGTGAGACAGGGAAAGGGAGCATTAAATGTTTCAATTTCATTGTGAAAAGAGATTCTTCTTGGGGTAGAGTCGTAGAACCCTACAGTGCAAGAGGAGGCCACTCAGCCCATCGAGTCTGCACCAACCTCAATCCCACCCTATCCCCATAACCTCATGTATTTACCCTAGCTGGTCCCCCTGACACTAAGGGGCAGCTCAGCACGGCCAATCCACCTAATCTAACCTAACCAGGGATGCCGGGAATCAAACCAGCGTTTCAGGTGTCGATTGGCTGCAGCTTCTGGGGATCTTTATTGAAATAAAAAAAACAGTTTTCCTTTCACATCAACTATTTGTCTGAGTTAATGATTCATTAAACAATTTCAATTCAGAGCAAAACAAACCATGGCAGTGATTCATTTTGTACAGGGCGTGCAAGTCTGACCCTGCTGCTGGGATTGACAGGAATTCTGGCTATCCGTTGACCCCATTTCCCATCACAAGCATTCCCAGAATTTGAGCTGGTGTCTCGGAGATGCCTGTACCTGTCTGCTGGCAAGTATCGGAACTCCACCCAGATGCTTCACAAGAGCCGCCCTCAGACCTGAGGGAAAAATGATTTTTTTCTCCCCCCTGGCATTTAAGGAGTTAAATTTTTAACAGTCATTCATTTTGCCTTTGGGCATTGCCAACTCTTCCGATTGGCCAATTGATGGTGCACTGGACACAATTCTAGGAGTGCAATCCTCCCCTAACCCGGATACTTGGCAAAGATTGAAGCTTACTCGGGGAGGCCGGGTTGAAGATTTGCCCCAGCCAGCCCAAACTGGCATTTGGGTTGTGGAGCAAATGGGTGGAAACCTGTTGGATCTAAATTTCAGTACCCTGATGGAAGATTGGATACTTCAGCCAAATTCCACACCCCCAGTCACCTGCCTGACTCCCTTTCCTGCCAAAGAGGACATGTTCACATTTCCCATACTGCACTCCATCTTCCCAAATTTTGCCATTCACTAAACCTATTTCACATCCCTTTGCAGACTCTTTGGGTGAGATTTTCTGGCCACAGTCACCCCAAAGCCGGAAAATTCCATCCCAAAGGCAACAGACCTTTGCACGGACCACTGCGATTCCCATGACGGGCAGGATGGGAAAATTCTCCCCCTTATGTCTTCTTCACAACATACTTTCCTACCTATAGAAGTCAGCAAGAAAGGTGATAAGAACATAAGAAATAGGAGCAGGAGTTGGCCACCTAGCCCTTCGAGCCTGCCCCGCCATTCAATAAGATCATGGCTGATCTGAAGTGGATCAGTTCCACTTTCCTGCCTGCTCCCCATAACCCTTAATCCCCTTATCTATCAGAAATCTATCCACCCGTGACTTAAATATATTCAACGAAGTAGGAAGGGCTGGAGGGGACGGGGCACGTATGATATAGGGACATAGGTAAATGTGGAGGTTGATGTATTTGATGTGGGTGGCGCAGTGGTTAGCACTGCTGCCTCACAGTGTCAGGGACCCGGGTTCAATTCCCATTTGGGTCACTATCTGTGTGGAGTTTGCATATTCTCCTTATATCTGTGTGGGTTTCCTCCCGTACTCTGAAAGACGTGTTGGTTAGGTGTATTGGCCATGCTAAATTCTCCCTCAGTGTACCCGAACAGGCGCCGGAGTGTGGCCAGTAGGGGATTTTCACAATATCTTCATTGCAGTGTTAATGTAAGCCTACTTGTGACACTAATAAATAAATTTTATTTAGAGCTCAGACACAAAGAAGGGAATGTTCTGAGGAACACTGATAAAAGAGGCAACTTAAAAAGAATTCTGCAAGCAGTTTGAGCTTGGATTTGTACGTGCTGCTTTTACAAGTTTAGATCCCTAGACTCATTGCTGGCCTCTTGTGAGGACGTGTGCAGTCACTGTCACCTGGGACTATGGCGACTTTACCTCTGAACATGTAATCAGTCTGGAGCAAAGATTCAGCCAGCCCGTAAACAAGGGTCCTGATTTTTGTCACAGTTTGTTTTTAATATCAGTTGAACTGCCAGAGCGTTGGACCCGGGGCATGAATTGGGAAGAGGAGGGTGAGTGTCCATAGAAGATGGATGGCCAACCTTCACGTTATGCTTCAACCATTTAAAAACCAATATCTTCAGCATTGTGTTAGACAAAGCCTGAAATAAAAACCAGAAAGTGCTGGAAATGGGCGGCATGGTGGCCATTCTCGGGTTCGATTCTCGCCTTGGGTCACTATCTGGGTGGAGTTTGCACATTCTCCTCATGTCTGCGTGGGTTTCCTCCGGGTGCTCCAGTCTCCTTCCACACTCCAAAGATGTGAAGGTTAGGTTGATTGGTGATGAAAAGTGTCGGGGGATTAGCAGGGTAAATATGTGGCGTTGCGGGAAAGGGTCTGGGTGAGATTGAGGTTGGCGCAGACGCGATGGGTCGAATAGCCTCCTTGTGCATTGTAGGATTCTATGAAATGCTCAGCAGGTCTGGCAGCGTCTGTGGAAAGAGAAACAGAGGACCGAGTTTTCCAGTCCTTCCCAATCTATGCTTCTGCCAAAGGTGATCCTTCCACGGTGGGTTTGCCAGCAAGTAGATGGGTGATCCACACACAATACCGTAGACTTCGGCAGGACCAGGAGGTCCCGCTGGTGGCCTATGGTGAGACACTGTCAGACAACACTGCGTGTGTCTGTGTGTGCGTGTGTGTCTATGTGTGCCTGCATGTGCATGTGTTATTAAAAAGGATAAAAATATTCAGTTTTAGTCCCTTCTTTTGAGATTGGCATCCATTCTTGTCTGTTCATACCTCCTAAATGACATGTTTGTTTGTAATTGTTAAAGAATCTGTAAAGTTGCAAGTTGCACATTACCAAAGAGCAAACTGTTGATTTCTGAAGAGAACTGAAGCGTGAAATGAATATTGGATAAGTTAATGCTTTGATATCTCAAACGCTCTGATTGTGTCTCCCTTTTGTATGTTGCCATCGTTTGTGAGCCTTGTCATTAACATTTCACATTCATCCCCCATCATTTGTCTCTTCTTTCTCTGTCTGCGGTTTTGTTCTCGTTGAAGACCATCACAGGACTGCCATTTGCTGAATGAGGATGGAGAGCTTTGGATGGCTTATCAAGGGTTAAAACAAACCAACAGGTTACCACATTTATACCCAGGGTCTTTCTCCGTCTGCATTTTAGTTTTGTCACTAACCAGAAGTCTTTGTTCTGCACTTGCGTTTCAGAAATATGCTTTGGCACGTTTAATGTTGAGTGTTAATGTCACAGTGAAAAATACTCAAACTCACATATGTAGAATTAGACTTTGCGTGTTAACATGGCTTAAAGCAGAAAATGTCAGCATTTGTCATTGAAAATCAAATCTAGTAATATGTGGTGAATTCTAACAACTTCTTAATGGCTGCTCTACATTTAGATCAAAGTAGAATGTTTTTAATGTACATTTTCTGCTTGATGGCACTGTAATCCTTTTTAACAACTCTATATTGCTAATTCTAGAATAACAGAAGCAAGGAGGTGGTTGTGAAATATTACCTGGTGGTGGCAGTTTTTGAAACCTTCGTGCATGTTCGGATTCGAACCTTTTCCAAATTGAGGGCGAAGAAAAGAATCAGTTAACAGGGAATTAATGTCACTGCAACAATTTACACACACAGGAGGGGATTGTGCTGTGTGTCAGCACACTGCTCCCTCACTTCCTGCACTGAAATCCAGCCAAGACTGGTACTTCTCTGGGAAATGAGCCCAATACAAAACTGTAGCAAATTACCAATCTTCATAGAATCATTAAATAGAATCCCTGCAGTGCAGAATGAGGCCATTTGGCCCATCAAGTCTGCAGCAGCTCTCTGACAGAACATCTTACCCAGGCCCACCCCTGTGCCGTATCCCCATAACCCCACATATGTACCTTATTAATCCCCCCAATTTACATCTCCTTGGATACCAAGGGACAATTTAGCATGGTCAATCCACCTAACCTGCACATCTGTGGGCTGTGGGAGGAAACTGGAACACACAGAGGAAACCCATGAAGACGTGGGGAGAATATGCAGATGCCACACATGCTGGAAGGCTGGAATTGAACCCGGGTCCCTGGCACTGCAGCACTGGTGCTAACCACTGTGCCCCTGTGCCACCCCACTGTCTTACTCAGGCACTCCACAACTTGTGTGGGAAATGTAAACATTCCATTAGCACAGAAAGCTATAACTACTTTGGATCTAAAACCTATGGGTTGCGTAGAGTAAAGGGAGCTTTGCTCTATAGCTGGGACTGCTGTACCCAGACACTGGGTTATTATGATGAGAAAGTTCCTCAGTGCTAGATTATTCTGACTTGAGCAAAACCTCATATAATTAGGGAGCCAAAATACAAAACTTTGTCATTGAATAAGAGCAGCAAGCATGTAGACTTTTCAACCTCATACTCGCTGGTAGAAATGCCATCTATTCTCAGACAATTAACCTGGGCTCCCCTCGTAACTCAACTCTTCTGGAAACGCGGTAGTAACCTGTCGCTAAAATCGCGTTAACGTTCCGTTTGAGCCAACTGAAACGACTGCAAGACACAATCTTTGAAATAAGTCCGGGAGCACGTCTTGTGGCTGTTGTTGCTAATGTCATGTCACTACTTTACATATTTAGGCCTGAACAGAGTGTTACATCACAAGTGTTGATGTTAAAGTTACTTAAGGTCATGGTTGTGTTCGAGAGTTGGGAAATGAAATGGCAATCCTTTGGCATTCCAGCCTTGAAAACGTTCATTCACCCACTTGCCTGTACCACTCTGAGAGGATTAAAGTATGTGATGCTCTGAGAGCAGCAGAAAGTAGCGGCCATGACCCTGAGTGTTGACCACCCTGCAGTTGGCAGTGTTGACCACCCTGCAGTTGGCAGTGTTGACCACCCTGCAGTTGGCAGTGTTGACCACCCTGCAGTTGGCAGTGTTGACCACCCTGCAGTTGGCAGTGTTGACCACCCTGCAGTTGGCAGTGTTGATTTAGAAAGGCACGGTTGCAGTTTCCTCATGCCTTTTCCCCTTCCCCTGCAGGTTGCTGGAATCTCAGCTTCAGGGTCAGAAAAAGAACTACGAGAACGAGTTGGAGATTCTGCGCGGGGAGGTTCAGAATCTCAAGGAGGAGATAAATCGCCAGCAACAGTTATTGGCCCAGAACCTGCAGCTTCCGCCTGAAGCCCGGATTGAGGCCAGTCTGCAGCACGAGATCACCCGGTTAACCAACGAAAATCTTGTAAGTATCACCTTGCTTTATCAGACCAAGGAGAATACGTCAGTGTAGGTGACAAACAAAGACCTTTGGCGCTATTCTACATGGGCAAACCAGGGGGCTGGGCTACAGCCACCATGACTGGGTCACATGATTTTGGTGGACTGGCAAAATGGCACAGAATGAAGAAAGCGCAAGTTACCTCCGGTACTCTCCCAGAATCCAAACATGTGCGGGTTAGGTTGACTGGCCATGCTAAATTGACCCTAGTGTCAGGTGGATTAGCAGGGTAAATATGAGGGATTATAGGAACGTGGCCTGGGTGGGATTGCGGTCGGTGCAGACTTGATGGGCCAAATGGCCTCCTCTTGCACTGTAGGGAATTCTATGATTCTATACAAGCCATAATGTTGAGGTGCTTTATTGCTGACAACTGTAATTATATGCACAACACTCGCAGAATTATTCACCTCTGACCTGAGAAAGGCATGTTTATTGAACTTGTTGATGCTTCACTGTAATGGTTCAGTAATGGGGTTAGGGGTAGAGTTTAGCCCGAGCAGAAAGAGCTTTTAATGTTGGCCACGTAGTATTCCAACAGAAGAAGAAAATTCTTTTTTGAAATGAAACCATAGAGGTAACTTCCAGTCACCCGACATTACCCTCAGAATGTGAACCAGCTTCTGATTGTTCTACATAGAACACTACAGCACAGACAGGCTGATCATATCCATACCTGGTTCTGTCATGTTTTGATTCTTTGTGTGGTTTTCAGTTATAACAAGCGACGCACAATGTCTAATTTTGCTTTAGGATTGTGGTAGATGGTGCATGCACTTGCTCGCGGTGTGCCCTCTTGGCAATGGATTCTGGTGGCGGGAACTTTGCCTCTTCGGCAGCCTTTCATTCTGACTTGGAAAGGTCTTCGAGGCAGGAATTATCTTCCATTTAGATTGCATCATTGAGTTTTCTGACCAAAATGGCCAACACGTGCTGATTCTAAACAGGAACTACAGGGTGAAGAGTGAAGTCCATTCACAATGAAGAGGGAATCTATCATTTCGGAATTTCCCTCATGAAATCATTTATAATGTTCAACAGGAAACCACCCCATCACACTTTTTACTCTTTTCCAAGGAGTGGCCATGGTGGCACAGTGGTTAGCACCACAGCCTCACAATGCCCGGGACTCGTGTTTTAATCCCAGCTTGGGTCACTGTCTGTTCAGAGTCTGCACATTCTCCCTGTGTCTGCGTAGGTTTGCTCCCACAGTCTGAAAGATGGTGCATTGGCCATGCTAAATTCTCCCTGAGTGTACCCAAATAGGCACTGGAGTGTGGCCACTCAGGGATTTTCACAATAGCTTCATTGCAGGGTTAATGTGAGCCTACTTGTGACACTAATAAATAAACTTTAAACTAAATAATCATACCCGTGGGCAGTAGAGAGGAACACTCTCTTCGATCCTTTAACATTTTATATATTGCTGTCACAATTTGCAGAATCCAAGTATGGTACGTGCCAGCCAGTGGCATCTCATTCCAAAACCCCCCGTCCCCCCAAGCCGTCCATCTGAAATGGAGGACAATATCTCCAAATTTGATATAAGAACAAAAATCACTGGATGGCTTCATCTTCTCCCTGTCTCTGAGGAAAATGGGATGGTTGCATTCTAACCTCCAACAGCATTAACGACAATTCGACAAATTAATGAATTAATATTATTATTGCATAACACGGAGTCTAAATGAAAGCATCTGTTTCGACTTAGCGCTGTAAATCCGTCCTTATTCAATAACTGAACTGATTCAATTATTTATCGTAAACTAGTTGCCCACACTGAGCTTTTTAATAAATGGCACATGGTGGCAGGATGTTAGTACTTCGGAATGTTGTGCTGGAAATTTAGGGTTTGTGTGACAAATCCTGGCTTCCAGTGAAAACTGAGCCTCTTCTCGATGGGTGAACCAAAGAGCACATTGTCTCGAGAGCAGCAGTGACTGAAGCAGGGGCAAAGATTGTCATCTTCAGCCCTCAGCCAGAGAGGCATTGGGGAGGACAGAAAGAACAGATCAAAGGGAAATGAAAGACACTAATAAATCAATTAGCAATGGAAGTATCAGATAATGAACTGGTAGATAGCAAATTAATTCATTCCTTTATTTAAAAAACAACATCTGTTCAAATGTTACAGTAAGAAGTCTCTCAATGCCTGGTTAAAGTCCAACAGGTTTATATGGAATCACGAGCTTTCGGAGCGCTGTTCCTTCATCAGGTGAGTGGAGAGGCAGGTTTCACAAACACGGCATGTATAGACAAAGACTCAGTTGTCTGTAATGGTTGGAATAATGGTTGGAATGTGAGTCTTTTCGGTAATAACAGTCCTGGCGAGGGACAATTCACACCTCTTTAAACAGTGATTATCCCTTCTCCAGTCGCACTGTATCTGTAAAGATTCCCATTCCAACTGTTATCATGCAATTGTATCTTTTATATACATGCCATGTTTGTGACAGCTACCCCTCTGCTCACCCCATGAAGGAGCAGCGCTCCGAAAGCTCGTGATTCCAGATAAACCTGTTGGACTTTAACCTGGTGCTGTGAGATTTCTGACTGCGCCCATTCCAGTCCAATGCCAGCATCTCCACACCAATTCAAATGTTTACACTGAAGAGGTGGAACTCTAAAAGTTACGCAAATGGACAACAAAAGGAAGTGTGGCTGGGAAAGCTAATGGTCTGGGCTTTCTCATGGTTCGTCAGGGGATGCACTTGTCTCCTGACGGAAGCACTTAGTCCGCATTCAGTTCCTGATGCTCGTTCCCTCCCAAAACCTCTGCAAGACATTGAATAATTTAGTGGGTGTCAGGTGAGGACTGGGTGAAGCTGGGCTCTGACGGTCAAACAGTGTGATCTCTCCAAATGGCTGCTGAGACCCGCGGCAGAAAGCCATCACCTTCAGAAGAAGAAAATTGTGAAATTGCAACCCAAATGTTGATGCACAAATGAAGTACAGCAGGCCAAAATGGAAAAGAACTGCAAACGCTGATAACCTGAAATAAAATAGGACGTAGTGATATTGCACAGCAAGTCAGTTAGCATTTGTAAAGAGGAGAGACCAGTTATGACATGAGGAGACACTGTGCAGCAACACAGTGAATTCTTGTTGCTGTACCTTAGGAATGGCCTGTTGGTAGTGTTCAAGGATTGAGCCTAAATTTACCGCTCATCCGTTTCTAAGGCAGCGACTGTTAAACAATTTATTGTTGTCAACAATTGTCTGAAAACTGAGTCTACAGTCACCAATAGCACAGTGGTTAGCACTGCTGCCTCACAGCTCCAGGGATGCGGGTTCAACTCCGGCCTCGGGTGACCGCGTGGAATTTGAGTGTTCTCCCCGTGCCTGCGAAGGTTTCCTCCAAGTACTCTGATTTCCCCCCACAATCCAAAGACATGCAGGCTAGGTGGATTGGCCATGCTAAATTGCCCCTTAATGTCCCAGGGTGTGTAGGTTAGGTGGATTGGCCATGTATGGCAGGGGGAAGGGCCTGGGTAAGATACCCTGTCAGAGAGTCGGTGCAGACCTGATGGGCCGAGTGGCCTCTTTGCAATGGAGGAATTCTATATTTATGCCAGGACAGTCACTCGGCACTTTGCAATGCCGATCGACCTGTTCTGCACGTTCAGCATTTTTCCTTTAAACTTCCGCAAGCATTTGAAAACATCTAATCCACTGATTTCCACCTTTGCATTATTTCAAACGGAACTCTTAGCTTTAACATTGTAGGACAAAGGGGTGCAGGGAATGTGCGTACGTCCATCATTTTACCTCGTGCTTCTGATTGGAGGAAAGGGTTAACTGGTTATATTTGTTACGTTTCTGTTTGCCAAATTACAGCTCGTTACTGCACTTAGTTCTCCTGTTACACTTCAAATATTTTTGACAAAGTAATGGAATGTCAAGACTCTCAGTTTTCAGACAATTGTTGACAACAATGCATTGTTTAACAGTCGCTGCCATAGAAACGGATGAGCGGTAAATTTAGGCTCAATCCTTGAACAGTATCAACAGGCCGCTCCCCAGGTAAAGTGGCCAAGCAATCACTGTGTTGCTGCACTTCACAATATAGCAATGATGGTACCTCACAGAATGGTAACTTGGAATCGGAGGCAAATTAGTCACGCAGCTAAGAGGACACACTATAATTTCACGCTGTTAACCTTCTGAGATTGTGATATTTCTTCAAACGGCGGCAGAATCCAGCAATTAATTTCAGATCCTGTTGAGGCAGCATCTTGTCAATCACCCACAAAATAAATTATCTTCGATGTACCTTGTATTGCATGTGATCTGATATGGCTCCTGTTGGCCATGTAAAACTCTGTGCGATAACCAGGTTAACTTGGGGTACAGACCCCCCCCTCGGTGTACCCGAACAGGCACCGGAGATTTTCACAGTAACTTCATTGCAGTGTTAATGTAGGCCTACTTGTGACACTAATAGATTAAACTTAAAAGGCGTCACTCGAAAATTAAGACTAATTCTTTGATTGGCGCAATAGGAATGCAGTTTGAATTTAAAAAGGAATGCATGGGCATAAAGCATATGGTCCAAAGATGTGCAGGTTAGGTGGATTGACCATGCTAAATTGGTCCTCAGTGTCCCAAGGTGTGAAGGTTCGGAGGGGTAAATGGGCAAGGTTATGGGGATAGATGTTCAGTCAGAGAGTAGGTGCAGTCTGGATGGGCTGAATGGCCTCTTTCTGCACTGTAGGGATTCTGCGACATGGGCTCCTGTTAAATAACTGCTGAACATTACCCGTTCTGCTGGCACAATTTCTAAAGCACTTGGGTAATAGCACAAATCTCACCACTATATTTTTGCAGTATTATGAGGAGTTATATGCAGATGACCCCATGAAGTATCAGTTCTACAGGATTTCGCTGTACAAACGGATCATTGTATGTAGATCAAAATCATTGTTTGGCCTCAGTTGTTCTCTTTCCACTTTCTCCTGTTTGGAGCACTAACAGAAGAATGACTCTTTGCCTGTGCACCTACAAAGACAAATCTATGTTTTTTTTCCCTCTTCTGTACTGTGGCTACAAAACAACTTGCAATTTTACTGCCATCACTTTTAACACAGCGTATGTAGCAATGTATTTTCAGAGCAGTTAATTGCTAATTCTGTTGTCTTGTTCTCAATGGAACGAAATTATGGGTTCAGAATGCAAGTCAAAGGAAATTTATTTCAGTGGTTTTTTTTTACTAATATTACACTGCTTTTAAAATTCATTTATCAATTAATCAAGATTTTGTTTTCAACATTTGCATCATTCATATGTTGTCCATCTTGTTCAGATTGGAAAAAGATGTGTGGGTTAGGTTGATTGGCCGTGCTAAATTGCCCCTTAGCGTCAGGGAGATTAGCAAGGTAAATATGTGGGGTTGCAGGAATAGGACCTGGGTGGAGTTGTGGTTTGTGCAGCCTTGATGGACTGAATGGTCTATTTCTGCACTGTAGGGATTCTGTGAATCTATGACTTGAAACTCATCAATTGGGCAGATATGCTTAAAACTCAAGAATTATTTATATTTTGAGATATAGGATGGCACAGTGGTTAGCACTGCTGTCTCACAGCACCAGGGTTCCATTCCCAGCTTGGATCACTGTCTGTGTAGAGTTTGCACATTCTCCCTGTATCTGCATGGGTGTCCTCCGGATGCTCCAGTTTCCTCCCACAGTCCAAAGATGTACGGGTTAGGTGAATTGGCCATGCTAAATTGCCCCTCAGTGTCAGGGGGATCAGCAGGGTAAATATATGGGGTTGGGGCCTGGGTGGGATTGTGGCCAGTCAGACTCGATGGGCTGAGTGGCCTCCTGTAGGGATTCTATAAAAGGTGTCCAGACTCTCTCAACCGTTTTGGATAAGATTTTCCTTTGTGACAAACCAGCAAGTTAACCTTCAAGCGAAAGACTTTGGGCTGCATTTTCTCTGACCTTGCCCATGGCTGGGATTCTCCAGCAGTGAATGGGGATTTGGCGGAATGCCGAATTCTCCGTTCCTGCTGGCAGCAGAGGCGGGGCGGGGAACACCCAGAGAATTCCGACCTTTATTTCTGTCGTTCATGTTTATAGCTCTGTTAAACTGCATCCATTAACCGCCAGCTTCACATGTATGTGCCTAACTTGCTCATGGCAGCAGTCTACACTTTTCCTTGTATTGTGCTATTGGACTAATCCTGTGTGTGTCAGCAAACTCCACTTGCAGTAACATCATTTCAGTAGTGCTCTGTGGTTCCGAGTGTTCACTCTGGGTCTCTTTCCCGCAGGATCTCATGGAACAGCTGGAGAAACAGGATAAGACTGTCCGGAAGCTGAAAAAGCAACTGAAAGTATTTGCGAAGAAAATCGGTGAACTGGAAGGTACGTGGGTTGAAAACCAGACTCCTTTCCAAATAGCCACTTGTGAGTAAAATCAGAATTAGCAGAAATTTAACTTACTTCCCTTCAGACCGAATACTTTAAATTAAAACAAAATTAATAAGATTAATAAGAACATAAGAAATAGGAGCAGGAGTAGGCCATCTAGCCCCTCGAGCCTGCTCCGCCATTCAATAAGATCATGGCTGACCTGATGGTGGGTTCAGTTCCACTTACCTGCCCAATCCCCATAACCCTTAATTCCCTTATTGGTTAAAAATCTACCTATCTGTGACTTAAACTTCATTGGGCAGAGAATTCCAAAGATTCACTACCCTCTGGGAGAAGAAGTTCCTCCTCAATTTTAGCATGGCCAATCAACCTAACACGCATATCTTTAAGCTATGGGAGGAAACCAGAGCACCCGGAGGAAACCCACGCAGACATGGGGAGAATGTGCAAACTCCACACAGACAGTAACCCAAGCCGCAGATTGAACCCAGGTCCCTGGAGCTGTGAAGCAGCAGTGCTAACATTGTGCTACCGTGCCGCCCTACTGTGCCTCATGAGTGTTATTATAGAACCGGCTTCCACCACCACCTCCAGCAGCGTGTTCCACGCATTCACCCACCCTCTGTGTGAGAAATTTGCCCCTTACATCTCTTTTAAACTTTCCCCCTCGCACTTTCAACCTATGCCCCCGAGTAACTGAAGCTTTGACCCTGGGAAAAAGAAATATAAGCGGAAAATGCGGGAAAATCTCAGCAAGTCTGGCAGCATCCATGGAGAGAGACACAGAGTTAATGGCTGTTCACACCAGCAGGATCATCTGGTCCTTTCAACGAACCCCCCACTGCTTTCCTGGTGGGATGGGGGTGGAATCAATGGGAAATCCCACTGATGATGGCTAGACCAGATAATCCCACCCACTGCTGGTGAATGGTGCGCTGCCTCTCGTCACGAGAGAGAGACAGCGGGGAAGCCAGAAGATCCTATCCAACATTTCCAGCTCAATGTCACTCCTCTTCGGAATTGAGGAGAGGCAGAAATGTGATGAGTTTTATGCTGTGGAAAAGGGGGATAAGGATCGGGTCGGGTGGAGGGGGGCAAAAGGGAAGGTAAGCAATAGGTTAGAGGGTGGAGAAGATTAAATGACGAGGATCTTATAAAAAAGTAGGCAAAGCAAGTAGTAATTTGCTGTGCGATATTCTTTAGCTTGGGAAAGTACATTGACACAGTGGTTAGCACTGCTGCCTCACAGTGCCAAGGACCCGGGTTCAATTCCCAGCTTGAGTCACTTCTGTGCAGAATTCGCACATTCTCCCCATGTCTGCGCGGGTTTGCTTCAGGTGCTTCAGTTTCCTCCCACAGTCCTCCCACCCCGGCACTTAATGAGAGGGTCACCTGACCGCCCCCACCAACACCACATAGGTATCTGAGTAACCACCCCCACCCCACCCCCGTAAAATAATTATTGCTGGCATTGGGGCATCACAGAACCCCCCACCCCTCCCCCCCCCCCGCCCCCCAATCACAAGCCATACACAACACCCCCGCACACACACATTTTGGGAAGCATCCAGTGGGGTTTCCTAGCAGTCCTTGCTCCTTACCTGGACCCCAGAGCCCGCCCCTTGGCACTACCAGGGTACCAGAGGCCAAGGCACTGCCCTGCCGTGATCCCTCACTACCTAGGGCCTACATTGACCTCCTTGCCTCTGCTGTGGTCTGCTGTGGTCACTTGAACTGCTGCAGAGCAGTAGTGATTCCCACCGGATTGATACAATCCCCCAGAAGCAACGGCATCAAGATTATGTGAGAACTTAACTGATGTTAACCAGGTTTGCCGCCCCAGGGAGGGTGTGAATCTGACGATGTCACCAGCGGGAGGGTGGGCAGGATCACATTGTGAGATCTCCTTGGCGCTAATCCCATTCCTGCCCTCTTGTGAGAGTTTGTGGCCTTAACAGGTTTTGCACCCGTGACAAGCAGACTCATTGTATCTTGTTCCATAATGATGCTAAACTGCCTCCTTCCTATCCCAAGTTATTCTGCTCCACCATCCAAACCCTATCAAATATAACTGTCTGATTTTAACTGTCTTTTGCTCAATTAAGAGACTTTGTGGCAATGAATATTTTTGATAAAATGTAAAATAGCATCTGCAAAGTGCAAGTATCAATGGGGATCTCTGATTAAATAAGATCCATGTGTGGTTTTGCTCTCAGATTTTTCCCAGTTCATTTATGTTGTCGGTTTATTGTCAAAGTAAAACCCTGTAAAGTAATAAAGGCCGATTCCTCCGGAATCAGCTTGTGTGGATACACGGCTCACTTGTTCTTCTCGTCTTTCTTTGGAATAGTGGGCCAGACAGAGAACGTATCTCCGGCTCAGCTGGCAGATGAACCCATCCGTCCTGTGAATATTCCAAGGAAAGAGAAAGATTTCCAGGGAATGTTGGAGTACAAGAAAGATGACGAGCTGAAACTTATCAAGAATCTCATACTCGGTATGTATCATCTTGGTCATTTACCATTTGAAAATGAGTCCCCTGTCCTTCTGCTGTTCCACAATAGTAATATTTTGGCATGTAATTCTGTGTTCTTATAGAAATGCACCCAGTTCTGGATTAAACCAAATTTGGCGCGATAGTAAACAGCAACCGAGAAAGTGTAGCCTCAGCCTTCCTCCATTGATGTTACTTAGCCTGGAGTGATTTGATTTGATTTATTATTGTCAAATGTATTAGTATACAGTGAAAAGTATTGTTTCTTGTGCACTATACAGACACAGCATACCATTCATAGAGTACATGGGAAGAAGGAAAGGAGAGGGTGCAGAATATAGTGTTACAGTCATAGCTAGGGTGCAGAGAAAGATCAGCTTAATATATGGTAGGTCCATTCAAAAGTCTGACGGCAGCAGGAAAGATGCTGTTCTTGAGTCAGTTGGAATGTGCTCTCAAACTTCCCAACGGAAGAAGATTGAAGAGAGTATGCCCAGGGTGTGTGGGGTCCATTTACTCCTGATCCAGAAATGAGAAATTCACCATGGGGGTATCCATGAGTTAGTGATCACCCTACGGTGCAGGTGGAGAGAATGAACATGCGCTGCCAAACACCCTGCATATTGATTACAGCATCATCCTCAATGTGGTGGAGAATTCCAGGTCTTTTGTTTAGTTGAAGATCATGGATTTGTTCCTTCATGGGACGAGGGCATCACTGGCTGGCCAACATTTAATTGCCCATCCCTCGTTACCCGAGGGCAATTGAGAGGCAACCACATTGCTGTGGTTCTGGAGTCGCGTGTAGGCCAGACTGGGTAAGGACGGCAGATTTCCTTCCCTGAAGGACATTAGCGAACAAAATGGGTTTTTCGGATAGTAGTTTCATGGTCATCAGTAGATTCTTAATTCTAGATTTTTTTTATTGAATTCAAATTACGCCATCTGCTGTGGTGGGATTCGAACCTGGGTCCCCAGAACCTTAGCTGAGTTTTTGGAGTAATAGTCCAATGATAATATCACTAGGCCATCACCTTGCCTAAGTACATCAATAGCAATCTCCTTCAGGCTTGTGCCTGGCCTGTAGCTCTTGAGCTGACACTAACTTGTCCAGTATCTCTGAAGTTAATGTGCTCCGTTTAAACCACAGAACTAAAACCTCGTGGTGTGGCTGTCAACCTGATCCCTGGGCTGCCAGCGTACATCCTCTTTATGTGTGTACGCCATGCTGACTACATTAACGATGATCAAAGAGTACGATCCCTGCTGACATCAACTATCAATGGCATCAAGAAAATCTTGAAGGTATGAAAGTTCTTTTTATGGATAGTATGGATCTAGAAAATAATCTGTTTACCTGCGCAGCGTATCAGTAATAGATCAGCAGTCACGGTGAATTATTGATCGGAATTCTCCTACCCGGCCCACGGTTGGGATTCTCCAGTCCCGCTGCAGTGAATGGAGTTTTGGCTGAGCACCAAATTCTCCATTCTCGCTGGCAGCAGTGGTGGGGCATACGGGATTCTGACCCTAGTGGGTTTATGTCTTTTGGTTTGCCGATCCAGTACCCCCCACAAACATCTGCTGCACCGTACTCGGGTTAATTCTTTGCCTGCAGAATAAGTAGCGACAGCCACTGATGGAAATGTATGCCAGGACCTTCAGCATCTGAAAAGAATTAAGATGGTTTAGCATTCAAGCGAGAGATTATGGGATGTTGAAGTTCTGGAATCGAAACAATGGGGCAGAATTTTCCGGCTGCGTTCGCCCCAAGATCGGAAAATCCTGTCCAAGGTCAATGAACCTTTGGTCCGTGTCCCGCCTGCTACGATTCCTGTGGTGGGCGGGACTGGAAAGTTCTGCCCAAAGTGTTGTAAAACTCAACAAGTCTGGCAGCATCTGTGCAGAGAGAAAAATAATGGGTCGAGTCCAAGACAACTCTTCTAAGCTGCTAAGATTGCTTGGCATTTCAGACTGAGGGCTTGGCCCAAATTTACTGAATTGGTAACTGGTTTGAAATGATTGGACTAAAGCCAGTATTTACTCAGGGAAAATCTAGTCTTAATCATCAGACTTTTTTTTGTGTTTTACCATGAGCTAAGTGTAGTTTAGGTATACAGCTACAATGTGCCCTGCTCCATACTGATGGTATTCAGTGATGCACAGTACAAGGCTAACCACTGTAGTCACATCATCTAATCTCTCTACCCAAGCTGATCCCAGCTGAATAAAAAACTTTATATGTAATCAGAACATTAATATGAATGCTCCCTTATGATGACTAATCGTATCCGTTCAGCAGGAGTTTTGAGAACTCTGCAATGAGATATCGTTTATTCCGTGCTTGCTGTGACTGCCAGAACTGGGGGTGAAAGAATATTTTAAGGAAGACTAACGATCACATCAAATGCCATCCAGCGATACTTTGTTTTGATTTATTTGTGGGATATTGGCGCCACTGGCTAACCAGCATTTATTGCCCATCCCTAGTCGCTGTTGAATTGAGTGGCTTGCTAGGCCATTTCAGAGGGCAATCCAGAGTCAACCACATTGCTGTGGCTCTGGAGTCACAAGTAGGCCAGACCAGCAGATGTCCTTCCCTGAAGAGAACCAGATGGGTTTTTCTGACAATCGACAATGGTTTACGATCGATTCTTAATTCCAGATATTTTTTATTGAATTCAACATCCACCATCTGCTGTGGAGGGATTCGAACCTGGATCCCCAGAACATTTTCTGGATTAATAGTCTAGAATAGTACCAAGAGGCCGTCATCTGATACTGCATCTGACATCCAAGAATTGGGTAAATAAATGATACATGGTGGAACCCAGTATTATGGTGTTTATATAAAGGGTAGGACATGGGAACTGACATGAATGGTGTCGTCACGAGTTTCCAGGACATTGGATTAACCTTGTTTTATTGTATCTAGAGGACACCTGACGTGTAGTTTGTTGACTCATTATGCATGAAGCTTCGTGACTGGAATTTAAAGTCAATATTGATATCAGTGCCATATCTTGCATTTCAATCTTACGGCATCTATACATATTGTGCAGGTTGCAGTTAGGATGTGTCTTTTTGCCTTTAGAAAAGATGTGATGGCCAGAGAGGATGCAGAAAGTGATTCACTGCCACAAATCAGAAGCTTTAGTTATGAAAGAAGTGGGACAAGAACTTTCCAAAAAAGCAAGTTGAAATTAACAAACATGTTCAAAATTCTGAGATCTTTTGATAAATCAGAGCAAGGTTCTGATAAATCAAATTGGGGGTAAACATTTGCCCTTGTTCGAGTGAGAGCATAAATTTAAGATGGTAACAAAAGGAGAACCTAATCAAATTATTTTAAAACAGTGGGATACAGGACTTGATATGCTGTAGCAGAAACAAGAATAGAAGCAGAGCCCATACTGATAGCCTCCTAAAGGAAGGTGGTTAAGATTTCAGAAGGGAAACTTTGAAAGGGTGTGGGGAAAGCAAAGTGGTTAGAGCTTTTGGTGCAGTGAGTCAGTGGTTAGCATTGCTGCCTCACAGTGCCAGGGATCTGGGTTTGAATCCTGGTTTGGGTCACTGTCTGGGTGGAGTTCGCATGTTCTCCCTGTATCTGCGTGGGTTTCCTCCAGGTGCTCCGGTTTCCTCCCACAGTGTGAAAGACATGTTGTTAGGTCATTGACTGGAACAGGCCCGGAGTGTCGCAACCAGGGAATTTCACAGTAACTTCATTGCAGTGTTAATGTAAGCCTTAGTTTGACTAAATAAATAAACTTTTTCTGAGCATCACAGTGTGGTAAGCAGACATTATTAATGCTGTGATGTTATCTGTGATACAACAGTTCTTATAGAATTATTAATTTGATTTGGTTTCATTTTTGATTTGATTTATTATTGTCACATTAGTATATGTGAAAAGTATTGTTTCTTGCACATTATACAGCCAAAGCATACTGTTCGTAGAGAAGGAAAAGAGAGGGTGCAGAATGTAGTGTTACAGTCATAGTTAGGGTATGGAGAAAGATCAACTCAGTGTGAGGTAGGTCCATTCAGAAGTCTGATGGCAGCAGGGAAGAAGCTTTTCTTCAGTTGGTTGGGACACGACCTCAGACTTCTGTACCTTTTTCCGGACGGAAGAACGTGGAAGTATATGTCCGGGTTGCGTAGAGCCATTTATGCTGGTTGCTTTGCTGAGGCAGCGGGAAGTGTGGACAGAGTCAATGGATGAGAGGCTGGTTTGCATGATGGATTGGGCTAGATTCACAACCTTTTGTAGTTTCTTGCGGCCTTGGACAGAACAGGAGCCATACCAAGCTGCGATACAACTAGAAAGAATGCTTTTTATGGTGCATCTGCAAAAATTGGTGAGAATCGTAGCAAACATGCTACATTTCCTTAGTCTTCTGAGAAAATAGAGGCGCTGATAGGCTTTCTTATCTATAATGTTGTACAATAAAATGTTGATGAGTCAAGCTCGGTGACATAAAATTCTGCTTGTATTGATGTTATCAACCATTCCAGATGGAAGAACAACCAAAGCAATTATGCCTGTTCACCAAAATTCTGCCGTGGTTGATCTGAGTTAGCCGAACTTTCGTCTTTCACTGGCAAGAAAGATAACCAAAACCCTCTTGGAAAAGTGGTGTTTCCATGGCAAAAGCATGTTGGCCTCTTCCACCAGGAGTCATGTGCTGACCAATCAGAGCAGAGTGCTTGGAACAAAGTGAGCTTGAATTTTGATGTGAAGCAACGTGCGAAGTGTACCAGCTTGTCGCAATCTGCGAGGAAGTTAGAAATATTGTCGGTTGGAGAGAAGGAGATAGAGCCAATGAAAAGTCATGGCGTGGAGCAGATATTGTGAAAGGATGGGAGATTCCGCCATCAAGAGAGGCGATGGCCTAGTGGATTATCACTGGACTATTAATCCAGAAACTCAGCTAATATCCTGGGGACCCGGGTTTAAATCCCACCATGGCAGATGGTGGAATTTGAATTCAGTGAAAAAAAATCTGGAATTAAGCATCTACTGATGACCGTGAAACCACTGCCGATTGTCGGGAAAACCCATCTGGTTCACTAATGTCCTTTAGGGAAGGAAATCTGCTGCCCTTACCTGGTGTAACGTACATGTGACCATAGACTCTCAGTGATTGACTCCCAACTGCCCTCTGAAGTGCAGCTCACCTGATGAAGGTGTAACGCTCTGAAAGTTCGTGCTACCAAATAAACCTGTTGGACCTGGTGTTGTGAGACTCCTTACTGTGCCCGTCCCAGTCCAACACCGGCACCTCCACACTGAATCACTGAATCCAGTGATTCAAAGCAGCCTGAAAGGTGAACATTCCCATCTCCATCCCAATCCATGGTGAAGATGCTGAGGCATATAGAGTTCACTGATAGCGATGGGTGGAGAGATCAACTCAATACCAGGCACAACGTCATATTCCCCTCGGTGAGTGGTAAGGACATTCCTGTTTGGCTCCCAAGTGGTCATATCCACATCTGGACCGAGTATGCACAAAATTAGCATGGATTAAATTGGATTATTTCACCGTTGTCCGCCAGACCACTCTTCAATGTTTAAGGGGGGGGGGGGTGTAATGGTGGAAAGCAGACCAGGGAACATATTGTTGCTGTGGTCTGCGCTAACATGGATGACACTGAAAAGTCACTGTGACAGGAAAGGTTGAGAAGTTCCAGTGACTCCATCCACATAGCCTGAGGCAAATCAAACCGCCTGGGTGATCTCCAGCATTTGTGAGGTTCGGGTCGGGAAAGTGGACAAAACCTATCAACGAGAGGAAAAGAAGATAGCCATCATCGCAGACAAGTGCCTGCACTCCCTCCATCATCACTGGCCTGAAGGAGCTCAAGCTGATGTTCTTGCCTCCCAACACTGCGGCCAAGCTCGAACCAGTGGATCGGTGGTGGTGGGGGGGGGGGGGGGGGGGCGGTGGGGTGATTAGCAACTTGACTGACGATGGCTGATCTCTCAGCTTGTCAAAGCCTGAAATAAGAAGCAGGAGTACAATCCGTCTGTACGGGGAGCCACCTCGATGCTGAAAAACAGGTGGGGGATGATGAAGGAAGCCACAATTGCAAACTGCTTCATGCACGTTGGGTTCGGACAAGTTACAGCTGCGCAGATAATGAGGACGAAGAGGAGAAGGGTGATGTGAGCAAATCCGATGATGAGCTCTCTCTTTGTTGGCCTGCGGGAGGACGGTGTGGAAATTCCAGCCGAGACATCCACGGAAACTTATGCAGAGGTGGACGGTGCCGTAGAATGCACAGTGGGGCTGACGGAGGATGCCACGTAAATGCAGTATGTTCTTTAGCTGAGGAGACCAGTGCAGCTGAAGATGCTAATGAATGCTGGCATGTTCATCCACTTGTTCCCCCAGCCAATACTGTAAAAATTGCAGCGATGCTGTGCGATAACCCAGACTGTATTGACAACATGGCAGGGTATTTCACACCTCCTAAAACAGCACGCTGAGCAGAAAAAAATGACAAGAATTTCTCTGCTGCTAAATCCCAGCCTTTTTGGAGACTAATCCAGCGACCAAATGAATTCCAACATTTTATTCCTCTTTTCTTGTCTCTTGCCGTGAGTTCTCTTTATTCAGTGCCAGGGATCTGGGTTCCGTTCCGGCCTCAGGTGACCGTGTGGAGTTTGCACATTCTCCCCATGTCTGCATGGGATTCCTCCGGGCGTTCCTGCAGCCGGAGGATGTGTTGGTTAGGTGGATTGGCTGTGCTAAGTTGCCCCTTAGTGTCACAAGACACGTGGGTTAGGGGGATTTGAGGGGAAAATACATGGGGTCATGGGGATAGGGCCTGGGTAAGATGCTTTGTTAGAGAGTTGGTGCAAACTTGATAGACCGAATGGCCCCCTTCTGCACTGTAAGGATTCTATGATACTGAATTTTAATCCTTGTGATAGTCAGATTTTAGAATAGTATTTCCTTGTTCCTTAATATGTAAGTATGAAAGGAGTGGTGTATTTGGTCATTACCTACACAGTAATTATCTGAAGTCATGAAGTGAGTCATTGGACAGACTTCTCTCAATATTTAGGACACCTGGAAAGATTACGTGGCGTTGCAAACTCTTTTATATTTTGCTGGAAGTATTGTGAGCAAATATTGAATATGTAAACTCAGTACTCAGCAATCTGGTGCTATTTTCAGACTGGAATGCTTTTCTTTACATTTACTTTTAAACTTGTTATCCTGATTGTTTTTTCCCCATCCACCATTCTTGCAGAAACGAAGTGATGACTTTGAAATTGTGTCATTCTGGTTGTCCAATACCTGTCGCTTCCTACATTGCCTCAAGCAGTACAGTGGAGAAGAGGTAAAGTGGGATTTTCTACAGCCTGTCATTCAACTGTTATTCAATAAATGTCTTTCACTGCTGTCACCCTTTTGAAGCTTACAGACTACACAACCTTCCTTACTACAACTGCACAGATCACTCCCGTTCTTTTCACATTTTTAAAAATGTAGCACAGTGGTTAGCACTGCTGCCTCACAGGGACCCAGGTTCAATTCTCGGCTTGGGTCACTGTCTGTGCGGAGTTTGCACGTTGTCACCATGTCTCTGTGGGTTTCCTCTGGATACTCCAGTCTCCTCCCACAGTCCGAAAGACATGCTGGTTAGATGCATTGGCTGTGCTAAATTCTTCCACAGTGTACCCAAACAGGCGTTGGAGTGTGACAACTAGGGGATTTTCACAGTAACTTCATTGCAGTGTAATGTTAGCCTACTAGCAACACTTAAGAATTTGTTCGTGATTCCAGGTAAACTATTCAGGTTTATAATCTGCTGATCGGATTACATGCAATCGGGCATTAATATACAAATAATCAGTACACAGTGTATTTAGTTCGTTCCCAACTTCCTGCTTTAGGATAATCTTGAAGGCAAAACCTTGTACATTAATCCAGAGGTCCATTCCCCAATTAGAGACATTTTCAAACTAGGCATGGAATGTAGGTCTGTTCATTCAGTCCAGTCATTAACTCATTTAAATTTAACGCACACACATGAGACGCACACGCACGAGACGTGCTCACACACACACGAGATACATACACACACGCACTCGCACGAGAGACACGCGTGCACATACACAAGACACGCCCACACTTTTTACACACATTAGGATTACCAGTGGAAACAAGATTCCACAGAGTTTTAAATTAATATTGGCATCAAAAGTAGTCAGAGGCTTGTTCTGCTTTTCTAGGAACAGAGGAATTGGAGCAAAAGTAAACATATTCAGCCCTTCGAGCCTGCTCCGCCATTCGATCAGATCATGGCTGATCCCTCCCTGGTCTCAAATCCACCTGTCCACATGTTCCCCATATCCCCTTATCCTTTTTTTTATTAGAAATATATCTATCTCCTTCTTAAAACCATTCACTGATTCAGACTCCACTGCACTATGGGGCAGCGAGTTCCACAAATTCACCACCCTCTGTGAGTAGTTCCTCCTCATCTCGGTTTTAAATCTCCCGCCTCTCAACCTCTACCTGTGACTCTTGTTTGAGGTTGCCCCACAAGGGGAAACATTTGGTCTGCATTAACTTTATCAACCCCTTTTTAAAATTTTATATACCTCGATCAGATCCACTCTTGTCCTTCTAAATTCCAGTGAGTATTCTCTTGGTGTTTTAAGTAGTCTGTGGTTATTTTTCTTTTTGCTTCAGTGAATTACTCAACTAACAAACTACTGAGTATATCATTGATGGAAATGTCATACACTAGAAGTTTTTGTTTAACCAATGTAGTTTTTGGGTTCTTTTAGGCATTTATGAAGCACAACACTCCTCGGCAGAACGATCATTGCCTGAGAAACTTTGACCTTGCCGAATACAGGCAGGTCATCAGTGACTTGGCAATTCAGATATACCAACAGCTCACCAAGGTCATGGAGAATGTCTTGCAGCCAATGATCGGTAAGCATTTGCAAATAGTAAGCATTAAGAAGGTACATTTGATATTGAGAACAAACATTGCCTCAAACTTGTGAAGTTTGGAAGTGGCTGAAGCTTAGCCCTTTGAGAAATGAAGAGATTGTTTTTGGGTTAAAGGCGGAGGAACTGAACCTAACTTAATCCGTTTGAGGCCAAAGCTTTGATTTAGGAGCTATGAAACATAGGAATTAGGAGCAGAAGTCGGCAAATTCAGCCCTTCGAGCCTGCTCTGCCACTCAGTCAGATCACAGCTGATCTCTCCCTGGTCTCAAATCCACCTCCCCAGATATTCTCCATATCCCCTTTTCTGTATTAGAAATATATCTATCTCCTCCTTGAAACCATTCGCCGATTCAGACTCCACCATGCTCTGGGGTAGTGAGTTCCACAAATTCACCACCCTCTGCGGGGAGTAGTTCCTCCTCACCTCAGTTTTAAATCCACCGCCTCTCAACCTCTGCCTGTGACCTCTTGTTTGAGATTGCCCCACGAGGGGAAACATTTGGTCTACATTTACTTTATCAACCCCTTTTAAAATTTTATATACCTCGATCAGATCCACTCTCATTCTTCTAAACTCCAGCGTGTATAAACCCAAACTATTTAATCTCCCCTCATGTGTCGACCCTATTCTCCCCAGCATCAATCTGGTGAACCTTCTCTGAACTGTCTCCAATGCCACCATATCCTTCCTCAAAGAAGGAGACCAAAACTGGCCACAATACTCCAGAGGTGGTCTCACCAACACCCTGTACAATTGCAACGCCGCTTCTCTACAGTTTGTCTAATGAACAGTTCTGTTGCAAACGCACACTGTGTGGGGATGGGATGGGGTTGGGGGTTTAATGTTCCATCTTTACTTGGATTGCAGCTCCTGCCAACAGAAATTACCCGTGCGTTGATCATTTGATAGATGTTGAATATGGAAATGTCTCAATTTGATGACATACAGGGGACATGAATACCTTTTGACAGTGGAAACTCTTCATCTATCAGAACGTTACTTTGGGGGGATACATTCCAATATTGCCAGAAGATCCATCCTACAGTAACAGAAATATTCTTACCTGGGATAACAGAACAGCCTGAAACAAGACCCCGCTGGCAGGAAGTTGGAGAAAGAGAGAGGAAGTCTTTCAAACAACACCAATACAAAATAGTTTCTTAAAAAAAAAGACAATGCAGTATTTTAATGCTGACAATACAGGCCGGAACTTTCCAACTGTTCACACCAACAGGATTTTCTCATCCTGCTGCAGTGATCAGAGATTTGGCTTGTCACCAAATTCTCTGTCTCCACTGCAGTGGGAGCCTGGCGTGAACGGGTGGTAATATCACGCCCTGTGCTTTTGTCAATTGCCAACCCAATCTGCTAGTGAGCATTGTAGTGGCTAACTGATCTGTGTTTGATGATGATGAGTCTGATAACTGATCTATGCTCACTGTGCTTGTTGGGTTAAGTCTGGGTGATGACTCTGAACTTGAGTAAACAGAGAGGGTACGGGAAGCTGAGTTGTAAATGTGACTACAGACAGAAGATTTATTTTAAAGCTCTTGTAAATTACCCTGTTAAACCGGTTTCATCTCTGTGATATGCAAAATCGACATCAAACCAGTGAATACATGGCAAGCAATTTCATTGGGTTAGAACAACCAAATTCCAATTTTTCACATTGTTATTAAAGCAAAGAGTGGTCCTGCTTTTGGTAATAACTCTGGGGGAAAAAAAGTTATATTATATAATGGGGGAGAAATTTGTTCGTGTTATACAGACCTGCTTCAATATCTCCTATGGGCTACCTGTGCAGCCCACTTTAATTATATCATTGAAGGATGCAGCACAGTGGTTAGCACTGCGGCCTCACAGCACCAGGGACCTGGGTCCAATTCCAGCCTCGGGTCACTGTCTGTATGGAGTTTGTACTTTCTCCCTGTGGGTTTCCCACAGTCCAAAGATGTGCGTGTTAAGTTGATTGGCCAGGCTAAATTGACTCTAGTGCCAGGGGGAATTAGAAGGGTAAATGAGGATTAGGGAAGTAGGGGCTGGGTGGGATTGTGGTCGGTACAGACTCAATGGGCTGAATGGCCTCCTTCTGTACTCTAGGGAAGATTCTATGATGCCTCACAGACAATGGACCATAGAGCTGCCTGTCCCTGGGGTGTTGAGATAAGTATGCAGAAGGGGCACTACAATAATAAATTTCTGCCCAGTTGAAATTAGAGAATTTTGTTTTAAGGTTACTGCCACTTGAAGAGTATGAGGAATTGAGCGTTAATGGCCATGAACTTTTTGATTTGATTTATTATTGTTGTATGTTTGGGGGTACAGTGAAAAGTATTGTTTCTTGTACGCTATACAGACAAAATACACCATTTGTAGAATAGGTGGGGAAGAAGGAGAGGATGCAGAATATAATGATACATTCATAGATAGGGTGGAGAGAAAAATCACTTAATATACGATAGATCCATTCAAAGTCTGAAGGCAGTAAGGAAGAAGCTGTTCTCGAGTCGGTTGGTATGGGATCTCAGACTTTGTACCTTTACCCAATGGAAGAAGAGAGAATGTCCGAGCTGTGTGGGATCCTTGATTATGCTGATTGCTTTTCCCAGGCAGCGGGAAGTGTAGATGGAGTCAATGGCCATGAGCTAGAATGAAATCCTCTGTGGGAAGCTAGTGGTTACTCAGCACAATTTTCCAGTTAAAGATTGTTCACTATGAAATTAAGAATCAGTTGAAATACACCTGCCCAGCATTTTCTTTAATGAATTTTAGCATTCTGCTCCACAAGGATTCAAGAGGCGAGATTCCCGCATCCCGTTCATCCTGCCCTGACTGCCAGTGAGAACGGAGAATTTGGCCTCAGCCAAAACTCCATTCACTGCAGCGGGACTGGAGAATCCCAGCTGCAGGCGAGGTCGAAGGTATTTCCAATACCGTGTCCCTGGTACGGGGTTCTTAATACAACCTGCTCTATTCCCATGAAGAAAACTCCTGGGAACCCTGGCAAAACTCTTCAGGATTTCTCGCTATTTGGGGAAATTGATAATGGGTGACTGTGTGAATAAAGTTACCATTGTAAATATGGAAATGACAGACACATCAATTTTATTCAGATACTGGACATGGATTAGAATAACAAGCTTTGAAAAATTGAGTCCTGTTTTTATTCTATTTTCAAAGTTCCCTTTCATGATTCCAGAGAGAATTCAGAGTTGACTGTTTTGCCCTGTGTTGAATCTCTAAGTTGGAGTGATCTCTCCTGCTTTCCAACTGTGTGTATTTTGGGAGAATTATTTTAATATGTTCTGAAATGCCAAGGACAATGCAAAGTAAAGTAGTGCACTAAGATAAGGCCCTTTTTGAAACCATTCTGACTGCAAAACACCATTCTGTATTTCATTGAATGAACGTTGTCTATGTGTTTGACCTCGGTGCTTTTGAGACTGGGGCGGGATTTTCCCATCCCGTGAACCACAGGAATCATAGCGGGCAGGACACGGACCATGCAAAGATCCATTAACCTCAGACAGGATTTTCCTGTCTGAGAAGCACAGCTGGAAAATCCTGCCCCCGGTATAGAAATACAATGTTCTGTTTTTCATTTTGAAGGGAACGGTGTGAGGGGTAACGGGGAGAATGGCTCTAAGTAAATTGTGCGTTCGGAGAGCTGGTGCAGATATGATGGGCTAAGTGGCCTCCTCTCATTTTTTTTGTGATTGATGGGTCCCACCAGTCTGCACAGGTACTGCTCCGATGTTGAACATGCGATAAACTCAGAGTTGCTGATGAAGCTGGATAGTTTGTTTATTTGTAGGGAAGGGTAGGAAAAGAATTAAATAGAATCATAGAGGTTTACAGCATGGAAAGAGGCCCTTCAGCCCAACTTGTCCATGCTGCCCTTTTTATTTAAATCCTGAAGCTAGTCCCAAGTGCCTGCATTTGGCCCATATCCCTCCATACCCATCATACCCATGTAACTGTCTAAACGCTTTTTAAACGACAACATTGTACCCACCTCCACTACTACCTCTGGCAGCTTGTTCCAGACACTCACCACTCTGTGTGAAAAAATTCCCCTCTGGACCCTTTTATATCTCTCCCCTCTCACCTTAAACCTGTGCCCCCTCATTTTAGACTCCCCTACCTTTGGGAAAAGATATCGACTACCTAGCTTATCATTGCCCCTCGTTATTTTATAGACCTCTATAAGATCACCCCTCAGCCTTCTACGCTCCAGAGAAAAAGTCCCAGTCTATCCAGCCTCTCCTTATAACTCAATCCACCAAGTCCCGGGAGCATTCTAGTAAATCTTTTCTGCACTCTTTCCAGTTTAATAATATCCTTCCTATAATAGGGTGACCAGAATTGCACACAGTATCCCAAGTGTGGCCTTACCAATGTCTTGTACAACTTCAACAAGACATTATAACTCCTGTATTCAATGTTCTGACCAATGAATAACAGAGACAATATTATACAAAGAAAGAGATGCATACTTGGAAATCAAATAAACATGAAAACTTTTAGCATTTTTTGTCACAAAGGACTGTTGTGAATCTTCATATTTGCTCCAAAGAAAGGATTGGATTGAGAGTAATATTACCTAACTTCCTGTTATTGCGAAACAGTTTCAGGTATGTTGGAACACGAGACTATTCAGGGAGTATCTGGGCTAAAGCCCACAGGTCTCCGGAAGAGGACTTCCAGTGTGGCAGATGAAGGGACCTATACCCTAGATTCCATCGTTCGGCAGCTGAATAACTTCCATTCCACGATGTGCCAGCATGGCATGGATCCAGAGCTCATCAAACAGATTGTCAAGCAAATGTTCTACATCATTGGATCTGTCACTCTCAATAACTTGCTTCTTCGCAAGGACATGTGTTCATGGAGCAAAGGAATGCAGATCAGGTGAGTGATCCATTAGAAATCATTGTCAAGCTCAGGTAGTGGTGGTTACA
The DNA here is from genome assembly GCF_965287045.1 of Carcharhinus amblyrhynchos. NCBI lineage: Eukaryota > Metazoa > Chordata > Chondrichthyes > Carcharhiniformes > Carcharhinidae > Carcharhinus > Carcharhinus amblyrhynchos. The sequence goes on along the minus strand of NC_137351.1, from coordinate 17,521,174 downwards.
TAGAACACCGCGGCCATTAGACAATATCACTTGTTGGAAACGTACACCATTACTTGGGGGTGGTGGTTGGATATTGGTATTGTTTAAAAAGTTTACTTATTCATGTCATAAGTAGGCCTACATGACAACAATGTACGGTACAACACAGAAACAGGCCCTTCAGCCCACCAAGTCTGTGCTGACACAAATGCCTCTTTAATCTAACATTTTCTTGCCTCTACGTGGCCCATATCCCTCTATTCCCTGCCTATTTGTGTACCTATCCAAATGCGATTAACACTGCAATGAAGTTACTGTGAAAATCCCCTACTCGCCACTCTCTAGTGTCTGTTCAGATACGCTGAGGGGGAATTTAGCATGGCCAATGCACCTAACTAACCAGCATGTCTTTTGGACTGTGGAAGGAAATCGGAGCACCCAGAGGAAAGCCATGCAGACATAGGGAGAACGTGCAGACTCCACACAGATAGTGACCCAAGCCAGGAATTGAACCTGGGTTCCTGGCGCTGTGAGGCAGCAGTACTAACCGCTGTGCCACTGTGCTGCCCAGTCACTGGATTCGTAATCCAGAGACCAAAAATAATGCTCTGGAGATTTGGATTCGAATCCCACCATGGTGAAATCTGAATGCAATAAATTTGAATGAATTAAAAGCCTAATGAAGGCCATGAAAATCAGTAATGTCCTTTAGGAAAGGAAAGCTGCTCTGGTCTGGTCTGCATGTGACTCCAGATCCATTGAAATAGTCTGATGAAGCCACTCAGTTCAAAGGCAATTAGAGATGGACAACAAATTTACATGAAAAAAATGACACAATGCAAAAGCAATTTATTTTAAAATTGATTAGGTTGCTATCTCTTGAAATTTAAACAGTTTTAGTATTGATATTGTTGTGGAAAATATTAAATGGAACATTCAGACATGATCCAAAGCAGTTGAAGAGTTCCACGTCCTTTGTTGTTAAGGAGTAGCATTCTCTTCGACATCTATTGAGCTAATAACTTTCCAGCAAACATTTCCGACAGACCAAAACCTACGTCTAACTCTTTTTCTTAAAAAAACAAAGCAAAGTAGGGGAAGAGATGTATATTTTTTAAACTACTTATTAGTACAAACTTGAGTTTGGAACTCTAAATAGGATTTCAGCCTTTTAAATGACGATTTAATTTTCCAATCAATCATTCCAAGGTGTGTATCATTGCGTTACTTTTGGCAATAGATACTGATGTTAAGGATTTGGGTTTGGATCTCGTTGGATCTATAATAACTCTAAGAGTTGGCTGTAAAGGGAGAGTGCTTTATTAAAGTAAAGTAAATTAAAGCAAAACCTCAAGCCTGTGGTGAACACAAACAGGTCCCCAACTGGGAAAGTATAATAATGGACCCACTCAGGGGCTTACTTTATAAAGGACTCGCTATACAAGCACCACCTGCTTAGTTAATTACCAATCCTCAGGGAGCTTATATTCTATGAGTCCTACAGGGATGTCAATCAGTGCAAATCCTTGGGGTTATCACTGGATCCCAATTGGACTTTTGGGGCAGATTTCAGGGACCACTTATGCCTGGTACATTGTCACCTGGGACTGGGTGGTAAAATCGGGCAGTGTCATCTCATGACAGTTAGATATTTGACATATTTTCCCATACCAATATGATTAGCTTTTATGCCAGTTGGGAATTATTTATTTGCCCTCTTGTCCTGGTACCTTTTGTCTTGCATGAGGTTTGAACGACCCTGTCTTGCCTACCTTTTCTCCCACACAGAAAAAATCCACACGTTAACTCCAGTTCAGTGTTGCTGTCAGTTTATGCCTCTTGAACTATTCTTTTGTGTAACCTGTTTATGTCCTAATTTCACATGCACTCTTTCAATAAGCTGCTGTGCTTGACAATTTGCGTTTGAAAGCCGACCTAACCTGCTTGTGTTGTTCTCGGCTCTGCAGGTACAATGTGAGCCAACTTGAGGAGTGGCTGCGGGACAAGAATCTGCAGACTAGTGGCGCAAAAGAAACACTAGAACCTTTAATTCAGGCTGCTCAGCTACTGCAGGTGAAAAAGAAGACTGATGAGGATGCAGAGGCCATTTGCTCAATGTGCAATGCCCTTACTACAGCTCAGGTACGCTGCAAAAAGAAATTGCGGGTCAGTGGACACTTCCAATTATTTTTTTCCTGTCAATTCTTTTTCCCCAATTCCATATAATTTATATCATTCGGACATTGATCATCCTTTGGAACCTTGATGTCCGAGTCTGGGCAGCAAATATTTTGCTGTCTCTCCATCTGAGACATCAGAGCTGAACCCAATCTGCTCCTCAGTCCAAGGACATCTCCAACAGAGATGGTTATCAACAATAGGTCTCAATTCTTCTTTCCCCAGCTTCAGTACGGGTCTAAGTGTAAATCCAGGACCTTCGTGCTAATTAGTAGAAGATTTTTCATGTATTAATAAATCCAAAGCATCTTAGCGCACCAAGGGCTTTCTGGTTCATTCACAGATCTGCAGTTGTTTATACATATTCTCCAGTGTAAAATGGATCAACTCTGTCATGGTCAATTTCTCATGCGCCCAGTAATAGCTCTAGGGGCAGAATCACTGGTGTGGAAAGATGTTTAACACCACAACTTTATTGTGGTTGAAGACAAATTATCAGAACTTTGTGGAGACCAGCACTACTGGAAGTTTCTGTGGAAACTACACACGCGTTATGGTGACTGACACAGTACCATGGCATTTAGCACAGGATGCTCTAGTTACAAATATTTCCCACTCTTTCCAGGAATCAGAAATATATTGGTGAAAAACTCTGTAAAGGACACAACCCTGGAGCAGAGGGTTGGGAAATAAATGTTTCCTTGAGGTTAACAGTGGTTTATATCGATCCTGCCCTTTGTCCCAAGTATCCAAAAAAAATCTTACAATGTATTTGTTAGCTTCATATTGGAATTGATTTTTTTAAAAAAGGCTTAACTGCTCATGAAGGGCAAAGTTATAGGTTAATCATAAGAACATAAGAACATAAGAAATAGGAGCAGGAGTAGGCCATCTAGCCCTTCGAGCCTGTCCCGCCATTCAATAAGATCATGGCTGATCTGTCGTGGCTCAGTTCCACTTTCCCGCCCTCTCCCCATAACCCTTAATCCCCTCTCTTATCAAGAACCCATCAACCCGCTTCTTAAAAATATTTAGCGAGGCAGCGTCCACCACTTCAACGGGCAGAGAATTCCAGAGATTCACCACCCTTTGAGTGAAGAAGTTCCTCCTCAACTCTGTTCTAAACCGCCTCCCCTTTATCTTGAGGCTGTGCCCCCTAGTCCTACTGTCTTTTTTGAGCGGGAAGAGTCTCTCCACCTCTATCCTATCCATCCCATTCATCATCTTATACGTCTCAATGAGATCTCCCCTCATTCTTCTAAACTCTAACGAGTACAAGCCTAGTTTATTCAGCCTCTCCTCATAGCTCAACCCCCTCAACTCCGGAATCAGCCTAGTAAACCTCCTCTGCACTCCCTCCAAGGCCAAAATATCCTTGCGTAAGTGCGGCGACCAAAACTGCACACAGTACTCCAGCTGCGGCCTCACCAATGCCCTATACAGCTGCAGCAAGACCTCCCTACTTTTATATTCAATCCCCCTCGCTATGAAGGCCAGCATCCCATTCGCCTTCCTGACCACCTGCTGCACCTGCAAGCTGGGTTTTTGCGACTCATGCACAAGGACCCCGAGGTCCCTCTGCACCGTTGCCTGCTGCAGTTTTTCGCCACGTAAGTAATAGTCCTTCCTACCATTCTTCCTACCAAAGTGGACCACCTCACACTTGCCAACATTAAATTCCATTTGCCATTTCCTGGCCCATTAGTTAGGAATAGTAAGAAGTCTCTCAACACCAGGTTGAAGTCCAACAGTGATTCACCTGATGAAGGAGCAGTGCTCTGAAAGCTCATGATTCCAAATAAACCTGCTGGACTTTAACCTGGTGTTGTGAGACTTCTTACTGTGCCCCTCCTCAGTCCAACGCTGGCACCTACACATCATGGCATGTTAGGAATGTGTAGCATTAGAATGGCAACAAGCAAATACTGTTCAAGTGACAACAGCATCAGATACTGTTTGATTCCATTGTCGTCCAGGTACGTCAAACTAATTTAGGCTTCTAAATTGTGAAATTTTAATAGTTTTATTCTTTTCCTTTCTTTGCCATCAGATTGTGAAAGTTCTAAATTTGTACACTCCTGTTAATGAATTTGAGGAGCGTGTAACTGCCTCGTTCATACGCACCATTCAGGTAAAAATTTTCAGATGTTTTTCTCCTTAGGAAAAAACGTTCAGTCCATCTGGTAAAATAATTAATTAAATATGAACAATTAAATTAATTCCACATAACAAATATGATTGTGATTCATGCATTGTTTTGTGGCACAGTGGTTAGCAGTGCTGCCTCACGGTGCTAGGGACCTGGGTTCGATCCCAGCCTCAGGTGACAGTGTGGCGTTTGCACCTTTGCTCCATACCTGCGTGGGTTTCCTCCGAGTGCTCCCACACTCCAAAGATGCGCAGGTTAGGTGGATTGGCCATGCTAAATGGCCCCTTAGTGTCCCAAGATGTGTAGGCTGGGGGGGGGGGGGGGAGGGGGGGTGGTGGTGAATTGATGGGGTAAATATGTGAGGTTACAGGGATAGGGTAGAGGGGTGGGCCTAGGTAAGGATGTTCTGTCAGAGGTGTGGACTCGAGGGGCCAAATGGCCTCCTGCACTGTAGGAATTCTACAATTTATTCACATTTAACAGTTTTAACTTTTGGGAACTATAGGAATACTGGAATATGATATTTCAGTTATTTACTTTGGTTGGAAAGGCTGAATTTTTAAGAAACATCCTGATGTATGAGTTTTTTTTTATCATGGCTTCTTTCAGCATCCGGGTGAGCAGAAAAATTCAAAAGTGGATTATAGACATTTTCCACAGCTTCCTCGGAGTTAGCTAAAATTTTGGCAACATAGTAGGCGCCCCGGTGGCACAGTGGTTAGCACTACTGCCTCACAGCACTAGGGAACCAGGTTCGATTCCCGGCTTGGGTCACTGTCTATGCGGAGTCTGCACATTCTCCTCCTGTCTCTGCGTGGGTTTCCTCCGGGCGCTCAGCTTTCCACCCACAGTCCAAAGATAGGCGGGTTAGTTTGATTGGACATGCTAAATTGCCCCCTAGTCTCCCGGGATGCTTAGGTTGGAGGGAGTAACAGGATAAATGTGTGGGGTTATGGGGATAGGGCCTGGGTGGGATTGTGGTCAGTGCAGACTCAATGGGCCGAACGGCCTCCTTCCACAGAATTTTCCACATACCTGATAAAGGAACAACGTTTCCGAAAGCTTGTGGGATTACTATCAAATAAGCTGGTTGGACTATAACCTGGTGATTTCTTACTGTGTTTATCCCAGTCCAACACCGGCATCCATCGTGCTCCTAAAAACCCAGAGGTGTTGGAATCTTCTTTATTATAGACGTTATTTCCAGACTTTAAGGAAAGTGTTTCTTTGCAAATTGTGCAGAACATGTTTGACATGGTCCCTCTGGACAAAACCCAACTGCAGGATGGCTTCTTTTGTCCCCTACTAAGCATTTGTGGTTTGTATACAATGGGCTGAATCCTGTCACCTTGTGCTGTTAACAATCCTGTGATTTTGTGAGGTGATTGTTTCCCAGTATGTACTGTGCACGTGTCGAAAATAGCCGCAGAGATGGGAAAACCTATTTCCCGAATAGGAAACACTTTTAATCTGTAACTCCATTTAATTGGGCAGCACGGTGGCACAGTGAGTAGTACTGCCGCCTCACAGGGCCAGGGACTCGTGTTCAATTCTGGCCTGTCTATGTGGAGTTTGCTCGTTCTCCCCGTGTCAGTCTGGGTGCTGCAGTTTCCTCCCACACTCCAAAGATGTGTAGGTTAGGTGGATCGCCCATGCTAATTTGCCCCATAGTGTCAGGAGGATCAGCAGGGTAAATATGTGGGGATAGGGTGGGATTGTTGCCAATGGGCCAAATGGCCTCCTGCACTGTAGATTCTACAATAACTGTGCTAATTATCTCCCGATTTTCTTTTCCTGATCTCTAGGTCCGTTTACAAAATCGTAAAGACTCTCCTCAGCTGCTAATGGATGCAAAACACATATTCCCGGTCACGTTTCCATTCAACCCATCATCTTTAGCACTGGAAAGCATTCAGATTCCCAGCAGCATGAACCTCGGATTCCTGTTGCGCGTCTAAGGAACGCTGAAGTTATAAATTTTCCATTGGTCAGAGAATCATCGTCCCCATTCACTACACACTGCTAGAGTAATGTTTAAAACTTCTGCGTTTTTAAGGAATGTGCACTTTGAGTAAAGAATGCCAAACACTTTCACGCAGCACCTGGGGTAGTGGCTGCTATAGTGCCATTCAAATGAATATACTTTGAACTTAACAACTGTAAATTAAAGTTGTGTCATACTTTAATTATTAGGAGCCTGTATTCAGAGGAAGTACGACTGCGTCTATAGCTCCATTTGTCTGATATCTATTATTTAAGTCAATATATAAATGATGTAGAATACAAAGGTCTGGTCAAATATAAACTAGAGATTATGTTGCTAGTTTTTGATGTTTTGCTTAGCCACATTATGAGAGTTACCCTGTTCAGTTTCCTCTGACTCTGCTGAACATACACCCATTTAACACTGCACCCTGTGGCGTTGAGTTGCAACTCACTAAAAATATTTCACGCCAACTTTGTTTCCAAACCTATTTTAAACTTGATTTATGCAAGCAGCAATCACTATTTTAAGTTCCAGATATGACTCAAAGCACAAAAGCCCACAGAGGGAAAAATATTAAATTCTAAGATGGACTGTAAAAGTAGCAGATAAAAAAAAGATTGCAGCGTGAACAAAACCATTTTTTTTCTTTCAGTATTTGTGGTCATAGCAGCTCATATCTCTTTGAAATGCGCCTTATTGGAATCTCGTCAGACTTTACAATACAGGAACTGCTCAATTATTTAATTTGTTTGTTACTGTGTATGTTAAGGCAAAAGAGGGCAACGGTAGTGTTAGAATTAGAAGTGTATTTTTGTCCCCCCAGTATTTGCAGTACAGTATTTAGTGACCCTTAAGGGTCAGACCTCACGCAGTTTGCAATGATCAAGATGCAGGCGTCACCCAATCTGGGCAGCCCCGAGCTCATTCTCCAAGTTCCCAATGTCGCAAGTCTACTGTGGATTCAGACAACGCTTCACCTGGATATACCCAATTTATTGGCTGCTATAACTGGAAATAGAACCAATATTCAGTTCATAATCACTTTATGGTGGCCAAAAAAGTACACTCATTGCACCCTTATTGTTTACATATCTTTAAGTTATTAAATATATTGACCAAGCATCCAATTTCAGAAAGCTGATTTTCCGAGCGATAGTTTACATATCTAAATGGTGTAATATGTGTGCCTATTTATATTGGATACCCAATATTTAATAGAAAGCTATGATATTGTTAGACCCCTTAGAGAGAAAGTTAATAAGCTACTCCTGTAGACTTGAGTAGTTTATAAATTCCCACAACTATCATCTTGTAACTCAATATTAGGCAATATTTTGATAAAGACATTACAGAATATGTGATGCACTCCTTGCCTGTTTTCTGTTTTTGCATTTTTGTACATTTCGATCTTTAAATGTCTTAAAATATCGCAGTCCCCAGAGCCTTACCTTTTCCCTTTTATTTATTGCTTAATTCAACCCATTACAAAACGCACACGTGCATAATCTGCTTTAATTAACCGTGTGTTTGTGAACGGAGCAGAGGCTGCACACAGAAAAGGATTTAATTTTTTTTAAAGAAAGATTGTCTGGGAAAATCAACATGGTGCAAATTGGTGGTTGTCACCCCACGATTCTCTCCCTATTCTTCAACAGTATTTGTTTTCTTTGTTTTTTTAAAAAATGAACACGAAAACCAGGGTACAAAGTAAAACTTGTGTTACGAATCTCAGCACATGTAGAACAAAGTCAAAGTTGCGTTGTCCGGAGTAGTGTTGGGACAATATGAAGGCAATCTTCCTTTGAAATATCGGTTATGCACTTTAGTTCAATCCTACACGTATATAGATTCCTATGTTCCCTGCTGATATTGTATTTTACTTTTTTGTATCATAAACTGTTCTGAGACATAAGTACATTACTAGTGGTTAGTGTTAAGGAACTGGAGATGTTTAAAATATCAACAGCACCAGTTAGCTGCAAACACATTGCTGTTGCATTATCTAGATCACTAATGTTGACCATGGATGGTTACTTCTGTACTTAACCAGCTAGCAAACAATGAGTATGATATTGATGTACAGAAAAGTTCTGAAAATCCTGTAGCATTTCCTGTTTGTTGCAATTAGTAGACGTGTGCATCATGGCAAATGTATATTGAATTAGGTACTAAGGTGACGTCCAACTTGTAAAAATAAATAAAAATTTCAACAGTGTAAGCACGCTTTTATATTCATTGAAAAGGCAATGATATAACCACTGTCCAAATTCGTCATCTTATAAAGAGTTTTACCTTCCATAGGTTCATATGAATTTCCATTATCAGTAACTTGTTGTTTGCCTTTGTGAAGTGGTTGAAAATTTTGGCCTGAAAAGGGGGTTAGGCTAAACGGGCATAATGCAGTCTACCACCGAACAGGCGCGGTGCAGTCTACCACCGAACAGGCGGGGTGCGGTCCACCACCGAACAGGCGCGGTGCGGTCCACCACCGAACAGGCGCGGTGCGGTCCACCACCGAACAGGCGCGGTGCGGTCCACCACCGAACAGGCGCGGTGCGGTCCACCACCGAACAGGCGCGGTGCGGTCCACCACCGAACAGGCGCGGTGCGGTCCACCACCGAACAGGCGCGGTGCGGTCCACCACCGAACAGGCGCGGTGCGGTCCACCACCGAACAGGCGCGGTGCGGTCCACCACCGAACAGGCGCGGTGCGGTCCACCACCGAACAGGCGCGGTGCGGTCCACCACCGAACAGGCGCGGTGCGGTCCACCACCGAACAGGCGCGGTGCGGTCCACCACCGAACAGGCGCGGTGCGGTCCACCACCGAACAGGCGCGGTGCGGTCCACCACCGAACAGGCGCGGTGCGGTCCACCACCGAACAGGCGCGGTGCGGTCCACCACCGAACAGGCGCGGTGCGGTCCACCACCGAACAGGCGCGGTGCGGTCCACCACCGAACAGGCGCGGTGCGGTCCACCACCGAACAGGCGCGGTGCGGTCCACCACCGAACAGGCGCGGTGCGGTCCACCACCGAACAGGCGCGGTGCGGTCCACCACCGAACAGGCGCGGTGCGGTCCACCACCGAACAGGCGCGGTGCGGTCCACCACCGAACAGGCGCGGTGCGGTCTACCACCGAACAGGCGCGGTGCGGTCCACCACCGAACAGGCGCGGTGCAGTCTACCACCGAACAGGCGCGGTGCGAACAGGCGCAGTGCGGTCCACCGCCGAACAGGCGCGGTGCGGTCCACCGCCGAACAGGCGCGGTGCGGTCCACCACTATAGACACGATATGGTCAACTATTGTCCCAAAATGAAGGGCAGCAACACATAAATGCTTCCAAATCAAAGCTTGCTGCCTGTCATTTTAGGCAAGGACAAATCTGGCATCCCTTACCCATACCTGAAGAAAACGCTAGTACCTTTGCCAATTGAGTTTAGTGCCTGTTTGAGGCCCCCTCTGCAACACTGATCTGAGGCAGCCAGCACCATTGCAGTCTGTATTCAGGGAAGCCGACCCTTCACAATCCCTGCAACAAAAGATGTGAGTTATTTACCTCTAAATGTGGAGGAGCAGGAGTGATCCTCCCAACCCCAAATTTAAAAAAATTGCTGCCAATTCTGCTGGCTGTTGGCACCCACAATTTGCCCCTCACCACCAACCAGGCCTGTGGCCCACTGTGGCACTAGCAGCCCCAGTCCATCATTCATTCTCTGATATTGTTCCCATTTGAGTGTGTCCGAGACTCATTACCTGGGGCTTCCCCATTGTTACACAGGGTGGGTACTTCCAGGCCATTGTTATAATGTGTCACTCCTGACAGGGCTCATTGCTGTGGGATCCAAACTGAATACAGGGCGATTGATGAATGACAGATAAATCAGTAATTTATTGAAATCTAATTATGCTTTTAATTCCTATCGATTGACATTTCAAAGAGAGAAGATGCGATCACATCTTACAGATGGACTGAGGACAGAGCTACCAGGATTCAGAAAGAGCAAACCTGTTTGAGTCTTCTAAAGATCCTGTCATCACAATAATCGTGAAACAGCTCAGAGGTTTGTAAGCAAATCTCATCAACACTTGACTGTATCTTTTGAATGAAATGATTTCATCCCTCCCCCCACCCCTTTCCCCCCACAGTTAGGGCAAATGTTATCCCAAATTGAAGGCGATCAGTATTTCAGGACTGATCCTGCCCTTGACTTCAGAAGAGTTTAAGATAGTTATGACTTCCTCTCCCCCTGCAAAAAAAACCTAATCCTTTCCATTCAAGGATATCGAACATCTTTTCAATAAGTGAAATATTTTACCACTGACTTTATACCACATTAAATAGCTACTATGAAGATTAGGAAAAATGCATTGCACTGTTCCTTGTGTGGAAAATTTCATGGTTTATTGAAGCATTTAAATTGTAATATCTTTCATGTTCTTTTACAACTCACTTAGCGATTAATATTGGAAAGAAACATACACAAACATGTATCAAGATTAACAGTGCAATATTGCAAAAGGTTAGAAGGACTTTTCCAAGGACCCTTCTCAAGTTTGTTTATTTATCTGTTAGTGTCACAAGTAGGCTTACATTCACACTGCAATGAAGCTACTGTGAAAATCCCCTAGTCGCCACACTCAGGCACCTGTTCATATACGCTGAGGGAGAATTTAGCATAGCTAATGCACATAACCAGCATGTCTTTCAGACTGTGGGAGAAAACCAGAGCACCCGGAGGAAACCCACACAGACACAGGGAGCACATGCGGATTCCACACAGACAATGACCCAAACTGGGAATCGAATCCCGGGTCCTGGCGCTGTGAGGCAGCAGTGCTAACTACTGTGTCACTGTAACGCCCTAACATATTTCTAAACATGGTATTTGCTGTCTGATTTTTTTACCCAATAAAGCAATGCAATAAGTTGGATGGGAGAAAGCTGATTTCTAGCTAATGGATAGCAAACAGTAAAGCAGTTTTACAGTACCTCCCCTCACTGTGACCCTGGATTCATTATTCATTCACACCTAAACGTATCTCTCCAGTGCTACAGATGTAGGTTACTTTCTAAAATTCCCCTTTGGAGTAAAAGGGTGACCATCGGGTGATATAACATTCAATGGTTATTTCAGGGTTAGCATAAGTTCTAATGCTATTTGAATTTAAATTCTAATTGTATTAATTTGAGACTTTAACCACAAAAGCAACAGTTTGGTGAAGTAACTCAGAAATAAATTGTAGATTAAAACTTATCAAATACAAGGCCAGACTTTACTAGCAGGTGGTGCAGTGGTTAGCACTGCTGCCTCTGCGCCAGGGGCCCAGGTTCAATTCTGGCCTCTGGTCACTACCTGTGTGGCATTTGCACATTTCCCCTGTATCTGCATGGGTTTCTTCCAGTTTCCTCCCACAGTCTAAAGATGTGCAGGTTGGGTGGGTTGGCCATGCTAAATTACCCCTTAGTGTCCCGAGATGTGTAGGTTAGGGATATTAGCAGGGTAAGTATATAGGGTTACGGGGATTGGGCCTGGTTAAGATGCTCGTTCAGAGTCGGTGCAGACTCGGTGGGCTGAATGGCCTCCTTCTGCACTCTGGGAATCTACGATAACATACTTCACTCTATAAATGGGAAGTGGACCCTGGGCATTGGAAAATTGTCTTTCTAACCTGGTGCTGTACCTGATCACAGCAGATTTTTTTTTTAATCCAATTTGATCAAATCAAGTCCAATTCAGAGTCTGAACAAGTTGGGACATTCCTGATCTAAGCTGACAAGACAGGGCTCTCTCCTCCTGTCTTGGGTTTGATCTACATGATCCAAGCTGATTGGAGTAGGCAAAGCTCCTCTGCCAAGGCTTGATCTCATTTGCATCTTAGCCAAAAGGCTGAGATGCCGTTTTTAAAAATTGCTTCAAATGAAGCTAAAATGCAACCTAATGACTTCAACCAAGCACAGCAGGTCGATACTACACTTGATCTTAGCCAAAAGGCCGCAGTAGATTTGTTGCTAATGCAAATAATGCACTTAGAACTCAGGGCTGTCTCTAGGTTTGAACAATAGTTGCCTTCTAACTACAGTGAAGCCATCCCATTTATATTACACTGCTCAGTGCAATGTGGAAACTGCATTATACTGATGCAAGGCTACAAAAGCAATTTGATATACAACTTTTTTCTAAATATCCTGGAAATTAATCACAAACGAAGTAAGGATCCTGAGGTGAAATGGATTTAGCAACTCACCGTTACTTCTGTAGAGGTTTGCATATTATTAAGTTTGGTTATTAAAATTGAAGCTTTTATTCATCCAGTTCATAATCTCTTTCAAAGAGACATTTAAACAATTGTCTCCCTTTCTGAAGCGTGTGCTCCTTGTACATCTGGTGAATTTCTGAAGACTTTCAAGTAATCCCTAAATATGCAAACGATTTTATTTTGACGTCTCTGCTATTCAGAATAAAACCGTCCTCACTTTGTAGGATGTTTTTTGAAAAGGAGGAATGTATTGTAAAGTTATAAATAAGTCGAACAAGTTTTGCAAACTTGGAGAAGTTTAAAGAGCCAAGATTGAGTAATTTTTCCTCACTGTCTAATTATCCCCAAGAGGATTTTTTTTTACCTGACTGCCTAACTATTTCATCTTTTAAGCTGCTTGCAGACACTCCCTCATCACGAGGTGCCTCTAGTGGAGGGGAAGAGAGGCAGAAAGTGCAAAGTCTAGTTGGTGTGTGTGTACATAACAGGTGGGACACGCAGTGAGAGAGAGACAGACGGAGTGAGTGAATGAGACAGAGTGACTGGAGAGGAAGGTATCTGCAGGAGGCAACCCTGAGAGCTTCTCTTCATTACCCCCACCATGAGTAACTGCAGTGCTGCGTTCTCCCGCAGTCACTGAGGCAACGCGTCCCTATGGCGGTAGCTGAATTATACACCAAGGTAACTCAGTAACCAACTTATCCTTCACCCTGCACCTTTTGTTGAAGGGCAACGTGTTGGCAGAAGCTTGTTCGGTCAAATCTATTCCGCCCAGCCTCTGCTATTAATGTGAAATGACTGTGTTGATAGCACTTTTAAGCGACAATGCTGAATTTGCCTGCAAGTGAATTAAAACATTGTCAAGTTCTCGCGTCCAGCAAGAGCCATATGGAACCGGTTTTGTAAAGTCGCCTTTTCAGATTCGGTGGTGTTAGGGCACTGAAGGGTGGCATTTTGATGCGGTAGCTTTGATCATCCCTACTGGGCAGTATCGGTGTATCCATGGGCAGTGATATTGTCCAGCTTGGGCTTTGCGAGATGTGTCCAGGAGGTGGGTCGGTCACATATTGTTCAGAGCTATGACATCACCTGGATGCAGTAACAGGATGTAGTTCTGTACACTTGCCCAGAGTGGATGAAAAGCCAGTTTAAGCCTCCTTAAGGAAATAACTTTTCTTTTAAGAGAAAGGAAAATATTGTTCTGGCTGTTAAAATGTGCACCTTATGTGTTGCAATAGGAACAGATACACCCTCCCTCATACCATCATCCTGGGAACTTGTGTAGTTTGCTATTTTATTTTTTAAAGACACTTTCAATGTGCTGCAAGCTCTTTAGAGACCATAGGATGCCAAGAAATCTGTTTTGTAATTACATATATATAACTGACAAACATGGTGAGGAGCAGAGGAACAAGAAAAGGCCGTTCAGCCCCTCCAACTTGTGCACCATTCAATTTGATGATGACTGATTGATTTGATTTTGATTTAATTTATTACTGTCACAGTGAAAATTGTTGTTTCTTGCACGTTATTTAGACAAAGCATTCATAAAGAAGGAAATGAGATTGCAGGATGTTACAGTCATTGCTAGGGTGTAGAGAAAGGTCAACTTAATGCAAGGCAGGTCCATTCAAAAGTCTGATGGCAGAGCAGGGAAGAAGCTGCTCTTGAGCTGGTTGGTATGTGACCTCAGATTTTTGTAAATTTTTTCCATGGAAGAAGATGGAAGAGAGAATGTCCAGGATGCATGGGGTCCTTAATTAATTTACTTGTCCTTATCCAATTGTCCCAAAGCTGTGAGAGAAAATTCCAGAATTCTGCTACCCTTTGGGGAAAAAAAGCTTCTTGATTTCCCTCCTCCTTTTCAGAGATACTTATTGCAAAATATCCAGTGGTGACACAGTGGTTAGCATTGCTGCCTCACAGCGCCAGGAGCCTGGGTTTGATTCCCAGCTTGGGTCAATATCTGTGTGGAGTTTGCACATTCTCCCTGTGTGGGTTTCCTCCAGGTGCTCCAGTTTCCACCCACAGTCCAAAGACATTAGGTGGATTGACCATGCTACATTACCCCTTAGTGTCAGAGAGTAATGGGGTTATAGGGATAGAGCCTGGCTGGAATTGTGATCAGTGCAGACTTGATGGGCCAAATGGCCTCTTTCTGCAGTGTAGGGATTCTATGAGATGATATCTTTCTCATCACAGGAAACAGATTTTCTTAATTCATTCATGGGATCTGAGCATCTCTGGCTGGGCCAGCCTTTGTTGTCCATACCTAATTGCCCTAAAGTGGCCATTTCAAAGAGTCAACCACATTGTTGTGGAGATGGACACATAGAGCAGATAGCTGATTTCGATCCCTAAAGGGGCGTTAGTAAACCAGATGGGTTGACAGTCTGGCAAAGGACTTTTAATTCACATTTCTCTATCTGCTGGGGTAGGTTTCAAATTTGGGTTCCCAGAGTGTCTGGATTATCAGTGACAATGCCACTATGCTGCCTCCCCTACTGAAACCTTTCAACATTTTGATTAACCTGCAAGAGAATGCAAACCAGGTTTATGCAACCGTCCTCAAAATTTAACCCCGTAAGTCCCAGTATCATCTCATTGAATCAGCACTGCACCCACTGCAGGGCTAATATGATTTCTGTCGTTTGATTCTGAAAACTAGAAACTGTACACTAGAACGGAGCCTGACCAAGGCTGTTTAAAAAAAAAGCATCATTTCCTGCCTTTTGTCATCCATTCTTCTTGTCTTTTGATTGAATGTTGGTCCTGTCTACTAACGTTAAGTTATTCCTAGCAACGCAACTAGTTATAGACAAAACAAGACAGAAACTCTGTTCTCTGGAGGTAATCAACACCGTACTCAAAAGATATTGTTTCAGGTCAATTGTTTTGCTTAAGCTGATAGCTGTTGTATCAAAACCTTGGTCTTTGATCAATCCTGTCTTACATACTAATGAACATAAATTATACCTTTTAAAAGCTTCCAAAGCTTGGAACTTCGAGGAGTGTTCATGGGTGTGGGCATCATGAACAAGGCTGGCATTTGTTGCCCATTTCTATTCATTCTTAAGGTGGTGGCGAGCTGTTTTCCTGAACTGTCAAAGTCCATGTGGT
Organism: Carcharhinus amblyrhynchos; assembly: GCF_965287045.1. Lineage (NCBI taxonomy): Eukaryota > Metazoa > Chordata > Chondrichthyes > Carcharhiniformes > Carcharhinidae > Carcharhinus > Carcharhinus amblyrhynchos. The sequence continues at coordinate 17,505,498 of NC_137351.1, read as the reverse complement.
GTAGTTAGCTGTGGAAGGATGCTCAGTGGTGGCGTCCCGATGCATCTGCTGCTCTAGATGGCAGCGGACACAGGTTTGGAAGTTGCTGTCGAAGGAGGCTTGATGTTTTGCTGCAGTGCACCATGTAGATGGTACACACTAGTGCCACTGTGTGCTGGTGGTAGAGGGAGTGAAGATTTATGATTCGAGCTTCTTCAGTGTTGATGGAGCTGCGCTCATCAAGACAAGGTTTTCATCAGATTTGCACTGTGTGGAATCAGGAGGTGAGTTACTTGCTGCAGAAATCCCAGCCTCTGTGCTGTTCTTGTTGCCACAGTAATTGTATGGTGGGTTCAATTAAGTTTAAATGATATCCCTAGGATCTTAATGGTGGAGTAATCAGCAATGGTAATGTGATTGGATATCCAAGGGTAGGGATGGGCAATTATCTGGCACAATGCAATTTGCTGCTCATAGTCCAGACCTCAATGTTGTCCAAATCTTGCTGTGTATGTGTACAGATTGACTCAATATCTGAGGGATCATGAATGGCGCTGAACATTGTGCAATCATCAGCAAACATCCTCCACTTCTGACCTGATGATGGAAGGAAGGTCATTGCTGAAGCAGCTGAAGATGGCTGGTCCTAGAACACTACCCTAAAGACCTGTTGCAGTGATGTCTTGGAGCGAAATTGATTGCCCTCCAACAGTCATCTTTCCTTTGTGCTAGGCACATGAGAATCATAGAATTCCTACAGTGCAGAAGAGGCCATTCAGCCCATCAAGTCTACACCAACTCTCTGATAGACCCTGTTGCAATGATTATTTCAGGATGCTGTCCTCCATACCCCAAGGCTGAAAGATTGTTTGATTCCAAATGTGTTAATTCACCTAAACGCATACTCCCCTTCACAAATCAAAATGAATGTCTTATAGCTGGTTTGAGCACCCCTTTGATAAATTGGATGGCACTGAGCTCTACAGATGCTATGTCGCTCCGTTCAGGAATCTGCGGCCTTCCCTGGAGCCAGTAAAGCAACAAATAACTTTTCTTCAGTTTGCTTTAGGGCCTAAAGAAAGAGTGCTCCTGATTTCACAATTTGGCCACAGTTGGCCCACAATTGCCCCTACTCCAATTGCCCACTATCCCCAAACCATGAGTCAGAGGGGAAATGGTCAGGCTGTATCTGGCAGTGCAATGAATGCCATGAGCTCACTCAAATAATTGAAATGAGACCCAATGCCCAATTCAGGATGGACAGTCTTCCAAATGTACACCTCAGCAGTAGCAGCAACAGGAAACCCACACAGCACAGGAAGAATGTGCAAACTCTCACAGACAGTGACCCGAGCCAGGATAATTTACAAATATTGGGGTGGAGCCCGGCATGGAAATTGGAGCAGGCGAGGGGTGGACCATGGAAAGGCCTCTGACAAGAATTTCCGGTTTTGGGGCGAGCTTGATAGAAAATCCCACTCATTGTCTCCGCTGCATATATACAATGATGACACGCAGCTGTCCCTTCCCACCTCCAAAGGAGCACCCTCCGTTGCCTCCGTTATGTCAGGTTGTTCAGCTGGTATCTTTGATGAACAACATTCCTCTTATGAAATATCAGGAGGATGAACACTGTCATGTTCCTTCCCCACTCCAAACTCCATACCTTTGCTGGCATCTCTTTCCCTGTCACTCTTTGAGGCTGAACCAGACCATTAGTAATCTTTAGTCTTCCTGGTCAATCACAGAATCCCTAGAGTACAGAAGGAGGCCATTCGGTCCATCGAGTCTGGACTGACCACAAGCCCACGCAGGCTCTATTCCTGCAACCCCACACATTTACCCTGCTAATCCCCCTGACACTAAGGGTAATTTAGCATGGCCAGTCAACCTAACCCGCACATCTTTGGACTGTGGGGGGAAACCCAGTGCCAAGTTGAGTTTCAACCTCATGTCCCCATTTACTGGATTGCATTTCCTGCATCCACATTTTACCTCAGCCCCTCAACTGCTGAAACCCTCGTCCGTGCTGTTGTTATCTCTGGACCGGTTATTATAATGCTCATTTACAGGTCTGCCATCCTCCAGTCCCTGCAAATGACCTCTCCATCCTAACCCTCAGGAAACAGATCTAACCTATCATCCCTGATATTAATCCTGGTTGGCTTTGGTTCACTCCCTAGTCACCCAATACATTCTATCAAAACTTTTCATTGCCATGTCTAAATCCATTCATTGCATCACCCTCTACTATCTCTGTAATCTTCTCCAGTTCGATAGACCGAGCACAAAATTCTCTGTCCCTCTGATGCTGCCTTTTCATATATCCCAACCCTTCTTCCGTTATTCTTTGCCCCACCTTCTGCAGCTATGCCTTTAGTCACTTAGGGGAGGTGATGGTTAGTGGTATTGTCACTGGAACAGTAATCTAGAGACCCAGGGTAATGCTCTGGGTTCGAATCCCAGCATGGCAAATGGTGAAATTTGAATTCAATTAAAAAAAATCTGGAATTAAAAGTCCAATGAAACCATTGTCAATTGTTGTTTAAAAAAAACCCCATCTGGTTCATATCTTTTAGGGAAAGAAATCTACTAAGCTTACCTGGTTTAGTCTATATGTGACTCCAGATTCACATCAATGTGGTTGATTCTCAAATACCTTCTGAAATGGACGGCTGTTAGAAATGGGCAATAAATACTGGCCCAGCCAGCGACTCCCCCACATCCCATTAAATAAATAAAAACTCTCCAGAACCTCCTCTGCAATCTCCACTGTATCTCCATCTCCCTCTTCTTCTTTAAAGCCATCTAAACCCATCCCTTTGATAAAATCTTTGGCCTGTTGTACTAATATCTCTTTCTTATGTCAGTGTATTTCAGATTAGAACTCTCCAGTGCTTTAGGAGGTTTTTCTACATTAAAATACCAAGATTGCACACATTGAACTTGGTTGAATCCTCAATGGCCTCCAGAATGACAGCATTCACTCGAACACTTCTAGGCATTGTCATTAGATAACCGTGTGAACAGAAATATAGCAGGGATAATACAAAACGATGAAGGAATAAGAAATACATTTTCAAACACAATCTACAGGAGTCAGTTGGTAGTTCAGGCCTTGAGTGTAGCTAAAAAAATGAGAAATGTTGAAACTTTTTGTCTTGCACCCATCAGGACATTTTGAAGAATACCAGTATAGCGGGAAAACAACAATTTGTATTGTCTGAGAGGAGAATATTGATTGGAAAGTGGGATCTATTGTTACAGAGTTTGTTATGGAGAATGCACAAGTTGATGGTGACTGACAGTTAGCTGCCAAGCATTATTTAAAGTTCCAACCAGGTAGCTTGACCGTAATTGTTCAAAGCATTGCCCTGAGCAATGAGTCACTGGCTATCACTTGTTTTATTTAGCTAAAAAAGGTGCAATGTGTGCACCTCTTTCTGTCAGCAAAGAACAGGACCCACTGTGTTAATAATGTAACTTCTATTAAACGCAAACGAGCCACAGTTTTGCAAGCGCAGGCTGTTGCAAATCATGCCCTTTCTGCTGTTAGCAATGGGCAAGGTACAGATCGTATCAAACCTGCCCGTGCTTTCAAAACTAAAAACTCAGGGTCCAACATTGGATCTGGTTCCACAATTGGACAATATTTGTTAAGTAATCTTCAGTGTTCTAAAATTTAAGCTGGCAACCAATTGTTACTCAGGCTCACAGGATGGCACATTTGCGTGTGCTGGAGATTACATATATTAATACTCAAGACCCTATTTGCAGACAGAAAGAATGTGTACTCTGATTACATTTTTTCAGCTAAACAAAATACATGACAGCCGTTCAATGACTTATCCTTTAAAGCAATGCCTTGACCAATCAGGGTCATGCTGCCTGGTTTAAATTTTAAGCAGTACTTGGCAGTTAACTATCACTCACCATCAACTGATGCATTCTTCATCACAATACCTTTAACAATCATAGTCCACTTGCCAACCATTCTGCACTCTCTTCCCATACAATATAGATTATTGTTTTCCCCTTATATTGGCATTCTTGCAAAATGGCCTGATGAGTCCAAGATGGAAAGCTTCAACATCTCTGGGTTTTTCAGCAATAATCTACAGGAGATTAAAATCCTGTGTTACATAATGTAATATTCCAGTCATTATAAGACTATGAGAGGCACTTATTAAAAAATGCTTAGAAAAATAAATTGTTGAAAAAAAAGTAGGAAGTGTGACCTAAACTTCCTTTTCTGAACCTAACTGAATTTATCATAGCTTAATATTAAAATGACTACAACTTATTATTAAAATGCATTGAAATTTTGAAACAAATAAATATAATTCTTCTGCTATACATGGGTACATTCTTTTTCCTTCATTTTTACTTTATTAAAATTTTGCAACAAAAAGATTTTAAAGCTTGGGAACTTACTAAGAAAAGGGAAAGGTTTATTTTGAGTTCTCAATTGGTTTGGTAAATGCAATAAATAGAACATAGAACATTACAGCGCAGTACAGGCCCTTCGGCCCTCGATGTTGCATCGACCAGTGGAACCAATCTAATGACCCTCTAACCTAAACTATTCCAGTGTTATCCATATGCCTATCCACAGACCATTTGAATGCCCGTAAAGTTGGCGAGTCCACAACTGCTGCCGGCAGGGCATTCCATGCCCTTACTACCCTCTGAGTAAAGAACCTACCTCTGATATCCGTCCTATAATTACCACCCCTTAATTTAAAGCTATGTCCCCTTGTGTTAGCCATCACCATCCGAGGTAAAAGGCTCTCACTGTCCACCCTATCCAATCCTTTGATCATCTTGTATTCCTCAATTAGGTCATCTCGTAACCTTCTTCTTTCTAATGAAAATAACCTCAAGTCCCTCAGCCTTTCCTCATAAGACCTTCCCACCATACCAGGCAACATCCTGGTAAACCTCCTCTGCATCCTTTCCAATGCCTCCACATCTTTCTTATAATGCGGCGACCAGAACTGTACACAATACTCCAAGTGCGGCTGCACCAGAGTTTTGTACCGTTGCAACGTGACCTCACGGCTCCAAAATTCAATCCCTCTACCAATAAAAGCTAATAGTAAACATGACATCATCTGTTGCCTCGTGTATATAATGGCATCTGTCTCAATTTAAAGGACACAGTGCAAAGGCCAAGAAACAACTGCTGTTTCCATTCCCACTGCTCCTGACTCCTTTTACTTGGATCAATGCAAATAGCAACCATTGCAATAAATGAACATTGGAATTAAACAATCTGGACACTGCTCCAGATAGTAAAATCAGTCGATAAGGGACTGGCCCCAGGTATTCTTTTTAAATATCTTGCGTATCAATGCAAGTTTGAGTTGCTACTTTCTGGTTTGACTCCTTCATAACAACCATTGAACTCCAAAAATAAATTAATTGAACAAAGTACTTTGTGATGTTTGGATGCTGTGTTAGTTTCTTTACTCTTTCTATTGATTTGATTTATTATTGTCACATTAACATACAGTGAAAAGTATTTTTCTTGCACGCTATAGACAAAGCATACCATTCATAGAGAAGGAAAGGAGAGGGTGCAGAATGTAGTGTTACGGTCATAGCTAGGGTGTAGAGAAAGATTAACTTTAATATTAGGTAGGTCAATTCAAAAGTCTGATGGCAGCAGGGAAGAAGCTGTTCTTGAGTTGGTTGGTACGTAACCTCAGACTTTGGTATCTTTTTCCTGACGGAAGAAGGTGGAAGAGAGAATGTCTGGGGTGCATAGGGTCCTTGATTATGCTGGCTGCTTTTCTGAGGCAGTGGGAAGTGCAGACAGAGTCAATGGATGGCATAATTCATTTAACTTTGTAAGCTGAGTTGGATATTAAGCATGCAATCAGATTATGACATATATTTTTAAAATATCAGGATAAAATTTAAGCCAATTGCTTAATTTTATCACTTCACTGATCTGCTTGTAAATAAATTTTTAAAAATCGATAAAACCTTGATGCAAAAATTGCGGCCATAAGTGTATTGTAAGCTTTTTGGTCCGCTGTTGTTGTGTATTATGCAGTCGAAAGTAGATGATGATCTGCACTGTTTGAACCCAGGATTCATTTCTATGCCAGATCTCAGACGTTTCTTTTTATTTATTCGTGTGAGTGTCATTGAACAAAGAACAATACAGCACAGGAACAGGCCCTTCGGCCCTCCAAGCCTGTACCGACCATACTGCCCGACTGAACTAAAACGCTTCATCCTTCTGGGGACCGTATCCCTCCATTCCCATCTTATTCGCATTTACTGGAAGTGAGTGCATTGCTGTGGGAGTCACGTATAGGCCAGACTGGGGAAGGGTAGCAGATTTCCAACCCGAAAGGGACATTAGTGAACCAGATGAGTTTTTTAATGACGATGGTTATCATTAGATTTTGAATTCCAAATTTTTATTGAATTTCACCATCTGCTGTGATGGGATTCGAACTCAGGCCTCCACATTACTAATACAGTGACGATAGCATTATGCCACCACCTCCCCAAGAGGAAAACAAGTATACCCAACCATGTACTCGGAAAGGTTATCAACTCAGAGATACAACCTCTGAAGACAATGCAGCCTATCACAAACCATTTATAAAGAGCATCAGTCATTAAAAACTGAAAATGCTGGAAAATCTCAGCAAGTCTGATAGCATCAGTGAGAGAGAATGGACCCAATGTCTTTGAACCTTGGTCTATTCTCTCTCCACAGATGCTGTATGTTTTTGCTTCAGATTCCAGCATCTGCAGTATTTTGCCTTAGTTATTGAAAACTGTTATTCCTATTCCCCAACCTGATAAATAATGCCACCAAAGATCTAAGACCGTGGCAACTAATTAAATGAAGATATATATTTGTAAATACCATGTGAACCAAGTGTATATATCCATAGAATCCCTACAGTGCAGAAGCAGGCCATTCAGCCCATCGAGTCTGCACCAACCACAATCCCAACCTTTCGCGTAACCCTATAGATTTATCCTCCTCATCCTCCTGATGTCAGGGCTAATTTAGCATCGCCAATCAACCTAACTCGGGAGGAAACCAGAGCACCTGAAGTTAAACCCACGCAGGCATGGGGAGAACGTGCAAACTCCACACAGACAGTGACCCAAGGCCAGAATTGAACCCGTGTACCTGGCACCGTGGGGCAGCAGTGCTAACCACTGTGCCACCATGCCACCCTGTAAATCTAACCATGTGTAGAGCAATGCAAAACCATGTAAATTTGTCAATAGAATAAATGCATCTGGTAAAACAAACTGGGTATAAAATGGAAATATGGACCTACAGTATTTGTAACCCAAATGAAGAAATTTTGATCAGTTTGTAGCAAATGTTGTACACTACATATTCCTAAACTCACCACAAAGTGCATCACTCTCATTAGTTTTGTTCTATCATTTGCTAATTGATCAAACCAGATGATCGTGTGGGCAGATGGGTTAACCTCTGCCATTATCATGTGAAAGTGAACTAATGTTGGCAACATGAGATTTGGTTCTATTTAGTCAAAATGTTTTGGAGGTTTGGGGACAGTTAGAAACCTCCTGACCTGGTGACCATCTAACCTATCGCAACTGGCTCACAACCACCCCCAAGCCCCCAGCCACAATGTCTCACCCATCCTTAGTGTGTCGGTTATGTGCTTGTTCAATCTCACATAAGCCTTCTGCAAAATATCTCTGTGTGGTGTGGTTCATTGTTTGAATCTAGGTATTGGTTGATTTTTTTCAAAGCCAGACAGTCCACAAAAGAGGACTTAGAAATATTTTATCAATCAAAGGAGCCTGTCTGACACTGAGGGAATTAAACAGAAAAGAATGATTGGCTGAGATCTTCACATAAACGTCACATCCCACATTGAGTCATAGAATCATAGAGGTTTACAGCATGGAAACAGGCCCTTTGGCCCGACTTGTCCATGCTGCCCCTTTTTTAATCACTAAGCTAGTCCCAATTGCCCTCATTTGGCCCATATCCCTCTACAGCAATCCTTACCCATGTAGCTGTCTAAATGCTTTTTAAAAGACAAAATTGTATCCATTTCTACTACTACCTCAGGCAGCTTGGTCCAGACACTCATCACTTTGTGTGTGTGAAAAAATTGCCCCTCTGGACCCTTTTCTATCTCTCCCCTCTCACCTTAAACCTATGCCCTCTGGCTTTAGCCTCTCCTACCTTTGGGAAAAGATGTTGACTATCTAGCTGATCCATGCTTCTCATTATTTTGTAGACTTCCATCAAATTACCACTATGTTCCAGGGAAAAAGGTCCCTGTCTGTCCAGCCTCTCCTTATAACTCAAACCATCAAGTCCCAGTAGCATCCTAGTAAATCTTTTCTGTGCTCTTTCCAGTTTAATAATACCCTTTCTATAATAGGGTGACCAGAACTGCGTATAGTATTCCAAGTGTGGTCTTACCAATGTCTTATCCAACTTCAACTTCCCAGTATCCTGATGTTGATTGCTGCTTAGGTAGTAATTACAATAGATGGAAGATAGAGATTTTGATGGACGCTAAAGATTTTGATCTCAACAGTAATAGTGAAAATTAGAGAACTCTGAAAATCACAGATCAGATTAACAATAATAGTTACATCAGCATCACATGTTTAGCATGTACAATAGTAATAACTATTGCATTCTGGATTAATAATCTAAACTTAATTTTGGGTTCTACAAAGCCCATGGTGATAGATGCTAAGAAAAAGGCAAAATATTGCAGATGCTGGTATCTGAAACAAAATAGAAAAGGTTGGAAAATCTCTGCAGGTCTGACAGCCTCTGTGGAGAGAGAATAGAGCTAATGTTTCAAGTCAGGATGACCCTGTGTCAGAGCTGAAGACGAGGAAAATGGGATACTATAAGAGTGAGAGGGGTGGAGGGTTGCTATAATAGATAAGGATGGCATAGACAAAGGAAATGTAAATGGTGATAAAGGCTAGGAATGGTGCTAAGAGCATCCATTGGAATGTGTAAATGGCAGAACAAAGGTACAGAGTGTAGGAATGTGACAGATTGCCCTAGTGGGATTGGGGTGGTGAAACAAAACAGAAAGCAAGATTTTAGAAGTGGGAAAAGAAAAATAAGAATATAAAGTAATAAAAATGGATTAATAAGATGAAAAGAAGAAATGAAATAAAATAAATTTGAAATAAAATGCTCTGAAGTTGTTGAACTCAAAGTTCAGTCTGGAAGGCTGTAAGGTGCCTAATTGGAAAATGAGATGCTGTTCCTCCTGTTTATACTGGGTTTCAGTGGAGCATTAGAAAAGGCCCAGGATAGACATGTGGACAGGAGAACAGTGTAGTGTGTTGAAATGGCAAGCAACAGGAAGGTCTGGCTCTTTCCTGCAGATGACCAAAGGTGCTCTGCAAAGTGATCACCCAGACTGTATTTGGTCTTTCTGATGTAGAGTAGATCGTGTTGGGAACAGCGAATGTAGTAGACCAGAGCAAAGGAGGAGAAACGTTAGCTCTATTCTCTCCCCACAGATGCTGTCACTCCTGCTGAGATTTTCTGATATTTTCTGTTTTTGTGATAGATGCTAGCATTGGATAGATTCCAATGCCAGGATTAAGTTCAAGACATGACATTTAGGTTTAAGTAGATAATATTGGTGATCTGTGAAGCCAACTCGAGCGTCTCTTCGTGCATATCAGAATCAAATGGGCTTTAATGGTTAGAATATACCAGCTACAAGAATTAATAGATGTTGGGGAATCCCTGATACAAAATGTTCATGCCAGATTTTCCTGCTTGCGGAAGAAGTCAGTGACTGAACACGGAAAGGTATGGTAACTGAGCTTACATTTTATCCGAGTGCGCTGGTACTTCTAATGGTGAATGTGGCTATGATGCAGTCTTAAAGAGGTAAGGGTGAATGTATTAAAGAGTATCCAGCAGAGAAAATCTGGGAAATTGAAACTCCGAGGTACCAGGAGAATGTAAGGTATCGCATCAAGTATTTTTGTTTCCCGTACCTTTTAGGAATTACAGCAAAGCTGTAACTCTGTGGTAATGTGGAATCTAAATCCATAAAACACGTCATTGTTGTTACACACAGCTGTGAAAAGAGGAAGTAATAAGAAAATACATATGCTAAATTTGAGAAACACCCAGACTCAGAATAGAACAGCCTTGTACTTAAGGAGGGAGTCAACCACATTGTTAAGGAAAAAATCATGTGCATGTTTATAAAAGGTGTATACAGTAAACTGGAGAGTGTAGGAGTATCTGGAGATCCCGCAAAGTAAGGACTAAATATCTAGAGCCACTTCTCACTGGAAGTCAACAATGAAGAAACCTTGATGTTGACCTTGACGTTTAAGGGGAGACGATGGCCTAGTGGTATTATCACTAGATTATTTAACCCAGAAACTCAGCTAATGTTCTGAAGACCCGGGTTTGAATCCCACCCTGGCAGATGGTGGCATTTGAATGCAACTAAAAAAAAACTTGGGGTTAAGAATTTACTGATGATCTTGAAATCATTGATTGTCAGAAAAACTCAGGAAATCTGCCATCCTTACCTGGGCTGGCCTATATGTGACTCCAGAATCACAGCAGTGTGGTTGACTCTCAACTGCCCTCTGAAATGACCTAGCAAGTCACTCAGTTGTTCAAGAAGGCCCATCACCACCACCTTAGGGACAACTAGGCTTGGGCAATCAATGTTGGCTAGCCAGCAACGCCCATATCCCATGAAACAAAACGTGGCAGGTTTTCTTTATACCTGTAGTGTTCAGCTATTACAGTGTAGTTTTGGGTGTACTTCAAAGCAAAGGTACCAGAAGTGACATTAATTTGAAGTTCAGATCAGTGAATCTGTGTTATATTTTATTTATCCATGGGATATCAGCATCACCAAGATGTGTAGCTCGTACCTCAGGAAGGTGGAGATGAGCCACCTTCTTTAATCTGGGTAGTCTATCTGATGTGGGTGCATCCACGGTGCTGTTCGATGGGAATTTCCAGGATTTTGACCCAGAGGTGATATAGGAATGACGATATATTCCCAGGCCAGGCTGATATGTGACTTGGAGGTTACTTGGAGGTGATGGTGTTCCTTCTTCTTGGCAGGAGAGGTCACAGGTTTGAAGAGTGCATTTGAATTAAGATAAAGCTCACTGGACCACATCCAATCGGTCATCTCAAAAGGTGTCCAAGTCTCTTTCACGTTTTTGTTTGGATTTTTTAATGTGCTGTACATCAAAAATGAATGGCCTGTGAATGGAACTGTGTGCATTGAAGTCGGCACATGTGGAGGTGTCTCCTGGCCTGGCAGAATGCAACACAGAATCAATTGTAGTCAATATTATAATCTGTCGAATGAGTGACACTTTACAGATAACCGTGTGGTGTATATGTTGGTGGAGGGGGGGTGGGGGGGGGAGGGGGGAGGGGGGAGGGGGGAGTTGGGGGGGGGAAGCTGGAACTTGCTGGGCCCAATAGCACCTCCCATCCTGTCAGGAGTATTTCACTCCAACGGGGTTTAGAATAGCTCCCCACATTCAGGGTAGCAGGAGAGCCTGCCAGCATGAGGGGGGGCAATCAGGGCCCCCCCCTGCGGGGATTGGGTGGTGGGTAGGTGGTGCCCCCTAGGCATGGGCATCTTGTCAATGCCAGTCTGTGCCCCTGGCACTGCCCAAGGGGCAAAGTGCCCATGTCAAGGGGGCACCTTGCCACTGCCCACCAGGCATGAGGCAGTGCCAAGGGAGTGGGGCCTATTTGTGGGCAGGGCCACAGGGTGATCGGTGGGGAGGGGCGCCTTTGGAAGAATTGCCCCCTATATTTGTAACTGTGTGTAATACAGTATAATAAATAAACCAGAAATAATTTAACAAGTACAGAGTTGGTTTTATTGCTAAAACTCACTCCGGTTCAGATGCAGAAGTAATTAACAAAATGTATAAAATATGTCCAACTACCCACTGATGCAAAAACAACCCACACCCCCTTCCATCTGCCCCTCAAGCATGCAAAAGAGAAATAAAACCCTGCAGAGTATCAGATCTTAAAACTTGGCCAAGTGAAGAGTAAAGTCAGAAGAAAGAATTATTCCCGGGTTGTCCGATTGCTTATTTACAGCTAAAGGGTCTCTTTCCACAAGAGCTTCTGGTACTTAGACTTGTCACTGGAGCAGTCATGGCTAGTTGATTTTTCTTCCTCCTGGAGACTGGTTTTGATTCAGAATCCTGCTCCAAGAGTATTGGTTTGCATCAATGAGGCCTTCTGGTGGGTTTTCAAATCACAAACAGCTCAGTTTTGATGAGAGATATTTCAGAGAGAGGGACTGACGCCTTCCTGTTCCTGTGGCAGTCTCGATCTGACCATTGGTTCAGATCCAGTATATTTTACACACCAAAAGCAGGATCGTGTGACCCTGTCTCTGGTTTCAATCTCAACTTATCTTAGCCATTGTCTCCGAGAGCTCCGTGGACTCTGTGTCTTCATAAAGCAGATTGTGTCCTTCGCAAAGGCAGTAGTGTGGGCCTGTGTGCTTTGCTTAGGAAATGTGTTCTTTTCAAAAGGTTCAATATATATAGATGCAGTAAAACCCTGATTTTACCACTCCGATTTAGCTCAAATTCGGATATAACGCAATGAATCATTGGACTTTTTTTTGCTCTTCTGGGGAACTGAAAAGTATATTGTCAGTTGCGAATATTTGTCCATCGCATTTGAACTTTATTTTGTAAAAGCTTCCATTCTCACGCCATTAAATAAAGATTAGGAAAGATAAATACTTGGTTTGGTTCCGTTATCTTCATTTATTGTAATCTAGATTGTCACGGAGGTGAGGGGGAGGGTCCACTGCATTTCCCCAGCAACCAAATACACCGTGATATTGTATTCCAGCACTGCCGCTAGCATTCAGGACCATTGAGTGCGCTGGGAGATAAGATCAGATTTCCATGTCTCCTTTTCATTTTAATTCCACAAGATTTATATCCAATAATCCATAAGTTTTCATTTATACCAGATAAGCCATGCACTATCTCCTTGCAATTCTAACCATCCTTCCGCTGTTATGGCAATTAAAGCAGAAATATTCATTAGCTGAAGACTGTCATTTTATACATACACAACTACAGGAAGTGATGGTAAAACTGAACAACTTAGACACAGTTTTCCAAGGGAAGATTAAGACAGGAATGTTTAAATATAGATTCACATCGCTCGCACTGCTTTCTGCCTGTGAATGTGCTGCATTCCACTGTGTGAGGTCCGCAGCTTACTGTCAATGAAGTTATTGAAAAGGGAGTTGCAGATTTGTTGGCCTGGTGATGACTTGCAGTTGTTGGAATCTTTTTCCCCTGGATCATGGCTGCCAACAGCAAGCAATCCATCCCCAAAACCTACTCTTCCTGATATCATTCGGAGCTGAACAACCAAATGCCTCAAACCTCGCCACCAACCGAATATTCTTACCTAATCTATCCCAATTTGTACAGCACTCGGAAAGCTTGGCAGCATTCATGAAAAAGTGGTTCGCTTGAGTGACGAGCCATCAATCAAATTACCCCGATCAAATGAACCCCGATTTAGCGCGACCCCGCTTTTTTCGCAATAACATTTTACGGACCCCCAACCATCGCGTTATAACGGGGCCGCACTGTATATACATGTCTATAATGACATGAATTAACCTAACATATCTACATAATTGCATAATATCAGGCAAAAACGCAACAGTAATTAACAGTATACTTTCCACTATCCACACTTGGTTTGTCCATGACTAGGTACACGGGAGCATTCAAACATTCATGTTTATAAAGCATCTTTGACACAGTAGTTGATTCAAACTGCATCGCGCGGGGCGAAGTGGGGATTAGGCAGAGGGATGGAGAATATACTGAGACTGTCTGAAAACGTGACCTTTTTTTTACTCTGTTTTACAGTACAATAGTGTTTGGATTCCTGACCCTGATGAAGTCTGGATATCAGCCGAGATCACCAAGGACTATAAAAATGGATCTGATGTACTACATCTGCAGTTGGAAGATGGCACTGTGAGTTGACAAAAATGCAAAAACAAAAGTGATTGATTGGATTTTCAGGTCGCTCGCAAAGTCGTTTAACAAGAGTTTTCTCATTAGATATTTGCTGTGCAGTGCCAGCCAAGGCTCAATTGATAGCGTTCTTGTTTGCCAAGTTTGTGGTGAATTCAAGTCCCGCTCCAGGACATGAGCACAAAATAAAATGAGAGCCGATATCCCAGCGCAGTACAGAGGAAGTGCTGCAGTGTCAGAGGTGTGATGTCTTGGTTGAGATGTTCACCAGAGGTCATGTCTTCTCCGGTATATGTCAAAGCTCCCACGGCGCTAGTTCCAAAAACAGCAAGGAATACCTTCCCCCACATTCTGACCAAAATCTATCCTTTAATCAACATCACAAAAATAGATTGTCGGGCCGTTATCATATTGCTGTTTGGTGAGGTTGCCTCGTGCAAATTATCTGTTTGAAAGTCTCCTTTTGGAATACGCTTTTGGTCCTGAGTGCTGACTATCATCATTTGAATTTGTCTGGAGGCCTTGAAACAGGGACTGCAGGTTTAGCACCTGATTCGACTCAGTTTTCCTGGAAGGCTGGAAGGTCAGCTCCACCCAACCATTTCCACTGAAGGTGTGGACTGTGCTGCCTTGGTTCAGGATGACTCAGGGACTGAGTGAAAGGGTGTGCAGGATCCTGGGTGCAGTACTGAACATCCGAGTGGAGGAGGCCCAATGGCAGAAGGATGTTGTGGTACAGGGTGAGAGTCCCAATCCTGTCCAACCTCATGCCCTCCTGCTATTCTTCCTGCAGACCTGGCAAAGTGGCGATGACTCCAGCCCTCCCTTTCCCATTATTACCCATGTAAGGTATCCAAAATGTTTGATCGGTGAATATCCATTTCGCAGATTAGACAGCAGAAGACGTTGTGATGATTCACAACCATTTTATTGTCTGTAGTTCAGTGTGAAAAACAGTTTCCACTCTTCCCTTCTGGATCTGCTCCCTGTCCAGAAGCAACTCCTCCACCGGGGAAAAGTATAGGCTTGAACGAGCATTTCTCACTCTCAATTCACTCTGAAGCAAGATCTGTTTTATACTTAGAGGGAGCTGCACCGTAAAGCACTTAACAAGAGAAGTTCACTCACGCAGTGCTGCTTCTAGTGGCATTATGTTGACTTGTGTTAATTCCAGTCGAGGTAAAATAGTCACCAAGAAATCCAACAGGATATTCAGAAGAAACTTCTTTACCCAGAGAAGGATGAGAATGTGGAACTTGCTACCACAGCAAGTGGTTGAGGTGAATAACATGGATATATTTAAGAGGAAATTAAATAAACATCAAGGGGGAGAAAGGAGTGGAGGGTAATGCTGCTATAGTTGAAGAGGAACGTTGAACGGAAGTTAGAGTAGAAGTTTGTTAGTATTTGGGCTGAAAGAATATTAAGTTTAGAAATGGGTCAGTATAATTCTACAGAAGAGCAAAGTGGAGAAATCAAATTCAGATCGCTTGTTCCACCTGTGATGTTAGTGTACCTTTAAGAAAGTTTTTTTTTAAAGTCATGATCTCTGCAGCTCTCAAGCTTCAGTGTTTTCTTACCTCACAGCTGATGTCATTGTCTTGACTGCAGATGTCCTTTTATTGCTAATTAAATGGGGTCTGTTTATTTTAGCTCTGGGTTGTTTTACAATTTTGCATTGTTGGGAGCACAGTCTTGTGTTTCTGGATGGTTTCATTTTCCTTTCCAGTGAGTTTAAGGTGTCGTTTTCTCTTTGGCTGCTGTTTAGTCAGAGTTGAGTTTTAGAAGGGACAGCAGGCTGAAAACTCTCTTTCTCTCTCTCTCTCTCTGTCTCTCTCTCTTTCTCCCCCTCGTTTTGGAAATTCTGCAGGTATCTGAAAGCAAGGCCTTGCCTTTTTGAAGGGGTAATCTGTTGTTGTGACTGGACCAGAGTCTATGTGGGATTCTGGGGAGATGTTTTGACTTCAGACTGTTCTGGGTGTGTCAAGAGGACTACTAGAACTTACAAGACCAAGAATTTTCAATTCTCCAACCAAAGGGCTGTATTCCAGTATCACATGAGCATTAGCCTTGGCTGTGTTGAACCTGTTTAAAGGGTTTTGTCGATGGTAAGGTTTGTTTGGTTGGAACATTTTAGGTATATTTGTTGAGGGTTATACATTATTGTGGTTGTTTTGTTTCTGTTTGTAACTGATAAAAGTTATTGCTAATTTTCTCTCCATACATGTTAACTATATTCTTAAATAAAGTTTGTTTAAGAAAAGCTCTCTAGTGGATCATTTGAATCATACCTGAAGTGAACATCTCATGCTCACTTAGTCAAATTTAAGTTGAAAAACTTATCCAAGTGGACTCCATTAGAACACCTTGGAGGAGAATTTCACAGTAATTTCATTGCAGTGTTAATGTAAGCCTTACTTGTGACTAATAAATAAACTGTACTTCAGTTTTGGACCCGAACCATAACATACCCAAAGAGTTAGCACTGGCAGAAGTACATTGGAGCAATGCTGCTATTTCTGTAGTTCCATGGCACCATTTTCAGTTGATGAATAATGTACTGTATTTTTCTTCGTAATTTGCTCAAAGGATGTGAGCATTGCAGGCGTGGCCAGCATTTATAACCCATCACTAATTATCTATGAGATGATGCTGGTGAGCTGCCTTGTTGAGCTGATGCAATCTCTGTGCTATAGGTACATCCACACTGCTGTTTGACAGGGTGTTCCAAGACTGTTCTCTTTTATTTCTTTATTGTCTTTATTTTTCTTTCCCCCTCCCCCCCCCAACTTTTTCCCCGTATTTTGTGCCACCTTCTTTACCTTCTCTTCCTCTTTGCTTCCCCTTACCCCTTTTTTCTCAATTTTCCCTCTCTCCCACCCATTCCCTTCTCCCCCCACATCTTCATCTGTCACAGTTTACCCTCTGATTTCAGCTTCTCTGCCCCTTGGCCATTCACACCTTTTATTCTCTCCATGGGCTGCCATTAGCAGCCTTTCCCCTGGTTTCTGTGGCTATGACTCATCTTTCATTCCCTTCCCCTGCAGTATAAATAACTCCCATTTTCTGTGCCTCTTAACTTTGACGAAGGGTCATCTGGACTCGAAACGTCAGCCCTTTCCGCTCCTTACAGATGCTGCCAGACTTGCTGAGATTTTCCAGCATTTTCTCTTGGTTTCAGATTCCGGTTTCTGCAGTAATTTGCTTTTGTTCCAGGATCTTCATAGTGACTGAAGGAATGGCGATGTATTTCCAAATCAGTGTGACTTTAAGGAAAACTTGCAGGTGGTGGTATTCCCATGCACCTGATGCCCTTGTCCTTCCAGGCAGTCGAGGTCACATGCTCGGCAGGTTCCGGAGTGCATCTTTGGGATTGTACACGCTTGCGTAGCCAAGTTGTGTCTGGAATGGAGAGAGTGAATGTTTGCAGTTGAGGGTGGGGTGCTGATCTACACTATTTGAGTGTTACTGGAGCTGCACTCAGGCAATTGAGAAGTTTTCCATCACATTCCTGACTCGATAAGAAGTCTCACATCAGGTCAAAGGTTTATTTGGTATCACAAACTTTTGGGGCGCTGTTCCTTCATCAGGGGAGTGTCCCTGACCTCCATTACCTGACTGCATCTTACTCATCTTATCACGTGTGAATTACCCTTTTAAACTTCATTTCTTTGTGATTTATGACAAAAGACAAAGTGAGGTTTTTCCAGTAATTTGATTTTCTATCATTTAGTCAACTCATAGAATCCCTACAGTTCAGACGGAGGTGATTCAGCCCATCAGGTCTGCACTGACTCTCCAACACAGCACCTTACCCAGACGCACCCCATGTCCTACGTAAGAGCATAAAACTCGGAGCAGGAGCAGGCCATCTGGCCCCTGGAGCCTGCTTCACCATTCAATAAGATCATGGCTAATCTTTTTGTGGACTCAGCTCCACTGGTCCACCCGCTCACCATGGCCCTTAATTCCTTTGCCGTTCAAAAATATATCTATCCTTGCCTTAAAAACATTCAGTGAGGTAGCCTCAACTGCTTCACTGGGCAGGGAATTCCACAGATTCACAACCCTTTGAGTGAAGAAGTTCCTCCTCAACTTAGTCCTAAATCTGCTTCCCCTTATTTTGAGGCTATGCCCCCTGTTCTAGTTTCACCCACCAGTGGAAACAACTTCCCTGCTTCTATCTTATCTGTTCCCTTCATAATATTTTATGTTTCTATAAGATCTCCCCTCATTCTTCTGAATTCCAATGAGTATACCCCAGTCTACTCAGTCTCTCCTCATAAGTCAATCCTCTCAACCTAGTGAATCTCCTCTGCACCCCCTCCAGTGCCAGTATATCCTTTCTCAAGGAGACCAAAACTGTACACAGTACTCCAGGTGTGGCCTCACCAGCACCTTATACAGCTGCAACATAACCTCACTGTTTTTAAACTCCATCCCTCTAGCAATGAAGGACAAAATTCCATTTGCCGCCTTAATTACCTGATGCTCCTATCCCTGTAACACTGTGCATTTACCCCAGTAATCAACCTAAGATCTCGGAATACTAAGGGACAATTTTACATTTATTTTATTTTTCATTTTATTTATTTATTAGTGTCACAAGTAGGCTTACATTAACACTGCAATGAAGTTACTGTGAAAATCTCCTAGTCGCCACACTCCGGCACCTGTTCGGTTACACTGAGAGAAAATTTAATATGGGGAATGCACTTAACCCACATATCTTTCGGACAGTGGGATGAAACCGGAGCATCTGGAGAAAACCCATGCAGATACAGGGAGAACGTGCAGACTCCGCACAAACAGTGACCCAAGACTGGGAATCGATCCCAGGTCCCTAGCACATTGAGGCAGCAGTGCTAACTGCCGTGCTGCCATGGCTAATCCACTAACTTGCACATTTTTGGACTGTGGGAGGAAACCAGAGCACCCGAAGGAAACCCACGCAGACACAGGGAGAATGTGCAAACTCTACACATCAGTGACCCGAGTCCAGAATTGAACCCGGATCCCTGGTGCTGTGAGGCCACAGTGCTAACCACTATGCCACTATGAATTTAAATTGCATTATTATATTTTTAATTCAGCAGTTGCATAACAATTTATAAAAGCTGGAATGGACTGTGTCTGAACACAAAATACAAATATATTAAGAAGTTACTTCAGATAAACTGCATTATTTTCAAAATCTCACAGAATAGGGCATTTATTGCAGGTTTGAAGATCCCACGGTTTCTCCTGAATATGGATTAATGCAGTTACTTTACCATTTGTTCAAATCATGAATACTATCAGTTACAGTTGTGATTATGATGGTCACAGTGATATTTGACTGCTTATTAAGGAAAGGAGTCAAGGAATTCCATTATAATACTGATTTATCATCCGTTTACTATTTCTTCGAAATGACTTCAGGAAACAAGTTAGACCTTAGATTCTGACGAAATTATCCAGATTCGAAACGTTGGCTCTATTCCCTCTCCACAGTTGTTCTCAAACCTGCTGAGGTTCTTCAGCACTTTCTGTTTTTGTTTTGGATCCGCTTGTTGTTTTTTGGCCGTAGATTCTGATGTATTGCAGAGTTTACTCATTATTATGTAATTTAAGTTTATTGAAATATACCAAAAAACACCGAAACACTGCCTGACCATTTGACAGGCATTGTTCATGAGTTTAACCTGTGTACAGGATTATATACAGACGTAAATATGCAATTACCAGTCAAACAAGTTATTCTTCCTATTCCCTCTTCTTTGAGTTAAGTCTTTCACATCCATAGACAATGTGGGCGGAAACATAGTTCAAATGTTTGAGTTTATCAAACGTTTAAAGCTCATGTGAATTGTTGTCGTTGTTACTCCACCCACACCCAATGGTGCACGAAGCAGACTTTCATCTGTTCTCATAGCGAGGTTATTCCTGTAACAGGTTGCTAGCCTGTTGCCAGAGGCTTATAGCTTGAGGGGCATCACTTTGCATCAAACATGACTGGCCAGACATCTCTCCCACTCTTACAGCAAGCCATAGGTGTGTGTTTGATAGGATTTTGCAGGTTGACACTCAACCTTTTGGCACTTTGAGCTTGCCCTACCATTCATTATGATCATGGCTGATCATCCAGCTCAGTAACCTGTTCCCGCTTCCCCCCCTATGTCGAATCATGGAATCCTACAGTGCAGAAGGAGGCCATTTGGTCTATCAAGTCTGCACTGACCACAATCCCACCCAGGCCCTATCCCCATAAACCCCTGCATTTACCCTATCAAGACCCCCTGACACTAAGGAGCAATTTAGCATCCCCAATCAACCTAACCCACACATCTTTGGACTTTAGGAGGAAACTGGAGCACCCAGAGGAAACCCATGCAGACAAGGGGAGAACATGCAAACTCCACACAGAGTGACCCAAACCGGGAATCGAACCCAGATCTCTGGCACTGTGAGGCAGCAGTGCTAGCCACTGTGCATCCTTTGCTCCCTTGAGCCCCAAGAGCTGTACTTAACTCCTTCTTGAAAACATACCTCAACTGCTATCTGAATGCATCTTCCTTGGCCATTAAGTTGTGGGGTGGGTCTCGAAGCTGACATGAAATGTTATGTGTAATTTGAATGTCAATGCTCCCAGTCATGCTAACATTACTAATTAGAAATATTTTAGAAATTCTTAACAATCTTTTAACTCATTATAAAAATTAATTTCTGTTCCGTTCAGTAAGACATTCTTTACTCATTGTAATCACTTGAATTGTAAATAGCTCCAATTACTTCCTCTTACACGGGCTTGTCTGTATACCCACTGTAATAATGCAGTTCACAGAAACTGCATTTGGATTTGATGTAAATAATGCTTATAGGGGTGGCACAGTGGTTAGCACTGTTGCCTCACAGCGCCAGGGACACAGGTTCGATTCCCGGCTTGGGTCACTGTCTGCATGGAGATTACACATTCTCCCCATGTCTGCGTGGGTTTCCTCCGGGTGCTCCGGTTTCCTCCCACAGTTGAAAGATATGCAGGGTAGGTGAATTGGCCATGCTAAATTCTCCCTTGGTGTTCCCGAAAAGGCGCCAGAGCGTAGCAACTAGGGGATTTTCACATTAACTTCATTGCAGTGTGAATGTAAGCCTACTTGTAACTAATAAAATAAACTTCATGCAATATTGTTGCTGCTTAGGACTGTTTGTATCGTGCAAAGTAGTAAAAATAAGAAAAATAAATTATATGCTTCAAATTAGTCGACACACCCTTGCACCTGTGATTTAAAAATGTCCCACTCTTCCATGTATCATGTCACATTCTCCCCGTGTCTGTGAGGGTTTCCTCTGGGTGTTCCGGTTTCCTCCCACAGTCCAAAGGTGTGTAGGTTAGGTGTATTGCCCATGCTAAATGTCCACTTACTGCCCCAAGGTGTGTAGGTTAGGGGGATTAGCAGCGGTGAGTGTGCAGGGTTACAGGGAAATTGGGGAAGAGGGCCTTGGTCAAAATACTCTGTCAGAGAGTCATTGCAGACTCAGTGGGCCAAATGGCCTCCCCTGCACTGTAGGCATTCTATGAAATCTATATTGTAGGACATACCACAGTTGTAATAAAGAAATGTTCTACGTTCTATGGTTCAGGCAGCAGTGGTTAGCAATGCTGCCTCACAGCTCCAGAGACCTGAGTTCAATTCCCAGCCTAGGTCACTGTGCGGAGTTTGCATGTTTTCCCCGTGTCTGCATGGGTTTCCTCTGGGTGCTCTGATTTCCTCCCACAGTCCGAAAGACGTGCTGGTTAAGTGCATTGGCCATGCTAAATTCTCCCTCAGTGTACCCGAACAGAGTGTGGCGACTCAGATTTTCACGGTAACTTCATTGCAGTGTTAATGTAAGCCTACTTGTGACGAATAAATAAACTTTAACTTTATGTGCTCAAAGTAACTGGCTTCTTCAGCCATTGTAGGGCAGCTTTAATCTCCTTCAGTGTTCAATAGTTGCAAACCCTTTGCAAAGGTAAATGTCATGCACCCTGACTTTCTCGTTTGATTTGAACATTTTAGGAATTGGAATATCCGATCGATCCAGTTAGGACACTACTGCCACCTCTCCGGAACCCTGACATACTGGTGGGTGAAAATGACCTCACGGCACTCAGCTACCTGCATGAACCAGCGGTTATGCATAACCTCAAAGTGCGTTTTGTGGACTCCAAACTCATCTACACTTACTGTGGTGAGCAACGCAGCTGCATAACAGATATCACGACACCTTGTTGGAAATTCTCTCTCAAACTTGGGTAATGATAACCGTTGGCACTGATTTTTGTTTTAGGTATCATTCTTGTGGCTATAAATCCGTACAGAGAGATACCAATCTATGGAGATGCCATCATCCATGCTTACAGTGGGCAGAATATGGGCGATATGGATCCTCATATCTTCGCTGTGGCTGAGGAAGCTTATAAACAAATGGCCAGGTCAATTTTTCCAACCCATTGATTCAGTATAAATGTAGAAACTTATTTGCCAGCAATAGTTTTGTGTATAAATTTATTGTATGACCCATATATACATTTTGCTATCAAAAAATATAGTGATACAATTCAATTAAAATTCAATGATACGTAAGAGACAAGAATGGTTTTGCAATAATACGGTCTCATTTTCCTGTGTCTCACTCCTTTCTTTTGGTATTTAACTGCATTGTATTATGATACCTATTTTGCCACCTAAGTACCAGGCTGTCTGTACCGATGGCATGGTTAACCTCAGCATGCATGCTCCTGCAGTGTCTCTCTACTGCTGTCTAGCTAGTTGGGACTTTACTATTTAGTTTCACTCTTACCAATCCAGTCTGGAGTCATGGATCCTGACTGTGCAGAAGGAGGCTATTCGGCCCATTGAGCCTGCACGGACAACGATCCATCCAGGCATTTTCCCAGTAACCCCATATATTTACCCAGCTAATCCTCCTGACACTAAAGGGCAATTTAGCACGGCCAATCCACCTAACCAGCACATCTTTGGACTTTGGAAGGAAACCCATGCAGACACAGGGAGAATGCACAAACTCCACACAGACAGTGACCCAAGCCGAGAATTGAACCCGGGTCCCTAGTGCTGTGAGGCAGCAGCGCTAACCACCATGTCACCGTGCTGCCCTATTTGTTTCTGTTTGTTTCAGTCTTTTAATTTGTTAACCTCAACATCAAAAGATAATAAGTGGTTTTATTTTTAGTTATATATAAATTAGATTAAGGTATGTTGCATAATGTCTTCTTGCCATGTTTCCGAATGTTAGGAAGAATAGGAACCAGTCTATTATTGTAAGTGGAGAATCGGGTGCCGGGAAGACGGTGTCTGCTCGATACGCTATGAGGTATTTTGCCACCGTTAGTAAGTCCAGTAGCAAGGCTCGTGTGGAAGATAAAGTCCTTGCATCAAACCCTATAACAGAGGTAAGAAACAGCAAAGTGTCTCTAATAGTTAAGAATGGTAATAGCTGGGAAGGATCTCGGAAGAAATGATAACCCTTGAGTTTACATTATCCGCCCCATTCCATTACAACAGCGCAATTGTCCCGTTTTTTTACTTTTCTGTGATGGGATGTGAGCATCCTTTCCTTCCCTAAAGGACATTAGTGGACGAGGTGTGTTTTAACAATCAATGATAGCAGCATTGACATCTTTACTGAAAGTGGCTTTCAATTCCAGGTTTTTAATTCATTGATTTTAAATTCCACCGGCTGCCAGTGTGGGAATTGAACTTGTGTCCCCGGGACCATTAGCCTGGTTCTCTGGAGCACTTGCCCAGTGATACCATCACCTCTCCTAATGCCATGTGTAACATGTATTAACATGTCACAATATACATCAATGATTTGGATGAGGGAACACGAAACTCGAAGAATAGGAACCAGTCTATTATTGTAAGTGGAGAATCGGGTGCAGGGAGGATGGTGTCTGCTCGATATGCTATGAGGTACTTTGCCACCGTTAGTAAGCCCAGTAGCAAGGCTCGTGTGGAAGGTAAAGTCCTTGTATCAAATCCTATAATCGAGGAAATAAGCAGCAAAGTGTCTCTAATAGTTAAGAATGTAATACCTGGGAAGGATTTCGGAAGAAATTGTAACCCATGAGTTTACCATTATCCAATTCATTCCATAGTTAATTACGAAGCGCATTTACTCCGTCGATGAGAATGTGGGTGGTGAGGAGGATATTAAGAGGCTTCAAGGTGATTTAGACAAGTTGAGTGAGTGGGTAAACACATGTCAGATGCAGCATAATGTGGATAAGTGTGAATTTATCCTCTTCAGATGTAGAAACAGAAGAGCAGAGTATATTAAATGGAGATAGATTGGGAAATGTTGATATACAAAAGTACACAAGTCACTGAAAGCAAGCGTGCAGGTACAGCAAGCAGTTAGGAAGGTGTTGGCCTTCATTGCAAGAGGACTTGAGCACAGGAGCAAGAATGTCTTACTGCAGATTTGCAGGGCCTTGGTGAGACCACACCTGGAGTATTGTGTACAGTTTTGGCGTGAGGAGAGATTGTGGCGTGAGGAGAGTTTGGGTCGACTGGGCTTGTATTCACTGGAAATTAGAAGAATGAGGAGGGACCTAATTGAAACGTTTAAAATCCTGACTGGGTTGGACAGACTGGATACAGAGATGTTGTTTCCTCTGGCTGAGGGTCTCCAGACCAAGGGGTCACTGTCTCAGGATACGGGGTAGGCTGTTTAGGTCTGAGTTGAACCTGTGAATTTCTCTACCACAGAAGGCTATGGCCTTCAAATCACTAAATATATTTAAGAAGGAAATAGATAGATTTCTACGCGCTAAAGGTGTCAACGAGTTTGAGGAGAGAGCAGGTGTGTGACATTGAGATAGAGGATCAGCATGGACATATTGAATGGCAGAGCAGGCTCGAAGGGCCAAATGGCCTACTCCTGTTTCTGCTTTCAAAGTTTCAGGCTGAAACCCTACCGTCTCGCCTGGCCCGGAATCAGGGCAGGCGAGGCTTCCAGAACGGAAACCTCCATTGGCCTCGGACCGGACTTTACGATCGTGCCCAAGAGAGGCTGTAGACTCCCACCCTCTATGTTGAATGTAAATTTTAAAAGTTTTGTTTTAGCTAACCTTTTATACCATCAGGGGCAGTTGGTGTTAGTTCTAATTATCGGTATAATCTACATGCCTGATGGACAGTGATAGTCACTTTTTGGGGCTAGTGATTATGATATAACCAGAGATGGTTCTTCACAGAATGTTCCTCCGATATATTAACATCATACTGGCTAAAGTTAAGCTTGGAGTTGATATTGGTGATAGATATCGGAAAGGGTAAATATCCCTCTATAAATATTATTAGAGCTAACTGCCCTTAAAAAGGATAAGAAGTCTCACAACACCAGGTTAAAGCCCAACAGGTTTATTTGGTAGCACAAGCTTTCGGAGCGTTGCTCCTTCAGGTGAGTGAAGAGTTGTGTGCACAAACAGGGCATATATAGAACCAGGCTCAATTTACAAGATAATGATTGGAATGCGTCTTTACAGGTAATCAAGTCTTAGAAGTACAGACAATGTGAGTGGAGAGAGGGTTAAGCACAGGTTAAAGAGATGTGTATTGTCTCCAGCCAGGACAACCAGTGAGATTTTGCAAGAGATTTTGCAAACTGGGATCTTGGGTTCATGTCACACTATCCGTAATCCGCACAACTTGCCTGGTCTTGCAAAATCACTGAAGCTCCAATGCCTCGATGATGGAGGAAGGCCAGCCTTTACTTTGAATCTGTGGTCAGGGCTAGGCTTTCAGGTGTCTTTAGGCCCCGCTTCTCAAGAATGATGGAACAAAACACACCCCCTGCTTTTTTATTTGACAAAGCGTCAGAAGATCTGGAGAGAAAACCTGGCTGTTTCTCTGGGGGTGAGGGAAACAGGCCTGTTTTCAGTCAGAACCCGACACTTTGCCATTATTTGGGAAAATACTGCCACCCATGCTGTCTATCTTTAACTCAGAGTAGTCTTCCCACTCTGAAAATGTTTTTAATTATCCAGTATATAATAAGGAACGTTTTATTATACAGGACAGGATGCCTTTTCCTTTGTACAAGATAAATGAACTGTAAACAACTTCAAACAGAGAGTTCTCATCGATGAATGTTGTTAAATTGACATTCTTTAATGTATTAATGTTTTAATTCAAGCATCACTTCAGTGAAAGAAAGTTTCCATTGATCCACTTTCTCTTAAAAGGTTTATTATCAGTGTGCCCCGATAGATCTTTAGAAATGGTTTGATTGCAGATATCAAATGCATGGATTGCTGTAGCAATGTGTCTTTGTTTCCAGTAGGAAGCCTTAACACCAGGTTAAAGTCCAACACTTTACGAGTATTAGTTATCACGAGCTCACCTAATGAAGGAGCAGTGCTCCGAAAGCTCGTGATAGCAAATGAACCTGTTGGACTTTATAACCTGGTATTGTGAGACTTCTTACTGTGCCCACCCCAGTCCAACCCCGGTATCTCCCTATCTTTGTCTCCAGGCTATCGGAAACGCAAAGACGACACGCAATGACAATAGCAGCCGCTTTGGTAAATATACAGAGATCAGTTTCGATAACCGATACCGAATCATCGGTGCAAATATGAGGACGTACCTGCTGGAAAAGTCGAGGGTGGTGTTTCAGGTAAGAATGATATTAAGGTTAGAGGGTGTTAATATCTCATCGATTACATTGTTGGGGTTGGCCCATGTCAATTACATTGTTAAGGTTAAACAGGTCACGGGTCTTGAGCTTGTCGATCATTTATTCTGGACCAAGGTGCCATCAACAAATCCAGGCAGCAGGCAGTCTGACCTCACTGTCACTACCGTGGCTATATTTGTGGCCAGGTAACCCTGAAGAGGAATCAGGTTTCCAGAGACTGGTGGGCACTACAAGGGCTGGGGCGGTAACAACATTATACTTTTATTAATTAACTTTCCTTTGACATTTTGATTTTAGTTAAACTAGGGGCTTCACCCCCCCCCCCCCCCCCCCCCTCTCATTTTGTTCAATTTATTGATTTTTGTTTCATTAACAAGAATATAAACAGGGGATAGCTGGGGCACTAGGTTGAGTAGCAGCAGAACTGTGATATTCTCTGAGTAAAAATCTCTCTCAGTAAACTAAGTTCATAAATCACAGTGCAGAAGGCAGCCATTCGGCCCATCAAGTCTGCACTGACAACAATCCCACCCCAGGCCCTATCCCCACAACCCCACACATTTACCCTGCTAATCTCTCTAACCTACACATCCCGAGACACTAAGAGTCAATTTAGCATGGCCTGTGCACCTAACGAGCACGTCTTTTGGACTGTGGGAGGAAACCGGAGCACCCAGAGGAAACCCACACCAACACGGGGAGAATGTGCAAACTCCACACAAACAGTGTCCCAAGCCGGGAATTTAACTCGGGCCCTTAGAGCTGTAAGACAGCAGTGCTAACCACTGCGCCACGGTGTTCACAGTGCCAAACCAAGGTAGCACAGTGGTTAGCACTGCTGCTTCACAGTGCCAGGGACCCCAGTTCGATTCCTGACTTGGGTCACTGTCTGTGCAGAGTCTACATGTTCTCCCCGTGTGTTTCCTCCGGGTGTTTCTGTTTCCTCCCACAGTCTAAAAGATGTGCTGGTTAGGTGCATTGGCCATGCTAAATTCTCCCCTGGTATATCCGAACAGGCGCCAGAGTGTGGCCACTAGGGGATCTTCACAGTAATTTAACTGCAGTGTTAACCTAAACCTATTTATAACACTAATAAATAAACTTTTAAATGGGGAAATATAGGGTCCTCAAGCTCCCAGATAATTGATAAAGGTACAAGGTTTGAACTTATCTGCTTTGTTTGCAAGGAATGCAAAGTGAACTTTGCATGTAATGATTGGTTTTAATGTGTTGATGATGACATTTCTATCTAGTAACAGATATAGTTTTAATTCATTTTTTTCTAAAATAATTAATTGATCTATACTTCTAACTAGTTGAACCACTCTGAATCTAACAGGCCAGCACACACTGAATGAACTAGGATATTGAAGGAAATTCCAACTGGATAACCTCATTTCTTTCACAGCTTTGTATTCCAATGTAGTGCAAAATCACTCGTTAATCTTCTGTATCCTACTTTTGTGCAAAGATCTTATTTCAACATCATTGTAAAGTGCGGTCTTATGGTATCTAATGTCAGTTCATATCAGTGCACTTGTTTGTACTTGGCCCTATTGTAACGCGATTCCAACTTCCATTTAATGAATCTAGGCTGAAAATGAGAGAAATTACCACATATTCTACCAACTCTGTGCTTCTGCTGATCGACCTGAGTTCAAGCATCTGAAATTAGGTAGGCATATTAATAGCTTACTGTCTTGACAAATCTGTATCATAGGAACTTTATTATTCTGTGTACAGTACTGGTGAGGGCCTGTGTTATAGCTTTGGCACAGTGGTTAGCGCTGCTGCCTCACAGTGCCAGGGACCCGGCTTCAATTCTGGTCTTGGGTCACAGTGTGTGTGGAGTTTGCATGTTCTCCCCGTGTCTGCGTGGGTTTCCTCTGGGTGCTCCGGTTTCCTCCCACACTCCAAAGGTGTGCAGGATGATTGGCCATGGAGAATTCCCCCTTAGTGTCAGGGGGATTAGTCGGGTAGATATGTGGGGTTACGGGGATAGGGTCTGGGTGGGAATGTAGTTGGTGCAGGCTCAATGGGCCACATGGCCTCCTCCTGCTCTGTAGGGATTCTGTGATACTTTATAATTAGGTCAAGTTCTTGTGAAATAAGACTTCCGTAAGTTGTCATGAACGTTTTCTGATTTGATGTTTTAAATTGTTTACAGGTCCTGCAGAAAACTTCAATTATGTGAACATGGGTGGGAATTCTGTCATTGACGGTGTTAATGATCAAACCGACTTTATCGAAACACAAAAGACATTTTTACTGCTGGGTGAGTGAACACAAAGACGCAGCTTCCCAGATAGGAAACTGTTCCAAACTCAGCAAGGATTCCGCGCTGGGTTAACTGAACTCAGCTGCACCAACCCGACAATTTGTGTCAGCATCTTAAGAGGTGAAAATCAGCTCCGATTCCTGCTCCTGTTCACCTATCCTGCGGGAAAGTATATCGTGAGATATCGAGTGAGACTGGGCATCAAACTGGCAAGAATCATAGAATCCCTACGGTGCAAAAGGAGGCCATTCAGCCCATTGAGGCTGCACTGATAACAATCCCACCCGGGCCTTATCCCCGTAACCCCACATATTTACCCTGCTAATCCCCCTGACACTAAGGAGTAATTTAGCACAGCCAATCAATCTAAACCCCCACATCTTTGCAAATGTACACCTCCATCCTCCCCTTAGCAAGGCTCACTGTGGAAAGAAAAATAACTACCTGAGTGAGTTGCCAAAATGCAGCTAAGATTGTGCAACCATAATCCAATGTAGAAATGGGAGTAGCGCAGAGATTTATGAATGTCTCTTAATGAATGAGTGAAATGTATTTCACGTTTTTCCATGTGGTATTTCTAACTGAAACTTAATGAGAGAATTTTAAGCCCACCTCTCTGGGAAACCAGGTTGGAAGGCTGGTAACTTGGACCGTGCAACAATCCGACTGCATTGTCGTGAGACACCTGCTGAAGACAAAACTTTTAAATATATATTTTATATATAATATATTTTAACTGGAGGATATATTTTAACCCAAGGAATCTTTGGGGCTTTTTTGGCTGGGCCAACTTAACAGCAAGATGGACATGAACCAGAAGAGACTAAATGAAACCAAGTTGGTCTTTTTCCTATTGATCCCCATGGGGCAGAGATGCTTCCTCCCATTCCCAAGACTACAAGGCCCTCCCAACACCTTCCCCCCTTGTAGATTATTTATCTTCAGGTCCCCTCTACAGCCCTGCTACTTCCTGGTATCCTGCTCCTGTCTACCAGCTAGCTTTTTTGATTTGATTTATTATTGTCCCATGTATTAATATACAGTGAAAAGTATTGTTTCTTGCACGTTATGTGGACAAAACATACCGTTCATAGAGAAGGAAACGAGAGTGTGCAGAACGTAGTGTTACAGTCTCATTGGGATGTAGAGAAAGATCAACTTAATGTGAGGTAGGTCCATTCAAAAGTCTGACGGCAGCAGGGAAGAAGCTGTTCTTGAGTTGGCTGGTTCGTGCTCTCAGACTTTTGTATCTTTTTCTCGATGGAAGAAGGTGGAAGAGAGAATATCCGGGGTGCGTGGGGTTCTTAATTATGCTGGCTGCTTTGCTGAGGTAGCGGGAAATGTAGACAGAGTCAATGGCTGGGAAGCTGGTTTGTGTGATGGATTGGGCTACATTCACTCCTTAAGATTTGGGCCGGAGTGCTGGCAGGGTCTACGCAGATGGAGCTGGGAGTTAAAGTCTCCTTGTGGCATGGAGGACAAGCAGTTTGCCATGCACCTCAACTCCCATCCACAGTTTTCAGTTGATATTGAAAATCAAGGCTTAAAACCTATGTACATTTCCGTAGTTGTAGAACTATTTTTTAAACTAGGTAATTGCCACTGATATATTTTAAATTGGACTAGATCCCAAACTAATCTTCTTTAAAATGTTTGGTTTGCATCGTATTAGCAAAAGCAGGGTTCTCCACTAAATCTAAATTTCATTAGGTGCTGAGGTACTTAAATGGTAATCTTTGGACTGCTTTTTTGATTTTGGTAGATGACCGTTACTGTAGAATTATAGAGTCGTACAGGGACAGATTTTCATGAACTGTTACAAGCTACAAATGCATGTTTCAAGAAGCCTTTATTGGTCCTTTGTACTCACTGTTAGAACATTGGTAGAGAGGAATTTAAAAGTTTAAATTTATTTATTAATCACAAGTAGGCTTACATTAACACTGCAATGAAGTTACTGTAAAAATCCCCTAGTCGCTTCACACTCTGGCACCTGTTCAGGTACACTTAGAATTTAGCATGGCCAATGCACCTAACCGGCACATCTTTCAAACTGTGGGAGTAAACCAGAGCACCGGGAGGAAGCCCTCACAGACACAGGGTGCACGTGTAGACCCTACACGGACAGTGACCCGAGCCAGGAATCAAACCCAGATCCCTGGTGCTGTGAGGCGGCAGTGCTAACCACTGTGTCACCATAATTTATTGATTAATATTTTAAACATTTGATAGATAATGGTGCTGAGAATTGACAATTTCCGATTGGTAAATGGGAATACAAATCAGAGAGAGGGAGGGAGAGGAACTTGGAAATTTTATATTGTGCCTCTCACAATCTCCAGATGGCCTAAATGGTGTTATGGACATTAACCTTTACAGTGAAGTGTAGTCACTCTGTTAATGTTAAAGGACCCCCTGCCTAACTCACAGCGTTCTCAGTTCTGCAATCGTTTGTTTCATTGTGAGTGCCACAAACCTGGTGGGCTGACTTCACTGCCAATTTACATAACTGAGTTAACAGCTCACTTGAGTGCAGGATCTTGCAAGTTTTGGTTCTACCGTACAAGAGGCAGCTTCTCTGTATTGCTGCAAATAAACTGGTCTTGCAGGTGCAGTTGTAACCTCTTCATTTAAACAAAGCAAAATTTATCATACAAGATACAAAGAAAAAGCAAATCAGAAAATAATAACACGTAATGTGAGGTTTGAATTATAAGGAGAGGCTGGACAGGCTGGGACTTTTTTCCCCCTGGAACATAGAAGGATGAGGGGTGACCTTACAGAAGTGTCTAAAATCAGGAGGGGCATAGATAAGGTGAATAACCAAAGTCTTTACCCAGGATAGGAGTGTCCAAAACTAGAGGGTGTTGGTTTAAGGTGAGAGGTACATGGATGGGAAAGGTTTAGGTTTATGTTTTATTTATTATTCACAAATAGGTTTACTTTCACACTACAATGAAGTTACAGTGAAAACCCCCTAGTCATCACACTCTGGCGCCTGTTTGGATACACTGAGGGAGAACTTAATGTGGCTGATGCATCCTAACCTGCACGCCTTTGAACTGTGAGAGGAAACCGGAGCACCCGGAGGAAACCCACACAGACACAGGGAGAATGTACAAACTCCACACAGATAGTGACCCAAACTGGGAATCAACCCCATGTCTCTGGCACTGTGAGACAGCAGTGCTAACCACTGTGCTGCTCTGTTTACAGAGATATGGGCATTAGGAAACCTGATCAGCCTGGATGAGCTGGGCTGTAGGGCCTGTTTCTGTGCTGTATTTCTCTATGACTCTAGGACAATGGACGGAAATTTCCCACCCCTGGGAATCGTGGCGGGCAGGACAATGCAAAGGTCCATTGAACTGGGGTGGGATTTTCTGGTTACAGATGAGCGTAGCTGGAAAATCTGCGCTATGACTCTAATGGTTAGCTGCTCGTTCTATCCCAGAAAGTCCGTTGGTGAAGGGTGATAATAGAGCCAATCTTTACTCAATCTTCGGGTGGAATTTTACAGCCCCATCATAGTGGGGTGGGAACGTTAAAATGTGGTGAGCTGTTTGAAAGCCCATTGACTTTGGCGGGACTGGAAAATCCTGCTGGCAGGAGAGGTTGTAAAGTTCCACCCTGAGATTCAGTTACAGAGTGGAACACGAAAGGCGTAAACTTCCTAACTCATCCACGCCAATGAATCCTTTATTCACACTCAGTAAAACTCCAGTTGATGCCTTCCAACTGCATATAATGAAACACTATTAATATGCAGTTAGATCAGCTCCCTGTTTAAAAGCCTGTGAAACTATTTTCACCCAATAACTGTGTACATCAATAATCTAAAAATTGGAAATAGTTCTCTGGTTAGTATTTCTGGTAAACTTGTAAGAACTCTGTTTTTGAACACAGTGAAAAGTGTGAGTAAAATTTAAACTAAGAGACAAAAAGACACATCAACAACACTTCATAATTAATAATCAACAGAAAGGTTAATGGATAGGCCGGATTGAACTTTAAAATGTTTAAGCCTGTGGTTGATAATAGAATCCAGACAGAGTATAGCCAGAATTTTACCTGCCCATCAGCCACGGAAATCCGAGCAGGTGAGGGGCGGGCCGTGGAAAGGTCTGTTGACTTTGGGTGGGATTTTATGGTTTTGGGACGAGCGAGGCCATAAAATCCCTCTGTCTTTAACAGGCAGTTTTCCTTATTCGTGAAGATTTATTTTCTGTAACATTTCATCAGTTTTGGCTCACGACGGCTTTCAATAAAATTGTGCTCTTCAAATCTGACCCAAGCCTAAAAATGAGATCTGTGTTGCAGGCTTGAATGAAGACTTTCAGATGGACATCTTCAAAGTGCTGGGAGGAATTCTGCACTTAGGAAATGTAGAAATCAGAGCTGTAGGAGATGAGAAATCTTCAGTCAAAGTAAGTTGTGGCTCTCAAATCTTCAGTATGTTCTTGTATGCTGCATTTCAGTGAAGCTCCTGACTTGAAAAGAATAAACAGTCCAGGTTAAGATTTTGTTTTAATTGAAGATCCTTTAACTCTGTGTTTGATTGTATTCAATGGACCAAATCTTCCTGTCTCCAGATCCTTGGAGATTGGGCAAATGTTTGGAAATGCACCTTGCGACTCTGTGGAAGTCCTGATGTCCAGATTTTTGTGGGAATTGACCAGGAAATTTCAACTTCCAATGACCTATTCTCCTGCTCTCCAGGAACCTCTGTCAATGTGTCCGAGACTTCAGACAATTCCGGGAAACGTTAGACAGATTAGAGCTTACTCTAACATCAGGATAACTACACTACTGACCCACCCAATCACCACTCCCCACCCCTCTCCCTGACTACCGTCCCCAATCCGCTCCTGTCTACCCCACAAACTTTCCGACTACCACTCCTACCACGCCACCACACCCCACCCCACCTGAGTTGACCATCCCACTGAACTGATTACCCTTCCCAATCCGACTCCACTACCCTCCTGACCCAACCCACCTCTTCAAAATTAATGACAAGAGAAAATGTTTCCACTGCCAGGAGCATTGCCAGAGAAAATAGATTTAAAATAATGAGGAAAGGTTCCAGGTGATGATGGAAGTTTTAAAAACTCTACTAAACCTGAAACCTTCCGGCTCTTCTTGTTGGCAGGATCTTCTCAGTGGTGTGGATTGAAATCAATGGGAAATCCTGTTGAAAACAGCAGGAAGTCTCCCAACACCAGGTTAAAGTCCAACAGGTTTATTTGGTAGTAAACGCCACTAGCTTTCGGAACGCTGTTCCTTCGTCAGGTGAGTGGGGAGTTCTGATCAGGAACAGCGTTCCGAAAGCTAGCGGCATTTACTGCCAAAGAAACCTGTTGGACTTTAACCTGGTGTTGTGGGACCTCTTACTGTGTTTACCCCAGTCCAACGCCAGCATCTCCACATCATGAAAACAGCAGGATCAGAAGATCCTGCCACCGGCCAACAACAACACTGCCTCCCGCCGCCAAGAATCACGCCACAGGGAGGCCAGCCAATCTCACCCATACTGTCTGAAAGTGTGGCGGAAACAGACTCAGTGGGTAATTTGGGCAGGATTCTCTGGCCATTCACACCAGCGGGATTCTCCCGCTCCGCTGCAGTGAACGTAGATTTGGCTGAGTGCTAAATTCTCCGTCCTGTCTGGCAGTGGCGACGAGGCGTGAATGGCCGGAGAATTCTGGCCTTTGTATACAGAAGCAGGAAGAAAATTGCAGACCAATTTTTATGTTCTATGGTTAGGGGGTCATTAGATTGGTTCCACTGGTAGGCTCAACATTGAGGGCCGAAGGGCCTGTACTGCGCTGTAATGTTCTGTGTTCAAAGCGTGGGTCAGTGGGGGCCATGATGGACCAAATGGCCTCCTTGTGTGCTGTATTAACCGGTCCCGTAACTATTCGTGCTAAGTCATTAGTCAGTCTACGCAAAACCTTTACACAATAATGTTTTAATTAATTGTGAAGGAATAGGAGCACACGCAGCAACTGAGGATGTAATTTGAAGAATTAACCTGTTTTAACCCTCACTGTCATTTATTGAATTCTGTCAAACAGCACGATGATTATCACCTGAAAGTATTTTCCCAACTCCTGGAGATAAAGCTGGAGGAAATGGCTTATGGGCTCTGCCACAGAAAGATTGCGACTACCTCAGACACTGTGATCAAACCCATGACCAAGGTTCAAGCTATCAATGCCAGAGATGCCTTGGCCAAACACATCTACGCCCAT
Source organism: Carcharhinus amblyrhynchos (assembly GCF_965287045.1). NCBI lineage: Eukaryota > Metazoa > Chordata > Chondrichthyes > Carcharhiniformes > Carcharhinidae > Carcharhinus > Carcharhinus amblyrhynchos. The sequence continues at coordinate 17,470,248 of NC_137351.1, read as the reverse complement.
CTGTTCAGCTGCATTGTGGAAAACATTAACAAGGCTTTACAGTTTTCTGGCAAAAAGCACACATTCATCGGTGTCCTGGACATCTATGGGTAATGAAAATATCAAGTAACTGTCATGCACGTTTTACAGGGAAACGTCAGTACAGTGAAACCCCGATTTTACACGCCCCAATTTAGCGCGAATTCGGATATAACGCGATGAATCAGTGGACCCTTTTTTGCTCTTTCCGGGGAACTGAAAAGTTTTTGGTTACTGCAATCTATTTCGAAAGTGAAAATAATTTGCTTTGGAAAGAAATTGTGGACAGAAAACACTTGCTTTCCCCGCTTGTCCAGTTCAGATAAAAGAGGTTCTCACTTAGAAAAAAATTACATTAGACAGTTGTTCAAAAGAGGAAGTACTTCACAGTTAATGAAAGAGTTTGTGTAAATAGGCACCCCCACTGCCTGTCTTAAACTAGCTTGGAGTTGCCAATCAAAATGTTTGTAAAATTTAATGAAGTGTGTAGTAATTGTATAAACAAACAGGCAGACGCCAAGATCATCCATAATGTAACTATAGCACCCCAATTTAGCGTGACCCCACTTTTTTCGCGATAGCATTTTATGGACCCCAACCATTGCGTTATAACAGGCTCACACTGTACTTGTTCTGGGAGCTTCCATTATCTGTGTAGTCAAAGTTGTGAAGCCTAAAATTTGGCTTAAATTTGAAGTGCTCATCGACAAGTGAAAACCTTTCTGGGTAAAGACATATTGTGAAGTTAATAGTTCAGTTCGGAGGTTCGGGTGGTTGATTGATGGAACGGCAAGTGAAGAGGCAGCCATGATTTTGAGGTCCCATTTCATTCACATCAAGCCAATAAATTACAGTGCACCAAACAGACAACTTACTGGATTGAGGTCTATCGATCTACGTCCACTTCAGCCACAGCTTGGAAAATTCTGGTGGCTGCTGTGGTGGAACTCCAAGGGTGGGGATGTCCCAGTACAAGCCAAACCACATTCAAATGAAAAATGGCAAATGGGATCCTATTTAAGCTATCGTACCTCTATTTGAATATTAATAGATCCCTACTGCTGGAACAGGCTTGTGGTTTGGATTCTTGGTGGTAGGCCCCCTTTGGTAGGGATCCAGTGCACTGTCAATGTTAACAGGGTGGTATTGCCACGTTCCCATTTTGAGACTTAGTACCAGACAAATTAAATGAAAATCCACAAGCAATTGAGCAGGGATATAGCAGCAGTATACAGCTCCAGCAAGTAATTAGTAAAGCTAATAGAATGTTATTGTTTATTGCCGCGGGGAATTGAAAAGTAAAAGTAAAGATTATTTATTAGTCACAAGTAGGGCTTACATTAACACTGCAATGAAATTACTGTGAAATTCCCCTAGTCACCACACTCCGGCGCCTGTTCAGGTCAATGCACCCTAACCAGCACATCTTTCAGACTGTGGGAGGAAACTGGCGCTCCCAGAGGAATTCTGTGCAGACACGGGGAGAACATGCAGACTCTGCACTGACAGTGACCCAGGCCAGGAATCGAACCCGGGTCCTTGGCGCTGTGAGGCAGCAGTGCTAACCACTGCTCAAAAATAGAGAAATTATGTTTCAGTTACATAGTAAGAAGTCTCACAACATCAGTCCAACAATCAGTTACATAGAGCATTGGTTAGACATTGTATACATGTATTGGTCTCCTTACACAAGGAAAGATGTAAATGAGATAGAAACAGTTCAGAGAAGTTTTCCTAAAATAATCCCAGGAGTGGACGAATTATCTTTGAGGAAAGGTTGGAGAGGTTAGATTCATATCCACCAGAGTTTAGAAGAGTGAGAGACAACTTGATTGAAACCTTTAAGATCCCGAGGGGTATTGACAGGGTGGGTGTGGAGAGGGTGTTTCCTCTTGCCAGAGAATCTAGAACTCAGGGTCAGTGCTTAAAAATACAGAGCCGCTCATTTAAGACAGAGATGAGGAGAAATGTTTTCTCTCAGCGGCTGGTGAATCTGGAACTCTATTTCTCAGTGGAAGCAGAGTTATGAGTATTTTAAGGCAGAGCTAGATAGATTCTTGATTAACAAGGGGGCGAAAGTTGGCATGAGTGTGGGGTTGGAGCTCTGAGCAGATCAGCCATGATCTTATTGAATAGTGAAGCATGCTTGAGGGACTGAATGTCCTACTCTGACTCCTTGCCCTCTTGCACTGTACTGGGAACCATCTGAAATTCAGATTTAAATTGCAAACCTTGGATATTTTCAACTGTCTTACTGCAATAGTTACCTGGAAAATGTTAGAATTTAAACCACTTCTAACTTCTGGGTGACTGGGGTTACGGGGACAGGGCCTGGGTTGGGCTGAAAGGCTTCCTTCTGCATTATGAGGATTCTATGATTAACTATAGTACTGACCCCACCCGTAGTATCCCCCACATCACCACCCCCCACAAGACCCTCACCTACCCCTGACCCAAATACCCCCTCACAGCCCACCTGACTACTCCCCCCTCAGTCCGCCAAAGCCCCACAGGAACACCCACTTACCTCTAAACCGAGCTGCTTTACAGACGGTAGTGTTGTAAAAAGGGAGTGTATGAATCTTTCTCCCGACTCTCAAAAACCCCTCAAGAACTCACCTCACTGCACTATTCTTACCCGGGCTGATTTTGGAAAGGCAGGTGAGAAACATGGAGCTGCGTTTCAGGGTTAGTAATTGACAATCCAACTAAATTTGCTCCAGAGAAGTTAGGGGACAGCACGGTGACACAGTGGTTAGCACTGCTGCCTCACAGCACTAGGAAGCTGGGTTCAATTCCAGCCTTTGTTCATTGTCTGTGTGGAGGTTGCACATTCTCCCCATGTCTATGTGGGTTTCCTCTGGGTGCTCCAGTTTCCTCCCACACTCCAAAGATGTGCAGGTTAGATGGAATGGCCATGCTAAATTGCCCCTTAGTGTCAGGGAGACTAGCAGGGTAAATACGTGGGGTAATGGGATAGGGTCTGGATGAGATTGTTGTCAATGCAGACTTGATGGGCAGAATGGCCTCCTTCTGTACTGTAGGAATTCCATGTATCGTTATTTCTTCCTGTATAAATTTGCAAAATTATTATTTTAGGTTTGAAACCTTTGACGTGAATAGTTTTGAACAGTTTTGTATTAATTATGCAAACGAGAAACTGCAACAACAATTTAACTTGGTAAGTATTTAAATTGCACACTGACATTTTAATTCTGTTGCCTGTTCATCATTTTGACACTTATTTTAACCAGTTCTGTGGAATGAAAGCTGTACAATATCTGAACTTAATCATCGTCTGTAAGCTTATCTTATCTGCAATGAAAAAAATGCAAATTAAACACTTTAGATATAAAATCTCTCCAGCATGTGTTTAAACTGGAACAAGATGAATATATGAAGGAAGACATTCCGTGGGCATTGATAGAATTCAATGACAACCAGCCTTGCATTGATTTGATCGAAGCTAAGATGGGAATACTGGAACTTTTGGATGAGGAGTGCCTGGTAAGATTTGATTTGATTTGATTTATTATTGCCACGTGTATTAACATACAGTAAAAAGTGTTGTTTCTTGCGCGCTATACCGGCAAAACATACTGTTCATAAAAAAGGAAATGAGAGAGTGCAGAATGTAGTGTTACAGTCATAGCAAGGGTGTAGAGAAAGATAAATTAATGCAAGGTAAGTCCATTCAAAAGTCTGACAGCAGCAGGGAAGAAACTGTTCTTGAGTCAGTTGGTATTTGACTTTAGACTTCTATATCTTTTTCCCAATGGAAGAAGGTGAAAGAGAGAATGTCCAGGGTGCGTGGGGTCCTTAATTATGCTGGCTGCTTTGCCGAGGCAGTGGGAAGTGTAGACAGAGTCAATGGATGGTTTGCGTGATGGATTGGGCTACATTCACGACCTTTTGTAGTTCCTTAAGGTCTTGAGCAGAGCAGGAGCCATACCAAACTGTGATACAACAAGAAGGAAATGGGTTAAATAATTGCTAGCTTTTTTATTCATACATGGGCATTGCTGCATGGCCAAATTTATTGCCCATCCCTAGTAGCCCGCGAGCAGTTGAGAGTCAACCACATTGCTGTGGCTCTGGAGTCATACGTAGGCCAAACCAGGTAAGGATGGCAGATTCCCTTCGCTATAGGACATGAGTGAACCAGATGGATTTTTCTGACAATTGAAAATAATTTCATAGTCATCAGCAGACTCTTAATTCCAGATTGTTTATTATTGAATTCAAACTCCACTATCTGCATGCACGGTCCCTAGAATATTAGCTGAGTTTCTGGATTAATAGTCCAGCAATAATACCATTAGGCTATCGCCGCCCCATACTGTCTATAAGAAATTAGGTCAAACAAATCCTTCAGCACGCAAGGGAATTCACCTGGGAATTGAGGCTGAGGAGATCTGATCACTAACGCAGTAGGCCATTGTGATAACCTGTACCAAGTCAGCTGGTGAAGAATGGAACCCGACCTGCATTGTTCTCTCTGAGAATTTGTATTACAGGTTTACATACATCTGCCTCCTGCCCAGTAACCCAGTGTCCTCTCTTTATGCTTTAGTAAGCTAAAGAAAATCAATCGAATAAACTAACAAGAGAGGCTATAACTAACATAAAACATCAAATTAAATCTTCATTCTCAGGGATGATGAAGCATCCCTGCTGTCTCGGTGCACAACTGTCAAGGGGAGCAGGAAATGTGCCAGTGGACACCTCATGTTCCCTCGCCAAGACCACCACCTCGCCATGAACATGGCCATGGCACAGGGGCAGACATTTAGATTGGATTACCCCCTTCAACTGCCCGTGGCTTGGACCTGTTAATGGCCAACTTAGCCCAGCTGAGTAAGAGGCTTAAGAGGAAGTCCCCTGTCCATCTCTCCCTCCCTCCCTCCCTCCGTCCCGTTTCCCAGGACATGGCCTTCTCTGACCAGGCCAGCAATTTTACTGCCCATCCCTAATTGCCCTTAGGAAGGTGGTGGTGAAGTGCTGCAGTCTATGTGATGACGATGCAAGGCCAATAGACTTGAAAAACCAAGGGGCACAGTGGGTACTGTTTGGTGATCAACTCTCTCCGGATTTTTCCAGAATAAGTATAATAGCAAGGGGTTGGAGGTGGCAATCCAAAGGTGTGCGGGTTAGGTTGATTGGCCATGTTAAAATTGCCCTTTAATGTCCTGAGATGCGTAGGCCAGAGGGATTAGTGGGTAAATATGTAGGGATATGGGGGTAGGGCCTGGGTGGATTGAGGTTGGTGCAGACTCGATGGGCCAAATGGCCTCTTTCTGCACTGTAGGGTTTCTATGATTTCTATGGGTGGGAAGATCAAGAGGAATTTGTAAATATTATTTTGACAGTAGCGGGTTTGTTTTAAATGTCAGGAATGTGCAATTTAAGTTGTGTTTCCAGAATGAACCTGTGTCAATATAATCATACGGTGACTCATAAACTTGGCACAAACAGCAGTTTCCAGGTTATCGATATCAAATTGATTTTTTAAAATTTCTTCATACAGTTGCCACAAGGGAGAGAGGAAAACTGGCTTCAGAAACTGGAGAATAATTACTTAAATAAAACTCCTCTCTTTGAGAAGCCTAGAATGTTGAGTAAAGCCTTCATCGTCGTGCACTTTGCAGACAAGGTAAGAGGTTGCCGGAGTGGCTGCGTTTTCACAGCATCCTTGAGAATCTGCATTATTAACAGTGTGGCTGTGAACTGTGGAGACTGGGGTTTACCGAGCTGACGTATTGTAATAAACCCTATTGTATTGTTTTGGCAAGGTTCAATATGAATGTGACGGTTTCCTCGAAAAGAACCGGGACACCTTGTACGAAGAACTGATTAATGTACTGAAGAAAAGTAAGGTTTGTGATCATCTCTGCACGTAAGGAAAGTTACCAATTTTGCTTACAGGGATAAGAGCAGGAAAACCTTTCCGGCAAATTCCACAACACTCGGACACTTGCTTCACATGCTCGTTTCAAATTCTGTTCTGTTAACCTTAATCCATATAAAGTCATAGAGGGTTACAGCATGGAAACAGGCCCTTCGGCCCAACTTGTCCGTGCTACCCTTTTTTTAAACCCCTAAGTTAGTCTCAATTGCCCACATATCTCTCTACACCCAACTTACCCATGTAACTGAATGTGAAGACAGCACAGAATTTCTTGCATGTAATCGTTTGCCTGTTTCAGCTAGTTTTTGCAGTGTCATTTCCCACATAAAAGTCCTTTTCTTTCTCGCCTTGTGTTTTAATTCCAAACAGGGTGACTGTGCATGGTGCAATTGTAGCTGAAATGAGGATTCATTTTCCTTCAATGTCCCTTTCTCTGCCGAACTACATCCAGTGGCATCTTTCCCTAATTCCTTTGGAGCTGAATTCTGTCCCATTTTTATTAAACAGTGAAACAGCTGCAAACGCAAGACTTGTTTCTGAACAGTGGCTGAAAAAATTGTTTAAAGTTTATTTTTTTTAGTGTGACAAGTAGGCTTACATTAACGCTGCAATGAAATTACTGTGATGATCCTCTAGTCACCACGCTCCAGCACTTGTTCGGGTACACTGAGGGGGAATTTAGCATGGCCAACGCACCTAACCAGCATGTGGGAGGAAACCGGAGCATCCGGAGGAAACCCACGCAGACACGGGGAGACTCCACACAGACAGTGACTCAGGTCAGGAATTGAACCCGGGTCCCTGGTGCTGTGAGGCAGCAGTGCTAACCACTGTGCCGCCGTGCGTCTCACAACATAGGCAAATTAAAACAGTTGCAAGGACACTAGTTTTGCCAATGCAGAATTTACTACCTAGTCACATTTGCAACTTAATTGTTCACTTGATGGACTTTGGTTTCTGGGCAGGACATGAATAGGTCAACAATGGCAAAAAACTTTACACTGCCTTACAGTGCCAGGGATCCGGGTTCGAATCCGGCTTTGGGTGACTATCTGTGTGGAGTTTGCACATTCTCCCCGTGTCTGTGTGGGTTTCCTCCGGGTGCTCCGTTACCTCCCACAGTCCAAAGATGTGCGGGTTAGGTGGATTGGCCATGCTAAATTGCCCCTTAGTGTCCCAAGATGTGTAGGTTAGGGGAATTAGCTGGGTAAACACAAGGATAAGGGCCTGGATGGGATACTCTTGGAGAGTTGGTACAGACTTGATGGGTCAAATAGCCTCCTTCTTCACTGTAGGGATTCGATGGATCCTATGGATGACATGTTTGTGTAGCCCATCTGTAAATTGATAACTCGAGCAACCAGTAACTTATACATTCACTGACTGGCATTTTGCAGAGGAAAGGTTGTGTAAAATGCCCTCTGCTGAAGTTCTTATTCCTCAAGATGAATCTCCTGGAATAGAAGAGTAGATTAATGGTGTGCTTTAGTTACTTCTTTCTAAATGTGTACTCCCTAAGGTAAACAGCTAGTTTTTAGTTCCAGCATATGACATAAAAAAATGACACAGAAGAGAAAATTTTAAAGCCCAAAATAGAGATTAAAAAGATAAAACTCAGAAACACTTCCCAAGAGTTGAAGATGTGTAGTTTAGATGGATGGGATATGCTAAATTGTCCCTTAGTGTTCAAAGATGTGCAGGTTCGGTGGATTGGTCATTGTAAATTGTCCCTTAGTATCCAAAATGTGTAGGTGAAGTAGATTAGTAATGGTAAATACACGGGGTTACGGGGATGGGGCAGAGGGGAGTGCCTGGATGAGATGCTCTTGTGGAGAGTCAGTGCAGACTTGATGGGCTAGATGGCCTCTTTCTGCACCGTGGGAGTTCTATGGTTCTAGAAACCAGGATGAGCAGTTAAAATCCCCCGTCAGGCTTTCACTCGGCCAGCTTGCTTGTCTTCCCGTCTATTCTAATTCCCCTCTAAGCAGGGGACAGTCCCTTTGTTAAATATGCAGATCATTTCAGAGTCCAATGTAATTTTATCTGGAGACCGACACCGAAAGCCCATTATGGCTTCTCTGCCAGACCAGTTTAGTGGGAAGAGGAGATTGCGCCAGAAGAACCCCAAAAGCTGAGTGATTTTCCATATTGAAAAATTTCCTTTAAGGGGTGCAGGGGGACTTCTCATTGAATCCCTACAGTCAGAAGAAGCCATGTGGCCCATTGAATCTGCACCAACTCTCTGACAGAGTATCTCATCCAGGCCCCCTTACCTCCCTATCCCTGTAATCCCCACACATTTACCATGGCCAATTCCCCGAACCTACACTTCTTTGGACACTAATATGGCCAATCCACATAACCTGTACATCTTTGGACTGTGGGCGGAAACCAGAGCACCCGGAGGAAATCCACACAGACACAGGGAGAACATGTGAACTCCACACAGTCACCCAAGGCCAGAACTGAACCCCGGTCTCTGGTGCTATGAGGCAGCAGTGCTAACCACTGGGCCACCGGGTCACGCATGGGAGTCCCACACAGAAAGGTAAGGACTCCTTTACCCCAGATAGAGTTTGAACTGAGCTTGTGAAGCAACCATAATGCCACAAAGGCCTAGTGTAGATAATCAAACTACATTAAAGCTCTGATATATGAATTGTGATATGGAAAATTTAAACTCATTGCATTAAATCTAATCTTTCTCCATTTTTTCTTTATATTTTAACTACACAGTTGCATCTCCTGGCTGATTTTTTTCAAGAAAATGAATCATCTACAGGGAATTTGAATGCACACATTAAAGTCAGGCCTGCAAGACCAGGGTTCAAATCCTTCAACAAAGAACATCGGACAACTGTGGGCAGTAAGGTATAATCATTCAGAGAGTCATTTTCTCTGTCGAGATGTTTTAACATTGTTATAAAGCAACAATATACTTCTAACCCTATTTAAATGACAATTACAGTTCCGTAATTCTTTGCATCTGCTTATGGAGACCCTTAATGCTACAACACCTCACTATGTACGTTGCATTAAACCGAATGATTCTAAGCTCCCGTTTGAGTAAGTTGTATCGCTTTATCATTGTAACTTTTCAAATGAAAGGATTTACTTGTCATAATAGCATTGAGAAAAATGTCACCTTCGTAACTTAAGTGTCAGGAGGGCTACATTGTTAGCTTCTGTTTTTAGGTACAATTCAAAGAGAGTTGTTCAACAGCTAAGGGCCTGCGGTGTTCTGGAAACCATTAGGATCAGCGCACAGAGTTATCCGTCCAGGTAAACCCAGTCTTTCTGCAGCTCTTCCCTTACAGCTGAAAGTTTAATGGAACATCACCTGCCATCAATATTTCTTCCATGTTTTTAGGTGGACTTATTTTGAGTTTTTCAGCCGTTATCGCATTCTGATGTCCGAACAAGATCTTGCACTGGGTGATAAAAAACAGATTTGCAAAGAAGTCTTGAAGCATTTAATTCAGGTCAGTGTTTTAAGACACTTTTCAGCTAGATCACTGTTGTCCAACCTAGCATTGTCCTCTGCCTTAGAATGAGAGGAGATCAAACTGAGGTCTATCAGGTTAGCACTGCTGCCTCACAACAACAAGAGCCCTGGCTCAGTTCCAGCCTTTTGTCACTGTCTGTGTGGAGTCTGCACATTCTCTCCATGTCTATGTGGGTTTCCTCCAGGTGCTCTGGTTTCCTCCCACAATTCCTCCCAAAAGACGAGCTGATTAGGTTGGTTAGCCATGCAAAATTGCCCCTTAGTCTCAGGGGAACTATCAGGGTAAATACGTGGCGTTATGGGGATAGGAGCCTGAATGGGATTCCTGTTGGTGCAGGGCTGAATGGCCTCCTTCTGCATTGTAGAGATTCTACGAATCTAAGATGCTAAAGGAGATTGACAGCAAAGATGCAGAGCAGGTGTTTCCCCTTGTTGGACATTCGAGAACGAGAGATCGTAGTTTTAGGCAAAGGGGTGGCAGATTTAAAATAGAACTGAGGAGGAATTACTTCACTCGGAAAGACCATGAATCCGTGGAATTCCCTACCCCAGAGTGCAGTGGACGCCGGAACGCTAAATGCATTGAAGGAGGAGATAGATAGGTTTTTAATTAATTGTGGAATGAAGGGTTGTGGGGAGGGGACAGGGAGGTGGAGATGAGGCTGAGATTATATCAACCATGATCATATTGAGTGACTGAGTAGGGTTGAGGAGCTGGATTACTATCCCTGCTCCTAGTCCTTATATATTTTATCTGTTTGTCTTTAAGACAGAGGTAGACAGGTTCTTGCCTAATAAGGGGATTAGGGATTATGGGGGAAAGACAGGGGAATGGGGATGAGAAAAATATCAGCCATGATTGAATAGTGGAGCAGACGCGGTGGGCCGAGTGGCCTAATTCTGCTCCTTATGGTGCGCATGGGTTTCCTCCGGGTGCTCCGGCTTTCCCCCACAGACCAAAGATGCGCGGGTTAGGTTAATTGGTCGTGCTGAATTGACTCTAGTGTCAGGAGGATTAACAGGATAAATATTTGGGGTTATGGGAGTAGGGCCTAGGTGGGATTGTGGTCAGCGCAGACTCGATGGGCTGAATGGCTTCCTTCTGCACTGTAGGGATTCTATGAACAAGTGACAGATGGCGATTATTTCATCTCTACATCAGTCGGTTAATAAAAAGTTAAGAAATATAGGCTTTGTGCTCCTTATTTTAGTTGTTACATTTTGCAAACAAGTGAATAAGTGTTCACTTCTCTGTCACCTGCAGGATCCAAACCAATATCAGTTTGGTAAGACGAAGATCTTCTTTCGTGCGGGGCAAGTGGCGTATCTGGAGAAGTTACGGGCGGATAAACTTCGGGCAGCATCAGTCACTATACAGAAGAATCTGCGTTGCTGGATTCAGCGCAAAAAGTTCCTTGAGTTGAAACAAGCTGCTATAATCATTCAGCAATACGTTCGTGGGCACCGCGCTGTACGGTAATAACACTTCTTCCAGCACTACCATTTACAACAGCGCTTAAAATGATTAAACAATCTGATTCAAGGCAGCGGTTTACTAAGTGTAATGAACCTGCGCATTTATAAGTAAGAATAGTATTTGCAGCAATATAAAATCCTCAGAGTGATCCACAGTGAAACGTAGGCTGGAATTCACCAATCGTTCATGCCTGCGGGATTCTCCAGTCCCGCCGGCAGCGTATCCCCACCCGTGGGTTTCCCGCTGGCGTGAGGTGACCTCAACGGGAATTCCCATTGGTGGGACCAGAGAATCCTGCCGCTAGCAAACAGCGCGCCACCTTCCACTGGCGGGATACACACTGCTGGGAGGCTGGAGAACCTTGCCCATTGTAAACAAATGCTGCCCTCAACCGAAACACAACACCATCCAACAATGAGATGAGTGACAAGATGAGGTGTATTTAGTTAGTTGAGGAGTAAATGATTTTGATTTTGATTTGATTCATTATTGTCACTTGTATTGGTATATAGTGAAAAGTATTGTTTCTTGCGCTCTATACAGTCAAAGCATACTGCACATAGAGAGGGGGAGGAGACGGCGCCGAATATAGTGTTACAGTCATAGCTAGGGTGTAGAGAAAGATCACCTTAATATAGGGTAGGTCCATTCAAAAGTCTGATAGCAGCAGGGAAGAAGCTGTTCTTGATGCTAAAGGGGGGATCTTGTGGCACAATGGGTAGCACCCATAACTTTGGACCAGAAGCTCTGGGTTCAAGTCCAACTCCAGGGCTTGTCCATGGAAGGAGTATTCAAAATGCAGCTCAATGGACTGATAATCAGCTTGGGAATCCTTCCCCCACTATTCCTCAAAGGGAAAAATGTTTCTGAATAAATGCTCCAAAATAAACACACTAAATTAATCCTTGCTTTATTTTGAATTGGGGTCTCAGTTTGACAAGGCAGCAGTTTCTTTGTGACTGCACCGAAATGTCAAACTTGATATACGTTTAGGTTTTGGAATGGAGCTTGAACCCCCAGCTTTCTCACTCAGAAGCAAGGTTCTTCAAACGGAACCAATTTGAATCATAGAATCCCAACAATGCAGAAAGAGGCGTTTCAGTCTATCAAGCCTGCACCGACAAGAATTACACCCAGCCCCTATCCCGTAACCCACCTATTTACCTTACAAATCTCCCTGACACTAAGGGGCAATTTTAGCATGGCCAATCCGTCTAACCCGCACAACTTTGGACTGTGCAAGGAAACCGGAGCACCCAGAGGAAACCCACGCAGACAAGGTGCAAACTCCACACAGACAGCAACCCAAGCCGGGAATCGAACCTGGCTCCCTGGTGCTATGAGGCAGCAGTGCTAACCACTGTGCCACCGTGCCACCCATGACACAATAAATTAAATCTAATAATTATCTGCTTAGCCGGTCGCATTGTACAATGTTATCATCTGTCAAGCCACGCGGTTTGATTTGATATGATGCTGCCGTCTATGGCTTTCCCTCTGGACATGCTGCCATCAAACAGCCGAGAAAACAGTCAGAATTGATTATCTCAGAACAACACTGTGGAGAGTATCTCATCGCAACAATATATCTATGGATGGAGATGGGATTAGTGTACCAAGATGTCATTTCCATCACTGTGTTAAAAGGTTAATTTACTGTTGCTTTTTTGTGGTTAACCGCTGTAATCTTAGACATAGCATAGTGGATTTAGCTGTTCCTTGAAATATTATTTTGTTTCTTCATCCGAAGTCTACTAAAGTTGCCATTGACCAATTTACATACTCAAATTTCACACATAACCAGGTTGAAAGTATTTTCACAGCTGAACTGGCATTTTAGGACAGGAGAATTAAAGTCAAATTTCATGAGCATTTTCTGAGGACAATAATTTGATTTTTGGAATCCAGTTCTCCACCTGTGCCTGTGGTTCTAACTCAGATTACTAACCAGTGGAATATCTCGCTGATGTGAATGAAATGTCCGGTGCTCTTAACACTTCTTTTTTGTTGATTTTGCGCTGACACCAAGAAATATATTTAGCCTCTGGCTCCATCATACTTCTTGTGCAGATTCTCAGTGGGGATAAACTTCATTTTTCCATCGGTATGATGCAGCAATCAAACTTGGGCTTTATTTTTATCTTTAAATCAGCAGCTAATACGACTGTAAATAATGTTATTCATAGAATCCCTACAGTGTAGAAGAGGCCATTCAGCCCGTTGTGTCTGCACTAATTCTCTGACAGAGCACCTTACCCAGATCCTCCCCCCTGCCCTATCCCTGTAACTCCCCACATTTCCCATGGCTAATTCATCCAACCTACACATCTTGGGACACCAAGGGGCAATTTAGCATGGCCAATCCACCTAACCTTCATATCTTTGGAGTGTGGGAGGAAACCGGAACACGCGAAGGAAACCCACACAGAAATGAGGCAAGCGTGCAGACTCCATACAGTCACCCAAATCCAGAATTGAACCAGGACCCTGGTGCTGTGAAGTAGCAGTGCTAACCACTGTGCCACCATGCTGCCCTGATGTACAGCTCTATAATATCAAGAAACACTTAGAGCAAAATGTTCCCATCCTGCCTGCCACAGGAATCATAGTAGACGCGGACCATGCAAAGGTCTGTTGACCTTGGGAGGGATTTTCTGGTCTTGGACGAGTGTGGCATTGGTGCGTAGTCCATGCTAAATTCTATCTCAGTGTACCTGGACAGGCGCTGCAGTGTGGCAGCTAGGAGATTTTCATGGTAACTTCATTGCAATGTAAATGTAAGCCTATTTGTGAACTAGTAAATAAACTTAAAATTATACAGAGTATAGCCCAAGCTATGAGAACTCTCCATGCTTGCTTCTACCCAGGTCTCTGTCCAGTCCACGACTGACCCATGTCACAGATCATGTGTCTCTTTATCTCACACTGTTTCCCAGTTCCACATTAACTCTTGCTATGTCAGGCTCCCTCATACTACAACAGAGGCAAAAAGAAGATTCTTCTTTGCCGCATGTTTAGTCGTTATTTCTGTTAGTTAGGTTGGCCGATTTCTTAAGTTAGACTTAATTGTTTGTTAATCAAGGGATCACTTCAGGTGGAAATAAAGATTGTCCAATTTTTAGTTGTGTCAAGTGCTCCCTCTCATGGAGATGGGGAAAATAAAACATTGTCAAGGTTCACACTTTGTTCATTGTGGAAAGCTGCAGGAGCTGGTAGTTTGTCAGCATGTGTTAGACGGTGGACGGGATTCTCCGATCTTGTGTACCCTGCCATTGCTGCCAGCGAGGATGGAGAATTTGGCGCTCAGCCAAAACGCCATTCACTGCAGCGGGACTGGAGAATCCTAGCCACGGCCGAGGTCCCCGAATTCTGGATGAAATGCATTACTCATCTTGTGTACTATTCAGAATAATTACAAGTATTTAAAGTGTAATTAATATCTCTGTGATTTGAATTTCAGACACGTACTGAACGCCAGGATGCTAAAACAAGCCTGGGCTGCGGTTATCATTCAGAAACACTGGCGGCGATATCTGGTGTGTCGCCTGTACCAGCTCATTCTGGTGGCCACCATTACAATCCAATCTTACACCCGTGGCTGGCTGGCAAGAAGGAAATATAACAAGGTAAGTTTTAGATCAGAAAAATGGACATGTCGGCTCCAGAAGAGCTAACCACTCTCAGTGGTTAGAGAGAGAACTGGAAAGTGTGTAACTGCAGACACAAAGTACAGAAGAAGTGAATTCTTTCAATATGCAATTACAGATGAGCAGTTAGGAGAGAACTGTTCAAGATGTTAATGGGAGTAAAAACTGAGGATGAGCAATAGACAACTAGTATATTAAATGAATGTCTCCATTAGTATTCCCTATTCAAGCCATGACCTCCCTAAATAGTGATAATTCATGAAGAATGAATACCTTCAACATAAACCTGATGGAAATCCTTAACAATCTGGGACAAGAAAAATTCTGGGAGAACCATTGAACTCTAATGATTTCCTGCTTGATTGGATACAACATAAAGTAGGGCCTGTTTCCTAAAAGATTGGCAAGCCAAGACAAACCCAAACTACTATAGATTAGTGGTTCTGTATAGAGAATAAGTAAAATAATGAAATCAGAGACAAATTTATGATGACCCACTAAATAGATGGGATTCAGAAAGAAAGAGCAGGATTTACCACAGGGGTTCCTGGGCTCCAACATTATGGCCAAATGACAGGTTAGAAGCCCGCACTGCATGAAAAACACACTGATTTTCCCAGAAGTGGCCAGTTATTGGCCAGAGCGCAGATTCACTAAAGACGTTAAACTTAATGTGGCCTTGGTTTGAACAAAGGCAAATGAAATCCAATATCAAGCAGATGCAGAGTACTATACCTCAAAGGTGGCACGGTGGCACAGTGCTTAGCACTGCAGCCTCACAGCGCCAGGAGCCCAGGTTCGATTCGGTCCTCGGGTCGCTGTCTGCACAGAGTTTGCACATTCTCCCCGTGTCTGTGCGGGTTTCCTTTGGGTGCTCCGGTTTCCTCCCACACTCCAAAAGATGTGCAAGTCAGGTTGAATGGCCATGTTAGATTGACCCTAGTGTCAGGGTGATTAGACAGGGTAAATATGTGGGGTTACAGGAATAGGGCCTGGGTGGGATTGTAGAATGGGCTGAATGGTCTCAATTTGCACTGCAGAGAATCTATGACAAATTAGGCAATGCTCATACTCAACAAACATCTTGGAGTAGGTGTGGTTGAATTGGAAAGAGTTTTAGTAGACTGAATCGTGAAGATGTTCGAATACTGTGGGGTAGTGTTCAACATTGCAAGTGAAACACTGAGCTGCATAGCCAAAACGTTAGGTTCATAGAAAATCATGCCAATATTTCATAATGCTCTGCTCAAGGCCTCACCTTCAATAATGTGTACAATCATCAAGATAAACCGTGATATAGATTCTAGAGAAAGGAACAATCTGCAGCATCAGAATACCATTGAAACACTGAGGAGGTTAGAACAATTTTAGCCTTCAGAATTGTTGACTGCAGTGTAATCTTATGGAAGCATAAGCGATGGAAAATAACTTAGGAAAAGATAAATCCAGGACACTAACCTATGATAGTAAAATGGGTAAATTTTGGATTGATAGCGGGAAGTTCATAAAAACAGATTAAATGGACTTCTGGTTGGTGAATGAGCTAAAATGGGTTAAATAAAGTTATTCATTTGTATCTGTCTTGTGTTCTGAATTGTATTAAAACTCCGTACTCGGAAATAAAGCTATTTGCATTCATACAGCACTTCAGAACAACCTGAAGTGTTTCAGAGATGGTGGAAGGGGTTTTCCACATGTGTTCTGGCAGCAGGGGCTGCTCACCATTGTTTGCCAGTGGGATTTTTCGGTAACTTTGGCGTTTCATGTGGCTGATATGTCCCACCTCCGGGGAACCCACTGCAGGAGGATGCCTTCACCGGGACCAGAAGATCTCACTGGCGAGGAGGGTTGGAAAATTTAATGGGATTGAGGGTTATAGATAGGCCTAGTAGGTAGGGATATGATCAGTGCAACTTGTGGGCTGAAGGGCCTGTTTGTGCTGTAGTTTTCTACATTCTGTGTTTAAAATCCAGCTCAATTAACTACTTTTCCACATATAGCTACTAGAGTCATAGCGATATACAGCACGCAAACTGGCCCTTCAGCCCAACCCGTCCATGCCTACCAGGTTTCCTGAACAGAACTAGTCCCATTTGCCTGCGTTTGGCCCATATCCCTCCATACCTTTCCCACCCATGTACCTGTCCAAATGTATTTTAAATGTTAAAATAATTTAACAACTATTTAGTTTAAGCAACTGACTGAATAAGTTTTCTTCTACATTTAATGGAAGTCAAAACCTTAAATCTCGCAAGACGCTGATCTTTCGTTTGTTCAATTTTTTTTACAGATGCTGAAAGATCAAAAAGCGTTAGTGATTCAGAAGCATGTGCGTGCCTGGCTGGCAAGACGCAGATATCAAAGTATACGTCGATTTGTTTTGAACATTCAACTATCTTTCCGTGTCAAACAGCTCCATAAGAAACTGGATGACCAGGTGAGTTCAATCAGCCACTTCTTCGAAAAAATCCACAAGTTTCTGGTGGTCTATTTTCAGTAAGTTTTCAATTCACAAAGGCTTGTGTAATAAAGCCTGCCATCGCCCTGGGAAATCCCCCACAGCCGTTCCAAACGTGCTTCGAACTAAGTGAAAGAAGAAAATGCAAAGAACAATCCCAGTGCCTGGCTTTCCAATTTGGCAATGTTCAGAAAAATGTGGCAAACTTAAGAAATCTTTAGCAGCCAATGTAAGTGGATTTCTGTTAAAACTCCAGCAAGTTGCCTCCTGATTAAAGTTTATTTATGAGTTACAAGTAAGGCTTATATTAACACTGAGAAGTTACTGTGAAATTCCCCTAGCCGCCACAGTCCAGCGCCTGTTCGGGTCAATGCACCTAACCAGCACGTCTTTCAGAATGTGGGAGGAAACCAGAGCACCCAGAGGAAACCCACACAGACATGGGGAGAATGTGCAAACTCCACACAGAGAGTGGCCCAAGCTGGGAATTGAACCCAGGTCTCTGGCACTGTGAAGCAGCAGTGCTAACCACTGTGTCACCATGCTGTAGAAAGGGCATGTTCTGTTCGAAGTAACTCACTAGAAAGGAAAATTGGTCATTCTGTCATTTTATAACACAGCTAAGAAATATAACTACAATAAAAGATTCATTTGAGGGGAACAGTTAATACTGAGGAAGGCTGCCATTAAGAACGTGGTAGCAAACTTGCAGAATTGGTCTGTCAATGGTAAACTAATTGCAATATAGTTAAGTTTAAGGTGGTGCGGTTTCGGTGGGTAGGATAAGGCAGGGTGGGATTTCCCTGCTCCACTTACCAGCAGGATCTTGCGGTCCTGCCAAAGTCAGTGGACTTTTGGCTAGTTTGCCACATGTGCCATGGCAGGAATTGCCAAGCTGGTGGGCAGGAAACCCCAGCCAGGATCCCTATTCCTAGGAAAGGAAGAGTCTGAATGAGGTCAGGGTCAAGGCAGTGTTCTCAGAAGGATCTCCTTTTTGGATGGCGCAGTGATTACAAACTCACAAATCAATAAACACGGCAAAGAAGGTTAGCAAAGCCACCAATAGGCAAACAAACGGACAGAAGTATTTGCCAACTAGCAAGTCGACTTTAGTTACACCGCTGAGGAAACGCTTTGAGTAAAATGCCCTCCAAAGGAGAGATCCTTTTGGGAACCCTGTCCTTTAATTTGCTTCTAATTCCTCTCCTGCCACCCAGCTGCCAGTGGCCTATCAAGTGCCTAATTGACACAAGTTTTGCAGTGGGCCTTCCTGGGAAGAGGGAGGGCTTTCACCAGTGTCCGAGACCCCCATTTCCTCCACAAGCTTCTGTGCAATATC
Organism: Carcharhinus amblyrhynchos; assembly: GCF_965287045.1. Classification (NCBI taxonomy): domain Eukaryota; kingdom Metazoa; phylum Chordata; class Chondrichthyes; order Carcharhiniformes; family Carcharhinidae; genus Carcharhinus; species Carcharhinus amblyrhynchos. The sequence goes on along the minus strand of NC_137351.1, from coordinate 17,451,896 downwards.
TCTAAAACTATATTGATTTGATCCACCCTGGTCTTGCAGGATGCACTGATTTTAATGGGTTTTTTTGACATACTAGAAACGTACAGAGAGAGATCTCTAACGATATTGGATCTGTGTTTCTCTGTCTAAACCAGAGCAAAGAGAACAAGGGGTTGCTGGAACGTTTGACACACTTGTCCTCTGTTCACTCTGCTGACATGGACAAATATCAGAAACTTGAGGGAGAGTTCCAGAAAGCAGTGGAGCAAAGAAAATTCATCGAGGAGCAAGTGGAGAAATCCAAGGGGCAAACTGAGCAGGTATTTCTCTCTACAGAACACCAAAATCAATCAATATTTACTAATGCAGCCACTTTGAGGGGAAGCAGTTGGGGAGGATTAGATCTAACATGTTCCACTAAAATAGTCACAAAATCTTCTTAACTCAGTCCTCCATTTGCAATTCGTACAGACATTGTCGGAGTTTAGAAAGCAAACGTTATCATTGCAAGCCCAAAACCAGAAGCTGGAGAAGCAACATCAAGAACAGACACAGGAAATGAAAGGTGCGTTCCAGATAGAAATGCTACTTGCCTGCTGTTATCAGTCATTATTTCACAGCTGCAATTTTGTTAGCTGCTAGGTTAGAAATAATTCTAAAAAAGGCCTGAACAGGATCAACAGGCAGAAGAACGAGGTGAGGTGGTGCTTTCCGATTTACATCTTGAGCTATTTATGATCTGGAACACACGGACTGAAATAATTCAACAATAACTTTTCAAAGAGAATTGGATAAATCCTGCAAGGGGAATAAATTGTGGGGGAATGGGATGGCTCTTTGTAAGTGCGGGTAGGGACATGGTGGGCTGAATGGCCACATTCAGTACTATATTGCTGTAAAATCCAGGCAGCAAACTCAGACATTTTATACATTAGGTAGCAGGAGACTTCTGATGATTCACTGCAGTTTTATTTTTATACAGTAGTTCAGCACAAACATTGGTTTCTCCCCTCCCCTCTTCTCCCCTCCCCCCACTTCTCTTCTCCCCTCCCCCTTTCTCTTCTCGGAGGTAACCCATGCAGACACGGGGAGAATGTGCAGACTCTGTTCTTCCCACTTCTGTGTGGGTTTCCTCTGGGTGTTCCACTTTGCTCTCTCAGTCCAAGGATGTGTAGGTTAGGGGGGATTCGCCATGGGAAACGTGTGGAGTTATTGGGATCGGGCAGGGGAGAGGGTCTGGTTGGGGTACTGTGTCAGTGAATAGTGCATATTCAATGGACCGAACAGCCTCTCCTGCACTGCTGGGATTCTGGGGTTCTAATTCCACTCTCTGATGATGTACACCCCCCCCGCCCCACCCCGTGCTGCACTGTGGTGTTAAACCAAGATTATGAACTCAAATCCTGGAGTGGGATTTAAACTGACAACTGACACATTCAGGAGAGAGGGTGCGGCCAACTGGGCCACATTCCGTGTGTAATGAAAACGGGGATCCTTCTTTCACATCTTTGCCTGACTTCAAGGCTGTTAATATTGGAATATGAACCCAGTACGTTACTGAGACAGCAAATTGACACAGAGGTCCATGGTCGATACTGACACAAAGCTTTGTTCAATTGTGTTTATTCACAGAGAAAATGGAAACAATCACACAACAGCATCTTGGTGACTTAGAAAGAGAAGAACGACAAAGGAGGTACAAACAACACGGGATATTTGTATCCTGCCGTGTTCGAGAGCTTTACTCCATTTCCTAAATAACAGTTAGGTTTTCTCCAGCAGTCACCATTGGAAAGATTATCTGAACAAGGACTACAGAATATAATAAAAGCTGGAAATCTGAAAGACAAACAGAACATGCTGGAAATGTTCACCAAATTCCTTTTTAATCCATTTATGGGACATGGGCATTGCTGACCCGCCCGCACTTATTGCCCATCCCGAGTTGCCTGAGGGCAGTTGAGAGTCATCCACTTTGGGCAGCACGGTGGCACACTGGTTAGCACCGCTGTCTCACTGCGCCAGGGACCCGGGTTCAATTCCCTGCTTGGGTCACTGCCTGTGCGGGGTCTGCACATTCTCCCCGTATCTGCATGAGTTTCCTCCGGGTGCTCCAGTTTCCTCCCACAGCCTGAAAAGTGCATTGGCTGTGCTAAATTCCCCCTCAGTGTACCCGAACAGGCTCCGGAGTGTGGCGACTAGGGGATTTTCACAGTAACTTCATTGCAGTGTTAATGTAAGCCTATTTGTGACACTAATAAATAAACTTTAAACATTGCTGTAGCTTTGGAGTCACATGTAGGCTAGACCAGGTAAAGATGACAGATTTACTTCCCTAAAGGACATTAATGAACCAGATGGGTTTTTCTGACAATCGACAACAATTTAATGGTGATTAGTAGATTCTTAATTCCAAATATCTTTTATTGAGTTCAAATTCCATCTGCCATGGCAGGATTCGAATCCGGATCCCCAGAATAACAGCTGAGTTTCTGAATTAATAATCTGGCAATAATATCACTAAACCATCACCCTCCCATGTCTGGCAGCATCTCTGGAGAGAATTAATGTTTCAAGTCTGTATGACTCTTGAAATCTGACGAAGAATCCCATGGATTTGAAATGTAAGGGGCCATTCGTGCTGGCAGGATTCTCCAGTCCCGCTGGCAGCGCACCCCCTCCTGTGGTTTTCACAGTGGTGTGGGGTGACATCAATGGGGAATCCCATTGACAGCAGCGGGACTGGAGAACCCTGCCATCAGTGAACAGTACGCCACCTCCCGCTGCCGAGAAAGAGGTGGCTGGGAGGCTGGTGAATTCCCCCACCCCCCCCCATTCTGTTTCTCTCTTCACAGAGGCTGTCAGATCTGCTGAGTCTTTCCAGCATTTTCTGCTTTTATTAAAGACTACGTAAGGCTTGATCTAAGCCTGTGCAACCACATACAATCTGGAAAAACACACTGTAATTTTAACATAACACTGACTGCTATTACACTTCTGAGAAATCTGTGCTAAATATAACTGAGGACTGTTTGACTACAGGAAAGTATTTAAATATTTACATAGATAACACAGCAGTAATGTTACTGGTCCAGTAACCCAAAGGCTAATGCTTCAAACACTTGAGCTCAAATCCTGCCAACACAAATGGGAGAGTTTAAATTCAATACATTAATCATAGAATCCCTACAGTGCAGAAAGAGACCATTCGGACCATTGAGTCTGCACTGACTCTCAAAGAGCATCTTACTCAGGCCCACACCCTGCCCCATCCCTGTATCTCCATGCATTTACCCTGCTAATCCTCCTAACCTACACATCTTGGGACACTAAGGGACAATTTAGCGTGGCCAATCCACCTAACCTGCGCATCTTTGGACTGTGGGAGGAAACTGGAGCATCCGGATGAAACCCACGCAGACATGGGGAGGACGTGCAAACTCCACTCAACTGGTCACCTGAGGCCAGAATTGAACCCATGTCCCTGGTGCTGTGAGGCAGCAGTGCTAACCACTATGCCACCATGCCAAAACTATCGGATTGACATAACACACCTGGTTCAGTGATCCCCTTCAGGAGGGGTAATCTTACCTGGTCTGACCTACATGTGACTCCTGACCCACAGTGATACGATAGCCTCTCAGCTCTGAAATGACCCAGAAAGCCAGCCCACCACCCTGCACAATTAGGGATGGACTGGCCTCGCCACTGAGGCAATATCAGTTATGTCTTGCTAGTCTTCCCATTCTGAGACTGCATTTAAATAAAAGACATAAGTGTATTTGTAAATACTTGAACAAATTGCTGTGTAATCTGTGAAGAAAACTGCTGTCCGTTTTTAAGCAATGGCATTGGTTCTGTATATGACAGGTACTGAACAAAAATATCAGTCGTGAACTCAAGCTGTGAGCTTTTGCAGGAGTATTATGGTTTTCTTGCTATCTGGGGCAGGCTGGGTTTCAGTAACAGCTGACTGCAGCTAATTGAGTCCCATTTTAGATTTTCATTAATGGGAAATGACAGCAACTCTTTTATCTCCTAGAAATTAAACTACTCACTATACTTCTCATTCACACAACACAAGTGCCAGATAATGACCATCTCCAACAAGAGACAACCTAACCATCTCTCCTTGACGTCCAATGGTATTACCATCACTGAATCCCCCATGATTAACACCCTGGGTATTATCATCGACCAGAAACTGATATGGAATGGAACAGCAATATAAATACCCTGGTTAGAAGAGCAACTCTAAGACTGGGAATTTTGAGGCGAGTAACTCACCTCCTGACTACCCAAAGCCTGTCCATCATCTGTAAGGCACAAGTCAGGGGGGTGATGGAATATACTCCAGTTGCCTGGATGAGTTAGAGTCATAGAGGTTTACAGCATTGAAACAGCCTCTTTGGCCCAACTTGTCCATGCACCAGATTTTACCACTAGGCTAGTGCCAATTGCCTGCATTTGAACCATATCCCTTTAGACCCATCTTACCCATGTAACTGTCTAAAAGCTTTTTAAAAGACAGAATTGTACCAGCCTCTACTACTGTCTCTGGCAGCTCGTTCCAGACACTCACCACACTCTGAGTGAAAAGAATTGCCTTTCTGCACCCTTTTGTATCTCTCTTCTTATCTTAAACCTATGTCCTCAAGCTTTTTAAACTCCCCTACCTTTGGGAAAAGATACTGACTATCTACCTTATCTGTGCCCCTCATTATTTTATAGATCTCTTTAAGATCACCCCTAAGCCTCCTTTATGTCAGGGGAAAAAGTCCCCGTTTATCCAATCTCTTCTTATAATTCAAACCATCAAGTCCCAATAGCATCCTGGTACATCTTTTCTGCTCTCTTTCTAGTTTAAATTCAGCTTCAACACACAAGAAACTCGACAATATGGGTGACTGTGTGGAGTTTACGCATTCTCCCTGTGTCTGCGTGAGTTTTCTCCAGGTGTTCCAGTTTCCCCCCACAGTCCAAAGATGTGCGGGTTCGGTGGATTGATCATGCTAAATTGTCCCTTATTGTGGAAAAATGTGTGGATTACTGTGGTTAGTGGCTAAATACGGGGGGTCATGGTAATAGAGCCTGGGTGGGATGCTCTGTCAGAGTTGGTGATGACTCAATGGGCCAAATAGCTTCCTTCTGCGCTGTCAGGATTCTATAACTTCCAGGAAAACAGCCCAGTTGATTGCTAACCCATCCACCACCTTCAGCATTCACTCCCTCCACTACTGACACACAGTCCAATAGTGTGTACCATCTAAAAGATGCACTGCAGGAACTTGTCAAGGCTCCATTGATAGTTGTTATTTGGAGGGGAACTTGCAGATGATGGTGTTCCTAGGTACCTGCTGCCTTTGTCCTTCTAGATATTCAAGATTGTGGGTTTGGAAGGAGGCTCGGTGAGTTGCTGCAGTGCGTCCTGTAGATGCTGAGGTGCTGATCACTGCTGCTAAAGTGTGTTGTTGAATGGAGAGAGAATGTTGAAGGTGGTGGATTGGGGTGCCACTCAAGCAAGTTGCTTCGACTTGAAGTGTCGAGCTTCTTGGAACTGTACTCATGCAGGAAGTTGCGAGGATTCCATCAAGCTCTTCCTTTGTCTTGTCGATGGTGGAGAGGCTTTGGGGGTGAGTTAATCTCCGCAGAATTCCTGGCCTCTAACCTGTTCCTGTAGCCACAGTATTGATGCGGTAGATCTTGTTGTACGTGGACCTGGTTTCACTGCTCTGTATAGCATTTGACAGCAAAGGGAACAGCCCGAATCTTACTCTATTAGAGATAGATTGCACTTTGAGATATTACAGTTTTCTTTATTGCTTTGTCTCCTGTTTTTAACAAAACTAGGATTCATTTTGTTGTAGGACTGAGGACAATTTTATTTCTGTGCACGACAGCACTATATCACTGCTTACAATTCATTTTGAATTATATGGAAAAAAACAATCTTTCCCACTCATACTTGGGATTTGGCAATAGTAATAGATGTTTAAACTTCAGCAAACAGGACAAGCAAAATTGCTCATTTTAATTTGACTTTTATTGTCACAACACCCTGATTTCTGCCATCATCATTACATAACTGGAACAGTTTATGTATTGACATTGATGGCATCCTTTGTCTCTGGGGGCTGGCGGCACGGTTGTTGAGGATTTTTAAGCACTCAGCAATACCTAACAAGACAGAGAAAAAACAGAAAGTTACGGACTGTGGTCAGGATTCTCTGACCTCGTCCGCGGCTGGGATTTTCCAGTCCCGCTGCAGTGAATGGAGATTCGGCCGAGCGCCAGATTCTCCATTCTCGCTGGCAGCGGTGACGGAATGACATCAGAGAATTCCAGTCAATATCTTCCTGCAATGCACCGCTCTATTCAAAATCTGTGTATCTTCAGGTTTAACGTCATGACAGAGTTATTTGAAACGTCAATTACCCATATGAAAAATAGAGATATGCACAAGGGAGAGACTTGGCAACAGCTAAGGTGAATAGCGCTGCCGCGTCTGAGTCACAAGGTTCTGAGCTCAAGTCCCAACCCCAGGCTTCAGCATAACAATGTGGATTGAGACTGCAGTACTGAGGGAGTGCTGAAAGTGTCATCTTTTGGATGAGATGTTAAACCATCTCCTTGGTCAGGTGGATGCAAATGATTGAATGTCCCTGTTACAGAGAAGGTCAGGGATTTATCCCTGGTGTCCTGCATTAATATAGTGAACATCCATCTGGCAACGGAAGCAACTCTAGCCAGTCTGCCTCCAATATAACAAAGTCAAAATACTGCAGATGCTGGAAATCTGAAATAAGAACAGAAAATCCCAGAAAAACTCAGCAGGTTTGGCAGCATCTGTGGAGAGAGATTGCAGGAGTTTTGTAATGCATGTGGTAGCGCCCCTTCCTCTGAGCCAGATGTTCTAATATTCCTTGTCCGGATGACTCTTCTTCAGGTTTACTATTTTGACTTCAACGCAGGTTTATTCACAAAACTCAGTACAAGTACAGATTATAGTTCTCACTTCAGCATCGAAACTGTTTTTAATAGATGTGTCCTAACCTTTACCCAATTAGTATCTTCTTCTTCCTGCACTTAGTGGTGCATTGGAGGCAGTGGCGGGGTGGTACAGTAATCCAGAGACCCGGGGTCATGCTCTGGGGACCAGAATTCAAATCCCGTCACGGCAGATGGTGAAATTTGAATTCAATAAAAACCTGGAATGAAGAGTCTGACAACGATCATGAAAACCGTTGTCGATTGTTGGAAAAACCCATCTGGTTCACTAATGTCCTTTAGGGAAGGAAATTCTTATCCGATCTGGCCTACATGTGACTCTGGATCCACAGCAATGTGGTTGACTCAGATATGCATTAAGGGATGGGCAATAAGGGATGGGCCAGTCACTGTTGGTTAGCATTGCTGTCCCTCAGTGCCAGGGACCTGGGTTCAATTCTGGGCTTGGGTCACAGTCTGTGTGGAGTCTACACATTCTCCCCATGTCTGCGTGGGTTTCCTCCGGGTGCTCAGGTTTCCTTCCAAAGTCCAAGTGATGTGCTGGTTCGGTGTATTGGCCATGCTAAGTTTTCCCTCAGTGTACCCAAACAGGCGTTGGAATGTGGCAACTAGGGGATTTTCACAGTAACTTCATTGCAGTGTCGATGTAAGCCTACTTGTGACACTAATAGATAAACTTTAACACACATCCCATGAACAAATAATAGAAAAATAAACTAAGGCCAATCTCCATAACTAGTAATTCCTGGACCAGCTCACTAGTCTGTCACCAGAGGCTTTAGGTTGCGAGGTCACCAAGTCCTGGGGTGGGGCTCGAACCTGGAACATCCGGCTCAGAGGAAGGGACGCTACCACGTGTGTCACAAAACTCCTGCAATTGGTTTCAGCTGCTCGAGAGCACATGCCCAATTGTCACAGCATTGCAATACCCTGGCCAAAAAGGTATCCTTGGATTAAGATGACAGAAAGCAGATGATCTGGTCATTGGTTGGTGGGAGTTTGCTGCTGCATTGCTACAACAGCACTTCAAATGTTCCTAGAATAATAGAATCCTTACAGTGCTGAAGGATGCCATTCGGCCTATTGAGTCTGCACCGACCGCAATCCCACCCAGACCCTATCCCCTTAGCTGACACTAGTGTCAAATTTAGCATGGCCAATCAACCTAACCCATACATCTTTGGACTGTGGGAGGAAACCGGAGCACCCAGAGGAAACCCGCACAGATATGGGGAGAACATGCAAACTCCACACAGGCAGTGACCCGAGGTCAGTATTGAACCTGGGTCCTTGGCGCCGTGAGGCAGCAGTGCTGACTGCCGTGCCGCCATTGACGGTTCAGCCCAATGAGGAATTCAGTGGGTATGAAAAGTACTCTGTAATCTTCAATGCAGCTTTCATGCTGATCGGTGTCACTCCAACTCTTGTCCTTTTACAGAAAATTGGAGAATAATTTTCAGATCCAGAAGGAAGACTACGAGGAGCAAATAAAAGCACTGATCGATGAAGTCAAGCATCTACAAAAAGAAAGAATCCAGTTGCAGGAGCAGGTTCAGGAAGAGTACCTGGTAAATGATGGTCTTCGGAAAGATATGGCACAGCTGGCAGATGAAATACTGGTAAATCTGATTAATATTTTGAAGGCTTGAATTATCTGTTAATTGTATAATGAGATAGATGCAGAACAGATCCAGCATCTTAGAACTGGGTGTCCATGAGGTGCTGTGGGCCATCAGCACTGGTAAACAGCTCCAGCTTGGAAACACCAACCTGTAAATGAGTGGAAGAGGACACCCCAAAATGGAGATGTCCTCTCTCCAACTTTTTAAATTTAAAAATAAAGAATAGAGCCAGAACTAGGGGAGTGGAATCCTTCTTCCACAGGTTCACTTGTGACTGTAGCCACAGGGGAGGATAGCCACTGCGTGGAGCACCGACCCTCTGATCTACCTTTGGGAAGCCACCTCCAGACAGCAGCCCTCTTCCCCATTCTCCCTCCACCTTCACTGCTGCCGGCGCCACCTAGAGGGCCAACTGGAAAATCCCGGTTTGGCCTCTGATGATTGGTCTTGTGTGGCCATGGTCAGGTTCAGTGAGATACCTGCCGCAGGCAGACAACCTTACCGCTGCACCACCATTCCCCCCTTCCCCCAGCACCCGTTTCATTCTCCAGCAAAATGGCCTTGTGGGGTGGGAGCAGAAGGAGGGATGGAGATGGAGAATTGACACTGGTGGAGGTGTTATTTTTAACCAAGTCCCAAAGATCCTGCTTTCTGCCAACTTGGCGGATCTCTGATGTTGATTCAATGATCTGTCTTAAAGGGTGCTCCTGTGAATATCCAGAATACCCATAGAATCCCTATGGTGCAGAAGGAGGCCCATTGTGTTTGCACCAACTCTCCGACAAAGCCTCATACCCAGGCCCTGCCCTCGTAACCCCATATATTTACTCCATTTGCCCCAATCTACACATCTTGGGACACTATAGGGGGCCGCCTTGGATGCCTCGATTGAACTGCCTCCACCACACTTCCGGACAGTGCATTGCAGAACCCAACCCCTTGCTGTTATAAAACCCCTGCAGTACAGAAGTAGGCCATTCGGCCCATTGAGTCTGCACTGACCACAATTCCACCCAGGCCCTATCCCCATAACCTCATGCATTTATCCTAGCTAATTCCCTGGCATGAAGAGACAACATATCATTGCCAGTCCACCTAACTCACAGAGCTTTGGACTGCTGGAGGAAACTGCAGCACCCGGAGGAAACCCACGCAGACACGGGGAGAACGTGCAAACTCCACACAGACAGTGACCCAAGCTGGGAATCGAACCTGGGTCCCTGGCGCTGTGAGGCAGCAGTGCTAACCACTGTGCCACCATGCCGCTTTGTTGACAAAGGGTGGGATCCTCCGGCTGTTCACGGCAGTGGGATTCTCCGATCCCTCTGCAATGAAGGGAGTTTTGGCAAACTCTCCGTCCGCACTGGCAGCGGTGACATGGCATAAACAGCCAGAGAATTCCGGCCAAATCAGTTTCTCATATCACATTTGTTTCTCTTGCAAATCACTTTAAATCCGTGCCCCCTCATTCTGAATCCTTTTACGAGGGAGAACAATTTCTCCCTATCTACTCTGACCTCATGACTTTAATCATCTTCTTCTCCCCAAGGCAAACAGTCCTAACCTCTATCCTCCCGACTGAAGTTTCTCATCCCTGGAACCATCCTTGCAAACCTCTACTTGTAACAATTTTTTTAGCCTGACATACCTGGAAAAGAAAATGAATCAAAGGATACCAGTTCAAGCAGATAATCAGTTTTACAGAGAAGTCCTGAAAGCGATTGTATTTTTCTTTTTATTTGTTTTTGAGATGTGGACATTGCTGGCAAGGCCAACATTAGTTGCTCATCCCTAACTGGCCTTGAATTGGGTAGCTTGCTGGGCCACATCATTATTCCCATGAAACTTATCTCCAAACTCCGTGGCCTGGGCTCCTCCCTCTGCAACTGGATCCTGAACTTCCTAACTCACAGACCACAATCAATAAGGACAGGCAACAACACCTCCTCCACTATCATCCTCAACACCGGTACCCCACAAGGCAGTGTTCTCATCCCCCAAATATACTCCTTATATACCAATGACTGCCAAGATCTACACCAAGACTGTAAGGAATGACAGAAGGTCATGAATATAGCCCAATCCATCAAACAAACCAACCTCTCATCCATTGACTCTGTCTACACTTCCCACTACCTCGGCAAAGCAGCCAGCATAATTAAGGACCCCACGCACCCCAGACATTCTGTCTTCCACCTTCTTCCATTGGGAAAAAGGTACAAAAGTCTGAGGTCACGTACCAACCGACTCAAGAACAGCTTCTACCCTGCTGCTGTCAGACTTTTGAATGGACCTGCCTTGCATTAAGTTGATCTTTCTCTACACCCTAGCTATGACTGAAATACTACATTCCGCACTCTCTTGTTTCCTTCTCTATGAACGGTATGCTTTGTCTGTATAGCACACAAGAAACAATACTTTTCATTATATGCTAATGCATGCGACAATAATAAATCAAATCAAATCATTACTATTGATCTGGAGTCATGTGCAGACCTGACTAGGTAAGAGTGGCAGGTTTCTTTCCTGAAGGGCGCTGGTGAACTGCGTGCTTTTGAACTATTAGATTCATCCCGTCACAATTAATAAACTTGTTTTTGTTTAAGTTTATTTATTAGTCACAAATAGGCTTACGTTAACACTGCAATGAAGTTACTGTGAAAATCCCCTCATCGCCACACTGCAGCACCTGTTTGGGTACACTGAGGGAGAATTTAGCACGGCCAATGCACCTAACCAGCGTGTGTTTTGGACTGTGGGAGGAAACTGGAGCACCCAGAGAAAACCCATGTAGACTTGGGGAGAACTTGCAAACTCCGCACAGACAGTGACCCAAACTGGAATTGAACCCAGGTCCCCGGAGCTGTGAGGCAGCAGTGCTAACCACTGTGCCAGCCCAAGTAATAGTCACAAACCATGGCATGGCATAGAAAACACCATGAATTTTACCCGAAATGTTGAACTTTTCTCTTTACAAAAATTTATTAACCAGTGTTTTGTGATTTTGTTGTAGATTTACACAATTTGCAATTTTTAAACAAAATAGACATCTGCAGCGTTAGGTTTATGGTTACACCGGTAATCTTGGCCCAATTATCAATCTGCGTGTGATGATGGCTGACTGTTAGAGTTAATATTACCTGGTTAGGAACTAACAGGTAGCACAACTTTTCACAGGTAATCCCGAAACTTAAAGCGGACATTGCAACTCTGGAAATAAAGAGCCAAGATTTAGAAATGAGCCTGCAAAAACAAAGAAAAGAAATGAGAGGTAAAACTGCCCAGGTATTCATGCAACTGAGCATTAAATACTCGGATAACAAACAAATTACTGTGGGTGCTGGAATCAGAAACAAAGATAGAGCATGCTGGACAAACTCAGCAGGTCTGACAGCATCTGTAGGGAGAGAAACCAGAGTTAGTGTTTCCAGTCTGTTTGACTCTTTTCCAGCTCTGATGAAGAGTCACGTGGACTTGAAACACTGGCTGAAATTCTCCCCAAAAAATTCAGAGTCGAATGTGAGTGAAAACTGGAATAATTCACGCTGGCTTTTTTCAGTGGGAGTTCAGGGAAGAATCTCCCGCGCTCTGTGAAGTGCAGGGGCCGCCGGCGAGAGTATTATTAAGTATCAGGAGGCAAGGCCTATTCCCGCTGGGGAGGTTGAAGTCAGCGCGCTGAGCGGGTCATTGCACACATGCCGATCTGTCAGTGCGCTGCTGGCTTCCCGATTCCTCGCCAGCCCCGCGATCCCCGGAACGCCCCGGCCCGCTTACATCTCCAGCTGATCCACCTAACCCCACCACCACCTCCACAGCGGCGACAGCCCGCCCCAGTTGCAGGCCCCCCTCCTTCCCTCACTGATCCCTATGCAAAGTGGTAGCGGGTCCACTCCCCCCCAGCCCCCCCCCCCGTGATTGCCCCCAATATGACTCATCCCTTGGCACTGCCCCATGTCTGATGGGCAGTATTGAGGTGTCCCGTAGGCATTTTGTCCCCATTGGGCAGTGCCAGAGGGTACAGGCTGGCACTGCCAGGGTGCCCATGCCCGGGGGGGGGGGGCACCACCTCCCCCACACCTGACCTATGCAGGACCCCGCTTGCCCCCCCCTTCACTCCAGCACAGTCGGGCTAGTTCTCCACCAGTGGGGAGCTGAATCCTGCAAGAGTGAAACACTCTTATTGGGGGAGGGGTGTGTGGGTGGGGCGGGGGAGGCAGAGGTTAGCGGGTCTGGAGACTTCAGTTCCACTAATCACATTTAAAATGTATTTAAATAAGTATTTAGATTACTTCCATGCCTCCCCGCTGATTTCCAGCATAGAGCAGATAACACTGGAAACGCGGTGCTGGCAGACGCTAGTGCAGTAGGATGGGAGAATTGCAGCCACCAATTCTGTTTTCTCTCCTTGCAAATGCTGTCAGGTCATAGAATTCTTGCAAACCAGACAGTTTTGCATTATTAGAGAATCCCTACAGTGCAGAAGGAGGCCATTCAGCCCATCGAGCCCACACTAACAATCCCATCCAGGCCCTATCCCCATAACCCCTGCTAATCCGTGACAATTTAGCATGTCCACTCAAACTAACCTGTACCTCTTTGGACTGTAGAAGGAAATCAGAGCACCCAGAGGGAACCTACGCAGACACGGGGGGAATGTGCTAACTTCGCACAGACAGTGACCCAAGCAGGAATTGAACCCGGGTCCCTGGCATTGTGAGGCAGCAGTGCTAACCACTGTGCCACAGTGCCCGTGAGTTTTTCCACTGTCCTCTGTTTTTGTATTATATACTTGGAACAAGGTGGTAATTCTTGGGGCACTGGGATGTTCCTGTCTGGGGCCAACTGTACAAGCTTTATGAAGAAAACTTTGCAGAAGCTGAATATGTGTTTCTTGTTCTCTCTCACCTGCCACTTTTCGCTTTGAGCTCTTTATTCCCAGAACAGGTCATTCCCTTGTTATTAAAGATTTCACATGAACTCAGGAAATGTGGCATTGACAGAGCAAGGGATTTGTGAGTTTTCAGTTCTGCAAGGCCCACTATTGGGGAGATTAAGTTGCCGTATCACCAGGGGAAAGCTCAAGTCAATTTAATAAAGTTCCCTGTTTCCATTTTCATTACTTAATAATCTTGGAGATTAACTTCCTTTCTAGAAGATTTTTTTTTGGGTGAAATTGTACTCGCTGTAATCAGGGGAGGTGGGTCGGGGGGGAACTAATATTGAACGATGGAATGTCTCTCGAGTTTTGTAACTAATGTCAGCATCAAACCTTCCCAGTTTCTGTGGTAACAGTCTCTGTTCAGCGCAGATTCGCTGAGCAGAGACCGATAACCAAGTTCTGCACACATGAGGACACCCTCAACCGGGATCTTGGGTTCATATCACACTATCTGTAACCCCCATCATTTGCCTGGGCTTGCAAAATCTCACTAATTGTCCTGTCTGGAGACAATATACATCTCTTTAACCTGTGCTCTCTCCACTCACATTGTCTGCACCTTTAAGACTTGATTAGCTGTAAAGACTCACATTCTAATCAGTATTCTGTAAACTGAGTGTTATATGCTCTGTTTGTGATCAGAACTCCCCACTTACCAGATGAAGGAGCAGTGCTCCGAAAGCTAGTGGCGTTTGTTACCAAATAGACCTGTTGGACTTCTTACTGTAACAATTGGATGCAGAGTAAAGCTCAGTCTACAACCCTCCCTAATTTATGCATTTGTACAATGTGCAGTTGTTGCCTTGTTACAGAAAGGGTGTAAAGGCAATAGACTTGGTGCAGAGAAGATTGACAAGGATGATATGAGAAAAGCATGGGGTATGAACATCAGGGTAGAATTGACAGGCTGTGTGGTGCATCAGTCTTGGGAAAAGGCTAAGGTGTGACCAAAGACGTCTTGAAGATGATTTTGAGATATTAAAAATTGATTTTGATTTAGATTGAGTTTAAGTGGTGGAGCATTAGTACAGCATCATATTATTATGCAGCTCTCACATAACTATGACAACAACAAAATAAATATATCTCCCTCATGATCAGCCACTGGGATCATCAGATGTCCCAAAGACCAGGATAACAGCAGCCAACAGCGCTAATGCCCCACTAAATCCAAGATAACACCTGCCAAGTACAAGTTGCTTGCATCCCTTTAAATTTAGATGGCCTCAGATTTGGCAATCAGAGTATGAAACAGCTGGAAGGGTCAGAATTTCAGAAATGAGGATTCTAATTCGCAACAGGGGGCACGGTGGCACAGTTGTTTGCACTGCTGCCTCACAGTGCCAGGTACTCGTGTTCAATTCCTGCCTTGGGTGACTGTTCGTACTCGTGCCTTGGGTGACTGTCTGTGTGGAGTCTGCACGTCCTCCCCATGTCTATGTGTGTTTCCTCTGGGTACACCGGTTTCCTGCCACAGCCCAAAGATGCACAGGTTAGGTGGATTGGCCACGCTAAATTGCCCCCTAGTGTGCACGGTGTGTAGGTTAGATGGATTAGCCACGGTAAATGTGTGGATTTACGGGGATAGCGTGGGGTAGAGGGCAAGCGTGAGATGCTCTGTCAGAGAGTTGGTGCAAACTCGATGGGCTGAATGGCCTTTTACACACTGTAGGAATTCTATGAGTCTATGAACATTGAAAACATGTAGACAAAGCTGTCTTACTAATCCTTTAGCAGGATTGGGAATGCTCAGGTTCTCCAACAGCATGTAGCACAGTTACAAGCAGTTGCAATCTACAGTCAATATTATAAAATTGTATAAACATCTTGTATTTTAACAGAGAAAGTGGAAGAAATTACAAAACAGCTCCTTGGAGGGTTAGAGGGAGAAGAGCTGCGGAAGAGGTATGACATTTTTTTTGCCTCAGATTTGGCATTATTACCAATAACCATTACACCTGCCATTGAAGCACGGTGAAAGGTTTGGGGAATGAATGGAACAGGAGTGGGCCATTCAGCCCATCGCGCCTGCTCGTATTTTGAGCTAAACAGTGTGACATGGAGTAATATTTAATTTTGCCGCCTTGTGAAATAAAACTTTGACTCGCCCCAAGTAAAATTAACGGCAGATCAGCACTCCAGCTCAGATTGTGAGATTTTGTCAGTGAGAGTTTGTGTTTGTTACCGTTTATTTAAAACCATTGCAAACAAAACAAATTGGCTTCCGGTGGTTTAATTAAACCATCCTGTTCAGCGACATCCATTTATTTACAAAATAACGCTTGATAATGCTTTTTTCAATCAGTAACATACCTTTGAGTGCTGATAACACTAATTAACTAGTCACATTCTCTCTTTCTATGATGCTTAAAATGGTATTTCGCTGTCTGCGATATTGTAATACACTCTGGCAGTACATGTATTTGGAAGAGTTTTTCCTCTCAGCTTGTATGAGAGAATTCCCTTAGTTCTCATCTGTACCTTTTTCTATTTGATGTCGAGACTTGTCCCTCTCTCTCTCTCCCTGGCCAGGCTCTCACATTCTCCCCTCATGAAGCCACCCAGAACTCATGCTGCCATTCCCTTATTTGCACCCAGTCCAACTCACTTATCTCTCCCATGCTTAGTGACCTACGCTTGCTGCCAGTTAAGCAACACTTCAAGTTTAAAATATTCAGCTTTGTTTTCAAATCCCACCATGGCCACGCTTCTCCCCAATCTCTGTGATCCTGCCTGCCCCACAATCCTGGGAAATATCTAATTAGAATCGTAGAATAGAATCCCTGTAGTGCAGAAGGAGGCCATTCGGCACTGACCACCATCCCACCCTGGCCCTCTCCCCAGGGCCCCATGCATTTACCCCAGCTGGACCCCCTGACACTATGGGGCAATTTAGCATGGCCAATCCACCTAACCCGCACATCTTTGGACAGTGGGAGGAAACTAGAGCACCCGGAGGAACTCGCACAGACATGGGGAGAATGTGCAAACTCCACACAGACAATGACCCAAGCCGGGAGTTGAACCCAGGTCCCTGGTGCTGTGAGGTAGCAGTGCTAACCACTGTGTCGCCCCTTGTATTGGCCTCAACTACTTTTTGTGGTAGTGAATTCCACAGATTCACGATTCTCTAGGTGAAGAAATTTCTCCTCACCTCAGTTCTAAAAGGTTTACCCCTTATCCTCAAACTATGATCCCTAGTTCTGGACTCTATCCAGTCTATCTCTTCCTTACTGGCTTTTCCAGAGAGCTGGACTGACTCTTCCTGACTGTGAATAGGCCGGAATTCCACAGCCGTTCACACACTGCCGCCGTTGCCAGCGAGAACGGAGAATTTGGTGTTCAGCCAAATCTTCATTCACTGCAGCGGGACTGGAGAATCCCAGCCACAGGCGAGGTTGGGGAATCCAGCCTGCTAGGAGAAAAAGGAAACAGAGAAAACAGAAATAAAAAAGTTGATGTTAAAATACAAAACCATGAAATAAAAGTTGATGCTTCTAATGAACAGTGCGGGGACAAAAATAAAACAAAGGGCTTTTAACAAGATTAGGAAGAAGAGCCAATTCAGAAGAAGAAAAGGACAAAGAACAGAAAAGAAGTACAGCACAGGAACAGGCCCTTCGGCCCTCCAAGCCTGTACTGATCATGTCTGCCTATACTAGAATCGCGCACACTTACAGAGTCCGTATCCCATTCCCATCCCATTCGTGTATTCATTTGGATGCCCCTTAAATGTCACTATCGTACCTGCTCCACCTCCCCATTCCAGACATTCTCCACCCTCTGTGTAAAAAATACTTGCCCCACACATCTCCTTTAAACTTTTCCCCACGCACCTTTCTACCCTTGGAAAGAGCATCTGACTATCCACTCTGTCCGGGCCACTCATGATCTTATAGACCTCTAGCAGATCTCCCCTCAACCTCCGTCGTTCCAGTGAGAGTAAACCGAGTTCACCCAACCTCTCCTCGTAGCTCAGCCTGTTGTTTGGCCACATGATAATGCCATCACTCCACTGGGTTCAGTGAACCTGCACCATAGGTTGGTTGATTTGTTACTGGGAAGGTTAAATGTATAAATAGTTGGTTGCATGACATATTTTTAAAATAATGCTTCACTTAGGCTTTCGCCGGAGGACATGGAGCAGCTAAATGAAGATGGAGAGCTCTGGCTGGCATATGAAGGATTGAAAAGAGCTACCAGGTGATGGAAAATAAATGACGTCTTGTTTCATTTAAATTAATAATGGAAGTTGCAGAATAATGTATCGGTGTTTCTACAGTAGCCTAGTGTTTACGTTGGTGTATTACACTTATACATAAAGTTTCAAGTTAGGGTCACAAGTAGGCTGACATTAACACTGCAATGAAGTTACTGTGAAAATCTGCTAGTCGCCACACTCCGGCGCCTGTTTGGGTACACCGAGAGAGAATTGAGCACGCCTAATGCACCTAACCACATCTTTCGGACTGTGGGAGGAAACCGGAACACCCGGAGGAATTCCACGCAGACGCGAGGAGAACTTGCGGACGCCGCGCAGACAGTGACCCAAGCCGGGAATCGAACCCGGGTCCCTGGCGCTGTGAGGCAGCAATGCTAACCACTGCTAATTAAAACCTCTGCTATCGAACCACTAAATATAATACTTTATAAAGCTAGTATAGTATGACATCCTTGGGATTACTTAGTTAAGTTTCTCTGATTATTTTAGTGCTCATATAATTTAGTGTGACCCGTTTTGGAAGGTGGTTGTAAAAGCTTTGGGTGGATTTAGCAGGTCCAATCAGCCTCGGGCACAAACCAGTTATGGTCACAAACTCTCGCAACAGGCCCGTAATGGGATTTGTGCCAGCGAGATTTCAGAACAAAACTTCCTCTCCCCGCCATCCCCACCCGTCAATGATCTGATCAGGCTCATGCCCAAAAGGGGTGTGAATTGTAATTTTAAATGCATAATGATTTTAAATACATTATCATTTTATTAAATGTCTTTATATGTCATAGTGTCCGGCCCTGTTTAATCTCCCCTCCGTCCTGCCAGTGGCATGATGTCGCACCGTCACAGCTCACAATTGGGTTTTGAAAATAATTGCCAGGGGTGTGACTTTGGGGAGCAGCAATGGGGGCTGGGGGGGGAGGGGGGCTTCCCCTTATGTGTTGGTGGGGCCCAGTGGTTGATTAGGGGGTGGGGATTGTGTATGCATTGGGGTGAGGGGAGCTAGAGACCATGAGGGATGGTGCCAGTGGGAGACGGTGGGTATGGAGGCTGTATGGGGAAGCGGGGTGGATGCCTATAAGGAGGGGATGAGGAGTTGCACCCCATTGCCAATGAAAGGGGAGAGGGTGGGGTTTAGGGAACCCTGATTCTTGTGTGGTTTGGGGGGTTGGTTCCCAGATCTTTGAGTGGTGGTGTGGGGGGGTTGTGCATCTGTGTGTGAAAGTTGAGAGTTCTCCACTTAACCAGCAGGAGATCCCCATGTCTGTGGTTAGTGGTCCCAGTGTCCGCGGGGGGTGGGGGGAGGGAGGGGGGCAGTTTTAATTTACCTTTGAGATTGGAGCACCCTTTAAAACTGACGTCCCAATCTCAGAACCCTGCCATTGACAGCACGGTCAGACCCCACCCCCCCAGCTGGCTGTATGATTCTCACCAGCACTGTGAAATGGCAGAATGTTGTTAAATCGGGTGAAAGGTGTCTGTGAAGCCTGCGAGTTTCACACAGCTTTTCCCACCTGATCCAACACCCTGTGCAGTTTAAGGAAAATTCCTCCTTCTATTTCTTTGTTGCATTCCCAAGCGGTAGTGGTGGGCTTGTATGAATGACTGGGTTTCACGCACAAGTTAGACTGTAATGAGCTCAGGAGATGAGGAATCAGTTCCCAGCACTTTGATTGGAGAAGTGAACAGACAGGAAGATTCAATTACAATTTCCTGGGAGATTATTAACCAAAGGGATTCTGTCCCTTTCCCAGTGTTTATATGGATATCAAATTTTTGTAAAGGTTAAACTATGGACTGGTTTGTACATCCCCAAGTTTCATTCTTAGTACACAAAGTTATCTTGAATGTATTTTATCCTTTGCACCTTTTATGTGTTAAAACAGCGGGTGGTCTTAATGTTTCAGTGGTATAGCATCAGGTGAGATTGTGGAAACCTTGGGGGGATGGGGTAGGGGAATGTTAGAGGCATGCCCACCTCTGGGGCATCCAATCCTGGCAAAGGTCAGCATACTCTTGGCAAGGCTGTCACATTCCCAGCAGCAGCAGGGTGGGAAAATCCAACCATTGCTATAAGGCTGATTGAAATTCCTGAGGTCATCGCATGACCTGAACTCCTCCATCCCTGAAGTTACAACCTAGGCTAACTGACTTTAAGCCGGATGTCCTTTCTTTGACAGACACCAGCCTGATGTTTGCTTTCCCCCTCTCTGCAGCCATTCTGCTCTCTTCTTGGCTAATTTCCCACATCCCTCCTGCCTACAGTTGATATCTCTCCAGCCTGTTGCTCACAATGCCCATTCGTACTGAGCCTTCCAGAGAGCGACTGCTGCTCGGTTCCTATTTAACTTCTTCCAGATAGCTTCTCCCCAACTCCATTGTCATCCTTGTGTATCTAACCTTCCATACATTCTGCGCAGATCTCTCTTTGATGGTTCCCTCTGACTTTCCTGCTTTCCCTTTACAATTCTAAGCTGAAAATGGGATCCCCCACCCCCGCAGTGTGATTTGCAGAGGGCGCCCGCCATTGGACCAGTGGCAGGATCATCCGACCTTCCGCTGTCAACAGGTTTTCCTCTTCAGCTGGGGACTGAACAGTGAAGGGAAGGCCATTCAGCCCGCATGCAGCATTAGCCAAATTTGGCAAGTCTTTCCTATCTTCAGTTATAAAGCGAGGCTGGATAAACTGGGACTTCTTTCTCTGGAGCGTAGGAGGCTGAGGGGTGACCTTTTAGAGATCTATAAAATAATGAGGGGCATAGATGAGGTGGATAGTCAATATCTTTTCCTAAAGGTAGGGGAGCCTAAAACTAGAGGGCATAGGTTTAAGGTGAGAGGGGAGAGATACAAAAGTGTCCAGAGGGGCAATTCTTTCACACAGACTTTGATGAATGTCTGGAACAAGCTGCCAGAGGTAGTAGTAGAGACGGGTACAATTTTGTCTTTTAAAAAGCATTTAGATAGTTACATAGATAAGATGGCTGTAGAGGCATATAAACCAAATGTGGGCAATTGGGATTAGCTTAGGGGTATAAAACAAAGGGTGGCGTGGACAAGTTGGGCCAAAGGGCCTGTTTCCATGCTGTAAATCTCTATGACTCTAGGACTGTACCATAAAGCCCTCCCCTCCAAAACTTGAATTGAATTTGGACAAAGGATGCCTCTCTCCATCCCTGTTGCTTCAATTTGTCTTAATTCTTCTCTCCTGGCTTTCTCTTCTCTTTTTTCCCTTCCTCTCTCTCTGCTCCCTCTGACCTCTATTATTCACACCGTTTTTGCTATCCTTCCTCTCCTCATTTACTACGCCATCATGCTCTCCCTCCCCACATCGCCTCTTGTCCCATCCCTCTCTCCTACTTCCTTCCTTTCTTCCCTGACCTGGGCCCTCCCCCACTCTCACTCTTTATCCATGCCCCAGCACAACTCTCTCTCATTCCAACCTCCTTTCCCCTTCCTCCCATTTTGTCTCACTGCCCTTCATTCTTTCTCCTTCCCCTCTGCCATCTGGGGTCTAGTCACCCTCGAACTTGGCTTGACTCCATTCATGTCCTAGGCTGTCATTGCACAGCGTCATGGGAGATCAAGAGAAATGTTTAATTATCTCGTTTGATAGATGAAGATTTCAGTAATAAGTGACAGATGGTGACTTTACAATGATCTGCTGTATTTACTCAAAGCCTTGTTTCTCATCGTGACTGCAAAGTTCTTTCATTTATGCCCTTCTATATAGAGTCATGGAAATGCATATTCAATCGCAGAAAGAAAGCTACGAGAATGAAGTTGAGGAACTCAGTTCGAGAATTGACCAACTCTGTGAAGAGACAACACATCTCCAGTGTAAGGTCCAAGCAGAGAACAACGCAAACGAGAGCATCCGCCAGGAACTGAACAAACTAGCAAAAGAAAATCTGGTATAGTGAAACCACTCAGATCTCGTGTGGCGTTAATTACAAGGTGTTTCCCTCCAACATACACCAGCAAAATCGAAGATAGGTTACTGGACAGAAATCAACTCAAATAGAAAAAAAGTAACATTTTGTGTAATAAGTCCTCAGAGGTGCAAATCCCTTCACCACCAGAATTCCTTTATTTATAAGATCCAACAACACTATACAGAGTTCTCTCAGTACGCAGTCCACATCCGGAGTGCCAGAGGAACTGACACTCCTGTTTAAATACAGAGCATGAGACTCCCTGATTGGACCATCAAGTTGGCCCTTAATCAGGGAGTTCATATTCACGCAGACCAATCCCAATTGCCTGATTAAAATCATTACACTTTGGAGGAATATTGGACTGTAAAGATTTCCCTCAATGGTTACTTGCAGGAAAGAAAATGACAGGGAAAGATTTATTCCTACCACAGATTTAACATAACTTAGTGCGGGCACCAACTAACTTTTCAATATCTCCATATTTTTAAAGTATTGTTTAATAATTGCTTAGGGTGGCAATGGATTGGTGGTAGCATCACTAGGCTATTAATCGGGAAACTCAGCTAATGTACTTGGGTTTGAATCCCACCACGGCAGATGGTGAAATTTAGATCATAGAATCCCTACAGTACAGAAGGAGGCCATTTGGCCCTTCGAGTCTGCACCGACAACAATCCCACCCAGACCCTATCCCCCTAACCCCACGTATTTAACCTGCTGACACTAAGCAGCAATTCAGCATGTCCAATGCACCTAACCTGCACGTCTTTGGACTGTGGGAGGAAACTGGAGCACCCGGAGGAAATCCACACAGACACAGAGAGAATGTGCGGACTCCGCACAGGCAGTGACCCAAGCTGAGAATCAAACCGAATTTGAATCCAATAAATAAAATATCTGGAATTAAGAATCTACTGATGAACTGTGAAACCATTGTCGATTGTCAGAAAAGCCCATCTGGTTCACTGATATCCTTTAGGGAAGGAAATCTGCTGTCCTTACCTGGTTTGGCCTACATGTGGCACTGTTGTTAGCACTGCTGCCTTACAGCACCAGGGACCCAGGTTCGATTCCCGGTTTGGGCCACTGCCTATGCAGAATCTGCACATTCTCCCTGTTTCTGCATGGGTTTTCTCTGGGTGCTCCGATTTCCTCCCACAGCACAAAAGACATGCTGGTCGGGTGCATTGGCCATGCTAAATTCTCCCTCAGTGTACCTGAACAGGCGCCAGAGTGTGGCGACCAGGAGATTTTCACAGTAACTTCATTGCAGTGTTAATGTAAGCCTACTTGTGACTAATAAATAAACTTCATATTGGCTCCAAAACCACAGCAATGTGGTTGACTCTCAACTGCCCTCCAAGGGCAATTAGGGATGAGCAATAAATTCTGGCTAGCCAGCAACACCCATGTCCCACAAAGGAATAAAAAAGAATGCACTGAAGGTTGGGTAGCTCACTGACTATCCATTGTGATTCCCCAAGTGCAACACTAAACCCAGTCGATCGGAATGTCACTCGAGCAGTTCCTGCTGTCCTCCTGGGTTGTCCCATCTCAAGCAAGGCCCCAGGAAACTCTCACACAAACTTATGAAAAGGATGGCAACAGACCATCTTGTTCATCCCTCCTCTCCATCTAAATGATTAGCTTATTCCCTCTTCCTGGCAAACAACCAATCTCCCATCCAAGGCAAAAGGCAGGAAGAAGACTTGAGGCTATACCCTACCGCGATCGCTATCAGTAACATTGGGCAAGGGTGGGAGAAATTCAACCAGTGTCCCTCTTCAGATTACTGTGTAATAGTGAGGTGTGGACGCTTGGACAGCTGTCAAGGATAACATTAGCCCCAACAATGGAGTGCCTCCTAATTAATTAACCTGTTAGATACCTGGAGAGAATTTCTGTGGCAGTTCACCTGATCTCCCACTTTGCCAGAAACCTCTGAGAAATGTGCTGAGCGATGGTTTCCATCAAAGACACGGCAAATCATCACAAAAGTTTTGTCACGTTTCCGGGTGTCATTGACTAGGTTCACCCATGAAAAGTAACAGCCAGCTCCCCCGTGCTCCGGATGGCAGTACCCTGGAAGATGCACCAGGGGCTACTCGGAGTCCCAGTGCAGGAACTCCATGGGAATTGCCCAGGAAGTTTCAGCCTCTGATGGGAAATTTCCCTGCAGGTGGGAACCCTCCAGAAAATTCTCCCACTCTGGTTCAGAGTCAGAGACTGGAACTTTCCTGTCCCGCCGGCCAAGGGAATCGGGGTGGGTGGGGTGTGGACCATGCAAAGGTCTGTTGACCTCGGGTGGGGTTTTCTGGTTCTGGGGTGAGTGTTGCTGGTAAATCCTACACAGGGACTTTGGACAATTCTGACTGACTTACCTGGGTAGTTACCAGGAAATATTAGATAGAAAAAAGGCATGCCTAAGTCCAGGCTAACTATACCCCCTAATTCTACCCCCTAATTCCTCCACTCCCCACTCATTCCACCACACCGACCCTCTGATACCCCCCCCAAACCCTCCACTCCCCACTGACTCCACCACACCGACCCTCTGATACCCCCCAACCCCTTCACTCCCCACTGACTCCACCACACTGACCCTCTGATACCCCCCAAACCCTCCACTCCCCACTGACTCCACCACACTGACCCTCTGATACCCCCCAAACCCTCCACTCCCCACTCATTCCACCACACCGACCCTCTGATACCCCCCCAAACCCTCCACTCCCCACTGACTCCACCACACCGACCCTCTGATACCCCCCCAAACCCTCCACTCCCCACTGACTCCACCACACCGACCCTCTGATACCCCCCCAAACCCTTCACTCCCCACTGACTCCACCACACTGACCCTCTGATACCCCCCCAAACCCTTCACTCCCCACTGACTCCACCACACCGACCCTCTGATACCCCCCCAAACCCTTCACTCCCCATTGACTCCACCACACCGACCCTCTGATACCCCCCCAACCCCTTCACTCTCCACTGACTCCACCACACTGACCCTCTGATACCCCCCCCAAACCCTCCACTCCCCACTGACTCCACCACACCGACCCTCTGATACCCCCCCCAAACCCTCCACTCCCCACTGACTCCACCACACCGACCCTCTGATACCCCCCCAAACCCTTCACTCCCCATTGACTCCACCACACCGACCCTCTGATACCCCCCCAAACCCTCCACTCCCCACTGACTCCACCACACTGACCCTCTGATACCCCCCCAAACCCTTCACTCTCCACTGACTCCACCACACTGACCCTCTGATACCCCGCCAAACCCTTCACTCCCCATTGACTCCATCACACTGACCCTCTGATACCCCCCCACTCCCCACTGACTCCACCACACTGACCCTCTGATACCCCCCCAAACCCTCCACTCCCCACTGACTCCACCACACCGACCCTCTGATACCCCCCCAAACCCTCCACTCCCCACTGACTCCACCACACCGACCCTCTGATACCCCCCAACCCCTCCACTCCTCACTGACTCCACCACACTGACCCTCTGATACCCCCCCAAACCCTCCACTCCGCACTGACTCCACCACACTGACCCTCTGATACCCCCCAACCCCTCCACTCCTCACTGACTCCACCACACTGACCCTCTGATACCCCCCAACCCCTCCACTCCCCATTGACTCCACCACACTGACCCTCTGATACCCCCCAACCCCTCCACTCCCCACTGACGCCACCACAGTGATCCTCTGATTTCCCCCCCACAACCTTCCAAACGCCCCCAACCTTCCAACTCCCTGCGACTCTCCAATTTCCCTCCCCACCCTACCTGACTACACCCCAACCTCACCACCATACCCACACTATGTCCTGCCATCCCAGCCACCTGCACACCCTAGCTGCTCTGTCACCCTACCCAGTTGGCACCTTACCCACTTAACCTCACACACCCATTTGCTAGCACTGTGAAAAGCTATTTTTATGTCCCAAAGCTTAGCACTATGTTAGTGAATGAAGATATGGTGGCTGGTGTTATGAAAGGGGGAATGTGGCTTGGTTTCCTCTATTAACCCTCACCCTACATAGGAGGCTCTGTGGCAGCATAATAAGTCTTCAGAGGCAGAAGTCCCATCACCAAAATCCCTTTATTTACAAACTCTAACAGAGTGCTCACAGTCAGCAGTCTATCTCTGAGGGTGCCAGAGGAACTGACACTCCCAGTTAAGTACAAAGCAAAGACTCCCTGATTGGCCCATCAGTTGGATCCTTAATCAGGGAGCTCATACTCCAATAGGCCAAACTCAATGGCCTGATTGAAGTCATTACTGACAGCAGATATGCTCCACATCTCTGAAGGTGCCAAGTTCAGAACTCTGGGGTAGAAATGTGGAGTGCTGATACTGTGTAAATAAAAAATTACTGATGGGGTGACAATCAGACAGTGTTTCACACTCCTCAGAAGATTTGGCCATTTGAATGAGATATTGGAAAATTACCAAATGATCCATATCCTGACATTTGAGGAGAAACTAATGGTTGGAAAATTGGACACCTAGGTCTCAATATTAACCCCTAACCCCTCTGTTTGCTCACAGGATGGACAGGAGAAGGTTAAATATTTAAATACAGTGAATATTTTCCCAGTAACAGGACACGGGGATATCTAAGTGCCCAGCGGTAGTGCTGAGGTTTGGGTTGGCTATGCCAGGGTCCTGCTGCATGTTCAATGTTGTTGATGGTGTTGAATTTTGCTTCGTTGAAGTATAAACCATTTTTGTGTGTGCACCCAGGTCATTCCAGAATACAAACTCCAAATCTTAGAGCTGCAAAAACAGAAACAAGACATTGAGAACCACTTAAAGGGACAGGTTGTGGAAATGAAAGGTGACTCTGTATGCTGTCTCGTATTTATCTAAAGCATACAAATTGTAAAGTGTAACTTGTGACTTTCACAGCTCCAATATTATTTTTGCTGTTGTTGGAATCTCTGGGTGGATTTTTTCCATTTTTTGGGGCATGGGACGAGCGAACCAGTGTGGAAGCTGTTGCCCCCGGGGTGGCTTTTGTTGCCATATCATTCACTGATAGCTGAAAAAAGGGCAGGTGTGGGTCCCGTGCTGTAACGCTGAGAGCCCGTTCCCCCGGCAATTATAAAAAAGGCATCCTGATGCAAAAAGTAAAAATAACACCCCCCTCCCCCCAGCATAACACCCCCTACACGCAACACGCCCCAGCCACAGAACACCCCCACCCCCACGCAACACGCCCCCAGCCACAGAACACCCCCACCCCCAGAACACCCCCACCCCCACGCAACACACCCCCAGCCACAGAACACCCCCACCCCCACGCAACACAACCCCAGCCACAGAACACCCCCACCCCCACGCAACACAACCCCAGCCACAGAACATCCCCACCCCCACGCAACACGCCCCCAGCCACAGAACACCCCCACCCCCACGCAACACACCCCCAGCCACAGAACACCCCCACCCCCACGCAACACATCCCCAGCCACAGAGCACCACCTCCACATGCAACACACCCTACCCATAGACCAACCACCCCAACACAAAACACCCACAGTATCCCCACCCATGGTATCCACACCCACAGAACACTCCCCCACTGCTGACGCAATGCCACCCCCCCCCCCAACCCACGGAACATCCACCCCTCCCCCAGTGCAACATTGCTGTCCTCCACAGAGCACCCACCACACGTAACACACCCCAGCCATAGAACAATCCTCCCACACAACACACCCCATCTACAGAGCACCACCCCCCCCCCACAACACAAAACATCCCCACCCACATATCAGCAACCACACGCAACACACCCCAGCCATAAAACACCCCCCCATCACAAAACACCCTCACCCATAGTACTGCCATCCATGGAACACTCCCCGCTCTCCCAATGCAACATTCTCCTCCTCTGCAGAGCACCCTGCACTGTGCCCTGGCATTGCCCTCAGCACTGCCCCCTGGCACTGCTCCCGGCAGTGCCCGGGCATCATCCTTTCTCCCCTCACCTGAACTCTTCTGGCGGATTTTGCTTGCCAGATGCATGCTGTAAGAGATCTGTTGTAATCCACGCAAATGGGTTATGTAAAGGGGGGGGGGGAATTATCTGGGGTGGAGATCTGATAACGAGATGTAAATTTGTTGTAACGGGCTTCCTGACGTTGGACGTCAGGATTCCCATCACATCATTGGTGGGGGGGGAATCGCAATGGGACACCCCACCGTGTTTTTGGCATCTCGTGCTATTTTACGCTGCCATCATCTTCATGCCCGTTGCGAACAGGAGTGCAAAATCCCAGCCTCTGGTCTTAATAGGGGAGGCAATGGCCTAATGGTATTACCGCTAGGCTAATCATCCAGAAGCTCAGCTACTGTTCTGGGGACCCCGGGTTCAAATCCCGCCACAGCAGATGGTGGAACTTGAATTCCATAAAAAAATCTGGAATTAATAATCTGACCTTGAAACCATTGTTGGAAAAACCCATCTGGTTCACTCATGCCCTTTAGGGAAGGAAATCTGCTGTCCTTACCTGGTTTGGCCTAAATGTGACTCCAGGGTTACAGCAATGTGGTTGACTCTCAGCTGCCCTCTGAAATAACTTAGTAAGCCACTCAGTTCAAGGGCAATTAGGGACGGGCAATAGATGCTGGCCAGCCAGTGACGCCCTTGTCCCACGAATGAATAAAAAAAAAATCCAGCTTCACATGCATTGCCCATTTCCATTCAGACTCTTGACGTCGTAGAGAATTAGCTCCTGGCTAACGTTGTATGGGTGAAGGCTGTGTGTGTTGCAGGAAAGAAAATCTGTGCACTCATTAAATGACTGCAATTTACAGAAAAAATGGAAGAAGTTACTGATCAATTGCAAGGCAATCTCGAAGAAGAAGGATTCCAGAGAAGGTGTGCAATCTCTAATCTTAGTAAATTCCCTC
Source organism: Carcharhinus amblyrhynchos (assembly GCF_965287045.1). Taxonomy (NCBI): domain Eukaryota; kingdom Metazoa; phylum Chordata; class Chondrichthyes; order Carcharhiniformes; family Carcharhinidae; genus Carcharhinus; species Carcharhinus amblyrhynchos. The sequence continues at coordinate 17,423,245 of NC_137351.1, read as the reverse complement.
AGGGCCTCACTTACTTTGCAAACAGTTCTTGGTGCAGACTCTCTCTAACACGGGTCCAGGGTGGGTGACAAGGTTATGCATCAGTGCCGAGGAGAGAAAGGCAGAGATGCATACTTAAATGCATGGATAAAGTACTAATTATCCTCCTCCAGCTACATAACCACTGGTGTCCAGCTTCAACTTTCTAATAATTGCCTGAATTATAATGCATGCTTGCTGTTGTCTCATGCGAGTGTTACAGTCAAGACCTTAGTGCCCTGTGGAGAATATCATCAAGATTGTATCACTTTAACATAGAATCCCTACAATGCAGATAGAGTCCACTTGGCCCACATTCACACCCAGGCCCTATCCCCGCAACCCCACTTATTTAACCTGCTACTCCTCCTGATATTAAGGGGCAATTTAGCATGGCCAATTCACCTGACCCCCACATCTTCGAACTGTGGGAGGAAACCCCTCGCAGACATGGGGAGAAAGTACAAATGCGACACAGACAGTCACCCAAGGTCAGAATCGAACCTGGGTCCCTGGCGCAGTGCTAACCAGTGTGCCACCCCGCTGCAACATCTAGAAGGATGTTCTGCAGTCTATCTGTGAGCAACACAGTCAGCAGTGTGAATCACAACTGAATTTATTTATATTATTACAGCAGCCTTAGTCTTAAATATTCCTCACACAAAAACAGAAAATGCTGGAAAATCACAGCATCTGTGAACAGAGAACAGATCCAACGTTTCGAGTCTGGGTGACCCTTTGCCAGAGCTAAATATCTCTAATGTGCTGCCTGCTTTTACTTTGTATCTGAACACGGTGGCACAGTGCTTAGCACAGTGGTCCCCCACTGCGTCAGGGACCTGGGTTCGTAACCGGCCTTGGGTGACTGTGTGGAGTTTGTAAGTTCTCCCCCGTGTCTGCATGGGTTTCCTCCAGTTTCCTCCCACTGTCCAAAGATGTGCCGCTTAGGTGGATTGGCCGTGCTAAAATTGCCCCTTAGTGTCCCAAGATATGTAGGTTAGACGGATTAGCTGTGGTAAATTGTATGGGGATAGTGGGGGGGAGAGGGGCTGGGTAAGATACTCTTGTCAGAGAGTCAGTGAGGATTCGAGGTGGGAGAAACCCAGCGGCAGGCGAGGCAGGAGAATCTGACCAAAAGATACAGAGTGATGTCTGCAGCCCAACCATTTCCTCAAGTACGATAAAATATTTATCCAGTACAATGAATCCTGGGAAGGTTAATTAACCTTTGCCCCTTTGGAGTTAAAATCATGCCTTTGCCAATCAGCCCACCCAGCCTGTTGTCTAAATTATTTGTACAACTCTTGCTAAATGTCTGAAGTGAATTCTCCAAAGCTACGCATTCCTCCGTAATTTTCATTCCAATTGCTTTTTTTTCTCCAAGAATCATAATCTGTAAAGCATACTGACTGAAAGAGTACTTTTAATGTAGCCACGCTAGATAAGTACATTAAGATTTTTGCGCACATTTCTGTAAATCTACAGTAAAATCTGGCATATAGGTCGCTTCCATGTTTTACAGCACAGAAAGAGGCCCTTCAGCCCATCTTGTCCATGCCAGCCACCCAACATCTACCTATTCTAATTCCATTTCTCACACTTGATCCATAGCTTTGTACACTTTGGCATTTCAAGTGCTCATCTCAATTTTTTTTAGCTTTAAAGTTTATTTATTAGTGTCACAAGTAGGCTTACATTAACACTGCAAGGAAGTTACTGTGAAAATCCCTTAGTTGCCACACTCCGGCGCCTGTTCGGGTACACTGAGGGAAAATTTTGCATGGCCAATGCACCTAACCAGCACGTCTTTCGGATTGTGGGAGGAAACCAGAGCACCCGGAGGAAACCCACGCAGACACGGGGAGAATGTGCAGACTCCACGCACACAGTGACCCAAGCCAGGAATCAAACCCGGGTCCCTAGTGTTGTGAGGTAGCAATGCTAACCACTGTGCCACCGTACTGCCCCAAATGCTTTTTAAATGGTCTGAGGGTGGTCTCATTGGCCTCAATGCACACTCCAAGCACAGAGTCCCACGTTCCCACCACCCTCTGGGTAAAGAAGCTTTTCCTCCAATCCTATCTCCTGCCCCCTTATCTTAAATTTATGTACCCTGGTTACTGACCCCTCTACAAATAGGAAAAGTTTCTTCCAATCCGTCCTACCCATGTCCCTCATAATTTTGTACACTTCAGTCAGGTCCCCTCTCAGCCTTCTCTGCTCTAAAGGAAATAACCCTTTTTGGGCGGCGCGGTGGCACAGTGGTTAGCACTGCTGCTTCACAGCTCCAGGGACCTGAGTTCGATTCCCAGCTTGGGTCACTGTCTATGTGGAATTTGTATTTTCTCCTCATGTCTGCATGGGTTTCCTCCGAGTGCTCCAGTTTCCTCCCTCAGTCCAAAGATGTGTGGATTAGGTTGATTGACCATGCTAAAAATTGCCCCTTAGTGTCCTGAGACGTGTAGGTTAGAAGGATTGATGGATAAAATACGTAGGGAAATGGGGATAGGGCCTGGATGGGATTGTGGTCAGTGTAGACTCAATGGGCCGAATGGCATCCTTCTGCACTGTAGGGTTCTATGATTTCTATGAACCCCAGCCTTAACCAGCCTCCCATCATTAGCTGAAACCCTCCGAGTGAATCTCCTCTGCAGCTTTTTGAGTGCAATCCTGTAGTGCGGCGACCAGCTACACTACCCTTCACAGAGAAACAATGACTAGTAAATCAGTGCAATTTATAGATTATTTTTTATATTAATGTAAGATTAATTATAAATTTGAATGTGACTATACCCATTGCGTTTGATTTGCAACAGGCAACGCTAAAGATAAAATCCTAGAGATTCATAGGCTGCGATTTTACTCCCTCCTTGGCGGGTTTCGCAGTGGCAGGAGTGATGGTAGCGGGAGCTTATCATCCCACCACTGTCAAGGGGGTTCACCCCCCCCCGCCATTGGGTAAACTGTGGCAGGGCTGCACCCTCAGCAAGACCATAAGATCCCACTGGCCTAAACCCCAGCAAGTTTTCAATGTAAACTCGCTTTAAATTACTTACCTTGGTTCAAGGAAGCTCCCTTTATTTACAATTAATTTATAAGTGAATAAGTTCCTAACAGGACTAAAAAGTTACCATTTCTGTTTACTAATTATAAAAATAACACTGGAAAATCTCCAGTAGGCAGCATGGTGACACAGTGGTTAGCACTGCTGCCTCACAGCGCCAGGGACCTGGGTTCGATTCCCGGCTTGGGTCACTGTCTGTGCGGAGTTTGCACGTTCTCCCCGTGGGTTTCCTCCGGATGCTTCAGCTTCCTCCTACAGCCCAAAGATGTATGGGTTAAGTTGATTGGCCATGTTAAATTGACCCTTAGTGTTCTGGGATGTGTAGGTTAGAGGGATAGCGGGATAAATATGTGGGGATAGGGGGATAAGGCCTGTGTGGGATTGTTGTCAGTGCAGACTCGATGGGCTGAATGGCTTCCTTCTGCACTGTAGGGACGCTATGATTTAAACAAGATGCTTACTATTCAAATTGAATAGCAAGTTCCCCAACTCTCTTTCTCAAATATAAAAAAACCAGCCAGCACTGATAGTTGATATCGCTACAGTAACAAGTAATGCCATTGAAATGTTCTCAATTTGTTAACAACATATAGATTGTTAGAAACTCAGAAAGCTAACTGTGCAAAAGAAAATGTGGAATTACTTGCTAAAGTCAGAAAACTTGAAAGTGAGAATTACGAACTGCTGAATCGGACCCAAACTGATAGCGCAGTCAGTAACAGAATGCAGCAAGAAGCATCGCAGTTAACAGTGGAAAACTTGGTGAGTGCTGGAATGTTGCCATCCCTACCCTGATTTTAAGATGGATTGATACGAGTCAAGTGTTAAAACCTAAAATGGATTGGGTACAGTCAAAATGTGATCTTTATTCATCAGCCAATATCTTTAACTTAAAAGTGGACTGGAATGTGTGAGTTTGGACACTGGCCTTGGGGACATTCAAATTTAATTCCCCACAACGGGGGATGTTTAATTTCTCCATCAACAACATAGAACAGTTTATCGTTAAGCTCCTTTGATGGAGAATTGAATTCAGGGCTCTTGGAGATAATCCAGAATTTCATCGTCGCATTAACTGGTACTTGAATGAAATAGTTATTACGTTTCACCTGCTCTCTCTTAGATGGTCTGTAGTAAATGAGGCAATTACAAAGAACAGCTTCTGTCCCCTTCAAAGTACCCCTTAAATTGGTTGATACAAGAGTAGCAATATGAAGTTTGTAACCCACACTGGCCATTTAGTACAAATTAAGAGAATAGTTTTGCTGTGATTTCAAGTTTTATATTTTAAAAAGAACCCTGTAGTAATGTCGTTCGAAAAGCTCGAAATGCCGTTACATCCACGGCAGAACTTTGTAACACTGATGAGCGAACGGCGAAAGGTAATTGTTTGTGTTTTGTTTCGGAGGATCTCCTGGAACGTCTGGACCAGAAGGAAAAGCAAATCAGGAAGTTACAAAATCAGATTAAGTCCTTAACCAAAACAATTGGGAAAGGTACGTCACTGGAACTTTGTCCAAAATGAGTGTTTTTCAGCTGGAAGTGTTGCACTAGTAGTTTAGGAGCAGCCATATGATTATTTTTCTCTCTGATATTTGATCTGGTGTGTTACTTTGTTTAAAAGAGATTGGAAAAGAATAGCACAGACCTTTTTGTGGCAACGCTTGAGATTCTGTAGATTGAACTGGTTTTGAATGCAGAATCTGACTTGTATCCAAATGTTTTAATAATTTGGGACAGAAAATCAAACCAATGGAAAACTGAGTCCAGTTGTGAAGAAGGAATACCTCGGAATGTTGGAGTGTAAAATTGAGGATGAAGAAAAGCTCATCAAAAATCTAGTTTTGGGTAAAGTTGTAATTTCTCTGCTTTCCCAAGACATGCGGTTAGTAACAATCAAACTAATATGTTTAGGAGTCTTATCTGTTGTTGTGTGTATGGTTGTGTTTCACTTTTAGACCTTAAACCGCGAGGTGTGGCTGTGAATATGATTCCAGTACTGCCTGCAAATATCCTGTTCATGTGTGTACGTTACGCCGATGAAATTAATAATGCTGAAATGCTGAAATCCCTGATGAATTCCCTCCTTGATGGTATCAAGAAAGTCACAAAGGTATGAAGGCCTCCCAAAATGAAGAGGTGTTTAATAGAATATTTCATTGAATCATACAGCGCAGAAGAGGCCCTTCGGCCCATCAAGTCCATTATCGACACCTCAACTCCCACCTAATCCCATCTGCCAGCACTTGGCCCATAGCCCTGAATGTTATGATGTAGCAAGTGCTCATCCAGATACTTTTTAAAGGGTGTGAAGCAACCCACCTCTACCACCCTCTCAGGCAGTGCATTCCAGACCATCGCCACCCCTCTGGGTAAAAGGATTTTTCCTCATATCCCCCCGAAACCTCCTGCCCCTCACCTTGAACCTGTGTGCCCTCATGACTGACCCTTCAACTAAGGGGAACAGCTGTTCCTTATCCACTCTGTCCATGCCCTTCAATCTTGAACACCTCGATCAGGTCGCCCCTCAGTCTTCTCTGCTCCAATGAAAACAACCCAAGCCTATCCAATCTCTCTTCATAACTATTCAAACTCTCTTCCATCCCAGGCAGCATCCTGGTGAATCTCCTCTGCACCCGCTCCAGTGCAATCACATCCTTCCTATAATGTGGCGACCAGAACTGCACACAGCACACCAGCTGTGTCCTCACCAAAGTTCTAAACAACTCCAACATGACTTCCCTGCTTTTGTAATTATGTCTCAATATGCCTTTTTTCACCATCCTACTAACATGCCCTTCAGAGATCTGTGGGCAAACACGCCAAGGTCCCTTTGTTCCACGGAACTCCCTAATGTCCTCCAATTCATTGAATACTTTCTTGTCAAATTACTCCTTCCAAAATGTGTCACCTCAAACTTTTCAGGGTTAAATTCCATCTACCACTTATCTACCCATATGACCATTCCATTTATATCTGATATCAGGACTAGAGGGCACAGCCTCAAGATAAGGGGGGGGCAGTTTAGAACGGAGTTGAGGAGGAACTTCTTCACTCAAAGGGTGGTGAATCTCTGGAATTCTCTGCCCGTTGATGTGGTAGAGGCTGACTCGCTAAATATATTTAAGTCACGGGTGGATAGGTTTTTGGTAGGCAAGGGAATTAAGGGTTATGGGGAGAAAGCGGGAAAGTGGAACTGATCCACTTCAGATCAGCCATGGTCTTATTGAATGGCGGGGCAGGCTCGAGGGGCTGGATGGCCTACTCCTGCTCCTATTTCTTATGTTCTTGTAGCCCAAGACACTCCGCCTCATTGTTAACCACCAATCTTTGTGTCACCTGCAAACTTACTAATCCTACCCCCCACATAGTCATCAATGTCATTTACATAATTGACAAATAATAGTGGTCCTAACACAGATCCCTGTGGAATGTTGCTGGACACTGGCTTCCAGTTACGAAAGCCGCATTCTGCCTTCACCTATTCCTATCACCTGAGAGGAAACATGCTAGATTTGCACTCTCCCCATTTCATTTTTAAATGCCCCCCACTGCTCTTCTGTAGATTTCCCCATTAGTGGCTGTTCCCAGTCTACCTTGGCCAGATCCTGACTTCTTTTACTAAAATCCGCTCTCCCTGATCCAAAACCTTTTTTTGCAACTTGTCTATTTCCTTGTCCATAACAAGCTTAAATTGTACTATGTTGTGATTGCTATCACTAAAATGCTCCCCCACCACCACATCAATCACCTTCTGGCTTTATTCCTCAGAATCAGGTGCAGCAAAGCTCCCTCCCTTGTTAGATCCTCCATATATTGATTTAAAAAGTTCTCCTATACACATTTCAAGAAATCTACATCCAAGTCCTTAACACTATGTACATCCCAGTTAATATTGGGAGAGTTGAAATCACCTAATATAGTAACCCTATTGTTATTGTTTTTACACACCTCCACAAACTGAGCATATATTTGCTCTTCAATATCCCTGTGACTATCTGGGAGTCTATAATAAACACCAAATAATGTGGTTGCCCCTTTTTTTATTCCTAAGCTCTACCCACAAAGCTTCATTTGATGCCCTCTCCAATATATTGTAATATATAATTTTGTCTTTTAAAAAGCATTTAGACAGTTATGTGGGTACGATAACTATAGAGGGAGATGGGCCAAATGCGGGCAGTTGGGATTAGTTTAGGGATTTAAAAAAAACGGCAACATGGACAAGTTGGGCCGAAGGGCCTGTTTCCGTGCTGTAAATCTCTATAACCCTATATCATTTTTCCTTGTCGCAGTAACAGGCTCTTTAACTATGTCCTCCTCTTTTACCCCCTTCCCTTTCTCGCCTGAAGATTCTATATCCCGGAATGTTGAGTTGCTAATCATGTCCCTTCTTCAACCAATGTATGATTTCCTTAACTTATGAGCTGTTTCATGTAAAGTATCTTGCAGTAATTTACAAATGATTCCATTTGTTTTTCGCGTTTGTTATGTCTGTATGATAGAAAACGTCCATAGCACATTTAAAGTTTAGATACATTAGGAATGTTGATGCAACTACCGTGGTTCAAAATAAAGTTTATTTATTAGTCGCAAGTGGGCTTACATTAACATTGCAATGAAGTTACTGTGAAAATCCCCTAGTAGCCACGCTCCCGCACCTGTTCGGGTGCACTGAAGGAGAATTTAACATGGCCAGTGCAACTAACCAGCGTGTCTTTCGGACTGTGGGAGGAACCAGAGCATCCGGTGGGAACCGATGCAGATACGGGGAGAATGTGCAAACTCCACACAGACAGTGACCCAAGCTGGGAATCGAACCCAGGTCGCTGGCGCTGTGAGGCAGCAGTGCTAACCACTGTGCCACCATGCTGTCCCAAAACATTTTTTTTATTAAAAAAAACTATATAAAAGAAAACATCCGTTTCGCATTTAAAGCTTTGACAACATTGGAGACGTTGATACAGGTATACGGATTTATGGATATCAGCAGTGTTTCAAAACCATGTAACAGTTTCCTGTGTGTTTTTATATGAAAAATAACTATTTGTGAAAGTCCAGTAATAATTCATATTAATTCTGACCTTGTCTAACAGAATCACAGTGAAGATTTTGAAATGCTGTCGTTCTGGCTTTCGAACAGTGTGCACTTCCTCAATTGTTTGAAACAGTACAGTGGAGAGGAGGTAAGGACAATACAGGAATACTCTTCTTCAAATCTCCAGGCTTTTTATAAAACACAGTCATTTTCAATTTATATTTAAAGTTTGAAAGTACAATATGTACGTGGGCGGCACGGTGGCCCAGTGCTTAGCCCAAGGACCCAGCTTCAATTCCAGCCTCAGGAGACTGCGTGGAGTTTGCATGTTCTCCCCATGTCTGCGTGGGTTTCCTCCGGGTGCTCCAGTTTCCTCCCACAGTTCAAAGATGTGAGGGTTAGGTTGATTGGCCAGGTTAATTTGACCCTGGTGTCAGGGGGATTAGCAGGGTAAATGTGTGGGGTTACGGGAATAGACTTGGGTGGGATTGTGGTTGGTACAGACTCGATGGGCCGAATGGCCTCCTTCTATATGTAGGGATTCTATGGGCTAATCTAGAATGCAATGTTACTAAACATATTCATGGTTTTGCAATCTGTCTGTTAACTTCTCTTCTTTCATGGGACGTGGCCATTGCTGGCAGGGTCAGCATTAGTTGCCCATCTCAAATTGCCCTTGAGAAGGTGGCAGAGACCAATCCCTTGAACTGCTGCAGTCCCTCTGTGCACCCACAGAGCGATTATTGGACTCATTTTTGAGAGACCCACAGCATTTTATTATTAGTCTTGTCTTTTTCTCGCTCTATTTTTTTTTTAACAATTTTTCTATATTCAGTTGGGGAAGTGGTGATCTGTGCCAATGTTTTAATGCTCATTAAAATAAATGCAAAATACTGTGGATGCTGGAGGTCAGAAATAAAAACAGAAAGTGCTGGAGAAACTCAGCAAGTCGGGCAGCATCTGTGGATGTTTCGGGTCCAATATGATTCCTCTTTGGACTGAATTGCAAAAAGGTTCATAATGAACTCGAAACAGTAACGCTGTTCCTCTCCTCATGGTTGACACATGCTGGTATTTTTTCCGCCACTTCCTGTTTTTATTTTATTGCTTATCGCTCGTTGCCCTTGGCAACTTGATGGGAGGCCACCTTTTTGAATAGCTGTAATCCATGCAGTGAAGCTGTTAGTGGGGTGAAGATGAGTCTTTCTCACTTTGCAGAGAATAAATACGTAGGAGACTATCGTCTGTGATGTTTCTTTGACTAAGACTTTTTAACGTGTAATATGTATTGCTTTTAATGAAGGAATTTATGAAGCACAACACTCCTCAACAAAATAATCAGTGTCTGAGAAACTTTGACCTGTCGGAATACAGGCAGATCCTGAGTGACTTGGCGATCCACATTTACCAACAGCTCGTTCAGGTGATGGAGGATGATCTGCAACCGATGATCGGTAAAGACTGTTTACTTTTCATTTCTTTTACCTTCAACAATCAACTCTGGCTCATCAGGTGAAAAAAAAACATGTTCTTGTAGAAGGTCTTGTGCCATTCGAAATACATCCTCAATTTTCATCAAGAATAGTAGAACGTTAACCTAGCAGGAAATGTATGGGGCGGCACAGTGGTTTAGGAGAGGTGATGGCCAAGTGGTATTATCACTAGTCTATTAATCCAGAAACTCAGCTAATGTTTTGGGGACCCAGGTTCGAATCCTGCTACGGCAGAGGGGGGAATTTAAATTCAATTAAAATACCTGGAATTAAGAATCTACTGATGACCATGAAATCTTTGTCAATTGTCGGAAAAACCCATCTGATTCACTAATGTCCTTTAGGGAAGGAAATTAGCTGTCCTTACCTGGTCTGGTCGGCACGTGATTCCAGAGCCACAGCAATAGGGTTGATCTTCAACTGCCCTCAGGCAACTTGGAATGCTGACCACCCAGCAATGCCAATGTTCCTCAAATGAATTTTTTTTAAAAACTGCTGCCTCACGGAACCAGAGACCTGGGTTCGATTCCCAGCTTGGATCACTGCCTGTGTAGAGTCTATACATTCTCCCCATGTCTGCGAGGGTTCCCTCCGGGTGCTCCTGTTTCCTCCCACAGTCCGAAGGTGAACTGGTTAGGTGGATTGACCATGCTAAATTCTCCCTCGGTGAACCCAATCCCTTTGTGTTAACTAAGATTTTTAACAGTAACTTAATTGCAGTATTAAGGTATGCCTATGTGTGACATTAATAAATAAACTTTAGCATTTGGCATGAACAAGTTAAAGTTTACAGTTGAAATAGGATAAGATTCTAGTTATAGTACTGTGTTGTGTGTGTATGATATGAGTGTATTTGATAGAGTAAGATATGGAGCAGCACGGTGGTACAGTCGGTTAGCACTGCTGCCTCGCAGCGGCAGGGACCCGTTTTCCATTCCAGCCTCGGGCGACTGTCTGTGCGGAGTTTGCATGTTCTCTCCATGTCGGCTTGGATTTCCTCCAGGTGTTCCGGTTTCCTCCCAAAATCCAAAGATGTGCCGGTTAGGTGGATTGGCCGTGCTAAATTGCCCTTCAGTGTCGGGGGAGTAGTAGGATAAATATTTGGGGTTATGGGGATGGGGCCTGATTGGGACTGTTGTCAGTGCAGGCTCGATGGGCCAAATGGCCTCCTTCTGCACTGTAGAGATTCTATTCTATGGGCCGCCATTGAAAATAGACTTGTGTGCATAGCACACGTGACAGTGCAATCAAGTGATGGCATTATTTCTGATATACATGGCTGGATTGCCTGTTCCTGTGCAGACTTCTGTGTAACGTCAATGATTATATTAGCAAAAGTGGTGCCAGTCTTGTACTGAAACTAAGTCAAAATTATTATTGCTCCATTTTAGTACCGGGGATGCTGGAACACGAGAGTCTTCAAGGCATTTCGAGCATGAAGCCAACTGGACTGAGGAAACGATCTTCGAGCTATCGAGAAGAAATAAACAAGTACACCATCTCTTCCATTCTGCAGCAGCTGAGTTACTATTTCAGCACAATGTGTCAGCATGACATGGACTCAGAGCTGATCAAACAGACAGTGAAACAGCTCTTCTTCCTCATTGGAGCAATCACCCTCAATAACCTCTTCCTGCGAAAGGACATGTGCTCCTGCAGAAAAGGAATGCAGATAAGGTAAAGTCGGAAATGTTACAGGCACTTTCCTTTAGTACTTCCTCACAGAGAGTGAGCTGCATTAAATCTGTCAGCGATAAAACGTTAAGCCCCGCCTTAACTCTCTGCGCAAGATTGGGGTTGGCATGAGTTAAAATCTCGCCCAATGCGAGGAATTTTATGGCCTCGCTCGACTCGAGACTGGAAAATCCTAGCCACACAAATGGACAAATTTCAGACAAACAGAGCAGCTCAAAACTGGGCATCCATGGGGAGGTGATGGCCTAGTGGTATTATCGCTAGACTATTAATCCAGTGACTTAGCTAATGTTTTGGGGACCCAAGTTCAAATCCCGCCACAGCAGATAACCGAGAAACCATTGGTTGTTGGAAAAACCCATCAATAATGTCCTTCAGGGAAGGGAATTCACTGTCTTTACCTGGTCTGGCCTACTTGTGACTCTAGGCCCATAGCAATGTGGTTGACTCTCAACTGCTGTGTAAAATGGCCTAGCAAGCCACTCAGTTCAAGGACAACTAGGCGATAAATGCTGGCCAGCCAATGATACCTATGTCCCACAAATGGGAAAAAAAGAGGCACTATGGGCCATCACAAACTGTAACTTCATAGCCCAATGTATCCTCCACTCTTACCTTTACCACCAAGTTAGAGGATCAAGCTGGTAATATGAAGAGTGCAGAAGGTCACACAAAGAGCAGCTCCAGGTATGGGTTAATAGAAGAAACTGGATCAAAACTGGACCTGGGGTTGGGTGTTCACAGTAACTTCATTGCAGTGTGAATGTAAGCCTTCTTGTGACACTAATAAATAAATAAAAATAAAAGGTATGCCCTGTACAAAAAAGCAGGACAAATCCAACCCAGCCAATTACTTCCTAAGAGAGCAGTTAGGGCTTTGGTTTGACATTCCTTCGAAGAGACCATACCTCTGACAATGTAGCACCCCTTCAATATTGCATGGTGGCACAGCGTTTAGCACTGCTGCCTCACAGCGCCAGGGACCCGTGTTCAATTCCGGCCTCGGGTGACTGTGTGGAATCTGCACATTCTCCCTGTGCCTGCATGGGTTTCCTCCCACAGATTGCACTGTTGTTAACCCCTTCCACCAATTTACTGATGATAAAGACTGATGGGGCAGCAATTGACTGGGTGGGATTTGTCCTGCTGATGTGCAGGTTCAGTTGATTGGCCATATTAAATTGCCCTTAGTGTCAGGGGGGACTAGTAGGGTAGGTATGTGTGGTTACGGGGATAGGGCCTGGATAGGATTGTTGTCAGTGCAGGCTCGATGGGCCGAATGGTGGCCTATCAGGATTTTATGATTCTATGTTATGCTAGGACCCCTGGTTTGAACACGTGACCTCCTGGTGTAAGTGGTGACAGCACTGAGCTCAAGCTGAGGCTGTAATAAAAACAGAGATTCCTTGCTTTTCTGAATGGAGGGCTGTGACTAGCGGTGTTCCACAGTAATTAGTTATGGGACCTTTGTTAGTAGTGTTTATAAATGATTTTGAGGAAAATGTAGCTGGTCTGATTAGTAAGTTTGCAGACGACACAAAAATTGGTGGAGTTGCAGATAGTGAAGAGGATTGTCAGAAGATACAGCAAGATGTAGACGGGTTGGAGACTTGGGCAGAGAAATGGCAAGTGGAGTTTAATCCGAACAAATGTGAGGCAATGCATTTTGGAAGGCCCAATGCACGTAGGAATTATACAGTAAATGATAGAATATTAAGTGTTTTGACAAGCAGAGAGACCTGGGCATACATGTCCACCAATCACTGAAAGCGGCAATGCAGGCGGATAAAATAGTCAAGAAAACCTACGCCATACTTCATCGGTCAGGATATCGAGTATGAAGATTGGCAGGTCATGCTGCAGTTGTACAGAATCTTAGTTAGGCCTCATTTAGAATATTGTGTACAATTCTGATCGCCACACTATCGGAAGGATGTGGATGCTTTGGAGTGGGTACAGAAAAGGTTTACCAAGATGTTGCCTGGTCCGGAGGGTATTAGCTATGAGGAGAGATTGGATAAACTCGGTTTGTTCTCAGTGGAATGGCAGAGGTTGAGGGGTGATCTGATAGAGATCTTACAAGATTATGAGTAGCATGGACAGTGTGGATAATTGCCTAGGGTAGAAAAGTCAAGTACGAGGGGACATAGATTTAAGGCGAATGGGGAAAAGTTTAGAGGAGATGTGCGAGGCAAGTTTTTTACACAGAAGGTAGTGAATGTTTGGAATGCACTGCTGGGAAGGTGGTGGGAGCAGGAACGATAGCGTCAGTTAATGGGCAACAGGACGAATATATGAATAGGATGGGAATGGGAGGATACGGACTATATAAGTGCATATGGTTTTAGTTTAAGCAGGCATCATGATTGGCACAGACATGGAGGGCCAAAGGGCCTGTTCCTGCACTGTACTTCTCATTTTCTTTGTTTTTTTTGTTCTTGTATTTGTGACGTTGAAGTGCGATACCCTGTTACGGATCATGTACTTGCGATGAAGTTGATATAAAACGTTAATGGAGACTGCAGGGTTGTAAAAATAAACCTACCACATTACCCAGGCGCTGTGAATGATGTAAGGATGACTGTATTTTTCTGTAAACACTTATTCTAACGTACAAACTATTTGTATAGTACACAAAACAATTAAAGTAATACTTTACAAGTGGCAATAAAACACTTTTGCCACCAACACAGATGCCTGCCATCAAGAGAGGAGACTAAAGGACAGGGAGAAATGTGTACAGGGCATTAAACTTGTGGCAAAGGCACTATCATAAAATATCATTTATATTTACAATGATATTTTACTAAACTAATGGAGATACTATTAATCTCAGCCTTTGTGTATTAAACGGTGTTATTTGCAATGCACATTTAGTGTCACATAATTGAAACTGGCCTGACGGTTTGAATCCATAATCGCCTTGTCCCAGTCATGTGTTAATGTCTAGTTCAGTTTATCTTTAGTGAAAAATTTCTTTCTTTTTGACACAGGTGTAATATTAGCTACCTGGAAGAGTGGTTGAAGGATAAGAATATGCAGAGTAGCAATGCAAAAGAGACTCTGGAGCCACTCTCTCAGGCTGCCTGGCTGCTTCAGGTCAACAAGACAACAGACGATGATGTAAAAGAAATATGTGAAAGATGTTCTTCTCTCTCAGCCATGCAGGTCTGCTTTTAGCTTTGTGTTCCGATTGACTTCTCTCTCAGTTGCTGTCAGACAGATTTTAATCCTCTGTCTCCGAATGTTCCCTCTTTTCCGTCTCAATCCTTCAGTCGGAGATATTTCTTCATTTTTATTTTTCTGATTTGTTTTAGTTTGGTTTCTGGTTTGTCTTTATATAATTGCCCTTGATTTATCAGGACTTCAGATGTCACAATAATTTTTTTTTACAGAGGGCAGCCTGTGAAAAATTGTTGCTGAACTATTCTCACTATAGAGAACAACACAGAATATTGTGATGTTATCTTAGTTCACCAAATTAGCCACTCCCAGTAGTTATTTTTTTCAAGTTAAACAGTTAATATTTTTATTTTTAGCACATCTTCACACACATTTTTTCCCCCTTTGAGGAATAGTAGGGAAGCAGGAGAAGGATTGAACTGAGTCAGGAACTTCTGTGGCCAATAAGTCCTGATCTTAGAATCATGGAATCTCTACAGTGTAAGAGGAGGCCATTTGGCCCATCGAGTCTGCACTGATTCCCTGACAGAGCATCCCATCCAGGCCCTACCCCGCAGCCAGCCCATTAATCCACCGAATCTACACGGCTTTGGACACTAAGAGGCAATTTAGCATGGCCAATCCATCTAATCTGCACATCTTTAGATTGTAAGAGGAAACTGGAGCACCCGGAAGAAACCCACGTAGACACGGGGAGAACATGCAGAAGCCACACAATCACCCAAGGCCAGAATTGAACCCTGGACTTGAACCCAGAGCTTCTGGTAGGATGGGGATGCTATCCACAATGCCACAAGACCTCCATCAGGGAAGAGTAGGGACAGGTTCTTCCCTGCTGCTGTCAGACTTTTGAATGGACCTACCTTGCATTAAGTTGATCTTTCTCTACACCCTAGTTATGACTGTAACACTACATTCTGCACTTCTCATTTCCTTCTGTATGAATGGCATGCTCTGTCTGTATAGCACGTAAGAAACAATACTTTTCACTGTATACTAATACATGTGACGATAATAAATCAAAAAGGGAATTTACATATACAGGCAGGGCGCACAGCTGAGGTATCAAATGAATACTTTGCCAAGAGAGTAGATGCTATCCAGGATATGGTAACAGATAAGGAAATTCTGCCCCTAAAAGGGTTCAGAATTAATGAGGAGGAAGTGTAGAATAGACTGTCAGTGCTGAAAGTTGACAAGGTACAGCGTTCGGATGAGACACTTCCCAGGATATTGAAGGAAGTGAGAATGGAAATTGTGGAGGCACTGACTACAATCTTCCAGTCTTCCCTAGACTCTGGGGAGGTTCCAGAGGACTGGAGAATTGCAAACATTATGCCCTTGTTCAAAACAGGTTGTAAGGATAGCCCCAGCAATTACAGGGCAGTCAGTTTAACATCACTAATAGGCAAGCTTCTAGAAACAATTATTTCGGATAGAATTAGTAGTCACATGGGAAAATTTGGGTTGAATAGGAAAAGCCGGCATAGATTTTTAAAGGGGAAATCGTGTTTAACTATCTTGGAGTGTTTTCTGGAGGTAACAGAAAGGGTCAGTGAGGATAATGCAGTTGATGTGGTGCACATGGACTTTCAAAAAGGCATTCGATACAGTCCCACGCAATAGACTTGTGAGAAAAGTTATAGGTCTTGGAATTAAAGTGACAGTAGCAATGTGGATACAAAATTGGCTGAATAATAGGAAGCAGAGAGTAACGATCAATGAATATTTTTCAGTGTGGAGGGTGGTTTGTGTTTGAATTTTCCAGGGGTCAGCGTTGGGACCTTTGCTTTTTCTGATATAGATTAACGATCTAGAACTTGGTGTGCGGAGGACAATTTCAATGTTTGCAGATGAACAAAACTTGAAAGTATTGTAAACTGTGAAGCAGGTAGTGTAACTTCAAAAGGACATAGACAGGTTGGTGGAGTGGGCATCGAATCCCTACAGTGCAGGATGAAGCCATTCATCCCATTGAGTCTGCACTGACTCTCCAACAGAGCATCTTACCCAAGCCTTATCCCTGTAACCCTGTTTATTTACCCCACTCATTTCCCTAAGCTATACATCTTGGGACACTAAGGGGCAGTTTAGCATAGCCAATCAACCTGGCCTGCACATCTTTGGACTGTGGAAGGAAACCCATGTAGACACAGGGAGAATGTGCAAACTCCACACAGGCAGTCATCCAAGGCCGGAATTGAACCCAGGTCCCTGGAGCTGAGAGGCAGCAATGCTCACCACTGTGCCACACTGGACAGATAAGAAACAGATGAAGTTTAATGTGGAGAAATGTGAGGTGATCTATTTTTATAGGAAGAACAGGGAGAGACAATATGAATAAAGGTAAAATGCTTAACGGCATGGGGGACCGGTAGCACTGTGGTTAACACTGCTGATCCAGGGACCTGGGTTCGAGTCTCAGCTTGGGTCATTGTCTATGTGGAGTTTGCACATTCTCCTCGTGTCTGGGTGCCCTGGTTTCCTCCCACAGTCCAAAGATGTGCAGGTTAGGTTGATTGATTGACTGGGATGGGATTGGATTGGACCTGGTTGGTGCAGACTTGATGGGCCAAATGGCCTCTTTCTGCACTGTAGGGGGGTTCTATGATTCTTAATGGGATGCAGAAGCAGCAGGATCTGGGAATTTCTATGCATAGATCATTGAAGGTGGCAGGACAGGTAGCAAGTAGTTAATAAAGTATATAGTATTCAGGAATTTATTATTTGGGGCATAGAATATAAGAGCAAGGAGATTATGCTGAACTTGTACAGACATTAGTTAGACCTCAGCTGAAATATTGTGTATAGTTTTGGGTGCCACACTATAGGAAGGATATTGGAGAGAGTGCAGAAGAGGTTTACAAGAATGGTTCCAGGGATGAGAAACTTCAGCTATGAGGATAGATTGGAGAAGTTGGGACTGCTGTCCTTGGAGAGAAGGCAGCTAAGAGGAGATTGGATAGAGTAGAGTAGAGAGAGAGAGAGAAACTGATCCTTCTCGTAAGAGTCAAGAACGAGAGGGTACAGATTTGAAGTGATTTGCAAAAGAAACAAACATGACGTGAGAAAAATGTTTTTCACACAATGAGTGATTTGGGTTTGGACTGCACTGGCTGGGAGTCTGGTGGAGGCAGAAGCATTCAGGAGGGTGTTGGATGACCAATGTGTAGGGGAAAAGGCAGGGGAATGGCACTAAACCATGATGCGCATTTGGGAAACTGGTGCAGTCACGATGGGCCAAATGGCCTCCTCCTGCACTGGAACCAGTCTGTAACCGTTATGGATAAGAAAACATTTTTTAATGTGGAATGTCTGCCTATGCTTCAGTACTTTATTTCAACAGATCGTCAAGATTTTGAATTCCTATACACCCATTGACGATTTTGAGAAACGTTTGGCTCCAGCCTTTGTGCGCAAAGTTCAGGTGAGTGAAAGTAATAATTGGTGATTAAACCCAATTTCAAAGAACAGGACAGGAACTGACCATGATGCCCTGACCAAACCAAAAAAAAAACACCACCTATCCTTACTCGATCCCTCTATCCCCTCTCCACTCATGTACCCATCCAAATGCCCCTTAAATGTTGTTAATATGCCTGCTTCCACCACCACCTCTGGCAGTGCCTGTCCAGGCATCCATAACTCTCTGCGTGAAAAACTTCCCCTGCGCGTCTCCCTTAAACTTCCCCCTCCCATGATCTGCAGAAGAGGGCACTGGAGAGTCTTGGCTCGAGGAAGGTGTTCAGGGAGAGAAGTTTTGGTATAAGCTGAGCAAACTTCATTGTTCTTATTTTTCTTCCAGTCACAATTGAACAGTCGTGGAGATGGAGCAACGTTAATCATTGATCCCAAGTATCAGTTTCAAGTGACTTTTCCATTCAGTCCATCCCAGCAGGCGTTGGAGAAAATCCAGATTCCCAGCAGCTTCAAGCTAAACTTCCTTACTAGGATCTAAAGCATTGACTGTACAGAACACTTGTGGAAAATCTTGAAGAAAGGAGTTACTTTGAAAACTAATACCAAAGATACTGATGGTCTGGATTATGTTGTTTCTTCCTGATTTGGAGATGCTGGCATTGGACTGGACTGGGACAGTGAGATGTCTCATAACACCAGGTTAAATTGGTAGCTTGAGCTTTGAGTGCTGTTCCTTCATTGGATGAGCGAAGGCTTGGGGTCATACTGTCTGAAGTCTGAACAGGTAATCAAGCCTTTACAGGTACAGACAATGCAGTCCAACTCACATTCCAACCATTATCTTGCAATTGAGTCTGTCTATAAAAAGGCTGTTTGTGAGCCTAACCTTTCACTCAGCTGATGAAGAAACAGCACTCTGAAAGCTCATGATGCCAAATAAACCCATTGGGCTTTAACCTGGTGTTCTTACTCATGCTCAAATAATTCATTCATTTGAGGAAAAAGTAAGTTTTTTATATTGTTATTTTTAAAAATGCAGTCTATTTTTACAAAATATAGCACCTATTGGTGCAGACTTGATGGGCCAAAGAGCCTTTTCTGACTCTGATATCCAGGACTAATTAACTGCTCCTACAAGTACAGTATTTACATTTTTCTGAAGGTTCCATGAAATTATTTCACATATGGCTGCAGACTTGTATTGCACAATGTTTTGTACAAGGGCAAAAGCAAAATGATTTTTGTTATGTTAAGAAATTATTCTCCCAACATTATTAACTAGTGGTTTCAAGCAAAATGGTTTGGGCTGTACAGATAAAGCTTTTATAAAAGAGAGTGTGTAGAAATGTAACATGTTGAGAAACCAGAGAAGTGGAAAGACAGATAATCAACCTATTTATCAGAACCATGTACAGAATATACTTTAAAAACTTTATACCATGAGTGTTGCTCAATGACAGAAAATAAAGAAAGATATCCAACAGTGTCTTGTTTGTGTGACCAGGTGAGGTGCACTGCCTCAGTTATGTGAACTTCAAACTGTTTTACTTTGCAGTTTCCCCAGATTGTGCTTGCTTCTGAATTTAGCACAAGTGATGCAAGACTGACAGTTGCCCATTGAGTTGTTTCTCTGTCCACCTGCTGAAACTGACTGCTGCAATGATTGTTAAATTAGGAAGTTGTGGATTAAAGCCTCAGTCCAAAGACATGTCCCTGCAGTTCTGTGGGACTGTAGTGAGATGTGGCATCAAGGTCCAATCTACACTCTTGGCTGAACATAAGTCATGTAGTACCACAGAATTTATAGGTTGAAGCTTGCTGCACAATTTCAGAGGAAGTTCTCATTGTGTCCTGACCAATAAATATTAGTCACAACAGGACCAAAACAGATCATCTGGCCAAAAGCAAAGTACTGCAGATGCTGGAATCAAAAACAAACATGCTTGAAAATCTGTGGGGGTAACAAAGGACAGAGGATCCTCCAGACTCAAAGTTGGCTGTACCCCCCCCCCCCAAAAACACACAGTAGGTCTGGCAGCAGCTGAGTTTTTCTTGGCTTTTTCTGCAGTCTGTTTTTGTTATTTGTAAAACTGTCTAATTTGGCACATTTCTGGATGTTGTGAAATGCTCAGTGATGCCCAGAGGCCCTCAAGAAGCCAAATCCTCATCATTTCCTGAACATTTGTATTTTCTGCCAAGAACTTGACCTTCATGAAATATTAAAAACAACAATTTTAGTTTCTAGTGTTATTAGAAAACATACTTCTGAAGTGGTTTTTGATCCACACTAATGCAGAAATTGAGAAACAAAGCAGTGGCATTTTAACAAATGTCTGTAAATGTATTACTTGTCACAAGTGGCTTACATTAGCACTACAATTAAAAGTTAGTGAAAATCCAATAGTTGCCACACACCAGCACATTGAGGGAGAATTTAGTATGGCCAATGCACCTAACTAGCATGTTTTTAGACCATGGAGGAAACTGGAGCACTTGGAGGAAACTCAGACATGGGGAGAATGTGCAGAAACCACTGACAGTGACCCATGCCAGGAATCAAACCCACATCTTGTGCTGATTGAGTACTAAATCACTGCCACCATGTTCTCACCTTGTGGTGGACAACATGTCTGGTGACTTTGTAACCAGATGAAGATTTCCTTTGGTATTCCTGAAAGAACTAGGTTGAATTGGCTAGAAATGCTAAACAAGCAGATTGTCGTCGCTGTTTTCACTATGTTGTGTAGGAAGCAGTCTGTTGCATTAGTAACTAACTGTTACTTAAATTTGAGACATTCCTGATCCACACTGACAAGACAGGGCTCTTACCTCCTGTCTTGGGTGTAAATCAACATGATCCAAGCTGATTGGAGTAGGCATAGCTGCTCCTCCAAGGCTTGATCTCATTTGCATCTTAGCAAGATGCTGATTTTAAAAACTGCAGCAAATGAAGCTGAAGTGTAGCCTAATGACTTCAATCAAGCACAGCATGTTGATACTGCACTTGATCTTAGCCAAAAGGCAGTTTTACTTAACTACAAAATATTTACTTCCAAACTGTTCTGGGCAAACAGAACTGAACCAAAATGATTCAGTACACTTTATTCACAGCCTCACTGTTTTCTTGCTGCTCCCAGATCATTAGCATTGAACCTCTACTTTGTTAGACTGAACCATTTATGCTTCTTTCCTGAATGCACTAGATGGCAGTATATTCCATTGAGTGCACAATTTTTATTCTAGGATGGGTTCCATAAAATTAGTTCATGGCTTGCTTGGCTTCACTAGCTGTGTCTCCTGGAGTCTTTCCTTTGCCAAAGCTAATTGTCTTAAAATTAGATCATGCAACTCCAAATTCATCCTTCCTTCTGAGAGGATAGATTTTGCACCTTAGCATCTCTTGTTACCTTTGCAAGATTTCCCCCACCTGTTGTGATGGAATAGCTTGCAACTTAAGTACATTTGCTGTTTCACAAACTAGAAATGGTGCCTCTAATGCTTAGGATGCAGTAATCAGCAATATCTTCCTCACTGACAAGTAGTGACACTTAGCTTCAAACTTATTTGAAAACTATTTTAATCTTCACATTTTAATTTCTTTCAGACTTTTCTCCACATACCTCCATTTCTGATTAGTTCTTTCAGAACTGTTGTGTTTCCAAGAGCTATAATTTAACTCAGAGTCACACTGTCTGCACCTGGGCTTTTTCAATGTCAGATGGCTTTGACCCATGTTTCCACCATGAATACAGCTTGGCACTGTGCCAAATTTGCCTGCAATTCTCAGCATTCAATGGATCTAAATGGAGATTACACTGAGTGTGCTTGTAGAAGGGGGAGGTAGTGGGACAGCAGTATCACTGGATTAGCAATCCAGAGCTGAAGACTTAGGAGTTCAAAATCTTGCCATGGCTGAGAATGGCATTTAAATTCAATTAAACAAATCTGGAATTAAAAGCTGGTCTGTGTAATGGTCACCATGAAGCTATCATTGACTTTTGTAAAAACCTGTCTAGTTCACTAATGTTGTTTAGAGGGGGAAAGTTTGTCATCATCTGGTCTGGCCTAAATGAAATTCTAGGTCCAGTGTTCTTCCTGTAATCAGTGAGGATAGAGATGCTTTAGTGGGATTTGGACAGGCTGAGTGTGGGCATCTGCAAGGTAGATACAGTATAATGTGGATAAATGTGAAGTTATCCACTTTGGTAGTAATAATGCAAGATTACTTGAATGGGTGTAAATTGAGGTGGATACTCTTTTCAAAAGATGTGGAAAGAGAGTCATACCCTGGTCAAGTTCTAGGTTCCATTGTGCTTTATTTCTCAAACTCCCAACAAATTAGGTTAGAAAAAAGCTTACCTGTTCTCAGAGTCTTTAGGTTAGGGGACACTTCATGTTAGTGTCTTGGGTTTCCTCATTCAAGTGTATTGATTAAAACAAACCTTCCCCACAGCCTGCTTCTGGTTTCTTGCTGCCCTGGAAAAAACCAAAAAGTTAATAAAATTAAAAGCTCTTACTTCCAGCTCTCCTCAAATTGCTCCCCTCTGCCTGCTTTGCTGGAAGAATGAGATTGAAATTAAACAAGGTAGCAAGGCAGATGTACTAGGATCATTTAAGACTTATCTAGATTGCCAGATGAATAGACTGGCAATAGAGGGATACAAACAGATGGTCCAGTTAGGAACACTGGATCAGTGCAGGCTTGAAGGGCCAAAGGGTCTGTGCTGTATTGTTCTTTCACCCTCTTCCATCCACCCCCACACTTTGTATACAGAATAGTCTCATTAGCAATAGACTGTTTTAATGAGGGCAGTCATGCCTCAAATTTGGTTGTGTTGAAGTGGTGACAAAATGATTTATGAGGGAAGGGCCATGGATGTCATCTACATGGATTTTAGTAAAGCATTGACAAGGTCCATCATGGCAGGCTGGTGCAAGAGGGTTAAATTTTGTGGGATCAAAGGTGAACAAGCTAGATGGGTACAGAACTGGCTTGGCCACAGAAGACAGGGTAGCAGTGGAGTCTGATTGCAGGTCTGTGACTAGTGATGTTCTGCAGGACTCTGTATTGGGACCTCTGCTGTTTGAGATTTATATAAATGATTTGGAGATGTAATAGCTGGTCTGATAGTTTGTGGATGACAGATTGCAGGAACTGTGGGATAGTGATGAACATGTCAGAATACAGCAGGATATGGATAGGCTGGAAAATTGGGCAGAGAAACAGCAGATGGAAATTAATCCAGATAAATGTGAAGTGATGCATTTTGATAGATTAATGCAGGGGGAGCTATACAATAAATGGCAGGACCATCAGGAGTATAGATGGAGGGATCTGGGTGTGCAAGTCCACAGATCCTTAAAAGGTGGCCACACAGGTGGAAAAAGTTGAAGGCATATGGCATGCTTGCTTTTATTGGATGGGGCATAGACTGCAAGAAACTACACATTGAGAATGTAGCCCAACCCATTCTCCCATCCATTGATTCTGTCTATGCTTCCTGCTGCCTTGGCAAAGCAGTCAGCATAATTAAGGGGCCCATGCACCCTGGACATTCTCTTCCACCAGAAAGATGGAAAGTCTGAGCTCACATCAACCCACTCATGAATAGCTTTCTCCCTGCCACTATCAGACTTTTGAATGGACCTACTTCACATCAAGTTGATCTTTACTCTGTAGCTATGACTAACACTACATTCTACACTCTTGTTTCCCCTCAGATGCTTTGTCTGTATATACAAGAAAATACTTCTGTATACTAGTTCACATGACAATAATAATCAGTAAATACTATAGCTGGGAGAAGGAGGTGTAGGAGACATTGTTACACAGTTCAGTGTGAGGTCACCCACTTTCATCCCAGAAAGATGTTTGCTAACTAGATTCCCTGGTCAGCCTCTTCTCACCTATCTCCAAAAGGAGGCAATGGCCTTGTGGTATTATTAATCCAGAAATTTAGCTAGTGTTCTGGGGGTCCTAGGTTGGAATCCCAGCACAGATGGAGTAGGCTTGAGGCTGACTGAGCTATTCCTGCTCCTTGTTCCTATGACCAAATGACATCTCAAAACAAAGAAAAATCATTCTCCACAATATATTGTGTTTCCTGGGAAGATCCTTTGTTGATTGAATGCACCCAAGTGCCTACTTGCAGAGAGCCATTGCTGCTGCTCAAGAAGGTTGTGTATAGGATTTCTCCTGTAAGAAAGGAGAGATTCCAAACCTGAAGGATGGAAGGAAGGAGGAGCCATTATTGCCTGCCTGCTATCCAGCCTTTGTGACTGCCTGTTGTCTGGCCACTGGAGGGTGCTGAGGAGAGCAAGGGAAGGAAGTCAGTTTTTTTTTTCCATCCACAGGAGGGAGGACTGCACAATTTTGAAACAACAAATCAAAAGACTGAGTGGTTGGGCTAGTGCCCTTGTAAGAACATAAATAGGAGTAGGCCATCTAGCCCCTCAAGCCTGCCCTGCCATTCAATAAGATCATGGCTGATCTGAAGTGGCTCAGTTCCACTTTCCCGCTTTCTCCCCATAACCCTTAATCCCCTTGCCTACCAAAAACCTACCAGTGTCTTAAAAATATTTAGCGAGGCAGCCTCCACCATTTCAACAGGCAGAGAATTCCAGAGATTCACTGCCCTTTGAGTGAAGAAGTTCCTCCTCAACTCTGTTCAAAACTGCCCACCTCCCCTTATCTTGATGTGGTGCTCTCTAGTCCTGCTGTCCTTTGAGCAGGAAGAATCTCTCTACCTCTACCCTAACCATCCCCTTCATCTTATGTCTCTACAAGATCCCCCCTCATCCTTCTAAACTCCAACAAGTACAAGCCCAGTCTATTCAGCCTCTCTTCATAGATCAACCCTCAACTCCAGTATCAGCCTAGTAAACCTCCTCTGCACTCCCTCCAAGGCCAAAATATTCTTGTGCAAGAGTGGTGACCAAAACTGCACAGTACTCCAGCTGCAGTCTCACCAGTGCCCTGTACAGTTGCAGCAAGACCTCCCTACTTTTATATTCTATCCCCCCCTTGCTATGAAGGCCAGCATCCCATTTGCCTTCCTGACCACCTGCAGACTGGGTTTTTGTGACTCATGCACAAGGACCCCCAGGTCCCTCTGCACCATAACATGCTGCAGCTTTTTGCCCTTTAAATAGTAGTCCCTCCTACTATTATTCCTGCCAAAGTGAATAATCTCACTTGCTAACATTGTTAGCCATCTGCCAGGTCCTCACCCACTTGCTTAAGTGAGTGGGTGAGGACCTTGTCTTCAAAAGTTGGTGTTTGGAAAGGGGGGGGAAAGAGGAGGAAGATTTCCATCTGCAGGGGGGTGGTGAAGACACCCTGGACTTGGACTGTTGCACCCAGGAGGGCTGAAGGAACAAAGTCCCCCACCCACTGCTGCTGCCCCTAACATTGACATCCACTCCCTCCTGAGGAGGCCAGCCCTCCTCAGTGCTTTGTCCCTCATCCCCCTCCTGCTCCTCCAACTGGGGAAGAGCACCAGAACCTTCACTGACCCCACCCTCATTCCCTCTGACCCTGCCCCACCACCTGGGTCAAGGGCCCCATTACTCATCCCTCCCCACAACCCAACCCCCACCCCTCCCCATGGAGGCATGCACTGCCATACATCTAGGCAGTCTTGGTGGGTGTAGCACTCCTCAGATAAACTATAGCAGCCTTGACAATGTGGTGGCAGCCAAAGCCCCCTATTGCTCCCAAGGCCCTGCCACCATTTATACTAATCACAAATCAGCTCAGGGTCAACTGCTATGCCCAGAGGCCTGTGAGGGCAGTGGCTGGGGCTGTTGTGGCCTCCAAGGTATATGACAGGGCTGTATTCTTTTAAGTGAGTGGGTGGTCCACCTTGCCCTGGAAGAGGGGCTCAATGGTGGCAGGATAATCCTGGGTGGACCCACTTGAGGCCTCCACCACAAACTTGTCATTGACCATCCTGGTCCCTTTGACCCCTTCCCCTGGCTTTGTCACCAACCTCCAGAGGCCCCCCATGTAGTTCTGGGACAACCAGCAGCACTGGGTCCCTGCATCTCCCATGAGATCAGTCAAGGTCTTGTGTCTCTGCACACAGGTAGGCACCTTCTACCTGCAGAGGTAACTTTATATTGAGCCTCCTTCATGGTGTGTATTGATGTATTTCTTCTGCCAGTTGCATGGCCTGAATTATAAAGTGCAACTCCTACATATAAATCTGGGGCACAGACCTTGCAGGAGTTGCCTGTGTTTTACCAGGACCTCCTCACTGTCTGGAACCTGGTTGCCTTGCAACACAGCTCTCCCATCAGGGGATGTGGCTCTTGTGCCAGAGCTGCTGCTCAGAAATCACTTCTCCAGCTGTATAACTTTGGGTGGCTGCTGGAGAAGGCTGTGGATGCTGGATGAGCCCCCATGTGCTGGCTGAGTGTGAGGGGGTGCCTGTCTGGCACATGACCAAAGCCATCTAAGACCTAGGCTGGTTGTGCTCAAGCCCTGAACATGCATATGGTCTTGGTGGTGCAGGATCCCACTCGAGTGTTTGGGCAGGATCCCATTGCATGCATGCCTGCACTGCCTTGAGACCATATGCACATTTGGGGCTGAGCATGACTGTCCCAAGGTCTTGATGGCTTTGGTCATGTGTTCACTACTGCATCCTCACCTGTTGCACAGATACATCTTGTTGCTGCTGGTGGCAGAGGTCCCTGTATGGGGGGGGAATTGCCCCCCCAATTATCTTGGGGACCTGGGGGTGGAGGGCGATGCATGCAGCAGCTCTATACAGTTGTAGGTTATGTGGGCTCCCAAAATTGCCCCTTCTGTAGCCTTGAGTCTGTAGACCATGTTCTGTGTTTTAGGTTGTAATCTTTTCCTGAAAAACCCTTTGATGCTTTGCACTTCAGTCCCATGCTCCTGAAGTATGGGCACCTGGTGCAGAGGGTGGGTCTGGATGGTAACCTCCTTATGAGCCTGCTCCTGGTGAAGTGTGTCATTAATGAGTTGTCCATCCTGACACTGCCCCTCTACCACAGGCATGTTTGTGGCCAGCTGTCCCTGCAGTGTTAATGCAAACCTATTGTGACAAGTTTTTAAACTGAGGAATTTTGGGAAAGGACTGCATAACTAAATAACAGTTAATGAGCTGATTTGTCCAGTAATGGTCTCCAATATCATCCCAGTGATTCTAATACTCAGCATGCTGCTCCATGGACTAATTGCTACTAAATTAGTCACCTTCCCCTCCCCAGTAGAGGAATGAAGCCTTTCCCCTCAGCAGGATGAATGGAGCATGGTCTGGAGCAATGCAGAGAGCTCTGCAGTTGAAGAATGTGAACCAGAGTCTGTTGGATCAGCAGAAACTCTGGGAACACTGACTCATGCAAGTTTAACCCCCCCACCTGTACATCTTGTTGTTTGAGCCCTGACTTTTAACCCAAGTAATTGCCTTTCTAATCAGCCAGATTGTTAACCAAGTTTGTCAAGGAAATTTAGTCTTTTATTCTGGGTAACAGCAGTGAAAATGAACACGTGACCAACTGCACACTGGTTTCCTTCAAGGACATCTTCCTACTGGTCTACAATAGCAGGAGATTCCTTTGAACAGGAAATGTGCAGATCAGTTACACAGAAATCTTTGCATGTTGAACAAGATAGCAAGAGGCAAGTGAATCAAGAGAAGTGAGTTTTGAATTGCACTAAAAAACAAGAATGTGTCCAATACTTCCAAATTGGATAAGTTAGTGGTGTGAGATGATATTGGAATCTAATTCCCCATGGCAGAGTTCCATTGTTTTGTTTCCCATGTGGGTTTCTTCTGCAAAGGTCACCTACACTGAACCTGATCATGAAATAGATCCATTCTGGAGGCAGTAATGTTTCTGACCCACTCACTCCAGTTTAATGAATTGTGGGTAGAACCAGAATTGTGCATTACATCTGGATAACAGAACTCTCATTTCTCCTGACTTCATGGAGTCTCTACTTGGATGACCAAGAATCTTGGAGATTGTCAACTTGGGGACTGGGAGCCCCCAAGAAGGGCAGGGGAGTGTACTGTTTGAGGGTCACCCTCTGAGTCTTGGGAATGAAGTTTGATCCATTGACTGTGCCCCACTCCCTACTCAGCTATTGCTGCATTTGGAAGTATTGGACAAATTCTCGTTCTTTGCTGCAATTCAACAACTGGGCTCATTTCTCTTGATTCACTTGCCTCTTGCTATCTTGTTCAGCATGCAAAGGATCTCTAACTGATCTGTTCATTTCCTGTTCAAAAGGAATCTCCTGCTATTGTAGACCAGTAGGAAGATGTCCTTGAAGGAAAGGAGTGTACAGTTGGTCACAAGTGTTCATTTTCACTACTGTTACCCAGAATAAAAGACTAAATTTCCTTGACAAACTTGGTTAACAATCTGGCTGATTAGAAAGGCAATTACTTGGGTTAAAAGTCAGGGTTCAAACAAGATGTACAGGTTGGGGGGTTGACCACAAGTGTGGTATTATGAGGGCCTCAAGGTACCATCAGCATTGGCATAAACACAATGGGCTGAATGGCCTCCCTCTGCATTGTAGGATAAGGGCTGGAGGAGTCTGGGTTACCCAGGGTGGTTCTATGCTGACCTGTGATGCAATTAATGCATCTTGAATTGCTTCACAGATGGCCCAGACAAACATTCTACATTACTGCAGTGTGTAGAGCAACTCTGGAGCAGGATGTATTCACCTCCAGCCACAGACTATCTGGCCTGTTCAAAATAAAATCCTGTTCCTCTCAAGCAGTCGCTCACAAAGAATCTCAACTTTGTTTGGAGGCACAAGATACTCATACCCCACTTTTTTTTCCCTCCCACAAACCTCAGGCTCAGTAGGATACCAGTTTCCTTTCAAAAGGACTTTCTTCATCTTTCTGGTAAAAGATGTTTTTTCCAGGAATGGCAGTCAGACTCTGGCATTGTTTATCAAATGCTTGTGGAACACCACAATAAAAAGGTTTGATAGAGAGCCACAAAATTCTAGACAGACAAGAATACTGACCATGAGCCAGTAATGTGGCAGCCATATTAACACTTAACCCTAGTGTGGTACCAGCATTCAAGGGAAGTCACCTCACCCACTTACAGCCTTAACCCTAATGCACACTGCCCAAGCCCAATGCCTCAGATTGGCCCTCATCCTCATGCAGCCTCAGTGGGCACCCTGTGACAGAAAGACTCTAGACCCAAACTGTCTGGGTATGAGTTATGTACACAACTAACAGGTTTGATCACAATTCCATTGTTTCCACTGCATTAACAGAAATGCACAGAATCAAAACCTGCCTGGACATGTGGCTAATATTAGTAGTATAAATAATCAGACAGCATTTGTTACACATGCATAAAACCAAACTGAAGGCATCTAAACTCAGCAGTTCAATTTCCCCAGGGATTAACAGATCTCCAGCTGGGTTTGGAAGAAATCTGGTGGAGATTTGAAATTCAAGAACCCCCAACATTACAGCACAGGAACAGGCCCTTTGGCCCTCCAAGGCCTGCACTGACCATACTGCCCAACTTAAACACCCTATGCTTCCAGGGACTATATCCTTCTATTCCCATCATTCATATACTTGGGAAATATGTCCTTTAAAAGTCACTATTGTATCCACTTCTACCTCCCCTGGCAGCAAGTTCTAGACACCCACCACTCAAATCTGTCTTGTACATCTTAACTTGTCCCTTGCAACTTAAACCCATGTCCCCTAGTAATTGACTCTTACACCCTGGGAAAATGTTTTCATTATCCACACTTCAATCTTGTAGGCTTTTCAGGTCTCCCTCAACTTGTTGCTCCAGTGAGAACAAACTAACTTTCTCCAACTTCAGCTAGTGCCCTCCATACCAGGCAACATCCTGGTAATTTTCTGTACCCTCTCCAAAACCTCCCCATCCTGTTAGTGTGGACACCAGGATTGAACACTATTCCAGAAGCAGCCTCACTAAAGTTCTATAAAGTTAGAACATGACTTACCAATTTTTAAATTCAATATCCTGGCTGAAGGCAAGCATGCTGTATGCCTTCTTGACTACTGTCTCCAGTTGCAGTGACCTGTGTACCTGTACACAGTAGTATATATAGTAGTAGTAGGGACCTGTACACAGGTCCCTTTGCCTATCAATAGTCCTAATAAGGAGTTAATGGTAGAATCCTTATTAGGCCTTCCAAAATGCATTACCTCATTTGTCTGGATTAAACTCCATCTGCCATTTCTCTGCCCAAGTCTGCAACTTATCTATATCCTCTATGGTCCTCATTGCCACCTGCAAATCCACATTTGGTCTGCAAACTTATCCGGTTTGGATTTTCCTCTGAACCATTTATATTACAAACAAGGTCCCAGCACTGATCTGAGGAACACCACTTGTCACAGCCCTCCATTCAGAAATATACCCTTCCACTGTTTGGCTCTGTCTTTGACAGCCAGTTTTGTATCCATCTTGCACAACCTCACCTTCTGCATCAGTCTGCCATGAGGGACTTGTCAAAAGCCTTTCATAAGCCTTCATAGGCCATGTTGACAACACCCACTGTCCTACCCTCAACTTGTCACTTCCTCAAAAAGTTGATCAAGTTAGAGACATGACCTCCCTTTCTCAAAAAGGATGTTACCTCACTTATTTCCAAGTGGAAGTAAATCCTGTTACAAAGAATCCTTGCCAATAATTGCCCTACCACTGATACCAGACTCACTGGTCTGTAACTGCTGATTCTTAATACCCTGATGATTAGATATTCTCCAATTCTCTGGGGCCTCCCCTGTAGTCAGTGAGGATACAAAGATTTCTCTCAAGGCCCCAGCAATTTCCTCTTGCCTCAGTATTCTGGGGACTTGTCTACCTTAATGTTTAAGAACCCCAATACCATCACCTTTTTGATCTCAAAATGACTCAAACTATCTACACATCCTTTCCCAGACTCAATCCACCAAGTCCTTCTCTTTGGTGAATACTTCAAAGTACTATTAATACCTCACCCATTTCCTCTGGCTCCACAGATTCCCTCCCTTGTCCCCGAGTGGGCCAACCCTCATCTTTAGTGTGTAAAAAGCCTGGGATTCTCCTTAATCCTGTTGGCCAATGCTTTTTTGTGACCTTTTAATTCCTACTGCTTGCTTAAGTTTTTCTACTTTCCTTGTATGCCACCCTTGTGTTCCCAGCCTCCTAGCTTTGAGAAATGCTCTTTGACTAGACTCAATCTGTCATTGAAGGTTCTCAAAACTTGCCACACTTATCTTTCATCTTTACAGGAATGTGCTGGTCCTGAATTCTTATCAACTTGCACTTGAAAGCCTCCCACATGTCAGATGTTGATTTGCCCTCAAACATCTGCCCCCAATCTACATTCTTCAGTTCCTGCCTATTGTAGTGATTGCCTTCCCCCAATTTAGCACCTTCACTTGAAGGCTACACTTATCTTTATCCATCAGTACCTTAAGGAATAGTCACTGTTCCTGAACTGCTCCCCTATTGAAACACTGACCACCTGGCTGAGCTTATTCCCAAAACCAGGTCCAGTATGGCCCCTTCCCTAGTTGGGCCATCTACATAGTGTTTCAGGAAGCCTTCCTGGACAGTCCTTAAACTCTGCCCTATCCACACCCCTAGCACTGAGTCCCAGTCAATATAGAGAAAATTTAAAATCTCAATAATCCAGTTACTTTTACACTCTGCCAAAAATCTGCCTACAAATCTGTTCCTCAATCTCCTGCTAGCAGTTGGTGGGCCTATAGTAAACAACATTGTTACTATCCTCATTTGATCTGTACCCATATTGCCTCACTTGTACGAGAGAGAGTGTTCTTCTGTAGTGCAGCTGTGATATTCTTCTTAACTAGTACAACTCCCCCACTTTTACATCCTCCTCCATCATGCCTGGATCATCTATATCCTGGAATGTTAAGCTGCTAACCCTGTCCTTCCCCTAAGGAAGCCTCTAATGACAGCTACATCATAGTTTCTAGTATGAATGCAAGCTTTAAGTTCATCTGCCTTATTACACATTGAAAATGCACTCAGGTCCACCAAACCCTCTGATTGCAATCCCACCCTGCCTGCTGAGTCTTACTGGCCTTACCTCACTTTTGCTTTGGGTCCCACCCTCTGCCAAACTAGTTTAAATCCTCCCATGTGATACCATCAAACCTCCCAGCCAGTTTAGATGCAACCCATCCTTGTCCAATCCCATTTGCCCCACAAGACCCCAATGGACCAGATATTGGAAACCCTCCGAGCTGTTTAGCCACTTGAGCTGCACTCTATTCCTAGCCTCACTGGCACAGAGTAATTCAGATTACCATCCTAAAGGTCTTGCTTTTTAATTTTCTACCTAACACCCTAAGCTGCTGCTCCAGGACCTCACTCATGTCATTAGTACCAATATGCACCACAACCTGTTTGTTCACCCTCCCTTCAGAGGAATCTTGGACCATGGAACCAGGGAGGCAACATACCATCCTGGATAGTCACATCCACAGAAAACATCTGTACCCTTAACTATAGAGTCCTTAATTATTGCTCTAGTCCTCTGTCCCTCCCTGCTTGAGAGCCAGCCATGATACCACTGTTTTGACTGCTGCTAGTATCCATGATGCCCATCTCAAACAGTATCCAAGAGTAATATACTTGTTAGAGGGGGATGACCATAGGGATTCCTGCACTGACTACCCACCACTGTTGACAGTCACTCATCTGCCTGCACCTTTATGGTGCTCTAAAGCTCTTAGCCAAGATTTTCAATTACCTTCATGCTCCCAAGTGCTACTCCAACCTATCCATGCAGTCCATAAGGAGCTGTACTTCCTGCAGTAGTCATCTGAGACATTGGAAGCATCACCACATCTCAAGTGCAACACTTAGCCCCACTGACCAATATTAAGCAATGATTTTTGAAGAGATTATAGAACTCTTACCTTCACTTATCCTCAATGCCTTTATTTTGGCTGGGGGAAGGAAACACTAATGAAGTGCTTCAAGTTTACTCCTTCTTGGTACCCAGATCTTCTGCTTCCCACTTGGTAGATGTTGCTGGTCCAACTTTTCCTAGAATGCTGGAGAAAAGCTTTTATAAAAAGCTATCCCCACTGCCAGTGGAAAACTAGAGGCTTTATTACTGATGGCAATAAAAATAACTCAATTGTTTAGGGTGCAAAAGCTACAGTCAGATTCAAGTTTAGATAATTATCCATAAAAATCTGAAAGGCTGCCAACAGGTGGGATTGGCCATAAAGATCCAAACATTCCAATCCTAATAGATATTTGGCTGTAATATCTACATACTGTAATTATTATTAAGACAATACCAATAGAGAGAACATTACTGCAAGACAATATTAAAGGTGGTGAACACTCAAACATGAAGTAGATGCCAGAGTCCCAGCTCTCATCCACCCCTCTGTTCCACCCACTCAGAACTGCTTTCCTCTCTGAGCCCCAGACACAGAGTGAGTGTCCAGCAGCCGGTTTAAATAATCCTCTCTGTTAATCAGCCCCTCCCAGTGGGTGTGACTGCCAACACCCAGGATTAGATTGACCACTAATACATAACATTTATGTAATATCCAGCTGACTTTTCTATCATATCACTATCCAGATAATTTAAAATAATTTTTATTTAAGATCTTGGCAACATTTTCTAATCAATTGTGTGATATGCGGAGAGACAGGTCGATCCCACCCCTATGGACTGC
Source organism: Carcharhinus amblyrhynchos (assembly GCF_965287045.1). Classification (NCBI taxonomy): domain Eukaryota; kingdom Metazoa; phylum Chordata; class Chondrichthyes; order Carcharhiniformes; family Carcharhinidae; genus Carcharhinus; species Carcharhinus amblyrhynchos. Next base: position 17,389,621 of record NC_137351.1, on the reverse strand, counting down.
TTAAAGGGACCATTCCCCTGTACTGCCTCTTACCTCTGAGGCTGTTGCATTGCTGTCTTGTGCTGCTCCTTACCCCTGAGACTGTTAGAGCATTCCCTTGTACTACACCCCCCCCCCACTTAACCCTGAGACTGTTACAGCATTCCCCTGCACTGCACCCCCCCCCACTTAACCTTGAGACTGTTACAGCATTCCCCTGCACTGCCTCTTACCTCTGAGACTTATCACCATCCTCTACTGATCTTTACCTCTGAGGCTTTTACAGCACCATCCTGTACTGCTCCACCCTTTATGGAGTATTTATGTTTATTTGACAGTCCTGTTATGGGATAATTAAATCTTTAGTTACATTTTCCTTAAACAGATTAAGATATTTTCAACCAAGCCTGTACATATTTATGTCTACAAATATATCTATAATCAATGACATTTAGAGGTGCTTAACCCTTAACCTAACTTTTTAAATTCTTTTTACAAAATATCTACAACCAAGCCTGTACAGCCTATACAATTACATAAATCCATTGTGTGTTGCGTCTCCCTCAAATGGGGGCAAATACATCTTTCCCGCACAGCATTCCTTGCCCCCATTCCTCCCTCCCCCCTCAATGATGTGAATCAATGTGGAGGGGCCGCTGCTCCCCCCATGGGATTATGATGGAATTGTTTTAATTGGACAATTATATTAGTGTTTTTTTCTGCGTCTAATTTAATAATGGGAATTCTGTGGGGGGGGTGGGGGGGGGGGGCGGTATTTTTGTTTACCTGCAGTCGCTGGAGTGAGTGTTGGTTTTAATCTGAAATGTAATTAGCACACTCCCAGATTTCCACACAATTTAGAAAGATTAATCCTTGCAATGAATCACGGAGCCAAAATTCCAGACTCTGGAAAATAAGAACATAAGAATTAGGAGCAGGAGTAGGCCATCTGGCCCCTCGAGCCTGCTCCACCATTCAAAAAGATCATGGCTAATCTTTCTGTGGACTCTGCTCCACTTACCTGCCAGCTCACCATCACCCTTAATTTCTTTACAGTTCAAAAATATATCTATCCTTGTCTTAAAAACATTCAAAGGGGTAGCCTCAACTGCTTCACTGGGCAGGGAATTCCACAGATTCACAACCCTTTGTGTGAAGAAGTTCGTCCTCAACTCAGTCCTAAATCTTCTCCCCATTATTTTGAGGCCATACCCCCTAGTTCTATTTTCACCTGCCAGTGGAAACAACTTCCCTGTTTCTATCTTATCTATTCCCTTCATAATCTTATATGTTTCTATAAGATCTCCTCTCATTCTTCTGAATTCCAATGAGCATAGCTCCAGTCTACTCAGTCTCTCCTCATAAGCCAACCCTCTCAAGTCTGGAATCAACCTAGCAAATATCCTCTGTACCTCCTCCAGTGCCAGTATATCCTTCCTCAAGTGAGGAGACCAAAAACTGTACACACTACTCCAGGTATGGCCTCGCAAGCACCTTATACAGCTGCAACATAATCTCGCTGTTTTTAAACTCCATCCCTCTAGCAATAAAGGACAAAATTCTATTTACCTTCTTAATTACCTGCTGCACCTACAAACCAACTCCTTGAGATTCCTGTACAAGGACACCCAGGTCCCTCTGCACAGCAGCATGCTGCAATTTTTTACCATTTAAGTAATAGTCCATCTTGTTGTTTTTCCTACCAAAATGGATTGCCTCACATTTACCAACATTGTACCCCATCTGCCAGACCCTCGCCCACTCACTTAGATTATCTATATCCCTTTGCAGACTTTCATTGTCCTCTGCACACTCTGCTCTTCCACCCATCTTAGTTCACCTGCAAATTTTGACACGCTACACTTGGTCCCCAACTCCAAATCATCGATGTAAATTGTAAACAGTTGCAGTCCCAACACTGATCCCTGAGGCACTAGTCACTGATCGCCAACCAGAAAAACACCCATTTACCCCCACTCTTTGCTTTCTGTTAGTTAACCAATCTTCTATTCATGCTAATACATTACCTGTAACATTGTGCACCTTTCTCTTATGTAACAGTCTTTGATGTGGCACCTTGTCAACTATGAACTATGAGGAGAGGCTGAATAAACTAGGCTTGTACTCATTAGAGTTTAGAAGAATGAGGGGAGATCTCATTGAGACGTATAAGATGTTGAATGGGATGGATAGGATAGAGGTGGAGAGGTTTTTCCTGCTCAGAAAGGACAGTAGGACTAGAGGGCACAGCCTCAGGATAAAGGGGGGGCGGTTTAGAACGGAGTTGAGGAGGAACTTCTTCACTCAAAGGGTGGTGAATCTCTGGAATTCTCTGCCCTTTGAAGTGGTGGAGGCTGCCTCGCTCAATATTTTTAAGACGCGAGTTGATAGGTTTTTGATAGGCAAGGGGATTAAGGGTTATGGGGAGAGGGCGGGAATGTGGAACTGAGCCATGACAGATCAGCCATGATCTTATTGAATGGCGGGGCAGGCTCGAGGGGCTAGATGGCCTACTCCTGCTCCTATTTCTTATGTTCTTATGTTGTCAAATGCCTTTTGGAAATCCAGATACACCACATCCACAGGTTCCCCATTGTCCACTGCACATGTAATGTTCTCAAAGAATTCCACCAAATTATTCAAACATGACCTGCCCTTCATGAACCCATACTGCGTCTTACCAATGGGACAATTTATTTCCAGATATCTCAAAATTCCAAAATGAAACGATTCAACTATTTCCAAACTAAAAACACAATGTCTGTTTCTCAGGAATAATGCATATTTGGAAATAACTTTCCCAATTCTTATATTTAGAATCTGAAAATGTAGAACACAGAAATCACAAGCATCGGCTTTAAATAAAACATATCCTCAGCGAATACAGCTTTCCAGATTAAATGCCAATTGTTTAACTATTAACAAGAAATTCTTGAGAATTGAACATCCACAGATTAAATGGGGTGATACGGTGGCACAGTGGGTAGTGCTGTTGCCTCATAGCACAAGGGACCCAGTATTAATTCCAGCCTTGGGTGACTGCGTGGAGTTTGCACGTTCTCCCCGGGTCTGTGTGGGTTTCGTTCAGGTGCTCGGTTTCCTCCTACGTGCCAAAGATGTGCAGTTTAGGTGGATCGACCATGCTAAATTGCCCCTTAGTGTCCCAAGGTGTATAGGTTAGATGGATTAGAGGGTTAAATGTGTGGGGTTACAGGGATAGCTTAGAGGGTAGCAGGCCTGGGTAAAGCACTCTGTCAAAGAGTTGGTGCAGACTCAATGGGCCGAATGGCCTCCTTCTGCACTGTAGGGATTCTGTGATTCATTTGTAAACTTTAGAACATTAAACACAATTTCTACTTTACAGAAAGGGAACGCTGATTTTAAAGTGTAATCTAAGGAGGCTTGGTGATTACTGCAATGCATCTTGGAGCTGCTACACACTGCTTCTACTGTGTATTGGTAGTGAAGGCAGTGAATGTTTAAGCTATTGGATGAGGTCCCAGTCAAGCATTGCTCTGGATGGTGTTGAGCTTCTTGAGTATTATTGGTGCTGCACTCATCCAGGCAAGTGGACAGTATTTATTCACATTCCTGACCTGTGCCTTGTAGATGATGGACAGGCTTTTGGGGAGTCAGGAGATGAGTTACTTGCCACAGGATTTCCCCCCTTTGTCCTGCTATTATAGCAACAATATTTATATGGCTGGAGCAGTTTGGGTCAATGGAAACTCCTCAGGATGTTGATTGTGGGGGGAGGGGGTGGGTGAATCATTGATGGCAATGCCATTGAATATCAAGGAACCGGTTAGATCCTCTCTTGTTGGAGATGGTCATTGCCTGGAGATCGTGTGCTGTAATTGTTACTTGCCGCTTGTCAGCCCAAGCCGAGATATTGTTCAGGTCTTACTGCATTTGCACATCAACTGCTTCAGTATCTGAGGAGGCACAAATTTTTTATATTCAATCCTGGGGCATGGGTGTCGCTAGCTGGACAACATTTATTACCCTTTAGAAGGTGGTAGTGAGCTGCTTTCTTGAATTGCTGCAGTCCACATGCTGTGATTCAAGAAATTGACCCACAATGCCGTTAGGAAGGGAATTCCAGAGTTTTAACCCATTGACTGTGAAAGAACAGCAATATATTTCCAAATCAGGATCGTGAATGGCTTGGAGGGTGTTGATGGGGAAACCAAGGTGACCAGAACTGCCGTAACTTGAGACAGTACAAGACTCATGAAGCTAGTATCTCATCTTAAAGACATGATTTTATTAGACCTGCAGCTGTTAGGAGACCACCAAAGAACCAGGGCAGGTCTGAGATAGAGCAGCGAGACCTCTCTGATCAAACCCAAAAACAAATCAAAAGAGACCAGAATGCCAACCTTTTAATAAAAAGGGAAAGGAAAGAATCCAAAATAAAGAAAATATCCCACCACTTAAGAAGCTAACGGCCTCATAGACAGAGGTGAATCTCTCCCCAACCCCTACAAAGTAAAGGACTCATTATATCCCCCAGAACCCATCAACCAATCCAGATGGTATGAGGCACCCCCCACCTCCCCCCCCAACGGCCCCCCATTACACTATACATACCAAACCTAACAAAAAACCTCCTGCCCCAAAAATAAAACTCCTCTACCCAAGACCTACACCCAAAGGCCCCCCACCAACCGTCTGCCCAACCCATCCTCGACCTTCCCTATGCCCTCGACAAATCAATAAGAAAAAGCCGCTTCTCTCCCTTACTGCCCCACCACCCCCCCCAACCCCATCTCCAGCCCTCCCCACAGCACACACAAGAACATAAGGCATCCAAACCTGGAGACTTATCCACTGCCAACATCCCCCCAAAAGAGACCAAAAGCCCACCACTGGCACAAAATGTCACAAGGGTAAAAAGAAGTATCCCTCCCCCATGAATGGAACACAAGGAATCAACAAAGATTCAAAAGCAGAACCAGAAAAAACAAAAATTTTCCACCCAAGCTTAAAAAAACCCACTCCGCCCTCGTACCCCAGACCCATTGATGGAGGGAACACAAAACTGAGACCACACCACTCTGTCTCCCTGTCCCTAACTCTAACCCACAGAGGGCCAATGAGCTGCAACAGCTTCCTATCACTCAATACAGGAAGGGGTGGGATTTAAGTCTGTACACAGGACAGGTACAGAGGGGAGACTTCCTTTACCCACAGAGGGAGCCGATCACAGAACACTCACTCCCAAACTGCTGGAGAAAACAGGATCTGAGAAGGACCACGAAATGGACACAAGGCACAGGGACAGTGAGATCAACCCTCCCTGCTCTTATAAAATGCAAAGAAGCAGCAAAACCAGTGCCTCAGTGCCAGGGAGAGTCGTGGAGAAAACGGGACCAGTCTGTTATGTGGTGGAGGCACAGGCCTGTTGAGTAAAGAAGCATGTCGACATCTTATGCAGGCAAGTCGAGTCAGCTCCAGGAGACAAGCAAGTGGGTCCCACATCTTTTTCAGAAGTACCATGAACGAGAGGTTTTGATGCCCACGATGAGGCCAAGGCAGCCTCTCGCTTCGGTGACTGAGACAAAGGAAGGGATCGCCAAGGGCATCACACCAGAGATGGATAACATGTCCACCCCATCAGTGGATCCTAAATCATCGGCAGCTGAAAAATTCCCGATAAAATTGCAGTGTTCCGCAAGGATCTGGAAATATCTGAATCAGCTGAAGTTATGAACTGTTTTTCCCCGGTGTCCCTTCTGTAATATTGTTGTTTGTCTGCCTATGTATTCACTGTTTTCTTTTTGTTTTATCATAGGCAGTCCAAGGAGTTTATAAGTTGTCTTGTAAATTGAGTTGGTATCTATCTATGCCTTGTTTGTGAGCAGAACTCCCACTCGCCTGATGAAGGGGCAGCGTTCCAAAAGCTAGTGGTATTTGCTACCAAATAAACCTGTTGGACTTTAACCTGGTGTTGTGAGATTTCTTACTGTGTTTACCCCAGTCCAATGCTGGCATCTCCAGACCACGTGACCAGGCCAAAGCCAATGAACATGAACATGCAAACCTGGGTCAATCAGGAACACACACCCTGGGATGCGAAGGCTTCAGGTGGAGTCAGGACAATGTTGGGAGAAGCAATGTAGCGTTGAGCTGCTAAACCCTCCATTGTATGTAGATCGTCTGTTGCAGTTTGTGACTTGCCACATCGAATCGAGTTATTACAGAAGGGAGGTACAAGGATTCATTGGGATGTTTGGTGGTCCTCTACAGGCTGTCCTACCCATGATTCTCTTGCTGTCTGAACCGGCCTCACAATGTCATTGCTCTTTTCCCCCATTCATCCATTCAATCTCAACCAGTTGTCCCATCCCTCATTCAGCACCCCTACCTCGCATTGACCTTCCCCCATCCCTCACTCAGACCTCCCTGACCCTCACTTAGATCTCCAACTTTCTGGCATTGTGCTGCTTCAGTCAGTCGCCACCTCAAACCCCACCAGTTTATGAAGGTGTCCTTCCCAAGGTGACAGATGAAGATCAGAACACAACAGAAAGAGAATCACTGCCTTTGGCTCAATGTCTGTCAGACAGGGGTCGGTGCGGAAGATAAAAGGAAGTCCGGGCCACTCTTTTCAAATTTGATTTGCACCTATTTCTATAGCATGCCACAACACACAACTACACAAATCCCCATGTAGCTGCAATGAGATTAATATTCAGCTGTTTCATGCATTAAGAGAATTAAGCTACAATAAACATCTGCAGCTGTAGGAAAACGTGGCTGGTGCAACTTGAGACAACCAGCCTGGGAGTGATGTGGGCGAGCAGGGAAGTAGGACATTTATTCTCAGACCGAGTGAGCCAGATTTATTGGGCTCTGGAACAATGAAGTTTCTGTCTGGATTCTGCCCACTTGCCTATTAGTCCAGACCAAGTGGGAACAGCTGTTTCTAGATATCAGCAAATCGTTGTATTAGAAATCTTTCTGCATTTTTATATCTTCATCTGTCTGTAGATGTTGATTTAAACAGAGTTTAATTTCTGCTGCGCACTCTAACCTATCAAATTTATTACCAGGCCTAAAGGTGTGTGAACATTGAACTATTGCTTTATTTAAATGATACAAATAACTGCATTCAGCAAGACTATTACGAGAATCAGATTATGAGCAATTATCTTAGGAACATATCCCCATAACAACCAATATTTACTTCTTCATTCAAATGTTCCACTTTACTCTCCACAATAAATTGACACATATCTCACAGCTTACATCCCAGGCTCACAGTTCAGGTCCTGCAGGCTTCTCCGCATCTGGCTGGGGGTTGTATAGGGAGGGGTGCAGCTGAAGGGCTGCAGAACCAGGATGCTTGGGGAGGAGGGATGCAAAGGAGGGGATGTCAAGGAAAGGGTGTGTTGAGGAAGCAGGCACAGGCAGAGTGCAAAGTGTACCAAGAGGGTCATGTTGAAGAAGGAGGGCTATGCAGAGGGAGATGGATGCCGAAGTGACCATGATTAGATTGTTTTGGAGTATCCCACAGGAACATTTCGGTGCCGTCAAGCTCCACAAATAAAACTGAAAATGCATCTCCATTGTATGTGAAACTGTGGCGATGGCAATTTGCCTGGTACTATCCTACAATAGCACTTAGGCTCCTATGTATGTTACAAGGGCCTGATTTAAAGGGATCTACTGCCTGATACAGGCAGTGATCCTGTCCCCCACCAATCCAATTGGGAGATCCTTTAAAAGTTGCAATAGATTGTCAATTGACACAGTTAAAATTAAAATCTTTGTTTCTGTTTTCAGTTGATTTTTAAATTATCTGGTGTTGTGATGGGCCGAATGGGGATTCCGTGATGCTATGTACAGGCTACAACAAAGGGTATAACTGCGTAGTGTCCGCAAGCCAACCACCTTCTGCTGCTTCAACAATGACCTTCCTCCACCATAAGGTCAGATGATGACTGCACAATGTTCAGCACCATTTGCCACTCCTCAGATACTGAAGCAGTTCATGTCCAAATGCAGCAAGACCTGGACAATATCCAGGCTTGGGCTGAAAAGTGACAAGTAACATTCATGTTACACAAATGTCAGGCAATGACCATCTCCAGCAAGAGGGAATCTAACCATTGCCCCTTGACATTCAGTGGCACTATCATTGCTGAATCCCCCACTATCAACATCCTGGGGGTTATCATTGACCAGAGCCTGAACTGGACCAGCCATATAAATACTGTGGCTACTAGAGCAGGTCAGAGGCTGGGAATTCTGTGGTGAGTAACTCACTGACTGAGTGCCCAAAGCATGTCTCCCATCTACGAGATACAAGTCATGATTATGATGGAATACTCTCCACTTGCCTGGTTGGGTGCAGCTCCAACAACATTGAAGAAGCTCGACACCATCCAGGATGAAGCAGCCTGCTATCCCTTCGACAAACTTTCAGTTCCTCCACCATTGACGCACAGTGGCAGCTGAGTATACCATCTACAAGATGCACTGCAGCAACTCACCAATACGTGGCACCTTCCAAACACCTGATCTTCTAGAAGGATAAAGGCAGCAGACACCCCACCCAGCAGAGGATCAATGCTTTGGTGCTGGGGATATCAGCCTGAGCAAGAACATTGTCGTTGGTGTGCCAACATGCCAATGGATTTGTAGCATCTTGCAGAGGCAGCGTTGATCATACTTCTGAGGGTTTTGAGATGCCTGCTGTACATAGTTCATCTCTGACCCATGCAGGAGAGCAGGCATCACCCCTGCTCTGTAGGCCATGGGCTTGGTGCCAGGTCTGAGATCATTGTGTTCGGACACTCTCTTCCTCAGTTGATGATGGCTGTGCTGGCACATTGATGGCAGTGTTGAATCTCATTACTGTTGTCTGCCCTTATTGACATTAGGCTTGCAAGGTATGGAAAGTGGTCCAAGTTTTCCAAGAGCTGCTGATGGATTTTGGTAATGAGGGTGCGTGCTATGTTCAGGGCAGACTGGGGGGTGTTTAGTGAAAGGCCCATGCTCTCAATAACCTCGGTGAAGATGTTGTCAATGGCTTGGAGCTTGGCCTCTGAGTGGGCACAGATGCAAGCTTCTGAATAAAGACGACGGGATGACCTTGGGTCTGGCCTGTGAGTGGCAGAGGTTGAACGGATTCCCGTTTCTTCTGTAGCTCCACTTCAGTGGGGAGCTTGCTGGGAGTGAGATGCAGCATTGCAGCAAGGAAACTCAAGGAGAGCATTGGTGTGATGACCCCAGTCCAAGTGTAAACTGGGGTGTAGATCCATAGGTCAGGATGGTGACTTCTTATTGTAGGACAGGGACAGGACAGTGCCAAACTTTTAGGGACAACAAAACTGGGCAATGCACAATAATCCTTCATGGTTGACATTACTGAAAGCTTTTTGTGAGATCAAACAAGATCATGTACAAGGCCAGGATGGTATTGAATGGTGGAGCAGGCTCAAGGGGCTGAATGGCCTAGTCCTGCTCCTAGTTCTTATCTTCTTGGCTAGGATTGGTGCTGTTTCTGCATTTCTCTTGTCCTTTCTGTGCACTGACCTTCTTATCCACTGTGCCTTTCAGCGTGTGGAATCCACACTGTGATTCAGAATAGAAATCTAGGCAGGGGTGGGAGTGGGAAGGTGATTAAGTTCTGTGGGTGTACATACACCTCAAGCTCTGCAGCGGTGCAGGAAGGCAGCTCGCCACCACTACCTCAAGGGGCAATTAGGGATGGACAATAAAGGCTGGCCAGCCAACGACGCCCAAATCCCGTAAATGATGTTTTTTTAAAAGCACAGGTTAACAAAAAAACAAATGAAATGCAGATGGAAATAATTATCTCCCCAAATGAAATTCCACAACTGCCTGCGATGCTGCAGTGGAAATAGATCCTATCCTGTATTAGTAAGGGTTATAACATCTGGTTTCGTCTTCAGAACAGGAAACAGTCTGGGCTACTTACAGATGTGTACTCTCTCTGACTCATGTTCACAGGAGGAATTGCCTGGACAAGCCGCAGACTTAAAAGAGCAAAAACTGTTGGCGTGTCGGCAGAATCCCATTTATTTCTGCATTTAACTCAAACACGTTCATTAACGCACCGGAAATGCACAGAAATACACGCTGATACTCGGATTAGGGGATTTCATTGCAGTGTTAATGTAAGCCTACTTGTGACACTAATAAATAAACTTTACTAATTTTTAAGGATTCGAGGCTTTTCCCGGAACTCACCAAGTAATGAATGCAGAGTACAGCAGGAATTGACAAAGGAGTGAAAAGCTTTAAATACAAAGGTACCGCAGCTGCTTCTTTCACACACAAGTTTATTCTGTGTCATTTCAGTGCCCGTGAATCGATTCCATTCCTGCTGCCTCAGACACACTTCTGGTCCGCACTTGCCAGCCATCAGGCCGTGGGGGAATAGGTTAACCTCGTCACTGGATAAGGAGCAGCGCCAACAACAGCTGCACCACTCCTCTCTCCCCAGAGCAGCTGGAATAGAACCCAGAACATTCCCAGCACCAATCCCAGGAAAAATAGTTCGGATACACTTCTTACTTCCCAGTTTTTATTGTTTTTCAGAAACATACTGGCGCAGGTTGAATTTTTTGTGCCATAACAGAAACTAGTGCCGGAGGGTACTCAGCTTCAGGCAGTTGCTGATATCTGCTCCTTCCCACGGGTACACATTTTGTCAGTAACTGTCAAAGCCCATGTATCCCTTCACTTTTGTGGCCTCCAGCTCCTTCAAGGAATCTGCTGGGGACGTTTGTAGAATCAATACAAGCCAATCCTGCCAAACCCCGGTGACTATTTTGCTGCAGATGATTCCAGACTCAAATCCCAGATGTAAATGCTCACAGTGGCAAAGGAGGCTCCTTCAGATGCCAGCAGTAAGCACTAACTGAAAGAGATTCCACCCCATTAATAATCAGCTAGAACATCACTGAAAAATCATGTGTGTGTCTTTGCCAATACCCAGGAAGCTACCAGGAGGTCTTGATGCTGTCAGGGTGTTATCAAATTTGTCACAGATGTTTGCACCTCCACAGTCAGTAGATGGTCCTTGGAGAGAGATCCACCCTGCCCTGGCCAATAACACCCTTGTGGAACCTTATCACTGGTGCGCTGAAGAGGCACGATTGAAGTCACATGAAGACAAATGTGGTCTTTGAGCCAGCACAGAATGTGAAGACATGATTCGAATGCCTGAAGAGGAATATCTGTGGGGTTGGGCAGCACAGTGGCACAGTGGTTAGCACTGCTGCCTCACAACGCCATGGACCCGGATTCAATTCCAGCCTCGGGTCACTGTCTGTATGGAGTCTGCATGTTCTCCCTGTGTCTGCATTGGGTTTCCTCCGGGTGCTCCGGTTTCCTCCCACAGTCTAAGGATGTGTGGTTTAGATGGATTAGCCATGGTAAACGTATGGGGATAGGGTGGGAGAGTGCCTGGATAAGAAACCCTGTCAGTGAGTTGGTGCAGACTCAAAGGGCCTTCTTCTGCACTGTAGGGTTTCAATGATTCTATGGGTTCCAGATGGTTGTGAGGAGCAGATAATACTGGGGCTCCAAGAGGAGGAAGGTGATAATCGATCTTCAGAGAAGGAGGATGAAGAGTTTTGCACACCAGTCACTGCTCATTTAACTACCAAGAATGCCCAGAATCAATTGATTCAGTCACACTTTAGCCAATCTGAGGCAGTGTAGCCGTTGGCACCATTCTGAACCCATTGTGCTTCCATCCCCAACTCCTACACAAAGCAGTCCAACAGTCATCACTCAAACACTCACCATTCCTCAAAAGGCAAAAGGCCTCCTTTTGGGGGAGACAGGACAATGGAACTGTAAATTAAAGTTTAATGCTGAGAAGCTTTTAACAGAAATGTGACAATTTAACACAGTCTTATACAACCAAGCAAATACCCTTGTGAATATCCCTTTCCTATTAATGCAATGTAGAACAACCCCTGGGGCTTCAGTAGAGCCACAGTTAGGCAGCTCATTTCCCTAACCTGCCAAAGATTCCCCCACTGGCCCTCTGCAGAGGGAGAGTCAGTCAGCCAATAAGAGTATGTGTCTGTGTGTGAGTGTGTATGTGTGTGCGTGTGTGAGTGTGTGTGACTGTGTGTATGTGTGTGTGTGCATGTGTGTGAGTGCATGTGTGTGTGTGAGTGCGTGTGTGTGTATGTGCATGTGTGTGAATGTGTGTGCATGTCTGTGTGAGTGTGCATGCGTGTGTGTGTGTGTATGAGTGTGCGCGTGTGTGTGAGTGTGTGTGTGCATGTGTGTGTGTGCGTGTGTGTGTGTGTGTGCGTGTGTGTGTGTGTGTGTGTGTGTGTGTGTGCGTGTGTGTGTGTGTGAGAGTGCATGTGCGTGTGTGTGTATGTGCATGTGTGTGAATGTGTGTGCATGTCTGTGTGAGTGTGCGTGCGTGTGTGTGTGTGTGTGTGTGTGAGTGCGCGCGTGTGTGTGAGTGTGTGTGTGCATGTGTGTGTGTGCGTGTGTGTGTGTGTGTGCGTGTGTGTGTGTGTGTGCGTGTGTGTGTGTGTGTGTGTGCATGTGTGTGTGTGCGTGTGTGTGTGTGTGTGCGTGTGTGTGTGTGTGAGAGTGCATGTGCGTGTGTGTGTATGTGCATGTGTGTGAATGTGTGTGCATGTCTGTGTGAGTGTGCGTGCGTGTGTGTGTGTGTGTGTGTGAGTGCGCGCGTGTGTGTGAGTGTGTGTGTGCATGTGTGTGTGTGCGTGTGTGTGTGTGTGTGCGTGTGTGTGTGTGTGTGTGCATGTGTGTGTGTGAGTGCGTGTGTGTGTATGTGCATGTGTGTGAATGTGTGTGCATGTCTGTGTGAGTGTGCATGCGTGTGTGTGGGTGTGCGCGCGCGTGTGTGAGTGTGTGTGTGCATGTGTGTGTGTGCGTGTGTGTGCGCGTGTGTGTGTGTGTGTGAGTCCGTGTGTGTGTCAGTGTGTGTGTGAGTCTGTGTGTGTGTGAGTCTGTGTGTGCATGTGAGTGTGTGTGTGAGTGCGTGTGTGTGTGTGTGAGTGTGTGTGTGTGTGTGTGAGTGTGTGTGTGTGTGAGTGTGTGAGTGCGTGTGTGTGTGTGCGCGTGTGTGTGTGCGTGAGTGTGTGTGTGAGTGCGTGTGTGTGTGTGTGAGTGTGTGTGTGAGTGCGTGTGTGTGTGTGTGAGTGTGTGTGTGTGTGTGTGAGTGTGTGTGTGAGTGCGTGTGTGTGTGTGTGAGTGTGTGTGTGTGTGTGTGAGTGTGTGTGTGTGTGTGTGTGAGTGCGTGTGTGTGTGTGCGCGTGTGTGTGTGCGTGAGTGTGTGTGTGAGTGCGTGTGTGTGTGTGTGAGTGTGTGTGTGTGTGAGTGTGTGAGTGCGTGTGTGTGTGTGCGCGTGTGTGTGTGTGTGTGTGTGCGCGTGTGTGTGTGTGTGTGAGTCTGTGTGTGTGTGAGTCTGTGTGTGCATGTGAGTGTGTGTGTACGTGTGTGTATGTGTGTGTTGGGGAGGGGGTGGGGGTGTGATCAGGTTGGGAATTGAAGCACTTTGGGCACACTCCCCATGGTCATTTTCTCTATTTTCCTTGTCCACCTGCCCTCCCTGCAGGCCAGCAGCTGGAGAATGCTTCACTGCACTTGGGTGAATGACCAAGCTGAGCTTTTCCTCTGTCTTGCTTAAGGTGGAAACTCAGTGTAAGGTTTACTAAAGCCAGAGCATAATTAATTGCTGCTCATTCCTGAGAATCCAAGCAGGTAGCCTTTCTTTCAAAGGAATAGGAGCACAAAGACTAAAGACCTCACTGAAATCCAGCTAGAGATAGACTCCATCAATCCAAACTGTGTGTAGATGCCTCTGGAAAGGCTGACGGAACTCCACTCCTTTGCTGCCATGCTGGAATCGTCTGGTTCCTGGATGATACCCAAAGCTCAGCGTCTGGGTCCAGCTAAGTAGATGTTTGAGATCCTCTGACGGGATTTCTCTACTGTTACACCCAGGTCAACTACCTACTCCTAGAAACTTCTGACTGTGTGTTTACTCTCTAATAGAAAGATAAAAAATAGAGGAGGCCATTCGGCCCCACAAGCCTGTTCCACTATTCAATATAATCATTGCTGATTCTCTGAGCAAAAACTTACCAAAAATACGGCAAAGTGTTATTTCCCACCCACCGTCTGAGCCAGCACCCACCTCCAACACCCAACAGCCAGCATCAGCATCCTCTGCTCCTCCATCCCCTCCTGGTCACCAGCACATCTAAATGAATCCCCCCGCAGCCCCCCCCCGCCCCCCCCCCCCAGTGAGGCTCCCACTATGGCCCACTCTTTGGTACAGGTTGGCACTGCCAGGTTTCCATGGGCATGGTGTTATGGGGCAGTATCAGGGGGCATTGCCTGGCCATCCTCTCCCCTTGGGGGTTAGACTTATCTTTACCACTCCAAGGAGACCCCCCCCACACACAGGTTCACATCTCGGTGAACCTGTTGTAAATGGCGCCAGTGTGATGCCCACTGAATATCTGGTGACGGGGGAAGTCCCTTGGAGAGAGTTCACTAATGACATGCTAATGTATTCAAAAGACCTTTCTGTTTTACGCTGGCGAGGGACCGGTATGACTGGAACTCAGAAACTCACCAGTGCTAAGGAAGAGGCCTTCAGAAAAAAGGATGTCAGACGACTCATGAGGCAGATGTTAGAGGGTGTGGCTTTCCGGAACAAAAACAATATTGTCCACCTTGATTTAAAACCGCAAAATATTTTTCTGACGAGTGAATTGCCGCTGGGAGATATTAAGATAGTTGAATTTGACCTTTCCAGACGAGTCAATAATAACAAAGACGTAAGAGAAATTATGGGATACCTGAATACGTAGCTCCTGAAATTTAAGATTATGAGCCAATCAGCACAGATATGTGGAGTATTGGTATCCTGGCCTATGTCATGTTGACAGGGGTGGCTCCTTTCCTGGGAGATGACAAGTGAGTAAGTCCGGATTTTGAGTGTGTGCCGCCATCCCCACAGACGGTAAGTGTGGGCTCAAAATCACCCCCCCCCCCCCGCTACCTCAATACCATACTCCCCCACTCAACCAAGATATCCTGACACACTTAGGGGGCAATAATCTTATTCTTCCTACCATTATCAAACTAGAAAGAGTGCAGAAAAGATTTACTAGGATGTTACTGGGATTTAATGGTTTGAGTTATAAGGAGAGGCTGAATCGACTGGGGCTTTTTTCCCTGGAGGGTAGGAGACTTAGGGGTGATCTTATAGAGGTCTATAAAATAATGAGGGGCATAGATCAGCTAGATAGTCAATATCTTTTCCCAAGGGCAGGGGAGTCTAAAACTAGAGAGCATAATTTTAAGGTGAGAGAGGAGAGATACAAAAGGGTCCAGAGGGGCAATTTTTTCACTCAGAGAATGGTGAGTGTCTGGAACAAGCTGCCAGAGGTAGTAGTATAGGCGGGTACAATTTTGTCTTTTAAAAAGCATTTAGACAGTTACGTAGGTAAGATTGGTATCGAGGGATATGGGCCAAACGCAGGCAATTGTGACTAGCTTAGTGGCTAATAAAAGGGGTGGCATGGACAAGTTGGGCCAAAGGGCCTAATGTTTCTATGCTGTAAACCTCAATGACTCTATGCACAACTCACATTTTCCGACACTATGTTCCACTTGTCAAGCTTTTGGCCACTCACCTAACCTGTCAATATCCCCCTGTTCTCTTCACCACTTGCCATTCCATCTGTTTTGCGTCATCTGCAAACTCAGAAATAGTATATTCACTTCCTTAGCCAAGTTATTACTATAAATAATTGTGGTTCCAGTGCTGATCCCTGAGGCACTCCACTAGTGACAGGTTGCCATCCTGAATTTCGCCCCCCACCCCCGGCGTTATTCCAACTCTCCATCTTCTATCAGTTAGCCAATCCGACATTTATACTAAAGTACTATCCACCACACTACGGACTCTTACCTTGTTAAGTATTCTGCTGTACTTTAACAAATGCTTTTTGGAAATCCACATTTAGCACATGCACTGGTCCCCCTTTATCTACCCAGCTTGTTATCATCTCTAGGATTTCTAATCAGTTTGTCTGTCATGCTGACTCTGATTATTGAGGTAGCATGTAACCCAGCCAGCCAATCGGGCCAGTGCGTGTGGTTCCAAGGACAGAGTGTGTGGTTTCTCTAGTTGCTAGGAGTCTGGAGTCAATGGAGCACGGTAGCCTTTCCATCACTTTCCGCAAATAGTTATTATTCTCAATAAACCGTTTATTTGTTAAACCACAGGACAGATGGCAATAAGAATCAATCACAGTGCCTTCAAACTACTGGTGAAATCGGGATAGCGGACCTCGTGTGGAAGTCTGTGAGTGTCAAAGTGTTGCAGTTTGGTAAACTGGAACCATTAGACCCTCTTACAGAGCAGTGAGGCTGTATGTTGAACGACTAAGTTGTTTCCTTAAGGCCAATGACATTTTGGGGGAAGAAAAGCAGCAATTATCCTCCTAACAGCCTGCGGGGCTCCAAAGTATAACCTGGTACCCAAAAGACACCCCCCCCAAAGTATAACCTGGTAAGGAGTACACCTTTCTGTATAGGAAAGGTGCACATATGTCACATGTCTTTAAGCCATCTTCCCTTAGCGACCACATACATCCCCTGCCAGTACCGCAGGAAATTGTTCTTGCTCTCAACTTTCTCGATATGTTGCCTGTGTCGGGGGTGTGTCAGGTTAAGTTTTGGACCCAGAAGGACCCCGTATTGGCTAAAATTAAACATGTTGTCCTCCACGACTGGCCTTATGGGAACAGGTCTGAGCTGTTAAGACCCTTTCAGATTAGAAAAGATGAGTTCAGTTGTGAAGGTGGTTCTTGTTGTAGGGAGCACGGTCCTGTTTAAAGGTTATTGTTACAAGAGTTACATTCTAGGACGATAAAGATTAAGATGCTCACACACAGTTACATGTGGTGGCCTTGGATAGATATTGAGAATCTGGTTAAACAATGTGGCGAAATGGAATGCAGTAAAAATGGCCGCCTGTAGCCCTAATGCCGCCCTGGGAGTGGCCAGGATCAACTTCATGTAGATGTTATTGATCTTAACAGATAAGCACTCCGCGTGGTTGGACATACATGAAATGAAGTCTACAACCTTGTTTGCAATGATAGAGAAATTGTGACAGATGTTTGGCACCAACAGGTTGCCAGAGGTGCGAGTCTCCGATAATGGAACTGCATTCACTCATGAAGAATTCCAGCAGTTGATGTGAACCAGCGGGAAGCGATGGCCTATTGATACTATCACAAGATTAGTAATCCAGAAACTCAGCCAACGTTCTGGGTTCGAATCTCACCACAGCAGATGGTGAGATTTGAATTCAATTTTAAAAATCTGGAATTAAGAATCTAATGATGACCATGAAACCATTGTTGATTGTCGGAAAAACCCATCTGGTTCACTAATGTTCTTTAGGGAAGGAAATCTGCCGTCCTCACCTGGTCTGGCTTACATGTGACTCCAGAGCCACAGAAATGTAGTTCACTCTCAACAATTGCCCTCTGAACAAGGGCAGCTGGGATGGGTAATAAATGCTGGACAGTCAGCGATGTACACGTCCCACAACTGAATGGAACAAATGGCATTCAACAGCTCCCTATCACCCTGCTTCAAATGGACTGGCTGAGAGAGCCATCCCTGCATTCGTGGCTGCGGTAGCACAGTGGTTAGCGCTGCTGCTTCACAGCTCCAGGGACCTGGGTTCGATTCCCGGTTTGGGTCACTGTCTGTGTGGAGTTTGCACATTCTCCTTGTGTCTGTGTGGGTTTCCTCCGGGTGCTCCAGTTTCCTCCCACAGTGCAAAGATGTGCGGGTTAGGTTGATTGGCCATGTTAAAAAAAAATCATGGCCACCATGTAAAAATATCCAGTAGCCTCTCTGCTAACCAAACTCTCCCATTTCCTGATTGGCTATCGAACAACGTCACCATGGGTGTTACACCTGCCGAGATATTGATGAGCAGACGTATTAGAACAAGGTTAAATCTGATATTTCCAAATTTATCAGGGAGGGTGGAGGCAAAACAGAATGAACAGAAGAAACATTGTGACTCAAAAAGAACTGAGACTGCATCAGAGGGGCAACGTTTGGTAGATGTGATGAATTTTGGTGTTGGCCGGAGTTGGATTCCTGCAACAGTCGTGGCCAATAAGTATCACATGAAGCAGATGTCCAGGGAATAAGGGCAATAGGAAATGAATCACCACAGAATCAGTGGGGCAGGCTGCTCCTGGCCTGATTTTAGTGATGCTGCAATGGATGAAACTAGTGCTGCAGTAAACTGCCCAGAGAAAGAGCCAAATAATGTCCCAGTGGAATCTGGAGAGCTTATTGGCACTGTTGCACTTTCAGAAGTTCACAGCCAATCCATTGAGACACAAACTGAAGTTACCTCTGTTAATGGGGCACATGTTAGGGGATTACAATTTTCCAAAGGATCAGGAATGACTTCCCTTTGAGTTTGAGTTCCATTTCTTGTATAATATTGTAAAATAATTCCACTGTTACTGAAATGCATTGATCTGGAACTTAAAGAAGGGTGGGGGGAGGGGAGAGTGTGGGGGTGGGGGGTTACATACCCCTTTAAGGAGTGAGCGCTCCCTGAGTCATGTGACTCAGTTGATCTATTGGGCTGGAGCACGCAGTTCCAGGGACACGGCCTGGGGTTTCCCTGGTTGTTAAGTGTCTGGAGAAAAATAGCCTTTTCATCTGTAAATAGCTATTATTCTCAAAAAACCATTTATTTATTAATCCACCTGGTGGTCACCTGTCATCTAAAGTACTAGAATAATATTATGTATTTCTAAATGCTCTGCTATTACATCATTTCTAATGGACTCTGACTGATGTTAAGCTAACTCACTTTTAGTTATCTGTTTTTAATCTCCCTCCCCTTTTGAAAAGGGTGTTACATTGGCAGTTTCGCAATCTTCTGAGATCTCTCCATAATTTAAGGATTCTTGGAAGATTACTACTAGTGCATCCATTATCTTTGTAGCTACTTCTTTGAATATCCTGGGATGCAGCCCATTGGGTACAGGGGACTTATCAGCCTTTGAACATAAGAACTAAGAGCAGGAGCAGGCCATCTGACCCCTCGAGCCTGCTCCGCCATTCAATAAGATCATGGCTGATCTTTTCGTGGACTCAGCTCCACTTACCCACCCACTCACCATAATCCTTAATTCCTTTACTGTTCAAAAATTTATCTATCCTTGCCTTAAAAACATTCAATGAGGTATCCTCAACTGCTTCACTGGGCAGGGAATTCCATAGAATCGCAACCCTTTGTGTGAAGAAGTTCCTCCTCAACTCAGTCCTAAATCTGCTCCCCCTTATTTTGAGGCCATGCCCCCTAGTTCTAATTTCACCCGCCAATGGAAACAACTTCCCTGTTTCTATCTTATCTATTTCCTTCATAATCTTATATGTTTCTATAAGATCTCCCCTCATTCTTCTGAATTCTAATGAGTATGGCTCCAGCCTAGTCAGTCTCTCCTCATAAGGCAACCCTCTTGACTCCTGAATCAACCTAGTGAATCTCCTCTGCACCCCCTCCAGGGCCAGTATATCCTTTCTCAAGTAAGGAGACCAAAACTGTACACAGTACTCCAGGTGTGGTCTCACCAGCACCTTATACAGCTGTAACATAATCTCGCTGTTTTTAAACTCCATCCCTTTAGCAATGAAGGACAAAATTTCATTTGTCTTCTTAATTACGAAGTGCATCTGCAAACCAACTCCTTGAGATTCCTATACCTTGATAGCCAGGTCCCTCTGCACAGCAGCATGCTGCAATTTTTTATCACTGTCCTTTGTCATTTCCTCATTCACCATGATAATTACTCTTGCTCCACTTCTAACTGATCAAACATACCGACTCTCTTCCTTACTGTTTTCTCGTAAAAGTCTTACATTCTGTTTCTGTATTTCTAGCTAGTTTAGACCTTAAGATGTAGGAGCAGAACTAGGCCATTCAGTCCATCAGGTCTGCTCCACCATTCTACGAGGTCACAATTCATCACAATCCTCAACTCCACTTTCCTGCCTTATCCCCATAACCTTCGATTCCCTTACTGATTAAAAATCTGTCCGTCTCAGCCTTCAGCATACTTAACGAACCAGCCTCTACAGCCCTGTTTATATCTGCACTCTTTTTTTTGCAGCCTCTCTAGATCTGCGCACTCTCTATATCTATGCCCTCTCTGTATCTGCGTCCTCTCTGTATCTGCGCCCGCTCTGTATCTGCGTCCTCTCAGTATCTGTGCCCTCTCTGTATCTGCACCCGCTCTGTATCTGCGTCCTCTCTGTGTCTGCATCCTCTCTGTATCTGCACCCTCTCTGTATCTGTGCCCTCTCTGTATCTGCGTCCTCTCTGTATCTGCGCCCTCTCTGCATCTGCACCCTCTCTGTATCTGTGCTCTCTCTGTATCTGCACCTGCTCTGTATCTGCTTCCTCTCTGTGTCTACGTCCTCTCTGTATCTGCACGCTCTCTGTATCTGTGCCTGCTCTGTATCTGCGCCCTCCCTGTATCTGTGCTCTCTCTGCATTTGTGCCTTCTCTGTATCTGTGCCCTCTCTGTATCTGCGACCTCTCTGTATCTGCGCCCTCTCTATATCTGTGCCCTCTCTGTATCTGCAACCTCTCTGTATCTGCGCCCTTTCTGTTCCTGTGCCCTCTCTGTATCTGCGTCGTCTCTATATCTGCGCCCTCTCTATATCTGTGCCCTTAATGTATCTGCACCCTTTGTATCCTCATTTTATATCCACAATTTCTGTGTATAATCTCTGCATCTGCACTGTGTCTGTATATTTCCCTCTCTTTATTCATCTTGGCCATAACTTTAATTTGCACTGGCCCTGTCTTTCTCTCTAATGTCGGTTTATAAATTCCTCAGTCAAAAAGTTCTTTTAACGATGTTGCGGTCAGCAGGGTTCACTCTTTGATGGATATAATGACTTTATTTTCAGAGTTTTTCCTCTTTAATCCAGGGCAGGTGTTCTTTCTCCTGGGCGGAACCTGTCTCTCTGAGTGAACGGATAGCAAACTATAAATAGCAGCAAAGGGACGGGTTGGAGATCAGAGATCTGTCTGCGGAGGTAAGCCTGTTTCTGCAACTTTCTAACTGCTTGTTGTATCTGCAGCTGGAACAGGATCCTGGAGGAAGAGTCTGGGATATCTGCCCAGATGTGTGAGCCGAATGTCTGCATTTCTGCCTTGATCTGCCGGGGGCTTTGCGAGTTTTGGAGATTTGTCGCTTTGAACGGTTCGAGACTTCATTCTTCAGAGACAGAAGCAGTTGGGATAGTGTGAGAGTCGCGGGAGGAAAGACCCACTCGGTGGGAGCGAAACTCAGACTGGAAGTTAAATTCCACAGGGTTGAAAACAAAATCAGCAGACCTGACAGATTCTGTAGTGCAAAACTGTGTGGCCTTTAATAGAAATGGAAAAGGTTAAGAGGTGTAATAGATTTGACAGAGTTCCAGTCTGTATTTCAGTGGCAAAGTGAAGGGGAATGCCATTGTTATCAAATTAATAAAGAAGTATCTGTCTGGAGGAGTTGTAAAGGCAACAGAAGAAATATCAGCACCAGTTCCCGAGCTCCCCATCTCACTCTCCCCCAGTCCCTCTGCCCCAGCCTGTTAAATCAGTCTGTCACTTAGCCTGCTGCTGAGCAGAAAACCCAGGAAAAATCATTAAGATATTTTGCAATTGAAACATTCTGCTTTGGGGCGGTGCGGTGGCACAGTGGTTACTACTGCTGCCTCACAGTGCCAGAGACCCTGATTTGATTTCTGGCTCAATTCACTGTCTGTGTGGAGTTTGCATGCTCTCCTCATGTCTGCGTGGGTTTCCTCGGATTCTCCGGTTTCCTCCCTCAGTCCAAAGATGTGCGGGGTCTTAGGTGGATCAGGTGTGGTAAAACAGGGCTGGGGAGTGGGCCTGGGTGAGACCTCTTTCAGAGAGTGGGTCCAGATTCAATGGGCTGAGTGGCCTCGTTCTGCACCATTGGCATTGTGTGGAAAAAGGAGGATTTCCAGGAATCTGCATTTCCAAATTTCTCATCCTTAATTCTTGCCTCCAGCTTGATAAATATTCGGGATATTAACTGTCTCCTCCCCACATGTGCCTGAACCTCATTTTCTGTTTTTATTTCAGATTTCCACATCTCCAATATTTAATTTTTGTTTATCAGGGATTACATTGAACAACTGGAGCCAGTAGAGTCTCAATCTACACACATTTAATCTGCACCTATTGTCGGGACTGCAATAAAGAAATGGACTCGAACTGGAGCTCAGTCCTTCTAATTTTGGGGATGATTTGCAGTTTATCACAAGGTCAGTATTGAGTTGTCCCACAGACTTTACTTACTGTTTGTCATCCTTTTGTTTCGGAGTGTGAATATATATTTCATACTGATCTCTGATCAGAATTCAATTATCACCAGACAGTTGAAGAGTTAACTCAATATTTTAATGAGAGAAACTCCCTCTTCGCCACCTGTTTTGTAAATTTTCCTGCAATGTTATAATAATTGCATTTGGAAAATAAAGTTTTTACCCAGGATTCCTCATCATAATCACGAGGGGACTGGGCAAGTGTCAGGGGGCCCAGGCAAGATTATCCCAGAAGTTTATCCCAGCACTGCCCCCTGGACATGACCCTCTACCCCAGGCACTCGGGAAGCGAGTTACAATTGACACTGTCCTGGCCATGTGACTGGATTTCCTGATTTGGGGGGATGGGGTTCAGGCCTTGGGGCTTACTAATGATATACAAATATATTCAAATAATATTCCCAATGTTGAACATGGGATTGCACCCCAGGATTTAGAGCTAGGTAGCTGATGGAGCAAAGGGTTAGGGTTAGGTCACTGATGGGGCAAAGGGTTAGGGTTAGGTCACTGATGGCCAACAGGGCACAGGGGCCAACATTTGCACTCTGTAAAATGTGTCTTTGAAATTCTCGTGAGTTTTTTTCACTCCCATTGCTGAATCCACCCAACACAAACAGAAGTGGAAAATCTCTGTTGCTTTGGTGAATTGTCAATTGATGGAAAAATGTATGAACTTATTTTTTTAACTGAAGGAATTTAGTGTCAGATTGTTGACATTGATGTTGCTTTCAACTTGTGAACTTCATAACAGTAAAAATCTTCACTAGCTCCGGGATTCATTTCTGAAGAACTGACTGATTCTCTATTTTCCCCCAATAGTATCTGTTTCCTCAATTAAAGATAGCCAGTAATTTATCAGTCAGGAATACAATTCTTTGGCAGACATTTGTTTCCCAGGAGATACAGTTAGTATGTTGTAGTCATCTTCCAAAATACCATTACTGTTTGTTAGATCTGCCTTTCCAACCATCCTTCCGCTTGTAAACATTCAGTTCTGGGAATGTAACTAGTATTTTGGGATTGTGCATCACATTATGAATCAGTCTATGACAGGGATGCAATGAATTAATTTCACAGTTGGGTTTAAGATGAAACATCTTCAACTCAAACCCTTTAAATATTTGTACTCACCATCCTGACTTTGAAAAACATCACCGTTTCCTTCACTGTCACTGGGTCCTGGAACCCCCTCCCTAACAGCACTGTAGGTGTACCTACACTCCATGGGCTGCAGTAGTTCAAGGCAGCTCATCACCATCTTCTCAAGGAGCAATTAGGAATGGGCAATAAATGCTACCTAGCCAGCGACATCCTGTGGGGCTTAGTTCAGCTCAGATAAGAATTTGAGGATTTTTTTGAAAAGGGCAACTTTTGTCAACAAATTGAAATTGAGATAATGAACAGCATAATGCAAGTTAAAGATCACTCCAAAATTTAACAATTTCACTAAAATAAGCTAAATAAAAATCTAATATCTTTGACACAATTCACATTTTTTAAGTGAGATATTTTCTGTTCCTCCTACAATGATCCTCTGTGCATTAACTTATAACAAATGTCAGGATTATCAAGGTTACAATAAAAAACCTTTTTCTTAAAGTCAGCTGCTGAATCTATCATAATTCTCCTCAAAAAAACTGGCCTGCAGACATTCTTCAATCAGGGACAGTGGCAACATAAGTACTACATACAAGATGCACTGCAGCAAGTCACCAAGGCTCCTTAGGCAGCACCTTCCAAACCCAAGACCACTACTGTCCAGAAGGGCAAGGGCAGCAGATATCTGGGGACACCACCACCTGGAGGTTTCCCTCCAGGTCACTCACCATTCTGACTTAGAAATATATCACCGTTCTTTCACTGTCTCTGGGTCAAAATCATTGAATCCCTACAGCGTAGAAGGAGGCCATTCAGCCCACCAAGTCTGCACCGACCACAATCCCACCCAGGCCCTACCCCGTAGCCTCTTGTATTTATCCTGCAAATCCCCTAAAGGTCAATTTAGCATGGCCAATCAACCTGACCCGCACATCTTTGGACTGAGGGAGGAAGTTGGCGCACCCGGAGGAAACCCGCACAAACACTGGGAGAACATGCAAACTCCACACAGACAATGACCCAAGGCTGGAATTGAACCCAGGTCCTTGGTGCTGTGAGACATAAGTGCTAACCACTGTGTCACTGGAACTCCATCCTTAACAACACGATGGGTGTACCTACACCTCAGGGACTGCAACGGTTCAAGAAGGTAGTTCACCACCACCTTCTCAAGGGCAATTAGGGATGGGCAATAAATGCTGACCTAGACAGCAAAGACCACAGCCCATGAATGAAAAAATCTTAAACTAACAAATTATTTACTAAATAAAATAGATAAATGAGCTCTGTACAGAACAGGCAGAATGCCTCACTCCATTATTCTCCTGATGCATCAAATAATAAGAATACCATTCACTTTCTTCCTGTTCATCGGTTTTAAGGCAGAAATTTGTGTTCTCTGTTAAATTTGTGTTCTCTCTACATCCTCCTATTTTTATACTCACTTGCACATGATACTTGGAGTAATTCAGATTTTATTTTTGTGGTCTTGCTTGGGTTCCTTGGATGAATGTAGTTGTTACTAGGGGGCGTAACTATAAAGTTCATGGTGGGAGATATAGGAGGGATGTCCGAAGTAGGTTCTTTACTCAGACTGGTTGGGGTGTGGAATGGACTGCCTCCTGTGGTAGTGGAGTCGGACACTTTAGGAACTTTCAAGCAATTATTGGATAGGCACATGGAACACACCAAAATGGTAGGGATAGCTTGATCTTGGTTTCGGACAAAGTTCGGCACAACATCAAGGACTGAAAGATCTGTGGTGTGTTGTACTGTTCTATGTTCTAAGCTTCATTTCCTACCTAGCTCCCTAAATTCAGACTGCGGGATCTCATCCCTCTCCCTCACTATATATTCAGTTGGAATGTGAACATGGCTGCAGACAGTTTAGCCTCTCTCTTCAGGGTGCTCTAACTGCTGGATGGCATTTTTGACCCTGGCACTGGGGAGGCAACACCCCATCCTTTTTTATTTCATTTGTGGGATGTGGATGTCACTGGCTGGGCTCATCCCTAACTACCCTTAGACCGAGTGGCTTCTTAGGCTAGTACAGAGGGCATTTAAGAGTCAAATAAATTTCCGTGGATCTGGAGTCACATGTAGGCCAGAATAGGTAAGGATTCCCTTCCCAGGTTCCCAGATCTCTGAATTACTAGTCCAATCTCAATACCACTAGGTCACCATTTCCCTGAATCCTGGATACAAATCTGTTATTGCAATTCTTATAATTATTGAATCGTTAACAATATTATACTTCCAGAGCTCCTTCTTACAGCAGCACCACCACCACACCCCCTCCCCCCCACCCATCCCGAACTATTTCTCTCCCCAAGAAGTAAATTCTGTAGGCCTCACTCCCATTGACATTGATTTGACTGATTATTGTCACATGTATTAACATACAGTGAAAAGTATTGTTTCTTGCATGCTATACAAAGCATACCATTCATAGAGAAGGAAAGGAGAGAGTTCAGAATGTAGTGTTACAGTCATAGCTAGGGTGTAGAGAAAGATCAACTTAGTGCAAGGTTGGTCCATTCAAAAGTCTGACAGCAGCAGGGAAGAAGCTGTTCTTGAGTCGGTTGGTACGTGACCTCAGATGTTTGTATCTTTTTCCTGATGGAAGAAGGTGGAAGAGAGAATGGCCGGGGTGCATGGGGTCCTTAATTATGCTGGCTGCTTTCCTGAGACTGCGGGAAGTGTAGACAGAGTCAATGGACAGGGGGCTGGTTTGAGTGATGGACTTAGGCTTTATTCACGACCCTTTATAGTTCCTTACGGTCTTGGACAGAGCAGAACCTGCCTCTCTCCCTGAGGATAAGTGCTGTAAGCCTCACTTCCACCAGTCTGCCTCTCTTCCTGAGGGTTAGTGTCAGTGATGTTTCTGCCTGGTTTTAAACCAAGGCCCCCTCACATGCATGGCAAACGTGATAACTACAGCACTACAGAAGTTGCTTCACGCAGTTTTCTTGCACATATTCTCCTCTCTGGACGAGGGTAATATGGCAAATTGGGAACTAAAAGGAACTGAGACTTTTGAAGACTTTTGTAATCGCCTTGATTGGGATAACACATTCCAAGGGATCATTTTTCCATCACTGACTTTGTTTAAATACATTGCACAAACCCATCACTGATTATCTTCAAAGTGTCTCAACTACTGAGTTTCTACAGTAACTAATCTTCTGTTCAAATCTTGAGATATGTTTCACTCGTGCTATTCGTTAAACCTAACCTGGAGTCAATTCACCATTTCTGTAAAAACAAACTTTTTAAAAATTACATTTTCCCGGCATCACAGAAGTCAGTCTTTGGTCATTTCAATTCATTTTGTCTTCAAGAAATAGCTAAAGTTCACTGACAATAACAAAAGTTATGGTTCCACCAATAGTAGCCAAATGTTCACTTCCTTCACCACTGATGCACAATGTCTGCAGTGTGTACTATCTAGAAAATAGATTGAGGCAATGTTTCAAGGTTCCTCTGACAGCACCTTCCAAACCCATGATCACAACCACAAGACAGACAAGGACATCACCCTGATTGCAAATTCAACACTGTTCCTTGATCATCACTGGCTAGAATTCTAGAATTAGAGTTACAGAACAAAGAGATCTAGGGTTACATGTTCATTGCTCCTTGGAACTGGAGTCACAAGTAGACAGAATGGTGAAGAAGGCATTCGGCATGCTTGGTTTCATTGGTCAGAATATTGAATACAGGAGTTGGAATGTCTTGTTGAAGTTGTACAAGACATTGTAAGGCCACACTTGGAATACTGTGTACAATTCTGGTCACCCTATTATAGAAAGGATATTATTAAACTAGAAAGAGTACAGAAAAGATTTACTAGAATGCTACCAGGACTTGATGGATTGAGTTACACAGAGAGGCTGGATAAACTTTTTTCTCTAGACTGTAGGAGGGGTGAGCTTATTGAGGTAAATAATGAGGGGCACAGATCAGCTAGATAGTCAATATCTTTCCCAAAGGTAGGGGAGTCTAAAGCTCGAGGGCATAGGTTTAAGGTGAGAGGGGAGAGATACAAGAGTCCAGAGAGGCAATTTTTTCACACAATGGTGAGTATCTGGAACAAGCTACCAGAGTAGTAGTAGAGATGGGTACAATTTTATCTTTTAAAAAGCATTTAGTTAGTTACATGGGTACAATGAGTACAGAGGGATATGGGCCAAATGCAGGCCTCAACCGGGATCTTGGGTTCATGTCACATTATCTGTAACCCCCACAACTTGCCTAGGCTTGCAAAATCTCACTAACTGTCCTGGCTGGAGACAATACACATCTCTTTAACCTGTGCTTAACCCTCTCTCCACTCACATTGTCTGTACCTTTAAGACATCTTTACCTGTAAAGACTCGCATTCCAATTATTATTTTATAAATTGAGTTTGTGTCTGTATATGTCCTGCTTGTGAACAGATCTCCCACTTACCTGATGAAGGAGCAGTGCTCCGAAAGCTTGTGCTACCAAATAAACCTGTTGGACTTTAACCTGGTGTTGTGAGACTTCTTACTGTGTTTACCCCATCCAATGCCAGAGGTAGTAGTAGAGGCGGGTACAATTTTGTTTTTTAAAAAGCATTTAGATAGTTACATGGATACAATGGGTATAGAGGGATATGGGCCAAATGGGAGCAATTGGGATTAGCTTAAGTGTTTTAAAAAAAGGGCGGCGTGGACAAGTTGGGCGGAAGAGCCTGTTTTCATGCTGTAAACCTCTGACTCAAACACCCCCTCCAGCACTGTGACCAGACTGCAGCAGTCTAAGAATTAGAGCCAGCATCACTTTCTCAAGGGCAACTAAGATGGGAAATAAATAGCAACTTTGCCTGTGTTGCCTTATTCTAAGAATTAATTTTTAAAACATGACGTTTGCACCTAAAATAAGATGGCAAGGAAGAAGAACCTTACTTTCTTCATAACGCATGAATAGTTGTTGTCTTGATGTCCACAGGTAGATAAATTTATCTAGAGTTTTCCATGGATACTTGACAGACTGTGCCCGACACTAGTTACTGTTACAGCAATAACTCTCTTCTCTTTTTCAGCTCATTGGGAATGGACCTCTTGGTTTAATATTGATCATCCGGGTGGGAGTGGAGACTATGAGCAACTTGATGCAATTCAACGTTATTACAAGGACAGAATATGTCCCAGGCCAGCTGCTATTGAGGCGCGCACCACACATGGAGTGCCAGCATCGCTAACTGGAGAGAAAGTGCACCTCAGTCCTCACCTTGGCTTCTGGTGTCTCAACAAGGAGCAACTTCCAGGGAAATCCTGTTCAAATTATGCCGTGCGGTTCCGATGCCCCAAACGTAAGCAGCATGTTGGGCAGAAAATTACTCAGCAAACTATCTGAACTGAATTTGAGAGGATGGTAAAAAAGTAGTAAGATTACTGGGTTAATAATTACAAGACCCAGGCTAATGCTCTGGTTACATGAGTTCAAATCCTAGTGTGGCATCCTGAGGAATTTAAATTCAATTAATTAATAAATCTGGATTAAAGAGCTTGATTATGAATGATGAAAGAACTGGACAGTGATAAAAATTCACTCACGGTTAATTAATGTGTTTCCATAAGATAAAGGAGCAGAATTAGGCCATTCGGCCCATTGAGTCTGCTCTGCCATTCAATCGTAGCTGATGTGATTCTCATGCCCATTCTCCTGCCTTCTTCCCATAACCCTTGATCGCCTTATTGATCAAGAATCCATCTAACTGTCAATGACCCGGCCTCCACAGTCTTCTGCGGCAAAGAGTTCCACAGAGTCACCACTCTCTGGCTGAAGAAATTCCTCCTCACCTCAGTTTTAAAGGAGTGTCCTTTCACTCTGAAGTTGTGCCCTTGAGTTCTAATCTCTCCCACTAGTGGAAACATCCTCTCCATCTAGGCCTCTCAGTATTCTGTAAGTTTCACTTAGATCCCCCTCATCTTTCTAAACTCTATCGAGTACAGACCCGGAGTCCTCATATGACAAACCCTTCACTCCTGGGATCACTCTTTCACCTCGTAATTGGCCTCTGATATAAGAGCATATGACATGAGAGCAGAAGTGGGCCATTCAGTCCATCGAGTCTGCTCTACCACTCACTGAGGTCATGATTGATTTGATGTGATAGTCCTCAATTCCCCTTTCCCGCCTTATCCCCATAACTCCTTGAAAGATTACAAATCTGTCTCTCTCAGCCTTAAACATGTTCAGTGACCCAGCCTCTACTGCCCCCTGCGGGAAAGAATTCCACAGGTTCACTCCCCTCTGAGAGAGGAAACTCCTCATCTTTGTATTTATGTGGTAACAGAGGAAACAAATGCTAAAACGGCATAATTAAAACCATGGTTGTGACCTCCGTTTGGGTCACGAACAGCAATGGCAATTGTGAAATCTTCTTTTCCCAATGGGACAACTTTGTGCTGCCTGATTGGTTGTCTAGTTCAAAACTCTGGCTAATCAGGGACTTCCTTGAGAGAAGCAAAGTTAAATTTTGAGACTGATCTTTTTTGGGAGAAAATTTGCCTGGGCTGACAGTGTTAACTCTCTTTCTCACTCCACGGGTGCTATCAAAGTTGCAGAGTTTTTCCAGCAGTTTTGGCTTTTATTTCTTCGAATGCACTTTGACTGTGGTGAGTGCTGGGACATCAGCTTCCATAATTCCTCACTCCAAAGCCCCAAAATCTCAAACCTTTTACAGACAAAACCATTTTCCCATTCAATCTCTCTCCCTACATCCCATTCTGTTCTCAATCTTGGGATGCACTAATTTTGAAGCGTTTAATATTCTTAAAGCTAATGTTCTTGGGGCAAAGGTTCAAATCCCACTGGTGCAATTTAGATCTAACCAGTAATCAGGAATTGAAACTTTCCTCTTAAGGAAGTCCCTGATTAGCCAATCAGAGTTTTGAACTAAACAACCAATTAGGCAGCACAAAGTTGTCCCATTGGGTAAAGAATTTCTTTACTGAAAGGGTTACGAATCTTATTGAGACGTAGAAGATGATGAAAGGGATGGATAGGGTAGAGGTGGAGAGGTTCTCCCCGCTCAAAGGACAGCAAGACTAGAGGGCACAGCCTCACGATAAGGGGGGGGCAGTTTAGAACAGAGTGGAGGAGGAACTTCTTCACTCAAAGGGTGGTGAATCTCTGGAATTCTCTGCCCGTTGAAGTGGTGGAGGCTACCTCGCTAAGTATATTTAAGACGGGGGTAGATAGGTTTTTGGTAGGCAAGGGGATTAAGGGTTATGGGGAGAAAGCGGGAATGTGGAACTGAGCCACTTCAGATCAGCCATGGTCTTATTGAATGGCGGGGCAGGCTCGAAGGGCTAGCTGGCCTACTCCTGCTCCTATTTCTTATGTTCTTATGTTTTGAATTCTTTACCTCAGGAGAGAGCTATTTTGTAATTATGTTTAAAGCTGATATTGGTAGTTTTTTGACACTAAGGGAATCAACAGATATTGGAATAAAGCTCGTAAATGCAGCAGGTTCAAGGGGCTAAATAGCATTTCCCTGCTGCTATTTATTAAACACTAACTTTCTTTCAGAAACATTATCAAAGATTTATTTGGTTCATATATCAGTCATAATTTAATCAGCTCTCATGCTGGAATTTTGCTGCCTCGCCCACACCAGGCTGGTAAGGTCCCACCCCAAGCCAATGGAGAATGCCATCCTGCGCACCGGTAAAATTCCAGCATCAATCTTACTAAATTTCACCTCGGAGACAATGGCCGGAATTTTACCGGCACGTCCCGGTTCCAGGGCAAGCAAGGCCCAGAAAACGACATTCTCCATTGGCCTTGGGCGGGACGGTATGAAACTCCGGCAGACGATCGGCCGTTCTGATCACCACAATGGCTTTCCTGCTCTTCACGGATTGTCCAGTCTGCCAGAGGTAGCCACTATCTCGGGCAGGATGGGAAAATTTAGACAACATTTGGCCGGAATGTTACCACTGTTCATGCCAGCGGGATTTTCCCATCCTGCTGCAGGCAACAAAGATTTGGCTGGTTGCCAAATTTTCCGACCTTGCTTCAGCGTGGGCATGGCAAGAATGGTCGGTAAGATCGCACCCTTTGTCTTCTGTGTGGGGCAGAAAACTGTAACCTCAGGGCAGCTTCTTTAAAAAAAAGCTAACTTTCAAAACTCACTTTTTAGAAACCATAACCATAGAAACCCTACAATGCAGAAAGAGGCCATTCGGCCCATTGAGTCTGCACCAACAACAATCCCACTCAGACCCTATCCCTACACACTTACCCGCTAATCCCTCTAACCTACACATCCCACAATAAGGGGCAATTTAGCATTGCCAGTGCATCTAGCCCACACATATTTGGACTGTGGGAGGAAACTGGAGCATCCAGAGGAACCCCACGCAGATACAGGGAGAATGTGCAAACTCCACACAGACAGTGACCCGAGCCAGGAATCGAACCCAGGTCTGGAGCTCTGAAGCAACAGTGCTAACCACCGTGCTGCCTGTTATTTCATTATCCCAAAGTTCGAACAGGCATCTGCGGATGACCTTCCTTGACCTTCTACTAATCTGTCTTATTTGGCAGCAGGCGCTTGACTTCCTAATTCATTGGGAAGAGAATGATCATGTGAGAAGGAGAAAAATACAAAATGTGAAGCAATATTGTTTAATATTTCAAGACAACAATTTCTGTTTTTTTCTCTCAGGGTCTGTAACTGCTGTAGTTTGGAGTCCTTGGTCCCACTGGTCATCCTGGGGCTCTTGTACAGCAGCTTGTGAAGAGACAGGAGTGCAGGTACGTCGACGGACCTGCAACGCACAGAACAAGGAGCGACAATGTCCAGGGCCTGTGGAGGAGGGGAAAATGTGCAAAGGCCCAGCTTGTAAAAGTATGTAATCCCTTAGAGGTTCCATTTGTGAAACTTCAATGATGTCTGCTTGGGTACAGTTGAAATATTGAACTACTTTAGGAATGATACCTGGAGCATCCAGAGGAAACCCACACAGACACAAGGAGAATGTGCAAACTCCAGACAGACAATGACCCAAGCCAGGAATCGAACCCAGGCCCCATGAGCCGTGAAACCACAGTGCTAACCACTATGGTGCTGCGATGTCTGCTTGGCTACAGTTGAAGTATTGATCTACTTTAGGAATGATATAAAAGATTTCCAAATGATCCCAAATCAAATTAAGCTAGCTAAGCAGGGCGATCCACGTACTCCTGCTTCTGTTTCCAATGTTCAGTGGGTATCGTCCCCACCTCTGGGCCCGAGGTTCTGGATTTGAGTCCCACTGAGGACTTGATAGCCAAGGAAAGTGCATTCATAATGTAGTCAAACAGGTTCAATGTCATCTGCAAATCCTTCCAAACATGCTAATGGCTGGCGGTAAGAGCAGGAGAGATTCCTGATTGGCCACACTTGATGTCGAGTGGTGCCCCCTCAAGCTATAAGCCTCTGATGACAGATCACCGACCAGTTTTGGGAGAGTCTGCCTTAGCGCAGTAGGTGTGGGGAAGAGAACTGGAAATTGGAATTATCTTCCAACAGTGGGTTCTAATTATTTTGTGTGGCACCTATTCCTCTTACGAAGCCACAACCATCTAAGGCAATAATTGCATTAATTTTCATGGCACTTCTCCATTTTCATTCTGGTCAAATATGAAACGTGATTGTCATTTATTACATTTAACAAGATGTACACATGCTAGCAAAACATTACTTCCATTTTCACTGAAGCAGTAAAGTGTTAAATGATATCTACAATCAAAATCAGATCAATGTCACTTCTCCCAATCCTCAGGTCACAGAATACTACAGTGCAGAAGAGGGATATCGAGCCTGCACCGATACAGGAAAGGCCCTGACCTGCCCTCCTAATCCCTCTTGCCAGCACTTGGCCTATAACCTTGAATTTTATGGTGTGCCAAGTACTCATCCTTGTACTTTTGAAAGGATGTGAGGCATCCCACCTCCACCACCCTCCCAGGCAGCGAATTCCAGACCCTTACCACCCTCTGGGTAAAGTTTTTCTTCAAATTCCCTCTAAACCTCCCACCCCTCACTTTTAATTTGTGTCCCTTTGTGACTGGCCCTTCAACTAAGGGGAACAACTGCTCCCTGTCCACCCTGTCCATGCTTCTCATAATCTTGAACACCTCAATCAGGTCACCCCTCAGTCTTCTCTGCTCCAGAGAAAACAACCCAAGCCTATCCAACCTCTATTCATAACTTAAATGTTCCATCCCAGGCAGCATCCTGGTGAATCTCCCCTGCACCACCTCCAGTGTGATCACATCCTTATTATGATGTGGTGACCAGAACTGTTCACAGTACTCCAGCTGTGGCTTCACCAAAGTTCTATACTCCATCGTGACCTCTCTGCTTTGGTAATCTATACCCCGACTGATAAAGGCAAGTGTGCCATATGCCTTTTTCACCACCTTGTTATCTGCCTTTCTGCCTTCAGAGATCTCTGGACAAACACACCAAGGTCCCTTTGCTCTTTGGAACGTCCCACTGTCAGACATTTCACAGTATACTTCCTTGACAAATTACTCCTTCCAAAGTGCATCAAGATATAAACATGGCTGCTGTTTAGTCTGCCTCCACCATTCAACTAAATCATAGCTGATCTTCTACCTCAAGATTGGGCGGCATGGTGACACAGTGGTTAGCACTGCTGCCTCACAGCACCAGGAACCCAGGTTCAATTCCCAGCCTGGGTAACTGTCTGTGGAGTTTGCACATTCTCCCCGTGTCTGTGTGGGTTTCCTCCGGGTGCTCTGGTTTCCTCCCACAGTCCAAAGATGTGCAGATTTGGTGGACTGGCCATGAAAAATTGCCCTTAGTGTTAGGGGGACTAGCTAAATGCATGGGGTTATGGGATGGGGCCTGGGTGGGATTGTAGTCAGTGCAGACTCGATGGGCTGAATTGCCTCCTTCTGCACTGTAGGATTCTGACT
The DNA here is from genome assembly GCF_965287045.1 of Carcharhinus amblyrhynchos. Classification (NCBI taxonomy): domain Eukaryota; kingdom Metazoa; phylum Chordata; class Chondrichthyes; order Carcharhiniformes; family Carcharhinidae; genus Carcharhinus; species Carcharhinus amblyrhynchos. The sequence continues at coordinate 17,355,130 of NC_137351.1, read as the reverse complement.
ATTTTCTTGAAATACTCCTGCATCCCTTGTTCTCTTTAAATCTATTAATCTTTGTCTTGAACATACACAGTCCTCTAATTACAGAATTCCAAACTTCTTCATCCTCTGAGTAAAGCAATTCCTCCTCATCTTAATCTGTAATGGCCTAATGGCCTCCTCTTTAGTCTGAGATAGTCGCCCCTAAGCTAAGGCAATATCCTTCCTTTGTCTGCCTGCCACCTTAGGACATGTGAACGAGGAGCAGGAGGAGGCCATTCAGCCCCTCAAGTTTGCTCCGCCATTCAATTCAATCATGGCTGATCACATTTCAACTCCACCTTCCTGTCCTTTCCCCGTAACCCTTCATCCTACTTACTGCTTATGCTGTTTGACACACAAGTATAGCTTCACTGGGTTGATACCTCATTTTTAGATATGCCTGGTGCTGCTCTTGGCAAGCGCTCCTGCATTGAACCAAGTTGATCTCCTGGCTTGGTGGTAATGGTAGAGTGGGGGGATATGCTGGGCCATGAGATTGCAGTTTGGGGTTGAATACAATTCTGCTACTGCTGATGGCCCACAGTGCCTCAGTGTTACCCCTTCTCCCCCAACTTTCTGACTTTATAGTTTGGGTGGTCTGAAGGTTTTAGAACCCTCCCTGATCGTGGCCTCTTGAAGATTGGAGGATTGGTAGCTTCAACTTGGATTTCCTTGGTCTGTTTGGTTGTTTTTGAGTGGACGTTGTGATATTTTATCTTTAATATGCTTGGGTTTACTCACTTGATCTATTTCTTGTGCTCTTTCTTATTGTATTTTTCCTTATCAATAAATTCCCTTGCTGCAATCGGACACCATGGGTTTATCCCACTCTTTATGTAGGGTATGTAACACCATAAGACATAGGAACAGAACTAGGCCACTCGGCCCATCGAGTCTGCTTCGCTATTCAATCCTGGCTGATTAATCATGTTCTCCCTCTTTGTTCACGGACTGATGCTAGCTGTTTATGTCAATGTTGTCTGCCATGCCTCGCCTTTTGCATGGTGACAGCTTGTAGCTCCTGGTTCCTGAATTTGGGGAATCTTTGATTGTGATTTTAGGAGGTCCTTTCTCTTGGAGCTCAAAATTCACTTTCATTGATCTGTCTTTTCTCTTTGAAAGAATTCATTGGCATCCTGCAGGGTTGGCCGGACTGGTACATTCACTTCCAACTCCTGACAACTGATCCCAATATTCTCACTGTGTTTCCTTTTCCAAATTCTCATGTATTACCTACGATTCTGCAACTGACAATGTTTCCTCTTCCGGTTTTAGTATTTGATTGTTATTTTCCATCTCCTTGCATATCCTCATCATAGCTCACATTCCCATCGAGTTTTGCGTCATCAGCAAACTCTGAAATCTCCAAATCATTGATATATATTGAAACCCAAGCACTGATCTTTGCAGTACCCCCACTCACAGCCTGCCAACCTGAGGATGACATTGTTATTTTTATTCTATTAACCAATTCTCAATCCATGCTAATATATTAAACCCAATCTGATGAGCTTTAGTTTTGTTTACTAATGTCCTGGGCATTTTCCTACCCTTGCTTCCCCCCTCCCTCCAGCATAGTGTGTTTTCCCAAGGAAGAGGCAGCTCACCTTTGGCCCACTGGTGGGATCTTCTGTTCCTGCCAAAGTCTACGGCATTTTGCATGCTCATCCCACTGCAAGGGGTCACCTTCGGCGAGATCTCGCCCATGTGGGCGCTTTTCGAAAACCTTCTGAAGATTTTAATCACTACATCCACTGGTTCCTCCTTATCTATTCTGCTAGTCACACCTTCAAAAAACTCTTAACAGGTTTGTCAAACATGATTTCCCTTTCATATACTCATGTTAACTCTGTGAAATCCTACCGCATTTTCTACAAGTCCAGTTATCACATCCTTTACATTAGATTCAAGTATTTTCTTTACTATTGATGCGAGACTAACAGATCTGCAATTCCCCATTTTATCTCTCCATTCTTTTATAAATAATGGGGTTACATTTTCTACCTTCCAATCTGTAGAATATTGAAAGGTGTTCACCGGATATCTCTACAGCAGCTTCTTCCAACACTCTGGGATGTGGATCCCTGGCTCCCAGTGACTTATCAAGTTTCAGTCATGTTAATTTTTACCTATTTGCATTTCTCCTTACAGCAACTCCTGCAACTGCCACAAGATTCCTGAATGCTTCAATGGAAAGTAACAGGGAGGAGCTGCCAGTTGGTAATATTCGATTCACTTACATTTATTAGAATGTCAGCATAAAAATAATTCTCATTCACCAAGCTGTAACTTGCAATTTCATTTTGAATTGGAATTCCAGTCAGATTATTTTGTTTATGTTTGCAATGCCAAACTGTAGTTAATCCTAAATCATTTCTGTAATTCTCCTGAAATTTTGCTTGAAATCAGTTTGAATTTTCAATTTATTCTGAAATTTCTTAACTCTGTTTAAAAACTTGTGGAAAAAATATCAAATCTACCTTAAGCTATATATTTATTTGTAAATTTCAAGATTCTTTTGGGATAAATTCCCTTGCTTTATTAATGTCTTTATTTGCAAGAATGCCACAGGAAACTTGTGACATTTTAACTGCTTTCCCCACATTTACTCCTGTTTTTTTGATTCTTCCTACAATTTGCCTATAATCCTTTGCTGGTTCAAGTATAAATTACAGAATGAGGAGTAGCTGTTAGGGATTTCTGGGTTTTCATAACTAATGCACCTTGGGTAAGTTATACTGAGGTGTTCCTCACAAGAATTAGGAGCAGAAGCTCTTCAAGCATGCTCCATCTTACAATAAGATCATGGCTGTTCTGACTGTAGCCCCAACGCCACTTTCCTCCCTACCCCTTGACCCAGGTGCATTGACCCGAACAGGCACTGGAATGTGGCGACTAGGGGGATTTTCACAGTAACTTCATTGCAGTGTTAATGTAAGCCTTAATGACACTAATAAATATACTTTACTTTGACTCCCTTTGTAGATCAAATTCTGTTTGACTCAGCCATGGATATATTGCACTGACCCAAACTCTATTGCCTTTTAGGGAAGAGAATTTCGCAGATCAACAACTCTGAGACAAGAACAAACCTCCTCATTGCTACCCTTAATATTTAAACTGTGTTGCTTGGTTCTAGATTCCCCTACAAGAGGAAGCATCCCCTTGTTACGATCCACCTCAGAAACGCCAAGGCATTTTATGGAGTCAGTCTAAGTTTTGAACATTGAATTTGGCACGAGGTGTCTCGCTGTAGGTTTGATTCAAGTGACTCAGTAGGGAGCTTTTATCAAACAAGGTTTACTTAAGAACACATTTAACATAAAGTAAGAAAATTAGCGATAACTTTTACCAATTACAAAAAAAGAACAGCCATGATATTTTATAAACATTTCAGCTAAATATACTGTTCCAAACCAAACAACCCCCACAAACATACACCCATTCTCGGCTTATCACAGAAAGCAAGAATACTCAGATATTGGATTTTGTAGCTTTCCAACACCTGCTGTGGATTAATCCTTTGGATGTTGAATTGAAAATGCAGAGGCCTTGCCTGGCCTGGAAGCTCCAGCAGATCTTCAGACACACAGAGACATTGTTTGCCTCTAGCTTCTAGCTGCACCTCACAGAAGCAGATTTTTCATTCCTGAGAGAGACAGAACATTGCTTTCAGTCTGCAATCCAAACAGCTTCTACCCAAACTGAAACTAAAGCCTTGTATTCCCCTGTGGGGGGAAAAGTGCTGTCCAAAGACACCTGACCTGTCAATCATTCATCACCCAACAATTCCAACAGGCAATAAAACTCCAGAACACTGCATTAGGCCAAATTAAAAATAAACAAGATGCCCGTTATAGTCCCTTAGTAACAATTAGAGAACATCGATTCAGACATGAGGGCAACAAAACAAAATGGCCAGGCCTGCTTGAAAAAACTTCAGGGAAACATCATTAAAAGCACAATATGGTCACACTCGGGAATCTGCTCTATTAGAAACCTTCTGGATTTTATACGTTGCAGTCAGATGACCTTTCATTCTTCTAAACCCCAAAGGGCATAGGCCTAATCTGTCCGACCTTTCCTATTGCAGAGAGAGCTAATTGTGGTGAAGTGAGGAGTCTGGAATGTTTTGGAAGTGCTTTAGAAAGTCTTCTAAAAAAATTTCAATTCTTTCTCTGCCAAGGTTCGGAGATCAGCACACTGATGTCAATACAGCAGGGTCATTACACTGGAGGGGGGGGGTCATTACAGTGAGTAGTGGATCATTCCACCAGGATCATTACACTGGGTGGGGGCATTATATTGGGGGTGAGATAATTCCACTTGGGGGTTTTCATAGCAGGATCAGTATACTGGGGTTGGAGGGGTGGGCGTGTGTCATGATGTTAGGGGTCATTCCTTTGTGGGTTCTAAATAGAAGAGTTTGTGAGGAGGAGCTGGGAAAGTTCTCATTGGCAAGGTCCTAGCTGAGACCAACTGTTTTCTGCCTTTCAGGAGCTTGTTCCAGGGTAGCCTTCTGACCTGACCCCCCCCCACACATCAAAATCCACTGGTCAGAGAAAGGGATCAGGATCATTATACACAGCTAGATTCCCAGTGGGCCCCGGCTATACCACAGACAACCCTCAATCATAGCAGTGGTTCCTGCAAGAAAGAGAAATCTGTGCAAAACTGTGATATTGTACATTGGCAAACACCAGAATATATATAATTCTAATGCACTGCCGTCCCTGTAAGACAGCTGTGCAGTCACACTTACAGGCATAAAGGGAATTTTGTGGCCTGATTAGCGGACTGTGCCATGAGGCCAGTAAGCAGTGGCAACTGTTTCTGTTTGATTGACTGTGACACTTTCCCTATCACTTTGGCAATGCTTAACATTCAGATAGAAAGATGAAACCTGAGCTGTTTTGATCTATTTCCTTTTAGGAGATGAATAATTTCCTACTTCATACATTTTCAAAGGAGCTGAATGTTTGAAGTGAACAGATACCTTCCGTTGCTAAAATCATTAATTTCCTGTCTGTAGGAGATCTGAAACATTATATTTTACTTGTTCTTGAACCTGTTGATCCTTTTGTATTGAATCGGTTGATGTGAATTAATTATGTCGAGCATTGAACATTGTGTTGCAGGTTGTGAGCTGAGATGTGCTATGGGTCGCGTGAATGCAGAGTGTAACCAGTGCATATGCAAAGACCATCGACTTTATGGTTCTGTACGTCTACAAGATGGTGCTCCAGCCTCCAAGGCAACTGTCCATCTGTGGGGAAATTCGGAGAAATTCTTGACTGCCTGCGATGAAAAGGGAAAGTTCCAAATTCTTGGTCTTTGCCCTGATGGCAAAACAACATTAAAAATTAAGAAAGCTTATTACGGAGTAACAGTTGTCACACTGAGTGCAAGCGACAGCAAAACGTCTACCATTGAAGTGAAACTCAAGAGATCTGGTAATGATTATTAATCATGAAAGAGGTTTCACAAATTACATCCAACAATATTATCTATCTTTTCTGTAATATTAGCCTCTTTGTTATCAATTACAACTTAATACGCTTGCTTATTATACATCCAACATGCCATGCATTCCCATTTGAACACAAGCCAACATTACAACTCCACATTATTACACACTCTTCATTATTACATTGCCCTAATTTGAATAGTTGAGTTATGTGAAACACAGAGGGAGGAAGATATAGGAGAAGGGAGGAGGTAACCAGTAGGCAATAAGGAAGGAATATAGCCTGCTGGAGGAGAATTAAAGAGTTGTTGGTGAGGGTTAGACAACATCCTCTACATTATTTGGAGGAAGCACTGAGTGTGGCAAGGATGCAGAATGTACTCTGGGTGGAAACTTCATCAACTAAGAATGACATTAAAATCCACCCCTACCCTCCCTCTGCCCTCACCTCAGTACATTCTGTACCCTTGCCATCCTCAGTGCTTCCTCCAAATAATGTTCGACATGGAAGAGCACTGATTCAACAGCTGAGGGGGGGACACCACGTGGCGATCAGCAAGAGATTTCCTTCCCCATGTTTGACCTGTCACTCCCAGTTCTGCTGTATCCAGCCATGAATGGTGGTGAACAATTAAACATCTCATAGGAAGTGGACACAATGGTACAGTGGTTAGCATTGCTGACTCACAGCACCAGGGATCTGGAGTCAATTCCTGGCTTGGGTCACTGTCCGTATGGAGTCTGCACATTCTCCCCGTGTCTGTGTGGGTTTTCTCCAGGTGCTCTGGTTTCCTTCTACAGTCTGAAAGACATGCTGGTTGGGTGCATTGGCTGTGTTAAATTCTCCCTCAGTGTCTCCAAACAGGCGCCAGAGTGTGGCGACTGGGGGATTTTCACAGTAACTTCATTGCAGTGCTAATGTAAGCCTATTTGTGACATTAATAAATAAACTTTAGAGTTGTTTGAATTTACTAAATCTTGATCTTTGTGTAATTCAGAAAAGCCTGTCATCAGGAAACAGCCACAGAACAAGCTCAGGCGTGAGGGACAAAGTGTAAGTTTCTGTTGCAAGGTTCAGTGTAATCCTCCACCAGACAGATACCTCTGGTAAGAACCCTTTTTGGTTAAACTTAAAATATCTCCTTTATGTTAATCCCTGCTCGGCCACTTTTCTCCCTAACTCTGAAATCTCTGTAGTTAACACCCTCCTGACCCTCTTTGACAAAGGGTCATCTGGACTCAAAACGTCAGCTCTTTTCTCTCCTGAATGATGCTGCCAGACTTGCTGAGATTTTCCAACATTTTCTCTTGTGGTTTCACTCTCTTCAAACGGTTCTGGGACATGGTAATTTAGTAGCTGAAGACACAGCAACAAATGGTGAACGGAACAGGAAGGAGCGCCGGAGGTAAGACTCGGGAAATTGATGAGTTTAGGATGGGAGGCCTGGCCGAGCTGTATTCCGGGGATACAGCTATCAGGAGGCTTGAAAGGAAAGATTTGAACCCAAGGTGCAGACGTTTACCAATATGGTTTCGGGGATTAGGGAATTTAGCTACAAGGTTAGCTCAGAGAAGCTTCAGCAAAGGAGATTGAGGAGAGGTTGGACAGAGGTGTCCAAGATTATGACGGTTTAATAGGATACACAAAAAAACGTATAGATTAGCTGATGGTTCAAGAACTAAGAGACACAGATACAAGGTTTTGGGCAAGAGTTACACAGGAGTGATGTGAGAAAGAACTTTTTTACTGACTGTTCTCTAATTCCCTGGAACTTGCTGCTCTTGGTGAACATGAAGATGATGAATGATTTGACGAGGAAACTGGGTGGGCATTAAGAAAGATTAGCTTGCAGATCAATAGATACAGACTATTGAATGGCACTAACTGCATGATTCCACAGGTGGCTAACAAGGACTCAAGGGGTTGAATGGTCTTTTAAAGTCTCTAATGACAAGAGTATAAATGTTAAATAAGACACCAATGAAGCAGAAATCAATGCAAAAGGAGGGGAACAGATTAACTTGTGTGTGATAGGATACACAGAACCAAGGTTTTTGTAGCAATGGAGACTGACAGCTCAAGGGATGTTGAAGTATTCAAACATAAAAGTCACATAAAATTGAATGGAGGTTTCAAAGACTGAGGCCGGGGTGGAGGGGACCAGTGTTAAACATAAAAATAGGAGGCCATTCAATCCTTCAGTCTCTTCTGCTATTCAATGAGATCAGGACTGATCTACGATCTAATTCCAGTTACCCCAAATCCATTAACACCTTTGGAAAACTCAAATCTATCAGTTACAAAATTTAGTCAGTTCAGCATCAATTGTCATTTGTTGAAAGAGTTCCAAGCTTTTATCACCTTTTGTGTGAAGAAATGTTTTCTAACTTCATTCCTGAACGCTCTGGGTCTAATTTTTAGTCGCTGCCCCAAGTCTGAGATTCCCAAAACCAACAGAATTGTTTCTCTCATCACTGCCTTTGATATCTTCAATCCAGTCGCCTCTCAACCATCTAATTTCCAGGAATAGAACCCGGGTTTATCACCTCTCCTCATAATTTAACACTTGGAGTTCAAGTTTCATTCTGCTAACGCTCCCTCCGAGGTCAGGATATCCCTCCGAAGGTCTGGTACCCAGAACTATCTGTGCAGCTCCAGGGGCTGAATTTCTCCCCCTCATGGGCTCAGGGACAGGCAGGAAGTGCAGCTCTGACCGTGATTGGTCCCAGAATGCAAATTCAGCTGAACATCATGCATGTCAGCGCCAGACACCCCGGTAGCGTGCATGACAGCTTCATATTGAGGAGTTCTGATATCCCAGAGGTCTTTGCGGAGGACCCAGGGTGCAGGGATGGTTGAATTGGAAATAAGCATTCAGAGTTATGAGGATAGACAGGGGAATGAGATTGATTGATTGGGTTTTTTTCATGGAGAGCCAGCATGGACTTGATGGGCTGAGTGGCCTCCTTCTCGCTGACTCGATAACTCTGTGTCTGCCCAACCTGCTTCAGATCCGAGGTGGAGGCTGGAAGCTCTGGATCATTGCACTGTATTTTTATGATCCATTTAAATTCTGTGTTTCTCTCCTTTTAATTAACGCCCCTTCTATTTTTTCTTGCAGGTATCACAACGGCTCCGTACTCAATGCGAAGACACATGAACCTGATGGTACACTTGTGTTAAACCAGCTGAAGCCACAACATGCTGGGCAATACATGTGTAAAGCGAGTAACATTGCGGGTTCTGTTAAATCCCAGCCAGCCACACTTACTGTGATCGGTAACTAAATAACTTCACACTTTTAGCCACAGTTAGAGGTCATTGTGTAAGAAAATTCTGAAATTTGTTATCCTAAAGTCCGTGTTAGTAAGTTGGTCGATGCCTGAAAAAGACCCAAAACAGATATTTATGTGTTGTGCATAAGTGAAATAATTCACAATCACAGAATCCTACAGTGCAGAAGAGGCCCTTCGGCCCATTGAGTCTGCACCAATGCGTTCACCAGTCCCTTTTTCAAAGGATAGACTGATTTGCATTCATTCAGCATCTTTCACCACCTCAACACTCCGTGAAGCGTTTACAGCCAGTGAGTTATTTCTGAAGTAAAAACAGAAAGTTACGGAAAATTCAGCAAATCTTGCAGTCAAATAAGACTCAAAATGTTGGCCAGAATTCTCCGGCCGTTCACGTCCCACTATGGCCAGCGAGCACAGATCTCCATTCACTGCAGCAGGACCACAGAATGCCACCCGTTAACTCTGCGCAGATGCTGCCCAACCCGCTGAGCTTTTCCAGGAATTAAGGGAGCACTGACTGAAGTTTGATTGGGGAAAATAGGTTTAAAGCCAGATAAACGGGAGGAAACATTTACCAAAGTAATTCAAAATGTTCAGTAAAAGTACAACCACAGCCCTCCCTCAGTACTGACCCTCCAATAGGGTGGCACGCAATCAGTTTACTGTCCATCCAACAGTGCAGTGCTGCTTTTGCAACGGCAGAAGTGTTACATTATGTGGTGTCGAATGCCTCAGCGCGAATGAATCCTGATGTGAAGAGCTTTCCTTTATTTGTTTGGAGGATTTAATGTATGACTATCCCTGGGTGGATATGCTGTCAGTGGACACGTGTGAGCTATCTGACTGCAATATTGTGAAGGTCAGTTAATATCCAAAAACGGCCTCTGAATTTGTGACAGCTTGGCTCAAGTCACCTCTAAGTAACAAGGTTTTTATCAGGATGTGTCCACTATCTCGGCCTGGCAGGCCAGAGTTTGGATATGTATATATTTTTCTAATCCTGGGTGTGACTGGCTGAGCTTCCATTCATTACCCATCCCTAATTACCCTTGAACTGAGTGGCTCCCTCGGCCATTTCAGAGTCAACCACTTTGCTGTTGATTTGGAGTCACACGTAGGCCAGACCAGGTAAGCGTGACAGAATTAGAAAAATATGAAGTTATGCACTTTGGCAGGAAGAATAAAGGAGCTGAATATTATTTAAATGGAGAAAGACTGCAGAAAGCTGCAGCACTGAGGGATTTGGGCTTCCACAAAAAGCTGGAAAGTTCAGTTGGTAATGGGGAAAGCAAATGGAATGTTGGCCTTTATTTCAAAGGGAATGGAGTATCAAAATAGGGAAGTCTTGTTAAAACTATACAAGGCGCTAGTTAGACCACATTGGGAATCCTATGAATAGTTTTGGTCCCCTTATCTAAGAAAAGATATCCTGGCATTGGAGGCAGGCCAGAGAAGGTTCATTGTGTTGATCCCGGGTATGGAGGGATTTTCCTATGAGGAGAGGTTGAGTAGGTTGGGCCTGTACTGGAGGTTAGAAGAATGAGAGGTGACCTTATGGAGACATATCGGATTCTCGGGGGGGGTCGATGCTGAGAGGTTGTTTCCCTGTGTGGAAGAGACTAGGGCCAGAGGGCATCATCTCAGAGTAAGGTGGGGGGATGAATTCAGACCCAGGCTCCCAGAGCTTTACGCTGGATTTCTAGATTATTAATCCAGTGACAATAGCATTATGTTACTCTTTGTACTCAGGTAAATACTGAAAATGTTGTAGCATTTTCTGAGGGAAAGTGGTGAATTTCGCAAGATGACATTCAGCACCCCTTCCTCAAGGCATTGCACCAAAAAATGCAGCCACTTTTCATAGACTCTTCCTGTGTCACCATTTCGATCAAACCAAAAGTCATCATATAGAAATGCTTTGAAAGGCTTCATGGGAATATGACGTGACGTAAAAGTACAGGTTTTAAAATGAATGTTCTTGTTTTCACAGCTCCGAGGGCTCCATTCTGCAACCCCACACCTGACCGTCACTTAATACAACTTCCTTATGACTGTTACCAGAATCTGACTCAGTCCTTTTTCTATAACGTGGGCAAATGTCCTGTGACAAAATGCACAGGAGAACACGAGCCTGAGTTAGGATGCAAAGATAAGCCAGCGTACTGCTGTGGAGCAGTGAGACTGGAGGAAAAAACCATCTCCTGCAGCAAATACACCCTCCCCATCAAGGTGGTTAGCAGTTGTGGCTGTCAGAAGTGCGTTGAAATCAAGACGATTGTCCGTGGTCGTGCAGTAGCTGCTGATAATGGTGAAGCCATGCGGTTTGGACAGATCTTCATGGATGGAAAGAAGATCAGTATGACTGGGTACAAAGGAACATTCTCCATTCAGGTCCCTGCGGACATTGATCGATTAGTGCTCACCTTTGTCGATCGCTATCAAAAGTTTGTGAACACGACAAAGGTTCTTCCCTTCAACAAAAAAGGGGGCTCAGTGTTTCATGAAATTAAACTAGTGAGGAAGAAGCCAGTAATCACTCTGGACTGTTCCATCAGCAACACCATCTCCCTTGGGGCAACAGAAAACCAAAATCCTATCGCGGAATTGGAGTTTCCTCCCAATGCTTTCTACAGGCAGAATGGAGATATTTACAGGGGATTGGTCAAAGCCAGTGTGACTTTCTTGGATCCAAGGGATATCTCTTTAGCTTCAGCAGCTCAGAGTGATCTGAATTTCATCGATGAAGAAGGTGATGTTCTTCCTTTGAGGACGTATGGCATGTTTTCGCTTGACTTTTGGGACGAAACAGCAAAGGAAAGCCTCAACGCAGGACAAGTAGAGGTTTTCCTGGATTCAGCACAAGTTAAAATGCCACAACACCTGCACAGAATGAAACTGTGGTCACTCAATCCTGAAACTGGCTTCTGGGAAGAAGAAGGTGATTTTACCTTTATTAAAAGTCAACGAAATAAACGAGAGGAGAGAACATTCCTTGTGGGGAATATGGAGATTCGAGAGAGAAGACTCTTTAACCTGGATGTCCCTGAAAGTAGAAGATGCTATGTGAAAGTCAGAACTTTTCATAGCGACCGATTTATGCCTAGTGATCAAATCGAAGGAGTTGTTGTGTCACTTATTAATGTAGAGCCTATGGAAGGCTTCTCCTCCAATCCCAGGGCTTGGGGTCGTTTTGACAGCGTCATTACTGGTTCGAATGGAGCTTGTTTGCCAGCCTTCTGTGATGACCAGCAACCGGATGCTTACACTGCCTTTGTGGTGGCAACTTTAGGAGGAGAAGAACTTGAGGCAGTGGCATCTTCCCCCAGAATAAATTCCAATAGAATAGGTGTTCAGCACTCTTACTTAAATAAGCTTCAGTACAGAAGGTCAGATCACGAAGATGCCAAACTTAAGAAGACAGCTTTTAAAATTAATGTAGCCAAACCAACTCCCAATGTCCCGGATGAAATGAATGGTCCTATTTACCCTTATGAAAACTTAAAAGAATGTGAAGAGGCTTCATTCAGTGCAGGCCACTTCCGATTTTACAGAGTAGAAGGAGACAGATATGAGTACAACACTGTGCCATTCAATGAGGATGACCCAATGACTTGGACAGAAGATTATCTTGCTTGGTGGCCAAAACCATTGGAATTTCGAGCTTGTTATATAAAAGTTAAATTCAATGGTCCTCATGAGATCACTGTGAGATCTCGAAACATGGGAGGGACTCATCCTCGGACAGTTGGACAGCTTTACGGTATTCGCGATGTGCGGAGTACTCGCGCTCTGGACCCATCGGGCGGCTCTGCTGTTTGCTTAGAATTCAAGTGTAGTGGAATGCTCTATGACCAAGAACGCATCGACCGCACGTTAGTGAAGATTATCCCCCAAAATAACTGCCACAGAGAAAGTGTGAACAATATGTTACAGGATTATCTGGTTAACCATCTGCCTTTTGCTGTCAACAATGATACCAGTGAGTTCACCATGTTGGCTCCTCTTGATCCTCTTGGCCACAACTATGGAATCTACACAGTAACTGATCAGGATCCAAGGACAGCTAAGGAAATAGCCCTGGGGAGGTGTTTTGATGGAAGTTCAGACACTGTATCCAGGGTAATGAAGTCTAATGTAGGCGTGGCATTGACCTTCAACTGTAATGAGAAGCGGGAAAACCAGCAGAATGTCTTCCAGAGTCTGCAGAAACCCCCAGGGCAGTCCGTGGTGAGCAGCATGAGAATGGGACAAAGAATGAGACGCAGGGGACAGAGAGACAACCTGTTTGGTATTGTTCTGTTTAATGGAAAGAGAAAGCAGAGAGGACCACGCAGAGAGCTATGGTCTTCAGTTCAGTAACATGGATTAAACGATCCTCAGAATCATTGAGTCATAGAGGTTTACAGCATGGAAACAGGCCCTTCGGCCCAACTTGTCTATGCCACCCTTTTTTTTTTTGAAACCCCTAAACTAATCCCAAATGCCTGCATTTGGCCCATATCTCTATACCCATTGTACCCATGTAACCATCTAAATGCTTTTAAAGGATAAAATTGTACCTGCCTCTACTACTACCTCTGGCAGCTTGTTCCAGACACTCATCACCCTCTGTGAAAAAATTGCCCCTCTGGACACTTTTGTATCTCTCCCCTCTCACCTTAAACTTATGCCCTCTAGTTTTAGACTCCTGTACCTTTGGCAAAAGGTATTGACTGTCTACCTTGTCTACGCCCCTCATTATTTTACAGACCTCTAATGGTCACCCCTCAGCTTCCTACGCTCCACAGAAAAAAGTCCCAGTCCTTTCAGCCTCTACTTATAACTCAATCCATCAAGTCCCAGTAGCACCCTAGTAAATCTTTTCTGCATTCTTTCTAGTTTAATAATATCCTTTCTATAATAGGGTGACCAGAATTGCACATAGTATTCCAAATGTGGCCTTACCAATGCCCTGTACAACTTCAACAAGATGTCCCAACTCCTGTATTCGATGTTCTGACCGATGAAACCAATCATGCCGAATGCCTTCTTCACCACTCTGTCCACCTGTGACTCCACTTTCAAGGAGCTATGAACATGTACTCCTAGATCTCTTTGTTCTGTAACTCTCCCCAACGTCCTACCATTAACTGAATAAATCCTGCCCTGATTCAATCTAACAAAATGCATCACGTCACATTTGTCTAAATTAAACTCCATCTGCCATTCATTAACCCAAAGCCCCAAATGATCAAGATCCCACTGCAACTGGAGGTAACCTTCCAATCTTGGTGTCATCTGCTAACTTACTAACTATACCCCTATATTCTCATCCAATCGTGACTAGCCAGTCACAAGATCAGCCGTTCCTGAAGAAGGAAACGGATTCTATTTATCCATCAAACGGTGAGATGAGTCTGTTCTTTTTGAAATGGGTAAATATAAATCTTATTTATTTCTGGCAGTGTTTGAAAGCAGTGTTTTTACCGTTTGGACCAAATTCCTTAGGGACAATTGGCATTGCACCATTTACAATATACTCTGGCAAAACTGTATTGAAAACAAAATTAAACACTTTGGAATATAATTCACAGCTTGAATCTATTCCAATCTTTTTTTTTGATGATGGTGTATTCTGATCATGATTGGTATTATGGAATATTCACTTTGTACAATAAATTGATTGAATTTTGAATCTGCTTCACAACTTGTTCTTCTGTTAATATTTATTTCATAACCAAATCCTATTTAAGAATGAAATATTTGGTTATGTGATGAGATCAGACAAGTTTCAATTGTTCTGTTCAGCCGATTAATACTAATATTCAAAATCATGAGTGACTGAGTGAATAACTGTTCTCAGTGGGGATCAGTAACCAGAAAAATCATCATTCGGGTAATTGACAAACTAACCCAAAGTAACGTGTGTCCGAAACAGCAAATTGTTGTGATGTGTTCCTGGAGGAAGTAGATTCTGCTATAACCTTAAAAAGAGAACTGGGTAAAATATCAGAAGCAAAGGTCTACAAGGCAATCAGGGAATTGGAACTGATTGTGATCAATCCGAAAGGGAACATGGCAAAGGGCCAGGACATTAGCCAAACATGACCCTCTCCCTGTGAGTGTTGCACTCACCCAGTTCCCCTGGGAACAGATCTCACCTTCAGAATCTAATTGTGCTTCACGCTTGTTCTGCCGTCGTTCCACCGTGGATAAGATTTTTTGGCTTTGGAAGGTGATTCTGGCGTGCGAGCCTGACAATAATATGTTAACTTGTTCTAATGATGTTTCTGATGTTGAACAATGGCAGGGAGGAAACAATCATGTTATGCTGTCCATGCCAATAAAAGGACTTTGTACCCCTCGAGGGAGTTGCCGCTCCCACCACTCAACTCGCTCAACACAAACAGCAGCAGAAATTTCTGGCCAATGTCTCTGGATATTATACTAAATACCTTCTGGAAGTCCATATAAAAAGTCCCTCATAAGAACACAAGAGATAGGAGGCGATCATTTGGCCCATCAAGCCTGTTCCCCCATTTAATGCTGATCTTGGGCTTCAAATCCATTTTCCTGCCTGCTCCTTGTTTTGCTTAATTGCCTGAGAAACCGAAAATCTGTTGATCCTGGCCTTAAATTTATTTAACAATGGAGCATCTGCAACCTCTGAGGTGTAGAAGTCACAAAGTTAAGACATTTCTCCTCACCTCGGTCTTAAACAATCAACCCTTGATCCTCAGACCATGCCGCTGTGTTTTAGACTCCGGCGGAAACAATCCGGTGTTGTCTTCCCTACCAAAGTACTTTGGAATCTTATAGGTTTCAGCAAGATCACCTTTATTCTTCTAAACCTCAGACAGTATAGGTCCAACCTACTCAACCCATCCCTTACAGACTACCTTCCACCCTCACAGCTTCAACCTTATCTGATTTCCAGCAGTTACCGTGGTAAAGACTGCGTGGCCTATTTACCTTTGACTGAGCTGCCCATCAGTATAGGCTTCAGTGAGCCTGAACCAGAAGGTCAGGCACAATAGGAGCAATGGGATTCCAAGATAAGTCATCACAAATAGAGTGGCAATCCATCGCAAAACCTACCAGACGCTATGGGCCATACTCTAAAGATCAGAAGCAGAAAATGCTTGTGTGAAATTAGGCTCAGAAAAAGAATGATACAAGCTTGGGAGTTCCTTCCACAAGCGACAACTGATGTTAGATTGTAAATTTATATCTGAGAGACATTTGTTATTTAAAAGTAATAAGGGATATTGATAGGTTATTAGTTGGTGGAGTGGGTGGTAAAGTGGCAGATGGATTTTAACACAGAGACGTAGGCAGTCATGCATTTAGGGGGCTCAAACAGTTACAGAGAACACACTAAATGGGAATATACTAAGACAGGTAGATGAACTGAGAGATCTTGACGTACAGGTACACAGATCCTTAGTAGCTGCAGTTCAAGTAGACAAAGTTATAAGAAGTGCTCTCCTTCATTAGCAGAGGTATAGAATAGAAAAGGATTTAATGTTGAAATTGTTAAAATGCTGGTGAGGCCACAACTGGAGTACTGTGTGCAATTCTGGTCACCGCATTACAGGAAGGATGTAATTGCTCTGGACAGAGAGCAGAGGAGGTTCACAAGAATGTTGCCAGGGCTAGAAAAATATAGCTACAAGGAGAGACTGGGGTTATTTTCCATGGAACAAAGAAGGTTGAGGGGTGACTTGATAGAGGTAGTACACAATGATGAGGGGAAGAAATGGAGTGGACAGGATAAAAATATTTCCCTTGATGGAGAATTCTAGAACCAGGAGACATAGATTCAGGATAAGTGGCAGTAGGTGTAGAGGAGGCACGAAGAACAATTTTTTTTATGCAGAGGGTGTTGGGTGACTGGAATTCACTGCCTGAGTTGGTGGTGGAGGCAGAGGCCTTAAGCTGTCAACAAATACAGGAATGAGGAATTTCACTGACATTGCTCACGACGCTTTCAAAGGATTTTAATGGTGGCAGAAATTGTCTCTCTGTCCAGTTGTTACGATAGTTAGGAAATTTGTACAGGAAATTCAGCTCCTAATCCAGCCCATCGCCCAGTCCCACCCAACCCACAATCCTTGTGCTGCCAGTTAAAGCTTCAAGGTGTGGGAACTACCCAAGGCACATAAATACTGCATATCTAAAATGAATGGTTTAAAAAAAACCTGAAGTTTAATTACAAAATACTGAATAATTTACATTTTTAAACATCAAATGACATTCAAGTTCTTTTTGACAGTTTTTCTCTTTGTTTCAGGTTGGTAGGTTTCAAACCTGGCCACATTTTGTTTTATTCTACTTCCTCCTTGAAAGTACGGGTGGAGATATCCATTATAAAAATCAGCAGCGGAGAGAACCTTCTTCAGCCCCAGCTGTTTGATTCCAGCCCAGCCATTCTAAAGAGAGAGATGTTAGTGAGTACAAGAACTGGGATGTCTTAAATGGAGAAGGTTTGGAGTTTCACGTAGAATATAAAGATGTACAGCATTGAAACAGCCACTCAGCTGAATGGCAATGCCCTTCCTCAATTACATCTATCACTGCAACCATCTATCCAATGCCCACTCCATGGTTAGGTGTGGCTTCAGTAAGAAGTCTCAACACCAGGTTAAAGTCCAACAGGTTTATTTATAGCAAACGTCACCAGCTTTCAGAACTGGCTGTTCCTTCGTCAGGGAGAGAACTCCCACCCACCTGACGAAGGAACAGCCAGTTCTGAAAGCTGGTGACGTTTGCTATAAATAAACCTGTTGGACTTTAACCTGGTGTTGTGAGACTTCTGACTATGTTTACCCCGGTCCAACACCAGCATCTCCACATCAGGTGTGGCCCACCAGGCCTCTTTGGAAGTGGAACGGATGATTCTATAAGGAGCTGCTTCACCATTCATAGGCTGTTCCTCTTCCGCCATGAACCTATCAGCAACAAACGTGGGAGACATCTCTGATTGGTGAACATTGAATAAACACTAGCAGCAGTGAGTGTCCGCATGAGAAAAAGAGGCTTTCTGGTTGGGTAGGGGGGAGGGGGAAGACAGAGAGATGCACACAGAGAGGGGGAGAGATAGAGAGTCTGATTTCGGTCAGCATGTCGAAATGACTGCAAGTGTGTATAGCTCACACCCAGACACCCACCTTCACACCAACATCCAACCACATAACAACCCTGAGACTGGGAGTGAGTGTGACACACAGGAGTCAATGACCTAGTGATATTATCACTAGCTGAGTCTCTGATTAATAATCTAATGTTCTAGGGTTCCAGGTTCGAATCCGATCACTGCAGATGGTGGAATTTGAATTCAAATTAAAAAAAGACTTGTGTCTTGTAGATGGTGGATAGGCTTTGGGGAGTCAGGGGGTGAGTTACTCATCACAGTATTCCTAGCCTCTGAGCTGCTCTTGTAACCACTGTTTATCTGGCAAGCCCACTTGAGTTTCTGGTTAATGGTAATGCCAAGGACGTTAACAGTGGAGGATTCAGTGATGGTAACACCATTGAATGTCAAGGCACAGTGATTAGATTGTCTCTTATTGGCAATAGTCATTGCCTGGCATTTGTATGGTGTGAATATTATTTGCCACTTATCAGCCCAAGCCTGGATATTGTTCAAATCTTGCTGCATTTGAACACGGACTGCTTCAGTATCTGAGGAGTTGCAAATGGTGCTGAACATTGTGCAATCATCAGTGAATATCCCCACTTCTGATCTTATGATGGAGGGAAGGTCATTGATTAAGCAGCTGAAGATGGTTGGGCCTTGGACACTAATTCTGAGGAACTCCTGCAGAGATGTCCTGGAGCTAAGATGACTGACCCTCCGCAACCACAACCATCTACCTATGTACCAGGTATGATTCCAACCAGCGGAGAGTCTGCCCCCGATACCCATTGATTCCAGTTTCGCTTGGGCTCCTTGATGCCACACTTGGTCAAATGCGACCTTGATATCAAAGGCTGTCACTCTCATCTCACCTCTGGAATTCAGCTCTTTCGCCCACGTTTGAACCAAGGCTATAATGAGGTCAGGGGCTGAGTGACCCTGGCGAAACCCAAACTGAGGGTGGATAGGGAGCAGCTGTTCCCCTTAGTTGAAGGGTCAATTACAGGGGAACACAAGTTAAAAGTGAGGGGTGAAAAGTATAGGGGGTAT
The DNA here is from genome assembly GCF_965287045.1 of Carcharhinus amblyrhynchos. Classification (NCBI taxonomy): domain Eukaryota; kingdom Metazoa; phylum Chordata; class Chondrichthyes; order Carcharhiniformes; family Carcharhinidae; genus Carcharhinus; species Carcharhinus amblyrhynchos. The sequence goes on along the minus strand of NC_137351.1, from coordinate 17,336,180 downwards.
TTGAGGAAAAACTTTTTTCACTCAGAAGGCGGTGACAGTCTGGAATGCGCTGCCTGGGAAGGTGGTGGTGGAGACGGGATGCCTCACATCCCTTAAAAAGTACCTGGATGAGTATTTGACACGTCATAACATTCAGGGCTATGGGCCAAGTGCTGGCAAGTGGGATTAGGTGGGCAGGTGAGGGCCTTTCATGCATCAGTGCAGATTTGATGGGGCGAACGGCCTCTACTGCACTATGGTACTCTGAGATTCAGTCTAGCAGTTATAGCCCTTAGGTTACAATCAGCCCGATCAGTGGTGCTGCTGCTGAGCCACAATGAAATCCCCAACCCAGAGTACATTTTGTACCTTTGCCACCCTCAATGCTTCCTCCAAGTTTTGTTCAACATGGAGTACAGATTCATCAGTACACCACATGATAACCAGTATCAGGTTTCCTTGCCCACGCTTAATCTAAAGCCATGAGACGTCATGGGGTTCGGAATTAATTTTGAGGACTACCAGGTCAACTCCCTCCTGACTGTAGCCCACTTTGGTGCTCACCAACGCTGCAGGATCTGTCCTGCTGGTGAGACAGGATGTATCCAGGGATGGTAATGGTGGTGTCTGGGGTGTTTTCTGTAAGGTATGTCTCCATGAGAATGACTGTGTCAGGCTGTTGTTTGACTACTCTGTGAGACAGGTCTTGCAATTTTGGTACTAGCCCTCAGATGTTAGTGAGGAGGACAGGGCTGTTTGTTTTATTGTTGTCTTTTCTGTTGCCAAGGTCGATGCCAGTGGTCCTTCTGGTTTCATTCCTTTTTATTGACTTCATACAACTGAGTACCACGCTGGACCATTTCAGAGGACAGTTGAGTGTCAACCACATTGCAGCAGCTCTGGAGTCGTATGTAGACCAGACTGGGTAAAGTTGCAGATTTCCTTCCCTAAAGAACATTAGTGAAACAGATGGGTTTTATCAACAATGGTTTCATGGTCATCAGTAGATTCTTAATTCCAGATTTTTTTTTTTAAATTCAATACAACTGCCACCATCCACTGTGGCGAGATTCGAACCCTGGTCCCCAGACCATTAGCTGTATTTCTGGATTAATAGTCCTGCAATAATACCACAAGGCCATCGCCTCCCCAAAATATCTGACGTTGCTTTACTTCTGCTTCTTTTCTTCATACCTCAACAAATTCACATCTAATGTTAAACCTTATCTTTATGAACTTTGTTCATCAGATCTTCGTGAATAAAATGGAAATGTGGTCGGCCCCTCAACGTTTGAACAAGGCTACTCGATTCCCTTCTCCCCCTTTTGCTTTCCCGTAACACATCTATACTATTTACCTCAACCACTTCTTCTGTTAGTGAGTTCCACATTCTCACCAATTCTTCGGGTAACGAAGTTTCTTCTCAATTCCCTGCTCAATTTCATGGTGACCATCTCATGTTGGTGGCTTCTAGTAATATTCTTCCCCATGAGGCAGCACTCTCTGTACCTACTTGAAAAGGTCAGCCACGATCTTATAGAATGGTAGAACAGGTTTGAAGGGCCGAATGGCCCACTCCTGCTCCTCAGTGAAGAGATGGTGGTAATGTAATTAAATCAGTAATTCAGAGGCCCAGTTTAATGCCCTGGAGATATTCCACAAGGCAGCTGATGGAATTTCAAATTAATAAATAAATCTGGAATATAAAACCAGCCTCAGTAACAGTGACCATGAATCGATCACGGATTGTTGTAAAAAAAAACACACATGATTCTTTAGGGAAGGAAATCTGCCATCTTACCCGGTCTGGCCTATGTGACTCCAAACCCATAGCAATACGTTTGGGTCTTAAGTGCTCTCTGAAATTGCCTAGCAAGGCCAATTAAGAAGGGGCAAAGGTTACCTTGTCAATCCCATTAAAGAATTTTTAAAAAGTTCAGTGCTCCTATCAAAAGCTTTCAAAATTTTAAAGACCAATATTTATGACCCCTCAGCCTTTTTTCAAGAGAGAAGCTGTCAATCCTTTCCTGATCCTTATACCCACACATTTCTGTGCTCATCCTTCTGAATTGCCTCTGCTCCCTCTCCAGTGGTGAACAGAACTGCACACAATCCTCTAGTTATGGCCCAACCAACAGTCAGCATAAGTTTAACTCCCCTACTTTTTAATTGTTCGTCTCAAGATAAAACCTGATGTTTGATTTGCTATTTTTTTTTAAGAAATGGTATTGTTAAAACGTGGTGAAACTTTGTGATCGACGTATTTACGGTGATCCCTTTGTTCCTCTCATTGGTCCAGAGTTGCATCTTCCAAGTTGTAAGTGATCCTCCATTCATTCCATTAAAATATACCGCCTCATATTTATCTGTGTTGATCTTCAATCCACAATTTGTCCATACTGCAGGTTTATCGATATACTCTTGAAATTTACTGTAGTCTTTAGCAGTTTGACTATTCCTCTCACCACCTCCTAATTAGATGATATCTGCAAATTTTAAAATTGTGTTTTTGATTCTAAAGTGCATGTTGTGAAATTCCCTGCCCAGTGAAGCAGTTGAGACTGCCTCATTGAATGTTTTTAAGGCAAGAACAAATAAATTTTTGAACAGTAAAGGAATTAAGGGTTATGGTGAGCGGGTGGGTAAGTGGTGCTGAGTTCACGAAAAGATCAGCCATGATCTCATTGAATGGCAGAGCAGGCTCGAGGGGCCAGATGGCCTACCCTGGCTTCTAGTTCTTATGATTAGTGTGAATTGCGAACAGCAGCGACTCCAGCTGATCCTAGAAGTGAAACACCACTTCCCACTTCTTATCACTGTGAATAATACTTTACTCCCACACACTGCTTTCCGTCTTGAAGCCAGCCAGCAATCCATTCTGCCACTTGTCCCCTGACATTCTCTAAGTTTGTTCATTAGTCTGTTAGAGGCCTTTTGAAAATCCAGATAAGTTACTTCTACTATATTACCATTATCTATTTCCTCTGTTACCTACTTAAAAAAAAAATTGAAAGTTGGTCAAGGACAAAAGTTCTGTTTGAGATACATGTTGAGTAATCATTATTATAATTCTCATTTCTAGATGTCCATCTATTCTCTCACTTAGTAAGAATTCCATTATTTTTCCTACCAGGGATGTTAACCTGATTGGTTTATAATTCCCTGGGTATCACTTATATGTAGGAAATACATTTATTATCTACCAGTTTGCTGGCATAATTTTTTTTCTAATTATTAGATATGTATTAATATATCTGCTGGCGTTTGGACAGAACTTTCATTTTCAGGAAGAAACCATCTTTTTATTTACTGAGAATTCAAATGATGGATGTATCTGATCAAATTTCAGAGCAACAGCAACTTCCAGCTGTAGAACAGATTTGGAGTGAAATAGCAATATCACAGGAGGTCACAAACCACACTAATGGCTATGAATGGATGTAATTTTTCAATAAAACAAATTGAACTTCAGAAGCTTCAAGACAGATATAAATTTCAGCACAGCAATGTATAGTTTTACCTTGCAGCGCACTAACAGGATACTAGATTCCTTGTGGAAGTGGAGAGTTCCCGAGATTAACTGTTCCTGTGTGAAAGCTACAGAAACAAACATTAAATACAAAATCATTACATTTCTTAAAGGTTTCTCAAGGTTGTTAAAAAGGGGAAAATGGGTCATATCAGGTACAGAATATTTGAAATATGAAATAAAACAAAATAATAAAAAAGGTCTAAAAAATGGAGTATAAACTTAGACTGAACATTTTCAAACTGAAACATCCACAGTAAATCATTCAAAAGCATGCAGACAATGTAAGTACAACTGAAAATACTGGAATATCAAAACAGAAAAATGCTGCAAACACATAAAACCACAAGCAGATTGGTTAGGAATGTGATAGGTGTTTGTTACTAGACTATTGGCATTTAAGGTCGACAAGGATTGGTCAAGATGCACCCAAGGATATTGAAGGAATTGAGAATGGAAATTGCTCTGCTGCTGGGATAATCTTCCAGTCTTTGAGACTCAGGGGAGGTGCCAGAGGACTGGACAATTAATAATGTTCAAATAATGTTGTGCAGTTAGCTCCAACAGCTACAGAGCAGTCAGGTCAAAAATCAATGCTGGGTAAGTTTCTAGATGCAATTATTCAGGATAGAATTAGTAGTCCCATGGAAAAAAAGTGAGTTGATTAGGAAGAGCCAGAAATGACTTCCAAAGGGGAAATCTGGTTTAATTAACTTGTAGTGTTTTGGGGAGGTAACAGAGAGGGTCAATGAGGATAATGCTGTTTATGTCGTGTGCTTGGATTTTCACAAGGAATTTAATACAGTTCCACACAACAGACTTGTGAGAAAAGTTATAACTTATGGAATAAAGGGACAGAAGCAACATGGATACAAAATAGGTTGAATAATAGGAAGCAGAGAGTAAAGGTCAATGGATATTTTTCAAGCTGGCGGAAGGTTTGTATTGGTGTTCCTCTGGGGTAGTATTGGGAGCCTTGCTTTTCCTGACATTTATTAATGATCTAGATCATGGTGCGCAGGAGACAATTTCAAACTTTGTGATTGATACAAAACTTGGAAATATTGTAAATTGTGAAGCCGACAGTGTAGAATGTCAAAAGGACTAAGACAAGTTGGTGGAGTGGGCAGATGAAGGTTAATCCAGAAAAATGTGACATGACACATTTTGGTAGAAAGAAGATAGAGCAACAATACAAAATAAGGGGTAAAATTCTTAAGGAGGGGGTATAGAAGCAGAAAGACCTGTGAGATTTGATAGAGATGTTCAAAAATCCTGAGGGACTGGTCAGAGCAGATAGGGACAACCTGTTACCACTAGTAAAAGGATCAAGAATGACAGGGAACAGATTTAAAGTGGTTTACAAAGGAAGCAAATGTGATGAGAAAAACATTTTCACCCAGCGAGTGGCTGGGGTCAGGAATGCTCTGCCTGGGAGTGTGATGGAGGCAGATTCAGTCAAAGCATTCAAGTGGGCATTGATGATGATTTGAATAGAAAAAAGGTGCAGCGATACAGGGAAAAGGCAGAGGAATGGCACTAAATCATGATACTCGTCTGGACAGCAAGCGCAGACACAATGTGCCAAATGACTTCCTTCTGTGCCATAACAATGTGATTCTTGATTGACGAGTAATGAAGAGGCCTGAACCAATGATCCAGGAAACAGAAGTTCATATTCCCCACTGACAGCTGCAGAGTTTCAAATCAGAAAAATCTGGACATGTTTTCTAAAGACTGAGCCAGTAAAGGTGATTTTGGATTTGTCACTTTGATGTAACCCTGCTGCCCTCAACTAGGATATCACAGTTGGTTTTTAACGGCTTTTTAGGTCACTCAAGTTGTCTCTAAATCTTTAGCAGAAACGGGGAGATATTAGTTCACCCCACCTGCCCAGCATAACAAGCAACAAATGTCAGCCTAGTCAATTGACACCCAGATCCCAAAAATTAATAACTTTTAGAGAGGTTCGCACTTCCAGTGTGTATCTTTCATTACAACTGGAATGGGAGATCGGAATCCTTTCACAAACAAAGGGAGGACAAAGGACGGGAAGGTCAAGAGTCAAGAATCTCTCGATGGAGTTAATTAAATAAATGATAAAGACTTGCAATTATTTAGTACTTCACAATGCCAGACATCTCAAAAGCACTTTACAGATAATGAAGTACTTCTGAAATGTAGTCACTGCTGTAATGTTGGAAATAGAATAGCCAGATTGGGAATTTGCTGTGTGCACAAAGGTTTTCAATGTTGACAGACGAATAAATACAAGTGAGAACAGCACAAGGACTGCATGGTGGTTAGCACTGCTGCCGCACAGTGCCAGGAACCCAGGTTAGTTCTGTCCTTGGGTGATTGTGTGGAGTTTACACATTCTCTCCATGGGATTCCTCCGGATGCTCCAGTTTCCTCCCACAGTCCAAAGATGTGTGGGTTAGATCAACTGGTCATTTTAAACTGGTTAGGGCAATTAGCAGGGTAAATACGTGGGGTTACGAGAAAAGGGTCTGGGTAAGATGGCCTGTCGGAGAGTCGGTACAGACTCGATGGACCAAATGGTCTCCTTCTGCCTGTAGGGTTTTCTTTCAAAAAAAAACAAACAGCCATCTGAACAGGCTCATAGTTTACCATCCCATCCAATAGAAGGCATCTTGGCAGCACAGTAAAGTTACAGCACAATGCTACTCCCTCGTTGCTACACTGCATGTCAGAGATGCTCAAACTCTGCAATGTGATTTGAACCTGGAACCTTGTGACTCAGAGACGCAGAATTCTAGCAGTGGAAGCACTGCTGTAACTGGGTTAAAAAGGTCACAGGAATGATCTTTCATCAGCATTCCTGAAACCTAAGATCTCAACTTATAGAGTGCGATCACCTCAGTGCTAGAAAGCTGCAGATTCCACTTGCACTCCTTTGTCCATATCCTTTATAGCACTCTGATTAACCGAATTGTATGAATCTAGGGTTTAAAATTAACAATTGGCCCAGCCCAAGTTCCAATTCCCATTAAAGTTCCAACCTTTTATTGTCTTTTATGCATCAAAATATTTCCTATATCACCCCTTAAAGATCCAATTCTAATTTTTAGGCTCTCATCCCAGAGTTGAGACTTCCCACAGATAGAAAGAGTTTATTTCAATTACCCAGCAAATTCCTTGTTGAAAACTTCACCTCAACATACATCTCATAATTTACCGTCAGAGTTCAGGAACTACCCCAGTAAATCTACATTGCATTCCCCCAAAGACTAATATATCCTCCCCATGATGTGGTGCCAAGAATTGCTGATTTGACAAGGGTCTTGTTTAGATGAAGCATTACATCTTGTATTGTAGTCTTCAAAATGTAAAGGCCAAACATGGTCCTTTAATATTTCTGATTACATCCCACCCTTCCATGGGTACATTAATAACTTACCTTTGGGAGGTGAAAGATTTAGTTGACCAAATGCAGCAGAATTTCCTCCGGCCCAGGAAGATGATTCAAGAAAATGCAACAGGGTTTTTTTTTCCCCGACGGAAGGAAATCTCTCCTGATTTATCTCCCTTGTTGAAGGTAGTTGCAGTTGCTGCATTTCTGAAGTCTGGGTGAGTGAGAGTTCTTTTCCCTCCCAAATCTGTAGAGTGAGGGCACGGAGTCTTGATGTGTGAAAAAATCTGCGAGCTTTGGACTGGGAAACCTTACGGATAGGAGGAACAGTGGCAGGCAATGGGCGGTATTTAAGGAATGAAGAGGTGAACTCCAGAAGTTGTTTGTTCTTATTTGGCACAAGAGTGCTATGGGAACTGTGGCCAAACCATGGCTTACAAGGGAAATCAGAGAGAGTATTAGATTCAAAGAAGCACACAAATTGTAAAGATATATATAAAAATAAATGATTTGGAGGAAAATGTAACTAGTTTGATTGGTAAATTTGCGGACGACACAAAGGTTGGTGGATTGCGGATAGCGATGAGGATCATCAGAGGATGCAACAGGATATAGATCAGTTGGAGACTTGGGCGAAGAGATGGCAGATGGAGTTTAATTCAGACAAACGTGAGGTAATGCACTTTGGAAGGTGTAATACAGATAGGAAGTATACAGAAATGGTAGAACCCTTAAGAGTATTGGTAGGTAAAGGGATCTGAGTGTACCGGTGCACTGGTCACTGAAAGTGGCAATGCAGGTGGAGAAGGTAGTCAAGAAGGCATACAGCATGCTTGCCTTCATCAACTAGGGCACCGAATTTAAAAATTGGAAAGTTATGCTGCAGCTTCATAGAACCTTAGTTAGGCCGCACTTGGAATATAGTGTTTAATTCTGGTCACTGCACTACCAGAAGGGTGTGGAGGCTTTGGAGAGGCTACAGAAAAGATTTACCGGGATGTTGCCTGGTTCGGAGAGCATTAGCCACGAGGAGCCGTCGGAGAAACTTGGTTTGTTCTCACTGGAATGACAGAGGTTGAGGGATGGCCTGATAGAAGTCTACAAGATTATGAGAGGCATGGACAGAGTGGATAGTCAGAAACTTTTGCCCCAGAGTGGAAACATCAATTACTAGGGGGCACAGGTTTACGGTGGTGGTGGTGGTGGTGGTGGTGGTGGTGGTGGGGGTGGGGGGGGGGGGGGGGGGGGGGGTGGAAAGAGGAGGAGAGAAGGTGTTTAAAGGCGACGTACGAGGTAGTTTTTTTTTTACACAAAGAGTAATGGGTGCCTGGAACTCATTGCCGAGGGAACGAAGTGGAAACGGATGCGGTAGTGACTTTTAAAAGGACATCCTGACAAATACATGAATAGGATGGGAATAGAGGGATATAGTCCCCGGAAGGGTAAGGGAGTTTTAGTTCAGTCAGGCAGCATGGTTGGTGCAGGCTTGGAGGACCGAAGGGCCTGTTCCTGTGCTTTAATTGAACAGCAGATCAGACTTGAAGGGCCAAATGGCCTACTCCTGCTTCTAGTTTCTATGTTTAAAGACCTTAGTTGGAATACCAATGGACAACAGGCCTTGTTGTTTTTAACCATTTAAACGCTTAGTGCAATTCTTCCATCAGCCGTGGTTAAACCATGCATTTCAACACAGGGTACAGCGGAACAGCCTGGAGAGCGAATATCAGCTGGCATTGAATCAGTGCAGAAGGAAGCCATTCAGCTCATCGAGCCTGCGCCAACAACAATCCCACCCAGGCTCTATCCGTGTAACCGCACATATTTACCCTGCCACTCCTCCTGGCACCAAGGGGCAATTGAGCACGGCCAATCAATCTAACCCACACATTTTTGGATGGAGGAAACAATAGCACCTGGAGGAAACCCACACAGACATGGGTAGAACGTGCAAACTCCACACAGTCACCCCAGGATGGAACTGAGCCTTGGTTCCTGGAGCTGTGAGGCAGCGGTGCAAACCGCTGTGCCACCCACTTGAGGATTTGCTTACAATGTTCTTTCCAGCACTGACTGATGACATCACCATCCTTGGGAAGAGAAACCCTGCCCTGTTACATATGCGTTTGTTTCTACTGACTCCTTGCAGAGCCCTGTGAGATGCACAAATGTAAAAGGAAGCGATGTCATGAGACTAGGGCAGGAAGCAGAGAGAATAGTGAACACAATAAATTTCTGTTCGTTTTGCCAAGAGTGGCCCACCCAGCAACAAACGCTGGCAGAGGATCTTAGATGCATGCTTGCCAAGGCACCCAGAAAGGAGGTTTTTAAGCGAGGAAAAATTAAAGAAAACATTTCACACGTGTGCGCCAGGAACTAATGGGCCAAGTAAAACAAATCATAGGGTTGGCTGCAGCTCAAGAACCTTGCATGTATAGAAAACCGAGGCAGCTGCTGGGAGTGTGGCTGCAAAGTAGCATACAGAATACCTGCTTCAATGAAAAATGGCAACTTTCCTGCGTTCGATGAGGGCAACACTTTTAATCTCCTCCATAGTTTAGGGCAAGCTGACAAACCCAGCACTAAAACAAACATTGTGGATATTCATCAGGCATATTCTTCACTGAAACACCTGGTGATTGCAGAGCAGTTTAGATTCCATAAAAGAAACCAGGATGGGTGGGGAGGCCAATCAGGTAATTCATGGCAGTGTTTAGAAAATTTGCAGAATATTGAGAATTGAGATGTGCTTAATGATACCATTCATGCAAATGTGATGCCACTGTTTAAAAATAGGAGGGTAACTATAGGCAGGTTAGCTTAACTTCTTCTGTAGTAGGGAAAATGCTTGAATCCAAAAAGGAAGAAATAGCGAGACATCTGGACAGAAAATGTCCATTAGGAAGACACAACATGGATTCATGAAGGACAAGTCTATTTGACTAACTTGGTGGAATTGTTTGAGAACATTACATGTGCAGTGGACAATGGGGAGCTTGTGGATGTGGTGTATCTGGATTTCCAGAAGCATTCAACAAAGTACCACACCAAAAACTGCTACATAAGATAAAGGTGCACAGTGTTACAGGTAATGTATTAGCATGGATAGAGGATTGGTTAACTAACAGAAAGCAAAGAGTGGGGGTAAATGGGTGTTTTTCTGGTTGATGATTAGTGACTAGTGGTGTGCCTCAGGGATCAGTGTGGGACTGCAATTGTTTACAATTTACAGACGATTTAGAGTTGGGGACCAAGTGTAATGTGTCAAAATTCACAGATGGCACTAAGAAGAGTGGTAGAGCAAAGCGTGCAGAAGATACTGAAAGTCTGCCAAGGGATATAGGTAATCTGAGTGGGCAAGGGTCTGGCAGATGGAGTACAATGTTGGTAAATCCATTTTGATGGGATTAACAGCAAAATAGACTATTATTTAAATGATAAAAAATTGCAGCATGCTGCTGTGCAAAGAGACCTGGGTGTCCTTGTGCAGGAATCTCAAGGAGTTGGTTTGCAGGTATCAAATCTGCTCCCTCACTGTTTCAAAGGGCAATGGATCAGATCCTGAGCTGAGTCCAGTGCTATCTGGAAGAAATCCTTGTCAGTGGAAGAGATGAAGAGGAACATTTTTGTTACTTGGATGTCACTCATCAGGAGATTGCGATTTTCCAATCTTTCGTTGGGACATGTGATTGATGCCACTGGTCTTCACAAATGTCCTGAGGTTAAGGCCATTACAGAGGTGCCTTTAGTTCCTCTGTCAACTCAGTTAAGCCAACCACCTATGACATCAGTACAAAGATGAAAATACCAGAGGTTCACATCAGTGTAAAGATGATGATATCAGATGTCACCATCAAATGTTCCCAAGGTGATGACCTCCAGACCACCTGACTTTAATAGTGACTCACTTATTATTGAACATTGGCTCATTGTAGAGCCCTGTTGTGATGATGTGTATAAAAAGTGATGACCCCAGAGTGAGAGAGAGACAGAGAAACACAAGACCATTTTAGCCCTTTGAGCCTGTTCCACCATTCAATAGGATCATGACTGATCTGACTTTCCTGCCCTTTCCCCACAACCCACGATTCCCTTACTGATTAAAAATCTATCTCAGCTTTAAATATATACAAGGGCTCTGCCCCAACAGCTCTCTGTGACAAGCAGTTCCAAAGACTTACAACCCTTAGAAGAAATTCTGCCTCATCTCCGTCTTAAATTGGTACCCCTTTATTCTAAGACTGTGCCCTCTCACCCTAGACTCTCCCATGAGGGGAAACATCCTCTCAGCATTTATCCTGTCAAGTCCTTTAAGACTCCAATATGATTCAATGAGATCCCCTCTCATTCTTCTAAATTTCAATGAATCGAGTCCCAACATGTTTAGCCTTTCCTCATAAGATAGGGTGGGGACCGGAGGAAGGAGGGTGGGGACCAGGTGCCTCAGCCTCTCAATCTACATAACAGGTTTGAGGTTCTTGCTTCCAGTCTGGACGAGAACGAGGGAGGTGAGGTTGGTGAGCAAAGTGCACACAGTACAGTGATGCAGGCGCAGGATATAGGCAAAGAGAAGGTGATAAGGAACGTAATCGTAATTGGGGATAGTGGGGTTAAGGGTATCGACACTGTCCTGTGTCACAATGACAAAGTGCACAGAAGGGTGTGTTGTCTGCCTGGTGCTCGGGTCCAGGATGTCACATCCGGGCTGCAGAGGAACCTGGAGTGGGAGGGTGAGAATCCGGTCGTTGTAGTACATGCGGGTGCCAACGATGTAGGCAAAATGCAAACTGAGGATCTGGGGAGGGAGTATGAAAAGCTGGGAATGGAATTAAAAAGTAGAACCGACAAGGTGGTTATCTCTGGATTACTACCTGAACCGTGTGCAGACGGGCGTAGGGTTGATAAGATTAAGGAAGTGAATAGGTGGCTCAGGGATTGGCGTGGGAGTAATGAGTTTGAATTTATGGGGCATTGGCATCAGTATTGGGGTAGGTGGGACCTGTTCAGGTGGGATGGGGTTGGTCTGAATCGTGCTGGGACCAGAGTCCTGAGAATCGTGTAGGGGGTGCGAGGGTAGGTGACATTAACGGGGTCTAAAGTTAAGGAGAGGGTACAGGTAAGGGAAGAGGCCGAGGATGTCCCAATAATAAAGGGAGTAGGGGGCGTGAGTATGGTTGGTGGCGCTCTGGCAAATAGGGTCCAGGTGAAGGCTGGGATGAAGGCACTTTATCTAAATGCACGAAGCATTCGGAATAAAGTGGATGAGCTGGTGGCGCAGATCAGCACAAATGGATATGATCTGGTGGCCATTACAGAGACGTGGCTGCAAGGTGACAGGGACTAGGAGCTGAATGTCCAGGGGTATCAAGTGTTTAGGAAGGATAGGCAGGAGGAAAAAGGGGGGGTGCGTAGCTCTGCTGATTAAGGATAGCATCAGGGTAGTAGCAAGGGATGATATAGGAACCAAAGAGCAGAAAGTGGAATCGTTGTGGCTGGAGATTAGGAACAGCAAAGGGAGGAAGACGCTGGTGGGTGTCGTCTATAGGCCCCCAAATAATGATCTGGAGGTGGGGCGGGCTGTTAACGCGCAAATAAGTGCGGCGTGCAGGAATGGGACGGCCATAATTATGGGGGATTTCAATCTACATATTGATTGGTCAACCCATGTTGGATGCGGTGAGCTCGAGGAGGAGTTCTTGGAATGCTGCCGGGATAGTTTCCTTGAACAGTGTGTGTTGGAGCCGACGAGGGAGCGAGCTATCTTGGATCTGGTGTTATGTAACGAGGCGGGTAGAATTAGGGACCTTGTGGTGAAGGATCCTCTTGGGGAGAGTGATCATTGTATGGAGGAGTTTCTGGTGCAGATGGAGGAGGACAAAGTGGGTTCCCGGACACGCGTCCTTTGTTTGAATAGAGGGGAGTACGGTAGGATGAGAGAAGAATTGGCGAATGTGGACTGGGGGAGCGCGTTGGAAGGTGGGTCTGCTGAGGAGCAGTGGAGGATCTTTAAGGAGATCTTTCTTGGTGCTCAGCAGAAATTTATTCCGATGGTTAAAAAGGACCGTAGGAGGAGAGGTAATAAGCCGTGGATAACGAAGGAGGTGAAGGAAAGTGTTAAATTAAAAGCGGAGGCGTTTAGAGTAGCTAAGAGTAGTGGGCGAGAAGAGGTTTAAATGTCAACAAAGATTGACAAAGAAGTTGATAAAGAAGGGTAGGAGAAACTATGAAGCTGGGCTAGCGCTTAATATAAAAAAGGATAGCAAGAGTTTTTATAAATATATAAAAAGGAAGAGGCTGGCTAGGGTGAACATTGGACCCTTAGAGGATGAGAGGGGGGACTTAGTGGTAGGGGATGGGGAAATGGCTGAGGCCTTGAATAACTTTTTTGTTTCGGTCTTCACGGAGGAGGACGTGAATAATTTGCCGGGTGTTAGCGATGGAAAGATGGTAGGACTGGAGGGTCTCAATGACATTATTGTTACTAGAGAGGCAGTGCTCGACAGACTGGAGGGACTGATTGTGGACAAGTCCCCAGGACCGGATGGAATGCATCCAAGGGTTCTGAAAGAAATGGCGGAGGTGATAGTGGATGCCTTGGTGGTTATCTTCCAAACGTCGCTGGATTCCGGGGAAGTGCCGGAAGATTGGAAAACGGCTAATGTTATGCTGTTGTTTAAGAAGGGTGGCAGGCAAAAGGCAGGGAATTATAGGCCGGTTAGTTTAACGACTGTTGTAGGTAAAATGTTAGAATCCGTCATCAAGGAGGAAATAACGAGGCACCTTGAGGGGAATTGCTTGATAGAGCAGACGCAGCACGGTTTTGTTAAGGGGAAGTCGTGTCTGACGAATTTATTGGAGTTCTATGAGGATGTGTCTAGGGCGGTGGATAGAGGAGAGCTGGTGGAAGTGGTCTTTCTTGATTTTCAGAAGGCGTTTGACAAGGTACCTCACAAGAGGTTATCGCAGAAGGTAAGGGGGCATGGAGTTGGGGGTAGGGTGTTAGCATGGATAGAGGATTGGCTGTCTAATAGGAGGCAGAGAGTGGGGGGTCAATGGGTGCTATTCGGATTGGCGGTTGGTGACTAGTGGAGTGCCCCAGGGGTCGGTGCTGGGGCCTCAGCTATTCACCATTTATATAGATGATCTGGAGGAGGGAACCGAGTGTAAGGTGTCGAAATTTGCTGATGACACCAAGATTGGTGGAAAGGCAAATTGTGCGGAGGGTGTGGAGAGTCTGCAGAAGGATCTAGATAGGCTGGGCGAATGGGCCAGGAACTGGCAAATGGAATTTAATGTTGGCAAGTGCGAGGTGGTCCACTTTGGTAGGAATATTACTTACGTGGCGAAAAACTGCAGCAAACGACAGTGCAGAAGAACCTCGGGGTCCTTGTGCATGAGTCGCAAAAACCCAGCCTGTAGGTGCAGCAGGTGGTCAGGAAGGCGAATGGGATGCTGGCCTTCATAGCGAGGGGGATTGAATATAAAAGTAGGGAGGTCTTGCTGCAGCTGTATAGGGCACTGGTGAGGCCGCAGCTGGAGTACTGTGTGCAGTTTTGGTCGCCGTACTTACGCAAGGATATTTTGGCCTTGGAGGGAGTGCAGAGGAGGTTTACTAGGCTGATGCCGGAGTTGAGGGGGTTGAGCTATGAGGAGAGGCTGAATAAACTAGGCTTGTACTCGTTAGAGTTTAGAAGAATGAGGGGAGATCTCATTGAGACGTATAAGATGATGAATGGGATGGATAGGATAGAGGTGGAGAGACTTTTCCCGCTGAGAGAGGATAGTAGGACTAGGGGGGCACAGCCTCAAGATAGAGGGGGGGCGGTTTAGAACGGAGTTGAGGAGGAACTTCTTCACTCAAAGGGTGGTGAATCTCTGGAATTCTCTGCCCGTTGAAGTGGTGGAGGCTGCCTCGCTAAATATTTTTAAGACGCGGGTTGATGGGTTTTTGATAAGTGAGAGGATTAAGGGTTATGGGGAGAGGGCGGGAATGTGGAACTGAGCCACGACAGATCAGCCATGATCTTATTGAATGGCGGGGCAGGCTCGAAGGGCTAGATGGCCTAGTCCTGCTCCTATTTCTTATGTTCTTATGTTATGTTCTTATAATCCCTCCATAACAGGAATCATCCCAGTGAACCTTCTCTGAACTGCCTCCGATGAAATAATATCTTATCTTTCATTAAACAAAGGGGCCAAAATTCTCTCAATTCTCCAGATGTGGTCTCTCCGGTACCTTGTCCAGCTGCAGCAAGACACTGCTACTTCTTTACTCCAACCCCGTTGAAATAAGGGATAACATTCCATTCGCCTTCCTGGTTACTTTTTGCACCTGTGTGCTAGCTTTGTGTGTTTCATGCATAAGTCCTTTTGTGTTGCAGCTTTCTGCAATTTTTCTCCATTTAAGGAATACTCTGTTCTTTTGTTCTCCTTTCCACCATGAACAACTTCACATTTTCCAACATTATATTCCATTTGCCAACGTTTCCTAACTTAACCAATCCATATCTTTTTATAAACTGTTTGTGTCCCTCTCACAACTTGTCTTTCCATCATGGCTGCAGAATAAAGTTCTTTTCATTTTACCAAGTCTGTGCCACACATCATAGAAACATGGAAGATAGGAGCAGGAGGTGGCCATTTGGCCCTTCGAACCTGCTCTGCCATTCATTACGATCACCAAGGCCCTGTATAACTGCAACAACACATCGCTGCTCCTGCACTCGAAACCTCTCGCAATGAAAGCCAACATGCCATTTGCCATCTTTACCACCTGCATGCTTACCTTCAGTGACTGGTGCACAAGGACACCCAGGTCCCGCTGCACACTCCCCTCTCCCAATTTACAGCCATTCAGGTAGTAATCTGCCTTCTTGTTTTTGCTTCCAAAGTGAATAACCTCACACTTATCAAAATTAAACTGCATCTGCCACTGATTTGCCCACTCACCCAACCTGTCCAGATCATTCTGAAGGATCTCTGCATCCTCATCACAGTTCACCCTTCCATCCAACTTGGTATTATCTGAAAACTTTGAGATGTTACATTTTGTTCACTCATCCAAATCATTAATATATTGTGAATAGCTGGGGTTCCAGCACCAATCCCTGTGAGACCCCACTTGTTACTGCCTGCCAATTTGAAAAACATCCATTAATTCCTACTTTGTTTGTTTCCTCACTGCCAACCAGTTTTCTATCCATCTGAGTACACTGCCCCCAATCTCAAGCGCTTTAATCTTGCGCGATAATCTCATGCGGGGCTTTATCAAATGCTTTCTGAAAGTTCAAATATACCACATCGACTGGTTCCCCCTTGTCAACTCTACTAGTTACGTCTTCAAAAGAATTCCACCAGATTTGTCAAGCGTGATTTCCCCTTCATAAATCCATGCTGACTCTGTCTCCAATACACATCCTGTGAGCAAAGAGACTTTTGTCCACTTGACCTTGGTCTATAGATAGCCCTTGAGGATTCAGAAAGACTTCACCTGTCTTGGTGATCAACCTAGCTTTAAGTGTCCCAGTCTTTCACTTTGCACCATCAGTCCTTAATCCTCTTGGAAATACATCCTGAGTTGTTGTAAATCCACCAGTTTCCTGACTTGTTCAGCAGCCATTTGTACCAGGTGAGGAGAGATGAATTGACTCCTCTTTTCGAGCCACTCGGGTTGGTTACAACAGAGTTTAAAAAGTAGGAATATTGCCATTTCAAGATATACACCTAATCGTGTGTAGCTCAGCGTAAACAAATAAGCCTGGGAGGTCTGTAACAAGTAATGAGTCAGTTTTATTCCAAGACTCACAGCAAATGATGCAGAAATTAACTTAAGGTTTAAAATGCACAAATACATCCAACTACCCCACTAAAAACAAAAATAATACATATCTCCAAAGCTCTGCAAGAAAGAAAAAAAACTCTCCAGAATGTCAGATCTTAAAACTTGGCCAAGACAGAAAAAGATCATTGATTCGATTCACATGAAACAGTAGGTGCTGTCAGAGAACAGAACAGGAACAGGCTCTTCAGCCCTCCAAGCGTGCGTCAATCACATTTACCATCTAGCTACTTCACTCCTGATCCCGTGCTCTCGGCTGTTTAGAACAGGCAAATGACTAACAGAACTCAGCAGCCGGCTTCCCAGCCTGAAAAGGCTCCACCCAATCCCACTGAAGGCAAGAATCACATTTTACCTCTTTTTTGTATTAAGTGCTATACGATTGCATCTGGGAGCTCACCCAAAAATTGGGCGCAATTCTCTCCCATTGTCACCCTTGTTTAGCACTTAGAGTTGTTTTGGTAAGACTGACCTGAAGGTGTCCAACATCGGATGTGATTTCATGATTAAACAACACTTGCTAAGCAATCCTAATTGTATTAAGAATTGCA
Source organism: Carcharhinus amblyrhynchos (assembly GCF_965287045.1). NCBI lineage: Eukaryota > Metazoa > Chordata > Chondrichthyes > Carcharhiniformes > Carcharhinidae > Carcharhinus > Carcharhinus amblyrhynchos. The sequence continues at coordinate 17,318,913 of NC_137351.1, read as the reverse complement.
CTGAAAAGCAAGTTAAGAGCATCAGTCAGACTCCCAGTCTGGCTCACTTGTACTAGAAGCTACATACATTCACACATAGGGCCTTATCCTTTGCAGACAGGAGCATGGTCACGGATTACACCTGTCCCAGTGAAACAAAAGCTGGTGGTGGGGCAGGGACAGCAGGGGGCAGCAATTCCCTGTTTCATCCCCTATGGTAATGCCTTGACCGGAGATATAACCTGGTTTGAATTTGAAACAAATGTTTGGCAATTAACTGTTCCCTGCTGCATGCTCCACAGCTAAACCTCTAACTGAGTCCACTTGCCAACCAATCAGCACTCTATTCTCATGCAGCATAAACTGCAGTTCCCTTTACTGTTGGTTTACCTTGCACTGCTGCCCTGATTAGTTCATGATGAAAAGATTCAACAGCATGTCTCTTTTTTTCAGCAATACTCAAACTTTGTGCAACCAAGCTTCCCAATTATATAAATGACATTTCACCTACAGCACAGCCATAACCAGCAGGCCACCATCATCAGCACTTGTGCTTTAATGAAGAGATAAAGTTTTATTCTGACTGGAAGCCCTCAGTGCCATTCTTCTGAGGACATTAAACTAGGGTTCACTGTGACAACAACACCTGAAGGGGAAACACTGGGAAAAATGGAACGAGAAAAGCCAATGCAAAGAGTGGGTTTCTCCGGTTTGGACTTCACCAGACAACAAGGCGAAGGCAGAAAATGTGAGCATGAAAGCAAGATGATGAATTGAAACGGCAAAAGATTGAGGTCTTGTTTGTGGAATGAGTGAAGGAGTTTCACAAAGCAGTCACCTGTCAGTATTTAGTCTCCTCAATCTAGAAGAGACTACATGGTGAGCAGCAAGAATCATCAACTAAATTGAAGAAAATACAAGTAAATCACTGCTTCATCTGAAAGGAGGGCTTGAGGCCTTGGACAGTGAGGATAGAGGAGTTAAAAGGGGCAGATGCTACACTTCCTGTAATGGTAGGGACGGTGCCGTGGGAGGGGTGCAGTGTTGGGGGTGATGGAGGGGTGGAGCAGCATGTCAAAGAGACAATGGTCCCTATGGTATGTTGACAGGGAAATGGGAGCTGCAATCTGACTTGGAGATGGAAGTGCTATCCAGAGAGCCATAGTGGACTCCCTCAAGGGTGACTAACTACCCAAAGTTTCAGTGGGGAATGGTAGGGGATCCAAGCTATTCATCAGTGCCAGCAAACTTCCTCAAAACAAAAATACTATGTTTAAAATAACCATTTCAAATAACCTACCCAAAGAAACAGGGACTTTCTGTGGGTCCACTAACTCCAATAGCTTCACAGTTTTGCCCATCCATAGTGTTCGCAAGGGAATCTACAATGATATTTGGAGTGAAGATTACCACATCATTCACCAGAATGGTTTTTATCCACTAGTTAAAACTCATCTTATTTTTCCTTCCTGCCATAATATTTTCCTTTCTCCATTCCATGTTCCTAGACTTCTGGCAAAGTGAACCAACTCTCAGCTTCCATAACAAAGAACAGTACAGCACAGGAAACAGGCCCTTCGGCCCTCCAAGCCCACGACGCTCATTGGTCCAACTAGACCTGCTCCTTTCCTCACTGGGGTACGGGAACATTACAAAGTGATTTTCACAATCAGCTAGAATCCATTGGCTCCAAAAGTGCATCAAAATGATGAACTTGTGTCAGGAAGGCACAGAAAGGGCAACGGAGGCCAGATCACTGAACATGTGCAAGGCCAACTCAGATTTTTGACCAAGAGAGTTAATGATGATGGGCAGAGACAGGAGAATGAAGCTGAGGATCTTATTGAATAGTGGAGCAGAATCAAACAGGCTCTTACAACTAGCACTGACAGGATGTAAAATTATAGTGTGCTGTAACAGATTCCACCAAGGTGGGGCCAGGCTTGGGGTAGCAAGGGTAGAACAGAGTTAGTGTAGCAAATAAGAAATTGTCAACATCTCTTTGAAACAAAGATAATTAAACTACCTTTCCCCTCTACACTAAATAAAATTAAATCACAGCAGTCATCAAAATATCTTACTTTGTTTTGGATTTTTTTCATTAGCTAACCTCAACATCTGAAATGAGATTCAGATGCTTTCTCTAATTCCTCTGTGCACTTACCCTTGATCCTATTGCTCGGTTTAACTGATCAATCTCCTCCAACGTCTGTTTCTCCCAATTCACCCAACTCGTAGCAACAGAAATTTTAGGAGCTGCAAACACAAATATTTCATAATTAAAAATACTTCTGCAGAAATATCCTACTCAAGATTTCTCTACCTCTTTCTGGAAATATCTGAAGGAGCTGGTTTAATAACTCAAATTCAAGTACAATTCTAGTTATATTTCAGAAAATTATGAAGAAATCGATACACAGACATAAGGTAGAGAAACTGTTTCCACTGGGACCACATAAAATAGCACTGCTACGGAGCTGTCTGATGTCAAATATTAACACTTCATCTGCTGAATTTATTTTGGAACTTTTTGGAAGAGGGAGTTTTAGTTTATAATAAGTACACTGACTTAAGATAACCACTAGAGGTCACCTGACATATCTGCAACTGCAAATTGGTGAACTTTCTGGAGGTTCCCAACGTGAATTATGAATAGGACTGGGAACTCTCAAGGAATTTTACACCTGATGTCAATGATTACTTCAAGGATGGACTGGAATTTAAAATGATATTTGCACCGCTATGCTAACCACGTGCAATTCCACAGCGATGGCAAGTTTGCAGAGACAATGGCAACCTTGGTGTTGATATGTCCTTCTATCTTATTACATAGGAGAATGACTCATTCTGAAGTGATGGCTCAGTCATTAATCACTTTGACCATAACACAATAGCCAATGTCCGACCAGACTTGAATTACATTCTGTAGAAATACCCAATTGTCATGGAGAGGTCACACGATCAGCTTCAGAGCTCTGAAGTGTCTTTTATTATAAACCTGCTTTCTTTGGAGCAGAGGAGGAACATCTGAAGGCAGCAAAAAGATTGCTTGCCTTTGTTTCTCTCAACTAAGTTGAACTCTAGTTTTATGAATATTAAAAAGGAAGGAAAAGAAAATCTAAACATATCCCCCCCACCCCAACAAATTCCACAACAGCATTTCTAGGAGAAAATAAGGACCTGAAAACTGCTCGAGACTCAAGCAAGAGCGAACTTAGTGAACTCTGGATATCTTTGCTTTATCTTAATATGGCCAAAAGTTAACCTCCCTTACTGCACGACTTGTATTTTTGTGTCTGCATACATATTTTGAATATGAACTAGCCCCTTTACTTGTTTAAGTAAAAGGAATCCTAGCTGAGTTATTTGCAATCAGCATGTAAACAGTTAAGTGCATATATTATATTGGCACATTCACCCTTTAAACTTTAAAAGCTTGTTACGATAAACTGAGGAGTAGGAAAAAGTCCTTACACCCTTCTTAACCTCGTTGTAATAGAACCAAGAAATCCAGGAGAAATTCTCAAACTAAGTATGATGAGAATATTGAATTTACCACCACAGAGGCAAATAGCACTGATGCTTTTAAGAAGAATCTGCACAAGCAAGAAAGGAATAGAAAGCTTTGCTGGTGGAGTCAGATGAAGAGAAGTGGGAGGAAGTTCCCAAGAAGAATAAATGCTAGTACAGGCCAGTTGGGCTGAGTGGCCTACTCCTGTGTTGTAAATTCGCCATTACTCACCAAACGTGATCCCGTGCTTGGGTTGCTCCCTTTTGTTCTTGATACATTCTGGCAGATTTTTCAAAGTTGAAAGAAGCTAAAACAAATAAATTCAAATGACTTTAGATTTGGAGAAAAATCTGTTTCTCAATAGGCCTTTGGTTTGAGATTCAACAGAGCGAGATTATAAAATCAATAGCACTGTACTAGCACTCAGGCAGTGTTATAATCAGACAAAGTCAGCATGGATTTACAAAAGGGAAATCTATTGGAATTTTTTGAAGATGTAATTAGTAGTTGACCAAGGAGAACCAGTGGATGCCGTTTATTTAGACTTTCAAAAGGCTTTCGACACGGTCTCACATAACTGACTACTAAGTAAAGTTAAAACACGTGGGGTTGCAGGTAATGTCTCGAGATGGATAGAAAGCTGGTTAGCAGAGAGGAAGCAAAGAGCTGGTATAAATGGTTCTCTTTCTGACTGGCAGTGACTATTTTGCTTCCGCAGAGATCGGTGCTCAGACCCCAGCTGCTCACTATGTATAGAGGGAGTACAGCGGAGGTTTACCAGGCTGATTCCTGGGACGGCAGTCTGTCATATAAGGAGAGACTAAGTCTGGTATATAGTAAATGAGATTAGTGAGTTACGATCACAGGTTGACATATAGTAATATGATGCTGCTATAACAGAGGGCTGGCTCAAAGGCAGACAGGACTGGCTATGAAATATTGTCAGGGCCCACAGTTTTTGCAATACCTAATGTCTTCAATCGTTTCTTGGTATCACATGGAACGAATCGAATTGGCTGAAGACTGACATCTGTGATGAAGGGGATCTCCAGAAGAAGCTGAGTTGGATCATCCACTCAGCACTTTTGGCTGAAGATGACTGAATGCTTTAGCCTTATAGAGTCACAGCACAGAAGGAGGCCCTTCAGCCCATCATGTATGCGCCAGTCATCAAACACCATCTATTCTAATCTCATTTTATGTTGCACTAACATGCTGGCCTCTTCCACCATTGAGGATGGGGATAGTTGTGGAGCCTCTTTCTCCAGTGAGTTGTTTAATTGTCCACCACCATTCATGGCTGGATGTGGCAAGACTGCAGAGCTTACAGCTGATCTGTTGGTTGTGGAATTGTTTAGCTCTGTCTATCATTGCTGCTTACACTATGTGACATGCAAGCAGTCCTGTTTTGTAACTTCATCAGATTGACACCTCATTTTTAGGTGTGCCTGCTATTGCTCCTGGCACATTCTCCTGCACTCTCCATTGAACCAGGGTTGATTCCCTGGCCTGGTGGGGGTAGAGTGGGGGATACATCAGGCCATGAGGTTACAGATTGTAGGCAAGAGCAATTCTGCTGCTGTTGATGGCCCACAGCACCCTATGGATGCCCAGTCTTGAGTTGCTGGATCTGTTTGAAGTCTGTCCCATTTAGCACAGTGACAGTGCCACACAACACAATGGAGAATATCCTTAATGTGAAGGTAGGTTGTGTCTCCACAAGGACTGTGTGGCGGTCACTCCTACCGATACTGCCACGGACAAACAGATCAACAGCAGACTGGTTAGAATCGTAGAACCCACGTAGTGCAGGAGGCGGCCATTCGGCCCATTGAGTCTGCACTGACAACAATCCCACTCATGCCTTATTCCTGCTAATCCCTCTAACCTATCACATCCCGGGACCCTAATGGTTAATTTAGCATGTCCAATCAACCTAACCCGCACATCTCTGGACTTTGTTTAGTGAGGATGAGGTTACGTATGGTTTTCCCTTCACCAACTGCCTCGCACCCTGTCCAGCTGCTACGTGCTTTAGGACCCAACCAGATCGGTCAGTGGCGATGCTGCCGAGCCACTGGGTGACATACATTGCACTCTGGGTGAGGAGTTTATTCTCCACTCTTGGCAACGGGAGAGTATTTTAGGGTCAGTCGTCCTTATATCAGAAGGTTCAAGGTGATTATAGAAATGGACAAAGAACAATCCAAAGTAAAAGTAAATAACAGAAGCAAAGCCACCTTCAATTGGGTTAAAAGCAGATCTGACCCAGATAAATTGGAATCAAAGGATGGCAAAAAAACTAATGAATAGACTGCCTGTGTGGACAATGAAGGAATATTCACTTCAACAGGCAAACACAGCCAGAGCTACCTGGATGGCAAAAGAGACTAGAACTGAGATGAAGAAATAAGAGGGGGTTAGATAGATGTCAGGTGGATGAAGTACAGAGAATACGGCTAAACAAAGGAGGTTCAGAAGGAAAGTGGAAAAAAAAATCACAGGAGCAAAGGGGAAGCATGAAACGAGACTGGCAAAGAAAAGTTCTTCTACAATCATTTAAATAGTAACAGGAGATCACAATATCAATGGGAGCCCAAAAGAGGAGTTACATAATGAGGCATTGGATGAATCTGTCTTTACCAAGAAAGAGGATACTGTATAGATCATAATGAAAAAGGAGGTAGTTTAGACACTACAAGGGTTTAAAATCAAGAAGGGGAAGTTATCGGATAGGCTGCCTGTGCCTAAAGTTAATAAAGGCACCAGGACTGGATGAGAAGATCCATGGACACTGAAGGAAGCCAGGGTGGAAATTGCAGCGACATTGGCATAACGTCCCAATTTTCTTAGACTCAGGGGTGGAGCCAGAAGACTGGAGTTACATATTTGTTTCAAAAGGGTTTACAGATTAGGCTGGCACAGCAACTCCATGCCAGTCAGTTTAACTTTCTAGAAAAGATTATTCAGGACATGTTACTCTAATGTTCAGATTTCCTTTAGCTGCTGGAATTTAGCAATATCATATCTAACTTTCCAAAATGCAGTGAAGTTATTTTACCATTTCAGCTCCCATTTCTGTCAACATTGCTCCCAATTCATCTGCTGTACATCTTGGGGGAACAGCACATTCTTGCTGCTTTATAATGGGGCCAACATCAAACCTACAGATACAAAATATCAAAGTCACCCACACACTGACGCATTCAACGCAATCTCATTGACATTAATGCCTCTGTTCAACTTCCAGCATTCATGCACGAGAACTTTAAAAACCATGGGTGATATCTAATGGAGGCGATGGATGTCTGCCGGCCAAGCTAAGTGCCACTCAGATACTTAACCGGACCGGCTAACCAAGGATCCCAGAGGCTGACACACACCCCCTCCCAAGAGGCCAGTAGCTTTGAAATCTTGGTGCCAGGGAGCAGAGGTTACTATCAGGACGATATCCACCCGAGACTCAGGGTGACCCAGGGATCCAGGCCACAGGTGAGTCATGGTCAGATAAGTATGCAAAGTAGAGGTGTGGAGGAGACAGTCAGCAGCAATGCCAGAGACTGGCACCCCTGATGTACCACCTCACTCAATCACTAAGTGCCTTTCAACAAGGACCCATGAAACTCAATAAGCACAACGTGGTTTAGCTTTTAGGCTTCCCCCGGCCGAGATGAGATGAAGGTACCAAAGAACATCATCTTCTGAAAATGTGGCAAAGAGTGACATTAAAACAGATGGATCATTGTTGAAACACGTAGGGAGTTCGGCCACAGCAGAGTGTGAAGGGTATGGAGAATATATCTTCGTTTCATAGTGGTTACAGAAAGGACATATAGTAACACAGTGATGGTCAGACTGACTGCAGCAGAGGGACATTAAACATAAAAAAAAAAGGAGCTGGACTAGGCCTTTCGAGCCTGCTCTGCCATCCAGTAAGATCAAGGCTTATCTGATTGCAGCTTTAAACCCACTTTCCTTTCTGTATCCCTTTGACTCCCTTGTAGATCAAATGCAATCAATGTCAAAAGATTACACAGAATCTGTATATTCTGTGATATTACATTACTATCTGCTGTTTTGACAGTCTGAACAGCCAGGATACCTTGTTGGTCGAATCTGCATAATCGTCACCCCAGTCACCTGATCACCATGAATTAGCGTGTGAAAAATTGGAGCGGCGCCTCTCCACCTGGGAAGGAGGCTGGGATGTAGGTTCAATATTCCACTAGAGGCAAGGAGAAAGACAGATTAAAAAAAAACAGATGTTGGATACAGATTTACGTACATCTTTGAAAAATCAATATTAAAAAGGACAGTGAAAAAATTGCTATAGCAGCTGGGGAGGGGGTAGGAGGGGAAGGAGACAAAGTGAGCAGTGGACAGAGCCAGAAGGTTACTGGCTCATGGTGAAATCAATCCTATTTGATTCAGGGTGTTTCCCAACAAATGTTCAAGGTTGGAGGTGGAGTTGATGGTGGATTGGAGACACTGAACTAAGTCAAAAAAAAAAGGGAAAGAGAGCACAAGAGAGGGTGGGGTAGCAAGAGAAAATAAAAGCTAGTGTTCTGGGGGACCCGGGTTTGAATCCCGCCATGGCATTTGGTGAAATTTGAATTCGACAAAATATCTGGAATTAAGAATCTACTGATGACCATGAAATCATTGTTGATTGTCAGAAAAACCCCATCTGGTTCACTAATGTCCTCGAGAGGTGGGAATCTGCTGTCCTTACCTGGTCTGGTCTACATGTGACTCTAGAGCCACAACAATGTGGTTGACATTCAACTGCCCTCATGCAACTTGGGACAGGCAGTAAATACTGCCCAAGTCCCACGAGTGAATTAAAAAAAAAGGTAGGACCAAGCTTAACAGCGGAGAACTCAGTGACGTCTTTTCATTTGGGTGTGATGCAGGTCTTTGCATAGCTTTGGAAAAAAAAACTCCAATTCGGTTACAAACTCTCACATGACACTGAGCCGATTCCAGTCATTGAGGCTAGCACGTTTCAAGACAATAAAGATTGGGAAGATTTCTCCAAAGCTGCACACTTTCTAACTTTTGGAGTTGATTCTTTTGCCTGAAGTTCCATGGGGAAAAACAAAATCATTTTGCTGCTTTTTTTCCCCCCAGGAGATTGTCAACAGTTTGCGGGAAAGTGATACTTCACATTTTCAATTATTGAGAAAACTCGGAGAGGACAAAAGCACCAGAAAGAGGAAGGGTTAATGTCAGAAAATGCTTGCTTATGGGAAGAGGACAAGCAGAGGAGATATAAACACAAATTCAGTGCATTCCAACCCTTGTACCGTCCGCAAACTTAATATACAACCTTTGTGTTATCCGCAAGCTTAATAACCAAACCAGTTACATCTTTCTCCAAATCATTTATATATATTACAAACAGCAAAGATCCCAGCACTGATCCCTGAGGAATGCCACTTGTCACAGCCCACCATTCAGAAATGTACCCTTCCGTTGCTACCCTCTGTCTTCTTTGACCGAGTAAAAAGTCTGACAACACCAGGTTTTAGTCCAACCTATTTATTTGATAATATTCTCACTAGCTTTCGAGGGGACAGCCTCTTCGTCAGGTGAATGGAGAGTTCTGGCCTCAGACAGAGCATATAAAGCACAGACAGTTTAGAGATTACTGATTAATCAGTAATCTCTAAACTGTCTGTGCTTTATATGCTCTGTCTGAGGCCAGAACTCTCCATTCACCTGACGAAGAGGCTGTCCCCTCGAAAGCTAGTGAGAATATTATCAAATAAATAGGTTGGACTAAAACCTGGTGTTGTCAGACTTTTTACTGTGTTTACGCCAGTCCAACGCCGGCATACCCACATCATTTCTTTGACCGAGCCAGTTTTGTATCCACCTTGCCAGCTCATCTCTGCTCCCATACAACTTCACCTTCTGTACCAGTCTGCCATGAAGGACCTTGTCAAAGGCCTTACTGAAGTCCATGTAGGCAACATCCTCATCAATCACCTTTGTCACTTCCTCAAAAAAAAACTCAAATCAAGTTAGTGAGACATGACCTCTCCTTCACAAAACCATGTTGCATTTCCAAGTGGGAGAAAATCCAGTCTCAAAAAATCCTCTCCAATAACTTCCCTACCACTGATGTAAGGCTCACCGGCCTGTAATTACCTGGGTTATCCTTGTTACCCTTCTTAAACAAAGAATTGACTATTCTCCAATCCTCTGGGACCTCCCCTTTAGCCAGCGAGAATACAAAAATTTCTCTCAAGGCCCCAGCAATTTCCTCCCTTGCCTCTCTCAGTATTCTGGGTTATATCCCATCAGGCCCTGGGGACTTGTCTACCTTAAATGTTTCTCAAGAACCCCAATATCTCCTTTTTGATCTCAACATGACCCAAACTATCTACACATCCTTTCCCAGACTCATCATCTACCAAGTCCTTCTCTTTGGTGAATTCTGACGCAAAGTACTCATTTGAATCTCACCCATTTCCTCTGGCTCCAGACATAGATTCCCTTCCTTGTACTCGGGTGGGCCAATCCTCTCCCTGGCTACCCTCTTGCTCTTTATATGTATAAAAAGCCTTGGGATTTTCCTTAATCCTGCTGGCCAATGCTTTTTCCATGACCCCTTTTAGCCCTTCTTACTCCTTGCTTAAGTTTCTTTCTACTTTCCTTGTATTCCACACTTGCTTCATGTGTTCCCAGCCTCTTAGCGTTGACAAATGCTTCCTTTTTCTCTTTAACTAGGCTCACGATATCTCTTGTTATCCAAGGTTCCTGAAACTTGCCATACTTATCGTTCATCTTTACAGGAATGTGTTGGTCCTGAATCCCTATCAACTTACACTTAACAGCCTCCCACATGCCAGATGTTGATTTGCCCTCAAACATTTGCCCCCAAAACTACATTCTTCAGTTCCTGCCTAATATTGTTGTAATTAGCCTTCCCCCAATTCAGCACCATCACACCCTCCCCCCCACCAGAGACACTGGTTCATACCCCACCCCCCGGCGAGACACTGGTTCATACCCCTCTCCCCATCACCGCGTGACACTGGTTCAAATCTCCCACGTGACGCTAGTAGTGACAGTTACTCACAATGGGAACTGCTGAATCACAGAGTTACTGAGTAGACTCCCAAACGATACAATTATTCCAACATCAAACTGATCTGGTCCAAGGCAAGGCCAATCGTGAACTGGAATTTGATTCATCCTGGCATATTTTCTGACAGGGAGATCACCGGATTTAGTGACCGGCAAGGTAACAACTTCCAGCTGTTCTATCAACTCCTTTCCAGTTTCAAAGCACCTACAAATGAAAGAAATCACTGAGTCAGTAATTATCTAAAGCCAAGAAATCAGCTACGCAGGAGGTTCAGGATGGAAGATAAAATTCAAAAGTGCAACACTACATAGCAAACATATTAAGAGGAATTGGATGTAGCAGAGATCTGCACTCAGGTAGATGGACTATCCAATGATGGGAAAAGCAGGAAAGAACTTGGTTAAAAATAAACCTGAAGTGAATTCAGCTTCCAGCTCATTATTCCCAATTTTAACTGGGACCATTTCCAGATGGTCAAATTACCTCATTCTCGTGCCTGACCTAGTCTCTGCCCATTGACCCCCAGGCCTTCTCAACACTGACCCCTGACCTCAGGATCAAGGTCCTGAGGTCAGAATCCTGACCCCTGACCCTGGGCTACACAGTAAGAAGGCTCACAACATCAGGTTAAAGTCCAACGGATTTATTTGGTAGCAAACTCCACTAGCTTTCGGGACTCTGCCCCTTTGTCAGGTGATTGGGGAGTTCTGCTCACAAACAGGGCATATAAAGGCACTCAGTTTACAGAATACTGATTAGAATGTGAGTCTTTATAGCTAATCAAGTCTTAAAAAGGTGCAGACAATGTGACTGGAGATAGCATTAAACATAGGTTAAAGAGATGTGTATTGTCTCCAGATTGAACAGTAATGAGGTATTGCAAGTCCAGGCAAGCATGGGGGTTACAAATAGTGTGACATGAACCCAAGATTCCAGTTGAGGCCGTCCTCACGTGTGCGGAACTTGGCTATTAATCTCTGCTCAGCGACTCTGCGCTGTCATTTGTCGGGAAGGCCGCCTTAGAGAACACTTACCCGAAGATCAGAGGCTGAATGCCCCCCAGCAGAAATAGAACACTTTAGCCTAGTGATTGTCGAGCGGTATTCATTCATCTGTTGTCATAGCGTCTGCATAGTCTCCCCGATGTACTGTGCCTCGGGACATCCTTTCCTTCAGCTCATCAGGTAGACAATGTTGGCCAAGTTGCAAGCATACGTATCGTGTACCTGGTGGATGGTGTTCTCACATGAAAATGATGGCATCCGTGTCGATGATCCAGCATGTCTTGCAGAGGTTGCTGTGGCAGAGTTGTGTGGTGTCATAGTCACTGTTTTCCTGCAGGGTGGATAGTTTGCTGCGGACAATGGTCTGTTTGAGGTTGTGCGGTTGTTTGAAGGCAAGAAGTGGGGGCGTGGCAACGGCCTTGGCAAGATGTTCGTCTTCAATGACACGTTGAAGACTCTGGAGAAGATGTCATAGCTTCTCCGCTCCAGGGAAGTACCGGACAACGAAGAGTACTCTGTCCATCGTGTCCCATGTTTGTATTCTGGGGAGGTCAGTGCGGTTTTTCGCTGTCGCACGTCAGAACTGTCGATCGACGCGTTGAGCGCCATATCCTGTTCTTATGAGGGCATCTTTCAGCATCTAAAAGGTGTCTGTTGCGATCCTCCTCATCTGAGCAGATCCTGTGTCTACAAAGGACTTGTCCATAGGGGACGGCTTCTTTAACGTGTTCAGGGTGGAAGCTGGAGAAGTGGAGCATCTTGAGGTTACCCAGGGGCTTGCGGTACAGTGAGGTGCTGAGGTGACCGTCCTTAATGGAGATGCGTGTGTCCAAAAACGCAACCGATTCCAGAGAGTAGTCCATGGTGACTCTGATGGTGGGATACAACTTGTTGTCATCACATAGTTGTTTCAGTGATTGTTCACCATGAGGCCAAAGGAAGAAAATGTCATCGATGTATCTAGTGTATAGCATTGATTGAAAGTCCTGCGTGGTGAAGAGATCTTGTTCGAGCTTGTGCATGAAGATATTGGCATATTGAGGTGCGAATTTGGTCCCATTGGCTGTTCTGAGAGTCTGGATGAAGAACTTCTTGCCTTCAGACAACCGCACAACCTCAAACAGACCACTGTCTGCAGCAAACTACCCAGCCTTCAGGAAAACAGTGACCACAACATCACACAACCCTGCCACAGCAATCTCTGCAAGATATGCCGGATCATCGACACGAATGCCATCATCTCACGTGAGAACATCCACGAGGTACATGGTGCATACTCTTGCAACTCAGCCAACGTTGTCTACCCGATACGCTGCAGGAAAGGATGTCCTGAGGCATGGTGCATTGGGGAGACCATGCAGACTCTACAACAATGGATGAATGAACACCACTTAACAATCACCAGGCAAGACTGTTCTCTTCCTGTTGGCAAACACTTCAGCGCTCATGGGCATTCAGCTGCTGATCTTCAGGTAAGCGTTCTCCAAGGCAGCCTTCATGACACACAACAGCGCAGAGTCACTGAGTGGAGATTAATAGCCAAGTTCCGCACACGAGGACAGCCTCAACCAGGATCTTGGGTTCACGTCACACTATCTGTAACCCCCACTACTTGCAACATCTCATTACTGTCCTGTCTGGAGACAACACACATCAGTTTTGTGTGCAGTTTTGGTCGCCGCACTTACGCAAGGGTATTTTGGCCTTGGAGGGAGTGCAGAGGAGGTTTACTAGGCTGATGCCGGAGTTGAGGGGGTTGAGCTATGAGGAGAGGCTGAATAAACTAGGCTTGTACTCGTTAGAGTTTAGAAGAACGAGGGGAGATCTCATTGAGACGTATAAGATGATGAATGGGATGGATAGGATAGAGGTGGAGAGACTCTTCCCGCTCAGAAAGGACAGTAGGACTAGGGGGCACAGCCTCAAGATAAAGGGGGGGGGGGGGGCAGTTTAGAACGGAGTTGAGGAGGAACTTCTTCACTCAAAGGGTGGTGAATCTCTGGAATTCTCTGCCCGTTGAAGTGGTGGAGGCTGCCTCGCTAAATATTTTCAAGAAGCGGGTTGATAGGTTTTTGATAAGCGAGGGGATTAAGGGTTATGGGGAGAGGGCGGGAATGTGGAACTGAGCCACGACAGATCAGCCATGATCTTATTGAATGGCGGGGCAGGCTCGAAGGGCTAGATGGCCTACTCCTGCTCCTATTTCTTATGTTCTTATGTTCTTATCTCTTTAAACTGTGCTTAATGCTCTCTCCAGTCACATTGTCTGTACTTTTAAGACTTGATTAGCTATAAAGACTGGCATTCTAATCAGTATTCTGTAAACTGTGTGTCTTTATACGTCCCGTTTGAGATCAGAGCTCCCTACTCACCTGACAAAGGCGCAGCCCTCCAAAAGCTAGCGGCCTTTACTACTGTTTGGCTTTAACCGGGTGTTGTGAGACCTCTCACCGTGTTTACCCCAGTCCAACACCGGCATCTCCACACCCGGGCTACCTGGACAGTCTCTCCAGCGCCCGCTGCGCAAACGAATCGGTTCCGAAGAAGAGAATCCGCCAGGGAGGCCCGGCCCGGAGCCGCCCGCCGCCGCCCAGTTCATCCCCGGAAAGAGCGGCAGCGTTTCCCGCCGAGAAGCTGCGGCTCGCCGCCAGCCCGCCTCGGGGAAAGCGCCGGCTCGCGGCCCGTGCCAGGCCCGGCACCGAGCTCCACATCTCCGGCGCCCAGAGGTCGCTCCGCTTCTTCACCCACTGGGCGCCGCCATCTTTAGTACAGGCAATTGCTGTTTCCGGTCCCCTGCCAATATCATTCCGCAAGGTCGTGGCAGCTAAAGAGAAAGGTTCCGGCGGAATGGCCAGTTTTAATATATTTACTGTGATACTAGAATCATTTTACCATCAAACAGTTAACATAGTTCATTCAGTGAAAGGGAAAACCTCTGTGACAATTTATTAGATCATTATCACTTGCTTGTTTTTATTTTAATAAAATGGCTAAATTTAAATAGGAATGGAAGTTGTGTGGAAGATACAAAGGAAGGAATCTTGAACGGTTAAGCAACAGAGCAAAAATGATCAGATGGAGTATAATGTGAGAAAATGTTAGATTGTCTACTTTGACAGGAAGAATAGAAAAGCAGAATGTTATTTAAATAGAGAAATTAGTAATAGCCTGCCCAGCTGGAAATCATTACCTGAGCATTTTATAAAGCAAGCCCACAGCTGGGCCTGCTGAACTGTTGTCCCAGGCAGCGGCGATATGTTCGCAGCCGAGTGTCCCTGGAGAGGGAGCACGCGGTGTCCGCGGGCACAGTCGACGCCTTCTGCGCCCGATGGGCACTGCAGGGGCTGAGGTGCGTTATAGACCCCGATAATCACATTTTGATTTGACGTGCCTTAAGTTTCCTTTGTACTTTTTGTTTCTGTTCGGGCCATTCCCCCTCCTTTTGGGGAGCTGCCCCCTTTTTCTTTGTCCTAATGTAATTTGAGTTTGTTTACTTCGTTTGACCTGAAAGAACCACCCCCCCCCCAGCAGCGACGAGTGTATGTACATCAAAGTGGTTTTCCTTTGCATTCTGTAAATAAACTATGTTCCTTTCCAGTCAGGTTTCCTGTCATTACAATTCACTTTCACTCAATAATGTGTGATGCTGTTGTTCAGCTTCATTTACAGGCCACACAAGTGTTTCCCCAGACAACTTGATCACAAGTGAATCCAGAGGGAGAAATGCATCTCTAACAGAGTCTTTCAGAGCCTTGTCCATGTCTTCTCCAACATACACGGAGTCTTTATCCATCACACTCCTCTGACTGTGCTACACATTTCCAGGACTGCCTCTTTGGTTCTGTTTCAGTTGTCCAGCTCAGCTGATCCATATCTCCAGTCACACATGGACTGAATTCCCATTCTGCGCCCATCCAATGTGGCTCCTTTCACTTTTATAAAGATGTTCATGATCAGCTTGACCTTCATTTCCACCATCACTGTAAACTTCCTTGCCTTTGACCTCTCACCATTGCCCTTCAGCCCAAGCCCTTCTCCCTCACAAGTGTCCAGCCTTCATGAAAATTCCACCTCCATCCATACTGACTTCCCCAACTGCCTGCTTATCACCCCCTGCATCCAGGTCTGCCACTGTGTCCCCATTAACCAGCGTTGTCACCCTTCTACTGTGCCCTCAGCCTCCCATCCTACCAGCTCCTTCTGCCCCCATCTTACTTGCCATTCCCTCCTTCCATGACCATCCTCTGTTTGACCTCCAGGAGGCAGTCATAGAATCCATAAACCCCTCTCTTACACATTTCCCCCCTCACCCCAACACCCTATTATACCTTCCCCTCCCAAGCTCCCTCCTTTACACCTTCCCCTTCACTTGCATAATTTCTCCCCATTATACATCGCCCATTCCTACCATTTTCTCCATCAGAAGTCCACAAGCTGAGCAGGAATCTAAGATAAGTCCTGATTTTTGTATGTCATGCTTGTCTGGTCATGTTCTAGGCTGGAATGTCACACAGGGAGTGTTCCACTGGGATTTGAAGGCAGGTCTAGCATCACATCTCTCACAAAAGTCTGCCATCTCTCCACCCAAGTCTCCAACTGATCTGTATCCTACTGTATCCTCTGATGGTCCGCATCACTATCTGCAAATCCACCAACCTTTGTGTCATCCACAAACTTACTAATCAAACCAGTTACATTTTCCTCCAAATCATTTGTATTTATTACAAACAGCAAAAGTACCAGCACTGATCCCTGAGGAACACCATTTGTCACAGCCCTCCATTCAGAAATCCACCCATCCACTGCTACCTCTGTCTTCTTTGACCGAGTAAGAAGTCTCACCACACCAGGTTAAAGTCCAACAAGTTTATTTGATAGTAAACCCACAAGCTTTCGGGGTTTGACCCTTTGTCAGGTGAGACTCAGTAGCCAGTGAGAGTACAAAGATTTCTCTCAAGGCCCCAGCAATTTCCTCCTTTGCCTCTCTCAGTATTCTGGAGTACATCCCATCAGGCCCTGGGGACTTGTCTACCTTAATGTTTCTCAAGAACCCCAATACCTCCTCCTTTTTGATCTCAACATGACCCAAACAATCCACACATCCTTTCCCAGACTGGATGCTAGAAGCTATCATTAAAGGAGTTATAGCGAGAACTGGGTTAAACTCAGGTTAATCAGGCAGAGTCAACATAGTTTTATGAAAATGAAATCATGTTTCACCAACTTATTTAAGAAGTCAGAACACTGAATACAGGAGTTGGCACATTGGTAAGGCCACACTTGCAATACTGTGTGCAGTTCTGGTCACTTTATTATAGAAAAGATATTATTGAACTAAAAAGAGCCAGAAAAGCTTTACTAGGATGCTACCGGGACTTGATGGATTGAGTTATAAGGAGAGGCTGGATATACTGGGACTTTTTTCTCTGGAGCACAGGAGACTGAAGGGTGATCTTATAGAAGTTTGTAAAATAATGAAGGGCTTGGATAAGGTAGATAGTCAGTATCTTTTCCCAAAGGTAGGGGAGTCTAAAACTAGAGGGCATAGGTTTAAGGTGCAAGGGGAGAGATACAAAAGAGGGGCAATTTTTTCACACAGAGGGCCTGGTTTTACCATTTTTATTCCAGATCCGACTTGGAAATCTGCTTTCAGGCACCCAGTTACGCACTCAGCCTGAAAAGAAATCGTGGGTCTGAATCACGCTTTGTGCACCCGAAGCGATCGGAGCTCTGAACTGCGCATGCACGGTGAGGAAAAAAATTTGAAAAAAATGTGCCCGTGTCAGATTGTTCCCAGGCCACAGAAAGCAGAGAAAGTGGCCCAGGAGCGAAAAGCGAGAGCGATGCCCCCCCCTCCACCCACAGATATCACTGTCCCCCTTATCCACCCACACCCCCCCCACTACCCAGACCAATGGTGACCCCCTGCCCTCTTCCCTCCCTCCCACTGATTGCCCGCAGAGTGGGCCCCCTGCCCCATCTCCCTCACCAGAGATCCATTCCACCCGCCTCACTCCCTCCCCCACACCCTCCAGAGAATGATCTGGCCTCATTGCCCACCCCCACGAGGTACATCTGATCCGCCTCCCCACCCCCCCCCCCCCCCAACCTTCCAACCGGACAACAATCTGCCTTCCTCCCACACCCACCCAGACAACGGTCAGGCCTCCCATTCCCCCAGCCAGAGATACATCTGACCCACCTCCTCCTCCCTCTTCCACCGGAGAATGTCTGGCCTCCCTCTCCCCCCACCCCCACACCATTGATCTGAGTCAGAGAGCCGTTGGAAGCTCTAAACTCTCCTCTTCAGCAGCTGGAGTGCCCGATTCAAACTTTTATTTCAGCAGGTCTATTTCAGCGCGATTCCAGATAGTCGAACGTGGTGGTAAAGGGGGAAATGCTGATAAAGTTGCGCGGGCAGTTCATTAATTCAATCCAAATGCATGCAAATATATTTAAATCGCTGTTGCGCCTGTTTTGGGCATGAATCGGATCATGGCCATTCCCAGGTCTCGGTAAAGTGGCCATCTGCCTCTCGCCCGACTTAACCACGTTTTCGCGCCCGTTTACGCAATGGTAAAATCGAGCCCAGAGAGTGGTCAGTGCCTGGAATGAGGTACCAGAGGTAGTAGTAGAAGCGGGTACAATTTTATCTTTTATAAAGCATTTAGACAGTTACATGGATAAGATGGGTGTAGAGGGATATGGGCCAAACGCGGGCAATTGGAATTAGCTTAGTGGTTCAAAAAAGAGATAGCATGTACCAGTTGGGCCAAAGGGCCTGTTTCCATGCTGTAAACCTCAATGATTCCAAGTTCAGGGGCCATGAAGTGGAAAGATTTCAGATGGTTTCTTACAACAGAATTCCCTCCATATCGTTCACAAACTCACTCCACAGTACAGCCATTTCAGAAAACTGTCAGTAACTGCAGTTTATTTAATTACAACTTGGAAAACCTCCCTGAAAAAAACCCTCCAAAATACAAGAGTTATTCCTTGCGAAGTGGTGAATTGTAAAATACTGATATTTAACCAAACACAGACAATGCTTCCCAATGATTTTCATTTTACTTCGGGAAGTTATAATAAGCATTTCAGATTGTGCTATAGGGAGTCAGGAACCATTTCTGTGGGTCGCCTCAATGTTACAGAGTTGAATGTAAGCTACAACTCTATATCAGTTTCGATTGAGAGAGCCAGACATAAGACAGGATCAAATAGGGCTGTGACAATCTTTATTATATACGTCTATTTTTCTGGGAATATTTTCTGGGTGGTTTAGTTGCAATTCTATGTTTTAGGTTCAGGTGCTGCAGGGAAATTAATCGATTAAAGATTTTGCATTATTTTGTTTTTCCCAACAGCTTTCTAGTGGCAAGAATTAATTTGATAAAATTCATTTAGTCCAGGTGTTATTGAGAAACATTGGCCAAAAACTTCTAGTCATTCACAGCAGCATGATTTTCCGTCCTGCCAATGGCGCACCCCCACTGCCTGTGGTGAGGGGGTGCACTCAACAGGAAACCTGTTGGGACTGGAAGATCTATCCGCCAGCCAATGGTGGGCCACCTTCACTAGGTGAAACACGCAGTAAGTACCAGCCATTATCAATAGCCAACTATTGGAACTGAGGACTGACACATACCTACAAAACACAGCATGTCACTACTAATACAGGTTATTCTTTTAAAGGAATAACCCAGGTAGCAAGAATTCTTTCTTCAAATCTGAATTAAAACATCGGGACGGGAATTCTTCCAAAAATATTCAAAGTGCCGAATTTTTGTAAAACTCCCACTGAATTTTTCAAAATGAATCTCCCACATTCGGAGCACTGCAGAGTGCCTTGCGGAGATTCGTTCCGAAAACCAGCAGGCAGAGCCTATTCCTGCTGGAGAGACCAGCAACATAGCATTGAGTGAGCCACTGCACATGCGCCGATCTGTCAGCGCCGAGATCAGCTTCACGACCCTGCATCACTGACCCTCCAACCCCACCTCCCCCGAACGCTGACCTCCCAGACCTCTCCAGTCAAGTCCCAACTCCCCCCCCGGAGCTCCAGCTCCAATCTGCCCCCTCCCTTCCTCTGCCACTGCAGAGTAGCAGCGGGTCTCCCCAGCCCCATCAATCTGTCCCCCCCCCACCAAAGCCCTGCTCCTATCTGCTCCTGACACCTGGCACTGCCCTATGGGGTACCCCGCCTTAGCCCCTATCTTCTGGGAGGGCTCAGTATCCCCCCCTTCACTCCAGCGGGTCTGGCCACCAGCTCCTCTCTAGTGGGGTGCTATTGTAAACCCCACTGACGGGGGAGGGGAGATGCTACTGAGTCCGGAGACTTCAGTCCTGTGTTTAAATCTTCCGGCGCAGAGCTGGCGTCGACATAATCCTGTCCCTGGAGACATATGGAGACCATGGCGCCTAGTGGGGAACCCAATAAATGGCCTCGCAGCCTCTGCTGGAGCAACAGAGCAGCAGGGAGAATCCCTCCCCTTCCCCACCCCACCCTGATTGTTTCATCATAAACTTGTGACACTATATTCTTTTTAAATGAAGACATTTATTTAATCCATCCCCATTGGCCCAACTGGGTAAGAGAATTAACCATTTCCCAAGCCTGTCCTGACAGCACTGAGATTTTTATTCTAAAAGCTATTTCACATTTTGCTTTAAATAATAAACTTCAAACTGTGACTGGAATTTTTAAAATATCGGAATTAAGGCAACTCACTGGAAGAAGGTGGCATAAAAGTCAGAGCCAGAATATTCTATCCTTACAGCAAAGGAACAGCTATTGGGCAAAGGAGCCAATGTTTCAGCAAGGATTTTCTGTAACAATGGGACATAACTGTGATAGAAACCGCCTCAGACCCAATTCCGTCTGTCCCACTAACAGTTTTGGTCTTAGTCAGCTTTTGTTTGGTATACTGTGATATGTAATATTTAAACGATGTTATTATTAACTCCAAATGTTCTGGTTTCCTCCCACAGTCCAAAGATGTGTAGGTTAGGGGGATTGGCTATGCTAAGTTGCCCCTTAGTGTCAGGAGGATTAGCAGGGTAAATTCATTGAGTTACGCGGATAGGGCCTGGGTGGGATTGTTGGCGGTGCTGACCCAATGGGTCGAATGGCCTCCCTCTCCACTGTAAGGATTCTAGAATTTGTTGGAACTGTAGCATTGATAATGTGGAATGACATGAAATGCATTAGTTTGTTACTGGTTTAGTTCTTTATTTTCTGGACCAATATTCAAACATGGTTTGAAATTATTTCCACTTTTTTCTCATTGTTTCAGATGTAAGTAATAAATCATTCTACTCAATAGAAGAAGTCTATTGATCTTCCTGATCGGAAAGTTCTTATCCTCAGTCGCATTCAGAAACACGTTTCAAAGGGATTTATCATGAGCAATGAGTCTGTTGAGGACCTGTGGCAGCATTGATAAACCAACTGTTAACCGAGTCCTTGTTTTCACTGAGCCATTTGATATTTGCCTTGGTTCTCTCCAAAGCTTGTTCTAGTGCCCGGGTCCCAGAACCAAATCCAATATGTTCATTATCTTTCTTAAATTGCTCGAGCTGTAAAGAAAGAAAGTAAATGAGTTACCACAGGTTGATTAAACCAGCCACGGAGAGTATTTCACATGGGCGTGCTCCCTAATGGCAGCAATGGCATTTTCCCAAAGAGTTTGTTAGGAACTTTGCAACGTGCTCATTAAGGAGAAATACATAGTTCATTTTGTTTTCACAAACTAAAAAAAATGAAATGCAGAAAAGCCTCATTCTTAACTGTGATATTTACAGCAATTCAGATCTAAGGCCATGTTCAAAGAAATAGTTAGAGATACATTGATCTTGGGATGGAGATATAGAGATCGAGAGGCAAAGGTATTGGCCAGTCAGTTAGCCCAGTTGGCTGGATGGCTGCTTTGAGATGCAGTGAGTTGCCAACAGGTCATTGAGGTTATTTATGAAGGTCGATCTTCACAACCTCATCCCTCATTTGAGGTGTGGTCACCCTCAGGTTAAATCACCACCCCACAGCTCTCATAGGGACTATGACGACTTTACCTTTGCCTGATGGATTACTGGACCAGTAGTATAACCTCTGCACCAGCCAACAATAATAACGGATTAAGTAAAAAGTATTTCCTCTGTAATGGAAGTCCAGAACAAGGACAGATGTGAGCTGGACTCATAAGAAGTGAAATCGGCAAGTATTTCTTTTCAAAGTGGAAACTGGGAACTCAACTCTCAACAGGTCAAAGAACAGGAACAGGTCCTTTGCCCCTGCACCAATCATTTTATCCTACCGACACCAACCACCTCAATTCCCCATCTGTTCATGTGTCTATCCAGATGAGTCATAAATGTTGCTGATGTGTCTGCTTCAACCACCTCATTTGGCAGTGCATTCCAAGCCTCCACCACCCTCTGTGTAAAAAAACTTCCCTCGCACATCTCCACTGAACCTTTCCCCCATTACCTTGAACTTGTGCCCCCTTGTAATTGTCTTTCCTGCCCTGGGAAAAAGCTTCCAACTGCTCACCTTATCAATGCCCCTCATAATTTTATAAACTTCTATGAAGTTGCCCCTCAGCCTCTGCCTTTCCAGGGAGAACAATCCCAGTTTATTCAATCTCTCCTCATAGCTAATATGCTGCATACCAGGAAACATCCTGGCAAACCTTTTCTGTACTCTCACCAAAGCCTCCATGTCCTTCTGGTAATGTGGCGACCAGAATTGGACACAGTATTCCAAATGTAGCTTAACCAATGTTTTATATAACTGTAATATAATTTGCCAACTTTTACACTCGATGCCCTGTCCAATGAAAGCAAGTATGCCATATGCTTTCTTCACCACCTTTTCCATCTGTGCTGCCATTTTTAAGGATCTGTGGACCTGTACTCCCAGATCTCTCTGTGTGTCTTTGCTCCTGATTGTTTTGCCATTTATTTTATAGCTCCCATCTGAATTGGATCACCAAAATGCATCATCTCACATTTGTCTGGATTAAATTCCATCTGCCATTTCTCCATCCAATTTTCCAGCCTATCTGTATCCTGCTGTATTCTCTGACAATCTTCATCACTATCCGCAACTCCGCCAATCTCAGTATCATCCACAAACTTACTAATTAGACCAACTACGTTTTCTTCCAAGTCATTTATATATATCACAAACAACAGAGATCCCAGCACGGATCACTGCAGAACACCACTAGTTACAGACCTCCATTCAGAAAAATACTCTTCCACCACTACCCTCTGTCTTCCATTGCCAAGCCATCTAGCTAGTTCACCCTTGGTCCCGTGAGCTTTAATCTTTTGTACCAGCCTGCCACGAGGGACCTTTTCAAATGCTTTACTAAAGTCCATGTGCACAACATCAACAGCCCTTCCCTCATCAATCATTTTTGCCACCTCCTCAAAAAACTCAATTAAATGGTCAAATGAAATGTTCAAAGTTGAGAGATTTTAATGTTGGGTGAAACACAAACATAGAAACATAGAAGATAGGAGTAGGAGGAGGCCAGTTGGCCCTTTGAGCCTGCTCTGCCATTTACTACGATCATGGCTGATCATCCAACTCAACAGCCTAATCCTGCTTTCTCCCCATAACCTTTGATCCCATTCATCCCAAGTGCTATATCCAGTCGCTTCTTGAATACATTCAATGTTTTGGCATCAACTACTTCCTGTGGTAATGAGTTCCACAGGCTCACCACTCTTTGGGTGAAGAAATGTCTCCTCACCTTCGTGCTAATTGGTCTACAGTGAATCCTCAGACTGTGACCCCTGGTTCTGGATTCCCCCACCATCAGGGATATCCCCCTGCATCTACCTTGACTTCTCCTATTAGAATTTTATCCCCCATCATTCATCTGAACTCCAGTGAAAACATCCTAACCTAGTCAATCTGTCCTCATACATCAGTCTCGCCATCTCTGGAATCAGCCTGGTAAATTTTCGCTGCACTCCCTCGAGAGCAAGAAAATCCTTCCTCAGAAAAGGAGCCCAAAACTGCACACAATACTCTCAATGTGGCCTCAACATGGCACTGTATAATTGCAACAACACATCCTTGCTCCTCTAATCGAAACCTCTTGCAATGAAGGCCAACATGCCATTTGCTTTTTTTACTGCCTGCTGCACCTGCATGCTTACCTTTAGTGATTGGTGCACAAGGACACCCAGGTCCCGTTGCACACTCCCCTCTCCCAATTTACAGCCATTCAGGTACTAATCTGCCTTCTTGTTTTTGCTTCCAAAATGAATAGCCTCATATTTATACAAATTATACTGCATCTGCCATTGATTTGTGCAATCACCCAACCTGCAACTCCCAGTCCCCCAGTGATTCCCAGTGACCCTATAACCCCAGTGACTCCTAGTAAGCCCAGTGACCCCAATGACTCCCAGTGACCCCATGACGCCAGAGATCATTCTAAAAGATCTCTACATCCTCATCACAGTTCACCCTCCCATCCATTTGGTATCATCTGCAAACTTTGAGATGTTACATTTTGTTCCCTCATCCAAATCATTAATATATATTGTGAATAGCTGGGGTCCCAGCACTGATCCCTGTGGCACCCCACTTGTTACTGCCTGCCAATTTGAAAAGGACCCATTAATTCCTACTCTTTGTTTCCTCTCTGCAACCAGTTTTCTATCCATCTCAAAACACTTCCCCCAATCCCATGCGCTTTAATCTTGCACGATAATCTCTTTTGCAGGACTTTATCAAACGCTTTCTGAAAGTCCAAATATTACCACATTGACTGGTTCCCTCTTGTCAACTCTACTAGTTATGTCTTCAAAGAATTCCAACAGATTTATCAGGCATGATTTCCCCTTCAGAAATCCATGATGACTGTATCTGATCCTGCCACTGCTTTCTAAATGCAGGTATGTGGCAGAGGTACAGATTTCACCTTAATCAAATTTAATTTGAATATGGAGGAGGTTTGTGAGGCAGAGGGACCCACCCAGGTTCCGGTCTTCACTTGTTTAGATGGTGAGAGTTTGAGGAAATTTTCTGCAGAAATTTCAAGATTACAGAAATGTTTGAAGTTAAATTGGCTCTGTGACCCCAGTGATTCCCAGTGACTCCAGTAACTCCCAGTGGCCCCGTGACCCCAATGACTCCTAGTGACCCCAGTGGCTCCCAGTGACCCCATGACCTCAGTGACTCCCAGTGACCCTAGTGGCCCCGTGACCCCAATGACTCCCAGTGACCCTGGCGGCCCTGTGACCCTAGTAACTCCCAGTGACCCCATGACCCCAGTGACTTCAGTGGCCCCATGACCTCAGTGACTCCCAGTGACCCCATGACCTCAGTGACTCCCAGTGACCCCAGTGGCCCCCTGACCCCAATGACTCCCAGTATCAGAGGCAATCAAACATTCAAAAGTCATTCAAACAGGCAAAAGTCAGAGAAACTTTACTGATTCTGTGGACAAGCAGCATAACACTTTGATTCTCGAATATTTCACAGTCCTGGGTGCCACACCACAGGAAAGATGTGAATGCATTGGAGAGAGTGCAGAAGAGGTTTACAAGAATGGTTCCAGGGATGAGAAACTTCAGTTATGAGGATGGATTGGAGAGATTGGGACTGTTCTTCTTAGAGAGAAGAAGGCAAAGAGGAGATTTGATAGAGATGTTCAAAATCCTGACAAGTTCCACAGATCAAAAAAGGGAGAAACTGTTCCCCCTCATAAAAGGATCGAGAATGAGGGGGGCTCCAATTTAAAATGATTTGCAGAAAAAGCAAATGTGATGCAAGCAAAAAACTTCTTGACCCAGCGAGTGGTCCAACTCTGGAATGCGGTGGAGGCACGTTCAATTGAGGCATTCAAGAGAACACTAATTAAGTACAGCTTTTGGGATAAAAGTGATCAAGAGATGCGGACGGGAAGGTGGGAGGGGTCTGGATATTGCATTTAATGATCCGCCATGATCACAATGAATGGTGAAGCAGGCTCGAAGGGCTGAATGGCCTCCTCCTTCTAGTTCTATGTAGATGAAGCACATGTGCAGGGGTAGAGGGAAAAGTCAGGAGAGTGGCAGTAAGTCATGATGCTCATTTGGAGAACAGGTGCAGACACAATGGGCCAAATGGCCTTCTTCTGCACTGTAACAATTCTGAGATTCCTCCAATACTGGGAGGTTCCATTTTGGTGCAGTGTGAATATTAAATGATTTGAGCAGCTTTACACAGCAATAACTAAACTAACTGAATAAGCCTGATCAACCAATGGTTTTGATAACTATGATAGCTGGTTTGAAGGAGACGTGAGCTTTACCCACTAAATGAGAGTGGTTAAACTGTCTGAAGCTGTCCAGGAAAGGGAGAGCAGAACAGTGGAATGCTGTAAGTTAACACCAACCTGTTGCAACTCAAAATCTGTTGAAAATCGTTGGGTCACTCTCTCGATCAACCCCGAGAAGGAAAATGATCCGCCTCCATATCTAAATCATAAAATATTTCAATATTAATCCTTTCACAACAAGAGAGATTGTAACACATGCCTCGTGGAATACAATTAAACAATTCTGAACAAAGCAGCCCACTTGATTAGCATCGCATTTGCCACCTTCAACATTCACTCCCTCCGCCACAGTGGCAGCCGTGTGCACCAGCCACAAGATGCAGTGCAGCAATTTGCCAAGATTCCTTAGGCAGCACCTTCCAAATCCACGACCAAGGACAGGAGCAGCAGATACCTAGGAACACCACCACCTGGTGGTTCTCCTCCAAGTCACTCACCATCCTGACTTGGAAATATATCGCTGTTCCTTAACTGTCACTGGGTCAAAATCTTGGAACTTCCTCCCTAACAGCACTGTGGGTGCACCTACACCCATATGCACTGTAGTGATTCAAGAAGGCAGCTGACCACCACCTTCTCAAGGGCAATTAGGGATGGGAATAAATGCCACCCCAGCCAGCGACGCCCACATCCCATGAAAGAATTTAAAAAACAAACAAATGATTAGGATTGTTAATTTTCCATGTGGCACAGTGAACAGCACTGCTGTCTCACAGCGCCTGGGATCCGGGTTCAATTTCCGGCCTTGGGTGACTGTGCAGAGTCTGCACATTCTCCCCGTGTCTGCATGGGTTTCCTCCGGATGCTCCAGTTTCCTCCCACAGTCCAAAGATGTGTGGGTTAGGTGGATTGGCCATGATAAATTTCCCCTTAGTGTCAGGAGAATAAGTAAGGTAAATACACGGTGCTACACGGATAGGGCCTGGGCGGGATTGCTGTTGGTGCAGGCTCAATGGGTCAAATGGCCTGCTTCTGCACTGTAGGGATTCTGTGATATGAATTCTAATTCCAGTGCAACATGGGACATTTTAATGAGACTGGTGATCTTTCAGGTACTCACTGCTCAAAGATATACTTCCACTTTGCCCGCACAAAGTCCCATGCCAGAGACTGACCAACCACATTGCTGGCAATGGAAACAATGGTCGAAGTGGCATCTTGCTTCCTAATCTTTGTAGGATCCAAAGTGTATTCAAGATACCTTTAATACAAGAAAGAAAACATTCAAAAAATAGAATTCTTGCCTGACCTGGATGATACGCTGCAAAATAATCATTGAAGTATCACAGAAACCCATCCAAATATTCATTTTTCCAGTCAGGATCTCGGAATGATGAGGGTTCTGATGGGGTGGACGGACCACCAGGAATTCCAAAAGATGGAATCATTTTAAATGTATCGCGATTTCTTTCTGGCCTGTCCCCTCCATGATTGAATTGTCATGGTAACAGTGCAGAATCCCATTCTGTATTCAGCATTCATGAGACCACTATCTGGAACACCATCACCCAGAGCCTCCTCTGCAACCATTCGCCATCCTAACTTGGAAATATATCACCTTTCCTTCAATGTCGTTGGGTCAAACTCCCTAACATATTTGTGGGTGTTCCTACACCACATGATGGTTCAAGAAGGCAGCTCACCACCACCTTCTCAAGGGTCATTAAGGATGGGCCTCAGTGATGCCCTCATCCTGTGGATGAATAACAATGTCAGCTATTACCTAGCATGCAGGAAATGTGTTAGAAATGTGTTGGGAAGGGTGCAGATGAGGCAAAGGGGATGTGGGGGTTGGAGGGGGGGGATGTGGGGGTTGGAGGGGGGGGAATGACGGGAATGTCTGTTTGGTATTGATCTCAAAGCCTCTATCTCCATCTTGGTAACTGAACACATAAAATATCTGGGTTTATTTCCAATAAAAGAAAAGAGAATTACAGCAGATGCTGGGAATCTGAAGTAAAAATGGAAAATGCTGGATTAACTCCCCAGTCTGCATGTGGTCTGTGGAGAGAGGCACAGAGTTATTGGGGCAGGGGTTTCTCTGGCCTCCCCATGGCGTGTTTCTCATGGTGGGATACTGTGTGCTGTTTGCCAGTGGCAGGATCTTCTGGCCCTTCTGCTGTCAATGGGATTTCCCACAGACTGCACCCCAGGCCTCGGGAATCCTACAGCACAGAATGCCATCGGCAGGAACAGAAGATCCCGCCCGAGTGAACAGCTGGAAAATTCCAGCCAATATTTTGAGTCCATATCACTTTTCTTCAGAAAATATACCTGTAACATGAGCTAAATATTCCAGAATGGAACAATCTCCTTTCCCAAAATCACAGACAGCCCCTTGAGCATTCTCTCTCTATCTGTCTGTCTGTCCCCTTCTCCCTGTCTCTGTCCCCCTCTCTCTGTCTGTCTGTCTGCCGCCCTCTCTCTGTCCGTCTGTCCCCCTCTCTCTGTCCGTCTGTCCCCCTCTCTCTGTCCGTCTGTCCCCCTCTCTCTGTCCGTCTGTCCCCCTCTCTCTGTCCGTCGGTCCCCCTCTCTCTGTCCGTCTGTCCCCCTCTCTCTGTCCGTCTGTCCCCCTCTCTCTGTCCGTCTGTCCCCCTCTCTCTGTCCGTCTGTCCCCCTCTCTCTGTCCGTCGGTCCCCCTCTCTCTCTGTCTGTCTGTCCCCCCTCCTCCAGGTATCTGCAGGTTTTTTTGACTTCTCTTCTGCTCAAAGTGAACAGGTAGAGATTTGTACAAAGCATTTACAATCTTTACAAATATGTCTTTGCAGATTCTGCAGTATCCACTAATTCTCTTGTTTTGGATTTTGTTCCCTCCAGAAGTTTCTGAGTGGTGTCCCTGACAGAATTGCTGGGAGTTTTACAACTCTGTGAGAATCAGTTTAATGATTTCAGCTCCTTCCCCGCTCTTACCGATTGAGTAGCCAGGGCTGCTTGGTACAGGCCAGGGCTGAACGCAGCTTGTCGGCCTCAGTGGCTAGTGTAGTATTCTGGAGCTTTTCCCATGCAAAGTCCCATTCTTTCTCAGTCCCTAAGGCGATTGCGTTGCAATAAATTGACGTCTTCAGATTCACTGGAATTCTATTTATTGGAAATAAAGTCACAGAATTAGCAAGGAATAGGAAATAAATAATATTGAAGAAAAATCAGCTATCATTAATATCTGGATTCTAGATTACAATTCCTAGATGTTCTGGAGAGTGGTGATCCCATAAACATTCTGCCACTCCAGCCCATTGCAGGGTTTTTCCTCACGATCCCAGTGGAACCCAGTCAAAGCTTCAGCGCAGTCTGGAAAAAACTCGCCACATCCCACAGCAGCATTCTCCTCGGATGTGCAGGCTCGACGGGCCGAAGGGCCTCTTCTGCACTGTAAGATTCTAATAGAGAAGATTGACAAGGGTGTTGCCAGGCCTGGAAAATTGCAACTTTGAGGAAAGATTGGATTGGCTGGGGTTGATCTCCTGGAACAGAGGCGGCTGAGGGAAGATTTGATTGAGATGTGCAAAATTGTGAGGGGCCTGGGTGGAGTGGATGGGAGGGGTCTGTTTACTTCAGGAGGTCAGTGGCTGGGGGTCATGGATTTAAAGATGGTGCAGGGAGGTAGATGGGGAGGGGGCGAGTGCGATGGTGGAAGGAGGTAGGAGGGAGTGAATGCGATGGTGGGGGGAGGGAGATGGAGAGAGGGTGAGGGAGATGGAGAGGGGGTGAGGGAGATGGGGAGGGGGTGAGTGCGATGGTGGGGGGAGGTGAGATGGGGTGAGTGCAATGGTGAGGGAGGAAGATGGGGAGGAGGGGGTGCAATAGTGAGGGGAGGGAGATGGGGAGGGGGTGGGTGCGATAGTTGGGGTGGAGAGAGGTGTCAGTATAGCACTCAGTTCAGGGACAATGGCTAATATCCGAGTTAGGTCAGGAATTCAGCAGCTGAACCTTTTCCTGGGTAAATCTCCCGTCTTAGATCTGAGTCTGTGATACTGAACTCAGCAGAGTTTGAGTTTGAGCATATTGGAAGTTTAAACTTCCCAGGAAATTCAGGGAATGTGCCAGAACACCCGTAGGATCTCAATGCATTTTCCAACACGTATCTCAGCTTCAATGCTCCACATATTGGAAGATTTGGGCCTTTTATGTAAATTTCAATCATTACATCTCTATTTGAATGTGAAACACTCACATGTGATCATCAGATGTTTGCATCCACTTCTCGTACGTGCTTTGTGCCATCTTCTGACATTCCGGGAAGCCGTATCCACAGGCGACACTCACTGCGTTAATCATATTGTACCTGAGAACGTCAGAACCAACAACTCAGTCTGAACTGGGATTTACACAGAAACCTGAAGAAACTGCAGAACTTTTGCAGCATCAATAAGCCACGATTCAAAGATATTTAAATACTTCAGGAAATTAAGGCCTGAATATCCAATCACAGATCAGGACCCTGGGTTCAGGCCAATCACAGATCAGGACCCTGGGTTCAGGCCAATCACAGATCAGGACCCTGGGTTCAGGCCAATCACAGATCAGGACCCTGGGTTCAGGCCAATCACAGATCAGGACCCTGGGTTCAGGCCAATCACAGATCAGGATCCTGGGTTCAGGCCAATCACAGATCAGGACCCTGGGTTCAGGCCAATCACAGATCAGGACCAATGGGTTCAGGCCAATTCCCATAAACATAACCAGGAAAAAAATGCTGCTGGAATTTGGATTTTGGGTGGAGGGAAGCCCAGGGGACAGGGCCTAAGCTGGCAGATTATACCAGAGGTGCCGTTGCGCATGCGCAGATCTCTCTCTGTGCAACAGCATGGAGAGAGATCTGTTAGGCACTAAGTCCTGGAAGTCGCTAGCCTCCCCCACCCTCCCTTCCCCAATCGTTCATCATACCCGCCCAGTCGATCGCTGGTTGCAGTGTGCATCTTTCCTCAATCCCCTCCATCCCCTCCCTTCATCCGATCCTAGTTTTGAGTGCATAGCATCTGCCCCACAGCTGCCTGCCCTTAAGTCCCACCCCCTTCTCATAGGCCCCACCCACTGGGAGTACCTGGTGCCCTGAGAGCACTGCCAGCATGCCAGACCCACAGTGCCAGGGTCCAGGCTGGCACTGCCCAAGGGCATTGCTCCCACCCCGACCCCCTAGGAGGAGCCTCAATAGCCAGCAGTCCCACCAGCGAAGCCATTACAACAGATCCCCTTCGTGGGAGCCCATATGTGATCCTCACCAGTGAGGACTTCCACCATCAAGACCACTAAGGCAAGTGAACCCAAACAATTCTCTATGGGACTCACTGATAATATTTAAATCAATAGGGGGTGGATGTGGGGCTTAAATCATCCGAATGGTGACTGAGAGCAGTGAAGGGTGCAACTGCACATGCACCAGTTCCTCTGCTGTCAGAGCAGCGGAGATCTTTCTATCAGTTAGCCTCCATACCCAAAACAAGGCACCATCGCCCCAGCTACCGTGGGGCCTATGGCATATTGCAATCCTCACCCCCCCTTAGCCAGACCAATCTACCCTCCCTTCCCCCCACCAATCACAGAGTGCACAGTGCTTTCTCCCCTCCCCATCACCACAGATCGGCCAGCTCCAGTCTGGCCCTGCCCCTGGTTTCTCTGGGCTCTGCCCTGTTGACACTGCCTGATGCCCAGTGGGCACTGATAGGGTGCCAGGCTGACAGTGCCAGGTGTTAGGCTGGCACTGTCCAAGGGGCAGATCTCCTTGTCCCCAACCTCCCCGGGGACCTCACTGGTCTCCATTTCAATGGAGAGAACCTTTGTATGTCTGGGTGATGGGGCAGACAGTCTGGGTGACAGGGCAGACAGTCTGGGTGCCGGGGCAGACAGTCTGGGTGCCAGGATAGGCAGTCTGGGTGACAGGCTGTTAAAAGTTTCCTGATGATCATGAACTCACTGTCGATTGTCATAAAAACTAATGTCCTTTAGGGAAGGAAATCTGCTGTCCTTACCTGGTCTGGCCTACATGTGACTCCGAGCCACAGTAATGTGGTTGACTCAACTGCCCTTGGGCAACTAGGGACAGGTAATAAAGGCTGGCCAGTCAGCGATGCCCATGTCCCACAAATGAATAGAAAAAAGGTTTGTGAAACAGTTAATGTGCATGAACCTCTCCCTCGCTGTCACACCTTCCTCTCGCCCGTATGCCATTGGCTGAGATGAAGCATTAACTGCCTGATATGTTTGCTAAGAGCACTGTTTATTAGTGACAGGGTGAATGAATTCTGAGCCTTTATGGATGTCGAGCTTGAAAGTGACAATACTCACTGCTCCATCAGATTCGTGGGAGTTTTTGTCCAATTCTCTGTCTTGTTTTTGAAATAACAGTACAGTGGCGTCCCCTGTTTCTTCAAGTAATCCTATTAGTCACAAATAACAAAGTGTTAGATATAAATCCACATAAACATGATAAATGACAGGTACTTGTACAAATGAAGCATATCACCTAAATGAAGCACAGACTGCAGCAAAAACAAAGAGAACAAAGAACAGTACAGTCAGGAACAGGCCATTCGGCCCTCCAAACCTGTGCCAATCAGGATGCCTGCCTAAACTAAAACCGTACGCACTTACAGAGTCCGTATCCTTCCATTCCCATCCTATTCATGTATTTGTCTAGATGCCCATTAAATGCCACTATTGTACCTGCTCCCACCACCTCCCCGGGGAGCGTGTTCCAGACATTCGCCACACTCTGTGTAAAAAAGACTTGCCTCGGACATCTCCTCAAAACTTTTCCCCATGCACCTTAAACCTATGTCCCCTAGTACTTGACTTTTCTACCCTAACAAAGAGCATCTGACTGTCCACTCTATCCAGCCCACTCATAATCTTGTAAACCTCTAAGATCCGGTCACCCCTCAACCTCTGTCATTCCAGCGAAAACAAACCAAGTTTATCCAACCTCTCCTCATAGCTAATAAGTTCCAGACCAGGCAACATCCTGGTAAACCTCTTCTGTACCCTCTCCAAAGTTTCCACATCCTTCTGGTAGTGTGGCAACCAGCATTGTACACAATATTTTAAATGAGCTGCCAATTTTTAAACTCAATGCCCCGACCAATGAAGGCAAGCATGCTGTATGCCTTCTTGACTACCTTCTCCACCATTGCCATTTTCAGTGATCAGTGGACATGTACGCCCATATCTCTTTACCTGTCAATGCTCCTAAGGGTTCTACCATTTACTGTATAATTCCTACATGCATTGGACCTTCCAAAATGCATTATCTCACACTTGTCCGGATTAAAATTCATCTGCCATTTCTCTGCCCAAGTCTCCAACCAGTCTATATCTTGCTGCATTCTTTGACAATCCATTTCACTATCCGCAACTCCACCAATTTTTGTGTCATCTGTGAATTTACTAATCAGACCAGTTACATTTTCCTCCAAATCATTTATATATACTACAAACAACAAAGGTCCCAGTATTAATCCCTGTGGAACACCGCTAGTCACAGCCTTCCATTCAGAAAAGCACCCCTCTACTGCTATCAACTGTCTTCTAACTCAATAGTCACCATCACTTATTTTGAGAACAATTAGCAATGAGCAAAACATCGCAAGTTACTTAGAAACGACTCTAGAAGCAGGAGCCATTTGGCCCTTCGAGCCTGCTCCACCGTTCATTTTGATCATGGCTTATCATCAAGTTCAATATCCTGACCCTCCCTCACCCCTCCCTTATCTCTTGATTACTTTAGCCCCAAGAACTAAATTTAATTTCTTTTTGAAATCACACAACGTTTTGGCCTTAGCTACCCAGCCAGCGACTCCCATGTCCCATAAAATGAATAATTTAAAAAATCAGGTGCGGTGCAGGAATTGGCCAAGGCTCCTTCAACAGCACCTTCCAAACCCACAACCTCTTGCAGCTAGAAGGACAAGGGCAGCAGATACCAGGGAACACCACCACCTGCAAGTTCCCCTCCAAGTCACTCATCATCCTGACTTGGAAATATGTTGTTGTTCCTTCATTGTCACTGGGTCAAAATCCTGGAACCACCCCCCCAACCCCCAATAGCTCGGTGGGTGTACCTGCATCTCAGGGTCTGCAATGGTTCCAGAAGGTAGCTCAGGGTTGGGCAATAAATGCTGACCTCATTCCTTTAATAATTTTTAAACAATCCTACCATATTCAGTTGTGAATAGTGCTGGATGATTAAACATCAAATGCAGGAGGCTCCGTAAATATCTCCATTCCAAATGATGGGGGAGCCAAGTTTCTCAGTAGAAAGGACAAGGTTGTCACATTTGCAACCATCTATAACCAGAATTGCCAAGTGGATGATCCATCTCAACTCCCAACTCATACCAGTCCTTTGCCAATTCAATTCACTCCCTGTTTTCAGGAAACAGTTGAAGGCATTGGACTCAGCAATACCTATCAGCCTCAAAGGTATTCAACTTTGGCACTGAGGGTCTGAGCTCTGGAATTAGCTGTGTCCTAGGCCTCGCTATTGAATTACAACACTGGCATCTACCCGTCAAAATGGAAAACTGTCCAGCTATACCCTGTCTACAAAAACCCAATCTGGCCCACAGTCTCCTCTCAATCATTAGTAAAATAATGGAAAACACCTCCTCTCTTAACTTTAGTTCATGTTTTACTGCATTCTAATAAATCTATTTCACAAAATAGTAAAAGGACAAATTTTCAAAGAAATCCCAACAACAAGAACTTTGCAATTATAAAGAGAATATAATGCTCGGAAATAAACAACTTTTCCAGAATTCCTTACCTTCATGGGTCCAAAAACCTCTGAACGATCAAACATGAGTTTAAAGTAAGCCAGGTTGCCCAATGCTGCCTCCCAGGGAATATATTCCGTCTCTTTGTGCAGATACAATGTTGTGTTGAGTGCCGCTGTGGTAGTACGATACTTTGCTCTGCCAGTGACAAAAAACATTCCTCCATTGAATGTGGAACAAGCACCCGATAACAAGTAGTTGTTCACACTATCGCTGCTGCTGTAATTCACTCCACGCGATATCAAGAAACGGCTGAAGGTGCTGGATGCTGCAAAGGCTCTGAGCCCTGATAACATCCCGACAATAGTACTGAAGACTCGTGCTCCAGAACTTGCTGCTCCCCTGGCCAAGCTTTCCAGTACAGTTACAACACTGTTATTTACCCAACAATGTGGAAACTTGCCCAGGTATGTCCTGTACACTGGAAACTAGATATACCTCGAGTCAGCCTCTGATCGAGTGTGGCATCAAGAAGTCCTAGTGAACAGGAATCAGGTGGAAAGTTCTCCACTGGAGTCGTACCTGGTACAAAGGGAGATGGTTGTGGTGGTTGGAGGTCAATCATCTCAGCTCCAGAACATGTCTGCAGGAGTTCCTCAGGGGAGTGTCCCGGGCCCAACCATTTTCAGCTGCTTCATCAATGACCTTCCTTCCATTGTAAGATGAGAAGTGGGGATGTTCGCTGATGACTGCAGAACGTTCAGCACCATTTGCGACTCCTCAGATACTGAAGCAGTCCATGTCCAAAAACAACAAGATCTGGACAATATTCAGGCTTGGGATGACAACTGGCAAGTAATCATACCCCACAGGTACCAGGCAATGACCATCTCCAACAAGAGAGGGCCTACCCATCTCCCCATTGCCATTCAATGGCATTATCATCACTGAAACCACTTTATCAACATCTGGGTGGGGTGGGGGTTACCATCGATTAGTAACTAAACTGGATTGAGTGTTCCTTAGGCAGCACCTTCCAAACCCTCAGCCAGTACCATCGGCAGCTGTTCCTCTGGGTCTCCCCAGCCTCAGCTCTGCCTCTTAACCCCTGTATTCCTTTGGGGCTGGCATCTGTGTGAGAGGGTGGGTCAAAGGTGAAGAGTGCACACACCACGCTGGTCCTCCCACTGCCACTGCTTTTCCAATCAGAGAATGTTTCTCTCCCATGTTTGCTGCTGGGTTAGTGCATCTATCAGCAGAAACTGCTGGGGGAATACAGCCTGTGATTGAAGGAGCCATTAGAATTAGGATTAAAGCTAACCCCTAACCCTAACCCTGATGTCTAACCCTAACCCTGATGCCTAACCCTAACGCTAATACCTAACCTAACTCCTAAGCCTAACCCTATCCCTAAACTCTAACCCTAACCCCTAACCATAACCATAACACTTGCAGGGCTTTCACTGAACTTACCCATATTTTGATAGTGAGTGCACAGGCTGGGATAAAGAGGCTTGGCAGTGCTCCGTGGGCAGGCTGTTGTGTGAGCCAGATTGACTTTGTCCAGTCATATAATGTTCTAAGTAACTTAGAAACTAAGTGAGTGGGGGAGTCAATGATGGTAATTCATTGAATGTCAAAGGGAGATGGTTGGACTTTTTCTTGTTGGAGATGATCATTGTCTGGCACTTGTGTGGCACAAATATAATTTGCCATTTATCGCACCAAACTGAAATCTTGTGCAGGTCTTGCTTCATATGGACACAGACAGCAGTGATGTGCTGGTATTGTTATTGGACTGGTAATCCAGAGACCCAAGTTAATGCTCTGAAGAGTGGAGTTCAAATCCCACCACCAAACTCGGATCCATGAAATTTGGATCTAATAAAATTCTGATGTTGACCATGAAACCATTGCTGATTTTCATAAAGACCCATCTGGTTCACTAATGTCCTTTAGGGAAGGAAACCTGGTCCGGCCTACGTGTGACTCCAGAGCCACAGCAATGTGGTTGACTCTCAAATTAGGGGTAGGCATTAAAGTTTGGCAAGCCAGCACTGCTCTCAGCGACGCCCACATCCCATATATTAACAGAAAAAAAATCCTCTTTCTAATAGAAAATACTTTGAATATTTCACCAAAAGCTCTAATATTATTTCCAGTTATCATATTAATAAAGTTGTCTTTCACCACAGGATTGCATTAGGGTTACACTTATTTATCAAGTAAAGAGTAATTTACCTTGCAAGGTTGAAGGAGTCAGCCATTATCTGGGCTCTGTTTATAACCGGTAAAACCTATAAAAGAAAATTTTACAATACTTGTAATTGCAGAATTGTGCAGTAAATTCAAACCCAACTGGAATGGAAAAGACGCAATAAACTGTGATAAAATTTGTTTTGCAATTCTGTAATCAGCAAATCCAGTTTGTTGAAGATTTGAGACAATGAAGGAGATGCAGATTTGGAAAGCCTACATTGTTGCTTTGCTTCATTTTGAGAATAGATTGTGACAAAAGTTGAGAAATATTGGGAGCAATCGTACCAAAGAAATTCTAAGTCCATAACCAAACAGAAAAAGGGAGAGTTTCCGATCCGTTATTTTAGGGAGGCCACCAGTCAAATTTTATGCATTCAGTTCCAAAAAAAACCCACAATCTGCCTTCTGCAACAGGGGAAGGGGGCAGAGCCTAAATCGCCCAAAGGCTGGCTGATAGCAGCAGAGGGCACTTTTGCCTCTGCTGCTATAGCAGGCCTCTGTGGCCCAGCATCCCACATCTCCAACACCCACCCCCACAGCACCCCACAGTCAATCACAACCCCCCTCCCGCCCAGAATGATCACAGGCATCTCCCCCCATCCCCACCCGGAACAATCGTGACCCTTCCTCCCCCCACCGATCACTGTTGCAGTGTGTGCAGCTCCTCCCCCTCTGCCCTGCCACACTCAGTTGGCCCCACCCCCTTGGGCTCTGCCCCCTCAGGCTCCACCCCCTTGTCACTGCCTGGTGCCCAGTGGGTCAGGTTGGCAGTGCCAGGGCATTCATTGGGCAGTGCCAATGTGTCAGGCTGGCCATGCCAGGGTGCACAGTAGGCAGTGCCAGGGAGCCAGGCTGAGACTGCCCAAGGTGCATCCCCCACCTCCCAGCCTCCTGAGAGGGTATCAATGACTACCAGTCCTACTGGTGAGACCATCACATCTGCTTCCCATTGATTGGCCACCATACATGATCCTTGCTGGAGAGAACCTTCCCAGTGATGTCACAGAGGCAAATGAGTCTATTCCAGGCTCACTAATTCTATTTAAATAACAATTTAAATATATTTAAATAATATATTCAGCCTTGTGCTAATGGACTATGGAGCTTGACTTGAATAAGTGTGAAGTTTATCATTTTGGTAGAAAAAAAACAAAGGTCGGAATTCTCCAACCTCATTTGCCTGCCACCATGACAGCAAGAATGGAGAATTCGATGCTCAGCCAAAATTCTATTCACTGCAGCAGGACCGGAGAATCCCAGCCCCGGGCGAGACCGGAGAATCCCAGCCCCGGGCGAGACCGGAGAATCCCAGCCCCGGGCGAGACCGGAGAATCCCAGCCCCGGGCGAGACCGGAGAATCCCAGCCCCGGGCGAGACCGGAGAATCCCAGCCCCGGACGAGACCGGAGAATCCCAGCCCCGGGCGAGACCGGAGAATCCCAGCCCCGGGCGAGACCGGAGAATCCCAGCCCCGGGCAAGACCGGAGAATCCCAGCCCCGGGCGAGACCGGAGAATCCCAGCCCCGGGCGAGACCGGAGAATCCCAGCCCCGGGCGAGACCGGAGAATCCCAGTCCCGGGCGAGACCGGAGAATCCCAGTCCCGGGCGAGACCAGAGAATCCCAGCCACGGGTGAGACTGCAGAATCCCAACCCCGGGTGAGACCGGAGAATCCCAGCCTCGGGCGAGTTCGGAAAATCCCCAGCCTTGGGCGAGGTTGGAGAATCCCAGCCCCGGGTGTGTTCGAAGAATCCCAGCCCCAGGCGAGGTCGGAGAATCCCACCCCCAGGCGAGGTCAGAGAAGCCCAGCCCCGGGCGAGGTTGCAGAATCCCAGGCTCGGGCGAGTTCGGAGAATCCCAG
This sequence comes from Carcharhinus amblyrhynchos, assembly GCF_965287045.1. Taxonomy (NCBI): domain Eukaryota; kingdom Metazoa; phylum Chordata; class Chondrichthyes; order Carcharhiniformes; family Carcharhinidae; genus Carcharhinus; species Carcharhinus amblyrhynchos. The sequence continues at coordinate 17,280,158 of NC_137351.1, read as the reverse complement.
CCCCGGGCGAGGTTGGAGAATCCCAGCCTTGGGCGAGTTCGGAGAATCCCAGCCCCAGGCGAGGTCGGTGAATCCCACCCCCGGCGAGGTCGGAGAAACCCAGCCGCAGGGGAGTGGGCCAATCCCAGCTGAAAAGGCAGCGTATTTCTTGAATGGTGAGAAGTTGGAAAGTGCAGATGTCCAAAGGGACCTGGGTGTCCTTGTTCCTTAGTTACTAAAAGAAAGGCAATAGGTATATTGGTCTTCGTTGCGAGGACATTTGTGCACAGGAATAAAGATGTCTTGCTGCAGTTATATAGAGCCTTGGTAAGACCTCATCTGGAATACTGTGCATAGTTTCTGTCCCCATATCTAAGGAAGGACACATTTGCCATAGGGTAAATGTAATGGAGGTTCATTAGACTAAAACAAATGCGTCCTCACGAATAAGCAAATCAGGGTCATTAGGAACCCCATCGAACCTGAGGGAAGAACAGCTGGTGAGGCTCTTCAAGGTTCTTGAGAAACATTTCCTCGTGGAACCAAGAATACAAAGTTTTCTATAAAAACAGAAGATGCAGGAAATATATTGGGTGGGAAATACATTAACATTTCAGATCAACAATGACCCTTGATCAGAACTATCACTATTTTGCTTTTGTTGGATGTGTTTATTGCTGCTCCTGTCCAGTGGGAACTAACTTGTTTGAACAGAAAGTAATTTCAAGTTAAAATTCCATTGATACCTTCGATAATTTAATGAAGATGAATTGAGAACAAGTTGGTTATATTGTAAAATGACCAGTTTCTAATCTATTTATTTAATAACTAAAAAACTATTAGTTTTTCCCATTTCAGGTATCACGTCAATTCCTTAATAAAATAAGCGTAATGTTGTTTATGAAGGCAATGATAAAGGTTGTACTCACTGTGTGATTTGATTTCAATGTATTCACAAGTCTTTCCCAGTTACTTTCATCATAATTCACTCTGTAGTATCCGGTAACATCAATGTTGGCCAAGATCCAATCACTTTCACTGGAAAAATTTTTGTTCTTTTCTGTTGGATTTAGAACAAATTTATTTACACCAGAACCGAATTTGTAATTGAGACAAAGCAGACTTTTTTTTTTACTGATTTTATGAAATATCATCCTGATGTCAGTCGGATCTGCACAACTTGTGGGAACGTGGCTAGTAACAGATATTCAGTAAAAAAAATCCTCAACACCCAACAAAATAAAACATTCTTCCAATATTCAACTTCCCAAAACCAAGGACTAGAGTGAATGTCAGGAAGGCGGGATAAGGTGGTGGGCTTACCTGTTAGTGATATTACTGCAAACATGAGATAAGCAGAGCATGATATAGAACAGATTAGGTACAGATAAGTAATAGAAAGGATAAGGAGTCACTTGTAAAGGTATTTTATAAGCCCCTTAAGTTACTCTGTAGGATGGGGTACAGGAATTATGAATGGGAACTTGGGAGAAAAATTTGGCAACTAAGGACCAATTGGAGCATTTGGTTCTTAACTCTGCCAGCTTCAGATAAGTCACCCTCTAACCAGCAGGAAGTACCAGATCAGACAGTGCTTTTAGACAAAGGACTCCAAACTTCCGATCACTGGTCATGAAGCAGTTGAGGCTACCTCATTGCATGTTTTTAAGGCAAGGATAGATAGGTTTTTGAACAGTAAGGGAATTAAGGGTTATGGTGAGTGGAACTGAGTCCACAAAAAGATCAGCCATGATCTTATTGAATGGTGGAGCAGGCTCAAGAGGCCAGATAGGTCTTATGCTCCTAGTTCTTATGTTCTTATATAGTTTATTTGAGACCGACTAAGATTTGGTTATTATTGTTTTAGTAATGCATGGTCATTTATCTGAGCAGCATTTCAGTCAAAAACTTCCTTTAATTCAAAAGTTCCTAGTTATCTAAATAAAATACCTTGTTAATTATTCACTTATGGTGAGTGTCAGGCCTTGATGATAATGAATCTCCAATGTTTGTTCAGAACAGCTAAGACCTTCTCAAATAATTATAACAGATTACGACATACAATAAAGAGGATTAACCTCTGCGTCGTAACACATAACAAGTTTGAATTGAACTATGTTGTGGTCGCTATCAGCAAAATTCTCCCCCCCAACACATCAACCACCAGTCCGGCTTCATTCCCCAGAATTAGATCCAGCACAGCTCCTTCCATTGTTGGATCCTGTGCATATTGACTTAAGAAGTTTTCCTTATACCAACTAAGCCTTTAACATGATGTCTATCCCAATTAATGTTGGGAAAGTTGAAATCACCTAATATAATTACCCTCTTGTTATTTTTACACCCCTCTGCGAATTGCACACATATTTGCTCTTCAATTTCCCACTGACTATCTGGGGGTCTATAATAAACACCTAGCAACATATCTGTCCCTTTTTCATTCCGAAGCTCTACCCACAAAGCCTCATTCGATGTCCTCTCCAAGATATCATCTCCCCTTACTGCAGTAACTGACTCCTTAACTAATAATGCAATGCCTCCTTTTTTTACACCCTCCTCTGACTCACCTGAAGACTTTATATCCTGGGACATTGAGCTGCCAATCCTGCCTCTCACTCAACCACATCTCTGTGATGACTATTATATAATAATTACACTTCCTCCTCAGCCTTAACTCATCCATTTGACCTTTAGTACTCCTGACATTAAAGTACAGGCCCTTCAGCCTTGTCTTACTCCCTTGAAACTTAGTCCCACTATACTCCCTCGGACCCGATTATTTTTCTATGTTATACTGTGTCCCTATTCTGCTATCAGTCTGGGTCACTTTCCCCTGCCAAACTAGTTTAAACTCTTCCCAAAAATACAATCAAATCCACCAGCAAGGATGTTCATCACATTCTGGTTCAATTGCAGACTGTCCCGCCTGTACAGGTTCCCACCTTCTCCAAAAATGGTCCCAGTGGTCCAGGAATCTAAAACCCTCCTCCTGCACCAACTCTTAAGCACACATTCATCTGCACTATTCTCCTATTTTTGTACTCACTAGCTTGTGGCACTGGGAGGACTCCAGAGATTACAACCAAAAGGTCCTGCTCCTTACTCTAACTTCCTGAATTCTTGGTGCAAGACCTCATCCCTCTTTCTACCTATGTCATTGGTACCAACATGTACCATGACCTCTGCCTTATCACACTTTCCCTTCAAGATGTCCTGCAGCCATTGAGTGACATCCCAGACCTTAACACCAGGGAGGGAACAAACCATTCTGGAGTCTCTTTCATGACCACAGAAGTGCCTATCTACGCCCTCACTATGGAGTTCTCGATGACCATTGCTCTTCTGTGCTTTGACACCCCCACCCCTGCTGAACAACAGAGCCAGCCGTTGTGCCAGTGCACTGGCCGCTGCAGTTGTTTTCCCCAGTGGGCCATCGTCCCAACAGTATCCACAGCAGTAAACCCATTTAAAAGGGCACAGCCCCGGGGGATTCCTACACTGACTGCCTGCCCTTTCTGGCAGTCACCCATCTGTCTGCCTGCACCTTGGGTGTGACCACATCTCTGTAATTCCTGTCTGTGACGCTTTCCACCATCTGCATGCTCCTAAGTGCATCCAAGTGTTGTTCCAACTGAACCATGCGGTCTGTGAGGAGCTGCCATTGGGTGCACTTCCTACAGATGTAGCCATCCAGAACGCTAGAAGTGTCACGGACCTCCCACATCTCACAGTCAGAGCACTGCACCCATTGACATTTCTCGTATTAATTAATCGATCACTTCAAAATAAATAGGTATTAAATTTAGCACTAATTAAGCCCTTCTTTCATTGTCCTTGTCCAACCAATCCCAGCCCTGACTGATTTAAACCACAACATGTAGCTTCAAACCATAAAAAATGATAAAAGTTGTAAAAACTTTACTGATTTGACCCACTACTGACCAATCAGCACTCGCCCTTACTGACCAATCAGCACTCGCCCTTACTGACCAATCAGCACTCGCCCTTACTGACCAATCAGCACTCGCCCTTACTGACCAATCAGCACTCGCCCTCTGTTGTAGCCTCTGCTGCTTGTTTCACCTAATTCCAAAAGCACTCACAGTGCAGACAGAGCAGCACTCACAGTGCAGACAGAGCAGCACTCAGCTCCACATCTACCCTGTCAATCCCCATTAGCATCTTATAAAGCTATTATTCTAGAGCTGGTAAGGTGCAATGGGATTGGATTAATTAATGGCCTCAGAATGAAGGAGCCTCTGGCGACAGCAAGCATTCTTTGATAGAATGTAACATTCAGTTTGAAGGTGACAAGTGTGGGTCAAAGCTAGTGTTTTAAACATAAATGTAAAAAAAATTTAAGGATGTGGAAGGAGAGTTGGCTGATGTGAACTAAGAAACTAGATTGAGTGGAAGGCCAGTGGTGATACAAAGGCAGATTTGTCAGGAGATGTTTCGTAATTCTCAGCAAATTTTATTCCAATGAGAAATAATCATTGAGAAAGATGCAATGGCTAAATAATGAAGTTATGGATAGTATCAAATCAATAGAAAAATGTCTCATTTTTACCCTATGCAACAAATGGCCACTTTATCATCAGAACAATTCTGTGATTCTCTGAAGGTTGGTGTTAGGTCAGAACATTGGACAAAATTTAAGAAGCTGCAAAAATTAACAAAAAAAAAGAAAACCAGCTTGAAATATAAAAATAGATGGTAATTTTCATAAATATTTTAAAAATAGTACTTAAAGCTGTCAATTCCAATGATTGTACGTTGAGGAGTCTGGAGCTAGCCTGTAACTTCAAACAGGTTCATCACCAATATACTAAAAGTAAAATCCTGCAGATGCTGGAAATAAAAAAAAATGCTGGATAAACTCAGCAAGACAGGCAGCAGAGTCACACAGACTTGGACATTAACTCTGTTTCTCAAGTCACAGACACTGCCAGACCTGTGGAGTTTTATTTCCAAGATAGCAAAGTCACTGGGGAGAATCTTCCCAGCTCGTCACACTAGTTGATCACTGCGGTGAGCCGGTAAGATCGGGCAACATGTGAAAAATTGGCTTTGTGCCCTGTTTCTTGCCTCTAGTGATCTTACTGGCCGCATTTTGCCGGTGGAACTAGCCTCGCACCTGGAAAAGGGTGTGAGGCTGAGTTTCATATTCAATTTCTATTTTACATATTATTAGTGAACCTGGGGTGGTACCATCCAGACTCACTTGCTTTAACATTGGTTCTCACCGGTGAGGATCACAGATGGTCCCCAGCGACAAGGAGCAGATGTAATGGCCTCTCCACTGGGACTGGATTCCATTGAGGCCTTCCAGGTGGTGAGGGACAAGGCTAGGCAGTGCCCCTTGGGCAGTGCCCCTTGGACACCCTGGCACTGCCCACCAGGCACCCTGGCACTGCCCACTGGTGCACCAGCAGTGCCAAGGGACAGAACCTAATGGGAGGGAGCAGGACCATTAAGTGGCACAGAGAAATGATGGGGCAGGGCAATGATGGAGAGGCAACACTCCATAGGGGATCAGCCTGGGGAAATTATCGGGGTGGGAATTGGCAGGGGGGCAGTATTGAGGCAGAGATCATCTGGGGAGAGTGAAATCAGGGCAGTGATCAGCCAGGGCAGTTGGTAATTGTAGGGGAGGTGGATCAGGGTTAGGGTTATACAGTACACAGCGATCATGGTGCATGTGCAATAGCACCCCTTGCAGTCAGCAGCCAGCTTCCCAGCAAGAACAGACTCTGTCCACTCCCTCTACTGGCGTAAATCGCATTTGGCCTCTTTTTTTGCATTAAGTGCAGTATGATTGCACGTGGAAGCTTATCAAAAAATGGAAGTGGTTCTCTCCTGTTTTCACAGCTTGTTCATTGCTTACAATGTTTTTGGTTAAGCTCACCCCCACAGACTTTCCTAATTCATTCCAGGCATCCAGAGTGAATTGGTCTATGATCTATTGCAATGATTCCTGAGTCTTCCCCAATAGGGGACAGCTGTGTAAATCACCAATTTAAACACGTATTCTATTTCAGCGCACATTCAACATGTGATTGTTGCTTCTCTAGAGAATGAGTCGAGGAAGTTAATAAATTAAAGATTTAGAAAAATTCTCAAAGATATTTTAAAATTAGGAGGTGAAAAGGACGGGACAATTTAAAATAATCCCATTGTAGGGAAAGGTGCCGGAAAACTATTAGACCAAAAGGCTGCCAAGTCTCCAAATCCCATTGGCCAACATCTGAGGGTGTTAAAAGAATGGCTACAGAGATATCAGAGCATTGGTTACAATCTCCCAAAATTCCTTAGCTTCTGGAAGGTCCCAGTGAATTGGAAAATGGCAAATATAAAACTTCCATTCAGAAAAGAAGGGAGACAGAAGGCAGCAAGTTAGAAGCCAGTTAGCCTAACATCTATCTACTATTGATTATTAAGGAAGTTATAACAAGAAATTTGGAAAATCAGAACGGGATCAGGCAAAGTCAACATGGCTTTGTGAAAGGGAGATCATGTTCAACTAATTTATTAGAATTAAATTCTAATTTGTTAGAAATAACAAGCAATATGAATTAAAAAAAGGAATCTGTAAATATGGTGTACTTGGATTTCCAACAGTGCTATCAGCAGCCCCTGATCACCAGTAACCTGCTCAGTGATGCCTAGTTTGGGCTTCGCCAGGGTCACTCAGCTCCTGATCTCACTACAGCCTTGGTTCAAACATGGTCAAAGAGCTGAATTCCAGAGGTGAGATGACATCAAGGCAACATTTGACCCAGTGTGGCATCAAGGAGCCCCAGCAAAACTGGAATCAATGGGAATCGACTGGTCATGCGGTTTAATTTTTTACTGTGGTGATTGAGTAACACTTGCTACATCATTTCAGTCGGCATTTAACATTGCTGTGAATCACATGTAGGGTAAGAATGACAAATTTTCTTCCCTAAAGGACATTAGTGAACCAGATGGGTTTTTATGACAATCGACAATGGTTTCCTGGTCATCGTTAGACTTTTAATTCCACGTGTTATATTGAGTTTAAACTGTCCCATGTGCCATGGTCTCCAGAGCATTACCCTGGCTCCCTGGATACTAGTCCAGTGACAATACCACTGCGCCACCGCTCCCCCCATGGAAAGTGAATTGAGTTGGTAAATTTGGCATTGGTGACACAGGCTGGGGTTCTGACATTGGAAGGGGTCGAGCACAGTTCAGACAGAGGTGATGATGAGGGCAATAGGGAATGCATAATGCAGAGTGAATGGGGCTGTTAGACACTTTCCATCATTGTCTCATTCCAATCGCCTGATTCGTTTGGATAGCAGGACTCAAAATCTTTGCCAATTTCTCACTGTGGCAAATATCAAAATCCAGAATTCATACCTTGGCGATCCTTCAGCCAAATCATTTTTTGCATTAAACTTCCTTTCATCCATGTAATTGGCACCATCCATGTGTAACTGAAACCATAAAAGAACAAAACAGATTGTTCCCACACGCCAGCATTGATGTGAGCCAGATTTCAGTTCTTAACAAAACTCTGGTGAAGATTTATTGTGAATGCTGGGGCACAATGTCTGCATGACAGAAAGGATGGTCGAGTGAAGAAGGATGTAGATGAGTAGAGGCAAAGGAAAATGCAGCATTGCCACTGGCCTCCGTTAACCGGACCCTTCTCTGGTCAACTGACTATCCATTGACATTATTTCAAGAACTGAACTCACTGACATAGGACAAATGAACTGTTCATTTTATTGCTCCATCTGAGACCTTAACTGTGCGAAATAAAACTACTGCGTTTGTTAAAGTAGCAACAAAGTTCACACACTTCACAATAATTAATTGGAACTAATGAGTTTGAAGGTCTAGAGAAATATATTTTTGTGCTATTCTTTAATTCAAAATAAAATAGAATTTTCTATTCCATTTAACAGTGAATTTAACACTGGGAAGTATCGACTGGATTATATAAAAATGTTCAAAATGTTATGTTAATTAATTATATGTTAACAAAACATGAGAACGTGTGAACTAGGAGCAGCAGTAGGCCATTCAGCTCCTCGAGCCTGCTCTACCATTAATACCATCATGGCTGATTTTGTCTGAGGCACAACTCCATCTTCTTGTCCTCTCCCCATAACCCTTCATCCCACAGCTAGTTAAAAACCTGTCTATCTCCTCCATAAATCCTCTTCAGCACCTTATACACCTCAATTAGATCTTCTCTCATTCTTCTAAACTCCAGTGAGTATCATCCTAACCAACTTAGTCTCCCTCATCCCTGGAATCAATCTAGTGAACCTTCTCTGAACAATACGTTTATATCCTTCCTCAAATAAGGGACCAAAACTGTGTGCAGTGTTCTGGATGTGGTCTTACCAATGCCCTGTACATTGTTGTAACAGCACCTCCCTACTTTTATTCTCTATTCCATTAGCAATGAATGCCAATGTTCCAATTGCCTTCCTTCTTATCTGAGCTTACCCTGGTCATCAACTTACTGAACAACTTACTTAAACGGAGAAGGACGAGTCACAACTGAATCTGGATCCAGGAGGAAGTGCTGTTGAGTGATAGATCCACTTCTTGTATCTATGGTAACAACTGGGAAACCCATCTGTAATGTCCATCGACTCATAATTGCAGCAACTGTGTCAGGTAATTCAGGCACTGTGTTACGTGATTCAGTATTATAAGCCTGAAAAAGAAAATTATTGATCAGTAACATCTGGGGTTCGGTTGGTAGCATGTTCTGAGTCGGATTTATCGACCTTGCCCAAGGCTGGCATTCTCCAGTCCTGCTGCAGTGACAGCAGAGCGTGAACAGCTGGAGAATTCCAGCGCTTGTGCTAGGGTTTCAAGTGCTGGTACACCTGTGCAGGACTGCCGGAATGCTGCATTGTTAGAGGGGCAGGACTGAGGGAGTGCTGCATTGTCAGAGGGATAGGACTGAGGGAGTGCTGCATTGTTAGAGGGGCAGGACTGAGGGAGTGCTGCATTATCAGAGGGATAGGACTGAGGGAGTGCTGCATTGTCAGGGGGGTAGGACTGAGGGAGTGCTGCATTGTTAGAGGGGCAGGACTGAGGGAGTGCTGCACTGTCAGAGGGGTAGGACTGAGGGAGTGCTGCATTGTTAGAGGGGCAGGACTGAGGGAGTGCTGCACTGTCAGAGGGGTAGGACTGAGGGAGTGCTGCATTGTCAGAGGGGTAGGACTGAGGGAGTGCTGCATTGTCAGAGGGGTAGGACTGAGGGAGTGCTGCAATGTTAGAGGGGCAGGACTGAGGGAGTGCTGCATTGTTAGAGGGGCAGGACTGAGGGAGTGCTGCACTGTCAGAAGGGTAATACTGAGGAAGGGCCGCACTATGGAGTAAAAACAGTGACTTCAATAAGAGTGTTGTGCTCTGTGGCAACCTGTGGTTGTGAATTCTCTGTATGAATGCAGAACTTTATGCTTTTTATGTTCCTTATCTTAACAATGACAAAAACTACAAGAAGAGCCGAATATTTGTGAGAGCTCAGGCAGGAATTTGCGGCTGCGATTCTACCCAGGATCAATGGGCCTTTGCATGGTTCCCTCCGCCTGCTATGATTCCTGCTTTTTTTGGGGGGGGGGGGGGAGCGCAGGCAGGCAGGTAGGTGGCTGGGAGGGAAAATTCCAGTGCTTGCATTCAGGATATTGGGCAGATTTCCGAAAGTCCTGTGTTTTTTAAGAAAATGTTTGTGACTATTTTACTGAGTTACCAATCCTGGGTAGTAGATTACTCACCCCCCAACCCCCTCATTCATCCCTCATAGATCCTGCTTTCACTGGAAGGACACAGATTTGAAATTTTTAACATTTTATCATTTGGTCTCTACTGCAGTTTTGAGACATTAGAATGGACACAAAGGCTTTAGAGAGGGTGCAAGAGAGTCATGGAAATGGTCCAGGTTGACAAATGTATTAAAAAATATTAATAATTATTATTAATAAATGATTTATTTCAATCCCTAAAGATTCTTACCTGTTGCAGGTGATGAAACAGATCTGAATATTCTGTGTTCTTGTAGGAAAACTGGGAAAGATACTTCTACAAAGAAATAGCCAAGAAATTATGGAAACTTCAGAAACGGAAATATTTCTGCAGAATCAAACAGAATTCAACATTTGCACTTACGGTCAGCCCTTTAGTAAATACAGATTCAGTCAGAAAGTTGGAAAGCATGCGAAGAACAGATGCTCCCTGCAAGAGAAATTATTCAAAAGTGTGTCGGAATGACAATGTTCAAGTTACACAGGCCACAACATTCTGTAATAAAAATTCGGCAAACGCTTACCTTGCTGTACGAAATCGCATCAAACAACTCATTGATTTCTGCAGGTGTGTTAATCTCACTCTCTTCCGATGAAAGTGGGTGGGATGAGGCTAAAGCATCAACAGCAAACACTCTGTAAACATCATCTAGGATAATGATATCTTTCTGCGGAAAGGGAATAAAGAACAAAGAAAATTACAGCACAGGAACAGGCCCTTTGCCCTCCAAGCCTGCACCGACCATGTTGACCGACTGAACTAAAACCTCCTACCCTTCCGGGGACCATATTCCTCTATTCCCATCCTATTCATGTATTTATCAAGAAGCCGCTTAAAAGTCACAATCGTATCTGTTTCCACTACCTCCTCTGGCAACGGGTTCCAGGCACCCACTACTCTCCGTGTAAAAAGTCTGCCTCGTACATCTCCCTTGCCCCTCACATATGCCCCCTAGTAATTGACTCTTCCATCCTGGAAAAAGGCTTCTGACTATCCACTCTGTCCATAATCTTGTAGACTTCTATCAGGTCGCCCCTCAACCTCTGTCATTCCAGACAGAACATTGTTGTAACCCAACTTATGACCATTGTTGATTGTCAGAAAAACCTACCTTGTTCACTAATGTACTTTAGGGGAGGAAACCTGCCGTCCTTACCTGGTCTGGCCTACATGTGAGTGCAGAGCCACAGCAATGTGGTTGACTCTCAACTGCCCTCAGGCAACTAGGGAAGGGCAATAAATGCTGACCAATCAGCATTGCCCTCGTCCCATAAAAATAATTCAATATGGCAACCTGAAACATTGACCAACTGCATCGCTCAAAATCATTTCCAATTTCACCCCTTTGCTCCATCTTCAGAACCACAGACTGAGAATGTTCTAATTTCCAGATTCCCCAGGATCACGTTTAGGGAAACACCAATGATGCACCGGGGAATCCCCACAGGGTGTTCCCACGTAATGGTTAACTTCCCCCAGACAATTTCATTGGACTGGGAACTATCTGACAAAGTGATTTAAATGGCTAACTTTGGTTGATTCAGCCAGTTTTACCCTGATAGTTTCACTCACACACACACACACACACACACACACACACACACACACACACACACACACACACACACACACACACACACACACACCATCCCACCCCCACCCCCACTGCCCCCCACTCACCCACCAACAACCCTCAGGGGAGACACACACCAACCACTGCTACAAAAGAGGCTTGTCTTACATTCCTGTGCCCCGGTCCATTATGTCAGGTGCGCTGTACTGCTCCTGCCGGGGGCAGGGGTGGGGCACACACTCACTCCTCCCCCAACCCACACATGCTTACTCACCCCCTCCCCCACACACACATGCGCTCACGCACTTCCCTCCCACACACACACGCACACTCACCACCCCCCCCACAAACACACACACACTCAATCACCCCCCTGCACACACACATGCACTCACTCACCCCAACCCCACACACACATGTGCTCACTCACCACCCCCAAACACACACAATCACTCACCCCTCCCACATATGCGCTCATGCACTTCCCCCCCACACACGCGCACGCACTCCCCCCTCACACACATGTGCTCACTCACCCGTCCACACACACACACAATCACTGTTGAATTCTGTTTGATTCTGCAGAAATATTTCCGTTTCTGAAGTTTCCAAAATAACGCAGGTCCTCCCCCAACTAACCACCGCCCCCCCCACCCCACCTCACCTTCTGGGCAGCCTCCACACCTTCCTCAGCTGCGATATGGATGGAAACCCAGGAGCATTGCGCACACACAGCACTGTCTGCATACCAGCCTTCACAACCTCTTTAAAGCAAGTGGCAGCCAACAGGAAGGGAAGGTAAAGCCTGCAAGTGACCCCTCTCCACCCCTTTCCCTGATTCGATTCGGGGACCCCCATCCTGGCCCTGAGTTGAACTGATCTGTGTCCCCGTATCCTCTCCATTGCCCCCTGAACAATGTCCACCACAGAGGGTGTGACTGCCTGAGCACCCCCGCCTCTCCAAAATCCACCTGAGAGGCTAAGGCCCCAGCTCACACTTAGAGAAACGGAGAAACTAGAAGCAAGAGGAGGCCGTTCCGCCCTTCGAGCCCTGCCATTCATTTTGATCATGGCTGATCATCAAATTCAATATCCTGAATCCCCCCCTTCCCCTCCCCCATATCCCTCGATTCCTTTAGCCCCAAGAGTTATATCTAATTTCTTCTTGAAATCAGACAATGTTTTGGCCTCAGCTACATTCCGTGGTTGTGAATTCCACACATTCACCACCATCTGAGTGAAGTAAAATCTCCTCACCTCAGTTCTGAAAGGTTTACCCCTTATCCCCAAACTATGACCCCTAGTTCTGGACTCCCCCACCATCGGGAATGTTCTTTCTGAGTCTACCCTGTCTAACCCTGTTAGAATTTTATAAGTTTATAAGTTTTTCACTCTTCTAAACTCCAGTGAATATAATCCTAACCTCTCCTCATTTGACAGACCTGCCATCCCAGGAATCAACCTGGTAAGCCTTCGCTGTACTCCCTCTATAGCAAGGACATCCTTCCTCAGATAAGGAGACTAAAACTGCACACAATACTCCAGGTGCGGCCTCACCAACGTCCTATATAATTGCAGCAAAACATCCATATCCCTACACTCAAATCCTCTCGCTATGAAGGCCAACAGACCATTTGCCTTCTTTACTGCCTGCTGCACCTGCGCGCTTACTTTCAGCGACTGATGCACAAGGACACCAAGGTCTCACGGAGTATCCATCTCTCTCAATTTACACCCATTTAAATAATTATGACAAGGACTTTAGAATAGTTTCAGGGATAAGAATTATAAGCAACAAGATCACAAAGTAACCGTGAAAGGAATTTCTCTTGAGTGTTTGTTTATTGAATATTTATATTGGACTTTCAGACTGGAACTTCAATTATTGACTGTAATGTGAGGAGATAGTCAGAGTGAAACAGGAAACTAGCTTACAAATTGACCAATGCGTTTGAGAAATATTCTTGGGTCTCAACGCAGCAGCTAAATCAAGAAGGATCACCTTACCACATTCCATTCTTTCTCGACCTCATTTGCACCCAAATATTGGACATAAGAAGCAAATCCTTCGTTCAGCCACAAGTCATTCCACCATTTGATTGTGACCAGGTTCCCAAACCACTGAAACAAAGAAATGCAGATTAACTTTCAAAAATATCAATTCCATAAACTGCTTAATACTTTAGGAATGTATCAGTCCCATTCTCTAACAGAGTTAATTTAATAGAGGCTTTCTTTGTCCCATTCTACATCAGTATATAATTTCAGGAGTGTATCAGTTTCATTCTGAAATGGAGCCTCAATCCAGAGAATTGCATATTTTCTCCTTCAGCACTTTCTAATATCTCCTTCATTGCCTCAGGAAGGTTTTGTGTGTTTCAAAGTTATTATTTCAATTTGAGTTGTTCTCATTGAAGAAAAGGAATAAATTCCAATGTGATCTGTTCCTAAACGGTGTGCAGTTGTGTTAGAAATTATGTCAATGTTAGTCAACCAGACAGATTTTATTTGTCCTGGAGATTCTCCAGAATCTTTACTATTTATTTTTTTCAACGAGCTAAATTAGTATGTAGATTGTTGGGCTTTCCTCCAGTGAGTCACCAGCTTAATACAAATGGCCTCAAGCATTGAAATTACTAAAATTACATTGAAAATAATGCAGTCCATTGTGTCTGGAAACTGGCGAGGTCAATTTAATTGTGAGAGATGCCACATGCTGATTTGCAGCAGCAGGATTCATTCCGAATGGCTGCTGTCTTTCCAATTCTTTCATGCAAACCAACTAAACTAAAGTAAAAACAAACCTGAGGACAAAATAAAAGGAGCAGCTCCTTAAAGGGGAACAGCCCAAATGAGACATTAGAGACGTTAAACTAAAATGTGATGAAAAGAATCAACAGCACACTCCAGTCCCTGTGGTCCCAATGGGCACGGAAGACCTCGACGGTTCCCGTGGACATCGCGTGCTCCAGTTCCAGAGACATCCGGCCGCAAATATAGCCACAATAAAGGGGCAGACAGTCAAGTTGGACATCCCCTCGAGCGTCCACTGCCTGGACCTGTTGACGGCAAGTTTGGGCAGTACCAGGAGCAGGTTTACGAGCAGATCCTCCTTCCCCACCCCCCCGCATACCGAGTGCCCATAGATCAGGAGCGAGGGGCTGAAGTCCAAACAAAACGTCAATAAAAGATTTTTCAAATTACAAAAAATGGAGTGCAGCCTAACTCAATTCACACGTACATGGTCAACAGACTGCACAAGACTGCAAAAAAGAACAGGTTTCTCAGGAGCCTTTGAACAGGTGTAATCTACAATTGTATGGGGCTGCTGGGTGCAACATCCTCCAGCCCATGTTCCCAATATTAAGGAGGAGGATCTCTCTGTTGAGGAACCTCTACTGGGACCCACTGCCACAGAAGGGTAACAAGGTGTGCCAAGGCGTGTCTGGACGATGGCGAGGTGGTGGAAGGTGTGCAGCAGAAACCCAGACAAGAAATCCACTCTACGCAGGGTCAAAGGGCCTGGAGGGCATTTCTATGAAGTGGCTCAGACTGAGGGGCTCCCCAGCAGCTCTGGGCTTGGGGTTGATGAGAAATTCCATCTGAGCTGGGGTGCACTGAGATGGGAGTCCACCACACAGCACTGCCTCCTCGAGACCACATGATGTCAGTCAACCATTTGAGGTCATGGATGACACTGGACATGAGTTGGACACTGACCGCTTTGCTCAACGTCAATTAGCAGCAAACAAACCAATCACTATCCCAAGGAAACCAAAGGATCTGGGTTTGGAAGTGGGGGGGGTGGGGGGGGCCACAAAGGCCACCTCACTGTGCTAGCCTCCAGCCCCTCTGACACTCTGCATCCAGCCTTCACTCACACTCAGTTTGGGCTCTGCAATGAGGGCACTGCCACCAGCTGCCCCACCTCCTGCTGGCAGCAAGGACAAGGTGCCAGATTCAGACTGGAAATTCTCAGTGGGATCAGATTGTTCGCCGGGAAGGCTGAACAATTGCCACTTTGATCCAGTTCCCACAGATCGAACCAGGATTATCCACTGGGCCTCAGGCCCATGTACTCCCTCAGCACTGACCCTCTGACAGTGTGGCATTCCTTCAGCACTGACCCTTTGACAGTGCAGACTCCCTCAGCACTTACTCTCTGACAGTGCAGCACACCCTCACACTGACCCTCTACCAGTGCGGCACTCCCTCAGCACTGACCCTCTGACAGTGCGGCACTCCCTTGGTACTGTCCTTTTGGCAGTGCAGCACTCCCTCAGTACTGATCCTCTGACAGTGTGGCACTCCCTCAGTACTGATCCTCTGACAGTGCGGCACTCCCTCAGTACTAACCCTCTGACAGCGCGGCACTCCCTTGGTACTGTCCTTCTGACAGTGCAGCACTCCCTCAGTACTGCTCCTCTGATAGTGCGGCACTCCCTCAGTACTGATCCTCTGACAGTGCGGCACTCCCTCAGTACTGACCCTCTGACAGTGCGGCATTCCCTCGGCACTGACCCTCTGACAGTGCGGCACTCCCTCAGCACTGACCCTCTGACAGTGCGGCACTCCCTCAGCATTGTCCCTCTGACAGTGCGGCACTCCCTCGGCATTGTCCCTCTGACAGTGCGGCACTCCCTCGGCACTGACCCTCTGACAGTGCGGCACTCCCTCAGCATTGTCCCTCTGACAGTGCGGCACTCCCTCAGTACTGTCCCTCTGACAGTGCGGCACTCTCGGTGCTGCAATGATTTGTGCCCAGATTGTGATATTTCTGACTCAGGATCATGGGAGTCATATTTAATCAGTTGAAGCAACTGATGATTAATCTGGTGTAATGGAAGAAAACGTTGTATTTACCTGATGAGCCAGTTCATGTGCAATGACCATTAGAACCCTCTCCTTGTTTCCGGCAGATGACAGATCGGGGTGATATAGAAGAGCAGTCTCACGGTAGGTGACAAGGCCCCAGTTCTCCATGGCACCAGCATTGAAATCAGGAAGTGCAATCTGGTCTGGAAACATAAAACTCCGTCACCATAATCAAAGGGACAGGAAACACAGTGCGGCATTCTACAGCCTTGCTCAAGCGAGACCAGAAACTCCCTTCTGTTGACAACAGATGTCTCGGGTGTCTGCCCCGGACTCTCTCCAATTCCCTGGCAAGCGGGGCGGTAGAATTCCAGCGAGTCTACATTGTGTTCACTCATGTCCAGTTATTGACACTGCATGTGTAAATTCTCAGATGCTGCAATTGTACTGGGTGTTAGTGAGGCTACACCTGGAGTATTGTGTGCAGTTTTGGTGTCCTTATCTGAGGAAGGATGTCCTTGCTGTAGAGGGAGTACAGCAAAGGTTTACCAGGCTGATTCCCAGGATGGCAGGTCTGTCATATGAGGAGAGAATAAGTTGGTTGGGATTATATTCACTGGAGTTTGGAAGAGTGAGAGGGGGTCTCATAGAAACTTATAAAATTCTAACAGGGTTAGACAGGGTAGATTCAGAAAGAATGTTCCCGATGCTGGGGGAGTCCAGAATAAGGGATCATAGTTTGAAGATCACAGGTAAGCCTTAGAACTGAGGTGAGGAGAAATTTCTTCACCCAGGGGGTGGTGAATGTGTGGGATTCACTCCCACAGAAAGTAGCTAACGCCAAAACATTGTGTGATTTCAAGAGGAAATTGAATATAGCTCTTGGGGCTAAAGGGATCGAGGGATATGGGAGGAAAGTGGGATCAGGATATTGAATTTGATGATCAGCCATGGTCAAAATGAATGACAGAGTAGGCTCAATGGGCCAGATGGCCTTCTGTTTCTTGTTTCTATGTTTCTATAATTGCTCTGGAGCCAATACAGAATCTAATAATGTTAGAACAAGAAAATTTTCCTCCTGTAGATATGAACAAGTGGAGGTGGAATATCTGCCTGCTCCACCATTCAATTCCATCATAGCTGATCTCACCTTGGCCTCAGATCCACCTCCCTGCCCATTCTTCATAACCCCTCATCCCATCACTAACTAAAATCTATCTCCTCTTCAATTTTGTTTAGTGTTCCAATGCCCACTGCACTCTGGGGAGCAGAATTCCACAGATCCATGATTGTTTGCGTGAATCTAATCCCTCATTTCTGTTTTAAATCTGCCATCTTTTAATCTAAAACTATAGCTTCTTGTTCCAGAATGTCCAACAAAAAGAAACATCTGCTCTGTGTATATCCTGTCAATCCCCTTCAGTATCTTTTATACCCCAATCAGATCTCCCCTCATTCTTCTAAATTGCAACAAGTATTGGCCTAAACTGCACCTCTCTTCATAAGACAAGTCCTTCATCCCTGGAATCAATCCAGTGAATCTTCTCTGAACCGCCTCCAATGCATGTACATCCTTCCTCAAGTAAAGGATTAAAACTGTGTGCAGTGCTCCAATGCCCTATACAGTTGCAACAGCACCTCCCTACTTTTACATTCTATTCCATTTGCCTTTCTTACGACTTGCTGCACCAGCATTCCAACTTTCCACTGTGCAATGGGAGAGTGCACATCCTGAGTGAGACACAGTCTGAGCAAGTGTGGGTACTTTGGGAATTCGGTGCCGAAGGGAAAACGTTATTTTCCTTTTTTTTAGTTTTCTAACTTTTTAGTGTTCAGAGAGTAGGCCGAGAGGTTTGTGGACATCACGCTTTCAGATGTGGTCCCCCCACAGTTTAAGGAAATGCATTCAGAAGGGGAATGAGGGACCATCAGTCAGAAGAAGGGAGACAGGCAGGTCATCAGGAAAGTCCCAGAATGCAACTCAGTCCAGAACTGTTTTTCCGTGTTGGAAACAGTGAGAGAGACAGTTCCTCTGGGGACTGAAGCCAGGACTATGTTCATAGTGCTGTGGGTGACGCAGTTGTACAAGAGGGGAGAAGTAAGAGCAATGGTGGATGTTAGGAGATGTGGGGAAATAAATAGTGATGTCTTGAGGAATGTACATATTATAGAGGAGGTGGTGCTGGAAGTCTTAAAACGCATCAAGGTAGATAAATCCCCAGGACCTGATTAAGTGTATCCAGGCCATTATGGGAGGCTAGGGATGAACTTGCCGATATTTTTGAGATATTTGAAACAACAACAGTCACAGGTGAGGTGCCAAAGATTGGAGAGTGGCAAATGCTGTGCCTTTGTTTACAAAGAGCTGCAGGGAAAAGCCTGGGAACTACAGGCCAGTGAGCCTCACATCTGTGGTGGGTAAATTGTTAGCAGATATTTTGACAGACAGGATCTACAGGCATTTAGAGATGCAAGGACTGATTAGGGATAGTCAGCATGGCTTTGAGAGTGGAAAATCATGTCTCACAAATTTGATTGAGTTTTTTGAAGGGGTAACCAAGAAGGTAGATGAGGGCTGTCTACATGGACTTTAGCAAGGCATTTGACAAGGTACCACATGGTAGGTTATTGCATAAGGTTAAATCTCATGGGATCCAGGGTGAGGTATCTAAATGGATATAAAACCAGCTTGATGACAGAAGCCAGAGGATGATTGTCAAGAGTTGTTTTTCAAACTGAAGGCCTGTGACCAGCAGTGTGCCTCAGGGATCAGTGTTGGCTCCATTGTTATTTGTCATTTATATGAATGATTTGGATGAGAATCTAGGAGGCATGGTTACTAAATTTGCAAATGACACTAAGATTGATAGGATAGTGGACAGTGAAGAAAGTTATCTCCAATTGCAATGGGATCTTGATCAATTGGGCCAGTGGACTGACGAATGGTAGGTGGAGTTTAATTTAGACAAATGCGAGGTGATGCATTTTGGTAGATTGAACCAGGACTTATTCAGTTAATGGTAGGGCACTGGGGAGAACAAAGAGATCTAGGGTTACATGTTCATAGCTCCTTGAAAGTGGAGTCACAGGTGGATAGAATGGTGAAGAAGGCATTTGGCATGCATGGTTTCATTGGTCAGAACATTGAATACAGGAGTTGGAATGTCTCGTTGAAGTCGTACAAGACAT
This sequence comes from Carcharhinus amblyrhynchos, assembly GCF_965287045.1. Lineage (NCBI taxonomy): Eukaryota > Metazoa > Chordata > Chondrichthyes > Carcharhiniformes > Carcharhinidae > Carcharhinus > Carcharhinus amblyrhynchos. The sequence continues at coordinate 17,260,804 of NC_137351.1, read as the reverse complement.
CGGTAAGGCCACACTTGGAATACTGTGCGCAATTCTGGTCACCCTATTATAGAAAGGATATTGTTAAACTATAAAGAATGCAGTCAAGATTTACCAGGATGCTACTGGGACTTGATGGATTGAGTAATAAGGAGAGGCTGGACAGACTTGACTTTTTTCTCTGGAGCGTAGGAGGCTGAGGGGTGATCTTATAGAAGCCTATAAAATAATGAGGAGCACAGATCAGCTAGACAGTCAATATCTTTTCCCAAAGGTACAGGAGTCTAAAACTAGAGGGCATAGGTTTAAAGTGAGAGGGGAGAGATATAAAAGTGTCCAGAGAGGCAATTTTTTTCACACAGAGGGTGGTGTCTGCAACAAGCTGCCAGCGGTAGTAGTAGAGGCGGGTACAATTTTGTCTTTGAAGAAGCATTTAGATAGTTACATGTCTACAATGTGTATAGACGGATATGGGCCAAATGCAGGCAATTGGGGTTAGCTTAGGTGTTTCAAAAAAAAAGGCGGCATGAACAAGTTAGGCCAAAGGGCCTGTTTCCATGCTGTAAACCTCTATGACTGTATGTAGCTAGAAGAGTTGACTGAGGAGAACTAGTGGATGCTGTTTATTTAGACTTTATTTAGGCAAGATCTCACGTAACAGACTGTATAAAGTTAAAGCGCATGGGATTGCAGATAATGTCTTGAGATGGATAGAAAGCTGGTTAACAAATAGGAAGTAAGAGTTGGCATAAATGGGTCTTTTTCTGATTAGCAGTCAGTGACTAGTAGGGTTCTGCAGGGCACCTGTGCTGAGACCCCAGCTGTTCATATATTAATGATTTGGAAGAGGGAACTGAATGTATTATTTCCAAATTTGCAGATGATACAAAGTTGTGGGAGGGGTAGCTGTGAGGAGGATGCAGAGATGGGCAATAAATGTTAGCCAGCCAGCGACATGCATGTTCCACAAATGAATTTTTAAAAAACTTTGACTCCTCCCTTCCTTTTTATTTATTTAAATAACCTCTTACGTAGAAACTAGAAGTAGGAGGAGGCCATTCGGCCCTTTGAGCCTGCTTCGTTATTCATTTTGATCGTGGCTGATCATTGAATTCAATATCCTGATTCCCCCCTTCCCCATATTCCTTGATCCCTTTAGCCCCAAGAGTATATCTAATTTCTTCTTGAAATCAGGCAATGCTTTGGCCTCACCTGCTTTCTGTGGTAGTGAATTCCACACATTCACCACCCTCTGGGTGAAGAAATTTCTCCTCACCTCAGTTCTAAAAGGTTTACCCCTTACCCTCAAACTATGATCCCTAGTTCTGGACTCCCCCCACCATTGGGAGCATTCTTTCTGAATCTACTCTGTCTAACCCCGCTAGAATTTTATAAGTTTCTATGAGATCCCCTCTCACTCTTCTAAACTCTAGTGAATATAATCCTAATCGACTTAGTCTGTCCTCATATGACAGACCTGCCATCCCAGGATGTACTCTCTCTATAGCAAGGACATCCTTCCTCAGATAAGACACTAAAACTGCATACAATCAGTTTTAATGGGAAGAAACTTTGAACGTTCCATTAATACCAATGAATATTGGGGAGAAATGAAGTTCCATCACTAACACTATAGAAGTAGTATTAGGCAAACAATGAGGCCAAGTCCCCTGGTCTTGATGCCTTGCACCCTAGGATGCTAAAAGAAGTGGCTACAGAGTTAGTGAATGCATTGGATATAATGTACAAGTAGATGTGTTGTATATAGACTTCCAGAAGGTGTTTGACAAGTTACCTCACAAAAGCCACAAGAGCCCATGGTGTCGGAGGAAGTATATTGGCACAGTGTATATTCAAGGCTGAGACTGATAGATTTTGGGTTGAGTGGAGAGTATCTGACCATAGCCAGCCTGTGTGTTTAAAGGGACTGTATATTACTGTGACTATTATAGCCTAAATCTAGATAAGCTTTGTAATCTGTGTTAACGTTAAATTCTGTACATTTGTGAAGCTAAGGGGTGGAATAAAGGTGCACTGATTCATAATCGAACGTCTCATATTTAATGATTTTCTCGTTAAAACTAATTAATGGTCATGTGACTCTGTTTCCTCCATGTTTTCTGAACACAGTAAATGTTACAGTCTTTTCAGCCTGGGTTCCATCCTGGGAAAACTATCCAGTTAAACCATCAACTGAGATCACAATGCCATAAATGAATAAAAGTTAGATGTGAAGAAGGGGTGGTGAAAAAGACAAACGGCACATTCACCTTTATCAATCGGGGTATAGATTACAGAAGCAGAGAGGTCACGATGGAGTTGTATAGAACTTTGGTGAGGCCACAGTTGGAGTACTGTGAGCAGTTCTGGTTGCCACATTATAGGAAGTATGTGATTGCACTGGAGGGGGTGCAGAGGAGATTCACCAGGATGTTGCCTGGGACGGAACATTTTAATCATGAAGAGAGATTGGATAGGCTTGGGTTATTTTCGTTGAAGCAGAGAAGACTGAGGAGCGACTTGATAGAGAAGTACAAGATTATGTGGGGCACGAACAGAGTGGATAGGGAGCAGCTGTTCACTTAGTTGAACGGTCAGTTACGAGGGGAAACAAATTAAAAATGAGGAGTGGGAGGTTTAGGGGGCTTTGAGGAAAAATGCCCTGCATATATACCCTGTTAATCCCCCTGATATTAAGGGGCAATTTAGCATGGTCAATCAACTTAACCTGCACATCTTTGGACTGTGAGACGAAACCAGAGCACCCGGAGGAAACTCATGCAGATATGGGGAGAATGTGCAAACTCCACGCAGACAGTGAGCCAAGCTGGGAATTCAACCCAGGTCACTGGCACTGTGAGGAAGCAGTGCTAACCACTGTGCCACCATGTTGCGCTGATGGGATCAACCCGGCAATCATCCAGACTCACTTGTCCTTGTCTGCTCACTGGTCAAGGTCTTCACCAGTGAGGGATATACATGGTCCCCACCAACGGGGACCTCAGGTGATGGTGGGAATGGAGGCCATTGAAGCCTCCTGTCTGGTCGGGGGTGGAGCTGGGCAGTGCCTCTTTGACAGTGTCAGCCTAACAATGTTTGCCTAGCATCCTGGCACTGCTCACTGGGCACCATGGCATTGCCAACCAGGCATCCACCAGGGTGGGACCTGAGTGGGTGAGGCCTGAAGGGGCGGGGCCATGATGCAAGTAGGTAGGAGGAGCTCTGTAGGGAGCGAAGAAAGGAGGAATTCTGCAGGGGGGGTGGTTTGATTGGCTGGGCTGGTGATTGATGGAGGAGTGGAGGCTGGGGAGACTGACAGTGATCAGCAGCAGGTCCCAATATCCATTGGGGGTAGGGTGGGGTTATGACAGAAGATTGTGCACTGTGAGATCGGGACACCTGCACAATGGTGCCCCTAGAGCTCAGCAGCCGGCTTCATCGGCATGAATAGGTTCTGCCCCTCCTGGAGAGAACCGCATCCTGCCTTTTTTTAACTAAGTGCCGTAGATTGCAACTGGGAGCTCATCCAAATAATTGTCATGATCCTCTCCCATTTTTGCACTCATTCAGCACTTAGAATGTTTTTGGTAAGATTGTCTTTCAGGATAAATGCTCCTAAAACATCATGCGTGCTGATTAGAGAAATGGAATGCATAATTTTGAATACCTGGAGTTTCCTGTTAGACTTTTAAAAATAATAATCACGCTCCTCTGATTACTGAATGTTGCTAAAACAACACCAAACGTTTCTAACTCAATAAAACACTGAATAAAAACCAACTTCAAAAAGCTTACCTGATTTTGGAAGTGGATAGCTAATATTGTAATAACGTTCAAAATACGATAGAATTGTTCCAGTAACATTAAATGCGTAGTCTCCCTGTTTTTCTTTAATTGCTTGCTTTCGTGCCCAAATACGGATCTGAAAAAGATGACATTTAGAAAACTTTTGTCAGTTTAAGTATTAATTTCATAGTCTCCTGTTTGAAAGGAGTTTTAGGTCAGAAGAACAGTTCTGCTCTTACATCAAGACATAAGATCAGGTCTTGGTAGTGAGAACATTGTAACGCTCCACAGAACACTCTCTCTCTGAGGAAAGTATAAAACCTTACCTCTTACAAGGAAAGGAGAGTTTGTGCTGTGGCTTTCCATTAGGAACGTTACTGTGCCAACACAGAGGAACAATTGCTATTTTTTAAATGAAAAAGCACCATTGATGTGTATCAAAAGATCTGTATTGACTGAAGGGGGGCAGGGTGGAGGTGAAGTGGGGGGTGGGGGAGGTGGGATGTGAGTTTCTGCCTTGCATCCAGACTCAGGTTTCGCACAGACTTTCACCTACATATTTTATCCCCCCTCACTGCCTCCCCCCTCACTCCCATTGCCCCCCTCACACACACCCCCACTTTCACTGCCCCCCACACATACTGCCCCCCCCCAACTCTCATTGGCCCCCTCTCACTTCCCTCCTCATTCTCACTGGCCCCCTTTCACTGCTCCCCTCACAAACACTCCCACTCTCACTGGTCTCCGCACACTGCGCCCCCCCCCCCCGCTCTCACTGACCCCCTCACACTGCCCCCCCCAACTCTCACTGGCCCTCTCTCATTGCCCCCACCCTCACTCTCACTGGCTCCCTCTTACTGCCCCCCCCCCTCACTCTCACTGGCCCCCTCTCATTGTCCCCTTCACTTTCACTGGCCCCCTCTCACTGCACCCCCACCCCCACTCTTACTGACCCCCTCACACTGCCCCCCCTTACTCTCACTGGCCCTCTCTCACTGCCCCCCCCTCACTCTCACTGACCCCCTCTCACTGCCCCCCGCCTCCACTCTCACTGGCTCAGATTTAACGTTATAATGGATTGCTACGATAGGCTGCGCTCTCGTTCAGCAAGTGTTTCTTCTCTTAAAACTTCAGCTTTTTTTTGAAATTTGGTTTTTTTTGGCCAATCCTTATTTTTCCAAAATTTGCTCACTGGACCTTTAGATGAGAAAATCTGTAAACGTGGCCTGAGCAATTTGACTGCCAGACCGACAATATTTTGGCCTTTGCCCAAGACATTATTCCTCAGCTTCCAGCTAGACTTCCTATCCAGACCCAGGGAGCCAATGAGGGTCTAGCTGACCTCAGGATCCGTACCCAGACAGCCAGCCTTCTCTCATCTTCTGCTAAAGGTTAACATCCAACTCCCATTAAACTCCGCATGGATGCGTTTTGGGGCAAAAGGGCCTGTCCCCGTGCTGTTCCTTGTTCAGGAAGCTGGATTATTTCCCGCTCTTTGTTTCTGCAGGCTGTGTTCTGAACTTCATTTTCAAAGAGGTTTCAGGATGATGAAAATACACTCAGCACAATTGAACCAATCTGAGCTAATGTATTAGCATTGCGTGTTTATGTGATCGAATTTTAATTGTGTTCTGTAGCTGCCTCAAATCCAATAGAAACTGCAGGATCAGAGTAAAGAGCCGGTCACTTTGGCTGAAGCCTTGGGGTTGGCAAAGTGGCCAGGAGATTACCTGCTGCCGATGTGTGATCGTTGTTTAATTGCCTCTGCTCGCTGGTTTCAGGCTGGTTCATACAAACTGGATGCTAAAGCCACTTAAAATCCGCAGTCAGTGAATAACGCATGGAGATTTGAGCATTGTGATTGGTAGATTGTGGGGAGTTGGATCCACAGAGATCTCAGAGAGTGGCCGCCCTGAACTCTTTTACAATCACCCCAGGTCTAGATAAGGGTCACATGTTCAGGGTCATGGGTCACAGCCAATGGTGGAATGGCTGAAATCTCAGAGAACGCCGGATGCTGATAGGTGGGCAGGAGGATCCTTTGGGAAGAAGGATTGTGTTTTCCAGTTGACAAACAGGGAATGGCCTCATTCCTTCCTCTGGTTATATCGCTCACTGAAATTAGAAATGGGAGGGGACTTGCAGTCCACTGAAGAGTAACAGGATTGGTGGAGAAATGAACAGGGACTGGCCCTTGGGTTGGTCACCAGCACAAGTTGATTGATTTATCCAATCAGAAGACCTAATGGCCAAGGAGCTGAGGCTTAAGTGACAACGTCCCAATTCTGTACATATCAGGAATTCAGACTTAAGAATAGATTGTGGTATAAGGGTGTCCAACTTAGTAATGGTTAATGTGGGAGTGAGTATAGGACTGCCCACAGTCTGATGTAAAGATATACATGACCATAGTCCAGATGGAGTTATGGATTGGACAGAGACTGGTGTAGAAGCAAGCATGGAGTTTGCTCTATAACATGTATATATGCACATATGTGATATCATTACACATTTCATTTTTTACCAAGTAAGATGCAGAACCCCTTTTTGAGATTTGCTGAACGTACGATATGACTGTGAAATATCTATTTTAAAAATTCCTAGCAGAGAGCAGGTTGGAGAATGATAGTATTTTTATATTCAGTTACCATGTCAGATGCCACCTTTAATTCCCAGGTGGTGAGTGTTGGTCTTACCCACATGACGAAAAATCCAGAATCTCACTGGGCAAGTCAACTCATACATGACCTCAGCTATAGGATTGCAGCTGGATAGTTCCGAGCAATCAGCCCAGCAAAACTCTGGCGAGAACTTCCCGCCACAAGCAGCACCAAAGGAAATTTTAAAGTTTTAAAATTTTAAATTTAAAATAAGAATAATTTATTTCGAGTCTCTTACCAAAGTTTCATTTGTATATGTCTGCAGAAAATCAAAGTCGGAAACAATAAAAGCCAGGAGGTAAGTCGACATCTTGGGTGTTTGATCAAATTTGGTAACTATCCACTCACTACCATCGAGCATTTTGGTGTCATTACCTGCAAAAACAGAAAGGACTTCATTGTATCAAGAAAAACTCAAAAGCCCTTGATATGTAATGAATTACATTGAAATATGACGACTGTTAGTTTAATACCTGAAGGAGCGAGAAAGTTTGAGTTTGAAAGAATATTTATTCTTGATTGAGGGAGGAAATTGATTGAGGGAGGAATAAACTCACAGGATCCCTACAATACAGGAGATGGCCATTGAGCCACACAGGCAACAATCCCACCAAGGCCCTATCCCCGTAACACCACGTATTTACCCCGATAAATTTCCCCCTGACATTAGGAGACAATTTTATCACGGCCCATCCACCTAACCCGCACATCTTTGGAGCGTGGGAAGAAACCCGAGCACCCGGAGGAAACCCGCGCAGACAGGGGGAGAACGTGCAGATTCTGCACAGACGGTGACCCAAGGCTCGAATTGAACCTGGGTCCCTGGCGCTGTGAGGCAGCAGTGCTAACCACTGTGCCAACCACTGTGCCACAGTGCCGCCCCTGGAGTACTAGCCAATTTATCAGAATTGTGCAGATTTTTCAAACGACTTTTTTCAATAAAAAGCATATTTCATTTCGTATAAATCACTTAATCACATTTAATTTGTCTGATTTGACTTTTACCATCATTTGTATCTGAATGAAATGATGTTAGCAGAACTGGGAACATTCAGCAGGTTATTCAAACCACTGAGACTATGCTGCCTCTTCAGAAAGTGATCCAATTCATCCAACTCCTCCTCTGCTTTCTCCACTTTTCTATAATCTTTCTCTCTTTCAGTCCCCAGGCTGGTGTTTAGATAAGTCAGTGAATGATGCATGGAGATTTGAGCATTGTGATTGGTAGATTATGGGGAATCGGATCCACAAAAATCTCAGAAAGTGGCTGCCCCGACTTTTTACAATCAGACAGGGGTCACATGCTCAGGGTTATGGGTCATGGCCAATGGTGGAATGGCTGAAAGCTGAGGGGGCACCGGATGCTGATAGGTGGGCGGGAGGATCCTTTGGGAGGAGAGATTATGTTTCCTGTCAGCAAGGAAGAGGGAGAACAGGCTCAAAAGGCCAAATGGCCTCCTCTTGCTGCAATATTTGAATGTTTCTAAGTATTTATCGCTGAGCTTTCTGAAAAGTTCCCTTTGAATCTGTTTCTTCCACCCTATCAGGCAATACATTCCAAATCCTAACCCTGATTACATTCTGGCACTAAAATAAAATCCAGCAGAAGTCACAAATCTGAAATATTCAGCAAGGCTGGCAGATTCTGTGAAGTCAAAAGCAAAATTTAATACCTTCCTCGGAGGCAGTTTTTTCCCTCTATTCTCTGGAGGGTCAAAGGATGAGAGGTGATTTAGTTGAAACTTATAAAATTCTTGCAGGGTGTGGATGTGGCTGAAATGTTTCTCCTGGTTGGTGGCTTTAAAACCAGTGGACATAATCCCAGGATAAGGACTGAGATAAGGAGGAAATTTTTCACTCAAAGGGTGGTCAATCTTAGGAATTCTCTCCATCCCAGGGGTTGCAGAAGCCCAATCATTGTTCAAATTAGAGACTGATAGATTTCTGATAACTAATGACATCAAAGAATCTGCAGTTAGTGTGGGTAAAATGGAGTAGAGGTAGGTGAACAATCTAATTGAATGGGCCGAGTGGCCTCATCCTGCTCCTATGTTTCTACATTCCACCAATTTCCAAAATCTTTCTCTTTCCTATTTTTCAACCAGTTCAGTATCTATGTTGATCTGATTTGATTTATGATTGTCACATGTATTAACAGACAGTGAAAAGCATTGTTTCTTGCGCACTATACAGACAAGGCATACCGTTCATAGAGAAGGAAACGAGTGAGTGCAGAATGTACTGTTACAGCCATAGCTAGGGTGTAGAGAAAGATCAACTTAATGTGAGGTAGGTCCATTCAGAAGTCTGACAGCAGCAGGTAAGAAGCTGTTCTTCGGTCAGATGGTACGTGACCTCAGGCTTCTGTATCTTTTTCCCAATGGAAGAAGGTGGAAGAGAGAATTTCCGGGGTGCATGGGGTCCTTAATTATACTGGCTGCTTTGCTGAGGCAATGGGAAGTGTAGAGTCAATGGATGGGAGGGTGGTTTGTGTGATTGATTGGGCTACATTCATGACCTTTCGTAGTTCCTTACCATCTTCGACAGAGCAGGAGCTGTACCAAGCTGTGATACAACCAGAAAGAATGCTTTCACCTGTAAAAGTTGGTGAGAGTCGTAGCTGACATGCCAAAACTCCTTAGCCTCCTGAGAAAGTCGAGGCATTGTTGGGCTTTCTTGACTATAGTGTCAGCATGGGGAGACCAGGACAGCTTGTTGGTGATCTGGACACCTAAAAACCTGAAGCTCTCGACCATTTCTATCTCATCCCTGTTGATGTAGACAGGGGCATGCCCTCCACACTTCCTGAAGTCGATGACAATCTTCTTCGTTTCGTTGACACTGAGGGAGAGATTATTGTCACTAGTTCACCAGATTAGGGCAGCTGAGATTGCCTTTTCATCTCCCAGGCTTCAGTTTCCCAACAAGGAGAATATGTGAATTAATATTTTTTAATGTCCACATAGACATTAACTGTTACCTCATCAAATACCCAATTAGTCCAACAAAATTTGCCCTTGACACTTCAGTGCTGCCTCATTTCTTTCATGCTTGTTCCAGTTTCTGCTCATTATCTCCTGGATTCATTTCTGAAAAGTTCTCCAGCATCAAACTGAGTGGTCCCCTTCACCCTCCTCCCTATTTAAGACTGTGATGGAGCAAATCAGTGCTGGGGAAATCCAGACGTGAAATGCCCCGTCCCCCTCCTATCCCACACCTGCCTCTTCCCCTCTTTCCCACACTCCACTTCCATGCCTCATCCACTCACTATCTATCCATCCTTCACAGCAACTCATCATCACCACACGTCAATTTTATTCAAGGTATTTGATTAAAAACTAACAATGAGTGAATGAAATTTGTGACACTGACTAATTGCCGGCATGTTGGAGATTGCAGAGTATTCCTTTTTATGGTACAGAGTTATGTTGAATGTTGCTTTCATCGCTGGTTCATCAAAACAGGGGAACGCCTTTCTGGCATCTGTGGGCTGCATCTGGGTTGTTGCGATGTATCTGGAACATCAAAGGCAGGAAATCAGACATCAGTATCACGAAACTCACAATAATGCATTTTCACATCAAGCTTCTGATTTCACTTATCAATTTCTTCCCAGTATGTTGTTATTTTTGCTGATACACCAGTCATAGAATCCTAAAATTCCTACAGTGCAGAAAGAGGCCACTTAGCCCATCAGTTCTGCGCCGACTGTCCGACAGAGCATCCCAGCCAGCCTCTATCCTGACTGGAGGAGATTATTTAAGGATCCATGTTGTAACACTGACCTCTAACAACTTCCACAAGCAGCTTTGGCAATCTGCTGAATAATTCTTACTTGCAGATTCATTCCTTGCACAAAGTCTGTTGTCACCGTTCAGTGTAGCCTTGGTGACTAGGCTAAACAGGGACCAATAGAAATGCAATTCAGTCACATTTAACTGGGAAAGCAGTGGATGAAGTAGGAATTCCAGTTTTATTCCTGGACAACTTGCAATAACCTGAGATGACCCGGCCCTTTTTTGAACTGCCCCTCAGGCCCAAGTATTTACAACTGCCGACCTTGAGGATTTTTATCAGATGCAACAATCTTTGAGCTAAGTGTTTGTTTTCAAATTGTTTTGGGACCAGGGGGATCCAGAGCCTCCTACCCATCCATCCAGATTCTCTCAAAAATGTTCATCCATCCCAGGCAAGTCCTAGCTTTTCTCCCTCCCCTCCTCTTCCAACCCTTCCCCTCCAATCCCATTTTATATTTTGTTACAGTAGAGACATTACATAAATGATTGTGTATTCTATAATCCATACTGGCCCCAAATGCTGTCGAACGGATGGAGAGGCTGACAGTTATTTTTGCACAAATCAAACGTAAATTCAACTCACTGCAGTTTTTGATCTGGAAGCTGCAGATCCTGTATGAAATTCAGTGTTCTGCTGTCATCGCTTTGTGAAAATAGTGTTGCACATGCTGCCTCATCATTAATGCACCAAGCTATAGGTTTGATTGGAAATCCTTTCAGTCTCTTCTTCCTCACTCTCACAATCAAATCTTTCTTTCTCTCTACTTATTTCTCTTTCTGATGTGGAGTTGCTGGCATTGGACTAGGGTGGGCGCAGTCTCACAACACCAGGTTAAAGTCCAACAGGTTTATTTAGTAGCACGAGCTTTGAGAGCGTTGCCCCTTTATCAGATGAGTGAAGAGTTGCGTTCACAAACATGGCATATATAGACACAAGCATTACAAGATAATGGTTGGAATCCGAGTCTTAACAGGTAATCAAATGCAGACAATTATGAGTGGAGAGAGGGTTAAGCACAGGTTAAAGAGATGTTAATTGTCTCAAGCCAGGACAGTTAGTAAGATTTTGCAAGCCCAAGCACGTCATGAGGGTTACAGATATAAGAACATTAGAACTAGGAGCAGGAGTCAGCCATCTGGCCCCTCGAGCCTGCCCTGCCATTCAATAAGATCATGGCTGATCTTTTTGTGGACTCAGCTCCACTTACCCGCCTGCTCACCATAATCCTTAATTCTTTTATTGTTCAAAAATTTATCTATCCTTGCTTTAAAAACATTCAATGAGGTATCCTCAACTGCTTCACTGGGCAGCAAATTCCACAGATTCACAACTCTTTGTGTGAAGTTCCTCCTCAACTCAGTCCTAAATCTGCTCCCCCTTATTTTTAGGCTATGCCCCCTTGTCCTAGTTTCACTCGCCAGTGGAAACAACTTCCCTGCTTCTATCTTATCTATTCCCTTCATAATCTTATATATTTCTATAAGATCTCTCCTCATTCTTTGGAATCAACCTAATGAATCTCCTCTGCACCTCCTCCAGTGCCAGTATATCCTTTCGTAAGAAAGGAAACCAAAACTGTACACAGTACTCCAAGTATGGCCTCACCAGCACCTTATACAGCTGCAACATAACCTTGCTGTTTTTAAACTCCATCCCTCTAGCAATGAAGGACAAAATTCCATTTGCTTTCTTAATTATCTGCTGCACCTGCAAACCCTTGTGATTCTTCCACGAGGACACCCAGGTCCCTCCGCACAGCAACATGCTGCAATTTTTTTCCATTTAAATAATAGTCCATTCCTACCAAAATGGATGACCTCACATTTATCAACATTGTACTCCATCTACCAGACCCTCGCCCACTCACTTAGACTATCCAAAAGCTTCTGCAGACTTTCAGCATCCTCTGCACGCTTTGTTCTGCCATTCATTTTAGTGTCATCTGTGAATTTTGACACACTGTTCCCCAACTCCAAATCATCTATGTAAATCATAAACAATTTGGTCCCAACACTGATCTCTGAGGCACACCACTAGTCATTGATCGCCAACCAGAAAAACACCCATTTAGAGTCAGAGGTTTACAGCATGGAAACAGGCCCTTTGGCCCACTTGTCCACGCCACCCTTTTTTTTAAAACCCCCTATAAGCTAATCCCAATTGCCCACATTTGGCCCATATCCCTCTATACCCATCGTACCCATGTAATTATCTAAATGCTTTTTAAAAGATAAAATTGTACCCATCTCTACTACTACCTCTGGCAGCTTGTTCCAGACACTCACCACTCTCTGTGTGAAAAAAATTGCCCCTCTGGATACTTTTGTATCTCTCCCCTCTCACCTTAAACCAATGCCCCCTAGCTTTAGACTCCCCTGCCTTTGGGAAAAGATATCGACTATCCACCTTGTCTATGCCCCTCATTATTTTATAGACTTCTATAAGGTCACCCCTCAGCCTCCTACGCTCCAGGGAAAAAGTCCCAGTCCATTCAGCCTCTCCTTATAACTCAATCCACCTCGTCCTGGTAGTATCTTAGTAAATCTAATTGATTTAATTGGTATTTTTATCTTGTTTTGTTTTATAATGGATTTTCTCTCCCAATTATCATAGTTAAAAGTGTTTCATTCACAGCTTGTGGAAGATGTTACCCTCATGTATTTTCTGTTCAGCTTTGAAGCCTCAAGGATAATTGTCAGAATCCTTTTTGGGTGGATAACTGGAGTATTTCACTGTGCTTACTGTTTTACGTGAAGCTGCTCCCAAACCTGTAAGAAGAGTTTATTTGTGCCAATGAGTGTTTCCGTTATTCAGTGGGAGATGTGGAAATGATAGGAATTGTCCAGCCATAGACTGAAGGCATTGAGCAGAGGGCAGAACTTTCCAGCCTGGGCAACTGGGGGAGGAGTTTAGTTCAGGTGGGGAAAGACCCAATTAACCCAGAAAATATCGGTCAGTGCCATCTGTTCCTTTCCTTATAATGTGAATTGATTATAAAATCAAATCTTTTTAATCATTCACTTTCAGTGGAAGCAATATTCCCAAGAGTCTTGGAATTCCCTGGATTCACAATTCCTGGGATTCTGGATAAAGGATTTGAAAACCACAAATGTGACTCTTCTACTCTAGAAAGGTAGGAGACAGAAAGCAGGAAAATTTGGCTAATTTCTGTCATTGGGAAAATGCTGGAACCCACAATGAATAGTAGCAGGACATTTAGAAAATCGTAATCTAATCAAGCAGGGGGCAATGTTGCACACTGGGTTAGTAATCCAGAGGCTCAAACTCTGAAAACATGGATAAAAACTGATTGCTGTAGAAAACCTTTAATAATGCCTTTTAGGGAAGGAAATCAGCAGTCCTTATCAGTCTGGCCCCCAAGTGACTCCATAGAAATGTTACAGTGTAGAAAGAGGTCATTCAGCCCACTGTGTCTGCGCTGGCCAAAAGAAAAACTAGCTGCCCATTTCAATTCCACTCTCCAGTGCACCGTCCATTTCAATCCCAGTCTCCAGCGCACCGTCCATTTCAATCCCAGTCTCCAGCGCACCGTCCATTTCAATCCCAGTCTCCAGCGCACCGTCCATTTCAATCCCAGTCTCCAGCGCACCGTCCATTTCAATCCCAGTCTCCAGCGCACCGTCCATTTCAATCCCAGTCTCCAGCGCACCGTCCATTTCAATCCCAGTCTCCAGCGCACGGTCCATTTCAATCCCAGTCTCCAGCGCACCGTCCATTTCAATCCCAGTCTCCAGCACACTGACCATAGCCCTGCAGATCCCAGCTCCTCAGATTCAGAACCAGGTCCTTTTCAATGAGTTGAGTGTTCCAGCCTCACCCACCAGCACAGGCAGTGAATTCCAGACACCCCCACACCCTCTGGGCGAAAAAGATTTTCCTCATGTCCCATCTAATCCTTCTACCGATCCCCTTCAATCGCTGCCCCTAGTAGCTGACCCCTCAGCTAAGAGAAAACCAGTCTTTCCCGACTATCCTGTACAGCCCCCTCATCATTTGTACCAATTAGGTCACCCATAAGCCTGCTCTGTCCTAAGGAAACAGCCCTAACCTCTCCAATCTCTCCTCATAGCTGCAATTTTCCAGCCCTGGCAACATTCTTGTAAATCTCTACACTCTCCAGAGCAATCATGTCCTTCCTGTAACACGGTGACTAGAACTGTGCACAAAACTCCAGCTGTGGCTTAGGCAGCGCTTTATACAGTTCCAGCTTTACATCCCTGTTTTGTGTTCAATACCTTGCCCAATAAAGAAGACATTCCATCTGCTTTCTTACCCATCTGTCCTGCCATCTTCAGGGACCTGTGGACACTCACTCCAAGGTCTCTCACTATCTCAACCCCTCTCAATATCCTCCCATTTATTGAGCATTCCCTTGCTTTGTCTGCCCTCCCCAATGCATTACCTCACACTTTTATATACAGAATTCCATTTGCTACTCTTCCACACACTCAACCAAACTATTGCTGTCATTCTGGATCCACAGCTTCACTACTAACCACACACCCAACTTTGCTAACTGCAAATTTCCCAATCATGCCTCCCACATTTAACTCATTAATATGTACAAACCCTGGCAATAACCCCAACACTGATCCTGGCGTGGCCCTGACACTGACCGTTGTGCACAAAAGGTTTTAACAAGGTTGATGTTTCCTCATGCGGGTGAATCTACAGCTAGGGGGCACTGTTTTAATATTAGGGCTTATAGATTCAAAGGAAGGAAATTGGAGTGTTTTGTGAGAAAATAAAATGCTTAAACCATTGAGATAACTTTGGGTGGAAGACTGTTGTAAATCCATTGGCTCTCAGGTGGGCTAGTGAATCGAATGCTTCGATTTATGAATTGTCTCAATTGTAGAAGCGTTAGAGTCGTAGAGGTTTACAGCACAGAAACAGGCCCTTCAGTCCAACTTGTTCATGCTGCTCTTTCTTTTAAACCACTAAGCTAGTCCCAATTGCCCACATTTGGGCCATATCCTTCTATACCCATCTTACCATGTAACTGTCTAAACGATTATTCAGAAAAAATTTTACCTGCCTCTACTACTACCTCTGGCAGCTTGTTTCAGACACTTATCACTCTCTGTGTGAAACAACTGCCCCTCTGGACCCTTTTATATCTCTCCCCTCTCATCTTAAACCTATGCCCTCTAGTTTCAGACTGTCTTACATTTGGGAAAAGATATTAACTATCTAGCTGATCTATGCCCCTCATTATTTTATAGATCTCTATAAGATCACCCCTCAGCCTCCTGCACTCCAGAGAAAAAAGTGCCAGTCTATCCAGCCTCTTCTTATAACTCAATTCATCAAGTCCCGGTAGCATCCTAGTAAATCTTTTCTGCAACTTTCTAATTTAATAATATCCTTTCTGTAATTGGATGATCAGAAGGGTACACAGTATTCCAAATGTGGCCTTACCAATGTCTTGTACAACAAGACGTCCCAACTCCTGTATTCAATGTTCTGATCAAGGGTTGATCTTATAGAACAGAGATGTGGAGAAGTTTTTTTCTCTCTGAGGGTTCTGCGACTTTGGAACTTTGCCTCAGGAGGTGGTGGAGGCAGGGTCATTGATATTGTTAAGGTAAAGGTGGACAGACTCTTGTTAAGAATGCGAATCAAAGGTTATCAGAGGTAATTGGGAATGAGGAATTCAAAACACAAACACATCAGTCATGATCTAATCGAATGGCTTGAGGGGCAGAATGACCTATTCCTGCTTCTATTGTTTATGATTTTTCTCTGATGGACCTCAATGGGCCGAATGGCCTTTTCTGCACTGTATGACACTCTGATATAGCTGCTAGACTGGGTGTACAACAGATATATTTTTCCATCACAGTATTGGTAGGGATGTGGAGACAAAGTCCGTCTGCACATTCAGACCAGTCTCCATTATGCTAATTGGATTGATTTGGAAGAGGGCCAGCAATTTAAAACTGGATATGAACGAGATGCTGTGGGCCATCAACAGCCGCAGAATTGTATACAACCTATAACCTCATGGTCTGGCACATTCCCCACTCTACCATTACTCTCTTTTGTTGAAGCTTTTTGTTATGTATTCATCAGGACATTTTGCAACAATACCTAATGTAAAAGGAACAACAATTCATTAGAAGAGGGTACTGATTGATTGGCAAATGGAATGATTGGTAGCACCGTTGTCATGGAGAAAGCCTTTTCTCATTCAATCTAAATTCTTCCCCTTGACGTTGGTCAAACTTGTGACTGGTCTGTTGAGTACAAAATGAGAAACTTTGGCAAAAAGTTTTTCATTTAAGATACTCAAATTCTGGAATACCAAACAACTATCCATTACCATCAGGTTAAGGGATCATGTTAGTTGAATGGAGAAGGCAAAAGGTGTCAGCCGAGTGAAGCTATGACCCACAGTCTACTTCTACCAAACACAGCCTGAGTAACATGATCTAAGAGATGCCATGAAAAACGGATCAAATCTAAGCTCTGCAGCCCTGCCACATCTAGGCATGAATACTGGCGGGCAATTAAATAACTCCCTGAAGGAGGAGGATCCACAAATGCTGGAGGAGCCCAGTAAATCACTGCAAAAGATAAGGCTGAAGCATTTGTAGCAATCTTCAGCCAGAAGTGTCGAGTGGATGGATCCATCTCAGCCTCCTCCAGTGGTCCCCAGCATCTCAGATGCTAGCCTCCAGCCAATTCGATTTACTCCACGTGATATCAAGAAATGGCTGAAGGCACTGGATACTGCAAAGGCAACGGGCCCTGAAAACATTCCGGCAATCGTACTGAAGACTTGTGCTCCAGAACTTGCTGCTCCCCTAGCCAAGCTCTTCCAGTACAGCTACAATACTGGCAACTACCCAACAATGTGGAAAATTGCCCAGGTATATCCTGTACACAAAAAGCAGGACAAATCCAACCCAGCCAATTACTGCCCTATCAGTCTACTCTCCATCATCAGTAACTGATGGAAGAGGTCATTGACAGCCCTATCAAGCAGCACCTGCTCAGCAATAACCTGCTCAGTGATGCCCAGTTTGGGTTTTGCCAGGGTCACTCAGCTCCTGACCTCACTACAGCCTTGGTTCAAACAGGGACAAAGAGCTGAATTCCAGAGGTGAGATGAGAGTGACGGCCTTTGACATCGGGGCAGCATTCGACCCAGTGTGGCATCAAGTACCCCCAAAAAAACTGGAATGGGTATCAGGGGGAGAACTCTCCCCTGGTTTAATCCCTTCATCCCAGGAATAGAGGGAACTTTCTCCCAACAGTTTCCAATGCAACGAGATTGAACTTTAACTTAACAGCTAGTGAAAGTGTATCCAAATTATTGCTGACTTTACCTTCGTTTTCCAGCTTCATTCGTGTATTCACTCCTGTAAAATCCAGAGAGATCATCCGCCAAGATGCCTTCGAACGTAGTGTTGAGGGAATAACTTCTGCCGACGGAGAGGTTGGCGGAGAGTTTGAGGACCAGGTACTGGGTGGTATTCTGCAGCCAGAATTTCACGATGCGGGGGACTCTGAGGCCATTGACAGCCTTCAGCACGGGCGGACGTGTCAGGTTCAGTTTGTGGCAGTGAATCAGAATCAAGTCTGTCTTGTTTCGGCAGCGAAAGAAAACGATGGACTCTCCGCTGAAAGTGAATTTGTCGGGGTTGTCGAGTCGTGGCCAGAGGCTAAGCTGGTAATGATCCGGGACCAGGGTTTTCGGGAGCCGGTACTCATCCCAGGGTTTGTTCCCAGCGGGAGGGGTGGTCGTCCCGGGAGAGACCGGCGGGGATCCCGTCCCGGGAGAGTCCGGCGGGGATCCCGTCCCGGGAGAGTCCGGCGGGGATCCCGTCGCGGGAGAGTGCGACGCGTTCTTCTCCTCGGCGTAAAGCACGGCGAGCGCGATGATCGTGGCGACAGCGGCGAGCGAGGCGAGTACTGCAACGACCAGCAGCGTCTTACTGATGAAGAATCCTTTAGCCATGTCTGCAGCTCAGGAAGGACCGAGTCAGGGGACAGGCGCCTTTTGTAGCTGCCACTGGATTAAAGATTAACCCGAATTCTCGCTTCCAAACATCTGGAAAAGGAACTGGCTGAAATCCCAGTCTGCTGACTTTCCACCAAGGTCCAAACCCGCCTCCAAAACCCGACTCCAGGACGTTGCCCAGAAAAAAAGTTTCCGATTTCCACCTTGAACAATTCCAGATGTTCCGAACCCCCGGCGGCTCCGCACCAATTCTCAGTCAGCAAGTAGCCCACCGGCAGAGAATGGTCAAGCTCGGGAGCTGTCACTGAAATCAGGCTGATCACTCATAATCATTGTGGAATCTGAAGCCAGTATAAAGGAGATTCAGGAGAATGATTCCAGCCACAAAGAGCTCTGAGCATGGAGTGGAGAGGTTGGATTGGAGAGGATGATTTGTAGAGGATGATTTGGAGAGGTTAGATTGCAAAGGTTGGATTGGAGAGGATGATTTGGAGAGGTTGGATTGGAGAGGATGATTTGGAGAGGATGATTTGGAGAGGATGGATTGGAGAGGTTAGATTGCAAGGGTTGGATTGGAGTGGATGGATTGGAGAGGTTGGATTGGAGAGGATGGATTGGAAAGGTTGGATTGGAGAGGTTGGATTGGAGAGGTTAGATTGGAAAGGTTGGATTGGAGAGGATGATTTGGAGAGGATGGATTGGAGAGGATGATTTGGAGAGGATGGATTGGAGAGGATGATTTGGAGAGGTTAGATTGGAAAGGTTGGATTGGAGAGGATGATTTGGAGAGAATGGATTGGAGAGGATGATTTGGAGAGGTTGGATTGGAGAGGATGATTTGGAGAGGTTGGATTGGAGAGGATGGATTGGAAAGGATGGATTGCAAAGGTTGGATTGGAGTGGATTGATTGGAGAGGATGGATTGGAGAGGATGGATTGGAAAGGTTGGATTGGAGAGGTTAGATTGCAAAGGTTGGATTGGAGTGGATTGATTGGAGAGGTTGGATTGGAGAGGATGATTTGGAGAGGTTGGATTGGAGAGGATGGATTGGAGAGGTTAGATTGCAAAGCTTGGATTGGAGTGGATGGATTGGAGAGGTTGGATTGGAGAGGATGGATTGGAGAGGTTGGGTTGGAGAGGTTGAATTGGAGAGGTTAGATTGGAAAGGTTGGATTGGAGAGGATGATTTGGAGAGGTTGGATTGGAGAGGATGATTTGGAGAGGTTGGATTGGAGAGGATGATTTGGAGAGGTTAGATTGGAGAGGTTGGATTGGAGAGGATGATTTGGAGAGGTTAGATTGGAGAGTTTGGACTGGAGAGGATGGACTGGAGAGGATGATTTGGAGAGGTTAGATTGGAGAGGTTGGATTGGAGAGGATGGATTGGAAAGGTTGAATTGGAAAGGTTGGATTGGAGAGGATGATTTCGAGAGGTTAGATTGGAGAGGTTGGATTGGAGAGGATGATTTGGAGAGGTTGGATTGGAGAGGTTGGATTGGAGAGGATGATTTGGAGAGGTTAGATTGGAGAGGTTGGGACCTCTCCTGGGAGTGAAGCAAGCTGAAAGACTTGGTCCACATATTCAGAATCATGAGGGGGGGCTGGACAGGTTAACTAGTGAGAAACAGGGTGTGGGAATGACAGGACAGAGATTCTAAATAATTAGCAAAAGGTGTAGAAAGGGATGTGAGGACATTTTTTTCACCCAGAGGGCGTTTGGAATTTGGAATGAAAATTCTGAGAGACGGGGGGGGGGGAGGGTGGGGGGTGCGGTGGTGGAGAAAGCTTCCATCAAGCTATTCAAAAGGAATGAAAGATAGTGCAAGGTTACAGGGATAAAGCTGAGGAGTGGGATGAAGGTAGAGTGCTCTGCCAATGCAGAGTCAATGGGCTGAATGGCCTCCCTCTGCACTGTAAAGATTTTGTCATGACTATAGTTTTAGTAAAATTATTTGATACCAAATCAAGTGAGCATTTGAAGCCTTGGTCTCAGCACCATTTAAACAAGAGAAAAGCTAAATTTGATTAGCCAAGGACTGGGGCTGACAAGTATCAGGTGACATTCACGCCACATAAATGCCAGGCAATGACCCTCGCCAACAAGGGACACTGTAGCCACTACCCCTTGACATTCAATGGTGTAACCATCACTGAATCCCCGACTGTCAACATCCTGGGGGTTACCATTGACCAGAGACTGAACTAACACAGTGGCTACAAGAGCAGGTCAGAGGCTAGGAATACAGCAGCAAGTAACTTACTTCCTGACTCACCAAAGCCTGTCCACCATCTGCAAGACACAAGGCTGATTCCTGGGATGGCAGGTCTGTCATATGCATTTAGAAGAGTGAGAGGGGATCTCATTGAAACTTATAAAATTCCAACAGGGTTAGACAGGGTAGATTCAGAAAGAATGTTCCCAATGGTGGGGGAGTCCAGAATTAGGAGTCATAGTTTGAGGATGAGGGTTAAACCTTTTAAAATTGAGGGGAGGAGAGATTCCTTCAGCCAGAGATTGGTGAATGTGTGGAATTCACTCCCACAGAAAGTAGTTGAGGAAAAAAAAGTCTGATTTCAAGAAGAAATTAGATTTAGCTCTTGGGGCGAAAGAGATCGAGGGATATAGGGGGCAGGGCGGATCAGGATATTGAATTCAACAATCAGCCATGATCAAGATGAACGGAGGAGCATAATGGCCTCTTCCTGCTTTTAGTTTCTATGTTGCTAAGCCAGGAGTGTGATGGAATATTCTACACATGCCTGAATGGGTGCAGCTCCAGCAACACTCAAGAAGCTCAACACCATCCAGGACAAAGCAACTGGCTTGATTGGTACCCCCACATCTACAAACATCCACTCCCTCCATAACCAACACTCAGTAGCAGCAGTTTGTACTGTCTACAAGAGGACGGCAGAAATTCATCAAAGATTCTTAGACAGTAGGTTCCAAACCCACCACCACTTTCATCTAGAAGGACAAGGACAGCAAATACATGGGGAACACCATCACATGCAAGTTCCCCTCCAAGCCACTCACCATCCTAACTTGGAAATATATCACTGTTTCTTCGCAGTCGCTGGGTCAACATCCTGGAATTCCCTCCCTAACATCATTGTGGGTCAATCCACAGCTCGTGGACTGCAGCGATTCAAGAAGGCAGCTCACCACCACCTTCTCAAGGGCAACGAGGGATGGGCAATAAATGCTGTCCAGCCAGTGACACCTATGTCTCACGAATGTTATGCCCCGATGCTGGAATAGTTTGCCTGTTTCTGGAATAATAATTGATCCCAATCCTTTTCGGATTTTGTCTGATTTTTTTCTTGAAGGATCTCATTGGCTTCACTTTCATATTTTCCTGTTTTTCTATCCGACACATTGCCCAATGGGACCATCCAATGTTTCAATTCACAAATTCTTGTTGCGTTTCACTTTTCGGGCAGAATTTTCCCAAAAAAATGACCAACTGTCCCCTTGGGTGAGAATCCCGGTGAAATTCCTGCCAGTTCCTGTGATCCAATCCCAATCCCGATTTTTCGATACTTAACCCTTTTTTTGCAGGGGGCAGGTTTTCTGGTGTCATGAGAGGGGTGGAGCCTAAAGATACTGGAATTGGCAATGCGATCTCAAATCGAGATTAAAGAGCCAACCCGTCACACAACCTGTCACACTGTCTGTCACGCAGTCCATCATGTGGCCCGTCATGCATCCATCACACAACCCATCACACAGCCTGTCACGCAGCCCATCACACAACCGTCACACAAGTCATCACGCAACCCATCACACAACCTGTCACACAACCCATTACACAACCCGTCAGGCAACCCATCACACAACCGTCACGCAAGTCGTCATGCAACCCGTCACACAACCCATCACATAGCCCGTCACGCAGCCCATCACACAACTGTCACACAAGTCGTCACACAGCCTGCCACGCAGTCTGTCATGCAGCCCATCATACAACCCGTCACACAACCTGTCACACAACCTGTCATGCAGCCCATGACGCAGCCCATCACACAACCTGTCACGCAACCCATCGCACAACCCATCACGTAGCCTGTCACGCAGCCCATCACACAACCGTCATGCAACCCGTCACACAGCCTGTCATGCAATCCATCACACAGACCGTCATGCCTGCTGCACTATTCTGTACAATCATTGGCTGATCCCAGGTTTGAACTCCATTCCTGATGCACTCTCCGTTTCCCTGCTGTTTCAGGGAAATGTGTGCTTCCTGTTTCACTCTCTCGGCTCCACGTCATTTTATTCACTTTAACTAAATCTCTGCTCACCCTCCTATATTGCTAAGAAAACATTGCCACCTCAGTCAGAGAGAATTCAGCTTGTTTCCTGGATTCCCTGAAATCTGCTGTAGGATTGGAATGATGTTGTTTCCTATTTCCAAAACAAATGCAACAGATAACTAACAACATTTTGCAATCATTATGACTTTTAGTGTTTGGATTCTGCTAACAGTAAACCTAAATATTTCAGGGAAAACCTGAAATAGGTAGGAATAACAGGAATTGCAGACTAAGACATTTTTTGTGGGACATGGACTTCGCTAGCTGGCCATCATTTAGTGCCCATCCCTAGTTGCCCTTTGAGGGCAGTTGAAAGTCAACCACATTGCTGTGGCTCTGGAGTCACATGTAGGCCAGACCAGGTAAAGCAGATTTCCTTCCCTAAAGGAATTAGTGAACCAGGTGGGTTTTTCCAACAATTGACAATGGTTTCACAGTCATCAGTAGATTCTTAATTCCAGATTTTTGTTTTATTGAATGCAAATTCCACCATCTGTTGTGGTGGGATTCGAACCCGGGTCCTCAGAACATTAGCTGAGTTTCTGGATTAATAGTCTAGCGATAATACCACAAGGCCTTCGCCTCCTCTCTCATGCAAACGTGGCGAAAAATAATTTGTTTGTCAAATCTCCCGTCTGAATTCACTAAATACGACTCTTGTCATAACTGCTTCAATCGTCAAAAATGGTTCATTATCAAGGAACAAGAAATTACATTTTTTAAAAGTCATTGCCCCTTGAAAGGTTAAAGGAAAAAGACCATGGGTGCCATTTTCCCAAAAAGATTCCAGGTGCCCAACAGGCGGGAAAGTGGGAGGTTTGGACAAGTTGAGTTTCATGAATTTCCACATTCAGTGCAACATGGAGGCTAATCCCGCTGGAGAGGCCGGCAGCAGAATGTTTGGGGATGGAGGTGGGGACCGGTGGGCATGCTTTGATCTCCCAGTATAGAGGGAGCTACCCCACTGCCCTCCCTCTACCCCCCCACCACAGACATGGTCAGCTTCCCAATGTCTGGCCCCAATCTCTGATTGCCAGCCCCACATCAGCCCCCAACCCCTGATGCAGAGTTACGCCCTCCCATACCCAGTCTGGCTTTGCCCCATCTGCCCCCAGTGAGACTCTGTGCTCTTGGCCCTGCCCCTTGGCACCGCCCTTCCTGGTGCCAAACCTCCCAGAGGGCCTCGATCACCTCTGGTCCCATCAGCAAGGCCATCACATCCGCTTCCTGTTTCTGGGAACCATCACTGGCGAGGTCAGAAATCCCGGACAATCCTGGTCCCCCATGCAAGACTTCTTGAGAAGGTGAGAGGGCATGGGATCCAAGGGGCTTTGTCCTTGTGGATCCAGAACTGGCTTGCCTGCAGAAGGCAGAGAGTGGTTGTGGATGGGTCTTTTTCTGCATGGAGGTCAGTCACCAGTGGAGTGCCCCAGGGATCTGTTCTAGGACCCTTGCTGTTTGTCATTTTCATAAATGACCTAGATGAGGAAGTGGAGGGATGGGTTAGTAAGTTCACTGATGACACGAAGGTCAGTGGTGTTGTGGATGGTCTGGAAGGATGTCAGAAGTTGCAGCAGGACATAAATAGGATGCAGGACTGGGCGGAGAAGTGGCAGATGAACTTCAACGCAGATAAATGTGTAGTCGTCCATTTTGGCAGAACCAACGGGATGAACGAGTACACTATCAAGGGCAGGAGTCTTAGTAGTGTTGAAGAGCAGAAGGATCTTGGGGTCCGGGTCCACAGGACTCTTAAATCGGCCTCGCAGGTGGAGGATGTGGTCAAGAAGGCGTATGGTGTACTGGCCTTCATTAATCGAGGGATTGAGTTTAGGGATCGGGAGGTAATGCTGCAACTTTATAAGACCCTTGTCAGGCCTCACTTGGAGTACTGTGCGCAGTTCTGGTCGCCTCACTATAGGAAGGACGTAGAAGCTATTGAAAGGGTACAGAGGAGATTTACAAGGATGTTGCCTGGACTGGGAGGCATGCCTTATGAAGTTAGGTTGAGTGAGCTGGGACTCTTTTCCCTGGAGAGACGAAGGTTGAGAGGCGACCTGATAGAAGTTTATAAAATGTTGAGAGGAATAGATAGGGCGGATTCTCAGAGGCTATTTCCCCGGGTTGAAATGGTCGCTACGAGAGGACACAGATTTAAGGTGCGGGGAAGCAAGTACAGAGGTGATGTTAGGGGTAAGTTTTTCACTCAGAGGGTGGTGAGTGAATGGAATCGGCTGCCGTCAGTGGTGGTGGAGGCGAACTCGCTGGGGTCTTTTAAAAGACTTCTGGATGAGTATATGGGATTTAATGGGATTGGGGGTTATAGATAGGTCTATGGATTGGTAGGTGTTGATGTGATTGGCGCAACTCGTGGGCCGAAGGGCCTGTTTGTGCTGTAGTGTTCTATGTTCTATGTAATAGGGTTCCGGGCTCACTAAACACAGGCAATGATGATAGAAATATTTAAATCTGCCTCACCTTGTTCCCAGCATGAAGCTGATTACATCAGAAAAATAGATCTGGGAAGATTTCCGTTCTGGCTTCCCGCTTTTCAACAAGTGAGCAGGAAAATCACTCCCAACAGTTTACAAGAAAAGGTAACGAAGCAGTTTGAAAGAAGCTGGAAACCTCTTACGGCTCAGCCTGCAGCAGCGTCGGCCAGTCTGTACAGCAGTGTTGGAGAGTCTGTACAGCAGCATTGGAGAGTCTGTACAGCAGTGTTGGAGAGTCTGTACAGCAGTGTTGGAGAGTCCGTACAGCAGTGTTGGAGAGTCTGTAAAGCAGCGTCGGAGAGTCCGTACAGCAGTGTTGGAGAGTCTGTACAGCAGCGCGGAGAGTCTGTACAGCAGTGTTGGAGAGTCTGTACAGCAGTGCGGAGAGTCTGTACAGCAGCGCGGAGAGTCTGTACAGCAGCGCGGAGAGTCTGTACAGCAGTGTTGGAGAGTCTGTACAGCAGCACAGAGAGTCTGTACAGCAGCGCGGAGAGTCTATACAGCAGCACAGAGAGTCTGTACAGCAGCACAGAGAGTCTGTACAGCAGTGTTGGAGAGTCTGTACAGCAGCGCGGAGAGTCTGTACAGCAGCGCGGAGAGTCTGTACAGCAGCGTCGGAGAGTCTGTACAGCAGTGTTGGAGAGTCTGTACAACAGCGCGGAGAGTCTGTACAGCAGTGTTGGAGAGTCTGTACAGCAGTGTTGGAGAGTCTGTACAGCAGCGCGGAGAGTCTGTACAGCAGCGCGGAGAGTCTGTACAGCAGTGTTGGAGAGTCTGTACAACAGCGCGGAGAGTCTGTACAGCAGTGTTGGAGAGTCTGTACAGCAGCGCGGAGAGTCTGTACAGCAGTGTTGGAGAGTCTGTACAGCAGTGTTGGAGAGTCTGTACAGCAGCGCAGAGAGTCTGTACAGCAGCGCGGAGAGTCTGTACAGCAGTGTTGGAGAGTCTGTACAGCAGTGTTGGAGAGTCTGTACAGCAGCGCAGAGAGTCTGTACAGCAGCGCAGAGAGTCTGTACAGCAGCGCAGAGAGTCTGTACAGCAGTGTTGGAGAGTCTGTACAGCAGTGTTGGAGAGTCTGTACAGCAGCGCAGAGAGTCTGTACAGCAGCGCAGAGAGTCTGTACAGCAGCGCGGAGAGTCTGTACAGCAGTGTTGGAGAGTCTGTACAGCAGTGTTGGAGAGTCTGTACAGCAGTGTTGGAGAGTCTGTACAGCAGCGCGGAGAGTCTGTACAGCAGTGTTGGAGAGTCTGTACAGCAGCACGGAGAGTCTGTACAGCAGTGTCGGAGAGTCTGTACAGCAGTGTCGGAGAGTCTGTACAGCAGTGTTGGAGAGTCTGTACAGCAGCGCGGAGAGTCTGTACAGCAGTGTTGGAGAGTCTGTACAGCAGTGTTGGAGAGTCTGTACAGCAGCGCGGAGAGTCTGTACAGCAGTGTTGGAGAGTCTGTACAGCAGCGCGGAGAGTCTGTACAGCAGTGTTGGAGAGTCCGTACAGCAGTGTTGGAGAGTCTGTACAGCAGCACAGAGAGTCTGTACAGCAGTGTTGGAGAGTCCGTACAGCAGTGTTGGAGAGTCTGTACAGCAGCGCAGTGAGTCTGTACAGCAGCGCGGTGAGTCTGTACAGCAGCGTTGGACAGTCTGTACAGCAGTGTTGGAGAGTCTGTACAGCAGCGCAGTGAGTCTGTACAGCAGTGCGGTGAGTCTGTACAGCAGTGTTGGAGAGTCTGTACAGCAGTGTTGGAGAGTCCATACAGCAGTGTTGGAGAGTCCGTACAGCAGTGTTGGAGAGTCTGTACAGCAGCGCTGTGAGTCTGTACAGCAGCGTTGGAGAGTCTGTACAGCAGCGCGGAGTGTCCGTACAGCAGTGCAGAGAGTCTGTACAGCAGCGCGGTGAGTCTGTACAGCAGCGTTGGAGAGTCTGTACAGCAGCGCAGTGAGTCTGTACAGCAGCGCAGTGAGTCTGTACAGCAGCGCAGTGAGTCTGTACAGCAGCGTCGGAGAGTCTGTACAGCAGCGCGGAGAGTCTGTACAGCAGTGCGGAGAGTCTGTACAGCAGTGCGGAGAGTCTGTACAGCAGCGCGGTGAGTCTGTACAGCAGTGTTGGAGAGTCTGTACAGCAGTGTTGGAGAGTCTGTACAGCAGCGCAGAGAGTCTGTACAGCAGCGCAGAGAGTCTGTACAGCAGCGCAGAGAGTCTGTACAGCAGTGTTGGAGAGTCTGTACAGCAGTGTTGGAGAGTCTGTACAGCAGCGCAGAGAGTCTGTACAGCAGCGCAGAGAGTCTGTACAGCAGCGCGGAGAGTCTGTACAGCAGTGTTGGAGAGTCTGTACAGCAGCGCGAAGAGTCTGTACAGCAGTGTTGGAGAGTCTGTACAGCAGTGTTGGAGAGTCTGTACAGCAGCGCGGAGAGTCTGTACAGCAGTGTTGGAGAGTCTGTACAGCAGCGCGGAGAGTCTGTACAGCAGTGTTGGAGAGTCCGTACAGCAGTGTTGGAGAGTCTGTACAGCAGCACAGAGAGTCTGTACAGCAGTGTTGGAGAGTCCGTACAGCAGTGTTGGAGAGTCTGTACAGCAGCGCAGTGAGTCTGTACAGCAGCGCGGTGAGTCTGTACAGCAGCGTTGGACAGTCTGTACAGCAGTGTTGGAGAGTCTGTACAGCAGCGCAGTGAGTCTGTACAGCAGTGCGGTGAGTCTGTACAGCAGTGTTGGAGAGTCTGTACAGCAGTGCAGTGAGTCTGTACAGCAGCGCGGTGAGTCTGTACAGCAGTGTTGGAGAGTCTGCACAGCATTGTTGGAGAGTCTGTACAGCAGTGCAGAGAGTCTGTACAGCAGCGCGGAGAGTCTGTACAGCAGCGCGGAGAGTCTGTACAGCAGCGCGGAGAGTCTGTACAGCAGCGTTGGAGAGTCTGTACAGCAGCGTTGGAGAGTCTGTACAGCAGCGTTGGAGAGTATGTACAGCAGCGCGGTGAGTCTGTACAGCAGCGCGGTGAGTCTGTACAGCAGCGTTGGAGAGTCTGTACAGCAGCGCAGTAAGTCTGTACAGCAGCGCGGTGAGTCTGTATAACAGCGTTGGAGAGTCTGTACAGCAGCGCGGAGAGTCCGTACAGCAGTGCGGAGAGTCCGTACAGCAGTGCGGAGAGTCCATACAGCAGTGTTGGAGAGTCCGTACAGCAGTGTTGGAGAGTCTGTACAGCAGCGCGGAGAGTCTGTACAGCAGCGCGGAGAGTCTGTACAGCAGTGTTGGAGAGTCCGTACAGCAGTGTTGGAGAGTCCATACAGCAGTGTTGGAGAGTCCGTACAGCAGTGTTGGAGAGTCTGTACAGCAGCGCTGTGAGTCTGTACAGCAGCGTTGGAGAGTCTGTACAGCAGCGCGGAGTGTCCGTACAGCAGTGCAGAGAGTCTGTACAGCAGCGCGGTGAGTCTGTACAGCAGCGTTGGAGAGTCTGTACAGCAGCGCAGTGAGTCTGTACAGCAGCGCAGTGAGTCTGTACAGCAGCGTCGGAGAGTCTGTACAGCAGCGCGGAGAGTCTGTACAGCAGTGCGGAGAGTCTGTACAGCAGTGCGGAGAGTCTGTACAGCAGCGCGGTGAGTCTGTACAGCAGTGTTGGAGAGTCTGTACAGCAGCGCGGAGAGTCTGTACGGCAGTATTGCACAGTCCAGGACAGGGTCCATACCCTGATCAACAAGTGAGAGGGGAAAAAGGAGGAAATTAAAAATGGAAGAGCCATTTCACTGTTGAATGTGGATTATAAAATAATGTCCAAAGTCATCATCAATCAGGTCAGATCTTTAAGTTTAAAGTTTATTTATTAGTGTCACAAGTAGGCTTACATTAACACTGCAATGAAGTTACTGTGAAAATCCCCTAGTCGCCACACAGAGGCGCCTCTTTGGATATACTGAGGGAGAATTTAGCACGGCCAATCCGCCTAACCAGCAGGTCTTTTGGAAACCAGAACATCCGGAGGAAGCCCACACACAGGGAGAACATACAGACTCTCGCACAGACAGTGAGCCAAGCCAGGAATTGAATCCGGATCCCTGGCACTGTGAGGCATCAGTTGCTACCCCTGGTGTCAATGATCCACCCTGAAGACTTGCGCTGGTGGAAGGTCTCCGACAGCCTCGCGTGACTCAGGGCTATGACAGTCGCCTGTATGGACATCTTTCATCTGCCTCATCACCTTTGAGAGAAGATGGCATTTGACAGAATATTGTCCAACTTTTCCTCATAAGACAACCCCCTAATTCCTGGTATTACCCAGTAAACCTTCTCTGAACTGTTTCTAACACATTGACATCTTTCCTTAAATAAAGAGAACAATGCTCTTCACAATACTCCAGCTGTGCTCTCACCAATTTCCTGTATAACTGAAGCATGACCTTCCGACTTGTGTAATCAATCCCCCTCACAATAAACAATAACATTCTATTTGTTTTCCTAATTATTTGCTGTACCTGTATACTAACCTTTTGTGCTTCATGCACTAGGACACCCAGATCCCTCTGCATCTCAGAGCTCTGCAAGCTCTCACCATTTAAATAAAAAGCTTCTTTATTCTTCCTGCCAAAATGAAAAATTCCACGTTGTACTCCATTCACCAGATTTTTGCCCACTCACCACTCACTTAACTGATCCATACGCCTCTGTCAGTGCGCAGACTGATTAACAAGTGTGATCACTTCGCAGAAACATTGAAAATAGGAGTAGGAGGAGGTCATTCAGTCCTTCAAGCCTGCTCCACCATTCATCATGATTATGGCTGATCACTCAACTCAATATCCTGATCCTGCCTTCTCCCCATATCCCTTGATCCCCTTTGTCCTAAGTGCTTTATCTACCTACTTCTTGAAAACATTCAATGTTTTGGCATCAACTACTTTCTGTGGTAATAAATTCCACAGGCCCACCACCTAAACAGTCCACTCTGTATCCAGTCCAGATTGTGATCCCTGGTTCTGGATTCCCCCACCATCAGGAACATCCTTCCTGTATTTACCCTGTCTCATCCTGTTACAATTTTATAGGTTTCTATGAGATCCATCCTCATTCTTCTGAACTCCAGCAAATGCAAACCAACTTAATCTCTCTTTGTATGTCAGTCCCGACATCCCAGGAATCAGTCTGGTAAACATTCACTGCACTCCCTCTAGAGCAAGAACATTCGTCCTTAGATAAGGAGACCAAAATGGCACACAATATTCCAGATATGGCCTCAGAGAGGCCCTGTAGAAATGCAGCAAGACATCCTTGCTTCTGTACTCAAATCTTCTCACTATGAAGGCCAACAAACCATTTGCTTTTTTTGCTGCCTGTTGCACCAGGGTGCCACACTGGCACATGGTTAGCACTGCTGCCTCACAGTGCCAGGGACTTGGGTTTAAACCCAGCTTGGGTCAAAACCCAGCTTGGGTCACTGTTTGTGTGGAGTTTACATGTTCTCCCTGTGTCTGTGTGGGGTTCCTCCAGGTGCTCCAGTTTCCTCCCCATAGTCAGAAAGACGTGCTGGTTAGGTGCACTGGCCGTGCTAAATTCTCCCTCAGTGTACCCGAACACGCAGCAGGGTGTGACAACTAGGGGATTTTCACAATAATTTCATTGCAGTGTTAACGTAAGCCTACTTGTGACACTAATAAATAAACTTAAAAAAAACCTCCATGCTTACCTTCAGCGTCTGGTGTACGAGGACACCCCGGTCTCTTTGCACATTCCCCCCCACCTCTTAATTTGTAGCCATTCAGGTAGTAACCTGTCTTCCTGTTTTTGCTACCAAAGTGGATAACCGCACATTTATCCATATTAAACTGCATTTACCCACTCGCTGAGCTTGTCCAAATCGCACTGCATCCTCCTCACAGCTCACCCTCCCACCCAGTTTTGTGTCATCTGTAGATTTGGCAATATCGCATTTAGTTCTCTCATCTAAATTATTAGTGTACTTTGTGAATAGCTGGGGTCCAAGCACTGATCTCTGTGGTACCCCAAGAGTCACTGCCTGCCATTCAGAAAATGACCCTGTTTATTCCTACTGTTCGTTTCCTATCTGCCAACTAGTTTTCTATCCATCTCAATCTGCTACTCCCAATCCCATACGCTTTATAATTTTACACACTAACCTCTTCTGTGGGACTTTGTTGAAAGCCTTCTGATTGTTCAAATAAACCACATTCACTGGCTCTCCCTCATCAACTCTACTAGTTACATCGTTACAGAATTCCAGTAGATTTATCAAGCATGATTTCCCTTTTGTAAATCCATGCTGACTCTGTCTGATGTTACCAGTTTACCAAGTACCCAGCTATAAAATCTTTGATAATGGACTCTAGAATTTACCCCACTCCCAATGTCAAGCTGACTGGTCTGTAATTCCCTGTTTTCTCGCTCCCTGCCTTTTTAAATAGTGGGGTTACATTAGCCAGCCTCCAATCAGCAGGAACTGTTCCAGAGTCTATAGAATCTTGTAAGATGACCACCAATACATCCACTATTTCTAGGGCCACTTCCTTCAGTACTCTGTGATGTAGATTGTCAGGCGCTGGCAATTTATCAGCCTTCATTCCCATCAATTTCCCCGTAGCCATTTCCCCCCTAAGACTGATTTCCTTCAGTTCCTCCCTCTCACTAAACCCTGTGCCCCCCAACATTTCTGATGTGTTATTTGTGTAACAGCTCAAACTGGTCATGGGAATCAAGAGAAATCACAGCGAGGGCGAGACCATGTTCTTTGGGAACTGGGCTGACCCATCCTTTGTCTCCTTCACTGTCAGGTCAGGCTCCCTGAAGATTCTGGGAATATGGTTCAGAAGGGATAGGGAATGCATAGAAGTAGGACATTTGGCACATCGAGTCTGCTCTGCCATTCAATGACGATTGAATATGATAATCCTCATCTGCACTTTTCCACCTTATCCCCATAATCCTCAATTCCGTTACTGATTAAAAATCTGTCTCTCTCAGCCTTGAACATGTTCAGTGACCCAGCCTCTACAGCCTCTGCAGGAAAGAATTCCACAGATTCACTCCCCTCAGAGAAGAAATTCCTCCTTATCTCTGTCTTCAATGGGTGATCCCTCTCTCCTTACTCTGAGATAATGTCCTCTGGTTCTAGACTCTCTCACAAGGGGAAAATATCCTCTCAATATCGACGCTGCCAAGTCCCCTGAGAATCTCGATATGTCTCTTATTCTTCCTCCTCAACCTCTCCTCATAGGAAAATCCCTCCATTCCCAAGATCAACCTTGTGATAAAAGCAAAATATGGCAGATGCTGGGACTTTAAACCAAAAACAGAAAATGCTGGAAAATCTCAGCAGATCTAACAGCATCTGTGGAGAGAGAATAAGCCAATGTTTTGAGTCTGGATGACCCTTCGTCAGGGCTGAAGACAAGTAAAATAGAACATGCAGCAGGTGGTCAGGAAGGCGAATGGGATGCTGGCCTTCATCGCGAGGGGGATTGAATATAAAAGTAGGGAGGTCTTGCTGCAGCTGTATAGGGCATTGGTGAGGCCGCAGCTGGAGTACTGCGTGCAGTTTTGGGTGCTGTACTTACGCAAGGATATTTTGGCCTTGGAGGGAGTGCAGAGGAGGTTTACTAGGCTGATTCCGGAGTTGAGAGGGTTGAGCTATGAGGAGAGGCTGAATAAATCAGGCTTGTACTCGTTAGAGTTTAGAAGAATGAGGGGAGATCTCATTGAGACGTATAAGATGATGAATGGGATGGATAGGATAGAGGTGGAGAGACTCTTCCCGCTCAGAAAGGATAGTAGGATTAGGGGGCACAGCCTCAAGATAAAGGGGGGGCGGTTTAGAACGGAGTTGAGGAGGAACTTCTTCACTCAAAGGGTGGTGAATCTCTGGAATTCTCTGCCCGTTGAAGTGGTGGAGGCTACCTCGCTAAATATTTTTAAGAAGTGGGTTGATGGGTTCTTGATAAGAGAGGGGATTAAGGGTTATGGGGAGAGGGCAGGAAAGTGGAACTGAGCCACGACAGATCAGCCATGATCTTATTGAATGGCGGGGCAGGCTCAAAGGGCTAGTTGGCCTACTCCTGCTCCTATTTCTTATGTTCTTATGTTCTTATGATAGGACAATCCAGTGAATCTTCTCTGGACTGCCTCCAGTGCCAGTATATCTTTCCTTAGATAAGGGGACCAAAACTGTTCACAGGATTCCCGGTGTGGTCTAACTAGTGCCTTGTATAGTTTTAACAAGACTTCCCTATTTTTATACTCCCTCCCGTTTGAAATAAAGGCCAACATTCTATTTCCTCATTACCAGCTTTTTGTGATTTGTGCACAAGGAGCCCAAATCCCTCGGTGCTGCAGCTTTCTGCAGTCTTTCTCCATTTAAATAATATTCAACTCCTTTATTCTTCCTGACAAAATGCAGAACTTCACGTTTTCCCACATGATGTTCCATCTGCCAAGTTTTTGCCCACCCATCTAAGCTGTCTATTTTCCTCTGTAGACTCTGCCTCATCCTCACCACTTGCCTTCCCGCCTATTTTAGCATCATCTGCAAACTTGGCAATAGTACATTCACTTCCTCATCCAAGAGATTTATATTTGCAATCCATGACTCACCCTCCCCATTACAGGTAAGAGTTTTGTCATCAAATGTGAGACACTCTTGGTGTTGCTGTATGTGGCACAGATATGGCCCCTTCTCACTCCTGTGCTGTAGTGATCATGCGAGCTTCTGTTTTACCAGGAAGTCAAAGCTCGACCATGTCCACAGGTCACCTTGTATAGGTCTAGATGGGATGTGGGGGGGAGGGGGAAATATATCCAACACCTCCCTCATCTTGATGGACACCTCTGTGTTGACCCTCAGTACGCTAACACCAAGTGCCACTAGATACTGAGATTCTGGCATAGAATCCTGCTGTGCACTGGAAGACCATTCGGCCTATTGAGTTTGCACTGACCACAATCCCACCCCGGGCTCTATCCCCATAAGCTTATGCATTTACCCTAGTTAGTCCCTCCTGACATTAAAGGGCAATTTAGCATGGCCAGTCCACCTAACCCACAACTTTGGGCTGTGGGGGGAAACCAGAGCACCTGGAGGAAACCCATGCTGACATGGGGAGAATGTGCAAATTTCACACAGACAGTGACCTTAGGCAGGATTCGAACCTGGGTCCCAGGCGCTGTGAGGCAGCAGTGCTAACCACTGTGCCACCGTGTCGCCCATTGCAAAGGCTATGCTGCCGCAGAATGTTCCATGTAGTTGAACTGTTCCAAACCATCTATCCTTCGTGGAGAAATTTTTCCAAAAACATACCTTTGACCACATGGCAATCAAGCAATGGTCAGCACATAATGTCCTGAGGGAAAAGAAGATGGCAGATCCTGTTGGATGGTTCCCTGAGCAGGCTGTCAGTGTCATCTAGCAGAATGCTTCATCACCAGAACTCACAAACAAGCACCAAGACCTGGCTGATGGTGAGAAGGGCACTTCCTGCCAGATACTTTGTACATTCCAGGACTCTCTACGTGACTCCACACTATCCTCAAAGTGGCTGCAGGGAGAAGAGACCATAGCAGACCTGCAGGAATGTGTCTTTGCAAAAGAGATCTGGAGTGAGATGCAGTGGTATTTGTCGAGGTTCATCCCAAGCAGCTCAGTTACACAGGACTCTATGCTCTAAGGGCTATTCCCAGGGATGGGGACTCGGTGCTCTACGCACTGTTCCCAGGGACAGGGACTCTGTGCTCTAAAGGTTGTTCCCAGGGATGCAAGACTCTTGTGCTCTATGGGCTGTTCCCAGGGACGGGGACTCGGTGCTCTACGCACTGTTCCCAGGGACGGGGATACTGTGCTTTATGGGCTATTCCCAGGGACGGGGACTCTGTGCTGTATGGGCTGTTCCAGGGACGGGGACTCTGTGCTCTATGGGCTGTTCCCAGGGACGCAGGACTCTGTGCTCCATGGGCTGTTCCCAGGGATGGGGACTCTATGCTCTATGGGCTGTTACCAG
Source organism: Carcharhinus amblyrhynchos (assembly GCF_965287045.1). Classification (NCBI taxonomy): domain Eukaryota; kingdom Metazoa; phylum Chordata; class Chondrichthyes; order Carcharhiniformes; family Carcharhinidae; genus Carcharhinus; species Carcharhinus amblyrhynchos. The sequence continues at coordinate 17,225,802 of NC_137351.1, read as the reverse complement.
GGACAAGGACTCTGTGCTCTAGGGGCTGCTCCCTGGGACGCAGGGCTCTGTGCTCCATGGGTTGTTCCCAGGGATGGGGTTCCGTGTTCTATGGGCTGTTACCAGGGATGGTGACTCTGTGCTCTACGGGCTGTTCCCAGGGATGCAGGATTCTGTGCTCTATGGGCTGTTCCCAGGGATGCAGGATTCTGTGCTCTGTGGGCTGTTCCCAGGGATGGGGACCCTGTGCTCTATGAGCTGTTCCCAGGGACGCAGGACTCTGCCCTCCATGGGCTGTTCCCAGGGATGGGGATCCATGTTCTATGGGCTGTTACCAGGCTCACACACCCATACAGACATCTTTGGTCTGCCTGAAACATGTTGGTCTTGCGGTGCAAGGAGCTGTCCCTGACCCAGCATTACAGACTGGCACATTCCAATGTCCATCCCTATACGTGCTGTGGGATGCACTAAATCTTGGGTCAGCCACCTCAGAGACACAATGGGGAGAAGGTCTCTGTCTAAAACCTTTCAGGCATAATGCACCAAGGGAAGGGAATTGTATAGACCCACTCGAGCTGTATGATTCACACTGAATGAATACGGTGAATATGATATACATCACAATTGCGTGGAAACACTTCAACAGCGTAAAATGATCTTTGTAGAAAGTGAATTTCATTGCATTTTGTGGTGGACATTTTGTAATGTTTAGATATCTTATTAAAAAAGCTGCAAACCTCTTGATCTTGGTGGGCGGCTTACAATAGAGTCACAGGTTTGTGCTTTGGGGATAAAAAAAAACTTGCTGGAAAACTGTTTAAAAGCTGTGTTTGCTTTTGCTTTGAGGTGAAAGGAACATGAACATAAGAACATAAGAAATAGGAGCAGGAGTAGGCCATCTAGCCCTTCGAGCCTGCCCCGCCATTCAATAAGATCATGGCTGATCTGTCGTGGCTCAGTTCCACTTTCCCACCCTCTCCCCATAACCCTTAATCCCCTTGCTTATCAAAAACCCATCAACCCGCGTCTTAAAAATATTTAGCGAGGCAGCCTCCACCACTTCAACGGGCAGAGAATTCCAGAGATTCACCACCCTTTGAGTGAAGAAGTTCCTCCTCAACTCCGTTCTAAACCACTCCCCCTTTATCTTGAGACTGTGCCCCCTAGTCCTACTGTTCTTTCTGAGCAGGAAGAGTCTCTCCACCTCTATCCTATCCATCCCATTCATCATCTTATATGTCTCAATGAGATCTCCCCTCATTCTTCTAAACTCCAATGAGTACAAGCCTAGTTTGTTCAGCCTCTCCTCATAGCTCAACCCCCTCAACTCCGGTATCAGCCTAGTAAACCTCTTCAGCACTCCCTCCAAGGCCAAAATATCCTTGCGTAAGTACGGCGACCAAAACTGCACACAGTACTCCAGCTGCGGCCTCACCAGTGCCCTATACAGCCGCAGCAAGACCTCCCTACTTTCGTATTCAATCCCCCTCGCTATGAAGGCCAGCATCCCATTAGCCTTCCTGACCACCTGCTGCACCTGCAGGCTGGGTTTTTGCGACTCATGCACAAGGACCCCGAGGTCCCTCTGCACCATCGCCTGCTGCAGTTTTTCGCCACGTAAGTAATAGTCCTTCCTACCAAATAAGCAGCTCAGCGAGTCTGATATACACCAGCCCCTGTTCTTGCGCAAAGCAGAACGTGAATGCAAGTTGCTCCTAAGACACTCTAAGTGCTAAAGCTGAGTGCTAACTGCAAGTTTTTCATGAAGTCTGTGACGCAATAGTCATTCTTTTGCTGAGAAACTAAGTGTATAATCCGAACACCATTTCGAGGTCTCCATCACCCACCCTTTTCCCCTGAACCACTGACTTTAATATTTTGGCAGAATTCTTCTGTTCTGTTTTGGTTATGTGTGAGAGAGAGAGTTAGGGCATTTAGAAAGAGTAACTATACTTCTATATTTCATAAGCCTTGCCATCTGCTTGACAAGCCTGGTTTGGTATGGAGCTAATAATTTGGTTTATTGAAGAAAGCAGAGTATTGAGGTCGTCATTCTGAGATTCCAGGTGAAGCACATATTTAGCCATAGAGGTGGCTGGAGAAATCATGCTGTGACCAGTGGAACTCGAGGCAGGCAGTGCCCTCCTCCCATCCCAGTCACCCTCTTAAAATTGTATCAGTGATTCTACAAAACAAAACCATTATTTTGGTCTTTGCAAGAAGACAAGTTAAACTGTCCTGTGATTGAATTATCACTGTTACTTCTCTTTACTTTGCCCCCCCATTATCAATGGCTCTGGAATTTCCGCCAAATTCTTGTCCAGGGTAATCGAACACAAAACAATTACGAAATTTTAAAGATTGTGGAATTCTGGGTGGGGTAAGTGAATTCTCCATAAATATGCTTTGATCTTTTACATCCGTCCATAGAACTTCCTGTTTGAATGAATCGCTGATGAGATTGGTCTTACCCCCAGGTTCTCAATGTGAACATCCTCCATTGTGATTGTCTGAAGTCGGGACATTTCAGCCAGATTTCCATCTGCATTGAGTAAAAAAACAGAGTCAGCACCCAGGCCGCTACTGTGGGGAAGGAATCCTTCGACAGGAAGCTCTTTGATTGCACCCATACCCAGGCCTCTAGGTAGACCTGCCACCCCCTGCCCCAAACCTGCAGCAACAAAAATGGCTATTGTCCAGTTTGGGGGTGGGAAAATGTAGGGTGAGCAGCTGCCTCTGCTCCTAACTTTGGTCAGCTGATCTCAGCTGATGGAATTACCAGACACGGAGTGGAACCTGGTTTGATAAATCCGAAATATTACTTTTATATAGAAACTGTGGAGGGCAGTTACTGAACAAACTCACAGGAGTCTGCTGGTGTACTTGTAACACAAATAAATGGGGTGATTCTCCCAAAAAAGTTCTGAGTGCTGAATTTGCAGGAAAACTACTGTAAATCCCAATTGCTTTTTCAGTGGGAGTTCAGACTCGAATCTCCCAAAGGTCACAATTGCGAATACCATTAAAAGCTTGGGGGGGCGGGGCCTATTCCCATCAGAGTCTGACAGTTCCTGAACTCTGCACGTGCACAGCAGCCCTGATCTGTCAGATTCCCTGTCTGCTGGCCAGCCCGGAACCCTCACAGTGCTGTCCCTTCAGCCCCCCCAGGGCCCGATCATGGCCCCCATAACTTCCGAGCCAGTCCCAAACCCCTCCCATCCCAAAGAGGCCCTTGATTTCCTGCCCCTCCCTGCAGTGACAACCCCCCACACCCCCAACCCTGGCAGAGTCCCTGCCGGGAGTCAGACCCTCCTGGCAGACCACCCCTCCTTCCAGCCCTGATCGCAGGCCTCCCTCCAGCCCCAACCAATCCTATATAGTGAAAGTGGGACCCCCCCATGTCCACCAATTACCCCCTAGTCATCGCGCCCAGCTGGTCCCGCCGCTTAGCCTTGCTCCTTGGCAATGCCCAATGCCTGGTGGGCAGTGCCAAGGTGCCCATGCCAAGGGGCATCATCCATCTGCCACCTGACCCCCTGGGGGGCCCCAACTGCCACCCCTTTACTCCAGCAGGGTCTCCTGCTAGTTTCCCAAAGGTGGGAAGCTAGTGTAAACCCTGCTGGAATTTGTGCTGGCGGGGTGAGAGAGGCCATTGGTCTGGAGAATTCAGTCCCAGACCTGATTATGACATTGAAATCAGATTATAATTACTTATCTGCTGTTCCCAGTTTGCAGCGTGGTTCTGCCTCACTGGATTTCTGTCGCTGGGAAATGTGCACATGTTGGGAACGCATGTGCAAATCCCGTAAATCGGTGCACTTGTGAATCTCCCGGCCCAACCCACCAAAAAAGTAGCAGGTCGGAATGGGAGAATCGCCCCCAACTCACCAACTTTCAGTTGCCTTCTCGATTTCTGGCTTCTCTTAAGCCCATTTTGCTTCAGGTTTGCTCCCACAGTTTTCTCTATTAATTCAGAGCCTTCTCCTCTGTCCTTACATTGAACTTCACTCAACTGGACCTTGTGCAGGTTCCTATCCTTGTCCCTAAACTGGACTGTCTTTGGGGACCTTCTCCCAGACCCCGTCCTGAATCCTGTCCTTGGGACCTTCTCTGGAACATGCTCCACTTGCTGTTCACCTGATCTCCTTCTCACAACATTTCACTTTTGCTCTTTTTCTTCTCCTGCGCAGACACAGGGCTGGTTTCCTGGCTGAGGAAATAAAAATAAATAAATCGTGCTCAGGAACACAAAAACACAAGAAATAGAAGCAGGAGGCGGCCACTGGGCCCTTCAAGGCTGCCCCGCTATTCATTACGATCATGGTTGATCAATCTCAGTCTCAACTCCTTTTCTGTGCCATTCCCCCATAGCCCTCTATTCCTCGATCTATCAAATATTTATCCACCTTCATTTTAAATATTTCTAATGATCCAGACCCCACCACCCTTTGGGGCAGAGAATCCCAAAGATTCACCATCCTCTGCAAGAATTTCTATGTGCCTCAGTTTTAAGCTTGACTGGTCTTTTATCCTGTACCTATGTCCCCTTGCTCGAGTCTCTCCCACTAGTGTAAGCATCTCACTGTCTATCCTCTCAAGCCTCCTCAGGATCTGCTATGTCTGAATAAAGTCATCCCTCATTCTTCTAAACTCTAAACATACAGAGCCAGACTGTTTAGTCTCTATCCCAGGAATTAGTCCAGTGGATCTCCTTTGGACTTCCTCCGGTGTTACTGTATCCTTTTTAAGGTAAGGGGCCTCAACAACACCCTCTACAATGGCAACAAAACCTCCCTATTTTCAAGCTATAACTCCTTTGCAATAAAGACCAAAATGCTGTTTGCCTTCTTAACAACTTGTTGGATCTGCTTGCTAGCTTTTTGTGATTTATGCACTAGAACACCCAGGTCCCTCTGTATTTCATTCATCTCAACATTTAGATAATCTGCCTTTTGATTCCTCCAACCGAAGTGATGACCTCACACTCCCCCACATTAAATTCTATTTGCCAGATTTTCACCCAGTCACCCAATCAATCTCTCTCCCATTACAGAATCACACTATCCTCATCACAGCCTGCTCTTTCACCTTCATATCATTGGCAAATTTGGAAACCTTACATTCTGTTCCTTCCTCCCAGTCAATAAATAGTGAACAATTAGCAAATAGTGAACAATTGAGGGCCAAGAACTAATCCCTGTGGCACTCCACTACTTATATCTCTTAATTCCGAAAAGGACCCATTTGTTCCAACTCTCTGTTTTCTATGGGACAGCCAGTTTCCAATCTATGCTAACAGTTTCTCCAATTCCATGGGCTTTTACCTTATGCACCAGCCTCTTATGTGGCACCTTGTCAAATGCCTTTTGGAAATCTAAGTACACTACATCTATAGGTTCCCCTCTATCTACTCTCCCTATTACATAAAACTAGAAGCAGGGGGAAGTTATTCGGCCCTTCGAGCCAGCTGTGCCATTCATTATGATCATGGCTGATCATCTAACTCAATAGCATGGATCCATAGGCTTACCACTCTCTGGGTGAAGAAATTTCTCATCATCTCTGTCCTAAATGGTCTACCCTGTATCCTCAGATTGTGACCCCTGATCCTGGACAGCCCCACCATTGGGAACATCCTTCTTGCATTTACCTGTCTGGTCCTATTAGAATTTTATAAGTTTCTATGAGATCTCCTATCATCCTTCTGAACTTCAGCAAACACAATCCTAATTGACTCAACCTCTCCTCATACTTCAGTCAGTCCCAGGAATCAGCCTGGTAAACCTCCTCTGCACTTATCCAGAGCAAGAACATTCATCCTCGGATAAGGAGACCAAAACTGCACACAATATTCCCAGGTCTGGCCTCAACAGGGCCTTGTGTAAATGCAGCTAGACATCCCTGCTCCTGCACTCAAATCCTTTAAAGGCCAACATACCATTTGCCCTTTTTACTGCTTGTGCACTTAAAGAATTTGAGCAGATTTGTCAAACATGATTTACTCTTCATAAAACCAAGTTGACTAAGTTTGATTATATTCAGTTTTCCTAACTGATTTCCTCTTTGATTATTGACTCCGGCGTCTTACCTGTCCATGTGAAACCATCCTTCAGCAAGCGCAGGCACTGAAACCCCAAGTCCCACTGCAAACTACGATCTCTCACGTCCGACTAGCAATAAAGATACATTCTTCCTCGTTTGGGGGGGCGGGGGGGGAGTTCATCACAGTAACACTGAAAAATTCAGCCCATTATATTTTAGGAAATGCGGTTATGTGGGGAGACTGGGGAAGGTCTTTTGGTCCCTGAGAGCAGTGAAGATTGAAGGAGCATTTAATGGAGGAGGTTAAATCATCAAGATTTTAGAATGAGTAAATAAAGAGAAAGTATTTCCAATGAGTGAAGGATTGAAAACCAGTGAGGACTGATTCAAAGTAACTGGCCAAAGAATCTGAGTCATAATAAGGAAAAACTTACTGAGTAGACTGGGGCTATACTCATTGGAATTCAGAAGAATGAGGGGAGAGCTTGTAGAAACATATAAGATTATGAAGGGAATAGATAAGGTAGAAGCAGGGAAGTTGTTTCCACTGGCGGGTGAAACTAACTAGGGGGCATAGCCTCAAAATAAGGAGGAGCAGATTTAGGACTGAGTTGAGGAAGAACTTCTTCACCTAAAGGGTTGTGAATCTGTGGAATTCCCTGCCCAGCGAAGCAGGTGAGACTACCCCATTGAATGTTTTTAAGGCAAAGATAGATAGATTTTTGAACAGTAAAGGAAATAAGGATTATGGTGAGTGGGCGGGTAAGTGGAGCTGAGTCCACGAAAAGATCAGCCATGATATTGTTGAATGGCAGAGTAGGCTCGAGGGGCCAGATGACCTACTCCTGCTCTTAGTTCTTAGGTTCTTAAAACTATTTGATAGAATTGATTTGGAGTATATTTCCCAATTCAGTTTCAATAAAAACTCCAAAAGGTAATGAGATAAATGGTTAAATGGGGAACAAATCCCAGGGAAATAGGAAAAGAGCAAAGAAGGGGACTAACTAGGATGCTCTTCCAAAGAGGCAGCACAGACTCACTGGGTTGAATATGCTTTCTGATTCGGTAAAGAGGAGGAGAGAGAAAACTAGAGATGGACTAAAGACTGTAAATTCTACAGGGAGACTGCCCCCCGCCCCACCGGGGAAACTGCTCCCCCCTCCCACAGAGGACCACCGGGGAAACTGCTCCCCCCTCCCACAGAGGACCACCGGGGAAACTGCTCCCCCCTCCCACAGAGGAGAACTGTTCCTCTCCCCCCAACAGGGGGAGATCAACTGCAAGATTATCTGAATATCTGTCACATACAAAGACTTCACAAGTGGAAATGAAGCTCGGCAGAAGCCTGACAGTTTTACAGGTCTGGGCCCTCTGGCAATGGGGAACAATGCTGGTTAGGCGCAATCTGGGAATAGCTGTTGTGGAATAAAAGCATTTTCATGTGAATTATTAAGCCATAGTCTACTCTTTGAACTTTGAAGATATTCTCTCCATTATCCTGGGATAATATTTACCCCTCAGCAACATCTCCAAGTAGATTATCTGGCTTTATCTCGTTCTTATTTGTTCTTGTGATACCATCCTTCATGCATTGCAACAGTAATTACCGTTCATTAAACTACAGTGTTTCATAGCTATAAAACACTTTGGAACACAATCATAGAATGGTTACAACACAGGATGCCATTCAACTTGCTGTCTCACCAATCTGTGTAATTACAATTCTGCATCACTGTATTCATTCTCATGATTCTTCACCACACTCTCTCTAAAGACTTCACATTTTTCCAAAGTCCGGTGTCCAGAACTGAACGTAATGCTCCCTCTGGGGCTGCACCAGTAATGTTTTAAAAATATGTTTATCACAACTTCCTTATTTTATGTCCTCAATCCCCCAATCCCATAATTCTTTATTAACCACACCCTCCATCTGTCCCACCAATTTAAGTATTTATGTAATCACTTTTTATTCATTCGTGGGACATGGGTATCGCTGGCTGGCCAGCATTTATTGCCCATCCCTAGTTTCCTGAGGGCAGTTGAGAGTCAACCACATTCCTGCGGCTCTGGAGTAACATGTAGGCCAGACCAGGTAAGGACAGCAGATTTCCTTCCCTGAAGGACATTATTGAACCAGATGGGTTTTTCCAACAATGGTTTCATGTCATCAGTAAATTCTCAATTCCACATATTTTTTATTAAATTCAAATTCCATCATCCGCCGTGGCGGGATTTGAACCCAGGTCTCCAGAACATTAGTTGAGATCATAGATCTGAGTTTGCTGCCTCTGTATCTCCTTTAGGGCTGTATCCTACTGTGAGGATGGGTAGAGTAATTGTAGATTGGTGTTTGTAAGATTGTAAATGTCCGGAAAAGCATTGCATGGTCCCTTTAAAAGATGGTGCTTTATCTATGCATAGAGAGTTTTTAAAAAATGCAAGTACACAGAGTGCCCAAACTGAAACATTTGTTTAGAACGGCCAAACAGCAGCATTACCATGGCAACAGGCTTTCAGGCTTTTAATTTTTTTTGAATTCGGCCAATCAATTTGAATTACTTAGATACCAAGAACTTATTAAATTCAAATCCAATGATTTTGGCAACCTAGGACCTATCCTATTGTGGGGGATATTGATATGTCATCACAAGTATAAAAAGGGGGGGGGGGCAGTGCAACAGACAGGGAGAGCAACTGCCACAGCTCATAGCTCTTAGTGCAAAGCCTCATCTTGATAGCAGAGGTACCAAAGAAAAATCAACAGAGAAAGCCCAGAATATTCTGGAAAAACAAAACCTGGTTGTAATTTACAGCGTGACTACATTTTATTTTGTTCATAAGTATGAATTGTATTTATCTGAACAGTATTCCATTAGAATCCTGTTTTATTGGGTTTGTTAATAGTTTATTTAACCTGTTTACTGTTAGTTAAATAAATAAATTGTTACTAGTTGATTTCAGAGAGTATATGGGAGTTATTTTGATTTAACTACTACAAGTTGCTAAAGAGCCGATCGTCCTACTTCACACTCACTTTTACAGTTGTGAGGTGAGCTGTTAGTTCTCAGAGGAAGGATCCACCTTCGCTTTATATCAACCCTTTATTTTAGATTTATTTTGTCTGCTCTTCCTACTATAACAAATTACTTCACACTTTGCTGCATTAGATTTCATCTGCCACTTGTTCACCCATTTCACAAATCTGTCTATGTCCTCTGCAAGTTCCCTGCTCATAGTTCACAATGCTTTCCCAGTTTTGTACTGTCTGCAAATTTTGAAACTGTGCCCTGTACAACAATGTCTAGACCATTAAATATATCAGGTCGGGCAGGGGTCCTAATACTGACCTCTGCGGAACTTCATCATAAACCTTCCATTGGTATAAAAAAACGTTGACTACAGCTTGTTTCCTGTTACTTATCCAATTTTATATCCATTTTGCTACTGTCGCTTTTATTCTGTGAACTCTAACTCTGTTCATGAGTCTGTTGTGTGGCACCATACGAAAGTCGATATACAGAATTACTCTTTGACAAATCTGTTTTCACTGATTAACCCACATTTATCCATATGACGATTATTTTAGTCCCAAATTATAGTTTTGAAAGCTCCTCCACAGATCTCAACCTGACTGCCCTGTCCATTGTCGGGTCTTTTTTTGCAACTTTTTAAACGAGGGTGTAACATTTGCAATTCCCCAGTTCTCTGGTATCTCAGAGTCTCAGGAAGATTGGATAACTATTGCCAGGGTCTCCATAATTTCCGTTCCCCCTTCCCCTCAATAGCTTTGGATGCATCGTATGTGGCCTGGTGTCACCTCCTTATCAATTTAAAACACTTCACAGTCTGAATTACTTCCTGGTTTAACATAAAGTAGGAAACATCTTCCATGTTAAAGACAGATGCAAATTATTTAAAGACATGCAAATTACTTAAAGACAGATGCAAATTATTTAACTTGGTGAGTTTTTTTGAAAGGTGCTAGAGAAATGCATATCTTTTGTTAACAGCTTAATTTTTCAACATTCCTCCAACACTGAAATTACTTTTAGTTTACAGCGAACAGCTACTTCTCAAGACAAGACAATGTGCCCATTTTTCCTGGTCAACTGTTTTAACCAATGAGGAAAGCATTACAGATCCTGGCAACAATCTGTATTTAGGGTAATTCCAATTAGACACAGGACATAGTAACTTTTGTGGTAATCCATTATGAAGTTTCAGTGTTGTAATTGTTATGATGTTTAAATAATTTATAATAAACATTGACAATGGATAATTTCCTCAAACTGCGATTGTCTGAAACTGGTGAAACCAGAGGCCTGTGGAGTCATAAAATCATAGAATCCCATCAGTGCAGAACAGGCCATTCGGCCCATCAAATCTGCACCCACTCTTTGACAGAGTAACTTACCCAGACCCTCTCCCCCCACCCTATCCCTGGAACCCCACACATTTACCATGGTTAAACCCCCTAACCTACACATCCTGGGACACTAGGGGATAATTTAGCATGGCCAGTCAATGCAACGTGCGCACCTTTGGAGTGTGGGAGGAAATCAGAGCCCGGACAGCTCAATGGGATTTACCTACATACCAACACAGGAAAAACGTGCAAACTCCACACAGATAGTTATCCAAGGCCAGAAGAGAACCTGGGTCCCTGGTGCTGTGAGGCAGCATTGCCAACCGCTGATAAACCATGCCACCCACATGTTGGTCTATTTCCTGGGATGTATCCTATGTTCCAGAAATGTGGACTGTGTCTCTTTTTATTAATTAATGGAATATGGACATCAGTGGAAAGGCCTATCCTGAATCGCCATTGATGATGAACTGCCTTCTTGAGCCTTTTTTTTATTTCATTCACAGGAAGTGGGCATCACTGACAAGGCCAGTATTTGTTGCTCGACCCAAATTGCCCTTGAACTGTGTGGCCTGATAAGCCATTTCAGACAACATTAGTGAACCAGACGAGTTTTTACCGTAATCGATTCGTGGTCATCACCAGCCCTTTCTATTACGGATTTTATTGAATTTAATTTTCACCTTCTGTCATGGTGGGATTTGAGCCTTACTCTGAATCTCTTAATAGCTAGCCCAATTACCACCTCCCCCTGCTGCCGTTCATGTGGCTTAAGTAAATCCCATTGAGCTGTTCAGAAGATCCAGGATACTAACACAACAACAATCAAAGAACAGTGATATAATTCCCAATTTAGATGGTTGGAGATTTCAAGGGGAACTTGCAGATGGTGGTGTTCCCATGCATTTGGTGCCTTGTCCTTTTAGATAGCAGAGGTCGCATCTTTGTGGATGCTGCCTGGGTACATCAGTAATGGGGGGAGAGAGAGAGGTTTAGGTAGTGGATGGGATGCCAATCAAGTCGGCTGCCTTGTCCTGGATGGTGTCGAGCTTCTCAAGTGTTGTTGATGCTGCACTCATCCAGGCAAGTGGGAAGTGTTGCATCACACTCCTGACTTGTGTCTTCTGGATGATGTCTTCACGCATAATTTCTCTCCATTGTCCTTTAGTGGACCTACTCTTTCTCTTACTACTGTCTTGCTCCTAATAGGTGCATAAAAAGCCTTGGGATTCTCCTTGACCTTGTTTGCTAAAGACATTCCATGGCCCCTTTTAGCCTCCTAATTCCACATTAAAGTTCCTACCTACTGTTACTGTACTCCTCAAGGGCTTTGTCAGTTTTTAGATGCCGAGACCTCTCGTTGGCTTCCTTTTTCCTTCAGACTAAGCTTACAATTTCCCTTGTCATCCATGGTTCCCAAATCCTGCCATTTCTGTCCTTCATTTTTGTGGGGACTTGCCCTTCCTGCCCTTCAATCTTCAGTTAGAAAGCCCAGGTACTATAAGTCTGATATAATCCTTTCTAAAATTTTATCTTTCTCTCAGAGAATCATGAATCTTTGGAATTCTCTTCCTGGGCAGCAGTTAATTGGGGGAGTCTGTGGGAAGGCAAAGGGACGTCTGGTAAGTGGCAAGCTTTCAAAAGTGTGTTAACCAGGGTTCAGGGTAAACACATTCCTCTTACAGTGAAGGGCAAAGTTGGCAGAAGTTGGGAACCCTGGACAACTTGGGATATTGAGGCCCTGGTCAAGAAGAAGAAAGAGCCACATGACGTGCATTGGCAGCTGGGATCAAGTGAATCCCCTTGAAGAGTATAGAGGGTGTAGGAGTAGAATTAAGAGAGAACTCAGGAGGGCAAAAAGGGGACACAAGATTGTTTTGCTAGATTAAACAAACAAGAATCCAAAGAGCTTCTACAAGTACATAAAAGGCAAAACAGTAAGAAGGGAGAGAGTAGGGCCTCTTAAGGAACAACAAGATCATCTATGTGCAGATCCACAAGGGATGGGTGTGATCCTAAATGAATATTTCTCATCAGTATTTACTGTTGAGAAAAGCATGGATGTTGGGCAACTTGGGGAAATAAATAATAATGTCTTGAGCAGTTACATATTACAGAGAAAGAGGTGCTGGAAGTCTTAAAACACATGAAAGTAGATAAATCACCGGAACCTGATGAATTGTATCCCAGGACGTTGTGGGAGGATAGGGAGGAAACTGCAGGTTCCCTAGCCAAGATATCTGAATCATCGATAGCCATGGGTGAAGTGCCTGAATTTGTTTACAAAGGGCTGCAGGGTAAAGCCTGGGAACTACAGGCCAGTGAGCCTCACATCTGTGGTGGGTAAGTTGTTGGCAGATATTTTGAGAGACAGGATCTACAGGCATTTAGAGACACAAGGGCTGATGAGGGACAGTCAGCATGGCTTTGTGAGTGGAAAATCATGTCTCTCAAATTTGACTGAGTTTTTTAAATGGGTAACCAAGAAGGTAGATGAGGGCAGGGAATTGATGTTGTCGACATTGACTTTAGCAAGGCCTTTGACAAGGTACTGCATGGTAGGTTGTTGCATAAGGTTAAATCTCATGGGATCCAGGGTGAGGTAGCTAAATGGATACAAAATTGGCTTCTGTCAGGTGGTTGTAGAGGATTGTTTTTCAAACTGGATGCCTGTGACCAGCAGTGTGCCTCAGAGATCAGTGCTGTGTCCACTGTTATTTGTCATTTATATTAATGATTTGGATGAGAATGTAGGAGGCATGGTTAGCAAGTTTGTAGATGATAACAAGATTGGTGGCATAGTGGAAAGTGAAGGAAGTTATCTCCGATTGCAACGGGATCTTGATCAATTGGGGCAGCGGGCTGACGAACGGCAGATGGAGTTTAATTTAGACAAATGCGAGGTGATGCATTTTGGTAGATTGAACCAGGGCAGGACTTACTCAGTTAATGGTAGGGCACTGGGGAGAGTTACAAAACAGAAAGATCTAGGGGTACATGTCAATAGCTCCTTGAATGTGAAGTCACAGGTGGGCAGAGTGGTGAAGGCGGCATTCGGCATGCTTGGTTTCATCAGTCAGATCACTGAATACAGGAGTTGGGACGTCTTGTTGAAGTTGTACAAGACATTGGTAAGGCCACACTTGGAATACTGTGCACGGTTCTGATCACCCTATTATAGAAAGGATACTATTAAACTAGAAAGAATGCAGAGAAGATTTACTAGGATGCTACCGGGACTTGATAGTTTGAGTTATAAGGGAAAGCTAGATAGACTGGGACCTTTTTTTCTCTGAAATATTTTTCAGACAAAGATTGGCTCCCTTATTCAAGAATCTAAGATAATTGTGGGTAGGCAGAATATAGAGTTGAGGTCACAATCAGGTCAGCCATGATTTTACTGAATGGTAGAGTAGGGTCAAGGGACCAAATAGCCTACTTCTGTTCCTAATTCATATTCTCATATGTAATGTTTGATCCAAGCGTAACAAATATTGGCAATGAGACAACTCTTTTGCCTGACAGTTTCACTACAGCAACTCAACTAAAACTCATGGGACAAGTGAGTTTCAATAAAAGCTCATCTTGGTGCAGGCCCTAGCTGTAATCTCAACTCACACTGGCTGATGAATCATTCATCTGTCAAAATCTGCTCAAGTAGTGGAAACTTTTACCTGGTGGTGAATCTGTGGAACTTTTTGCCACAGAAGGCTGTGCAGGCCAGGTTATTGAGTGTCGTTAACACTGAGACAGATAGGTTCTTGATTAATAAGGGGATCAGGGGTTATGGGGAAAAGGCAGGATAATGGGAATGAGAAAAATATCAGCCAGGATTAAATGGCGGTGCAGACTCAATGGGTCGAGTGGCCTAATTCTGCTCCTGTCTTATGGATCTGAGCAGATTTGCTTTCATTAAGTAGAAATGCAGGCAGAGGAAGCAGGTTCAGGAACGTTAAATGCTGTGGGGTTCAATGTGTTCAAATGCTGGATGGAGATGGTGATAGGAACCCGGTGGCCACATCTTCAAATAATCATCAAAAGAATACTCAAAAAAGATTGCTGAAGGTAGGATAACAGTGAGAAAGAATTGCTTGCAATTCCCTTTACAAATCTTTGGATGTGCAACCATGAGGCTTTGAAGAGATTGGCAGAAACACGTGAGGAAAAAAAGCAATATTTTGTGAACCCAAAAATCTATAAAGAAGCATTTTAACTAAGCATGTATTAAAACAAAATAATTATTCTTCATACAGAGAATAATAATTGCTTTGCATTAGTATTGACGGTGGAGGAAGCATAGACCAGGCATCACAAGGAAATGAATATTGAATCTGGATCAGGGAGGGTGTCACCAAATGAGCAAAAATGAAGAAAATATGACATGGAAAAGCCTCAAATCCCAATATCAATTGAATTCTATCTCAGGGATTTAAAGTAGGGAGAAAAGTACCGCATCCTGTGTTTTACCAAAATTCTTTAGGTTCAAGAACTCTTTCTTTCAACTGGAAGTTTGCACATTAGTCTATGTAAAAAGTGTTGAGGAGGGAAAACCAGAGAATTTTAAAATAGTTCATTCATGCTATGTTTGTTTCGCTGATTATCTTCAATTGCCCTTGAGAATGTGATGATGAGCTGTCTTCTTGAAGCGTTGCAATTCATATGGTATAGGTACACCCACAAAGGTGTTAAAGATGCAGTTCCAGGATTTTGACCCAACGACAGTGAACGAACGGTGATATATTTCCAAGTCAGGATGGTGAATGACTTGGAGAGGAGCTTCCAGATGGTGGTTTCCCAGGTATTGAAGAGTGGAATGTATTCCATCACACTCTGGGGCGGCATGGTGGCACAGTGGTTAGCACTGCTGCCTCACAGCGCCAGGGACCCAGGTTCAATTCTAGCCTCGCACTGACTGTGTGGAGTTACACATTCTCCCTGTGACTGCATGGATTTGCTCAAGTTTCCTCCCATAGTCTAAAGATGTGCGGGTTAGGTTGATTGGCTATGCTAAATTGACCGTTAGTGTCGGGGGGTGAGCAGAGTAAATGGGTGGGGTTAAGGGAATAGGGCCTGGGTGGGATTGTGGTCAGTGCAGATGTGATGGACTGAATGGCCCCTCTCTGTACTGTAAGGGTTCTATGATTCTATGACAGTGGTCAGGGGTTTGGAAGGTGCTATCTAAGGAGCTTTGGTGAGTTCCTGCAGTGTATCTTCCAGATGGTACGCACAGCTAGACATACATGGAGGGACTGAATGTTTGTGAAAGAGGTAGCAATCCAGTGGGCTGTTTAGTTCTGGACAGTGTTGAGTTCTTGACTGTTGTTGGAGCTGCACCCATCCATGTGAGTGGAAAGTATTCCATCACATGCCTGAATTGTGGATGTGGACAGACTTTGGGGGTCAGGAGCAAATTACTCACCACAGAATTTGTAAAAATCATTCACAGGGTGTGGGCATCACTAGTTGGGCCAGTATTTATTGCTCATTCTGAATTGCTCTTGAGTAGTTAAGTCATTTCAGAGGGCTTTTTAAGAGCTAACCACATTATAGAACATTACAGCGCAGTACAGGCCCCTCGGCCCTCAATGTTGCGCCGACCAGTGGAACCAATCTAATGACCCTCTAACCTAAACTATTCCAATGTTATCCATATGCCTATCCACAGACCATCTGAACGCCCTTAAAGTTGGCGAGTCCACAACTGCTGCAGGCAGGGCATTCCACAACCTTACTACCCTCTGAGTAAAGAACCTACCTCTGACATCCGTCCTATAATTACCACCCCTTAATTTAAAGCTATGTCCCCTCATGTTAGCCATCACCATCCGAGGTAAAAGGCTCTCACTGTCCACCCTATCCAATCCTTTGATCATCTTGTATGCCTCATTCAGGTCACCTCATAACCTTCTTCTCGCCAATGAAAATAACCTCAAGTCCCTCAGCCTTTCCTCATAAGACCTTCCCACCATACCAGGCAACATCCTGGTAAACCTCCTCTGCACCCTTTCCAATGCCTCCACATCTTTCTTATAATGCGGCGACCAGAACTGTACACAATGCTCCAAGTGCGGCCGCACTAGAGTTTTGTACAGTTGTAACATGACCTCACGGCTCCGAAATTCAATCCCTCTACCAATAACAGCTAACACACTGTACGCCTTCTTAACAACCTTATCAACCTGGGTGCCAACTTTCAGGGAGCTATGCACATGTACCCCGAGACCTCTCTGCTCGTCAACGCTACTAAGAGTCTTTCCATTAGCCCTATATTCTGTACTCCTGTTATTCTTACCAAAGTGAATCACCTCACACTTTTCCGTATTAAACTCCATCTGCCACCTCTCGGTCCAGCTCTGCAGCTTATCTATGTCCCTCTGCAAACTGTAACATCCAACCTCACTGTCTATAACTCCTCCGACTTTGGTGTCGTCAGCAAATTTACTAATCCATCCTTCTATACCCTCATCTAGGTCATTTATAAAAATGACAAACAGCAGTGGCCCCAAAACAGATCCTTGAGGTACACCACTTATAACTGCACTCCAGGTTGAATATTTCCCATCAACTACCACCCTCTGTCTTCTATCAGCTAGCCAATTCCTGATCCAAACTGCTAAATCACCCTCAATCCCATGCATCTGCATTTTCTGCAATAGCCTACCATGGGGAACCTTATCAAACACTTTGCTAAAATCCATATACACCACGTCAACTGCCTTACCCTTATCCACCTCTTTGGTCACCTTTTCAAAAAACTCTAAGGTTTGTGAGGCACGACCTACCCTTCACAAAACCGTGTTGACTATCCCTAATCAATTTATTTCGCTGTAGATGATTATAAATCCTATCCCTTATAATTCTTTCCAAAACTTTGCCCACAACAGAAGTAAGGCTCACTGGTCTATAATTCCCAGGATGGTCTCTACTCCCCTTCTTGAACAAGGGAACAACATTTGCTATCCTCCAGTCTTCCAGCACTATACCTGAAGCCAATGACGACATAAAGATCAAAGCCAAAGGCTCTGCAATCTCCTCCCTAGCCTCCCAGAGAATCCTAGGCTAAATCCCATCCGGCCCAGGGGACGTAACTATTTTCACACTCTCAAGAATTGCCAACACCTCCTCCTTATGTACCTCAATCCCGTCTAGTCTACTACCTGGTATCGCAGTATTCTCCTCAACTACACTGACTTTTTCCTGTGTGAATACTGTCGAAAAGTACTCATTCAGTGCCTCTCCTATCTCTTCAGGCTCCATGCACAACTTCCCACTGCTGTCTCTGACTGGCCCTAATCTTGCCCTAACCAATCTTTCATTCTTGACATACCTGTAGAAAGCTTTAGGATTTTCCTTGATCCTATCCGCCAAAGTCTTCTCATGTCCTCTTCTAGCTCTTCTTAACTCTCTCTTTAGCTCCTTCCTGGCTAATTTATAACTCTCCAGTGCCCTAACTGAGCCTTCACATCTCATCTTTACATAAGCCTCCTTCTTCCTCTTCACCAGAGATTCAACTTCCTTAGTACACCACGGTTCCCTCGCTCGACCACTTCCTCCCTGCCTAACAGGTACATATTTATCAAGGACTCGCAGTAGCTGCTCCTCGAATAAGCTCCACATTTCAGATGTTCCCAGCCCCTGCAATTTCCTACTCCACCCTATGTATACTAAATCTCGCCCAATAGCCTCATAATTACCGTTCCCCCAGCTATAACTTCTGCCCTTCGGTATATGCCTATCCCTTTCCATCACTAAGGTAAACGTAACCGAATTGTGGTCACTATCACCAAAGTGCTCACCTACCTTCAAGTATAACACCTGGTCTGGTTCATTACCCAGTACCAAATCCAATGTAGCCTCACCTCTTGTTGGCCTATCTACATACTGTGTCATGAAACCTTCCTGCACACATTGGACAAAAACTGACTGACAAAAACATTGTTGGTAAGAATGACTGTAAGAATGACAGATTTCCTTCTCTAAGAGACATTCGTGACCAGATGGGTTTTTAGAACAATTAGCAATGCGTTCATGGTCATCAGTAAACTTTTAATTCCAGATTTTTATTGAATTCAAATTTTACCACTTGTGGTGGTGGGATTCAAACCTGGATCCCCAGAGCACCAGTTCTGATGAAGGCTCATCCAGACTCTAAACATCAGCTCCATTCTCCCTGTACAGATGTTGTCAGACCTGCTGAGATTTTCCAGCATTTTCTGTTTTTTGTTCCTAGAACATTTCCCTGGTCTCTGAATTACTAGTTCAGTAACAATACCACATCCTCTCTTTAAACTTCCAGCCTCTGAGTTGCTTTTGTATCCATAATATTTATATGGCTAACCCAGTTAAGATTCTGGTCAATTATCACCCCCGCACCCCCCGCCCATTTCTTTAACCTCCAGCCACACAACTCCCTTGATATTCATCTAATTCTGCCTATTGACCACCTCTGATTTTTATCATCTCCCCCACTGGACTTCAGCTGCTGGCCCAACCTCTGGATTTTTTCTCCCCTAGGCTAAAAGAGCTGAATGGCCTACTCCTGATCCCATGCCCCTTTTCACCACAGTGAGAAAACCTTACAGAGAGAAGGAGAGTTTCACAGGAATAATCGATCAAACCCAAGTTTAACCTCACTGAGCTTTAAACTCTAACTAAATTTAACCAATTGGAATGCATGTTTTTTGACAAAGTCTGTGCTAGAAAGATCATGTAGAATCAGAATACACACCCGGTATAAAATCTGCGTAACTTTAACTGCAATTACAAGATCACAAATTGCTAAATGCGCTGAAATGCATCTTGTTTGGAATTTAAAACAGATTACATTTCAAGTTCTCCAGTACTTTGCCCTGTATATGTCACAGTTTTGGACTACGGTCAGTTAATCATTGTCACAATACAGCATTAGTGAAAAGCAAACATTTGTGCAAAACTCCTCACATTTTCACATTCAGATGTCAATGCAAAATAGACATCACTCATATCAGTGAAATAATTATTCCATTGTCAGATAAATAGAAAACAAAGCTTGTATATAAACAGAACCTTTTGCAACCTTGGGATCTTCCACACTGATCTGCAGCCAAAAGCTACTTTTGAATTGTGGTCCTACCTGCAATGTCGCAAATGCAGCAACCAATTTAAACACAGAAAAATCCCATGAACAGCAATGAGTTAAATGACCAATGTTTTACTGATGGGGACTGAGTGATAAATATTAGCCCTGGACACTTGGGGAAAACTCACCAGCTCCTCTTCCTTCCACTTACCAACTCCAACAAAGCCTGTCATTTTAACGTTCTGTCTGAGCTTCCTCAGTACTGCCACTCCAACATTGCAACACTCCCTCAGTGCTGACCCGCTGACAGTGTGGCACTCCCTCAGTGCTGACCCGCTGACAGTGTGGCACTCCCTCAAGTGCTGACCCGCTGACAGTGCGGCACTCCCTCAAGTGCTGACCCGCTGACAGTGCAGCACTCCCTCAAGTGCTGACCCGCTGACAGTGCAGCACTCCCTCAGTGCTGACCCACTGACAGTGCGGCACTCCCTCAGTGCTGACCCGCTGACAGTGTGGCACTCCCTCAGTGCTGACCTGCTGACAGTGCGGCACTCCCTCAAGTGCTGACCCGCTGACAGTGCGGCATTCCCTCAAGTGCTGACCCGCTGACAGTGCGGCACTCCCTCAAGTGCTGACCCGCTGACAGTGTGGCACTCCCTCAAGTGCTGACCCGCTGACAGTGCGGCACTCCCTCAAGTGCTGACCCGCTGACAGTGCGGCACTCCCTCAGTGCTGACCCGCTGACAGTGCGGCACTCCTCCAATTTCTTGTAATTAGAGAAAGGGAATGTCAATGAAGATACAAATGGTTAAGAAGGTGTTAAAAGTGTCCCCTGAGCGATCAAAATGTGTGAATGGCAGAACAGAGGTACAGTTGGTTAAGGGACTGCCTGTGGAACGTGGCTATTGCCCTGAAAGGGGAGAGGGGAACAGAATGGAGAGTGGGAATTCCCTTTGTCCTATTACAACTTCCACCCCTCCTCTCCCTCATCATATGAATCTCTGCAGATTTTCATAGCTCTGATGAAGGGCACCCAGGCTCGAAACATTGGCTCTATTCTCTCTCCACAAACGCTGTCAGACCTGACATTTTCCAGCATTTTCTGTTTTTGTTTTAGATTCCAGCACCTGCAGTATTTTGTTTTTATCTCCTGTGAGGAACCATCGTCACCAATCACCTTTCATTCATCACAAGGTCAGAAGTGGGATTGTTCACTGATGGTTTTATTCTCCTATGGAATATGGACATTGCTGGAAAGGCCAGCATTTTTACCCATCCTTAATTGCTCTTGAGGTGAATGCTTGCCAATATTGTTATCAATATTGACAAGAGTTACCAATATGCCGTGGGCCTGGAGTCACATGTAGGCCAGTTCCGATAAGGACAGCAGATTTCCTTCCCTAAAGGACTTAAATGAACCAGATGTGTTTTTGGAAGAATTGATGATAATTCATGGTTGCTATTACTGAGAATTACTTTGTACTTCAGATTTTATTAATTGAATTTAAATCCACCATACTCAGACTTGGGCTAATAGCCAGCAAGTAACATTCATGCCACACAAGTGCCAGGCAATGAACAGTCCAACAAAAGAAAATCAAACCAGCAGCCCTTACCTTTCAGTGACATTCCCTGCAGTGAACCCTCACTTTCAACAACCCCAGAGTCACCATTGACCAGAAACTGAACTGGGCTAGCCATATAAACACTGTGGTTATACGAGCAGGTCAGAGGCTGAAAGTACTGCAGCAGTTAGCTCTATTCCTAACTCTTCAAAGCCTGTTGACAAGGAACAAGCCAGGAGTGTAATGAAAAGCTCTCCCCTTACCTGGATGAGTGCAGTTGCAACAGTAAAGCTGACATCATCCCGGACAAAGTAGCCCATTTGATTGGCACCCCATTCATCACCACCACCAGTGAGCATTAACAGCAGTGCGTGCCAACTAAAGATGCACTGCAGGATCTAACCAAGTCTCCTTCAACAGCATCTTCCAAACCTGTAACCTTTACTACCTGGGGGAGGAGATGCATGGGACACCGCCATCTTTAACTCATCCTCCGAGTCTCACACAGTACTGATTTGGAAATATATCACCATTCCCCCACTGGTTCTACGTCAAAAGCCTGGAACTTCCCTCCCTAGCAGCAAAGTGGGTTTACCTACATCCCATGGTCCGTAATGGTTCAAAGCATTGGCTCATCTCATTTTCTCAAGAACAATTAAGAATGGATAATAAATGTTTGATGTGGATGTGCTGGCGTTGGACTGGGGTAAACACAGTAAAAAGTCTGACAACACCAGGTTTTAGTCCAACCGATTTATTTGATAGTAAACTCACAAGCTTTCGAGGGGACTGCCTCTTCATCAGGTGAATGGAGAGTTCTGGCCTCGGACAGAGCATATAAAGCACAGACAGTTTAGAGATTACTGATTAGAATGCGAATCTTTACACCTAACCTGCTGTTCAAGTCTTAAAGTGGCCGACGTGTGTGGAAGGAGCACTGATCACAGGTTAAAGAGATGTGTATTGTCTCCAGACAGCACAGTGAGTGAGGTTTTGCAAACCCAGGCAAGTCACGGGGGTTACCTGGGTTTGCAAAACCTCACTCACTGTGCTGTCTGGAGACAATACACATCTCTTTAACCTGTGATCAGTGCTCCTTCCACACACGTTGTCGGCCACTTTAAGACTTGAACAGCAGGTTAGGTGTAAAGATTCACATTCTAATCAGTAATCTCTAAACTGTCTGTGCTTTATATGCTCTGTCCGAGGCCAGAACTCTCCCATTCACCTGACGAAGAGGCAGTCCCCTCGAAAGCTTGTGAGTTTACTATCAAATAAATCGGTTGGACTAAAACCTGGTGTTGTCAGACTTTTTACTAATAAATGTTTGCCAAGTTAACAAAGCCCACATCAGAAACTTTGAATATATACAAATCAATAAGTCTCCCTTTATGTCATTGGTTTACAAGTACGGTAGCATAATGCTAATGTTACTGGGCTAGTATTCCAGAGGCACGCAGTAATGTCCTGGAGACAGGAGCTCAAATTTCAGCATGAGGATGAGCTCATTTAATTTAGTTAACTACATATCTGCATAAATGTAACATGAATAATGCTGACCACAAAATTACTGCATTGTTAAATGAGGAATGGTAGAGAACTCTGGATCAGTACTCGTTGGAGTTTAGAAGGATCAGGGGGATCTTATTGAAACTTACTGGATACTGTGAGGCCTGCATAGGCTGGATGTGGAGAGGATGTTTCCACTAGTAGGAAAAACTAGAACCAGAGGGCACAACCTCAGGCTAAAGGGACGTTCCTTTAAAATAGAGAACAAAGAAAATTACAGCACAGGAACAGCTCTTCAGCCCTCCAAACCTGCACCAACCATGCTGTTAGACCTAACTAAAACCCCCTAGCCTTCCAGGGACCGTACTGCTCTATTCCCATCCTATTCATGTTGTCAACTTGCCCCTTAAAAGTCACGACTGGCTCCGCTTCCACTACCTCCCCCAGCAACAAATTCCAGGCATCAACTACTCTCTGTGTAAAAAATCCGCCTCGTACATCTCCTTTAACCTTGCCCCTCACACCTTAAACCTATGTCCCCCAGTAATTGACTCTTCCGCCCTGGGAAAAAGCTTCTGACTATCCACTCTGTCCATGTCTCTCATAATCTTGAAGGCTTCTATTAGGTTGCCCCTCAACATCCATCGCTCCAGTGAGAACAAACCAAGTTTCTCCAATCTCTCCTCATAGCTAATGCCCTCCATGCCAAGCAACATCCTGGTAAATCTTTTCAGTACCCTCTCCAAAGCTCCACATCCTTCTGGTAGTGTGACGACCTGAATTGAACACTATATTCCAACTGCAGCCTAAGGTTCTATAAAGCTGCAACATGACTTGCCAATTTTTAAATTCAGTGTCCCAGCCAATGAAGGCAAGCATGCTGTACGCCTTCTTGACTATCTTCTCCACCTGCATTGCCACTTTCAGTGACCTGTGTACCTGTACATCCAGATCTCTTTGCCTATCAATACTCTTAAGGGTTCTGCCATTTACTGTATATTTCCTATCTGCACTAGACCTTCCAAAACGCATTACCTCACATTTGTCTGAATTAAACTCCATCTGCCATCTCTCCGATCAAGTCCCCAACTGATCTATATCCTGCTGTATCTTCTGATTGTCCTCATTGCTATCCGCAAATACACCAACTTTTGTGTCATCTGCAAACTTACTAATCAATCCAGTTATATTTTCCTCCAAATCATTTATATATATTACAAACAGAAAAGGTCCCAGCACTGATCCCTGAGGAACACCACTTGTCACAGCCCTCCATTCAGAAATGCACCCTTCCACTGCTACTCTGTCTTCTATGACTGCGCCAGTTTTGTATCCACCTTGCCAGCTCACCTGATCCCATGCGACTTCACCTTCTGCACCAGTCTGCCATCAGGGACCTTGTCAAAGGCCTTACTGAAGTCCATGTAGACAACATCCACTGCCCTACCCTCATCAATCATTTTTGTCACTTCCTCGAAAAACTTGATCAAGGTCGTGAGACACGACCTTCCCATCACAAAACCACGTTGCCTCTTACTTCTAAGTGGGAATAAATCCTGTCTCAAAGAATCCTCTCCAATAATTTCCCTACCAATGATGTAAGGCTCACCGGCCTGTAATTTCCTGGATTATTCTTGCTACCCTTCTTAAACAAAGGAATAATATTGGCTCTTCTCCAATCCGCTGGGACCTCCCCTTTAGCCAGCGAGGATACAAAGATTTCTCTCAAGGCCCCAGCAATTTCCTCCCTTGCCTCTCTCAGTATTCTGGAGTATATCCCATTAGGCTCTGGGGACTTGTCTACCTTAATGTCTCTCAAGAACCCCAATACCTTCTCCTTTTCGATCTCAACATGACTCAAACTATCTACACATCCTTTCCCAGACTCATTATCCACAAAGTCCTTCTCTTTGGTGAATACAGACACAAAGTACTCATTTAATACCTTGCCCATTTCCTCTAGCTCTACGCATAATTTCCTCCCTCATCTTTGAGTGGGCCAATCCTCTCCCTGGCTACCCTCTTGCTCTTTATATGTGTATAAAAAGCCTTGGGATTTTCCTTAATCCTGCTGGCCAATGCTTTTTCATGACCCCTTTTAGCCCTTCTTACCCCTTGCTTAAGTTTCTTTCTACTTTCAGGGATTCCACACTTGCATCGTGTTTCCAGCCTTCTAGTTTTGACAAATGCTTGCTTTTTCTCTGACTAGGCTCACAATATCTCTCGTTATCCAAGGTTCCCAAAACTTGCCACACTTACCCTTCACCCTTACAGGAATGTGCTGGTCCTGAATTCCTATCAACTTGCACTTGAAAACCTCCCACACGCCAGATGTTAATTTGCCCTCAAAGTAATCTACTTTCTTCAGTTCCTGCCTAATATTGTTGCAATTAGCCTTCCCCCAATTTAGCACCTTCGCTTGAGGAGAACACTTATCTTTATCCATCAGTACCTTAAAGCTTACTGAATTGTGGTCACTGTTCCTGAACTGCTCCCCAACTGAAACATCGACCACATGGCCGAGCTCATTCCCCAATACCAGGAGCAGTATGGCCCCTTCCCTAGTTGGATTATCTACATACTGTTTCAGGAAGCCCTCCTGGATGCTCCTTACAAACTCCACCCCATCCACACCCCTAGCACTGTGAGTCCCAGTCAATATCGGGAAAATTAAAATCTCTCACCACAACAACCCTGTTACTTTTATACCTTGCCAAAATCTGCCTACATATCTGTTCCTCAATCTCCCACTGGCAGTAGGGTGGCCTATAGTAAACCCCCAACATTGTGACTACACCATTCCTATTCCTGAGCTCTACCCATATTGCCTCGCTGTATGAGCCCTCCGAGATGTCCTCCTGGAGTACAGCTGTGATATTCTCCTTAACCAGTAGTGCCACTCTCCACCCCTTTTATATCCCCTTCTATCCTGCCTGAAACATCTGTCTCCTGGAATGTTAAGCTGCCAATTCTGACCTTCCCTTAACCAAGTCTAAGTAATGGCAACAACATTATAGTTCTTAGTACAAATCCAAGCTCTAAATTCATCTGCCTTACCTGTTACACTTCTCACATTGAAACAAATGTACTTCAGTCCACCAGAGCCTCTCTGATTTGCAATCTCACCTTGCTTGTTGTTTCTCTGAGTCTTAGTGGCCATACTCTCTGGTTCCCCTTCAGCTAATTCACCTTTGCTTCAGTTCCCATTCCCTTGCCAAACTAGTTTAAATCCTCCCGTGTGATACTAGCAAACCTCCCAGTCAGAATATTTGTGTCCTTCGAGTTTAGATGCAACCCGTTCTTCTTGTACAGATCCCATCTGCCCCGGAAGAACCCCAATGGTCTAGATATCTGAAACCCTCCCTCCTACACCAGCTGTTTAGCCACATGTTGAGCTGCGCTACCTTCCTATCCCTAGCCTCACTGGCACGTGGCACAGGGAGTAATCCTGAGATTACAACCCAGAGGTCCTGTTTTTTAACTTTCTACCTCACTCCCTAACTGCTGCTGCAGAACCTCATCACTCTTCCTGCCTATGTCGCTAGTACCAATATGTACCACGACCTCTGGCTGTTCATCCTTTCCCTTCAGAATGCTGTCTGTCCATTCAGAGACATCCTGGACATTAGCACCAGGCAGGCAACATATCATCCTGGAGTCTCTTTCACCCCCACAGAAACGCCTATCTGTACCCCTAACTATATAGTCCCCTATAACTATTGGTTTAGTCCTCTTCGTCCCTCCCTATTTAACAACGGAGCCAACTGTGGTGCCACTGCTTTTGCTGTTGGTATCCCCTGATAGCCCATCTCCCTCAAGAGTATCCAAAACAGTATACATGTTAGAAAGGGGGATGACCAGAGGGGATTCATGCAGTGACTGCCTGCTCCTTCTCGCAGTCATCCACCTATCTGCCTGCACCTTCGGTATGACCACGTCTCTAAAGCCCCTAGCTGTGATGCTTTCCGCCTCCTTCGTGCTCCTAAGTGCATCCAACTTCTGCTCCAACCTATCCATGCGTTCTGTAAGGAGCTGCAATGGAATCGTCTGAGACGCTGGAAGTGACATGGATCTCCCACATCTCACAAGTGCAGCATTTAACCCCACAATAGAGATGAGGGGGAATCTCTTCAGCCAGAGATGGTGAATCTGTGGAAGTCTTTGCTGCAGAAGGCTGTGGAGGCCAGGTCATTGAGTGTCTTTAAGACAGAGATAGACAGGTTCTTGATTAATAAGGGGATCAGGGGTTATAGGGAAAAGGCAGGAAAATGGGGATGAAAAAAATATCAGCGATGATTGAATGGCGCAGCAGACTCGATGCGCTGAGTGGCCTAATCCTGCTCCTATGTTCTATAGTCTTACAGTCATAAGTTGCAAAAACCCATTTGGTTAACAAATGTCCTTTCGAGAAGGGAAACGGCTGTGTTTACCCATTCTGGACAAGACGTGACTCCAGCCCTACAGCACTGGTGCTGATTCTCAATTGCCAACAATTATATCAAAAGAATAATCCAAGAAACTATAACTCACGGAGATTTAACGCAGCAGCCCATCATCAACACCTTCTAGGGCAAGTAAGAAGGAGCAAGAAGTGTCAATACTACTCACATCCCAAGAATGAATAAAATATTGTACATGAGAAATGTGAGACAGCAAATAACTAATCATCTGTTAGAACATTTTATCTAACACGCTCCTAAAATAATTACTTATGATTGGTTAGTTTCAGAGTTGACAGCTTTCTACTTGGAAAACAGGAATACCAAACAGGACATTGGATGGTGTGAAAGGGGTCATTAAAACCAATCTCAATCTCATTCCTTTGTCATCCCACTGCACTATCAATCCCAAATCCAGCCCAGACTCTGAATCCAACTGTAGATGACAGAAGAATTAACTCAGATCAAGAATTCTAACTTCCATTCCTGGGCTGTGAAGGTCATATTAGGCAATATCAAGTCCAAAACACCCCATCTCTCAACATGGGATCGGTCCCTCATTTCATTTAAAGTTTTTAAAAAATTTTTAAAGTTTAAAGTTTATTTCTTAGTCACAAAGATGATTAAAAATTTTTAGTGAGAAATGCGAAAGAAGAACATTCACTGAATTGAAAATGATCCCATAAAAAAATGCTGGAAAAACTTGGCAGTTCTGGCAGCTTCTGTGGAGAGATACAGCGTTAACATTTCAGCTTGATCATCCTTCATTTGATTTGGGCACTAGTTTTGTTTCTTTACCATTTTCCCATTACTCAATAGCACTCGCGTGGGTTGTTGCTTCATAGAATCTTTTGTTATTTCATTTCCCCTGCCTCCCACCCTCATCATACAGCTTTGCCTGCATTCTTCTGCCCTCCATCTCACTTTCACTGCCTTATAAACTCTTACGTTGCTGCAGTTCTTTATTTCTGATGGAAGATTGCTTAACTCTATTGCTTTCTCCACAGACACTGTCTGACCTGCTGTGCATTCCCAGTTTATGATCTTACCTCAAGGTTTCCAGAATCTGCAATATGTTGCTTTTGTAAAAGTTATTTAAAACTTGGGTCTTTGGTCTATTCTAACAAGATGCACCTTATTGTCTGACTTTAGCAGCGCATCTTTGACTAACATAATGAAAATAAGAGTGCTGAAGGTGCTTCAGAATGAGAGGTGATTTGCAACATGTTCTCCATGGGTCAGTTTTAGGGTCCATCATAGAACAGAATAGAATCCATTCAGTCCACGTCTGCACTGACTTCTTGGCACAGTATCTTATCCCTGTAACCCCATTGTGCTTAATTTTTATAAATGACCTAGACTCAAGCTCGGGGAATATCACTCATCAGTAAGTTTACATTTGGCAATACAATTGATAGTGATGAGGATAGTTCTAGATTTCAGGATGAAGATAGTGAAATCGACAGAAGCGTGACAGGCATATGTGCAGTGACACTTCGGGGGAGGAAGTATGGAAAGTATGGAAAGGTAGTTTACTATAAATGGCAGAATTTTGAAAGTTGTCACTAAACAGAGACAGCTTGATATTTATACTGACAAAACCAAGTTTTTTAAAATGTGTCCTTTCACTGGATGTGGGCATCGCTGACATTAAGGCCAGTATTTATTGCCCATCCCTAGTTAGCCTTGAACTAAGTGGCTTGCTAGACCATTTCAGAGGATAGTTAAGAGTCAATCACATTGCTGTGGGTCTGGAGTCAGAAAATCTCACCCTAGATTTCAATTCTACATTTATTAATTGAATTTAAATTCCACCAGTTGCTATGATGGGTTTTGAACCAGTCTGTCCCCAGAACATTAGTTTGGGTTCTAGATCAGTGGCTCACTTCACAAACATCTCCAAGTTAAGGCAGTCCAAAAAAGCACATGGACTACTTAGGTTTATAAATAGAGGAATAGAATATAAAAACAAAGAGATTATTTTAAATGTTGTAAATCATTGTGGCTATCTCCGTTAGATTACTAAGGACAATTCTAAATATCATACTTCAGGAAAAAGATGTAAAGGCCTGAGCAAGGGGAGAGAGGAGATTAACCAGAATATTACCAAGGATGGGGGAACTTCAATAACGAGGAGAGGTTAGAAAAGTTCTGATTTTCTCCATGGAACAGATGTTAAAAGGTCACTCAATAAAACATTTCAAGATGCTGAAAGGATTTGATAGAGAAAATAGCTCTTCACTCTGGTGAGTAGATCAATAACCAAAGGTCATTGATTCAGAATCATTGGCAAGAGATCGAAAGAAAAGATGAGTAGAAATGTTTACACTCATATTGTCAGGATCTGCAATGTTCAACAAGAAAGGTTTGGTGGAAAATACTTCAATAGTTTTAAAAGGGAACCTGATAGATACTTGAGGATGAGGAATATGAAGTTAAACAAAAAGGCATGGAATTGAGCACAGCTTCTCTTTCAAAGAGCTAGCACTGGTATGATGGGCTGAATGGCTTTCTTTTGTGCTGTAAGTCTTCGTGGGAGGTGGGGGGGGGGGGGGGGGGGTGTGGAGGGAGGAACTCAAACAATTAAGGGAAAAGGCACAGAAAATTATTAGAACTAAAACCTGATAAGTCCCCAGACCCCAGTGGATTCCATCCACAGGATTTAAAAGAAGTGGCTGGTGAAATGGTAGACATATTGGTTTTCATTTTCCAAAATTGCTCAAATTCGGGAAAGATTCCACCAAATTGGAAAATAGGGAGACACAAAGTAAGAAACTACAGGCCAATTATCTTAACATCTATATTAAAATAGAAGATCACCAACATGGATTCCAAAAGGATAAACTTTGAGGCACTGATTGAAAGAGCAGAAAAGGGTAATGTTGTAGATATCATACGCCTAAATTTTCAAAATCTTTGTTCAGCCAACACAGATTCACGACATGCGGAGAGCCGGTGGGGGAGTCGGGACCAGCAAGGAGGGGTGGTTAGAGCCAGCAAGGGCAGTTGGGTCCAGCAGGAGGGGAAGTTAAAGGAATAGAATATTGGTTAAAAAAAGAAAGTGGAGATATAGGATTCAGATTATTAGGTTATTCAGATTGGAGGAATGTAGGAAGTGGTGTTTCACAAGGATCAGCGCTGGGTCCTGATATTCAGATTGTTAATGTAAATGAAGAACTTACCAACAAATTACTCAATATCAAAATTTACAGATGAGATAAATTGGCAAGGACAGCTCACACTAAAGAGGAATGCAAGCTAATACAAAAAGACATTAGAAAGTTACACATTGGGCAGTGAAGTGGCAAATTAGCTAAAATAGTTTAATGTGTTACACTTTGGTAGGAAATAAAAATATCAACACCACCTTGAAAATAAGAAACTGAATAAGGTAAAAACAACAAAGAAGTTTAGGGATCCAGGTGTAGGAATCATTAAAAGCAGCAAGACAGGTCAGCAAAGCAATTAAACTAACAAAGCTGTGTGATTTACTACAAATACATGCAATTCAAAAGTAATGGAACCAGGTTAAAGATGAGACAAATCCTGGTCAGAGCAAGATGGTCACGTACGGCCACTGGACTAATGATCCATCCATAGCCAAGGTTAATGCTCTGAGGACGAGGCTTCCAATCCCACCACAGCAGCTAGTGGAATTCAAACTGAATTAATAAGACCTGGAGTTGAAAGCTCCCTCAGTAACGTTGGCCAAGAAACTATCATCGATTGTTATAAAAAGCTTTCTGATTCACTAATTTCCTTCAGGGAAGGAAATGTGACATCCTTACCTCATCTGGCCTGTGTGTGACACCAGTAATGTGCTTGGCTCTTGAATGCCCTCTCCAATGGTCTAGTGAGTCACTCAGTTCAAGGACAATTCGGGATGGGCAATAAACGCTGGCCCAGCCAGCAACACCAACATCCATGAAAGAATAAAGTTTAATGCATTTAGCAAGTATTGTGAATAGTTCTGTTCTCCATATTGTAAAAAGAACATAAGCACCAACAGAAGTGTAAAAACTATTTACAAAGATGCTACCAGAATTGAGAAATCACAAATAAAACAGATGGGGTCTTTTCTCTTTAAAATACAAGATTTAGAGAGACCATTAAACACAAGAATCCAAAAGGTAAATGAGGAGACATTTCTTCACTCAGAATAGTTGCTACATGGAACCTGAGACAAATAGCTTGCGTTTCCAGAGAGTACAAGAGAAATGGGATCAAAAGCAAGTCAAATGGCTGAGATCAGATATATGGCATGGAATGATCACAAGGTAGATATTGTGTGGACAGTTGGTGCAAATGTTCTGTTTCGCTGTTATATCGTCTATGTAATTGTTTGGAAATGGCTGTGCTGTTATTTACAGCATTGCTTTGCTGCATCAGCACCTTGCCCTTTTTTCATTCAATCTCTCACCTATCACCATAACACCTTTTGTTTTGTTTACTTTCCTTTCTTCCTCCCTTTTCCTGCTTAAAATTTTTACATCCCTAACATTTCCCAGGTCTGATGAAAGATCATCAGGCTGATGTTAACTGTTTCTTCCCTCCACAGAAGACTAAGTTTAAAGTTTATTTATTATTGTCACAAGTAAGGCTTATATTAACACTGCAATGAAGTTACTGTGAAAATCCCCGCGTTGCCACACTCTGGCGCCTGTTTGTCTACACTGAGGGAGAACTTAGCATGGCCAATGCACCTAACCAGCACATCTTTGGAGTGTGGGGGGAAACCGGAACACCTGGAGGAAACCCACGCAAACAAGGAGAGAATGTGCAAACTTCACACAGACAGTGACCCAAGCTGCAATCGAACCCAGGTCCCTGACATTGTGAGGCAGCAGTGCTAACCACTGTGCAACCGTGCTACTGGGAATCGAACCCAGATCCCTGGCACTGTGAGGCAGCAATGCTAACCACTGTGCCACCGTGCCCCTCCGGGTCCCCAGTGCTGTGAGGTAGCAGTGCTGATCACTGTGACACCGTGCCCCTCCGGGTCTCTGGCACTGTGAGGCAGGAGTGCTAACCACTGTGCCACCCCAGGTCCCTGGTGCTGTGAAACAGCAGTGCTAACCACTGTGTAGCCCTGGGTCCCTGGCGCTGTGAGGCAGCAGTGCTAACCACTGTGCAGCCCTGGGTCCCTGGCGCTGACAGGCAGCACTGCTAACCACTGTGCCGCCCTGGATTGCTGGCATTGTGAGGCAGCAGTGCTAACCATTGTGCCACCCTGCCGTCCCAGGTCCCTGGCGCTGTAAGGTAGCAGTGCTAACCCCTGTGCCACCAGTCAGTCCTGGGTCCCTAACACCATGAGGCTGTTGTACTAACCACTGTGCCACCGTGCTGCTCCAGATCCCTGGCGCTGAGAGGCAGCAATGCTATCCACTGTGCCGCCCTAGGTCTCTGGCGCTGAGGCAGCAATGCTAATCACTGTGCCACCGTGCTGCTGGGAATCAAACCCGAGTCCCTGGCACTGTGAGGCAACAGTGCTAACCCACTGTGCCCCCCAGGGTCCCTGACACTGTGAGGGAGCAGAGCTAACTGCTGTGCCACCACGCTGCTCCGGATCCCTGGCGCTGTGAGGCAGCAGTGCTATCCACTGTGCCACCATGCTGCCCCAGGCCCCTGACACTGTGAGGGCAGCAGTGCAGTCCACTGTGCCATCCTGGGTCCCCAGCGAGTGAGGCAGCAGTGCTAACCACTGTGTCACTGTGCTGCCCCGGGTCCCAGGCACAATGAGGCAGCAGTGCTATGCCCTGTGCCACCGTGCTGCCCAGGTCCCTGGCACTGTGAGGCAGTGGTGCTAACTCCTGTGCCACCGTGCTGCCCCAGGTCCCTCGCGCCATGAGGCAGCAGTGCTAACCCCTGTGCCACCATGCCGCCCCAGAACCCTGGTGCTGTGAGGCAGTGGTATCACCAGTGTGCCACAGTGCAGCCCTGGGTCCTTGGTGCTGTGAGGCAGCAGTGCTAACCTCTATGCCACCGTGCAGGCCTGGGTCCTTGCTGGTGTGAGGCAGCAGTGCTAACCCCTGTGCCACCGTGCCATCACAGGTCCCTGGTGTTGTGAGGCAGCTGTACTAACCACTGTGCACCCTGCAGCCCCGGGTCCCTGGCGCTGTGAGGCAGCAATGCTAACCACTGTGTCACCATGCCATCCAAGCTTCTTGGCTTGGTTGAGTGTTTCCAACATTTCTTTGTTCTTTTCCATTTTTAGATCCAATTTCTGCATTTTCAGTATAATCCTTTTAGTAATTTGGTAATACAGACTGAGTATTGATAAACAAGTGTCTTTTCTCAGCAATATTTTCCTTCTGTTGTAATAGACAGATATACAACAAATAATCTTAACATGCACTGGACCACCAAGTTCTTGCTGTTGGAAAGTGAAGCAAAACATGAGATTATGTCATGGATTTCCATGTTCTACATATTAAAATTCTGAATTAATTGGCTCAGTGGTTGCATTGCAGTGCACATCATTCATGGTGGATGGTCTTTGATTCACCAATAAATAGCATTTGTACAAATTTCATTATACCTCTGTCCACACAGAAGGTAGGTGTTTTATAAGTGCTTCATTTGGCTGTATTATTTTACTTCATGTAATATTAAATCTTGGAAATATTGACACATTCTAGACAAACTATGGTATTTCTAACTCACATAGAATGTGCAGGAGGCCCTTCGGCCATCGAGTCCGCACCAACACACTAGAAACACTTGAACTCCCATCTAGTCCCATCTGCCAACATTTGGTCCATAGCCCTGAATGTTATGATGTGCCAAGTGCTCATCCAGGTACTTTATAAAGGATGTGAGGCAGCCCGCCTCTACCACCCTCCCAGGCAGCGCATTCCAGACCATCGCCACCCCCTGGGTAAAAAAATCTTGATGTGGGTATGCCGGCGTTGGACTGGCGTAAACACAGTAAAAAGTCTGACAACACCAGGTTTTAGTCCAACCTATTTATTTGATAATATTCTCACTAGCTTTCGAGGGGACAGCCTCTTCGTCAGGTGAATGGAGAGTTCTGGCCTCAGACAGAGCATATAAAGCACAGACAGTTTAGAGATTACTGATTAAAATGCGAATCCTTACACCTAACCTGCTGTTCAAGACCTGAAGTGGCTGACAATGTGAGTGGTAGGAGCACTGATCACAGTTTAAAGAGATGTGTATTGTCTCCAGACAGTACAGTAAGTGAGGTTTTGCAAACCCAGGTAAGTCACGGGGGTTACAGATAGTGCGACATGTCGCACTATCTGTAACCCCCGTGACTTACCTGGGTTTGCAAAACCTCACTTACTGTACTGTCTGGAGACAATACACATCTCTTTAAACTGTGATCAGTGCTCCTACCACTCACATTGTCAGCCACTTCAGGTCTTGAACAGCAGGTTAGGTGTAAGGATTCGCATTTTAATCAGTAATCTCTAAACTGTCTGTGCTTTATATGCTCTGTCTGAGGCCAGAACTCTCCATTCACCTGACGAAGAGGCTGTCCCCTCGAAAGCTAGTGAGAATATTATCAAATAAATAGGTTGGACTAAAACCTGGTGTTGTCAGACTTTTTACTAAAAAAATCTTCCCTCACATCCCCCAAAACCTCCCACCACTCACCCTGAACCCATGTCTCCTTAAGACTGATCCTTCAACTAAGGAGAACAGCTGCTCCCTATCCACTCTGTCAAACAACCTAAGCCTATCCAACCTCTCTTCGTAACTTAAATGTTCCATCCCAGGCAACATCCTGGTAGCATTTTTTAAAAATTCATTCAAAGGATGTGGGCTTCACTGGCTAGGACGGCATTTATTGTCCATCCCTAACTGCCCTTGAGAAAATGATGGTGAGCCACCTCTTGAACAACGACAGTCCATGTGGTGTTTGGGAGGGAGTTTCAGGATTTTGACATAGCAACAATTATAGAACAGCAATATATTTCCCACTTGTCAGCCCAAGCTTGGATATTGTCCAAGTCTTGCTGCGTTTGTTTGAACTCTTTAGTATGTGAGGACTTGCAAATGGTGCTGAACATTGTGTAATCATCAGAGAACATCCCCACTTCTGATCTTTGATGAAGGTCATTAACAAAGCAGCTGAAGATGGTTGGGCCTTAAACACCATCCTGTGGAACTCCTGAAGGGGCATCCTGGAATTGAGATGCCTCCAATCACAATCATCTTTCAACGCCAACCAGAGGAGCGTTTTCCCCAATTCTGATCAACTCCAGTTTGCTCAGGCTCCTTGGTGTCACGCTCGGTCAAGTCATTCACACTTCACCTCTGGTGTTCGGTTCTTTTGTCCATGTTTGAACCAAGGCTGTAATGAGGCCAAAAGAACGAAGGGGGATCGAACAGGACTAGAAAGGGTAGATGTAAGAATGATGTTCCCGAAGGTGGGGGCATTCAGAATCAGGAGTCACAGTCTGAGGACACAGGGTAACCTGTCTAGGACAGAGATGAAGACAGATTTCTTCACCCAGAGAGTGGTGAGCCTGTGGAATTCATTACCACAGAAGGTAGTTGAGGCCAAAACATTGTATGTTTTCAAGAAGCAGTTAGATATAGCACTTGAGGTGAAGGGATCAAAGCTTATGGGTGGAAGACAGGATCAGCCATGATCAAAATGAACGGCAGAGCAGGCTCAAAGGGCCAAATGGCCTCCTCCCGCTCTTATTTTCTACATCAGGAGCTGAGCGGCCCTGGTGGAACTCAAGCTAAGCATTAGAGCCAACATTTCAAGTCAGGGTGATCCTTTGTTACGGTTGAAATTTTCTAGCATTTTCTGTTTCTGTTTCAGATTCCGGCAGCCACAATATGTTGCCTTTATCAAACTAAGCATTGGCAGATTATTTCCAAGCAAGTGTCACGTGTTAGTACTGTTAATGACTATTTCCATCACATTGCTGATGATTGAGAGTAGATTGATGGTGCAATAATTGGCTGGATTGGTTTTGTCCTGCTTTTTGTGGACTGAACATGCCCAGGCAAATTTTCCCAGGTAGATGTCAGTGTTGTAAGCGTACTAGAACTGCTTGGCTAAGGGAGTGGCAAGGTCTGGATCATGTCTTCAGTACTATTGCTGGAGCGTTGTCAGGGCCCACAGCCTTTGCAGTGACGAGCACTCCCGCATTCGCTTGTGGCATGTTACTACCATTAACACATATCCAAGATAAATTTTAGTCAACAAGGAAGAGAACCCTGAACTTAGAAAAACTGGAATTCTCTGCAGACATAGACAGTTGGATCAGGATCCCATTGTAAAAAGAACATCTGGATTGTGTTAAGACATAAACTGAACTAAAAGGCCAGGAAAGAAAGCCAAATAATAAGTCAAAATCAGTCATTACTGATTTTGCTTTATGACAATTCATTAAATAGATTTCCTTTCTCTCTCTCTCACACACACACAGACACACTGCTTAAATGATAATAGGCTCTTTGCAAAATTACTTACTTTGTCCAATTTGGAGGGCAGTAAGTCAAGAAATTCTGTCCCTTCTTCCTTTAACAGGAGTTACATTCCAGCTCAGAAAGACCCACTTAAAAGTGAAACAAATATATAACTACAAACAATTTGGTAAATGGAAAGCATTTTAATTGTCGATATTTCAAATTTCAGACAGATTTATATTAAAGCTTCCACCTGAAGGGGAATTATTGCCTGGCTGAGGGAGTTTCCATCCTGTTCACAGCTGAAAGAAAATATATTATTTTTCTTCCAGCAACAAGGACACAGGAGGATAAAATCTCCCTTTGGTCAGTGAGCATTTGAGGAATTCAGAGAAAGTCTATTTGTATCATCACAGCAAGATCACAGTAGGGGCTGTTAAATTGTCCCTTGCTATTTGTCATGTGAGTAGTTGGCAACCGCCTTCATTTGAAGCTGAGTAACAGTTTGGAGTCTTGGTGCCTGCTCTAGAGATCAGCCTAGCAAAGGGAATGGCCCTGGCCAAAGGCTGAGAATAATCCTGTCTGTAGTGCAAGCTGTGCAGGTAGGTGTTCAATGTAAATGGAGTCAGGGTTTGTGTCTCAAGTTAGGGTTGATACAGTTAGAAGGATTCAGAGAGAAAACCACCAGAAGCCATTATAACACTTACAAGAATAACCTTCCCATCAAAAGCTGATGAGATGAAAGCTCTTAGCATTTACAGGTGAATGCCATGGATGATCAAACCAGGTATTGTTAATATGATAATGTCCTTTTACACAAATGGAGATAGATTTGAAACTTTGATGTTGCGTGGGATCTCTGGCAGATTGATATTCTTGACAGCTGAGACTGCACGAGCAGGGGCTGCAGAGAATCCAGCCTAGAATTACAAAAGAAATGTTACTCTTTAATGTCACAAAACAAAGAAATCCAAATTGCTTGTTGGTAATTAAGGCAACAAAAAAAATACATTCCTTTATAAATTTGTTCAAAAGTAAATGCTAAAAGCAAAAGCCTTCCAAAAGAGGTTGGATAAAGAGGAAGAGGATGACAGTAAATAGATGGTACATCTTCAATTAACAATAATGTCCTTCTTTGCAAAGACAGTAAATGTTGTTAATCCACGATCAACATCCTGGGGTTACCACTGATCAGAAACTGAACTGGACTAACCATGTAAATATTGTAGCGACAGGGCAGGTCAAAGGCTAGGAATCTTGCAGAGAGAAACTCATCCCTAACCCCTTTTCTACTTGCCTGGAAGGGTGCAGCTTCAACAACACTCAAGAAGTTCAACACCATCCAGGACAAAGCAGTCCACTTGATTGCTACCTCATCCACAAACATTCAGTCTTTCCACCGCTAACACAGTGGCAGCTGTGTCTATATCTACAAAATGCACAGCGGAAACTCTCAGAGGTTCCTCAGGCAGCACCTTACAAACCCATAACCGCTACCATCTCGAAAGGTAAAGGCAGCAGATATCTGGGAACACCACATCTGGAGGTTCTTCTCCAAGTCATTCACTATCCTGACTTGGAAAAATACTGACGTTCCTTCACTGTCACTGGGTCAAAATCATGGAATTCCCTCCCTAACAACACAGTGGGTGTACCTACACCACAGGGACTGCAGTGGCTCAAGAAGGCAGCTTATCACCACCTTCTCAAGAGGCAACTAGGGATGGGCAATAAATTCTGATCTAGCCAGCAACACACACAGCCCGTAAAGGAACTTTTAAAAAATTCTCTTAGATTTGGCCATTTCACCATAAGATCCTGCAAAAGATTACAAGTTCACAAATTTAGTAGCAAAGATCACTGACAAAATCAAAGAACACAGGACAAAGAAAATTACAGCACAGGAACAAGCCCTTTGGCCCTCCAAGCCTGCACCGATCAAGCTGCCTGACTTAACTAAGACCTACTACTCTTCCGGGCACCATATCCCTCTATTCCCATCCTATTCATGTACTTGTCAAGACACGCCTTATAAGTCCCTACTGTATCCACTTCCACTATTTCCCTCAGCAACGAGTTCCAGGCACTCACTACTCTCTGTGTAAAAAATCTGCCTCATACATCTCCTTTAAACCTTGCCCCTCGCACCTTAAACCAATGCCCCCTAGTAATTGGCTCTTCCACCCTGGGAAAAATCTTCTGACTATCCACTTTGTCCATGCCTCTCATAATCTTGTAGATTTCTGTCAGGTCTCCCCTCAACCTCTGTCGCTCCAGTGAGAACAAACTGAATTTCTCCAACCTCTTGTCATAGCTAATGCCCTCCATATCAGGCAACATCCTGGTAAATCTTTTCGGTACCCTCTCCAAAGCCTCCACATCCTTCTGGTAATGTGGCAACCAGAATTGAACACTATATTTCAAGTGCAGCCTAACCAAGGTTCTATAAAGATGCAACATGACTTGCCAATTTTTAAACTCAATACCCCGGCCGATGAAGGCAAGCGTGCTGTATGCCTTCTTGATTACCTTCTCCACCTGCATTGCCACCCTCAGTGACCTGTGTACCTGTACACCCAGATCCCTTTGCCTATCAATACTCTTAAGGGTTCTGCCATCTATTGTATATTCCTATCTGTATTAGATCTTCCTAAATGCATTACCTCACATTTGTCCGGATTAAACTCCATCTGCCATCTCTCCGCCCAAGTCTCCAACTGATCTATATCCTGCTGTAACCTCTGATGATCCTCATTGCTATCCACAAATCCACCAACCTTTGTGTCGTCCGCAAATTTACTAATCAATCCAGTTACATTTTCCTTCAAATCATTTATATATATATTAGAAACAGCAAAGATCCCAGCACTGATCCCTGAGGAACATGTCGGTGTTGGACTGGGGTAAGCACAGTAAGAAGTCTTACAACACCAGGTTAAAGTCCAACAAATTTATTTGGTAGCAAAAGCTACTAGCTTTTGGAGCGCTCGTTGCTCCTTCATCAGGTGAGTGGGATTTCAGTTCACAAACAGGGCAAAGAAGCCATTCCATACGGAGAAGCCCTCCGTATGCACAGGATCTGCTCTGATGAGGAGGATCACAACAGACACCTCCAGACGCTGAAGGATGCCCTCATAAGAACAGGATATGGCACTCGACTCATCAATCGACAGTTCCAACGTGCCACAGCGAAAAACCACACTGACCTCCTCAGAAGAAAACACGGGATACGGTGGACAAAGTACCCTTCATCATCCAGTACTTCCTTGGACTAGAAAAGCTACACCATCTCCTCTGGAGCCTTCAACATGTCATTGATGAAGACAAACATCTTGCCAAGGCTAATCCCACACCCCCACTTCTTTAAACAACCGCACAACCTCAAACAGACCATTGTCCGCAGCAAACTACCCAGCCTTCAG
Organism: Carcharhinus amblyrhynchos; assembly: GCF_965287045.1. NCBI lineage: Eukaryota > Metazoa > Chordata > Chondrichthyes > Carcharhiniformes > Carcharhinidae > Carcharhinus > Carcharhinus amblyrhynchos. Next base: position 17,186,026 of record NC_137351.1, on the reverse strand, counting down.
GAAAACAGTGACCACGACACCACATAACCCTGCCATAGCAACTTCTGCGAGACATGCATGATCATCGATACAGATGCCATCATCTCACGTGAGAATACCATCCACCAGGTACATGGTACATACACTTGCAATTCAGCCAACGTTGTCTACCTGATACACTGCAGGAAAGGATGTCCCAAGGCATGGTACACTAGGGAGACCGTGCAGACGTTACGACAACAGATGAATAAACATCACTCGACAATCAGCAAACAAGAGTGTTCTCTTCCTGTTGGGGAACACTTTAGCGGTCACGGGCATTCGGCCTCTAATCTTTGGTAAGCGTCCTCTGTGGTGGCTTTTATGACACACGACAGCATACAGTCGCTGAACAAAGATTGATAGCCAAATTCCACATGCATGAGGACGGCCTCAACTGGGATCTTGGGTTCATGTCACACTATCTCTAATCCCCATGACTTGCCTGAGCTTGCAAAATCTCACTAACTGTCCCGCCTGGAGACAATACACATTTCTTTAACCTGTGCTTAACCCTCTCTCCACTCAGACTGTCTCTACCTTTAAGACTTGATTACTGTAAAGACTCGCATTCCAACCATTATTTTGTAAATTGAGTTTGTGTCTTTATATGTCCTGTTTGTGAACTGAAATCCCACTCACCTGACGAAGGAGCGGTGAGTGCTCTGAAAGCTGGTGGCTTTTGCTACCAAATAAACTTGTTAGACTTTAACCTGGTTTTGTGAGATTTCTTTTTGTGTTTACCCCAGTCCAACGCTGGCATCTCCAAATCATGACCTCCCCTATAGCCAGTGAGGATACAAAGATTTCTCTCAAGGCCCCAGCAATTTCCTCCCTTGCCTCTCTCATAATTCGGGGGTATATCCCATTAGGCCCTGGGGACTTATCTATCTAATGTTTCTCAAGAACCCCAATACCTCCTCCTTTTTGATCTCAACATGACTCAAATTATCTACACATCCTTTCCCAGACTCATCATCCACCAAGTCCTTCTCTTTGGTGAATACCGTCACAAAATACTCATTTAATATCTCGCCCATTTCCTTTGGCTTCACGCATAGATTCCCTCCCTTGTTCTTGAGTGGGCCAATCCTCTCCCTGGCTACCCTCTTGCTCTTTATGTATGTATCTGATTCGTGATGTATATGATTTATATATGTATGTACGATTCATACTGATCACCTGATGGCACCAGAACAGAAAATGATATTGCATCACCAGGCCATCAATATATCAGACGATAAACAAAGTTTTCACTGGATTTAACAGTGCACCACCACTTCGGATCCAGCTCCTCAAATTGGACCCTTTGCTCCGAATGCAACTTTCCTTATTTCATTCAATACATTCGGGCACTTTCCCAACTGTTTCTCAGTGTATTGGAAAGAACGCGGTGCTGTGGTTGGAACTCACATCCAGGCTAATAAATAGTTAATCCAAAATCAAAATGGACACGAAACCAGGTTTATAACCACAATCTGAACGAGATTAGATTACTCCCTTATAATCACTTAAAGGGGACTTTTTTTGAGGTCTGAAGGCTGGTTTTATTGGGTTCTGTTCTGGGATTTGTTTTAGGGACAGACTGTCCTTGAATCTTGAAACATTTGAGCTGGCATGAAAATTGCTTGTCAGCATTCGAGGGTTCTCTAACTGCTGATTCTGCTACTCTACTAAACCAGTTAATCTAAACTATCAAAGCAGTTTATGATCCAAAATATAAAATTCATGGTTGTGACTTTAATTATATAATATAACAAACAGGTGAAACAGTCCATGTCATTACAGGTCACAAACCAATTCAAACACTCAACAAAAATAAATTATGGGCTGACGTCTCTCACTGATGCCCTAAACTACAAAACAGAGATGGATGCGGGTGTTAACCTTTACTATTAAGGGGTTTGTGTAATGGGGTCAAAAGTTTTACTGGGGTGTTGGTGAAGCCACACCCAGAGTACAGATACTGTATCTTAAATCCATTTGGCCAAAAACCAGACATTCTTAGAATGTGCCATGCATCAATTTTGGTGGTATATTTCTTTTAAATTTAACCAGATAACTCAACTGGGTGCAGCATTGGACATTAGGTAGAGCTGGACTAGTTACAAGCTTCACTACTTTTGCACCAGTCTTTTTCCACATTCCAAGTGGCTCTTGACTCCAACCAATCCAGCTTGGCCAAACCACCCAACCTGAAAATCTGACAAGATCCAAATTCCTACACAGCCTCATTCCTGTGATTTCTGGTTTGAGACACTGTGCCTGTTCTGTGGACAGTTTTAATCTTTGTACCTAACACTTGGCTTAGAGATTCACCAGACCAATTCCTGAGTTGAGGGAATTGTTTTATGAGGGGAAATTGAGTAGACTAGTCCAATGTTTCTTCCAGTTTAGAAAAACGAGAGCTGATTCTCAATGAAACATAAAAGTTTTAACAGCTTAACAGAATAGGGAAAATGTTTTCTCAGGAATCTAGAACACCGAAACACAGTCTCAGAATTAGTGATGGACCACTTAATAAGATGAGGGAAAATTTCTTCATTGAGACGATTGTGAATCTGGAATTCTCTAACCCAGAGAGTTGTGAATGTTCAGTCGTTAAGTTTATTAAAGTCAGAGACTATAGAATGAGAATTAAGGGATGTGAGATGTGGGAAGGCAAAGTTGAGGTAGATCAGCCATGTTGAACAGTGGAGAAGGCTCATAGGGCCAACTCCTGCATCTATTGTTCTGCTGGAGTATCTGGGGCTAGTATTGAGCAAGTAAGTGTTTACAAAGAAGTAACTTTTTAGGGAGAAAAGATTAACTGTGAGAGGGAAACACGTTGAGGCAAAAGCTGGGAAAGAAACGAGACTCACAATCTTCAAGAAAACAAGCGGAATCAGAGGGATCCTCAAGGCAAACAGATTGCAACATAAAACACTTGAGGAGGAGGTCAGTAACAGAGGCTGCAACAATTCTGGGATGTGGTGTGGTGAAAGGGAGGGGCCATGTAGATACCCCAAGTGGCTGTGTGAGACTCAAAACTGTAAATTACACAGGACTAAACCATCCAGTCCATTCACTGAGCAATCTGCTGCAAACAGCAACAATAGGAGGCAAACAGGGGTCCTATTAGATGGTCAGGAAATGAAATTCCCCAGAAACAAAAGCTTTCCTTTAGATGCATGCTCAGTATTTCTTACCTCAGACTTTTCCAGTTTAGTCTGTGCCTCAACCTGTGATACAATCTCAGTCATGTTAGTCTCCAGCACCATTCCTCCCATCACCACCTCCTGCAGAATGCAGTGAACCTGTACAAACAAGAGCGACACACTGTAATCTCAGGCAGGCTGTAATCTCAGACAGGTCACAGCCAGCAATACAAACAGATTCCAACCATTTAAAGAACAATTTAACACTTGATGGCCCGCTTCGTAAAATACTTTTAGATTCAAACTGCTGCATTTTTATAAAAGAAGATACGTCACTCTCTTCTGATCCAAATATCCATTCTTCAGGTTTCCATGCACACCAAACAGCAGGTATGGTTCAGTTTCACCATCTCCTCACCTCAACCTCACATTGAAATGAGATTGATCTGATCCATTTGAAATTGGAAGAGTGCAATTTCTGGGTCGACACAGAACAGCTGATCTGCCCTCACAACATGGAGGGAGACAAAGAAAAGACTATGCAAACCTTCCCAATACAAGTGTCTGTGACTGATCTTCACTCCCAGAAAGTTCTAAATATCTCTAAGATATCAGTATCAAATGACATAAGAATATGAGTTACCTGGACCCCTTATTCCAGGAGGCAGTCACACAGCTTAGATTAGCGTTAAGGTTGGTCAGTGGTCAGAGATAGGGAGATTCAACTGAGAGTCAGACAGGTCTGAAGAACCAGCAAGGAGTGATAGAGGAGCCTCAACCCTGACTTTGACTAACAGGTACAAGGTACTGACTATCTGTGTGGATGAGAACAAGGGTTGCAGGATGGAGAGGCAAACAGGCCATAACACCATGGTGAAGGAATGTGGTAGTGACTGACTACCATATAATCAGGCATTGTTCTCCACAGCCACAATCCCAGGAGTTCTGAAAGTTTATTGACTGCCTGGTGTCAGGATTCAAGACATTTCCCCAAAGCTGGACATGAACTTGGAGTGGGAGGAGTGGATCCAGTTATTGTGGTCCATGTAGGAGCCAAGGACATAGGTAGAACTAGGAATGATGTTCTGCTGAATAGAATTCAAAGCATTAGGATCCAAATCCAGAATGCAAAGCCTTGAAAGGTTTTATTGTCTGGATTGTTACCTGGGTCATTCACCAACTGGCATGGGTCAAGCAGATGAGGTAATTCAACATGTTGGTCAAAAGAGTCGTGTGGGAAGAGGAGGATTTGATTCATGGCCATTGGAACCAGCAGTGGAGAAAGAGGAAACTGTTCCATTCAAATGGGTTTCATTTAAACTGGGCTGTGATCGTATCCAGGCAAATCCTACAATTAGAGCTGTGGATAGGGCTTTAACTAAAAAAAGCTTGGTGAGGAGTCAGGCAGAGAGAGATTTGGAAAAGTTAAATAAAAAAGTTCAGAACAGAGTGGCAAAGGAAAGGGCAAGAGTTTAATGAGAATAGCACAACAGTAAATAGGGTTCATGAATAGAATAGTAAAAAAATTATTTAAACGCTCCTCAGCAAAATGCACAAACCATTTGTAGTAAGACAGATGCACTAGTAGCACAAACTGAGATAGGAGTTTCAATCGAATCGCTTTTTCAGAGACATGGTTATACAGTCAATGCCAGGAAATAATCCAGGGTACATAATATTTCACAAAGAAAGACAGAAAAAAAGCGTAGCGTGGTCCAAATAGCAAAAGATGACAGTAGTAAGAAACAATCTTCATTCAGAAAACCAAGAAGTCAGATCAGAATGGGGGTGAGATTAGAAATAACAAGAATGAGTAAACATTGCCCGGAGTTTAAAGACCTTTAACAGTAGTTACACCATTGGACAGAGCATTAAGCAAGAAATAATTGGAGCTCGAACAAAGGCAATGAAATTATCAGAGATTTCATATGGACAGAACATAAATAATTATTAAGGGTGGTCCAGAAGATGAGTTTGTAGAATTCTTTTGTGGTAGTTTCCTGGAACCATACATTGTGGAACCAACTCACACTAACAATATTTTTAATCTGGTATCATATATTGAGGCAGACCAAATTAATTTCATTGTAAAAGATCCTCTGTGGAAAAAGTGATCATAATAATTTGAATTTCATATTAAGTTTGAGAGTGATAAACTCCAGTCATAGAACCATAGGAAAGCTACAGCACAGAGAGAGGCCACTGCGTTTGCACCTATCAAAACAGAAGAAAAAAGAAACTAGCCACTTATTTCAATCCTAGTCTCCAGTGCATTGTCCATTTCAATCCCAGTCTCCAGTGCACCGCCCATAGTCCTGCAGGTCCCAGCTCCTCAGATTCAGAACCAGGTCCTTTTCAATGAGTTGAGTGTTCCAGCCTCACCCACCAGTGTACACAGTGAATTCCAGACACCCCCACACCCTCTGGGTGAAAAAGATTTTCCTCATGTCCCATCTAATCCTTCTACCAATCCCCTTCAATCTCTGCCCCTAGTAACTGACCCCTCAGCTAAGAGAAAACAAGTCTTTCCCGACTATCCTGTATAGCCTCCTCATCATTTGTACCAAGCAGGTCACCCATAAGCCTCCTCTGTCCTAAGGAAACAGCCCTAACCTCTCCAATCTCTCCTCATAGCTGCAATTTTCCAGGCCTGGCAACATTCTTGTAAATCTCTACACTCTCTACAGCAATCATGTTCTTCCTGTAATGTGGTGACTAGAATTGTGCACAAAACTCCAGCTGTGACCTTATCAGTATATACAGTTCCAGCTTTACATCCCTCCTTTTGTGTTCAATACCTTGCCCAATAAATAAGACATTCCATATGCTTAACCACCTAATCCAGCTTCAGAAGCCTGTGGTGGTGCACTCCAAAGTCTCTCACTTCCTCAGACCCTCTCATTCCCTTGCTTTGTTTGCCCTCCCAAATACGTTACCTCTCACTTCTCCGGCTTGAATTCCATTTGAAAATCTTCTGTCCATTTAATAGATCATTGATATCATTCTGGAGTTGACAGCTGTCCTCTTTACTATCAACTGCACAGCCAATTTCTGTCATCTGCAAATATCTCAACCAAACCTCCCACATTTAAATCCAAATCATTACAGCATTGGCTCCAACACTGAGCCCTGTGGAACACTACTGGAAACCATTTTCCATTCACAAAAACATCCATCGATCATTACTCAACAGTTTTCTTCAATAAAGTCATAATATTTCGGCAGGAGAGGTGAAGTGGTTAAGTTCATTGATTTGATTTGATTTATTATTGTCACATGTATTAACATGGTGAAAAGTATTGTTTCTTGCCCATTATACAGACAAAGCATACCATTCATAGAGAAGGAAACAAGAGAGTGCAGAATGTAATGTTACAATTATAGCCAGGGTGGAGAAAAAGATCAACTTAATGCAACTTAATGGGAAGTCCATTCAAAAGTCTGATGGCAGCAAGGAAGAAGTTGTTCTTGAGTCAGTTGGTACGTGACTTCAGACTTTGGTATCCTTTTCCCGACGGAAGAAAGTGGAAGAGAGAATGTCCGGCATGCGTGGGGTCCTTAATTATGCTGGCTGCTTTGCTGAGGCAGCGGGAAGTGTAGACAGAGTCAATAGATGGGAGACTGGTTTGCGTGATGGATTCGGCTACATTCACGACCTTCTGTAGTTTCTTACAGTCTTGGGCAGAGCAAAAGCCGTACCAAGCTGTGATACAACCAGAAAGAACGCTTTTCTACGGGGCATCTGTGAAAGTTGGTGGGAGTCATAGCCGACATGCCAAATTTCCTTAGTCTTCTGAGAAAGTAGAGGCGTGGTGGACTTTCTTAACTATAGCGTTGGCATGGGAGGACCAGGATAGGTTGTTGGTGATCTGGACACCTAAAAACTTGAAGCTCTCAACCCTTTCTACTTCGTCCCCCGTTGATGTAGACAAAGGCAGGTTCTCCTCTACGCTTCCTGAAGTCGATGACAATCTCCTTTGTTTTGTTGACACTGAGGGAGAGATTATTGTTGCTGCACCAGTTCACCAGATTTTCTATCTCATTCCTGTACTCTGCCTCGTCATTGTTTGAGATCCAACCCACTATGGTGGTGTCGTCAGCAAACTTGAAAACCAAGTTGGAGAGGAATTTGGTCACACAGTCATTGGTGTGTAAGGAGTATAGTAGAGGGCTGAGAACACAGCCTTGTGGGGCACTGGTGTTGAGGATAATCTTGGAGGAGGTATTGTTGCCTATCCTTATTGACTGTGGTCTGTGACTTATGAAGTTCAGGATCTAGTCACAGAGGGAAGAGCCAAGACCCAGGCCACGGAGTTTGGAGATGAGATTCATGGAAATAATGGAGTTGAAGGGTGAACTGTAGTCAATAAATAGGGGTTTGACATGGGTGTCTTTGTTATCTAGGTGTTCCAGGGTTGAGTGCAGGGCCGGGAAGATGGTGTCTGCTGTGGACCTGTTGCGGCGGTAGACAAACTGTAGTGAATCCAGGCGGTGTGGGAGGCTGAAATTGATTCGTGCCATGACTAACCTTTCAAAGCACTTCATAATGATGGATGTCAGAGGCACCGGACGATATCCATTAAGGCGCACTGCTTGGTTTTTCTTAGGTACCGGGATGATGGTCGTCTTCTTGAAGCAGATAAGTAGGGTTTAGGTAAATTCAAAAAATATACTAAAAATATGGTGAATCATAATGTTCAAAAAATATATATTTTAATTAAAACACAGCAAGAACGCTCCATTCATGTTTACTGGGGAATTTAAAGGTTAGTTTAGTTAAATGGCGGTTTCAATGCTGCAAAGACTGAGGATTGGGAGAGATTTAGAAACTAGCAAAGTTGATAAAATGGGGAAAAATAGAATGAGAGTCAACAATCAGAAATATAAACCAGATTGTATGAGTTTTTACAAGTACATAAGATGGAAAAAAAGTAGTTAAAGTAAATGTTGATGCCTCAAAAGCAGAAACTGTCATGGAATTGAGGAAATGCCAGAGACATTGAACAAATATTTTGTGTCTGTCTTCACAATAGAACACATAAATAACATACCAGAAAAAGAGGGGAATGTAAAGACTGACTGGGCTGAGGAACTTAAAGTGGTTACTATAAGCAGGGATGAAGCATTGGAGGATACTGAGGGACTAAAAGCTGAACAGTCCCCAGGAGCTGGAGGGCCACATCTTTCAGATTGGGATAGGGGAATGTGCAATGAGAATTGGGTGCCCTTGCACATCAGTTGCTGGAAGCAAGCATGCAAGTGCAGCAGCTGGTGAAGGAGACAAGTAACATGTTGGCTCTCATAGCGAGAAGATTCATGTACAGGAGCAGGGGTGTCTTGCTGCGTTTATACAGGACCTTGGTGAGGCCACACCTGGAATATCATGCTCAGTTTTGATCTTATCTGAGGAAGGATGTTTTTGCTATAGAGGGAGTGCAACAAAGGTTTACCAGGCTGATTCCTAGGTTGGCGGGACTGACGCATGAAGAGAGATTGAGCCAGACAGGGTGATATTCACTGGAGTTTAGAAGAATGAGAGGGGATCTCATAGAAACCAATAAAGTTCTTACAGGACTTGACATGGTAGATGCAGGAAGGATGCTCCTGATGGCGAGTGAGTCCAGAACCAAGGGTCACAGTCTAAGGATATGGGATAAACCATGTAGCAATGAGACAAGGAGAATTTTCTTCACCCAGAGAGTGTTGAGTCTGTGGAATTTGCAATCACAGAAAGCAGTTGAGACCATAAGAACATGAGAAATAGGAGCAGGAGTAGGCCATCTAGCCCTTCGAGCCTGCCCCGCCATTCAATAAGATCATGGCTGATCTGAAGTGGCTCAGTTCCACTTTCCCGCTTTCTCCCCATAACCCTTAATTCCCTTGCCTACCAAAAACCTATCTACCCGTGTCTTAAATATATTTAGTGAAGTAGCCTCCACCACTTCAACGGGCAGAGAATTCCAGAGATTCACCACCCTTTGAGTGAAGAAGTTCCTCCTCAACTCCGTTCTAAACTGCCCCCCTCTTATCTTGAGGCTGTGCCCTCTAGTCCAAAATATTGTTTGTTTTCAAGGAGCTAGATATAGCTTTTGGGGCCATAGGGATCAAAGGATATGGGGGGAAAGAAGGAACAGATTACTGAGTTAGAGGGACAGCCAACATCATAATGAATAGCGAAGCAGGCTAGGAGAGCCAAATGGCCTATTCCTGCTGCTGCTTTCTCTGTTTCTGTTTAAGTTTCTGAAAGTAGTAACTATAGAAATAATGGATGCATACAGTCTTCCAAAACTCCGCAGATTCTGTCATGATCTCAGCAGGTTGGAAATTAACAAACATAAATCTGTTTGAGAAAGGAGGGAGAGTGAATTAGAAGAACTAAAGGGCGGGTTATCTAACCTCAGTCATCGGGAAAATGCAAGAATTCATTCAGTACGTTTTAATATTTCAGAGTCAATCTGAATTTACAGAAGATAAAGAAGCTGTACAGCTTCATTTTCCAGACGTCGCTGGATTCCGGGGAAGTGCCAGAAGATTGGAAAACGGCTAATGTTACGCCGTTGTTTAAGAAGGGTGCCAGGCAAAAGGCGGGGAATTATAGGCAGGTTAGTTTAACGTCTGTGGTAGGTAAAATGTTAGAATCCGTCATTAAGGAGGAAATTGCGAGGCATCTTGAAGGGAATTGCTTGATAGGGCGGACGCAACACGGTTTCATTAAAGGGAAGTCGTGTCTGACAAATTTACTGGAGTTCTATGAGGATGTGTCTAGGGCAGTGGATAGAGGAGAGCCGGTGGATGTGGTCTTTCTGGATTTTCAGAAGGCGTTTGACAAGGTACCTCACAAGAGGTTATTGCAGAAGGTCAGGGGACATGGAGTTGGGGGTAGGGTGTTAGCGTGGATAGAGGATTGGTTGTCAAATAGGAGGCAGAGAGTGGGGGTCAATGGGTGCTATTCAGATTGGCGGTTGGTGACTAGTGGGGTGCCCCAGGGGTCGGTGCTGGGGCCTCAGCTATTTACCATTTATATAGATGATCTGGAGGAGGGAACCGAGTGCAGGGTGTCGAAATTTGCTGATGACACCAAGATTGGGGGAAAGGCAAATTGTGCGGAGGGTGTGGAGAGTCTGCAGAAGGATCTAGATAGGCTGGGCGAATGGGCCAGGAAATGGCAAATGGAATTTAATGTTGGCAAGTGTGAGGTGGTCCACTTTGGTAGGAAGAATGGTAGGAAGGACTATTACTTACGTAGCGAAAAACTGCAGCAGGCGACGGTGCAGAGGGACCTCGGGGTCCTTGTGCATGAGTCGCAAAAACCCAGCCTGCAGGTGCAGCAGGTGGTCAGGAAGGCGAATGGGATGCTGGCCTTCATAGCGAGGGGGATTGAATATAAAAGTAGGGAGGTCTTGCTGCAGCTGTATAGGGCATTGGTGAGGCCGCAGCTGGAGTACTGTGTGCAGTTTTGGGCGCCGCACCTGCGCAAGGATATTTTGGCCCTGGAGGGAGTGCAGAGGAGGTTTACTGGGCTGATACCGGAGTTGAGGGGATTGAGCTATGAGGAGAGGCTGAATAAACTAGGCTTGTACTCGTTAGAGTTTAGAAGAATGAGGGGAGATCTCATTGAGACGTATAAGATGATGAATGGGATGGATAGGATAGAGGTGGAGAGACTCTTCCCGCTCAAAAAAGACAGTAGGACTAGGGGGCACAGGCGGTTTAGAACGGAGTTGAGGAGGAACTTCTTCACTCAAAGGGTGGTGAGTCTCTGGAATTCTCTGCCTGTTGAAGTGGTGGAGGCTGCCTCGCTAAATATTTTTAAGAAGCGGGTTGATGGGTTCTTGATAAGAGAGGGGATTAAGGGTTATGGGGAGAGGGCGGGAAAGTGGAACTGAGCCACAACAGATCAGCCATGATCTTATTGAATGGCGGGGCAGGCTCGAAGGGCTAGATGGCCTACTCCTGCTCCTATTTCTTATGTTCTTCTCTGCTGTTTGGCCATTCACACCCTTTATTCTCTCTGTGGACTGCTATTAGCAGCCTTTCCCCTGGTTGCTGTGGCTGTGATTCATCTTTCATTTCCCCCCCCCTCCTCCTCCACCTCCTCCCCACTCCCCACCCCCCATCCCCCGCAGAATAAACATCTCCCACTTTCTATGCCTTTTAGCTTTGTCAAAGGGTCATCTGAACTCGAAACATCAGCTCTTTTCTCTCCTCACAGATGCTGCCAGGTCTGCTAAGATTTTCCAGCATTTTCTCTTCTGGTTCCAGATTCCAGCATTCACAGTAATTTGCTTTTTTTTTAGAAAAGGGAAATTATGTTTGATTTATTAGATTTTTGAGAATGTATCTAGTCGTATGGATCAAAGGAATCCAGTAGATTTGGCATACTTGAATTTCAAAAAGATATTTGATGAATTTCAGCACAAACGTTAGAACCCAAGATAAGGGCTTGGGGAGTTGTGAGTAATGTGGTTGTACGATTGGTTAACAGACAGGAAACAAAAGTGGGATAAACAGAGCATTTTCACATTGCAGGTTGTGTTGAATGGACAGCTGCTAGGTTCAATGCAGGGCTGCAACTATTTACAATCTGTACTAATGAGTGAGACAGCTTCATGTATTCAAGTTTACTCATGATAGAAAGTTAAATGGGAATATAAACTGTGAGAAGAAAACAAGGTTGCAAGAAGAGATATGTAGATTAAGTAAGTAGCTACACAGTGACAGATGAAACATAGAAGATAGGAGCAGGAGGAGGCCATTTGGCCCTTCAATCCTGCTCTGCCATTCATTACGATCATCATTGATCATCCAACTCAATAACCTAATCCTGCTTTTTCCCCATAACCTTTGAACCCATTCGCCCCAAGTGCTATATCCAGCTGCCTCTTGAATACATTCAATGTTTTGGCACCAACTACGTCCTGTGGTAATGAATTCCACAGGCTCATCACTCTTTGGGGGAAGAAATATCTCCTCACCTCCATCCTAAATGGTCTACCCCGAATCCTCAGACTGTGACCCCTGGTTCTGGACTCTCCCACTATCAGGAACATCCTTCCTGCATCTACCCTGTCTAGACCTGTTAAAATTCAGGACTAAAACAATCTTATTCACTTTAATAGAAAAGCAGATTTTTTAAAAAATGCAAAACTTGTAAATGTTGAAATTCAGAGAGACTGGTGTCAATTGCAAGAGGAATGAAATATAAAAAGAGGAGGCTTTATTACAGTAAAGCATTTGGAATTCTTCATGCAGTTTTGGTCTCCTTATTTAAAAAAAAATTGTTTTAGGAGTGTTAGGAAGCAGAGGTAGTTTTAAGTAATCTATGTTTGTATTGTTGGATGTTAGAAATAGGTATAGTGTGAGTCTGATTTAGTAAATCTGTGTTAGAAAAGGGCAAAATTCTAATTAGATTCATGATAAACAAAGATGTTTGCGTGTGCGGGGCTTTTAGTTTCATTTTAAACTGTGCCTCTGTTGTGCTTTGAGAATTTACAACATGAAAAGCAAACAAGACATTGGTCAAGAATGAGTTGTTGTTTAGCAACCAAGGGCCACATTTAGTGGAAAAGACACAGTGCTTAGTTTAATTGAACTCATTGCAGTTGGGGTTAGAAAGAGAATGAACAGCTCTTTTGTAAATGTTTGAAATAAGGCTGTAATGAGGTCAAGAACTGAGTGGCCCTGACAGAATTTGAACAGAATGTCAGTAAGCAAGGGGCTATTGTTGAGTCATCTCATAGCGAAGACTCCTTCCATCACTTCGCTGATATGCACTGATGGGGCACTAATTGGCTGGGTTGGATTCGTCCTGCTTTTTGTGAACAGAAAATCGCTGGGCAAATTTCCACATTGCCAGGTTGTAGCTATGTTGGAGCAACTTGGCTAAGGACACAGCAAGCACTGGAACAGAAGTCTTCAGTACTATTGTCAGAACTTTGTCAATGTCCTTCGCTTTGCAGTATGCTGTACCTTCAGCCGTTTCTTGAGATCAAGTAGAGTGAATCGAATTGGCTGAAAACTGACATCTGTGAAGCCGGGGACCTCAGGAGAAAATCAAGATGAATCATCCACTTGGCACTTCTGTCTGAAGATTGTACAAGTGAACTAAATGAACTTTGATTTTTGTTCACTCAGTGATCCTATGTTCCTATTTTAAGAATTTAGGTTGTTAACAGGACAGAGAATCTTGAATGTTACAACCTTGAAAGGTGTCCAAAAGGCAGTTGGTCAGAGGTTAGTTAACAGAATGCAAAGACAAATTTCAAAAACTACTTTCAATTGCAACAGTAGGATCAAGGATCAGGGGCATTAAGCAGTAAAAGGCGAATTTAGAACAGGTATAAGGAACTGATTCGCACATGAACTTGTCTCTACAGCACTGGAGGAAAATTCAAGACCCATTAAAAACGATTAAATTTTAGGGTCATTCTGGAAAATCTAATTTGGACCAAATGATCTTCCTCACCTGTAACTATCTTGCAAACCTGATTTATGCAATGCCTTGCAATGGAAATCTAACAGTCAATGAAAAATGTTGAAGTGCACCCAGAATAATGCCTGCAAACACAGCAGCCAATTGTGTCCAGTAAGATCCCATAAACAGCACTGCAATAACTAACCAGATAACCTCCTCCGACATTAAAGCAAAACACTGCAGATGCTGGAAAACAGAAACAGAAAAGTTCATCAATCCAGAAAGTTAACTGTTTCTCTCTCCAATGCATTTCAGCTTTTTCTGTTTTTCTTTCAAATAATCAACCCATTGTTACCTTGATTCACACTATCGGAGTCCATCACCATTCAATCAAAACAAGGACAACGACTAGAACACAACTGGGAGTAAAGGTTATGAACACTAAGTACAAATAGAGATAATTCCACATATTCAAAGATAAGAAAGCAGTTATCAGCGTTTTCTATTTCTTTGCAATGATAAACATGCATAAATCTGTGAAGTAACCATTCAACAGGATAATTGAAACTTTTTTTTGAATTCATGGAAACACAGAAAGCTTTGATCTTTTATTGCAATGTGCTGATGGGATTTGCAGATGAGTGTAAAGGTGCACTGAAGTGCTACGATACTGCTTCAACTTCACTGTGTGTCTGCCTCATCCCTTTCCATTGCTGTATCCCCCACAATTGTCATTTAGATAGCGCCTTTAGCTGTAAAATATCCCATGGTGCTTCACTAAGTCAAAACCATCAGGACTTCACTCAAGTACATAAGTGAAGTCTACTTGCAACACTAATAAAACAACTTTAAACTTAAGGCTTGTTTAGTTGCTCTACTGGTCAGAGTTCAATCTTTGCGAATTTGTAGAAACAAATTAAAGGACAAAGCATGTATTTATTTAGAGAAGATGCTTTTAATATAAATATTTCTTGGCAACATTTTGGAAAGAAACTATCTGAAGGAAATAGTCTCAATGAGATTGTCTTAGACTGCCCTGCTTAATCTCTAGGAACTGAAACAAATATGCAGTTTCCACAAACTTCACTTCTTCCCAAAGAAACAAAATCAAAATAAAACTTCAAAAAAATTCAACAACACTTAACGGAGTAAGGCACTCTACAGGAGTGCTGAACAGATTAAAATCCAACTCAGTATAACTTCAAATAACCAGACTAAGACCTATCTTATATTATAAATTCTTTACCTCACCTTATTTGGTGAAGTCAGCAATTAGTTCCAATACAATTAATTTATCAAAATCATACACTAGAGTACATCCTGAAAGGCTGGAAATCCTAAATCTCACGACAAATGGGCTATCTGTTTGTTATATCCAGCCAATGAGGTGAACTGAAGTCGAAACACAATACAAAACCTTGATATGAACCAGATAATTGCAAATTAGCTTCTTAATTTAAACAACGTTGATCTGTACAACGTTAAAACAAATAATATGTAATTTGTTTTATGGTAACAAAAAATAAATGTGTTACTTCATTTATTACATGACCCATTAAGGGTTTGTTATTAATACAACAGAATACAAACCATTTCTGCAAAATATCACTCAACACTGAGTCAAACTCTTTCCTTCTCTGGCTCACAACAACATACTTCAACTAAGCATGAGACACTTGACGAACATAAAACATAAGAACTAGGAACAGGCTATCTCAACCCCTCAGGCCTGCTCCACCATTCAATAAGATCATAGCTGATCTTTTTGTGGACTTAGCTCCATTTACCTGCTCGCTCATCATAACTCTTAATTCCTTTACTGTTCAAAAATTTATCTATCTTCGCCTGTCAATCAGTCTCAACTGCTTCACTTGGCAGGGAATGCCACAGATTCACAACCCTGTGTGAAGAAATTCCTCCTCAACTCAGTCCTAAATCGGCTTCCCCTTATTTTGAGGTCATGCCCCTAGCTCTAGTTTCACCTGCCAGTGGAAACAACTTCCCTGCTTCTATCTTGTCTATTCCCTTCATAATCTTATATGTTTTTAAAAGATCTCCCCTCATTCTTCTGAATTCCAATGAGTATAGCCTCATTCTACTTGGTCTTTTCTCATAAGCCAACTTCTCAACTCCAGAATCAACCTAGTGAATCTCCTCTGCACCCCCTCCAGTGCCAGTATATCCTTTCTCAAGTAAGGAGACCAAAACTATGCACAGTATTCCAGGTGTGGCCTCACCAGCACCTTATACAGCTGCAACATAATCTCGCTGTTTTTAAACTCTACCCCTCTAGCAATGAAGGACAAAATTCCATTTACCTTCTTAATTACCTGTTGCACCTGCAAACCAACTTTTTGAGATTCCTGCACAAGAACACCCAGGTCCCTCTGCACAGCAGCATGCTGCAATTTTTTAACATTTAAATAATAGTCCATTTTGCTGTTATTCCTACCAAAATAGATGACCTTTAGCCCCATTAGCTTGCCCAACATTACCTCTTTCATGATAATGATCGTGTCTAGGTCCTCACCTGCCATAGCCTTCCTGTCATCAATTTTTGGCATGTTATTTGTGTCTTCCACTGTGAAAACCGACACAAAATACTGTTCAATGCCTCAGCCATTTTCTCATTTCCAGTTATTACATCCCCCTTCTTGTCCTCTAAAGGACCAATGTTTACTTTTGCCACTCTTTTTCGTTTTATATATTTGTAGAAAATGTATAAATAATCAAGTATATGGTATCAATTTTATTAGTTCAAACACATTGATCAGAGTGGGCAAGTGGCTCTAATTCCTGTTCAGAACTGTTGAACAAAGAAAATTACAGCACAGGAGCAGGCCCTTCGGTCCTCCAAGCTGCACCGACCATGCTGCCTGACTTAACTAAAACCCTCTATCCTTCCGGGGATCATACTGCTCTATTCCTGTTCTATTCATGTATTTGTCAAGATGCCCCTTAAAAGTCACTATCATAGCTGCTTCCACTACCTCCCCCGGCAACGAGTACCAGGCACCCGCTACCCTCTGTGTAAAAAATCTGCCTTGTACACCTCCTTTAAACCTTGCCCCCCGCATCTTAAACCTCTGCCCCTAGTAATTGGCTCTTCCACCCTAGGAAAAAGCTTCTGACTATCCATCCTGTCCATGCCCCTCATAATCTTGTAGACTTCTATCAGGTCTATTGAAGCCTCCAAAGAACTGATGAAAATCAGGCCCTTTATATCCTATAAACAAAAACAGAAAATGTTAAGCCGGAAGCATTTGTGGAAAGAGAGTCAGCTGCGCTCAAAAGATTAACTCTATTTCTCTCCACAGGTGCTGCCAGACCTGCTGAGTATTTCCAAAGCTTGTTTTTATTTCCAATCACCAGAACCCACAGTATTTTTGCTTTTATTTTATTCCGTTAGCTGGTTTAGCAAAATCAAAGTTACATGTCACAGAGAAAATCCTCTGGATGTATCAGTCCCGAATTCATTGACAACATAAACAATTCCAAAATAACTGTAATGATCTCATGTGTAGAAAGTTCTCAAGTTTCACTGCTTCCCAAAGAAACAAATAAATAAAAGATTAAGTCCTATTTCTTTCATAGGATATGGGCATCACTGGCAAGGTCAGTATTTGTTGCCCATTCTTAATTGCCCTTGAAGTGAGTAGCTTGCTCAGCTATCACAGAGGACAGTTAAAAGTCAACCAGACTGCTGTGGGTCTGGAACCACATGTAGGCCAGATCAGGCAGATTTCCTTCAATGAAATAATAGTCAACAGATGGGTTTTTATGACAATCGATGATAGTTACTCGGTCCCTATTCCTGAGACTGGCTTTATATTCCAGATTTTATTAACTGAATTTAAATTCAACCAGCTGCCATGGTGGGATTTGAACCCTGTCCCCACAGTAGCTTACGGTGACATCATGGTGTCCCTGGTTAATATTGTTTGCAGCTTTGCTGCAGTAAACAGCTTTGACATACTTAACAAACAAAATTGCTGCTTAGTAGGAACTAAAATACAACTAGGTGGAATTTAATGAAGGGAACAAGAGGGCATGCCAGGAGCAGCGCCAGGTATGTAAAAATCAGATGTCAGCCTGGTGGATCTATTCTGCCATACAGCAGAAGCAGTCAGAGGTAGACAGAGTTAAGCAATTCCACAACCAACAGATTAGATCTAAGCTCTGCAGTCATGCCACATCCAGTTGTGAATGGTGGTGGACAATTAAACAACTTACTGGAGGAGAAGGCTCCACAAATATCCCCATCCTCAATGATAGGGGAGCCCAGCACATCAGTGCAAAAGACAAGGCTGAAGCATTTGCACCAATCTTCAGCCAGAAGTGTTGAGAAGATGATGCATCTCAGCCTCCACCAGAGGTCCCCCGTACCAATGTACTAGTCTTTTCCCAATTCAATTCACTCCACATAATATTAGCAAACAGCTGAAGGCATTGGATACTGCAAAGGCCACAGAATCCTGATAATATTCCAGTAATAGTGCTGAAGACTTGTGCTCCAGAACTTGCTGGCATCTACCTCACAATGTAGTTATGTTCAGTACGCAAAAAGCAGGATAAATCCAACCAGGCCAATTTCCACCCCATCAGTCTACTCTCGAAATTAGTAATGTGATGGAAGGGGTCATCAACAGTGCTATCAAGCAGCACTTACTTAGCAATAACCTGCTGACTGATGTGAGGTAATGCACTTTGGAAGATCTAATACAGATAGGAAATATACAGTAAATGGCAGAACCCTTAAGAGTATTGATAGGCAAAGGGGTCTGGGTGTACAGGTACACAGGTCACAAAGTGGCAATGCAGGTGGAGAAGGTAGTCAAGAAGGCATACAGCATGCTTGCCTTCATCGGCTGGGGCACTGAATTTAAAAATTGGCAAGTCATGTTGCAGCTTTATAGAACCTTAGTTAGGCTGCACTTGGAATATAGTGTTCAATTCAGGTCGCCACACTACCAGAAGGATGTGGAGGTTTTGGAAAGGGTGCAGAAAAGATTTACCAGGATGTTGCCTGTTATGGAGGGCATTAGCTATGAGGAGAGGTTGGAGAAACTTGGTTTGTTCTCATTGGAACGACAGAGGTTGAGGGGCACTTGATAGAAGTCTATAAGATTATGAGAGGCATGGACAGAGTGGATAGTCAGAAGCTTTTTCCTAGGGTGGAAGAGTCAATTACTTTGGGGGCACAGGTTTTACGGTGCATGGAGCAAGGTTTAAAGGAGATGTACAAGGCAAATTTTTTTTTTTACAGGGGGTGGTGGGTGCCTGGAACTCATTGCCGGGGTAGATAGTGGAAGCAGCTACAATAGTGATTTTTAAGGGTTATCTTGACAAATAAATGAATAGGATGGGAATAGAGAGATATGAACCCTGGAAGGGTGGGGGTTTTAGTTCAGTCAGGCAGCATGGTCGGTGCAGGCTTGGAGAGCCAAAGGGCCTGTTCCTGTGCTGTAATTTTCTTAGTTCTTTGTTTGATACTCAATTTGGTCTCCCCAGGATTACTCAGCTCCTGACCTCATTAGTCTAAACATGAACAAAGAACTAAACTCCAGAGGTGAGGTAAGAATGACTGTCCTTGACATCAAAGCCGCATTTGATAGTGTGTGACACCAGGGAGCCCTAGCAAAACTGGAGTCAATGGGAATCAGGGGGAAAAACTCACTGCTTTCAAGTCATACCTTGCATAAAGGAAGATGGTTGTGACTGGAGGCCAATCATCTCAGGTTCATGACATCACCGCAGCAGTCCCTCAGGGGAGTGTCTCAGGCCCAACCATTTTCAGCTGCTTCATCAATGACCTTCCTCCATCATAAGGTCAGATGCGAGGACTGCAATGTTCAGCATGATTCGTGATTCTTCAATACTAAGACGGCACAGTGGTTAGCACTGCTACCTTATAGTGCCAGGGACACGAGTTCAACTCTGGCCTCAGGTCACTGTCTGTGTCAAATTTTCACATTCTCCCTGTGTCAGCATGGATTTTCTCCCAAAGATGTGCAGGTTAAGTTGATTGGTCATGCTAAATTGCCCTTTGGGGGATTAGCTGGGGTACATACATGGGCTACTGGGCAGTACGGTAGCACAGTGGGTAGCACTGCTGCCTTACAGCACCAGGGACCCAGGTTCAATTCTGGCCTCGAGTCACTGTCTGTGTGAAGTTTGCAATTCTCCCTATGTATGAGTGGGTTTCCTTCGGATGCTCTGGTTTCCTCCCACAGTCCAAAGATGCGTGGGTTAGGTTGACTGGCCATGATAAATTGAACTTAGTATCAGGGGAATTAGAGAAGTAAATATATAGGGTTACGGGGATAGGGTCAGGGTGGGATTGTGGTCGGTGCAAACCCGAGGGGCCAAATGGCCTCCTTCTGCACTGTAGATATAATGATTCTACAAAACAAGGTTCTAAAGCAATCCATATCCAAATGCAGCAAGACCTGGATAATATCCAGGCTTGGACTGACAAGTGGCAAGTAACATTTGCACGACACAAGTGTCAGATAATGACAATCTCCAACAAGACATGCCTCTTGACATTCAATGGGACGACTATTGATGACTCCTCCACTAGGAACATCCTGGGGTTTACCATTGATCAGAAACTGAACTGGACTAGCCATATAAATACTGTGGCTATGAGCAGGTTAGAGGCTGCAAATCCTTCAGGGAGTAACTCATCTCCTGACTCCTCAAAGCTTGTCCACAACATACAAGGCACAAGTCAGGAGTGTGATGGAATACTCTCCAGTTGCCAGGATGAGTGCAGCTTCAACTACACTCAAGAAGCTCAACATTATCCACGACAAAGCAGCCTGCTTGATTGGCAACTCATCTACCACCTTCAACATTTACTCCCTCCACCACCAATAAACAGTGACAGCACCATTCTATAAGATACACTGCAGCAACTCAGCAAGGCTCCTCAAACAGCACCTTCCAAACCCATGACCTCTGCTACCTACATTTTGCCATTCCTTCAGTGTTGCTAGGCTGAATTCCTGGAACTCCCTTCCTAACAGCACAGGTGTACCTACACCACATTGACTGCAGTTGGTCCAGATGGTGGTTCACTACCATGTCTTCAAGGGTAATTAGGGATGGGCAGTAAATACCAGCAAAGCCCAAGGATGAATTTTTAAAATTGTTAAAAAGACAGTCTCCCAGCAACTACCATAACTGCTCCTTCAGATTCTTATAAAGTTTCAATGAAGTTACCCCTCATTCTTCTAAACTCAGAGGATTTAATAATTTATGTACACCTACAATTCTTCCAGATCTTTGCAATTGATCTTGCATCAGCTGAAACAGCTTTATCGTGTCTTGTGCAAAGGGAGGACATATGGAGCAACCACACAGGTTGCACATCTCTGATTTTCCATTGTCTAGTAAATACACACCAATTAAGCATGGGCATAAATACCAGCTGTGCCCACATCACAAGAATTAAAGTGCATTCAAATATTATAGCCCTCAGCCACACGACGAGAATAGCATGAAATCACAACCTCAAATTGAATAATCATCAGATACCATCACTGATGAATAAACCATTGCATTCCCAACCCTCTTGAAGGGATGCTTGTCCTGTTGCTATGTATGGACCTGTTTTCCAGTATGTGTGCTGTAACACTAACTTACTTTTCACTTTCTGTAAAAGGGAGTGCTTTGAAAAATCATGTTGTGAAACTGCACCACATTATTTCCTGGTTCTGGGAAGGCCCTGCATGATGGGTGCGAGACCTTGTACAACGGGTGGCTGGCCCTGACCACATACTCAGGGTTATTGAAGCAACTATTTGCAGTTAACTGGGCACGTTCACATTTTCTCACCCTCACGTGGCCAATGTGAAAATTTTGGACTGATTAAGGACTGGCTCAATAATAAACAGAATTTCAAATAAAGTTGATCTTTAAGAAGCAATTGCTGAGCAAGTGTGCAGCAACTTGGTAACAATTAATGACAGGGTGGGCGAGTGGGAGCGAGCGTGGGTGTGTTTACAGCATGGAAACAGGCTCTTCAGCCCAACTTGTTCATGCTGCTCAGTGTTTACCACTAAGCTGTCCCAATTGCCCACGTTTGGCCCATATCCCTCTGTACCCATCTTACCCATGTAACTATCTAAATGCTTTTTAAAAGATTAAATTGTACCTGCCTCTGGCAGCTCGTTCCAGGTACTCACACCTTCTGTGTGAAAAAATTACCCCTCTGGACCCTCTTGTATCTCCCCCCCTCATCTTAAAACTAAGCCCTCTGGTTTTAGACTCCCATACCTTTGGGAAAAATATTGACTAACTAGCTGATCTATGCCCCTCATTATTTTATAGGCCTCTATAAGATCACCCCAAAATCTCCTACACTCCAGGGAAAAAAGTTCCAGCCTCTCCTTATAACTCAAACCATCAAGTCCTGGTAGCATTCTAGTAAATCTTTTCTGCACTTTTCCTAGTTTAATAACATCCTTTCCGTAATAGGATGACCAGAACTGTACACAGTATTCCAACTGTGGCCTCACCAATGTCTTGTACAACTTCAACAAGACATCCCAACTCCAGAATTCAATGTTCTGACCAATGAAACCAAGCTTGTCAAATGCTGTCTTCACCACCACGTCCACCTGTGATTCCACTTTCAAGGAGCTATGAACCTGTACACCTAGATCTCTTCGTTCTGTAATTCTCCCCAAAGCCCTACCATTAACTGAGTAATCTCTCCCCTTGTTTCATCGACCAAAATGCATCACCTCGCATTTATTTAAATTAAACTCCATCTGACATTCGTTCAGCCCACTGGCCCAATTGGTCAAGATCCTGTTGCAATCCTAAGTAACCTTCTTCACTGTCCACTATGCCACCAATTTTGGTGTCATCTGCAAACTTACTAACCATGCCTCGTAAATGCTCATCCAAATCATGAATATAGATGACAAATAACAGTGAACCCAGCAGTGATCCCTGAGGCACACTGCTGGTTCCAGGCATACAAGTTTAAAGTTTATTTATTAATGTCACAAGCAGGCTTACATTAACACTGCAATGAAATTACTGTGAAAATCCCCTAGTCACCACACTCCGGCTCATGTTTGAGTACACTGAGGGAGAATTTAGCATGGCCAATGCACCTAACGCACATCTTTGGACAGTGGGAGGAAACTGGAACAGCTAGAAGGAACCCATGCAGAGACGGGGAGAACGTGCAAACTCCACATAGACAGTGACCCAAGCCAGGAATAGAACCCAAGTCCCTGGTGTTGTGAGGCAGCAGTGCTAATCACTGTGCCACCCGGGCAGATTCTCACTCACCCCCACACACTCAGCTCTCTATTTTACCATTTTGATTCTAAATGCTGGGCGGACTTGAAACTGGGAGTGTTTCAGGTCCGACTTTTAGACTCATTCTCAGACACTCTCGTACACATTCTGCCTGAAAAAATATCAGCAATTCTGGACGGCGCTGCACAAGCCTGTGGGCGGGGCTTAACACACCCGAAACCCTGCAGCTCCAATCGGAGCCTCTAACTGCACACGTGCAGAAAAGCAATGATAGAATGCAGCTCCCTGCCACAACCCTCCCGGGCCAAACAATGCCTCTCCCTGGCCCCCCACAGATATTGCCCCACCCCCTCAAAATTACTGATCTCCTTATCCCCCCACGCCCCCCGCCATCCGGGCCAATCACAGACCCATCCCTCCTCCTCCTCACTGATCTCAGGTAGAGTGGCAGCAGACCCACCTTCTCCCCCATCCCCACCCCACCGATATCAAGCAGAGAATCATCGGGCACTCGGCACTTACCTCCTCACTAACCCTCATTGATGGAACGTCCGAATCAGGCTTATGTACAGCATGTCTGTTTCCCATCAATTCCAGAAGGGCAAAAGTGGTGATAAAGATGGAAGTACCGGTAAAGTTGGGTGTGCAGCCCATTAAGTCAATCTAAATGCATACAAATGCATTTAAATGGCCGTCGTGCCCGTTTCGGGAACAGTCCCGATCGTGGCCATTTTTGGGCCTTGGTAAAGGGGGAACCGAAGCGGAGGCGGACACGGACTGCGCTGCTTGCCTGACTTTACCAAGTTCTCGTGCCTGAAAATGGGCATAACGCAATGCTAAAATCAGGCCCTCACTAGGTCTTTTCCCCAGGGTAGGAGAGTTCAGAACCAGAGGGCACAGGTTTAAGATGAGAGGGGAAAGATTTAAATTGGACCAGAGGGGCGTCTTCTTCACATAATTCGGCGGGGGATGACAGGGGACATATGGAATAAGCTGCTAGAGGAGCTGGTAGAGGCAGGTACAATTATAACATTTAAACAGGTACACGGATGGGAAAGGTTTTGAGGGATATGGGCCAAATGCAGGCAAATGGGACTACTTCAGTTTAGGAAACCTGGTCAGCATGGATGAGGTGGGCCGAAGGGACTGTTTTTTTTGTATCTATGACCTCAATTTTTACCCAAGCTCAGTACTCACCCCTTCCCCCACAGCCGGTCAGAGTACATTGGTGGTTGACAGGGTTGGGGTTGCCAACTGGAGTCAAGGCCGATTGGGGTCAGGCTGGGGCCAATGCCCAAATTTGTGGCAGTTGTTGCAGAGGCAAACACCTTTCCCTCCCCACCAGGCCTGTCCCAGTATTCACCACCTCTGACCAACCCGCTGCTATTGAAGTTCCCCTTTCTCCACGGTCCCAGCCAGCATTGATACTGAAAACTTACCTGGCAACTGACATCCAATCAAAGGCTGATTTCACCTTATATTGGCTAGTGATAAGAACATAATAAGAACATAAGAACAAAAGAAATAGGAGCAGGAGTAGGCCATCTAGCCCTTCAAGCCTGCCCCGCCATTCAATAAGATCATGGCTGATCTGAAGTGGATCAGTTCCACTTTCCTGCCTTCTCCCCATAACCCTTAATTCCCTTGTCTATCAGAAATCTATCTACCCATGGCTTAAATAGATTCAACGAGGTATCCTCCACCATTTCAATGGGTAGAGAATTACAGAGATTCATCACCCTTTGAGTGAAGAAGTTCCTCCTCAACTCTGTTCTAAACTGCACCCCCCCCTATTTTGAGGCTGTGCCCTCTAGTTCTGGTTTCCTTTCTAAGCGGAAAGAATCTCTCTACCTCTACCCTGTCTAGCAGCCAATGTATGCAGAAACCAGGCTGTGATTGGCTGAATAACCACTGAGCACTTTCTGAAACTCTTTCTGGGAAGTTTTGAAACTGAAGCATTTCCTACACTTGGAGAACGTAACACAACAATGAAACAGCCATCTGGCTGGGGCTTGGACAAGCCTGAACTAACACTTCTGTGAATAGATTAGGACAATACATTAAATCCAATTTGTGCTAATACTCCTTGTATAACTTCTTGCGCGAGCCCGCCACAAACACACCTTTATTCATCAATGAAGGAAAGTAAAACAGTTTTCACACAATTTATGCACCAGTATTAACAGACTGGTAAGCTCATAATGCTGAAAATTACTTTCCAAAATAGCTTTATCAAGGTTGTTTCGTGGAAAGTGATAGCTAACCTGTCGCTCCTGCCTGCGGTTACTTACAGCCTGATGGTGCCATCAAAACAAGTACAGCAGCGATACACAACAACACAATAGCAACAGCTTCCCAAATACATATGTTGGCTGGTGAACTAACAACATAAAATGTTTGAACACACAGCAGCAACTAAAGAGTCACTGCTTTTCTCAGAATTGTTCTAAATTGTTTTCAACGGGTGGTATAGCGGCAAAGTGGCTAGCTCTGCTGCCTTATTGCGCCAGGGACTTGGGTTCGATTCCAGCCTCGGATCACTGTCTATGTGGAGTTTGCACATTAGCCCCGTGTCTGCATGGGTTTCCTCCAGGTGCTCGGTTTCCTCCCACAGTCCAAAGATGTGCAGGTAAGGTGGATTGGCCATGCTCAATTGCCCCTTAGTGTCAGAGGAACTATCAGGAAAGGCAATGGCTCAATGGTATTATTGCCAAACTATTAATCCAGAAACTCAGTTAATGTCCTGGGGATCCCAGTTCAAATCCCACCAGGGCAGATGGTGGAATCTGAATTAATTTAAAAAATCTGGAATTAAGAATCTACTGATGACATGAAACCATTGTCAATTGTTGGAAAAAACCCATTTGGTTCATTAATATCCTTTAGGGGAGGAAATCTGCCATCCTTACCTGGTCTGGCCTATATTTGCTCCAGGGCCACAACAATGGCTCTGCCACAATTGCCCTCTGAACAAGGGCAACTAGGGATGGGCAATAAATGCTGGCCAGTCAGCAACACCCATGTCTCATAAATGAGTTTTTAAAAAATATGAGGGGTTATGGGGATAGGGCCTGGGTGGGATTGCTGTTGATGTAGACTTGATGGGCTGAATAGCCTCTTACTATAGTGGTTATACTGTAGTGGTTCTATGATCTTCCTCTAAACCAAACCAAAATGTTGAAGGCATATTCCCTGGCCTTAGCAGGCTGCCCCTTGGTGGTGAATTGACAGTTCAGCCACATCTCTGCAATGCTGCATCGCACAGTCCATGTAAGTCTGTATTGAGAATGTCTGTTTTGAGGCAGGAAATGAGTCTAACAACAGACTAAGGAATATTTTCCAGCCAGAAGTCCAGCCGGATTCAGGGCTAATCTAATAAAAGTAAACACTGCAAAAACAAGCCTGGAAAGCCTTTCACTGCACCGGAGTTCCAGATCGCAAGAGAAGGAAAGCTCAGTGAGCCAGAGCCTGAAAGTGACAGTCAAATCTGTCAGCCTTACACAAAGCCAATTCTAATCTTGACATTTAAGAGTGATCTGATTTCAGAGCAATATTCATCAAAATACAATTACACAAGCAGCATTTTTCAGTTTGCTAATTTGCCAATCAGATAAAGTTACATAAATTCTTCTGTAATTTTTATCAATGTTGATAAAATGAATTGTCTGTTCTGTAAATGTGTGTGGGGATGTTACCAAACCTGCCAGCAATTAATGACTGGAAAAAACATTTCACAATCTCAAGGAGCCATGAGTCAGTAGGAATCATGCCATTTGGGGCATGTGCTCAGCACCATTCTCCAGTCCTAGTACCAATCAATACTTAACACAACTTTACTTCATTAATCATTTCAAATTCACAAACTCTCTCCTATAAAATTGGTAATGCTGATTAAACACTGGTCTTTCTTAAACTAAAGAAAGATTTGGCTTGTAAATAAAATTTGATTTCAAAGCACAAACACAATTCAACACAAGCTTAACAACAATAGATATAAAAGTACCTTATCCATGTGGAATATAAGGTCCAGCTCACAGACATTCTCAAAACACTTGTCCAGTGTTTCCACAAACACCTAAAGAAACAAATAAAACAAAGATCAGCCCCCACTCATTCCAGCAGTACATAGAAATATTGGCAAAACTATACAAGGCACTAGTTAGACAACACCTGTGAATAGTTTTGGTCCCCTTATCTCAGGAAAGGTATACCAGCATTGGAGACAATCCAGAGGAGGTTCACTAAATCAATCCTGGGTATGGAGGGATTTTCCTATGAGGAGAGGTTGAGTAGGTTGGGCCTGTACTCATTGGAGTTTAGAAGAATGACAGGCAACCTTACTGAGACATCAGATTCTCAGGAGGCTTGGCAGGGTCAATGCTGAGAGGATGCTTCCCTGTGTGGGAGAGACTAGGACCAGAGGACATCATCTCAGAATAAGGGAGTCACCCATTTAAGACAGAGATGAGGATGAATTTCTTCTCACAGGGAAGTGAATCTGTGGAATTCTTTACCTCAGAGAGCTGTAGAGGCTGGGTCATTTAGTATCTTTCTTTAGAATGAATCCCTAGAGTGCAGAAGGAGGCCATTCAGCCCATCAAGTCTCCACCAACTCTCCAACATATCATCTTAATATCTACCCAGGTGAGATAGACGGATTTTTACTCAGTAAGGGAATAGGGGGTGATCAGGATAAGGTAGGAATGTGGAGTTGTAGATGAGATTAGATCAGTCATGATCTCATTAAATGGTGGAGCAGACCTGATGGGTCAAATGGCACACTTCTGCTCCTACATCTTATGATCTTAGTCTTCCATTTATTTACAGAGTTACACAATCTAATACAACCTCACAGTTTCAACGTGTGGATTTACAGCGGGCTTATGTAAAACCCAAATAATGTCCACAGCTTGTGTATGATTAACCCCAATTAATGCACAACGCTTACTATTTAGAATTGTTTGCTCATTTGAAACAAAAAGAGTGCATTTCAGTGTCAAGTTGCACACACTGCCTCAGCATGATGCTTCAATAATAAAGTTTGACTTTCACAAACTTGTCAAAGTTTGGGGGTGGCACAGTGGTTAGCACTGCTGCCCCACAGCTCCAGGGACCCGGATTCCATTCCCAGCTTGGGTCACTGTCTGTGCGGAGTTTATACGTTCTCCCTATGTCTCCAAGGGTTTCCTCCAGGTGCTCCGGTTCCGTCCCACAGTTTGAAAGACGGGCTGGTTAGTTGCATTGATCCAAACAGGTGCCAGAGTGTGGCGACTAGGGAAATTTCACAGAAACTTCATTGCAGTGTTAATGTAACCCTACTTGCCACTAATAAATAAGTGTTAACTTTCTTATCACACTGCAGATTGCTTTGGGATAGGAAGTTAAAAGCTGAATCATTAGATTCGTAGCCTGGATTTCATTTCTTCGTTCTCTGATGAAATGTGGGTGTTGCTGCATAGTTGCCCATCCCTAATTGCCCTGCTTCAACCACATTGCTGTGGGTCTGGAATCACATGCACACCAGACCAGCTGTGGGTGGCAGATTTCCTTCCCTAAAGGACATTATAGTTTCATGGTCACCGTTACTGAGACCAGCTTTCCATTCCAGATATATATTTGGAATTTCAATTCCACCAGCTGCCATAGTGGGAATTGAACCTGTGCCCCAGAGCATACCTTGGGTCCCTGGATTACTGAACCAGTGACATTATCACAACAGCACCATCACCAACTCCCTCCCTCCCCCCACCTCTCCCCACCAGCTGTACTACGCTCACCTTTGGTAATAATAGCAACAGATTGGAACACCAGCTCCAGATAACTCATTAACCAAGAGGTAAACTTAGCATCATAGCTTGATAAAGCACTCAGCTTATTATATTTATATCATCTCTTTTCTGGAGCATCTGGACATTGGGACCAGCTCTACGAGGAGACGAGACCCATACAAACTGGACGGTTTATACCTGGGCAGGACCAGGATATTGTCCTGGGGAGTATTTGCTAGGTATATATGCAAACGCAAGGAGTATTGCAAGTAAAGATGATAGCTCAGGGCACAAATAAATACACGGTAACATTATATTCATCGCTATCACAGAAACGTGGTTAAACAGAGGCAAAAAATGGCAGCTTGACATCCCTGGATAAAGGGATTTTAGGCAGGATAGATAGCAGGATGAAAAAAAGGTGTGGGCTTAGCATTATTGGTTTGAGAATCAATTACAGCCGTGAGGAGTGATAATATATTAAATGAATCAAAGTCAGGGTTGAGTGTAATACAGACCCCAAAATAGTAGAAGGGAGTTAGAACAGCAAATATGCAGAGAGATTCCTGAGTGTAACAGCAATAGGGCAGTAATCATTGGAGGCTTCAAGCAGTGTGAAGGGCACAGAGGGGGCAAAATTCAGGAACTGCATTCAAGAGAACTTCTTTAGTCAGCACGTAACAAGCCCAATAAGAGAGGGCACAATTCTAGAATTAGTCTTATAAAATAAAGCTGGGCAAGTGGGTGAAATAGCAGTGGGGAGCTTTGTCAGAGATAGTGATTGTTATATAGTCAGATCCAGCATCATTAATGGAAAAGGATAAAGTTCTAAATTGGGAGAAGACAGATTTTACAAAGCTCAGAGCTGAACTGGAGAAAGTGGACTGGATATATCTAACAGAAGAAGAAACGGTGTCAAATCAGTGGGAGGTGCTCCAAAGCAGGAAGGGGACCCACAGGTTTTGTCACATTGGGCAGTCTCACACTGTGTTTTAAAGAACTTTAACACACGTTCAGCATTCCTTAGAGCAAGCAGGGCACATTGTCTGACATATAAAGGAGGGATTAAGAAATGATTTGGTGTTAATCCCAATGGGGGAGATTTTATATGATAATGTACATCATGAGGTGGTAGCTGTGAAGTTGAATCGAACGGGAATAACATTGCTGAGAAAGTGAAAGGGAAAAACATAAGCACTGTCTAAAACTTTGCTACAACAACTCATTGAGTTGGACATAAAATTAGACTGAGGACCAGATCACTGGGAGAAAATTCTGAACAAGGAGGCAAACAAAAGAGAAGACGGATAATGATTAGGAGATGGGCCTTCAGTGGGAAACATTATAGATCTGGCCATGTGGAATGCTGCAATTAAAATTCTTACAAAATAACTCTCTCAGAAAGAAACACCAAGCAGGACAATCAAATTACAGGAACATCAGATAATGACAATTCATTTGAAGGTTATAGTGAGTGAATTAGAGAAGCATGCAAAAACAGTTACTTAGGGAAGACCATAACGTGTCAGTAGATGCAGTTAAGAATGCTGTGGGTGTTATTTGTGGGTCCTGGTTAAGAGAATGGGATAAAGGGCAACATGGCGGCACAGTGGTTAGCACTGCTGTCTCACAGCGCCAGGGACCAGGGTTCGATTCCCG
Source organism: Carcharhinus amblyrhynchos (assembly GCF_965287045.1). Lineage (NCBI taxonomy): Eukaryota > Metazoa > Chordata > Chondrichthyes > Carcharhiniformes > Carcharhinidae > Carcharhinus > Carcharhinus amblyrhynchos. The sequence continues at coordinate 17,155,748 of NC_137351.1, read as the reverse complement.
ACTTGGTTCACCGTCTGCGCGGATTCTGCACATTTTCCTCGCATCTGCATGGGTTTCCTTTGGGTGATCTGGTTTCCTCCCACAATCTGAAGACACGCAGGTTAGGTGCACTGGCCATGTTAAATTCTCCCTTGTTGAGTGAAATGAAGGAGCAGCGCTCCAAAAGCTCATGACTCCAAATAAACCTGTTGGTGTTGTGAGACTTCTTACTGTGCCCACCCCAGTCCAATGCTGGCAACTCCCCATCATGGCTTCCATCGACACTTTTTAAAGAGTTTAGGGTCTCTGCCTCCATTATCAACTCAGACTGCGAATTCCAGACACCCACCACCCTCTGCAATAAAAAAGTTCTTCCCCATGTTCCTTCTACATCTATTGCCACTTGCCTTGAATCTATGTCACCTGGTTCTAGAATTCTCCACCAAGGGAAACAATTTTATCCTCTCCACTCTATCTTTTCCCTTCATACAAGATGAAGGTATGTAAAATCGCCGGCTCCAAAGCACCCTCCCTGATGAACTCAATGCATTCTACGCCCATTTTGAGCAAGAGGTCAGCAAGAGCATGCCCTCTACCCTGGAAGCCCTGGATGAACCTATATCTGGGGTCACCATTACAGATGTCAGACAGCTTTCTTGAAGGTCAACCCACGGAAAGCGACTGGCCCGGATGAGATACCCGGACAAGCACTCAGATCCTGTGCGGATCAGCTGGCGAGTGTATTCGCAGACATCTTTAAGCTCTCTTTAAAACAGTCTAAGTCTCTATCCGTTTCAAAAGACGGCCATCATCCCAGTACCAAAGAAAAGCCAAGCAGTGTCTCTTAATAACCACCATCTGGTGGCTCTGACATCCATCATTATGAAGTGCTTTGAAAGGTTAGTCATGGCACGAATCAATTGCAGCCTCCCGGGCTGCCTAGATCCACTAGAGTTTGCCTACCACCACAAAAGGTCCACAGCAGGCACCATTTTCCTGGCCCTGCACTCAACCCTGGAATACCTAGATAACAAGGACACTTACGTCAGACTCCTATTTATTAATTACAGTTCAGCCTTCAATACTATTGTAGCACAGTACAATGGTAAGTACTGCTGCTTCACATTGCCAGGGACCTGGGTTCGATTCCCGGCTTAGGTCAATTTCTGTGTGGAGTCTGCACATTCTCCTCGTGTCTGCATGGGTTTCTTCTGGGTGCTCCGGTTTCCCCCCCACATTCTGAAAGACGTGCTGGCTAGGTGCATTGACCCAAACAGGCGTCTGGACTGTGGTAACTAGGAGAGTTTCACAGTAGCTTTGTTGCAGTGTTAATGTAAGCCTTACTTGAGACCAATAAATAAAGTTTACCCATTAGTCCTACGAAACTCATCTCCAAACTCCGTGGCCTAGGTCTCAGCACTGGATCCTGAACTTCCTAACTTGCAGACCACAATCAGTAAGGATTGGCAATGACACCCCCTCCACGATCATCCTCAATACTGGTGCCCCACAAGGCTGTGTCCTCAGCCCCGTACCATACTCCTTATATGACTGTGTGGCCAAATTCCCCTCCAACTCGACTTTCAATTTTGCTGACAACACCACCGTAGTGGGTCAGATCTCAAACAATGATGACACAGAGTACAGGAATGAGATAGAGAATCTGGTGAACTGGTGAGGTGACAATAATCTCTCCCTCAATGTCAACAAAACAAAGGACATTGTCATCGACTTCAGGAAGCGTAAAGGAGAACATGCCCCTGTCTGCATCAACGGGATGAAGCAGAAATGGTCAAGAGCTTCAAGTTTTTAGGTGTCCTGATCACCACCAACCTGTCCTGGTTCCCCCCATAACAACACTATAGTTAAGAAAGCCCACCAATGTCTCTACTTTCTCAGAAAACTAAGGAAATTTGTCAGGTCAGCTACAACTCTCACCAACTTTTACAGATGCCCCATAGAAAGCATTCCTTCTGGTTATATGACAGCTTGGTATGGCTGCTGTTCTGCCCAAGACCGCAAGAAAATACAAAAGGTCCTGAATGTAGCCCAATCCATCACGCAATTCAGCCTCCCATACATTGACTCTGTCTACACTTTCTGCTGCCTCAGCAAAGCAGTCAGCATAATTAAGGACCCCACGCACTCTGAATATACTCTCTTCCACCTTCTTCCATCGAGAAAAAGATACAAAGGTCTGAGGTCATGTACCAATCAACTCAAGAATAGTTCCTTCTCTGCTGCCTACCACCACAAAAGGTCCACAGCAGGCACCATTTTCCTGGCCCTGCACTCAACCCTGGAATACCTAAGATAACAAGGACACTTACGTCAGGCTCCTATTTATTAATTACAGTTCAGCCTTCAATACTATTGTAGCACAGCACAATGGTAATCACTGCTGCTTCACATTGAATGGGCCTACACAGCATTAAGGTAATTTTTCTCTACATTCTAGCTATCACTGTAACACTACATTCTGCACTCTGTCCTTTCCTTTTCCATGAACGGTATGCTTTATCTGTATAACGTGCAAGAAACAATACTTTCACTTTATGCTAATACATGTAACAATATTAAAATAAATCAAATCATAATCAGTTGGACTCAAAGGCCTTTATCTAACAATTCTTATTGCCTCCATTAATCCTGGAATGTTAAGTTATGAGGCTCTGTCTTAGGTATTCTGTAAGTGAGAGTGTGCACTGTTATGTCTCTTACATAATGCTATGCTCCCTACATTTGAGAGGATGTTAAACAGTAACCCGATGTTCCCAATATCAGACTTGGCTGTTTGTTGGATCAGGCATATATAATCATTAAAGTCATTTCACCTGATATGAACAATTCAAAACTCTGAAATTGCAATCATTCATAGGCAGATCTTTATTGAATGGTGATATAAGATCAATTAACAAATTGAATCTTTCAATGACTTCAGCTGTTCCTTGCAATGATTAGATGCAAATCATATATCTTACATTTAGCTAAACAGCTGATGTATAATATATACTGGCTACACAGAAAAGCTCATAGTTAAGCTCCAGTTTCTAAGCAATTTAATGCACTAGAAAATATTGCACATTATTTTGTGTAGTTTGTTATTCTAGGCAATGCCATTCGCAGCCTCAACAAAGTGAAAATTGCAATAAGGTGAAGTTTATCTTGGGGAAATCTCCCAGCTCCTGATCCACATTTCCGAATTTCTCTGCCATTGGAATCTAGTGTCTTGTCCCTTCAAACCACCATTGGCAACCAGACCTTCAGTTGCCCAAGCCCAATACTCTAGAATTCCTTTGATAAAGTCCTCTGCCTCATTCCCCTACTTGATCCTTAAAACCCAGCACTTTGATCGAGTCTTTAGACACCACACTTCTAATACCACTCTCTCTGCTTCTGTCCTCGGTGAAGCAGTTTCAGTATTTTGCTTTTTTAATTTATTTTCATTGAAGATTTTTCCTGTTTGTTACAAATCCTCAATGGCCGGTACTGTATAGCAGAATCATTTTTTTATATTGAGAGAAAGACAAAATGCAGCAAAGCATCTGGCTCAGATTATTCATTACAAATGGCGCCTCCAAAGACACAAACGATAAAGGACGTTTCAGAGATTGGGGGAAAACAGGATAACAAGGTAAAGCCATGAGTAAGAGACATAACAGTGCACACCCTCACTTACAGAATACCTAAGACAGAGCCACATAATTTAATATTCCAGGATCTACAAAGTCGCCACAGCAATTGCATATTCAGCCAAGGAGAATATAGAACATTGACACAATTATGGAAAAGGCTGATCAGACAAAGATTCTTGCACCACGCTTAGGCATGCACCACAGTATGCTTCCTTCATCTCCAGCTAAATCATTGATATAAAACAATGTCTTTTCCCAACATATCTGTTCTTTCTGTATCTTTACCGTCAGAGATTCTCTGACCCCAAAACTACAGAAACAAACTACGCAAAACCATAGTTCTCACAGAATCCCATTGAGCCTGCACCGGCAACAATTCCAGCTAGACCCTATCCCTGTAACCCCATATATTTAACCTGCTAATCCCTGACACTAAAGGACAATTTAGCATGGCCAATCCACCTAATCCGCACATCTTTGGACTATGAGCGGAAACCGGAGCACTGGAGGAAATCCGCACAGACACAGAGAGAATGTGCCAACTCCACGCAGTCATCCAAGGCCAAAATTAAACCCAGGTTCCTAGTCACTCGAACACTCCTCCTCCGACCCCGGCTCTCCACATCGGTCAGGCTATCTAAAATTCCATTGAGCTGATTTTCCAAAGACTGAAGGTGGGCCTTCACTGAGGAAGCTGTAATAAGGATTCTTTCCTTGCATCACCAAGTTTCTTACTGGCACTCTGCAGGTTCAGAAATATCAGCACTGAAATTCTGTGCCAAAAAGTCGTGTCTGACGTCTGTAACTTCAAACATATTGGCGGTCACCATCTATAAGGCCTTTGGCGTCATTGGGTCAACAGCCCACTCACTGATCAAATCGCCATATTGAGGGCTCGGCTTCACCCTAACTGCCCCCCCACTGCTTCTCTCCATCGAGGATTGACACAACTTTATTCAGCACCTTGTCCCAAAACTTAACCAGAGATATTCCAGGGACATAGTATGGAGTCTTCACTCCAGGATTAGGTAATTATGGTCTTTGCAGCAGGATAAATGAAAGGATTAAAAGATGAACAGCACCAGAACTCATGGAAACACAGCCGTTCCCACGCTGGCATCACATAACCTCCTAGAATTTGTTTATATTAAAGGTGCTATACAAAAGCAACTTGCTGTCTTTCTTCAGATATGTGAATAACTTTGCCTTTAGTGCATGGTGATAGTAGCGTAATTGATATGGATTTTTTTTATTTGTGTTTGAGGGGAATGTTTAAAAACTCAATTTTATGCTACAGGCGGTCAGTATGTCTGGGGGAAATGCAGCTTAGATTTAGGGAGAGCAGGATCAATCTCATTTTAGCCATGTAAGTGGTAATCTTAAATAGAGTTAATGGACTTTTGTTTACTTAAGTTCCCCTGGGATTTCTGATTACAGTGATTAACAGGGTCATGTGATAATGTGGTTTATATGCAGTCCTATGTTTGTAGCAAACAATAAGTTTTTGCAGAAAGCAGTTTAGTTTGCAGCTGAAGCCTGATTGAAGTTAGAAGAATTTTGCAGGCTTCTGGAACTCTATCTCTCTCTGAAAGCTTTAAGACTGTCTACATTCATAATGACAAGTTTATTTATCGTTGCTAACTGTATTTAAAGTCTATAAGAGGAACGTTGCTTATTTGGAACTGAAACACTGATAAATCAGAAGTTAAAGTTGATTCTTTTTTAATTTTAAATATTGTTCAACTGTTAATGGTTAAGTTGCTTCATTTGTTAGAGTTACATTTAAACTGTGTTATTAAATAAAGTTTGTTTTACTACAAAAGAACCTTATTTTGTCAGTGGAATTATTCCCGAAAGGTATCCTTGCGACTAGGGGAATTACACAGTAACTTCATTGCAATGTTAATATAAGCCTTGCTTGTGACTAATAAATAAACTTTAAAACTTTTACTTTTCCTCATGTTTATGTCAAAATAGAAAAATTGTTGGGGTCTGGTCTGGCTTCTTCATGTAACTTGGTGTTTTGGTCTGGGACTCTTTCAAGTACAAGTTTGTGCCCTTCTCTGTCAATAACAGGGATTGAAAGACCCAGGTTATACTGCTAATTCAGTCTCCATTTCTTTAAGAACATTGCTTCCATTTTAAGTTAAACTAAAAACCTTTCCAATAGCAATGTAAAAGTACAAATTAACTTTTTAAACTTTACTTTGCCTGAGGTGTAGTTACTCTGCTGAGGTTCTCTATCACTCATACAAAATGGAATCGTCCCACAAACCTGTATCAGATCCAGAATTCCCAATTCACTCTCGGATGAGTCCACACAGAACAGGAAGTAAAGAGTGGCGTAATGTCGATATATCAGTTTGTAGTCTGACCCACCGATCAAACTGGAATAAATCAGAAACTGCTATAAACATTCAGAATGAAGCACGATAGTCAGAGTGTGACTGATAACTGTGTGTACAGAGAGTTATTTCCTCAGTCACTGGAATCTCTTGCAACTTCTTTCAGTATGTTTGGGAATCAGGTGGGAATGTGTCCAAATTCATCGCCAAATTGACCAGAGACAAGCTGTTGTGCATTTTGGAAAAAATGTGACACTGATTACTGTAGAATTTATACTGCACTGGACAGGTCAGATTCATCAGACTAATCAATCTATTCCTATCCTTTGTTACATCTTTTAAATACAGTCTCATGAAAAGGAATATATAATATCCTGAATAGAATCATAGAATCCCATGGCCATTTGGCCCATCAAGCCTGCACCGACAACAATCCCACCCAGGCCCTATCCCTATAATTCCACATATTTACCCTGACGCTAACAGACGATTTAGCATGGCCAATCTTTGGACTGTGGGTGGAAACCGGAGCACCTGGAGGAAACTCATGCAGACTCAGGGAGAACAACCCCCAGGCCTCCCTCTGATTCCGCATATGCACCTTCTGGGTGAAAGGACTGCACATACAGTTGCTAAGTTTGCTAATGGCATAAAGCTGGTAGCAAAGTAAGTTGTGAAGAGGACAGGAGGCTGCTGCAAAGGGACATAGATAGATTACTTGAGTGAACAATAATTTGTCAGATGGAGTACAATACGGGCCAATGTGAAACTTCATTTTGGCAGGAGGAATTAAAAAGCTTATTATCTAAATGATGAAAGCTGTGAGGTACAGCAGGATCTGGATGTCCTAGTGCATGAATCACAAAAGGCAGGTACAGCAAGTACTTAGGAAAGTGAATAGAATGTTATTGTTTCTTGCGAGAGGAACTGATTACAAAAGGAGGGAGGTTACACTTCAGTTACACAGGGAATTGGTGAAAGCACATTTGGTGCATTGTGAATATTGTGTACAGTATTGGTCACCTACTTAAGGAAAGATGCAGATGTATTAGAAGCAGTTCAGAAAAGGTTAACCAGACTATATCAGGAACGGATGGGCTGCCTTATCAGGAAAAACTGAAGAGATTGGGTTTGTACCCACTGGAGGGTAGCAGAGTAAGAGGCGACTTGATTGAAACCTTTAAAATCCTGACGGGATATTGACAGGAGAGGATGTGGGAGAATCTAGACTAGTGGGTCACTGTTTAAAAAAAAGTCACTCATTTAAGACAGAGATGAGAAGAATTCTTTACTGCGAGTCACTGGAACCCTATCTCCAAAGGCAGTGGAAGCAGAGACTTTCAATAACTTCAGGGCAGAGCAAGGTAGATGCTTGATAACAAGGGGGCAGACAAGAATGTGAGGTTGAAGTTACAATCAAATCAGCCATTATTTTATTGAATGTTAAGTGGCCCACAACTGTTCCTAATTCATGTATCCATATGTATGCAATTCCTAAAAGTGCTTCTGGGATCTGAAGTTTCATTCCTTGCTTTCAGAATACAAAAAAAGGGTTATGATCAGAAAGACGAGATTCTCTCTAGGTTATGACTTGTTCAAAGTACACAGAAAAGTATAGCACAGGAACAGGCCCTTCGGCCTTCCAACTGTATACCAATCATGATGCCCTAACTAAACTAAAAAAAAAATTCTGCCCTTACTCAGTCGATATCCCTCTATTCCCTCCCTATTCATGTACCCATTCAGATGCCTCTCAGATGTTGCTAATGTGCCCGCTTCCTCCGCCACGTCTGGCAGCGCGTTCCTGGCACCCACCACTTTCTGTGTGAAAAACTTCCCATGCACATCACAGGGAATAATGACATGTCTCCATCTGGGCATCTCTACGCTCGCACCGCCAAACCGGCATCTCCGTCTGCACATCTGCAAACTGGTGACTCTGTACCCCCTGCCCCCAAACCAGAGTCTCCATACCCCTGGCTCCAAACCGGAGACTCCATACCCGCGCCCCCAAACCGGCGTCTCCGTACCCCCAGCTCCAAACCGTAGACTCCATACCCGCACCCCCAAACCGGCGTCTCCGTACCCCTGGCTCCAAACTGGCGTCTCCGTAGCCCCCACCCCCAAAACCGGCACCTCCGTACCCCACATCTCCAAATCGGCATCTCCAAACCAGCGCCTTTTTATCCGTGCACCTCTGAGCGACTCTTGGAGTCGTGTATTTGGGTTTTCTCCATACCTACGCCTCTGGGTGTTTCTTTAAAATTTGACCAATCGGTTCTTATTGTCTCCCTTCACTCTTTATTCCAAACGCATCACTTCTCATCTCTGCATCAAATTTCATCTTTTCATTTCTTCACTCTGTCCAGATCGGCCTGATGTTTGCTAAGTTCCAGATTTCATTGAAGAAATTTGAAGTGAGCCAGTTTGGGGTTTGGCAAATAACTGAAGTTGGCAATGTTGCAACAGCAATCATAACACAATTATCTACTGGCCAATCACATTCAGGGTGAACTGTCAGTTATTAATTCTATTGAATGAAAGAACAAGTGAATGGGTGCAGAAGGTGAAGTCACATAGGATCAGAGGTGAGCTGGCAAGGTGGATACAAAACTGGCTCAGTCAAAGGCGACAGAGGGTAGCAGTGGAAGGGTGTGTTTCTGAATGGAGAGCTGTGACAAGTGGCATTCCTCAGGGATCAGTGCTGGGATCTTTGCTGTTTGTAATATATATATAAATGATTTGGAGGAAAATGGAATTGGATTGATTAGTAAGTTTGCGGACAACTCAAAGGTTGGTGGATTTGCGGATAGCGATGAGGACCATCAGAGGATACAGCAGGATATAGATCGGTTGGAGTATTGGGTGGAGATATGGCAGATGGAGTTTAATCTGGACAAACGTGAGATAAGGCATTTTGGAAGGTCTAATACAGATAGGAAACATACAGTAAATGGCAGAACCCTTAAGAGTATTGACAGGCAAAAGGATCTGGGTGTACAGGTACACAGGTCACTGAAAGTGGCAATGCAAGTGGAGAAGGTAATCAAGAAGACATATGGCATGCTTGCCTTCATCAGCCGCGGTATTGAGTTTAAAAATTGGCAAGTCATGTTGCAACTTTATAGAACCTTAGTTAGGCCGCACTTGGAATACAGTGTTCAATTCTGGTCGCCACACTACCAGAAGGATGTAGCTGCTTTGGAGAGGGTACAGAAAAGATTTACCAAGATGTTGCCTGGTATGGAGGGCATTAGCTATGACAAGAAGTTGGAGAAACTTGGTTTGTTCTTGTTGGAACAACCGAGGTTGAGGAGCTACCTGAAAGAAGTCTACGAGATTATGAGAGGCATGGACAGAGTGGATAGTCAGAAGCTTTTTCCCAGGGTGGAAGAGTCAATTACTTTGGGGGCACAGGTGTAAGGTGCGAGGGGCAAGGTTTAAAGGAGATTTTTTACACAGAGAGTAGTAGATGCCTGGAACTCACTACCGGCAGAGATAGTAGAAGCAGATAAGGTAGTAACTTTTAAGGGGCATCTTGACAAATATATGAATGGGATGGAAATAGAGGGATATGGTCCCCGAAAGGATAGGGGTTTTAATTAAGTCAGGCAGCATGGTTGGTGCAGGCTTGGAGGGCCGAGGACTCTGTTCCTGTGCTGTAATTTTCTTTGTTCTTTGCATTCAATTCCATCTTTGACAGACTTCATTTTTCAACATCATCTGGATGTTGAATTAAGACTTGTTGTTCCAGATTGTTAACCAGATTAATGACGAGAATTTGCTGATTCGAATTGAGCTCCGTGACTGTCAGTGGTTTATAGGTCACTAGATGTTACAGTCTGCTAACCTGAAAGTGATCCATTCATTCCTACAGCTCATGCACGGTCTGTTAACCAATCCTCAATCCAAGCTAATATATTAGTCCCAAACACTCACAGAATCTACTACAGTGTCTTCTATAAAGAGGACCATCAGCCCATTGAGTCTGCAGTGATGCATGAAATGCCCTGACCTACCCAGCTAATCCCACTTGTCAGTACTTGGCCCATAGCCCTGAATGTTATGCCGTGCCAAGTACTCAACCAGGTACTTTTTAAAGGATGTGAGGCATCCCTCCTCCATCACCCTCCCAGGCAGTGCATTCCAGACCATCACCACCCTCTGAGTAAAAACATTTTTCCTCAAATTCCCCTCCCTAAACCTCCCACCTCTCACTTCTAACTTGTGCCCCCTCATAACTAACCCTTTAATTAAACAAACAGCTGCTCCCTATCCACCCTGTCTGCGCCCCTCATGATCTTGAGCATCTCAATCAGGTCGCTCCTCAGACTTCTCTGCTCCAGAGAAAACAACCCAAGCCTATCCAACCTCTCTTTATAAATTGAATATTCCTAATCTTGTAATGACCTTTTGTGACACATTATTGAGCAGCTTTATGTAAATCCAAATCACCCGAATGCACTGATTGGCCCTTACCCACCCTGCTGGCCACATTCTCAAACAGCTCTTCTTCTGTCACTCAACAATTTTTCCTTTAACTTACCTCGCAGAGTTTCACTTGCACCCCTTCGCCTGTATCCAGTGCTCCCAACGTGCTCTTCTCCATACTGCGGAGACTAGACACAGATTGGGTGACTGCTCCGTCCACTTGCATGACCTCAAACTCCCAGTTGCTTGACATTACTGCTCAGCACCTTGTTGTCACATACACTGCTGCTGCAATGCTCCAGTGATCCAAACACAAAGTGGAAGAAACACACCTCATCTTCTGATCGATTAAGCACGTTGCAGCTTTCTGGACTTCAACAACCTTGGACTGGACACTTTCCCCTCCACCATGATACCCTTTTTATTTTGTTTCCTTAGTTCGTTCCAATACAACCCCACCTCCCTATACAGCCACCTGTTTTCAGTTCTGCTTCCACTGAGCATTGGCCTTTGTTCTCCCATTAACCATTTCTGCAAGCTTACCTTAATGCCACCATTAACGTCCATGCCATCATTGTCAATCTCTCCTTACCTCCTCCACCCCACTCCAACTGTAAAATCCATCACATTTCTGTCTACCTTCAGTTCTATCGAAGGGTCATCCAGATTCGAGACCTTAACTCTTTCTCTCTCCAGATGGCGAGGCAGTGGTGCAGTGGTATCATCACTGGACTAGTAATCCAGAGACCAAGGCTATACTCTGGGGACGTAGGTTTGAATCCCATCACAGCAGATGGTGAAATTTGAAATCAATAAAAATTTGGAATTAAAGACCTAACGATGACCACGAAACCGTTGTCGATTGTCGGAAAAACCCATCTGGTTCACTAATATCCTTTAGGGAAGGAAATCTATGGTCCTTACTTGGTCTGGCCTACATGTGACTCCAGAGCTACAGCAATGTGGTTGACTCTTAAATGCCCTCAGGGATGGGTAATTAATGTTGTCCCAACTAACGGTGCCCACATCAATGAACGAATAAGAAAAAGATGCTGTCAGAGCTGCTGACTTCATTCGGTATTTTCTATCTTTATTTCCGATTTCCAGCAACCACAATATTTTGGTTTTATCTAGGTTATAAAAGTTGTGTTAGCTGAGATCCATGCATAGGTGCTGGGCTATAACAGAATATCCAGTCACCACTGTACACTCACCTGCCACCTTCCAAAAAGTTGCAGACATTTTCATCTCGCCGGGATACCAGGTGGAACGTCTCTCGGATGATCTGCTGCTGCATGTCCTCTGACTAAAGTCGCAATATAAACAGAGAGCAGTTTTCAGAGGAGCACGAAGAGGCACCAAGGGGGTGAACAACTCAGCAGCTTGTGCGTGTAATCAAAAAGTGACAAGGCAGAATCTACCAGAAACAAACAGAAGATATTCCGTGCAGTGTCTCAGAATAACATTTCACATTATCAGGGATACTATGACTTTGAACTGGTTCTGGAGTTACTAAATTAAGAGTCTCGGGGAGAGGGGTCAATGCACTGTACCAAGTGTCTACACTTCCCACTGCCTCGGCAAAGCAGCCAGCATAATTAAGGACCCCACGGACCCTGGGCATTCTCTCTTCCACCTTCTTCCATCGGGGAAAAGATACAAAAGTCTGAGGTCATATATCAACCAACTCAAGAACAGCTTCTTCCCTGCTGCCATCAGGCTTTTGAACGGGCCTACCTTGCATTACGTTGATTTTTCTCTACACCCTAGCTATGACTGTAACACTACATTCTGCACTCTCTCATTTCCTTCCCTATGAACAGTATGCTCTGTCCGCATAGCACGCAAGAAACAATAATTTCACTGTCTGTTAATACATGTGACAATAATGAATCAAATCAAATCCACTCCCGGTCTCTCGTGCATCCTGGAGACACTAAATACGCTTAGTTAAATACTAATAACTGTTTCAGCATTCAATTGCAAAATCATGTTTGACTAATTGGATTGCAATTTTTAATGAAGTCTGCTGGATGTGAACAAGAAGTTCCACAAAGCGACTGATGAAGTGCCACAAACCTGAGATGAAAGGGGAATGTAGAGAAAAAGCAGCCAAGGCTCAGAAAGGGTCAGTGGTGATGTTATTTTTCATATTGAAGGTAAATCCAGTGCTCCCAGGAGGTCAGTGCTGCTTCTTTTGATACGTAGCCAGGTGCAACCTGGCTACATATACAGATCACAAATTCAACATTTTCAGATCACATGAAACTTAGAAATGAAAAAAGTCAGGAGGATAGTGAGGGTGACATAGCCAAAGCACCTGTCCCAAAGGAGCTTTGAGTAAGATAAGGCAGAAAAAGAAAGCTTGTATCAGACGCCACTGAGGTTAAATGGAAAGATTAAATTGAGTATCAAACTTAAAGAAAAAGCGAATAATTGTGCAAACACAGGTGGCAGGTCAGAAGATGGGACAGAATATAAGAAACAGCAAAGGATGGCTAAAAATTTAATGAGGTCGCCAATTTGATACACAGATGAGGCAAAATGTTTTTCAATCTCTTTCTGAAAAGATAGTGGAAGCCAAGTCTTTCAGAGGTAGATAGAATCTTGGAAAGGGGTTAAGGTTATTGCAGGTAGGAAAAACGCAGATTTGAGAAATAATCTTATTAAATGCTGGAGGAGGCTAGAGGGGCTGAACGGCCTCCTCCTGCTCCTTGTTCGTATATTCATAAAAGGTAACCTACGTGTAGAGGCAGATGTTGGTATGGTTCTTATTTAAAACCTTACATCTGCCTTCACAAAGGGGAGATGGTGCCTCAGTGGTACTGTCCCTGAACGAGTAATCCAGTGACCCAGGGTGACGCTCTGGGGATCCGGTTCAAATCCCACTGCGGCAGATGATGGAATTTAAATCCCATAAAACATCTGTTTGCACAATTATTCGCTTTTTCTTTAAGTTTGATACTCAATTTAATCTTTCCATTTAACCTCGGTGGCGTCTGACACAAGCTTTCTTTTTCTGCCTTATCTTACTCATGCTAACCCATGGTTAGCATCACTGCCTCACTGCACCAGGGACCCAGGTTCAATTCTGGCCTTGAGTGATTGTGTGGAGTCTGCACATTCTCCCCGTGCCTGCATGGATTTTCTCCTGGTGCTCCAGTTTCCTCCCACAGTCCAATTATGTCCAGGTTAAGTGGATTGGCCATGCTCAATTACCCCTTGGTGTCCCATGATCATAAAGTTCCTACAATTCAGAAGGAGGCCATTCAACCCATCGAGTCTGCACCAACAACAATCCCATACAGCCTTATCTCCGTTACACCTTGTATTTACCCTGCTAATCTCCCTGACACTAAGAGACAATTTAACATGGCCAACCCACCTAACCTTCACATCTTTGGACTGTGGGAGGAAACCAGAGCACCAGGTGGAAACCCACACAGACTCAGGGAGAACATGCAAACTCCACACAGACCTGAGATTGGAAGTGAACCCAGGTTCCCACCATTGTGAGGCAGCAGTGCTAGCCACTGTGCTACCATGCTGCTCCCACTGTTCGAATGTGTAGTTTAGAGGGATTAACAGGATAAATAGGTGGGGTTACAGGAAACAGCCTGAGTGAAAGAAACACAGGTTCAAAAACAAACTACTTGGAGAGAGGCAGTGATAGAATGTGGTCAGGGCTCTGATTGGGTTAGGGCTCCATCATGAGGTTCATAGCAGAATGACAGTCAGAATTAGTGAAGAAAATGCAAGACAGTTCAAACCCACATCATTCACCTGAGGAATAAGGGAGCTGGTGGCTGGCTCTGAAGAAAGATAAAGAACAGAAAGGGGTAATGGTTGCCACCAGTTTATATTTACAAATGGTTAGACAAACGAATAACATAATCAAGAAAAAGGAGGGTGGCACAGTGGTTAGCACTGCTGCCTCACAGCACCAGGGACCCGGGTTCAATTCTAGTCTCAGGTCCGTGTGGAGATTGCACATTCTCACCATGTCTGCGAGGATTTCCTCCGGGTGCTCCAGTTTTCTCCCATAGTGGACTAGCTGTGCTATGTGAGCACTGTAATAGGGATGGGCTGGGCCTGGTTTATGATGCTCTTTCAGAGTCTGTGTAGACTCGATAGGCAGAATGGCCTGCTTCTGCACTGCAGGGATTCTTCTATTCTATGGGTGCTTGCAGTTTGCAGTGACACCATTGAAAATGTAGGGGAGGGGTCACCCCTGTAATAATAAACCACAGTCAACAATGGCTCCTCTGGGCCAGGTTACGAGGCCCATGGCCCCGATGGCAATAACCAATGGGGTCAGTGAACCATGTAGGAACCTGAATTTGGTGAGTGGACAACTTGTTCAGGGACAAAGCCAGTTTACTTCACCAGAAAGCACATGAAAACAATTGTTAAATGAAAAAATGTGGCTGGACAAACAATAAAGATACAGACTTGTGTCAATACATGTCAGTGAAAAGTACATTTTGCAAATCTTAATCAAAGGCCATTCAGAGCAGAATTGATAAGGAAAAGTACAGCTCCTTATGTGATTATAAAGAGAGAAAATGTTCTCAGTCTAACCCCAAAAACTAGAAATAGTTCTGAGCTGACGTGTGGAGCTCTCTGGGTGCCATAAATATTCAGTCAGTATTTCTCCCTTGCCTATATTAGTAAACCATTAAAACTAAAAAATAGCAAATGAGTTTACTGTTTTCATTTTGCGATGTTCCAGCAAGAGTTTTTGTTTGTTGTCGTGTTTAGTTCCTCAGGAAAAGAAATGTCGAATTAGTTTGCAAAGAAAACTGAACTTGATTTCATTTGATTTATTATTGTCACATGTATTAGCACAAGTAAAAAGTATTGTTTATTGCACGCTATACAGACAAAGCATACCGTTCATAGAGAAGGAAAGGAGAGAGTGCAGAATGTAGTGTTACAGCCATAGCTAGGGTGTAGAGAAAGATCAACTTAATGCGAGGTAGGTCCATTCAAAAGTCTGACAGCAGCAGGGAAGAAGCTGCTCTTGAGTCGGTCGGTACGCAACCTCAGACTTTTGCATCTTTTTCCCAACGGAAGAAGGTGGAAGAGAGAATGTCCGGGGTGTGTGGGGAATTTCACTGAATTTGAACTACTGTGAGATTATGTTTAAAAGAAATTCCAACTGTGCTAGAATTCCAGAGAATAGCTCTGAGTCTGAAATTAAACTACAAGTTTTCAAATTGTGCCAGCCAGTCTGTTCCCAAAACATAAAGATAAAGCCTGCAGTTAGGCAGCAATCCAAACTGAACCTTTTCAAAACATCTGAGTTTAAAAAATGAACTCTTACGATTTCTTTCAAATTTGGTTAAGTAACATCAGAAATTGAAAATTGGTTGAAAGAAGGAAAAGCATCGACAAGGGTGATGAAATTAGTTTTCTCCATAGATGGGACCTGTATGGAAATGATGCAATGGGCAGCAGGATTCGAATCTCGGGTGGAATCTGTATCTCACAGCCTACTTCTGACAACAGGAAAGCAGCCTGCAGTTCACTGAACTGTTCCTGTTTCAGACAGATCCCCCAGGCTGCCACTGTTGTGAGCAGACCCACTCCCTGTGTAAGGTTTGGAAAGTGGAGTTAAAAGAGAGAACTAGGAAAACAGGAGTGTTGGTAGTGACAGTTACAGGAAGCAAGCTTCTTTCCCAGCAAGGTGACACCAGCTGCTGTGTCTGAATAAAACACAAAAAGATGTTTCTGTAAATCCCACCCAGTCACAGATTAGGTTAAGATAAT
Organism: Carcharhinus amblyrhynchos; assembly: GCF_965287045.1. Classification (NCBI taxonomy): domain Eukaryota; kingdom Metazoa; phylum Chordata; class Chondrichthyes; order Carcharhiniformes; family Carcharhinidae; genus Carcharhinus; species Carcharhinus amblyrhynchos. The sequence continues at coordinate 17,139,586 of NC_137351.1, read as the reverse complement.
GAGGAGCAAGTAAGAAATTATAGAGCACAGTATAGATCAGATACTGTGTGAAAAGGGAACTAAAAAGTTTAAAGTTTATTCGTGTCACAAGCAGGCTTACATTAACATCGCAATGAAGTTATTGTGAAAATCCCCCAGTCACCACAGTCCGACGCCTGTTCGGGTACACTGAGGGAGAATTTAGCATGGCCAATGCACCCTAACCAGCATGTCCTTCAGATTGTGGGAGAAAACCAGAGCACCCGATTTGGAAGTAGAAAGAAACTTAAGAAAGGAGGGCTAAAAGGGGTCACGAAAAATCACTGGCCAGCAGGTATAAGGAAAATCCCAAGGCTTTTTCCATATATAAAGAGAAAGAGGGTAGCCAAGGAGAGGGTTGGCCCACTCAAGGACAAGGGAGGGAATCTACGTGTGGAGCCAGTTGAAATGGGCGAGATATTAAATGAGTACTTTGCGTCAGTATTCACCAAAGAGGGTTTGGTGGATGACGTGTCTGGGAAAGGGTGCGTAGATAGTTTGAGTCATGTTGAGATCAAAAAGGAGGTGGTATTGGGGTTCTTGAGAAACATTAATGTAGACAGGTCCCCAGGGGCTGATGGGATATACCCCAGAATACTGAGAGGGGCAAGGGAGGAAATTGCTGGGGCCTTAAGAGAAATCTTTGTATCCTCACTAGCTACAGGGGAGGTCCCAGAGGACTGGAGAATAGCCAATGTTGTTCCCTTGTTTAAAAAGGTAGCATGAATAATCCAGGTAATAACAGGCTGCTGAGCCTTACATCAGTGGTAGGGAAATTATTAGAGAGGATTCTTCGAGACAGAATTTATTCCCACTTGGAAATAAGTGGACGTGTTAGCGAAAGGCAACACGGTTTTGTGAAGGGGAGGTCATGTCTAATTAACTTGATCGAGTTTTACGAGGAAGTGATGAAGATGATTGATAAGGGTAGGGCAGTGGATGGTGTCTACGTGGACTTCAGTAAGGCCTTTGACTAGGTCCCTGATGGCAGACTGGTGCAGAAGGTGAAGTCGCTCAGGATCAGAAGTGAGCTGGCAAAATGGATACAAAACTGGCTCAGTCAAAGAAGACAGAGGGTAGCAGTGGAAGGGTACATTTCTGAATACAGGGCTATAACAAGTGGCATTCCTCAGGGATCAGAGCTGGGACCTTTGTTGTTTGTAATATATATAATTGATTTGGAGGAAAATGTAACTGGTTTGATTAATAAGTTTGCAGACGACACAAAGGTTGGTGGATTTGCGGATAGCGATGAGGACCATCAGAGGATACAGCAGGATTATAGATCAGTTGGAGACTTGGGCAGAGAGATGGCAGATGGAGTTTAATCTGGACAAATATGAGGTAATGCATTTTAGGAGTCTAAAACAGATAAGAAATATGCAGTAAATGACAGAACTCTTAAGAGTATTGATAGGCAAAGGGATCTGAATGTACAGATCACTGAAAGTGGCAACGCAGGTGAAGAAGGCATACAGCATGCTTACCTTCATCAGCTAGGGCATTCAGTTCAAAAATTAGCAAGTCAAGTTGCAGCTTTATAGAACTTTAGTTAGGCCGCACTAGAAATATAGTACTCAATTCTGGTCACCACACTACCAGAAGGACATGGAGCTTTGGGGAGGGTACAAAAAAGGTTTACCAGGATGTTGCCTAGTATGGAGGGCATTAGTTATAAGGAGAGGTTGGAGAAACTTGGTTTGTTCTCACTGGAAAGGAGGTGGTTGAGGGGGCGACCTGATAGAAGTCTACAAGATTATGAAAGGCATGGACAGAGTGGATAGTCAGAAGCTTTTCCCAGGGTGGAAGAGTCAATTACTGGGGAGCATAGGTTTAAGGTGCGAGGGACAAGGTTTAAAGGAGATGTGTGAGGCAAGTTTTTTTTACACAAAGGGTGGTGGGTACCTGGAACTCACTGCTGAGGGAGGTAGTGGAAGCAGATAAGGTGTCTTGACAGGTACATGAATGAGATAGGAATAGAGGGATATGGTTCCCAGAAGGGTAGAGGGTTTTAGTTCAGTCGGGCAGCATGGTCAGTGCAGCGTTGGAGGGCCAAAGAGCCTGTTCCTGTGCTGTAATTTTCTTTAGTCTTTTCTTCTCACCTGGAGGAAACCCATGCAGAAATGGGGAGAATGTGCAGACTCCGCACAGTAAGTCTCACAACAACAGGTTAAAGTCCAACAGGTTTATTTGGTAGGACAGGCTTTCGGAGCACTGCTCCTTCATCAGGTGAGTGGAGAGTTGGCTTCACAAACAGGGCATATATAGACACACAATCAATTATAAAGATAATGGTTGTAATGTACAGACAGTGACCCAAATCGAAATCGAACCCAGGTCCCTGGCAGTGTAAGGATCTGTGTATTTTGCTGAAATATAAATCCTCTCCTGTCTGAATGTGATTCCTTGTCAGTGTTGTTCTGTGTCAGTAAACAAATGACTTGTGAACCTGTACAGTCTGGTCTTATACATTATTTAAGGTTTTTTGTTATTTAAATTTTTTTGATTTTGCAATTAATAAATCCTTCGATAGTTTCAGCTCTAACTTTTTTTTTGTCGGTACCTTTTGTTCCAAATTAATTTTTCTAATAAATCGAATGTAAAGTTAGAATTGGGGATTGTAACATTTTCTTCCAGCCTGGATTCTCTGGATACTCTCAGCCATTGAACCTGTTGTTATCATCCCTTGCTGATATTTATAATGTGTTTAAAGACCCCCCTGTATTTCATACGTCTAGAATGCACAGGAGACCGAGTGTTGGTGCAGTGCGTTGACCTCTCTCTTTGAGACTCTTAGTTAGTAACTCCAGAACCAGTTCAAAGTCATCAGTGTGATAGTATCCCTGACAATGTAAAATGTTGTTCTGAGATGCTGCACGGGATATCTTCTGTTTGTTTCTGGTAGACCTACTTATATTCCTGCCTTTAAAAAACTATAGCTATGAGAGAATGCTGAGAATTAACCGTTAGAAATGTACAGCTGAGAGAATCTGTGTTGCTTTTGTTTCATGAGGAGGTTGATGGGTTTTATTATTAGTTTTGGCAAATAAAAATAAGGTTATAGATAAAATGATTTAAAAAATGACTTTGGGACCAGTGACCATAGTTTTAAGATAGCCATGGAGAATGATAGGTCTGGCCCAAAAGTTAAAATTCTAAATTGGGCAAGGCCAGTTTTGATGGTATCAAGCAGGAACTTTCCAAAGTTAATTGGGGGGGAGTCTGTGGGAAGGTAAAGTGACATCTGGTAAGTGGGAGGCTTTCAAATTGGGCTTGATCAATTGAGCCAATAGGCTGACAAATGACAGATCAGAGTTTAATTTAGATAAATGCAAGGTGACACATTTTGATAGATTGAACCAGGGCAGGACTTACTCAGTTAACGATAGGGTGTTAGGAGAGCTATAGAACAAAGAAATCTAGAGATACAGGTTCATAGCTCCTCGAAAGTGGAGTCACAGGTAGACAGAGCGGTGAAAAAGGCATTCAGCATGTTTGGTTTCATTGGTCAGAGCATTGAATACAGGAGTTGGGATGTCTTGTTGAAGCTGTAGAAGACATTGGTAAAACCACACTTGGAATACTGTGTACAGTTCTGGTCACCCTATTACGGAAAGGATATTAAATTAGTGCAGAAAAGTGCGATAAACTAGTGCAAAAAACTAGTTTGAGCAACAACTAGCAGTGATAGGACTAACTCCATGAGAGCGGATGACCAGGAGAGCTACAAGACTGCCAGGGGATGTCGTCATAAGTAGGGAAGAAATAGGACTGATGAGTAAGAGAGTGAGGCAGTTTGCCTGGGAACTGTGTAAGTAGCTGCATAGATTAAGACAGGAGGTCAGAGATCAGCAGATTATACGCAACATAGAGGGGGATGCTATGCCAGAACAGGCTAAGGTTTCTGGAATTGGGGAAATGGTGATGGTTAAGATTTTGCCTGAAAAGCCCAAGTTTGTACCCAAGTGGATAGGATTGTACAAGATTATTTCACAAATTGATTCTGTTTTACCGAACTAACATCAACCACCCAGTGACAACAAAGGCAGTTATTTACTTAATTTACAGAATGCTAACTGCCATATTAACCCTTGATGATCCCGGCCATGGGAGTGGTGAGCGACACCACAACTTTGGCATCAGCAAAGGGGCTCTGATGTACCTTGAACAATACAGCACACGGACCGCTGAGCGCGACAGTAGGGGAGCAAGTGATTTTAAATTGCAGTCTAGGTCTGCTACAGCTGGGACGCAAAAGCATCAGGGATCTAACAAAGGCCAGAGAGGAAATTGCAGAGTCTGATCATTCTTTTCCAATCCTTACTGGTGAAGTGTGGGAGGAATGGAGGAGTGCCAGTGTTGCACTTCTATTGAACAAGGAAGTGAGAGATAAGACAGTGAGTGTGCCCTCAGTCCTTGGTAAATTATTGGAATCAACTGAGGGCGAGGATAAACTATCACATACTAATTAAGAAGTCAGTATGGATTTGTTAAGGGAAGATTGTGTCTGACTAACTTGATTGAATTTTTTGAGGAAGCAAGGAGGAGGTTTGATAAATGGAGTTCAGTTAAAACTGATTTTTGACAGCCCCACACAGCAGCCTGGTTTAAAAAAGATGACCCAGGGAACACAGGGGGATGTAGCAAGTTGAATAGAAAAATGACTCAGTGCCAGGAAACAAAGGGTAACTGTTAATGGGTGTTTTTGTGACTGGAAGGCTGTTTCTGGTGGGGTTCCACAAGAATCAGTACTGAGTCCTGCTGCCTATAAGAAATAGGAGCAGGAGTAGGCCATCTAGCCCTTCGAGCCTGCCCCACCATTCAACAAGATCATGGCTGATCAGAAGTGAATCAGTTCCACTTTCCCGCTTTCTCCCCATAACCCTTAATTCCTTTGTCTATCAGAAACCTACCTACCTGTGACTTAAATAAATTCAGCGAAACAGCCTCCACCACTTCAATGGGCAGAGAATTCCAGAGACTCTCCATCCTTTGAGTGAAGAAGTTCCTCCTCAACTCCGATCAAAACTGTTTCCCACCCCACTCCACTTATCTTGAGGCTGTGCCCTCTAGTTCTGCTATCCTTTCTAAGTGGGAAGAATCTCTCTACCTCCACCCTATCTAACCCCTTCATTATCTTATATGTCTCTATAAGATCCTCCCTCAGCCTTCTAAACTCCAACAAGTACAGACCCAGTCTATTCAATCTCTCCTCATAGGCTAACCCCCTCATCTCCAGTATCAGCCTAGTGAACCTTCTCTACACTCCCTCCAAGGCCAATATACTATTCCGCAAATGCAGTGACCAAGACTGCACACAGTACTCCAGTTGCGGCCTCACCAGTGCCTTGTACAGTTGCAGCAAAACCTCCTTGCTTTTATATTCTATCCCCCTCGCTATAAAGGCCAACATTCCATTCGCCTTCTTGATCACCTGCTGCACCTGCAGACTGGGGTTTTGCGATTCGTACACAAGGACCCCCAGGTCTCTCTGCACAGTAGCATGCTGCAGCTTTTCGCCTTTTAAATAATAGTCCCTCCTACTATTATTTCTACCAAAGCGGATAACCTCACATTTGCTAACACTATACTCCATCTGCCAGGTCCTCGCCCACTCACTCAGCCAGTGGTATATGTTAATCATTAAGATGCAAATGTAGGGAGAATGATTGAGAAATTTGCAGGTAACACAAAAATTAGCCACAGTTATGCCACACACATATGAAAGACTATCTGGCCTCAAACTAAGTAATGTGCTAGATTCTGGGCATCGCAGTTTAGGAAGAATGTCAAAAGGGTGTCAAGAAGGTTTACTGGCAATGAGGGAATTTACTCTTGTGGAGAGACTAGTAAAGTTGGATTTAATTTCCTTACAGCAGAGGTTAACAGAAGATGTTCAAAACGTGAAGAGTTTTGAGAGAGTAAATAGGGAGAAGCCATTTCCAGTGGAAAGAGGGTCAGTAACCAGAGGGACACAGGTTGAAGAGATTTGGTTGTGTGAGAGGAGGAAATGAAGAGAATGTTGTTCATGCTGCGCATTGCTATGATCTGGAACCTTCTGCCTGGAAGACCAGTTGACAGCAGGTTCAAACCGGGGCAATAACTGATGGTCTAGCCAGTAACACCTATACCCCGTGAATAAATATACAACATCTGTAAGGAAGAAGAGCTGACATTTGAAGTCCAGATGACCCTTTGTCAAAGCTAAAAGGCATAGAAAGTGGGAGATATTTACATTGCAGGGTGAGGGAATTTTTTGGGAATCTGTTGAAATTGTAATGATGCCCACCCTCCCCCTCCATTTTCATTTCAGCTTCTCTGCCGTTTGGCCATTCACATCCCTTATTTTCTCTATAGGCTGCCATTAGCAGCCTTTCCCCTTTCTGTGGTAATGACTCATCTTTCATTTCCTCTCCCTGCAATATAAACAACTCCCACAGTAGTACAGTGGTTAGCACTGCTGCTTCATAGCTCCAGGGTCCTGGGTTCGATTCTTAGCTCAGGTCAGTGCCTGTGTGGAGTTTGCACATTCTCCTCGTGTCTGCGTGGGTTTCCTCCGGGTGCTCTGGTTTCCTCCCACAGTCCAAAGATGTGCGGGTTAGGTTGATTGGCTATGCTAAGAAATTGCCCCTTAATGTCCAGGGTAGCGTAGATTAGAGGGATTAGTGGGTATAATATATAGGGATATGGGAGTAGGGCCTGAGTGGGATTGTGTGCGGTGAAGACACAATGGGCTGAAGGACCTCTTCCTGCACTGTAGGGTTCTATGATTCTGTGCCTTTTAGCTTTGACAAAGGGTCATCTAGACGCGAGACGTTAGCTCATCTCTCTCCTTACAGATGCTGCCAGACCCGCTGAGATTTTCCAGCATTTTCTCTTTTGGTTTCAGATTCCAGTATCCACAGTAATTTGCTTTTAATAAATAAACAGCTCTGGATGAGAAAGGGCAGGGGTTACTTGACGAGTCCATTCAGAGCCAGCAAACATACAATGGGCTGAATGGCCTTCAAGAAGTTGGAAAATTTTCAGCAATTTACAACCAGGAGCTTTAGTGGAATCGGTTTTTGATGAAATTTCTCCCGGAATCCGATCAGGCCCCAGGCTCGGGTACTCACGAAATGCTGATAGAAGCGGCTGAGCCGCGGTTTCCCATGATTGTTGAACACCAGAATCGCCTTAATCATCCTGCCGGCCCGGTGCAGCGCCAATTCCCGTCCCCCGGCCCGGTGCAGCGCCAATTCCCGTCCCCCGGCCCGGTGCAGCGCCAATTTCCGTCCCCCGGCCCGGTGCAGCGCCACTTCCGGTCCCCCGGCCCGGTACGGCGCTACTTCCGGTGCCGGGTTCTTGCTGACTTCCCCATGGCGGATCTATGTCTGGAGATAATACACATCTCTTTAACCTGTGCTTAACCCTCTCTCCACTCACATTGTCTGTACCTTTAAGATTTGATTAGCTGTAAAGACTCGCATTCCAACCATTTTCTTGTAAATTGAGTTTGTGTCTTTATATGCCCCATTTGCGAACATGACTCCCGCTCACCTGATGAAGGTAGCATGCCACCTTCGAAAGCTCGTGCTACCAAGTAAACCTATTGGACTTTAACCTTGAGACTTCTTATTGGATCTATGGCGACCATGATGTGGAGATGACGGCGTTGGACTGGGGTGGGCACGGTAACACTTCAGCAGTCACGGGCATTTAGCCTCTGATCTTCAAGTAAGCATTCTCCATGGCAGCCTTCACAACACACGACAACGGTCTGAATATTGACACCAAATTTCTGATGCCATTCATTTTCATATTTTGCACAATGACCTTGCAGCACACCTGTAGTAATAGTAACACACTGAAAATCCCTCCACTGTCCATTCAGGTTGTGGTTTTGTGCCAAGAATCTTCATGTGACTTAGAAGCCGATTCGCAACCCGCAGATCCACAATGGGGAGAACATCCTGGGAGTTAGGGGGATCCAGAGTGAGGATGTGCTTCTTTCTCTGCCACTGCTCTGCCTCATTGTCGTGACTCAAATTGAAATGCAAGTTGATGAACAACCTTAGAATAGGTAGCAGCACCTTGAAGCACAGAGCTGCTGTGCTTCAAGGAGAGTTTCAGAATGTCTTTAGAGTTTTCCTTGACCTCCCCTGAAATGTTGACCATTTGAAAGTTAAAATAACTGTCTGTGGCAGGGAGGTGACTTGCAGCCTATGTGGACAGGCCAACAAATTTGATGTTTCAGGAGTTCTGCTTGCATATTGGTGGATCTGGCTTCAAGAAAGACTTGATGTTGTTCAATGATCCTCCGATTGAATCAACAGGATGAGCAGAGGCAATGTTGATGGAACCTTGTCATTCAGTCATATATTTATTGATCTTCAGACAAGTTATTAGTAATTTTATGGTTGAATTAGTTGCAGTCAGGTTTATTAACCATAGTATTCAGAGTAGATGGCAAGGTGGGTGACATGTTGCAACCGCAGAATGTGGACAGCTGGCTGATTGCAGTCTGACACATTTTTAAAATTCATTTTTACAGGATGAGGGTGTTGCTGGCTAGACCAACATTTATTGCCCATCCCTAACTGCCCTTCAGCAAGTGGTGGTGAGCTGTCTTCTTGAACCATTGCAGTCCATATGGTTTAGGTACCTCCACAGTTCTGTTAGGGGGGAATTCCAAGATTTTGACCCAGAAGGAATGGCGACATGTTTCCAAGTCAGGATTGTAAGTGACTTGGAGGGGAACCTCCAGGTGGTGATGTTCCCAGGTATCTATTGCCGTTGTCCTTCTTGGTCCTGGGTTTGGAAGGTGCTGCCTAAGAAGCCTTGGTGAGTTCCTGCAGTGCATCTTGTAGATGGTATACACAGCTTCCACTGTGTCGGTTGTGGAGAGAGTGAATGTTTTTTGAAGGGATAGCAATCAAATGGGGTTAATGTAAAGCAGACCAAGCATATGTTTATATTTACTTCATGGCTAGTTTTTGCAGAGAATATCATTGAGGGGTACCACTCCAAATCAAGTATGGTTCAGAAGGCTCTCCCACTCTCTGCAGTGGCATATCAGAAAGATTTACAAGTTGATCATCGACCTAGTTGGCCATGTTTTGAACTCAGCTTCCTTGGACTATAAACTACCCACTTGAAACCTTGTGGCACAGGTGGTGAGGACAGATTTATGAACCATCTGTTGAACTTTTTGGTATAATAGCAACAGGCTCATCAACAGATGTCCCCATGAACTTTGTGCAGTACGGGCTGCCTTATTCAGCCAGTGAAGGCTTGCCCAATGGCAAGCGGTCAGCAGGGGTTTTTAATAGAAACTCTACAGTGCAGAAAGAGACCATTGGGCCCATCAAGTCCGCACCAACCACAATCCCACCCAGGCCCTACCCCCATACATTTACCCGCTAATCCCTCTAACCTATGCATCTCAGGAAACTACAGGACAATTTCAGCATGGCCAATCAACCTAACCAGCACACCTTTGGACTGTGGGAGGAAACCAGAGCATCCAAAGGAAACCCACGCAGACACGAGGAGAATGTGCAAACACCACACTGACAGTGACCCAAGCCAGGTATCGAACCCAGGTCCCTGGAGCTGTGAAGCAGCAGTGCCAACCACTGTGCTATCATGCTGCCCTTTAAACAAGTTACTTTATCTAATCTATTGTTGTAAGTCCCGAGGTGAAGACTAGCTGACTGTAAGCCATTGGCATGGTCCTTTCCATTGGTTCACAAAGGGTGTAGGTGACTGGAAGCTGGTATTCAGCAACTTTCTTCCTCCATCTTTCCCTCTGGACAACCTCCAAATGTCAAGAATCTTCTCCAGTAAGAAAAAGTGCCTTTTTTCGGGAAACTTGAGCCTATGACACCAGTGGGGAAGACAGGGTCCAATAATACACTGAGCACATTTCTTCTGTGCTAATACAGGAGACGAAATAAGTGATGTTAACAGCATGCTGAGCCCCAAGTATAAGAAATCTGACCTATCCAGATGCCGCGGACTCAAAAAATTTCACTGAGTGAGTAGACTTGGTAAAAATCACGAAGACCCAAAGTGTCCAGTAATTCTCAGAGATACTCCTTCAATATAGCTGCGAGAATCCCTCAGGAATCTGATACTGAGTTCTTGACTAGGTTACGGAAATTGGCTGAGTGTTGTGAATTTTGACCATTTCTTAATGAAATGTTGCAAGACAGAATTATTTTGATTTATTATTGCCACATATTAGTATACAGTGAAAAGTATTGTTTCTTGCGTGCTATACAAAACATACCGTTCATAGAGGAGGAGAAAGGTCAGAATGTAGTGTTACAGTCATAGCTAGAGTGTAAAGAAAAATCAACTTAATGCAAGGTATCCATAGAATCCTTACAGTGCAGGAGGCGGCCATTCAGCCCATCAAGTCTGCACCAACTCTCCGACAGTGCATCTTACCCAGGCCTTATCCCCATAACCCCACATATTTACCCCACTAATTCCCCTATCTTGGGATGTTATTTAGCATGGCAAATTAACCTAACCTGCACACACCTTTGGACTATGGGAGGAAACCAAAGCACCAAGAAGAAACCCACTGATGGCACATGAGCATTAACAGCCGCCAGCTTTGTTGGCGGTGCATTGTGACGCTGGAATCATGGGCGAATTCCGTTTCGTCTCGGTGAGTTCCCAGGATGATGGGACTGTGCTGGGAGTGATGCTGATTGCGGGGGTGGAGCCTGACCTTCTCCACTGGTGCCCGATCCTCAATCAGGAAATTGGGGAACATCTCCCTGTAAAACAGCCGCCACCACCTCCCTCCTCCAGCGCCCAATCAAAATGGCCACTGCACCTCAGATTTTGGCCTTGCGGACCATGTGACACTGACATCATGCTGCTGGTGATGTGTTCCTGACCAATCAGGGACGACCTCAGCCCCAGTCCCAGTGAAGACCAATCAAGCCTGGCAGTATAATTTAAACGCACCAATGAGATTAAGACCAATAATGTCACAGTTATACGAACTAAGTGCACAAACAGCTGTCTCCCTTTTTCCTGAGGAACAGTTAAAGAAGTGTAAATGTGCCGCACCTTTGGGTGCTGAATAAAACCATTGAAATTAAAAACCAACTCGACTCTGTGGAAAAGAAGCAATCTAGCAGTATCAAAATTGGTCTAATCAGATTGAAGCTCTATAGTTAATCCATTAATAACAGTATAAACGTTTGAAATACAGAAGTTCTGTTGTTTTGAAAGGGAGAATTCAGAGAATCAAAGAACAAAACAGTTCCAGCACAGGTTTCAGGTCATTGTGTCCACACCAGTTCTCTATAAGAGCATCTTGGCTAGTTCACTGCTCTGAACCCTGTTCAGATAATCCAATCCCCTTCAAAAGTCTCGATTGAACCTGTCTCCGCCACACAAACAGGAAGGACATTCCAGATCCTAAACACTTGCTGCATCAAAAGGTTATCTCTCATGTTGACTTTGATTTTTTTGTCATTTACTTTAACTCATCAATCTTTCTGCCAATAGGAAAAGTGTCTCCCTGTCTACGCAGTTCTGATTCCTGATTTCTGGGTTGTTGGGAGGAAATTGGCAGCAAGTTGTGTTTAGTTGCATCTGGAAGTTGGTGAAACATCTCAGCATGGAAGCATAAAAATTATACTTGTTACTTCTCTTGTAATCGGCCTTCCTTCCCGCCTCAATCTGTCAGCCAGCCATTGAACATAATTTATATAAAATGACAGGTAAGAACTGAACAGCAGTCAAAATTATACAATCTTGAACAATAGGAGCCAGGAAAGTTTCCAGTTGGTGAACAAACATTTGTCCTTTAGCCAAAATCAAATGGTCTTACATGAAATTTAACTCCCCACATTAAGAATTTAGCAGAATAAGTTCTATTTTGTTTTTTTTTCCACTCATCATTTTGCAGTTTCTTCTTGTAATTTTACCGCTTGGCTTCAGTTGCTAATACCACTCACTCTCAGAAAAGACAGACAGTCCATTCCCCAATCCTCAACAAGAATAGAAATGTTCAGGCCTTCAAGCATTCATGAACAGACTGCCAGACAATTGCAAGCATAAAGTCAAATCATATCAACATGATGCAGCACCGCGTAAGCCTGGCATTACCAACCAACACCAAACCCCAATCAATGCCCAAATCAGTTCACATAATACTGCCAACTAATATATTTCACAACAAGACACTTTCTCAGCCAAATGAGAGGAAGTAGACAAGCAAGATTTTGGAGATTAATTAGAGGAGGTAAATGTGGTGGATCAGTTCTGCTTATAAGGAGGAAGGACATATGAATATAACTGATGTTGTGAGAGAGTAAGGTGACATGTTCATGAAAAGAACCGCAGAATAAGGAGCATGATTACTATCCAGACTTCTTATGCTAAACGCTACCATAGGGGGAAATCTCCTGTTAGCTAACAATTGTTGGATTGTTGATCCTCCCTCTTTGTAATTGCATAAATTGAGGTTAAGTGCATGGAGGTGAATGGCAGTGATTGGATGGTTACTTGAGCACACGTAAAGAAAGACTTACTGACACAGCGGCCGAGTGGAGTCAAGATATATAACTGGTCCAAACAACCATATCCCCAAGCCAATCACAAGGTGACTTTGTTCCAAAAAAATGTTACTTCGAGGACTGGATTAAAAGTGAAGTAAACAACACCTTTGCAGGTATTTGCCGGAATTTCCCGAACGCGCTCAGACAAGGCTTGTAAAATCCCACCCAAAGCCAACAGAGAATTCTGTTCTGTGAGCTTCACCCACTGCAATTCCAGGGCGGGAGTACCAGTAAAATTCAGGCCATTATCTCAAAACCTCAGCAACTCTTCAGTTAACTTGGGGAAATCTAAAGATGCTCAAGTTTAAAGCCAGTTAGAATGGTTTATATGTGAAGCTTTGTTCAAAATTTTAATAATAGAGAATGTCAAAAAGAGAGGTTGATAAAAAGCACTTTGTTCTCAGGCATCCCATCCTGTTAATAATCTCCCAGCTGCCGGAATTTCTCCATTTCATCGACTTTCCAGAATCTCAGTCATCCTGGAGGAGGAAAATATCCATTTAGTTGAAACTGTTCAATAAATGGAGCACACTTTACATATTACAGAGAAGGAGGTGCTGGAAGTCTTAAAGCATACCAAGATAGATAAATCCCTGCGACCTGATGAAGTGTACCCCAGGACACTGTGAGAGACTATGGAGGAAATTTTGGGTCCCCTAGCAGAGATATATGGATCACTGACAGCCACAGGCGAGGTGTCTGAAGATTGGAGGGTGGCAAATGTGCCTTTGTTTAGAAAGGGCTACAGACAAAAGCCTGGGAACTACAGGCCAGTGAGCCTCATATCTGTGGTGGGTAAGTTGTTGGAAGGTATTTTGAGAGACAGGATCTACAGGCATTTAGAGACGCGAGGACTGATTAGCGACAGTCAGCGAGGCTTTGAGTGGAAAATCATGTCTCACAAATTTGATAAAGTGTTTTGAAGAGGTAACCAAGAAGGTAGACAAGGGCAGGGCAGTTGTTGTTGTCCACATGGATTTTAGCAAGATTTCTGATAATGTACTGCATGGTAGGTTGTTGCATAAAATTAAATCTCTTGGGATCCAGGGTGAGATAGCTAAATGGATATAAAATTGGCTTGATGGCAGTAGACAGAGTGGTTGTAGAGAGTTGTTTTTCAAACTGGAGGCCTGTGACCAGCGATGTGCCTCAGGGATCAGTGCTGGGTCCACTGTTATTTGTCATTTATATTAATGATTTAGATGAGAATGTAGGGGGCATGGTTAGTAAATTTGCAGATGATACCAAGATTGGTGGCATAGTGGACAGTGAAGAAGGTTATCTCTGATTGCAATGGGATCTTGATCAATTGTGCCAGTGGGTTGACGAATGGCAGATGGAGTTTAATTTAGATAAATGTGAGGTGATGCATTTTGGTAGACTGAACCAGGGCAGGACTTACTCAGTTAATGGCAGGATGTTGGGGAGAGTTATAGAACAAAGAGATCTAGGGGTACATGTTCATAGCTCCTTGAAAACGGAGTCACAGGTGGATAGAACGGTGAAGAAGGCATTCAGCATGCTTGGTTTCATTGGTCAGAACATTGAATACAGGAGTTGAAATGTCTTGTTGAAGTTGTACAAGACATTGGTAAGGCCACGCTTGGAATACTTTGTATAATTCTGGTCACCCTATTATAGAAAGGATATTATTAAATTAGAAACAGTGCAGAAAAGATTTACTAGTATGCTACCGGGACTTGATGGAATGAGTTGTAAGGAGAGGCTGGATAGACTGGGACTTTTTTCTCTGGAGCATAGGAGGCTTAGGCATGATCTTATAGAGGTCCATAAAATAACGAGGAGCACAGTTCAGCCACATAGTCAATATCTTTTGCCAAAGGTAGGGGAATCTAAAATTAAAGGGCACAGTTTTAAGGTGAGAGGGGAGAGATACAAAAGAGTCCACAGGTGCAATTTTTTCACACAGAGATTGGTGAATGTCTGGAACAAACTGCCAGATGTAGTAGTAGTGGCAGGTATAATGTTGTCTTTTAAAAAGCATTTAGACAATTACATGGGTAAGATGGGTCTAGAGAGATTTGGCTAAACGCGGGCAACTGGGACTAGCCTACTGGTTAAAAAAAGCGGCGGCATGGACAAGTTGGGCCAAAGGGCCTGTTTCCATGCTGTAAACCTCTACATGTGAAAACGGAAAATACCAGACATACAGAGGTCAGTCAAATCAACCAGTCCCATTTTTAGGATCCGGTCTTTACCAGAAGCCAGGGGAGGCGGGTGCGTGCAGGTAAACCTGTTTCTGATCATAGATTAACTTCCTGTGGCTTTGATTCAAAATCTCTTGGATCGATTTCAATTCTTTTCATTCAGCTTAGAACATTCCCCTGCACACTGACGCTAAATGGTTTCAGATCAGCTGCCATTACACACAGATCCCAATGTTTCATTCCATTCGACTGATTCTCAGTATCCAGGCTGTTGATCTACCGCTGCAGTGGGATTTCCCCCCACAACACCCGGCTATTCCTAAAGCGTTCAAACAAAAACTAAATCATTTTTATAATTGTGACTTTCTAATAAAGTTTCCTGCAATGGGTTCAAAATATTTTAAAAATAATTTTACAAATGGCAACAAACAATTTGCATTTTGTTACTTCAGTGAGTTACCAGGGCAATGTCTATCCTTTCCTTCCTTTGTAAAAAAGGTTACTGGTTAATATTAGATGTAATCTGTTGACCTTCTCATGCAGCCTTGGTACATTTGTTGCTTCAATCCAATCAGTTACACAACTTTAACTATCTGTTAAATTTCCCTGTAAAAGGAGTAAGTGATCCATATCTCACCCACTCATCCTCATCAGCTGCTTCTCCCTGGCTGCAAGCTTTGGCCTCTTGCTCGTTTTTACACTTTGCAGCAAATATGTTGTCAGTCCAAGAAGTTCCCGTCCTTTCACTTCCTGCAAAGTTGCATTTTGTTACAGTTCCAGCATCCATTTTGGCCAGCGAATCTGATAAAACAAGAATTTGTGTCACTACAGCAAGAGCTGGCTGCTCTCTAAATCTGTCAGAAGACAGACAGACAATCTAATTTATGCAAAAAATCACTCACTGACCTTCACACTCAGTGATTCCCCAGTTAACGGACACGAGGACACAACATTGCTGGTTTATCTGGATAATTGCTAATTATTTGCTATTATTTCATCAAGTGTTAGCTTTGGCTCAGTCGATTGGAAGCTCACCCCAAACCACGAGGTTCAAATTCAAGCGTCACTGGGACTAATGAATAAAAATCAAGGCTGACATCATAGTGCAGCACTGGTGGAGTGCTGAGCGCGGCACTGGCGGAGTGCTGAGCGCAGCACTGGGAGAGTGCGGCACTGGCGGAGTGCTGAACGCGGCACTGGGAGAGCGCGGCACTGGCGGAGTGCTGAGCACGGCACTGGCGGAGTGCTGAGCGCAGCACTGGGAGAGTGCGGCACTGGCGGAGTGCTGAACGCGGCACTGGGAGAGCGCGGCACTGGCGGAGTGCTGAGCGCGGCACTGGGAGAGCGCGGCACTGGCGGAGTGCTGAGCGCGGCACTGGCGGAGCGCTGAGCGCGGCACTGGCGGAGTGCTGAGCGCGGCACTGGGAGAGCGCGGCACTGGCGGAGCGCTGAGCGCGGCACTGGCGGAGCGCTGAGCGCGGCACTGGCGGAGCGCTGAGCGCGGCACTGGCGGAGCGCTGAGCGCGGCACTGGCGGAGCGCTGAGCGCGGCACTGGCGGAGCGCTGAGCGCGGCACTGGGAGAGCACGGCACTGGCGGAGTGCTGAGCGCGGCGCTGGGAGAGCGCGGCACTGGTGGAGTGCTGAGCGCGGCACTGGCGGAGTGCTGAGCGCGGCACTGGCGGAGTGCTGAGCGCAGCACTGGGAGAGCGCGGCACTGGCGGAGCGCTGAGCGCGGCACTGGGAGAGCGCGGCACTGGC
Source organism: Carcharhinus amblyrhynchos (assembly GCF_965287045.1). Taxonomy (NCBI): domain Eukaryota; kingdom Metazoa; phylum Chordata; class Chondrichthyes; order Carcharhiniformes; family Carcharhinidae; genus Carcharhinus; species Carcharhinus amblyrhynchos. Next base: position 17,123,072 of record NC_137351.1, on the reverse strand, counting down.
GGAGCGCCGAGCGCGGCGCTGGGAGAGCGCGGCACTGGCGGAGTGCTGAACATGGTTCTGGGGGAGCGCGGCACTGGGGGAGCGCTGAACACAGCACTAGAGGAGAGTGGCATTCTCTAAGATGCAGTCTTTCTGCCCGAGACCCCATCTGGCAGTTTGAGTTGATGTAAACAATCTCATGGCACCATTTTGAAGAGGAGAAAGTGATTTACTCCAGTGTCATAGGAGCAGGAATAGGCCCTACCAGCCTACCCCATCATTCTCTACAGTCATGGCTGATCTGGGTGTGGTTTCAACTCCACTTTCTTGTCTGCACCCCACCCCCCTCCATAACCCTCCCTCCCAGCCTTAAATAAGTTCAAAAACCCGACCTCTACTACTTACTGGGAAAGGGAATTCCACACAGTTAACAACACTTTAGGAGAAAAAGTCTCCTCATCTCTGTCTTAATGGGAACATTGTCTACTTTTAATCTAGTTTTAGTTCCCTCCATGTCAAACTATTTTCTCTCAGCAGGTCACAAGACAATCAATGAAATCTCTTCGGCATAAATTAGAAATTAGAAGGAAGTCTAAATAGGAACATAGAAACTAGAAGCAGGAGGTGGCCATTCGAGCCTGCTCCGCCATTCATTTTGATCATGGCTGATCATTGATTCAATATCCTGATACCCACCTTCCCCCCATATCCCTTGATCCCTTTAGCCCCAAGAGCTGTATCTAATTTCTTCTTGCAATCAGACAACATTTTGGTCTCAACTACATTGTGGCAGTGAATTCCACGCACTCACCACTCTCTGGGTGAAGATATTTCTCTTCATCTCAGTTCTAAAAGGTTTACCCCTCATCCTCAAACTATGACTCCTATTTCTGGACTTGCCCCAACATTGGGAACATTCTTTCTAAATCTACCCTGTGTAACCCTGTTAAAATTTTATAAGTCTCTACGAGATCCCCTCTCACTCTTTTAAACTCCAGAGAATATAATCCTAACCGACTTAGTCTCTCCTCATTTGACAGACCTGCCATCCCAGGAATCAGCCTGGTAAAGCTTTGCTGCACTCCCTCTATAGCAAGGACATCCTTCCTCAGAGGAGGACACCAAAACTACACACAGTAGTCCAGGTGTGGCCTCACCAACGCCCAAAGCAAAACATCCCTATCCCTGTACTCAAATCCTCTCACTATGAAGGCCAACATACCATTTGCTTTCTTTACTGCCTGCTGTATGTGTGCATTTACTTTCAGTGACTGATGCACGAGGACTCATAGGTCTCGTTGAGTATCCAAATCTCTCAATTTACACCCATTGAAGTAATAATCTATCTTCCTATTATTGCTACCAAAGTGGATAACCTCACATTTATCCACATTATACTGCATCTGCCATGCAGATGCCCTCACACTCAGCCTGTTCAAACCACACTGAAGCAGCTCTGCATTCTCCTCGCAGCTCACCCTCCCACCCAACTTTGTATCATCTTCAAATTTGGAGATATTACATTCAGTTCCCTCTCCCAAATCATTAATATATAATGTAAACAGTTAGGGTCCTTGAATAGACCCAGGCAGAATTCCACTCGTCACTGACTGCCAATCAGAAAAAGACCCATTTAAGCCAACTCTTTGCTTCCTAACCAGTTTTCTAACCATCTCAAGATATTATCTGCAATCCCATGTGCTTTAACTTTACATAGTAGACTGTTATGTGAGACCTTGTCTAAAGCCTTCTAAAAGTCTAAATAAACCACATCCACTGGTTCTCCTTATTCAACTCTACTCATTAGAAAAAATTCCAATAGATTTGTAACAACAATGAGAACACCAGTGTGTTCATTAAACTGAGAACAGAACAAAGAACAAAGAAAATTACAACACAGGAACAGGCCCTTCAGCCCTCTGAACCTGCACCGACCATGCTGCCTGACTGAACTAAAACCCCCTACCCTTCCAGGGACCATATCTCTCTATTCCCATCCTATTCATGTATTTGTCCAGACGCCCCTTAAAAGTCACTATCGTATCTGCTTCCACTACCTCCCCCGGCAGTGAGTTCCAGGCACCCACCATCCTCTGTGTAAAAAATTTGCCTCAAGGTAAGTTGCAACAAAGTATGGTAGAGGGAAAAGTAAAGTTGCCTTGGCCCCAGATGATCATAGGACGCTGTCCTATGGATGGGTGGTGGTTTAACCTGAGGGGTCACCACACCTCAGGCAAGGGACAAGGTTGAGAAGGCGGGGCGGTACAGGAATTGAACCCTCACTGTTGGTGTCGCTCTGCATCATTACCCAGCCATCCGGCCAGCTGCTAAACCAATCTCCAGAAGCAATACCTGATTGAACACAGACATTCCTCCGGAGTAATGCCTCACATCTCATCACACAAATAGACATTGGCTCAAATTATCCAGTCGGCAGTGATGCTGAGGTCATTGATGCTGATTGTGAAGATAACTGCACACCCAGATTGTTCTGTGTCCTTACGCCCAGGTCTTCCTGTCCAGACTGTATCAGCGACGCTGCAGTGAAACCACCCACGGAGCAATGACAAAGATGAGAAGCGCAGCGAATACAACAGCTTTTCACAACATCACCTGCTGTATTTTAAAAGGTCTTTAAAATGGTGTGGGTGTGTGAGAGTGAATGAGAATGAGGAATTCTGCTGTGTACAGCTTCTCTGCCCTGTTTCCTACTTTCCGATGCTGTTCATCGACTGTCAAGCACTTCCTGAGAATGTAAAAGGCGCTATAGAAATTCTGGTTTGTTCTTTTGTAAGACAGCTCGTAAACGATTTACACCAACAAGAATGGTGATTCTCAGCAAAGCCAATTATTCCAAAAGAATTCGCATTGCATTTAACAAACAGAACACAACTTACAGATAAAAGGACTATCCCCTTTAGTTTTCAAACGTAATCCATCTCCAACCTCCAGCTCAATATTTTCTAACTCTTTCTCTGAGATCCAGAACGCCAAGCTCTGATCAGGTGTGTGCTTCTCCGAGATTCTCACCAACTCTGGTTTATTTATCAAACTCTTCAGCTCCTCCACGGAAATCTTATCCGTTTGTCCCTTTGCTTCCACTTCTATCACACAATGGAAAACAAGAAAAGATTGAGCAACAAGAATGGCACGGTGGCACAGTGGTTAGCACTGCTGCCTCACAGCGTCAGAGACCTGGGGTGGCACGGTGGCACAGTGGTTAGCACTGCTGCCTCACAGCGTCAGAGACCTGGGGTGGCATGGTGGCACAGTGGTTAGCATTGCTGCCTCACAGTGCCAGGGACCCAGGGGGCACAGTGGGTTAGCTGTGCTGCCTCACAACGCAGGGACCCCGGAATGGCACGGTGGCACAGTGGGTTAGCACTGCTGCTTCGCAGCGCTAGGGACCTGGATGGAGATGCTGACGTTGGACGGGGTGAGCACAGTAAGTCATCTCACAATATCAGGTTAAAGTCCTAACAGATTTATTTGGTAGCACGAGCTTTCGGAGCACTGTCCCTCCAAGAGGAGGCCATTCAGCCCCTCAAGCCTGTTACACAGGAACAGGAGGAGGCCATTCGGCCCCTCGAACCTGGTACACAGCGACAGGAGGAGGCCGTTGGAATTCTTTAGAATGGCTACGATGAATGACATGATACTCACTGAAGGAAGACATCAAATAGCCAGTGTTGACCTTTTTGGTTTCACTGAAATTTGGTTCTATCTCTACCCCAGCTGCATCAAACTTCCTTTTGTGAATTCTTGTTGGCTGAACATAAAGAATAAAGTAACGCTCCTGAAAAGCACAAGAATTAAAGATATAAAATAATACAAACATTTTTCTAAACGAAAAAATTATCTTCAGATTTCACTTTGGAGAACCCCAAAACACAGCCCCGCCCCCAACCCACTAGTCCCGCCCCCAAAGGCCCAGCCGCGCCCCCTTACCGGTTGGCGCCCCCTGACGGGGATCTGGTGGCGGCTCATTGCGCGCAGCTTCCCCTCCAGCACCGCCCCGCAGCCCCTGCGAACAAAACACCCGGTTAGCGCCTCCGCCACGGGCGGCCCCCAGCCCCCCGGCTCCGGCTCCAGCTCCGACCCCGGCCCCGGCCCACAGCCCTGCACTCACCCCTGCAGCGTCTCCGGCTCCCAGCGGCCCGGGAGCGGCTCCAGGATCCACGGAATGTTCCGCAGAGTCTGATCATCATAGAGACGGCTCATGGCTGGCCCGGGAATGTAAGGGGCGGGGCCGGGGTTTGAGGAGGCGGGGCCCAAGGGAGGGGCGGGGCTATTGGGTGAGGGGGCGGGGCCCTGGGGTGAGGGCGACCGGGTCACAGGTCATGGCCGGGCCTGTTCTCCGCCTGCTGCCTCCCGCCGCCGGGGACCGGGGTTCGCAGCGCTGCCGCCTGGGGCCTCGGGCTCTGGCCGCTTTGGGTCTGCGGCCCGGCTCTCCGCTGCGTGTGTGTTTACCGGGCGGAGCCGCTCTATGCGCCGCCTGGCCGCGGGGAGACCGGGCCGAAGGCCTCCTGCAGCTGGACACCAAATGCGTGAGCCCAGGGCTGCTGGGGAGGCCGTGCCGGGGCCTGAACCTGGGCCTCGGGCAGCTGCAGCCGCTCTCCTCCGTTAGACTGAGGCGAGTCCGCGTTCGGGTGGTGCTGGAGGATGGGGCTCCGGGGGGAGAGGCCGGACCCGGGGCCTGGCAGTTGCTGCGGGAGCCGCTGCGGGGGGTTCATCTCCAGCCGGGCTTTGTGGTTGTGGAGCCGGAGCCTGCGGCCTGGCCGGGGCTGCTCCGCCTGGAGGTGCGGGCGGTGGAGCCGGAGCTGGGCCCGGGCAGCGCCGGCCTCCTGTGCCCTGGGGCCCGGCTCGAGGTGGAGTCAGTGCTGCGGCCGGAGCAGCTCCGAGGCCCGGGCCTGGGCTTGGGCGGCCTGGAGCAGGTGGCCTCCCCGCTCAGGGAGATGCTGAGCCTCCCGCTCCGCTTCCCTAAGGCCCTGGGCCGCCTAGGGCTGCCCTGCCCGCGGGGAGTGCTGCTGCTCGGACCCCCGGGTGTGGGGAAGAGCGCATTGGTCCGGGCCTTGGTCCGGGAGCTCGGCCTCCCTCTTCTCGAGGCCTCTCCCGCCACTCTGCTGGGCTCCCGGCCCGGGCAGAGTGAGCAGAGACTGAGGCAGCTGTTTAGTCAGGCTCAGGCCCGGGCCAGAGCCGGGCCCTGTCTGCTCTTCATCGACGACATGGAGGCGCTTTTCCCACGGAGAGCGGCTGCGGGCAGCGGCCCGGAGGAGCGGCTGGTGGGTCAGTTGCTTACCCTGATGGACAGCCTGGAGCCCTGGACACAGCTGCTGGTGGTGGCGGCGAGCAGTCGACCCGAGGCCTTGGAGCCTGCCCTTAGGAGGCCCGGCCGCTTCGACCGAGAGGTGCCCGGCATTTAGCATCGGCTCTGGCCTTTACCCCCATCACCACCCCCTAAGTGTGGCTGTGCCCGGGCACTGAGCGCTGAGAGGAGGCTGCTGTGCTGCTGAGTGTCCGGGGACAGCAACATTCAATAGGGAGAGAAACAGCTAGAAACCTGACACCAACCAGACAGCTGGAATTGAAAAGTTAAAGTTTATTTGTCAGTGTCACAAGCAACCTGCACTGTCTTTCAGACTGTGGGAGGAAACCCATGCAGACACGGGGAGGAAGTGCAGACCTCACTGACAGTGACCCAAGCCGGGAATTGAACTCGGGTCCCTGGCACTGTGAGGCAGCAGTGCTAAGCTAGAGATGAGTGAGATTCAGAATTCTGGACGTTCTCAATAACGGGTGAACAGTGACTATGAGCCAGCTGCGTGCAGGAAATTTCACTGTTGGTTTGAGCACAGGAAAAGTTTTGAAGACTTTGAGTACAGTTTTTTTCCCATTTTGCACAATATTAATTGAAATTGGTGGTTCTCTGCTGCCCTATTAATGGTGACGCCACAGGAGAAATTAAGAAATCCGGTTTAACAATCACATCCCCTGCTCAGCACACTCACAGTGACCCATTTCCATATTCTCCCTGTGTATGTGACATTTCCTGGACAGTAAATTTACCTTTCCCCTAGCTATAGCACTGTAACTATTGCTTCCCTTGTTTTATAATCTCGACCCTCATGTTTCATACAGAATCCTAAAAAGGTGATTTTAAGTTTAATTGTGAATCTAAGTCACTGAGTTTGATTCTTCTCTCCAGATCACAATCAATGTCCCAACAATGTTGCAGCGTCGGTCCATTCTGGAAGTGGTCACCTCTGCAATGCCTTTGAGGGCTGACGTTGACTTGTCTTGGCTGGCAGAAGCTACAAGTGGTTATGTTGGTGCTGACTTGACAGCTCTGTGTCGTGAGGCTGCTCTACAGCTTGTAAGACGCAGCTCCAAGGTACGAGAAATGATTAGCAAAGAGCCCATAAGAGTAAACAAATCAACCCCTGAATTCAGGGACCATCCATATTAACCAGAGGCCAGCTTCAGAGCCCAGCCAGCTGGTTCACCAGGCTATCCATTTTGATAATGGAAAATGAGAGACAACTTGTTTTAATAAGTGCCCACTCCCAAGGGCTCTAACCACATGATGTCCTAACTACACTGAGCTTGTGTGTTTCATTCAAAAGGAAAAGGATGTGGTTTGCGCACACAAACTCAAAGCAACACAACAGGCTTATGGAAAGAGATGCTGTCTACACAGCGAAGCCTGTCAAACACCCCATGACATTGCCTTCAAATCCTGGGCGGCACAGTGGCTAACACTGCTACCTCACAGTATCAGGGACCCAGGTTCAATTCCGACCTCAGGTCACTGTGTTGTTGCACATTTTCCCCATGTCTGCATCAGTTTCATCCGGGTGCTTCAGTTTCCTCCCACAGTCCAAAAATGCGTGGGTTAAGTTGATTGGCCATAATAAAATGCCCCTTAATGTCAGGGAGACTAAGAGGGTAAATACGTGGGATTACGGGGATAGGACACGGGTTGGATTGTTGTCAGTGCAGGCTCAATGGACCAAATGGCTACCTGCACTGTAGGTTCTATGTGACCAGCTCTTAAAGCAATCATGCAACCAATTAAATATGTAACATCTCTCCACCTTTATTTGTGTGGTCATGACAACAAAATATTAAAGTTTTATTTATTAGTCACAAATAGGCTTACATTAACACTGCAGTGAAGTTGCTGTGAAAATCCCCTGGTTGCCATATTCCGGCTACTGTTCAGGAGAGAGAATTTAGCATGGCCAATTCACCTAAACTGTGCATCTTTGGACTGTAGGAGGAAACCGAAGCACCCGGAGGAAACCCACGCAGACATAGGGAGAATGTGCAGACTCCAAACAGACAGTGACCCAAGCTGGGAATCGAATCCCAGTCCCTCATGCTGTGAGGCAGCAGTGCTAACCACTGTGCCATCATGCTGCCTTAACACAAGATTGATAATTCTCTAGACACAATGTTAATCATTGAACACAGTCCATAAGAAAGTCGATCAGGAGGATGTCTGTTCCTCTTTTGCTGTATATTGTGTTAAGAATTTGACTGCCCTTAACCCTGAGAGTATGATTTGGAACCTCAGTAGACACTTTGTCTTGTGGAACTAATTTTGTAACACAGATGTAATCATCAGGCAACTCAGATTCAACCAAGTCTTCTGTAGCAGTATTCACAACACAAAGGAATAAAGAATTAGCTACTTCTGGAGCTGATTCTGAAAAATCATTTAGAGATGATAACAATTGGTCAGCAAGATGTCCCCCAATTAGTTAATCTTCTGTTTGAACTTTGTAAGAAATTGGATCTGTTTTTGCTGAAACTCTGGCTGGTCCCCATTTCTCTCTTTTGGGAAATTACACACTAACACTTGATCTCCTTGTTCAAAAAAACGTTGTTTTACTCTCACTTCTCATCTCGTAACTTGAGATTGTTGTTGACGCTTTAATATCTCTGGAGTTTCTGGAGGTAACAAATCAAACGTGGTTCTCAACTTTCCCTTTGAGAGTAATGCAGGCCAACATTGTGTAGTTGCATGAGTAATGTTTCTATAAGGTGCCAAAAAACTTTTCACCTGACATGATAAACCTTGCTTTAAAACTTTAAAGAATGTTTCAATGATTGCACAATTCTTTCAGTGAATCCACTGGTTAGAACAAAGAAAATTGCAGCACAAGAACAGGCTGTTCAGCCCTCCAAGCCTGCACCGACCATGCTGCCCGACTGAATTAAAACCTCCTCCCTTCTGGACACCGTATCACTCTATTCCCATCTGATTCATGTATTGGTCAAGTTGCCCCTTAAACGTTACTGTTGTATTTGCTTCCACTATTTCCCCAGCAGCGAGTTCCAGGCATCCACCACCCTCTATGTGGAAAAAAAATTTCCCTCATACATCTCCTTTAAACCTTGCCCCTCGCACCTTAAACCTTGTGCCCCCTAATAGTTCTCTGTTCCACCCTGGGAAAAAACTTCTGACTATCCACTCTGTCCACGCCCCTCATAATCTTGTAGACTTCTAACAGATTGCCCCCCTCAACCTCCCGTCGTTCCAGTGAGAACAAATTAAGTTTCCCCGACCTCTTCTCGTAGCTAACGCCCTCCATACCATTATATCTGGTAAACCTTTTCTATACCCTCTCCAAAGCCTCCACATCCTTCTGGTAGTGTGGCACCAGAATTAAACACTTTATTCCAAGTGCGGCCTAATTAAGGTTCTATAAAGCTGTGACATGTCTTGCCAGTTTTTAAACTCTGTGCCCTGGCCAATGAAGGCAAGCATGCCATATGCCTTCTTGCCTGCCTTCTTACCTACCTTCTCCACCTGCATTGCCACTTTGTGACCTATGCTCCTGTACACCCAGATCTCTCTGCCTATCAATACTTTTAAGGGTTCTGCCATTTACTGTATATTTTCAATCTGTGTTGGACCTTCCACAGTGTATTACCTCACATTTACCTGGATTAAATGGCATCTGCCATCTCTCTGTCCAAGTCTCCGACCGATCTATATCCTGCTGTATCTCCTGACAGTCCTCATCGCCATCCGCAAATTCACCAATCGTTGTGTTGTCCACAAACTAATCAAACCAGTTACATTTTCCTCCAAATCGTTTAAATATATTACAAACAGCAAAGGTCCCAGCACTGATCCCTGCGGAACGCCACTTGTCACTGCTTCCATTCAGAAACACACCCTACTGCTGCTACCCTTTGTCTTCTATGACCGAGCTGGTTCTGTATCCACCTTGCCACCCCTGATCCCGTGCGACTTCATCTTCTGCACCAGTCTGCCATGAGGGACCTTGTCAAAGGCCTTACTGAAGTCCATGTAGACAACATCCACTACCTTACCCTCATCAATCATTATCATCACTTCCTCAAAAACCCCGATCAAGTTACTGAGACACATCCTTGCCTTCACAAAACCATGTTGCCTCGCGCTAATACGTTCATTTATTTCCAAGTGGGAGTAAATCCTGTCTCAAAGAATTCTCTCCAATAATTTCCCTACCATTGATGTAAGGCTCACTGGCCTGTAATTGCCTGGATTATTCTTGCTGCCCTTAAACGAAAGAACAACATTGGCTATTCTCCAATCCTCTGAAACCTCCCCTGTAGTCAGTGAGGATACACAGATTTCTCTCAAGGCCCCAGCATTTTCCTCCCTTACCTCTCAGTATTCTGGGGGTATATCCCATCAGGCCCTGGGGCCTTGTCTATCTTAATGTTTCTCAAGAACCACCATATCTCCTTTTTGATCTCGACATGGCTCAAACTATCTACACATCCTTTCCCAGACTCATCATCCACCAAGTCCTTCCCTTTGGTGAATACTGACGCAAAGTACTCATTTAATACCTCGCCCATTTCCTCTGGCTCCACACATACGTTCTCTCCCCTATCCTTGAGTGGGCCAATCTTCTCCCTTGCCACCCCTCTTGCTCTTTATGTATAAAAAGCTTTGGGATTTTTCTTACTTCTGCTGACCAATGACTTTTCGTGGTCCCTTTAAGTTTAGAACATAGAACACGACAGCACAAACAGGCCCTTCGGCCCACAAGTTGCGTCAATCATATCCATATCTACCAGGCCATAGAACTATCTATAACTCTCAATCCCATTAAATCCTATGTATTCATCCAGAAGTCTCTTAAAAGACCCCAGCGAGTTTGCCTCTACCACCGCTGACGGCAGCCGATTCCACTAACTCTCCGCCCTCTGAGTGAAAAACTTACCCCTGACATCTCCTCTGTACCTGCTCCCCAGCACCTTAAACCTGTTTCCTCTCGTAGCGACCATTTCAGCCCTGGGAAATAGCCTCTGAGAATCCACCCTATCTATACTTCTCAACATTTTATAAACCTGTATCAAGTTGCCTCTCAACCTTCGTCTCTGCAAGGAGAAGACCTAGCTCCCTCAACCTATCTTCATAAGACATGCCTTCCAATCAAGGCAACATCCTTGTAAATCTCCTCTGCACCCTCTCAATAGCTTCCACATCCACCTGTAGTGAGGTGACCAGAACTGCGCACAGTGCTCCAAGTGGGGTCTGACAAGGGTCTTATAAAGTTGCAGCATTACCTCCTGACTCCTAAACTCAATCCCTTGATTAATGAAGGCTAGCACACCACACGCCTTCCTGACCGCATCCTCCACCTGCGAGGCTGATTTAAGAGTCCTATGGACCCCAAGATCCTTCTGTTCCTCAACACTGCTAAGAGTCCTACCCTTGATATTGTACTCCTTCATCCTGTTGGACCTGCCAAAATGGACCACTACACATTTATCCACATTGAAGTCCATCTGCCACTTCTGTGCCCAGTCTTGCATCCTATCTGTGTCACGCTGCAACTTCCGACATCCCTCCAGACTATCCACAACACCACCAACCTTCGTGTCGTCGGCGAACTTACTAACCCATCCCTCCACTTCCTCATCCAGGTCATTTATGTAAATGACAAACAGCAAGGGTCCTAGAACAGATCCCTGGGGCACTCCACTGTGACTGACCTCCATGCAGAAAAAGACCCATCCACAACCACTCTCTGCCTTCTGCAGGCAAGTCAGTTCTGGATCCGCAAGGCCAAAGCCCCTTGGATCCCATGCCCTTTCACCTTCTCAAGAAGTCTTACATGGGCGACCTTATCAAACGCCTTGCTGACGTCCATGTAAACCACATCCACCGCTCTTCTTTCATCAATGTGTTCAGTCACATTTTCAATGAACCCAACTAGGCTTGTAAGGCACGACCTGCCCTTGACAAAGCCGTGCTGACTATTTCTGATCATACTAAACTTCTCTAAATGTTCATAAACCCTGTCCCTCAGAATCTTCTCCATCAACTTACCAACCACTGAGGTCAGACTCACCGGTCAGTAATTTCCCGTGCTATCCCTGTTCCCTTTCTTGAAAGTAGGAACCAGATCCGCAATCCTCCAGCACCTCTCCCATCTCCATCAACAATGCAAAGATCATCGAAAGTAGAAGTTTCTTTCTACTTTCTTTGTATTCCACGCTTGCTTTATGTGTTCCTAGCCTTAACAAATGCTCCCTTTTTCTTTTTGACTGGGCTTACAATATCTCTCCTGAATCCTTATCCTTCATCCTTACAGGAACATGACGGTCCTAAATTCCTATCAGCTCATATTTGAAAGCCTCCCACATGCCCGATGTTGATTTGCCCTCAAACGTCTGCCCCCAATCTACTTTCTTCAGTTCCTGCCTAATATTATTGTATTCAGCCTTCTGCTAATTTAGCACTTTCACTTGTGGACTACACTTGTCTTCATCCATCAGTACCTTAAAGCTTGCTGAACTGTGGTCACTGTTCCCGAACTGCTTCCCTACTGAAACATCAACCACCTGTCCAGGCTCATTCCCCAATACCAGGTCCAGTACGGCCCCACACCTAGTTGGATTATCTACATGTTGTTTTAAGAAGCCCTTGTGGATGCTCCTTACTCTGCCCCATCCACACCCCTACCACTGAATCCCAGTCAATATAGGAGAACTTAAAATCACCCATTACAATAACCCTGTTACTTTTACACCTTACCAAAATACACCAATGTATCTGTTCCTATATCCCCCGCTGGCTGTTAGGAGGCTTATAGTAAACCCCCAATATTGGGACTGCACCTTCCTGTTCCTGAGCTCTACCCACATTGCCTCGATGTATGAGCCCTCTGAGGTGTCCTTAACTTTGGTGAGTCTAATGACTCACCAAATTCTCACTATTATATCAGTCGTTTTAAGGTTGTCACAAACTGAGCAATGTTTTCTCCTTCCATTTGATTCCTTCAGTGAATCTTGAGTCTTTTATGATGTTCAGTGGTTTTGGGGATGAATGCTCTTCAGAGATCTTTGTCAAGGTGCCCTAAATTTTGGATCCCAGCTTTGCTGGATGAACCAGATTAAAGGTTTTACTTCCCATTGTACCGAGAAAAGCTGGTACAAGCAACTCGTTTGTAATTTTATTTGCTAGTACGAAGTACTGAAAAGCTCCACAGTTCAGTTTCTTCATAACTCGCCATTTCTCTTGCGGGCACTAGAGACTCGGGACTGTTCAAGATATTTTGTAATGTCTTCCCGGTACTCCCTTTTTACCTTCTAAACTGTAGACTTTGTATTTTTTAAATGGCCCCACCCATACAGCAGAGCATCTCTCTTAGTGAGCCTCCCATGTGGCCACTGTGTACGAACACATACACAGACCATGCAGCTTAGAGGAGTCCACCCGATTATTTTTCTCAATAACAAATGCATTTTTTTCCTTACTTGGTTTGTTTTCTCTGGCACTTCAATTTTAATTCTGTTGTTGATTTTTCTCAACCTTCTAATACACAGCACAAGACCCACAATGTATTTTTACTTGGGATCTTTTCCTGATGCTTTTGACAAAACAAAATCCCGACTCTTCACCCAGTTTTCCTCTTATGTTAGGGTGACATAGTGGTTAGCACTGCTGCCTCTCAGCACCAGGGAGCGGGGTTTGATTCCTGGCATGGGTTGCTGTCTGTGCGGAGTCTGCACATTCTCCATGTCTGCATGGATTTCCTCCGGGTGCTCCGGTTTCCACCCACATTCTGAAAGACATGCTTGGCCATGCTAAATTCTCCCTCGCTGTACCTGAACAGGCGCCACAGTGCGGCGACTATGGGGATTATCACAGTAACTTCACTGCAGTGTTAATGTAAACCTACTTGTGAGATACTAAAAATAAATTTTAAAAACTTTAAAGGGCTTTTGGTTTTGCACACACAGATTCAAACTAATGCACGTAGATTTATTGAAAGAGATGTTCTCTACATTGAGCAGAAAATGGAAATAAGACAAGAGTCTGCGAAACACCCCAGTGACTTCCTCAAATTAAGTGACCAGCTCTTAAATCAATAATGCAACCAGTTAAATATGTAACACTGCACCTGCACCCACAGATCCCAGGGCTAGATCTGACCAAACTTCTCACATCCCTGCAGAATCAGCACAGGAGTCCTGGTTAATATTTCAAACCCTTGTGAATACCTTGGCTGATTGCCATACTGTCAGCCGAGCTCAGAATAGGGAGATACCTGGGGCCCTACGTTCTCCTCACTCCCCATCTTGTTAGGCTGTTATTGTTTTGCTTCCAAATACGGTGGCACAGTGATTAGCTTGCACTGTCAGGGACGCAGATTCAATTCCCAGCTTGGGTCACTGTATAGAGTTTGCACATTCACCCCACGTCTGTGTGGGTGTCCTCAGGGTGCTCCGGTTTCCTCTCGCAGTCTGAAAGACATGCTGGTTAAGTGCATTGACCCGAACAGGTGCCAGAATGTGGCAACTAGAATTTCACAGTAACATTATTGCAGCGTTAATGTAAGCCCATTTGTGACTAATAAATAAACTTACAGAATAGTTTTCCTGTTTAAAATTCCTGTGTGTAAATATAATATTTGGTTTCTTTGTGGAAGGAGCCATTGGACAAGGAAATTACCTTCGCGGATTTCCGTGAAGCCCTGAAGATTGTGCAGCCTTCCTGTCTCAGAAGCAGCATTGGACTGACCGACTTCAGACCCATCCAGTGGGACCAGATTGGAGGCCTGAGTCAAGTCAAATTGAAACTCAGACAGGTAGAGTGCAGCAGTGACTCAAAGATGCAAATTGTTCTTTTATCCCTGCCCATTTTCTAGTCTGCAACCTCTCTGCCTCCTCCCAGCTCTGAAGGCTTGTAGGAGTATGAGACAGATCTACCATGTAGGTTATAATTGTTAGCATTTTCTCCACAGAGTCTCGAATGGCCACTGATGTATCCAGAAGCATTTGTGAGGATGGGTGTGACCCCCATCTGTGGAATTCTCCTGTACGGCCCACCAGGCTGTGCAAAGACCACACTGGTGAAGGCTGCAGCCTCAAGTTGCCGATTTTCTTTCCTTTCGCTCAGTGGGGCTGATCTCTTCTCACCATTTGTAGGTGATTCTGAAAAGGCCCTGGCTCAGGTGTGTATTTCAATCAACTTCCCTCTGGGTCCTCAACAGCAAGTTAATGATCATATCACGTAGAGCTAAGAACCAGCTAAAGCTGGGTGCTGCTGAAGGAAATGCATTATATCTAATCACTCTTCACTCATTCTGAACAACTTGTATTTATATGTACATTTCTGAAATGCAACAAGAGCTTCATGTTAATTCCACACTTTCTTTGATTAGGCTTTATTTCAAGCCTGTGTGAGCTCAATAATCAATGTTATAATTGCTTTAATTCTCTAATGATTAGCATAAGTAACTTATCAAGTAATAGAATAAGATGAAAGCAAAATACTGCTGGAGATCTGAAATAAAAACTGTTGGAAGAACTCAGCAGGTCTGGCAGCCTCTGAAGAGAGAAATGGGCGTAATGTTTCAAGTCAGATTGACTCATCTTCAGGTGAATGTTCACTCTGTTTCTCCACAAGGCCTGAGGTTTTTCAGCATTTCCATTTTTATTAAAGATAAAGTCTTGGTGACGGTTGACAGGATTGATGTTGCAACCACGTTACTGTCTCCCCTAACGCGTTTGCCCTTGTACACTCCCATTCTGTTCAATGTACAGGTTTTTCACCAAGCTCGAGTTGCAGCTCCATCAATCCTGTTCCTTGATGAAATTGATTCAATGCTCGGATCCCGCTCACTCGATGGAACAAAGGACCGTAGTGTTAAAGAACGTGTGCTCTCTGTTCTTCTCAATGAAATGGATGGAATTGGTCACTCGCTGGCCAAAAACAGAGGCGCTGAGAGGGAAACATTCCTGCCTGAGGGAGAACAATCGGAACTGACAAAAAAGGTGAAAATTTTAATTGCTGAAACCCGAATGTGGAAAGTGCTGATTCCAGAAGGGTTTTGATCAAATAAAGAAGCTGTTTGCCACTGTTACACAAAATTCTGACTAATTGCGAATTCATGAACAGGTCTTGGAAATATCCCAGTGACACTAGGGCGGTCTTTCTTGGGAAGTTCTTCGGCTGTGTGACAGAGTAAAACTTTCCCTCAGTGCACACACAATCTATATGAATGTGGACAAGATAGAAAAATATCTTGGTAAAAGAGCAGTTCAGAAAATTATTTCAACCGAACTGAGAGAGTGAACAGAGGAATTGGAATCATAGAATGATGCTGCACGGGACAATGCCATTCTGCCCATTGTGCGTGTCCTGGCTCTCGTAGAAAACAGAAAAAGATTAGGGTGGCACAGTGGTTAGCACTGCTGTCTCACAGTGCCAGGGACCTGGGTTCAATTCTGGTCTCGGGTGACTGTGTGGTGTTTGTACATTCTCCCCGTGTCTGAGTGGGTTTCATCCGCATGCTCCAGTTTCCTCCCGCAGCCCAAAGATGTGCGGGTTAGGTGGATTGGCCCTGGTAAATTGGCCCTTAGTGTCAGAGGGGTTAGCAGGGTAAATACACGGGGTTGGGGGTAGGGCCTGGGTGGGATTGTTGTTGGTGCAGGCTCAATGGCCTCCTGCACTGTAGGGATTCTATTAGCAAAGCTGAATGTTGTCCTATTGCAGGCAGCAGCACGAGAATTTATAATGAACTAAGGAAATCGCAGGAAAACTGAAATGATTTGTCCCTGTTTTCACAAAGGAAGATTCAATACCTTACAACACCCCCTGACTATTAGAGAACAAAGGGTCTAGTGAGAACGAGGAACTGAAATAAATTAGTATTAGTGAAAATGCAACACTGAAGAAATTACTGAGACAGAAAGTTGGTAAACCCCCAGATCTCCTGATGTACATCCCTTGGTGTTGAAAGAGGAACTATGGAGATAGCAGATGCTTTGGTGATCATCTTCCAAAATTCTATAGACTCGAGTGGTTCCTGCAGATTGGAAGTTAATATAACCTCACTCTTTAAGAAGGGAATTAGAGAGAAAACGGGGAGCTACAGACTTGTTAGCCCAACAGCAGCAGTAGAGAGTATAGCAAAGGTTCATCACACTGATTCTTGGGACGTGGAGGTATTGAAGAGACCGGACTTGTAATCTCAAGCGTTTAGAAGAATGAGAGGTGATTTCATTAAAGAGAGCAAAATTCCTACAGGGCGTGACTCCTTTAGTGGCTTGAATGGTAGCTCTTCCCTTTAGAATTTTTCTTTACAGAAGGGATATAGTTATTCTCAGTATTCTGAAATATCTCTTTAAATGTCTACCACTGTTTCTCTATTGATCTGTCTTAGACTTGTTATCATCAGCTGACTTTGCTTTATTCTGCTTTCATGACCACATAGTTGATCTTGTTTTTAAGTTCATGATACTTGTCATAAATCCACTCTTCTCCCTTTTAAACTGGATGTAAAATTCACCCTTTCAAACTGAATGTATCTACATCTTACAAAAGCTAAATTTCAGCCTTTTGAGATATTGAATTTTGTTCCTGTTCCTAGTTTCTAATCTTGAATATAAATCATTAACATTTCAGCGGGAGATTCTCACTAACTTGCTTTGAGGCTAATGAAACATTGTGTTTCTGTTTAGTTGGAGTTTCAGGAGGTTCGTAACAAAGATGTGATTGTGGTGGCGGCAACAAATCGACCAGACCTCTTGGACGATGCTTTACTGCGACCTGGGAGATTTGACCAAATAATATTTGTTCCATCTCCAGATGAAGAAGTAAGTTTGGGCTCATGAAGCAGGTGACACATATCCAGTACGGTGCATCTTGGTGCTGTGAGCTGTGCTGCTAGCTTCCCAGTGAGCGACTGGTGACCCCAACTTCACTGAGGTCTGTGCTTTCATGTTGCTTCCAGTTGTATTTATGCCTTTATCACAATTATTTTTTATTATTCATTTATAAATTAATGTGGGTGTTGCTGGCTAGACCAGAATTTATTGCCCTTCAGAAGGTGATATTGAGCTGCCTTCTTGAATCACTGCAGTCCCTGAGGTGTGGGTACATCCACAGTGCTGTTAGGGAGTTCCAGGATTTTGACCCAGCAACAGTGAAGGAACGGTGATATGTATATCTGAGTCAAGATGGCGAGTGACTTGGAGGACAGTCTCCAGGTGATGACATTCCCAGATATCTGCTGCCCTTGTCCTTCTAGATGGTAGTGGCTATGGGTTTGAAAGGTGCTGCCTAAGGAACCTTCGTGAGTTTCTGCAGTGCATCTTTTAGATGGTAGACATGGCTGCCACTATGCTTCGGTGAAGGAAAGATTGAATGTTTGTGGAAGGGATAGCAATCAAGCGGGCTGCTTTATCGAGTTTTTTGAGTGTTGTTGGAGCTGCACCCATCCAGGCAAGTGGAAGGTATTTCATCACACTCCTGACTTGTGCCTTGCAGATTGTGGGCAGGCTTTGGAGAATCAGGAGATGTGTTACTTGCTGCAGGATTCCTAGCTTCTGAACTGTTCTGGTAACCATAATATTTATATAGCTAGTCCAGTTCAAGTTCTGGCCAATGGTAACTGCCAGGATGTTGATAGTGGGGGATACAGTGATGGTAATGCCATTGAATGTCAAGGGGCAAAGGTTAGATCCTGTCTTGTTGTAGATGATCATTGCCTGGCACTTGGGTGGTGCAAATGTTGCTTGGCACTTATCAGCCAAGCTGGATATTGTCCAGGTCTTGCTGAACATTGTGCAGTCATCAGCGAACATCCCCACTTCTGACCTTATAATGGAAGGAAGATCATTGATGAAGCAGCTGAAGATGGTTAGGCCTAGGACACTTCCCTGAGAAATTCTACATAAAGATACTTAAAGAAAAAGTTGATTTATATAGTGCCTTCAGCATCTCAGACATCCAAACTCACTATTAAGCCAATGCGGTATAATCACTATAACGTGGCAGCCAGTTTGCACCCACAGCAAGCTCCCCGAAACAACAATGTGATCATCATTGGGTAGTCTGTGTTTGGTAGTGTGTCTTGCACAACATTCCGTCTGTGTTATCTGGAGGGATACTGCTGTACGTGTTCTCATTTAGGGCCTTTATTCCCTCTAGGCAAGACTTTCCATTCTGAGAATTTGTACATCCAAAACTCCACTGGATGATGTGTCATTGGAGGAACTGGCTGCTGCGACCAGAGGTTTTACTGGAGCGGATATACAGAACTTGTGCAAAGAGGTGAGTGAAGTGTGCATGGCGTTGACATTCCTGCACTCAGGCACAGGTCTGAGCTGGTTCACTCTCTGCCCTGCTGGCGGTTAACGGCAGATACATTCCGAGTATCAAAGCTTTGAATGTGTCTCTGTCACAGGATCAGACTGAGAAATGAACGTGGTTTGGAAACACAGGAAAGCAAGAGCTTTAGAGTTTGACGGAATAATGATTCTAAAGTAAAAGCAGATGTTAGAAATACTCATCAGTTCTGGCAACATCTGTGAGAGAATGAAGATATCTTTTGCTGAAACATTAACTCATATTCTCTCTGCAAATATTGCAGGAGCTGTTGAATATTTCCAGTTGGTTTACTTGTATAAAATCTAGCCTTATATAGTGACATTCTCCACATTTCCTTTATTACTAAAGCATCTCTCTGGGAAATTGGTTTTAGAGTGGTTAAGCACACATTGACACAGCATAACATGCAGGTGCAGCAAGCTTTTAGAAAAGCTAATGGAATGTTGGCCTTTATTGCAAGAGGAATTGAGTTCAGCAGTAGTGAGATCTTGTTTCAATTCAAGCTTGGTTAGACCACACCTGTAATAGTCTGTACAGTTATGGTCCCCTTAGCTCAGAAAGGATATTATTGCCAGAGACGGAGTGCATAAAGGTCCACCAGACTTGTCCCAGGAATAGTGGGATTACCTAATGAAGAGGGATTGGGAAAACTGGGCTTGTATTGTCTAGAATTTTGAAGAATGAGAAGTGACCTCATTGAAACCTACAAAATACACAGAGTTGGTGGCAGGAAGCTGTTTCCCCTGGTTGCAACATCTAGAACCAAGGCACACTTCAGAATAAGGGAGATGCTGCTTAGGACTGAGATGAGGAGAAATTTCTTTATATAGAGGGTTGTGAATCTTTGGAATTCTCCACCCAGAGGGCTGTGGAAGCTCAGTAATTGAATATGTTTACAGCAGAGATTGATAGATTTCTGATTAACAATAACAGAAAGGGTTATGGGGATAGTGGGTGTAAAAAGCGTTGAAATGCCATGATCTATTAAATGGCAGAGCAGTCTTGATGGGCTGAATGGTCCACTCCTGTTCTTGTGTAACATTTCCCCAGTTTGTGTCATCAGTAATATTGGACCCAAGTTCTAACTTGTCTGTAGTTAGCTCCTCGTCCAGCTGTCCCAATGACCTCACCTGCGCACAGGACCCACTGACACTCCCCCAAATTCCACAACACCACGTTTGCACACCGACCCCCTCACCTCGCCCCCAATCTCAACTCCACCCTCACATTGCTCCAGTGTTCCTCCAAAGGGTAACCTTGTCTGTTGTGAATATATTGACATTGTCAACTTGATTTTTTTTTAATCGCTTGTGATGTGGGCATCGCTGACAGGGCCACCATTTATTGCCCATCCCTAATTACCATTGGGGAAGGTGGTGATGAGTTGCCTTCTTGAATCCGTAGTAGTTAGATCCTATCCCTATCACCTACACCGTGGTGTACCTATCCCTGTGGTATAGGTACACCACGGTGTTGTTAGGAAGAGAATTCCAGAATTTTGATCCAAAGACTCTGAAGGAGCAGTGATATATTTCCAGACCAGAATAGCGAGTGACTTGGAAGGAACCTCCAGGTGATGGTATTCCCAGGTATCTGCTGCTCTTGTCCTTCTAGATGGTACTGGGTTGGAAGGTGCTGTCTAAGGAGCCTTATTGAGTTCCTGCAGTGTATGTTTAGATGATGCACGTGGCTGCTGCTGTTCATCGGTGATGGAAGAGCGAATGTTTGTAGAAGGGATAGCAATCAAGCAGCATCTTTGTCCTGGATGGTGTCAAGCGTCTTGAGTGATGTTGGAATTGCATCCATCCAGACAAATGGAGAGTATTCCATCACTCTCCTGACATGTGCCTCGTTGATGGTGCACAAACCTTGTGGAGTCAGGAGGTGAGTTACTCGCTGCAGGATTCTTAGCTTTTGATCTGTTCTTGTTGCCACAGTATTTATATGGTCAGTCCAGATCAGTTTCTGGTCAGTGCTAACCCCCAGGATGTTAGTAGGAGATTCAGTAATAGTAATGCCATAGAAATTCAAGGGGCAATTAAGCTTAAACTCTACTCCGCACCCACGGGACAGGGCAGGTGTAATACCTTGTGGCTATTTTGTTCCTCACAGGCTGCCTTACTGGCTCTGCAGGAAAATGGACTTGACGCTGACGCTGTGAAACACAGTCATTTTCTCAAATCTCTTCAGAATTTAAAGCCCTCTTTGACCGCCCAGCAGTTGGATTTTTACCACAATCTGTTCTCAGCAGCAAGGCAGACGATAGCCTGAGCATTCCCGTGGACAGCAACTGACAACCTGGCTCCAAATGAAAGAATCAAAACTAAGTGAAATTTCTAATAAACTTCTATTTTGTATATAAACAGTCTTGATCCTTTCAATTCAAAGTCTGACCAGTCACACAATTAAAAATCACTAAGTATGATGAAAAATATCTGCAGCACAAATCTGATCTGCATTATAACAGATGTGATTATTTAATGTATAGGATGTTTGATGGAATGCAGCAATCACGCTGGACATCTGAAGGTGTGAATAAGTGTGTTCCTGTGATGGCTTCATTGTGTCTTTCTGTCGCCTGCTGAGACGTCTGACCACGTTACAGTGGAGATTATGGCTTGCAGAGTTCCAAAGATAGTGATGGGAGAATGGAGATTACCAGAGATGTAGTTTCACAAGTCTACCCTTTCCCTCCAGTTCAATTGTTTGGTATTCTGTGTAAATGGGTTCTGCCACATGCAGCCGTTTTATAAGGCAGCAAAATATTACAATGTGCAGCGAGGGCTGGGGAAAGTGGCTTAATGTCTGAGGAAATGGGTTGGAAGGAAGCTTTTGAAGGAAAAAGGTCCAAGAGGTGTCAAAAGGAGCAGAGAATGTGTAGCCCGGGCCAGCAGAGTGAAGAAACAAGCTGGAGAGTTTAAGATTAGGGTAGGGATTACAGTTGTTCTGTTCAGGAAAGAAATTAATGACAATCAGTAGATAAGGCTGATGGGTCAGTTTGGAAGGACTTGAGCACAACAAGCTCCAACACCAGCTATGCTCAGGTTGGAAATCTTGTTTCACCCATTGCGTCGTTTTGAATTTTCATCTCCTTGGATATTCCCAGTACTGTCACAAGCAAATGGGTGCAGCCCCCACACATCACTGTAACTTAGCACAGGTTGATGCATAAGAATATGCAGAAATTGTTTTTTCTAATATCAGTGATATAGCATCTTTTGCAAAAATCACAGACCCTTCTGGAGTCCAACCTCTCCCCTTTTGAAGATATTCTGCTGAAGTTGCCAGGAAAAACATGGAGAAAGTTGGAGCCTCAGTGCCGTGAGTGCTGATTCCAGCCACAAACCAGACTGGTTTATGTGGAACAGAGAAGAGGGGGAGGCCATTCAGCACATTTTGCCATTGGGTTAGATTATGGCTGATGTGACCAACTCATCTTTTACTCTGGCTCATGGAGGTAAATCTCATTTTTTTTTGCTATTCAAGTTATATAATAATCCTTGCCTCTCTTTTTCGTTGGGGTCTGGCAGTGGCTTGGTAGTAAGACCATAGCTTGGAAATATCCTGTCAGTTGGGCCTGAGTTACACATTGGCAGATGCTCTGTATTAAAGGAGCAGGTGGTAACCTGAGCATTGAAACAGGGAGAGAAGCAATGTTGGAAAATTAGCAAATGAGCAAATGACGGATAAGAAATGAACTAAAAAAGAGACGGGATTTTGCCAGGAATGAATTTCAGTTGAGAGATTGGATAGGTTGTGTTTTTCCTTTGGAACTGACAAGATATTCAATTACGGGATATTAAATTGTGAAGAATTGAGAAAAAGTGAATAAAAAGATGTATTTTCGATAACAGAACCCAATTAGCAGGGGTTTTGATTTAAAGTATTTGATAGAATGGATTAAAGGGGAGTTAAATGATTTTACTCAAGATGCTGGGGGATTTGGAATTTAACTGCCTGAAATCTCAAAATACTTGGAAAGGGACAAAGTGCTGCCACCAAAACCTCTGAACCAAGAGCTGCAAAGCGGGATCAGGTTGAACAATAATTTATTCAGCTGATACAGACACAATGGCCTGAATGACCTACAATGTCATAAATCTTTTATATTGCTATATTGTCTTATGAATTGCAATGAGGCCTCCTCCATGTTACCCTAGACTATAGGTTTCGTCCTTTCACAATGCTGTGGTCCAGCCAATTATTAGTGTTTACTCTAACAAAAGGAAGACTCTGACTTCCTGACCTCCTTCCTCCCAGGAGATGAAAGGTGCTGATTCTTCCCAGCGTGTAATTGGAAGCTGTTTGCAGAAAGCTCTGACACCTTCACAGGTAAACAGTTATCAATAAAACACATCAAATGTCATCAAAGTCTCATGCACAAAACTTATCGAGTACTGTGCTGAGAAATGCACTCATTCAAATTCAGATTGAGTTTTGTGGCAATATTTTCCCAGTGACAAGGTAAGTGGAAGTTAATTAATTGGTGATTTATCAGAAATTATTTGTCCATCTGCAACTGCCAATTTTCGTGATTGCTGATGTATGAGTGTAAAATACTGATATTTGTATAAATAAAAGCCACAACAGGCAAACATTTAGTTCTGAGCAGAATCATCAATGCAGGAGACAGAGTCCCCCAACAAAAGCAGAAAATAAAACCTGACCCTCTTTCCTAGTCCACACTGGAGTTTATATATCGCAGTGTTCATGGCAAGCTGTCTGTCTATATGTCTCCATGTGTCATGTCTGTCTCTTCCCCTCACCCTTTGTCTCTCTTGCTTTCCCTATCTCGCACTGTGTCCATCTCACCCACCCTGTACCTGTACCTTGGTTCTGTTTCTCTCCATCTCCCCCACCTTCCATTCCCCCCCACCCCCCTCCCCCTTTCCTCACCCCCTCCCCCCTTTCCTCATACCCTCCCCCCTTTCCTCATACCCTCCCCCCTTTTCCTCCCCACTCCCCTCCTCCCCTACCCTCCTCCCTGCCCCCCTCCTCCTCCCTCCCTCCCCCCTCCTCCCCTCCCTCCCTCCCTCCTCCTCCCCTCCCTCCCTGCCCCCCTCCTCCCCCCTCCCTCCCTCCTCCCCTCCCTCCCTGCTCCCCTCCTCCTCCCCTCCCTCCCTGCCCCCCTCCTCCTCCCCTCCCTCCTCCCCTCCCTCCCCTCCCTTCCTCCCCTCCCTTCCTCCCTCCCTTCCCTCCCTCCCCTCCCTCCCTGCCCCCCTCCTCCTCCCCTGCCTCCCTCCCGGCCCCCCCGCCTCCCTCCCCTCCCTCCCTCCCCTCCCTGCCTCCCCTCCCTCCCTCCCTCCCCTCCCCTCCCGCCCCTGCCCCCCCTCCCCTCCCTCCCTGCCCCCCTCCTCCTCCCCCTCTCCCTGCCCCCCCTCCTCCTCCCTCCCTCCTCCTCCCCTCCCTCCTCCTCCCCTCCCTCCCTACCCCCCTCCCCTCCCTCCCTACCCCTCCTCCCCTCCCTCCCTACCCCTCCTCCCCTCCCTCCCTACCCCTCCTCCCCTCCCTCCCTACCCCTCCTCCCCTCCCTCCCTACCCCTCCTCCCCTCCCTCCCTACCCCTCCTCCCCTCCCTCCCTAACCCCTCCCCTGCCCCCCCTCCCCCTCCTCCCCCGCCCCCCCGCCCCCGCCCCCCCCGCCCCCCCTCCCCTGCCCCCCCCCGCCCCCCCTCCCCTGCCCCCCCCCGCCCCCCCTCCCCTGCCCCCCCCCCGCCCCCCCTCCCCTGCCCCCCCGCCCCCCCCCCCTCCTGCCCCCCCTGCCCCCTTCCCCGCCCCCCCTCCTCCCCCTTCCCCGCCCCCCCTCCTCCCCCTTCCCCGCCCCCCCTCCTCCCCCTTCCCCGCCCCCCCTCCTCCCCCTTCCCTGCCCCCCCCTCCTTCCCTGCCCCCCCCTCCCTCCCTCCTCCCTCCCCCCCTCCCCCCCCTCCTCCCTCCCCCCTCTACCCCCCCTCCCCCCTCCTCCCCTCCCCCCCCTCCCCCCTCCCCCCCTCCTCCCTCCCCCCCCTCCCCCCTCTACCCCCCTCCTCCCTCCCCCCTCTACCCCCCTCTACCCCCCTCCCCCCCTCCTCCCTCTACCCCCTCCTCCTCCCCCTCCTCCTCCCCCTCCCTCCCCCTCCCCTTCCCCCCTCCCTTCCCCCCCCCCTCCCCCCCTCCCCTCCCCTCCCCCCCTCCCCCTCTCTCCCTCCCTCCTCCCCCCTCCCCCCCTCCACCCCCTCCCCCCCTCTCCCTCCACCCCCTCTCCCTCCCCCCTCCCCTCTACCCCCTCTATCCCCCCCCTCCCCTCTACCCCCTCTATCCCCCCCCTCCCCTCTACCCCCTCTATCCCCCCCCTCCCCTCTACCCCCTCTATCCCCCCCCTCCCCTCTACCCCCTCTATCCCCCCCCTCCCCTCTACCCCCTCTATCCCCCCCCTCCCCTCTACCCCCTCTATCCCCCCCTCCCCTCTACCCCCTCCCCCCCTCCCCTCTACCCCCCCCTCCCCTCTACCCCCTCTATCCCCCCCCTCCCCTCTATCCCCCCCCTCCCCTCTACCCCCTCTATCCCCCCCCTCCCCTCTACCCCCTCTATCCCCCTCTATCCCCCCCTCCCCTCTACCCCCTCTATCCCCCTCTATCCCCCCCTCCCCTCTACCCCCTCTATCCCCCCCCTCCCCCCCTCCCCTCTACCCCCCCCTCCCCTCTACCCCCCCCTCCCCTCTACCCCCCCCTCCCCTCTACCCCCTCTATCCCCCCCCCTCCCCTCTACCCCCTCCCCTCCCCTCTACCCCCTCTACCCCCCCCTCCCCTCTACCCCCTCTACCCCCCCCTCCCCTCTACCCCCCCCCTCCCCTCTACCCCCCCCTCCCCTCTAACCCCCCCCTCCCCTCTACCCCCCCCCTCCCCTCTACCCCCTCTATCCCCCCCCTCCCCCTCTACCCCCTCTATCCCCCCCCCTCCCCCTCTACCCCCTCTATCCCCCCCCTCCCCCTCTACCCCCTCTATCCCCCCCCTCCCCCTCTACCCCCTCTATCCCCCCCCTCCCCCTCTACCCCCTCTATCCCCCCCCCTCCCCCTCTTCCCCCTCTATCCCCCCCCTCCCCCTCTTCCCCCTCTATCCCCCCCTCCCCCTCTACCCCCTCCTCCCCCTCTACCCCCTCTATCCCCCCCCTCCCCCTCTACCCCCTCTATCCCCCCCCTCCCCCTCTACCCCCTCTATCCCCCCCCCTCCCCCTCTACCCCCTCTATCCCCCCCCTCCCCCTCTACCCCCTCTATCCCCCCCCTCCCCCTCTACCCCCCTCTATCCCCCCCCTCCCCCTCTACCCCCTCTATCCCCCCCCTCCCCCTCTACCCCCCCCACCCCCCCCTCCCCCTCTACCCCCCCCTCCCCCTCTACCCCCCCCTCCCCCTCTACCCCCCCCGCCCCCTCTACCCCCTCTACCCCCCCCCTCCCCCTCTACCCCCCCCGCCCCCTCTATCCCCCCCCCCCCCTCTACCCCCTCTATCCCCCCCCCTCCCCCTCTACCCCCTCTATCCCCCCCCTCCCCCTCTACCCCCTCTATCCCCCCCCCTCTACCCCCTCTATCCCCCACCCCACCCCCTCTATCCCCCCCCCACCCCCTCTATCCCCCCCCACCCCACCCCCTCTATCCCCCCCCTCCCCCCCTCCCCCCCTCCACCCCCCTCTATCCCCCCCCCTCCCCCCCTCCACCCCCCTCTATCCCCCCCCTCCCCCCCTCCCCCCCTCCACCCCCTCTATTCCCCCCCCCTCCCCCCCTCCACCCCCCTCTATCCCCCCCCCCCTCCACCCCCCTCTATCCCCCCCCCCTCCACCCCCCTCTATCCCCCCCCCCCTCCACCCCCCCCTCCACCCCTCCACCCCTCCACCCCCCCTCCCCTCCTCCCCCCTCCACCCCCCTCTATCCCCCCCCTCCACCCCCCTCTATCCCCCCCCCTCCATCCCCCCCTATCCCCCCCCTCTATCCCCCCCCCTCCATCCCCCTCTATCCCCCCCCCTCCCCCCCCTCTATCCCCCCCCCTCCCCCCCCTCTATCCCCCCCCCCTCCCCCCCCCCCTATCCCCCCCCCCTCCCCCCCCTCTATCCCCCCCCCCCTCCTCCCCCCCCCTCCCCCCCCTCCACCCCCCTCCTCCCCCCCCTCCACCCCCCTCCTCCCCCCCCTCCACCCCCCTCTATCCCCCCCCTCCCCCCCTCCCATCCCCCCCTCCCCCCCTCCCATCCCCCCCCTCCACCCCCCTCTATCCCCCCCCTCCACCCCCCTCTATCCCCCCCCTCCACCCCCCTCTATCCCCCCCCTCCACCCCCCTCTATCCCCCCCCTCCACCCCCCTCTATCCCCCCCCTCCACCCCCCTCTATCCCCCCCCTCTATCCCCCCCCCACCCCCCTCTATCCCCCCCCCCACCCCCCTCTATCCCCCCCCCTCTATCCCCCCCCCTCTATCCCCCCCCCCTCCACCCCCCTCTATCCCCCCCCTCCACCCCCCTCTATCCCCCCCCCTCCACCCCCCCCCCTCCACCCCCTCTATCCCCCCCCCTCCACCCCCCTCTATCCCCCCCCCTCCACCCCCCTCTATCCCCCCCCCTCCACCCCCCTCTATCCCCCCCCCTCCACCCCCCTCTATCCCCCCCCCTCCACCCCCCTCTATCCCCCCCCCTCCACCCCCCTCTATCCCCCCCCTCCACCCCCCTCTATCCCCCCCCTCCACCCCCCTCTATCCCCCCCCCTCCACCCCCTCTATCCCCCCCCCTCCACCCCTCCACCCCCCTCTATCCCCCCCCCTCCACCCCTCCACCCCCCTCTATCCCCCCCCCTCCACCCCTCCACCCCCCTCTATCCCCCCCTCCCCTCCCCCTCCCCTCAAACAAATTACTGCGGCTGCTGGAATTTGAAGCCAAAAGAGAAAACGCTGGAAAGTTCTCAGCAGTTCTGGCAGCATCTGTAAGGAAAGAGCTGACATTCCGAATCCAGATGCCCCAGCTTTGTCAAAGGGTCACCTGGACTTGTAACGTTAACCCTTTTCTCTCTTTACAGACACTGCCGGACCTGCTGAGATTTTCCAGCATTTTCTCTGTTGGTCTCTCTGCCCCTCCCGGTCTGTATCTCTCTGCCCCTCCCGGTCTGTATCTCTCTGCCCCTCCCGGTCTGTATCTCTCTGCCCCTCCCGGTCTGTATCTCTCTGTCTCTGGGTGTTACTGGCCTTTGTGCTATCCCAGTAGTTGCCGGCAGATCGCGGCGGTGAGACGGTAACTCCGTCC